>NC_062546.1:23465914-24735467 GCF_016906955.1 Phacochoerus africanus
GAGACACAGTGAGGTTAGAAAGATACAACACTGCCATTAGAGCAAACAATATGACCAAACCTAAGAGACCTGAGAGTTATTCAGGGTTGCTGGACAATTAAAGATCAATTAAAGGTTTCAACATCACTAATTACAGTATGCAAATATAAAAATGATTCATTTTACTATCAAAACAAAAACTGAAAAGTACCAAGGAAAAAAATCTAATAAAAATACATAAGCCCTTCATAGCTATGTTATATCTTTTTTTTTTTTTTTTTAATCTTTTTAGGGCCACATCCATGGCATATGGAGGTTCCCAGGCTAGGGGGAGAATTGGAGCTGCAGCTGCTAGCCTATGCCACAGCCACAGCCATGCCAGATCCGAACCATGTCTGCAACCTATGCTGAATGAAGCTCGCAGCAATGCCGGATCCTTTAACCCACTGAGCGAGACCAGGAATCAAACCCATATCCTCACGGATAAGAGTAGGATTCTTTACCCGCTGAGCCACAATGAGGAATTCCCTGTTAATTAATCTTGAAGAGAAGGATATAAAAGGGAGATATGAATAAATGAAGAGATAAACTTCATTCATACCTAAGAAGACTCTATATTTTTCAGGTATCAGTTTTTCCCAAAGTCATCTATAAACTCTATTTCTAGTCACAGAAAAACTTTTCTGAGGATCTTGATACACTAATTCTAAAATTAGTATTGGAAGAAACAAGATCTAAGTAGACTTTTTCTTTCTGAACAGAAAGAACAGGGAAGGGTATTCACCCTATCAGATACCAAGGTATGTTAAAAAGCTATGGCGATTAAAAGTTATTAACACAGAGATAGACAAAAGAGCAGCAGAAGAGAAGAGAACCCAGAAACACACTCTGTGTGTGTAGAAATCTGGCAGAGGTTATGACTGACTGGTATCACTAATCAGAGACTTCAAGAATGTGTTGCCAAGAGCCTCTCCACGTGAAAAAAGCAAAATGCAACTGTAGAATACACAAATATGAACTGCACATGGATTAAACACTTACATATGAAAACAAACAAATAAACAAATGAACTTTAAGACCATGAAAATAATCACTGGAACAAAAATTTTTTTTTTCCTGTTTTTAAATGGCTGCACCATGGCACATGGAGTTCCCTCACCAGGGACTGAATCTGAGCCACAGATGCAACCTATGCCATAGCTGTGGCAACACCGGATCCTTTAACCCACTGTGCTGGGCCTGGGATCGAAACCATACCTCTGTAGCGACCTCAGTTGCTGCAGTCAGATTCTTAACCAAAATGTGCCACAGCAGGAGGTGTTCTTTTTTTTTTTTTTTTTTTTTTTGCTATTTCTTTGGGCCGCTCCCGCGGCATATGGAGGTTCCCAGGCTAGGGGTCCAATCGGAGCTGTAGCCACCAGCCTACACCAGAGCCACAGCCAACGCAGGATCTGAGCCACATCTGCAACCTACACCACAGCTCACGGCAACGCCAGATCGTTAACCCACTGAGCAAGGGCAGGGACTGAACCCGCAACCTCATGGTTCCTAGTCGGATTCGTTAACCACTGCGCCACGACGGGAACTCCAGGAGGTGTTCTTAAGGAACAAAAGTGCATTCAATACAGCAAGCAGATATAGCAGTTATAGACATTTACACACCTATTTATAGACCAACAAAATGCACAAGCAAAAACTGACAGAACTGAAGGGAGAGACAGACAGTTGTAACAGTAATAGCTAGGGATTTCAATGTCCCACCCACAACAACAGACCAACCAAACAGAAGTAAGGAAACAGGATTTAAACAGCACAATAGGAGTTCCCGTCGTGGTGCAGTGGTTAACGAATCCGACTAGGAACCATGAGGTTGCGGGTTCGGTCCCTGCCCTTGCTCAATGGGTTAAGGATCCAGCGTTGCTGTGAGCTGTGGTGTAGGTTGCAGATGCGGCTCGGATCCTGCGTTGCTGTGGCTCTGGCCTAGGCCGTAGGCCGGTGGCTGCAGCTCCGATTCAACCCCTAGCCTGGGAACCTCCATATGCCGCGGGAGCGGCCCAAGAAATAGCAAAAACAAAAAAAAACAAAAAAAAAACAGCACAATAAACCAACTATATCTAAAAGACAATACAGAACACCCCACCCAACAACAACAGAATATACATTCTTAAGTATACATGGGACATTTTCCAGGACAGACCATATATTAAGTCGCAATAGATTTTTTAAAAAAATAGGCATGATACAAAGTATCTTCTCTAACCACAACAGAATGAAGCTAGAAGTCATAAACAAGAGGAAAACTGGAAAATTTGCAAAATTGTGAAAATACACTTTTAAATGACAAACAGATCAAAGTACAAGCACAAGAGAAATTAGAAAATATTTTGAGACAAATGAAAACAAAGACAACATACCAAAACTTATGGGACATGGCAAAAAACAGTGTTAAGGGGGAAATTTATAGCTATAAATGCTTATATTAAAAAATTTATGAAAGATCTCAGATCAACAACCTAAGGAACCAGAAAAAGAACACGCTAAACCCAAAACTAGCAGAAAGAAAATAATAAGATTAAAGAAGAGGTAAATGAAATAGAGAATAGAAAAATAACAGAGAACATCAATAAAACTAGAAGGTGGTTCTTTTTTATACCCCCCTTTTTTAGCTGCACTTGCAGCACATGGAAGTTCCTAGGCCAGGGATCGAATCTGAACCAGAATTTCGACCTACACCATAGCTGCTGCAATACTGGATCATTAACCCACCTGCACCACAGTGGGAACTCCTAGAAGGTGGTTCTTTGTAAAGATCAACAAAAGTGACAAACCTTTAGCTATATGGACTAAGAAAAAAAGAAAGACTCAAATACTAAAATCAGATATTAAAGTGGAGACATTACTACCAATTCCACAGAAATTAAAAGCATTGTAAGACAGTACTAGTACAACTGTACATCAACAAATTAGATAACCTAGATGAAATGGACAAGTTCCTAGAAATACAAAACCTATCACAACTAAATCTTGAAAAAGTGGAAAATCCGAATAGACCAATAACTAGTAAGGAGACTGAATGAGTAATCAAAAGAGTCTCAACTGAGAAAAGTTCTGGACCTGATGGCTTCACTGAGTGAATTCTAGCAAACATTTAAAGAACTAATACCACTCCTTCCCACACTTTTCCAAAAAACTGAAGAGGAGGAAACACTTCCTAATTCATTCTATGAGGCCTGGTATCAGCATTCCCCTGATACCAAAACCAGACAAAGATGCTACAAGAAAAGAAAATTATAGACCATTAGCCCTTATGAACACTGATGCAAAAATCCTTGACAAAATACTAGGAAACAGGGAGTTCCCGTTGTGGCTCAGCAGTAATGAACTTGACTAGTATCCATGAGGACACAAGTTTGATCCCTGGCCTCACTCAGTGGGTTAAGGATCCAGTGTTACCATAAGCTATAATGTAGGTTGCAGACAAGGATCGGATCTGGTGTGGCTGTGGCTGTGGTGCAGGCCAGTAGTTGTAGCTCCAAGTGGAACCCTAGCCTGGGAACTTCCATATGCCACAGGTGCAGCCCGAAAAAGACCAAAAAAAAAAAAAAAAAAAGACACACAAAAAAACCTAGTAAACAGAATTCAGCAGCATATTAAAAGGATTATACATTATGACCCAGAGGGATTTATTCCTAGAATGCAAGGATGGTTCAACATATGAAGTCATCAATGAAACATGCCACATCAACAGAATGAAGGAAAAAAACCCACACAATCATCTTAATTGATGCATAAAATGCATTTGACAAAATTCAACACTCTTTCATGAGAAGAACAGTCAACAAATTAGGAACAGAAGGAAACTACCTCAACATAATAAAAGCCATATGTGAAAAACCTACAGCAAGCATCATTCTCAATGGTGTTTCCTCTAAGATCAGGGATAAGACAAGGATGTCCACATCCATCAATTTAATGTAGAACAGGAAGTTCTAGCCAGAGGAGTTAGGCAAGGAAAATAAATAAAAGCTTCCAAATTGGAAAGGAAGAAATTATCTCTGTTTGCAGATGATTTATAGAAAGCCCTAAAGATTCTACCAAAATACACCTGAATGAATGAATACAGCAAAGTAAGCAGGATACAAGTCAACACACAAAAACCAGCTGCATTTCTATATATTAACAACCTGAAAAGGAAATTACAAAAACAATTCCATTTACAATAGCATCAAAAAGAAATATCTACTAATTAACTAAACAAGGAGATTACAGACTTGCATAATGAAAACTACAAAACTGCTGAAAAAATTAAAGGCATAATAAATGGAAACATACCTCATGTTCATGAACTGAAAGACTTAATACTGTTATATATTATTAAAATGTCAAATACCATCCAAGACAATCTTCAGATTCAATACAATTCCTATCAAAATTCCAATAGTGCTTTCTCCAGAAATAAAAAAAATCCATCCCTGGGAGGACTCACACTTCCTGATTTTAGAACTTACTACAAAATCCCAGTAAACAAAACAGTGTGGTACTGGCATAAAGACAGACATATAGATATATGGAATAGCCTTGAAATAAACCCTTGCACATATGGTCAAAGGATTTTTGACAAGAGTGCCAAGACCATTCAATAGGGAAAGAAAAGTCTTTTCAACAAATGGTGCTAGGAAATCTGGATATCTACATGCAAAGAAATGCAGTCAGATCCTTATGTAATACCATACACAAAAATTAACTCAAAATGGGTCAAGGACCTAAAAGAATAAAACTCTTAGAAGAAAACATGGGACAAAAGTTTCAGGACCTTGGATTTGGCAATGATTTTTGGCTTTACACCAAAGGAAAAACAGAAAAATTGCATTTCATGAAAATGAAGAAGTTTTGTACATTAGATGTCATTATCCACAGAGTAAGATGGTAACCCACAGAATGGGAGAAAATATTTGCACCTCATATATCTGGGTGAGGGATTAATATTCAAAATATATAGAGAACATCTAAAACTTAACAACAAAAAATACAACTTGATTAAAAAATCGGGCAAAGGATTTCAACAGGTGTTTCTCCAAAAAAAATAAACGAATGGCCAATAAGCACATGAAAAGATGTTCAACATCACTAATCACCATAGAGAAATGCAAATCAAAACTACAGTGAGATACCACACTTCATACCCACTAGGAAGGCTACTATCAAAAAAAAAAAAAAAAAAAACAGGAGGTCCCTTCATGGCTCAGTGGTTAAGAAACCTCACTGGGATCCATCAGGATTCAGGTTCGATCCCTGGCCTCACTCAGAAGGTTGAGGATCCAGCGTTGCAGTGAGCTGTGGTGTAGGTCACAGATGCGGCTCGGATCCCACAGATCCCACGTTGCTGTGGCTGTGGCATAGGCCCACAGCTACATCTCTGATTCAACCCTTAGCCTAGTAACTTCCATATGTCATGGGTGTGACCTAAAAAGCAAAACAAAAACAAAACCAGAAAAAGTAAGGGTTAGCAAGGATGTGCAGAAAATGGAACACTTGTTTACTGTTGATGGGACCGTAAAATGGTACAGCCACTGTGGGAAACAGTATGGTGGTGGTTACTCAAAAAATTAAAAATACGGAGTTCCCGTCGTGGCGCAGTAGTTAATGAATCCGACTAGGAACCATGAGGTTGCGGGTTCGATCCCTGCCCTTGCTCAGTGGGTTAACGATCCGGCGTTGCCGTGAGCTGTGGTGTAGGTTGCAGACGCGGCTAGGATCCTGCGTTGCTGTGGCTCTGGCGTAGGCTGGCAGCTACAGCTCCGATTAGACCCCTAGCCTGGGAACCTCCATATGCCGTGGGAGCGGCCCAAGAAATGGCAAAAAAAAGACAAAAAAAAAATTAAAAATAGAATTACCACATGATCCAGTAATTCCACTTCTGGGTACAAACCCAAAAGAACTAAGAGGAAGGACCTGAAGAGATACTTGTATACCCATGTTCACAGCAGTATTATTCACAGTAGCATTTAAATGTGGAAGCAACCCAAAATTCCTTTGATGGATGAATGAATAAGCAAAATGTGGTATATAAACACAATGAAATATTATTCAGCCATAATATTGAATGAAGTTCTGATATATGCTATAACATGGAATAACGTTGAGGACATAATGCTAAGTGAAATAACCAATCATGAAAGACAACTATGATTCCATTTTTATGAGTCAAAGTCATAAAGGCAAAATTGGTTGCTGGTGGGTGAAGAAAGGGGGGGAATAGGGAGTTACAGTGTAATGGGTATAGAGTTTCAGTTTTACAAGATGAAAAGAGTTATGGGGATGGACGGTGGCAATGGCTTCACAAGAATATGAATGTATTTAATTCCACTGAACTGTACACTTAAAAATGATTAAGTAGGAGTTTCTGCTGTGATGAAATGGGATTAGTGGTGTCTCTGCAGTGTAAGGATACAGCTTTTGTTTTTGCTTTTTAGAGCTGCACCAGTGGCATATGGAAGCTTCCAGGCTAGGGGTCCAGCTGGAGTTGTAGCTGCCAGCCTACACCACAGCCATAGCTGCGCCAGATCTGAGCCATGTCTGTGACGTACACCACAGCTCATGGCAATGCTGGATCCTTAACCCACTGAGCGAGGCCAGGGATCGAACCTGCATTCTCACGGATCCTAGTTGGTTTCGTTAATTGCTAAGCCACAATGGGAACTCCCAAGGATGCAGTTTTGATCCCCAGCTCAACACCATGGGTTAAACAATCCGGCGCTGCTACAACTGTGGTGTAGGTCGCAACTGTGGCTTGGATCTTAACCTTGGCCTGGGTACTCCATATGCTGCAGTGTGGCCAAAAATGGAAAAAAAAAAAAAAAGAAAAAAAAGGTTAAGGCATTCTTTGATAGCGTAGTAGGTTAAAGACACAGTGTTGCCACTGCAGCAGCTCTGGTTGCTGTTATGGTGCAGGTTCTATCCCTGGCCCAGGAACTTCCATATGCTGTGGGTACAGCCAAAAACCAAACCAAAACAAAAATGGTTCAGATGATAAGTATTAACTGTATTTTACCACAATAAAAAAAAGGTGCAAAACAAAAGATTAGAAGATATGAACTTAAAAATAAGAGAGGACTTCTCACTGTGGTGCAGTAGGTTAAGAACCCAACTGCAGCAGCTTGGGTTGCTGTGGAGGCACAGGTTTGATCCCCGCCCTGGTGCAGTGGTTCTAAAGGATATGGTGTTGCTGCAGTTGTGACTTAAATCACAGGTGTGGTTTGGATTCAATCCCTGGCCCAGAAACTTCCATATGCCATGGGTGAGACCATAAAAAAATAAAAATAAAAATAAATTTTTAAAAAAAGAGTGACAAAAACATCATTGATTTTAAGAGAGAAGCAACATTATGGAAGAAAATATTGGTCATATTTATAAAACAGAATATATACATATGACATAGTATAAGTACTTAGATATATAAAAAATTACAAATAAATTTTTTTTCTGTCTTTTTTTGCTATTTCTTGGGCCGCATATGGAGGTTCACAGGCTAGGGGTCCAATCGGAGCTGTAGGTGCCAGCCTACAGCATAGCCACAGCAACGGGGGATCCGAGCCGCGTCTGCAACCTACACCACAGCTCACGGCAACGCCGGATCATTAACCCACTGAGCAAGGGCAGGGATCGAACCCGCAACCTCATGGTTCCTAGTCGGATTCGTTAACCACTGCGCCACGACGGGAACTCCATACAGATAAATTTTAAAAACCACAGTGACAGTGCAATAGAAAAATGAACTGACTATTGAGCAACTCACAGGAGAAGAAGTCCAGAGAATCAATAAATAAATGAAAATATGCACATTAGTTCTGGTCCATCCAATTCACAGGTGAGAACGTGGAGGCCTGGAGACGTGAGGTGATTCGCCCAAGGTCTCTCACAGCTTCTCTCACCAGAGCTGGAGAAACAGGAGGGCAGACCCCTCCCTCAGGCAGCTGGCTCTAGGTCTACCCCTGTTCACCTCTGGTCTCCCAGCACCGAGGCCAAGGCTTGGCTTCTGATTCAGCTCCTTGCCTGACTGCGCTGCCTCTTTCCAGAAGTCAGGGTGATGGCAACGGCAGCTGCAGTAGTGGTGCACCCAGCACTCGGGCCAAGCACTCCACACACACACAGGGTCTCATCTTACCCCCAACCACAGGCTAAGGGGTGGGGACCCCAGTGGGGAGAAGTAGGCTCAGACAGGCCCAATGTCACACAGGGCCTAAATGGCAGAGCACTTCACCCCCATGTGTTAGTTTCTTTTTCAAGAAGGGATTCATATTAAGTTTACAGCTCCAACTTCACCGGGTAGCAGGGAGTAGTCAACAAGACTATGAATGCCAAGTGCTGGCTCATGGTAAGCTGTCCTGGGTCCGAGGCCCTCCGATTCTCCACTTACTGGAATGACTCTGATCAATTCCTTGGCCACAGGAGTTTCCACAGTCTATGTTTAAGCCTTCATTTCACCTGCACTTCCTCTGACAGCAAGAGAGACATTTTTACAATGTGACCTCTGTCATCTTGCTTCTCCCAAAGCCCCTCTATCCAACCAAGCATGCCCTGCCTCCGCCTTCCTCTTTTAAGTTAATGACTTCTCCATCGACCTATGGCTCAAACCAGGAAAGGTGGAGCCATCCTCCTGACTCCAGCCCAGTGCCCCTTTAGCTGGTCTATCCAGAACGTTCAAAAACATTTCTTTATCCATTCCTCTCTCCTCCATCCCATTGCCCTGGTCTTCCTATTTCCAAAGACTTCTCTATACTGCAATCAAGGTGACTGTTCTAAAAAGAAAATCTGACCATCTCACTGTTGCTTCAGATCCCCCAGCTGCTCTTCCCTGACTAGAGGGTAATGCCCAACACTGAGGCCGGCCAGTCAGTTTCCTATTCTTGTAACCCATCATCCCCTGGCCCCACTTTTTCTTTTCAGTTGTGGTTCCAGGAACCTGCCATGCCCTTCCTGCTTCTGTGTGCTTCCTCCATCAGGGAGGGGACATGCCTGTCCCCTCTCTCTGCCGGGAGATCTCCTCCAGGATTCTGTACAACATGCAGGTGCCATGGTCTCCTTGAGGCACCTCCTTGGTAAGCCTCTTCCACAGATATAAGAAGACTGACCTTAAAATTTGTGACCAGGAGTTTCCATCGTGGCTCAGTGGTTAACAAACATGACTAGCATCCATGAGGATGGGGGTTCTATCCCTGGCCTTGCTCAGTGGGTTAGGGATCTGGCATTGCCATGAGCTGTGATATAGGCTGCAGATGCAGCTTGGATCTGGCGTTGCTGTGGCTCTGGTGTAGGCCAGCGGCTACAGCTCTGATTGGACCCCTAGCCTGAGAACCTCCATATGCCGCATGTGTGGCCCTAGAAAGACAAAAGGACAAAAAAAAAAAAAAGTGTGACCTTATGTGTAGGCACATGAAAAGACATTCAACATCACTAATTATTACAGAAATGCAAATCAAAGCTACAATGAGGTACCACCTCACACTGGTCAGAATTGCCATTATTAGTAAGTCTACAAAAAACAAATGCTGGAGAGGGTGTGGAGAAAAAGGAACTCTGCTACACTGTTGGTGGGAATGTAAACTGGTACAACCACTATGAAAAACAGTATGGAAATTCCTCAGAAAACTAAATAGAGAACTACCATATGATCCAGCAATCCCACTCCTGGGCATGTATCTGAACAAAAGTAAAATTCAAAAAGATAAATGCACCTCTGTGTTCACTGAAGCACTACTGACAACAGCCAAGACATGGAAACAACCTAAATGTCCACTGACAGATGAATAAAGAAGATGTGGTATATAGATATAATGGAATACTACTGAGCCATTCAGAAATGAATGAAATGAAATAATGCCATTCAGAGTAACAGGGATGCAACTAGAGATTATCATCCTAAGAGAAGTAAATCAGAAAAAGGACAGGGAGTTCCCGTTGTGCCTCAGTGGGTTAAGAACCCAACTAGTATCCATGAGGATGTGGGTTCGATCCCTGGCCTCACTCAGTGGGTTATGAATCTGGTGTTACCCCAAGCTGCGGCATAGGTCGCAGATGTGGCTCAGAGCTGGTGTTGCTGTGGCTGTGGTGCAGGCTGGCAGCTGCAACTCTGATTCATCCCCCAGCTTGGGAACTTCCATATGCTGCAGATGCAGCCCTAAATAAATTAAAAAAAAAATTTGAGGATGCAGGTTTGATCCCTGGCCTCGCTCAGTGGGATAAGGATCTGGCATTGTTGTGATTGTTGTGGCTGTGATGTAGGCCAGCAGCTACAACTTCAATTCGACCCCTAGCCTGGGACCTCCATATGCCACAGGTGGTAAGGCCCTAAAAAAAGAAAAGAAAAGAAAATACTATGGAGTTCCCGTCGTGGCACAGCGGAAACGAATCCAACTAGGAACCATGAGATTGAGTTTGATCCCTGGCCTCGTTCAGTGGTTAAGGATCCGGCGTTGCCGTGAGCTATGGTGTAGGTCACAGACGAGGCTTGGATCCTGTGTTGCTGTGGCTCTGGTGTATACCGGCAGCAACAGCTCCGATCAGACCCCTAGCCTGGGAACCTCCATATGCCACAGGTGCGGCCCTAAAATGACAAAAGCCAAAAAAAAAAAAAAAAAAACAGTCACCATAGTGGCTCAGAAGAAACAAATCTGACTAGCATCCATAGGATGCAGGTTCAATCCCTGGCTTTGCTCAGTGGCAAGGATCCAGTATTGCCAGGAGCTGTGGTGCAGTTTGTAGATGTGGCTCAGATATGGTGTGGCTGTGGCTGTGGTGTAGGCTGGCGCCCATAGCCTGGGAACCTCCATATGCCATGGCATACCCCCCCCCCCAAATATATATATGTACACCTGCAAACACACACATATATGTTGTACAACTGAGACACTCTACTGTTCAGCAGAAATTACCGCAACATTGTAAATCAGCTATACTTTAATAAAACAAACAAACAAACTTATGGCCTAAGTTAGACAGTGCCTTGGGTGAATGTACACAACATGATCAGAAAGCACGATAGTGTTAACAAAGAGCTGTGGTCCTAAGAGACAGGAAGTATCATTATTCAAAACAGACAAAAGATGGAAGCAACTCAAGCATCCACTGAAAGATGAATGGGTAAGCAAAATGTGGTTTCTCCATACAAGAGAATATTATTCAGACTTAGAAAGGAAGGAAATTCTGTATTTGTAACATGAATCAATCTTGAAGACATTATGCTAAGTGAAATAAGCCAGTCACAAAAGGACAAAGACTGTGATTCCACCTAGAGTCATCACATTCACAGAGACAGAAAGGAGAATGGTAGTTGCCAGGGGCTGGGGGAGGGGGAGTGGAAGTCAGTTTTCAATAGGCATGGAGTGTCAGCTGGGGAAGATGAAGGAGTTCCAGAGATGGAGGGTGGTACAACACAAAATCCATTCAAGAGAGGCAGCCATGTCCATGGGCATTACTGATGTACTGAACCAGTCAATATTTATCTCGGCTCTAACAGACAAAGCAATGTGACTACATCTGCAATGAAGTTATAGTCACTGATGCAGGGTTGTAAAAAGGCTCCATCCAGAGATCAGGTTCAACAGCAGGGGTCTAGTTATTAAGAAATGTCATCAGATTGAAAAGAACACCCCCCCTCCCCCCGAGTAATATCAAAGGAAGGTAACATCAGTACATCTGGCATGACATAACCTCTTTAGCAGGTAAGCATCTTCTCACTTCAGAAAGAATCAGAATTAAGTATAGTACAGACAAGTTTAACCTGCGGTTCCAACACTTTGGCATTAAGGTATCTGTGCATACCTACCCATGCTTATTCTCCTCATGTGCATCATCCAAAACAGCAGCCCCTCGTCATATGCAGTTAGCGTGCACCTGAAATGTGGTTTGTCCGCATTGAAATGTATGATAAAATAAAATATGCACTGGATTTTAAGTATTTAGTATGAAAGAGAATATAGCATTTCAATAATTTCCCATGTTGAATAATGTTGAAGCACTATCATTTTGTACATATTGAGTAAAATAACTTATTAAAATTAATTTCACCTATTTATTTTTAGTTTTAAAACATAGGAGTTCCTGTTGTGGCTCAGTGGGTTAAAGACCTGATGTTTTCTCTGAGGATATGGGTTCAAGCCCTGGTCTTGCTCAGTGGGTTAAGGATCTGGAGTTAACACAAGCTGTGGCTAGGATTCAGTATTGCCGTGGTGTGGTATAGGCCTCAGCTGCAGCTCTGATTCCACTCTTAGTCGGGAGAACTTCCATATGCTGCAGGCATGGCCATAAAAAGAAAAAAAAAAAAACATGCAGCTCCTAGACATTTAGAGCACATAGCTTGCTTTACATTTTTCCTGAATAGCGCTGCCACTCTAGATGCTCTGACCCTAGGCCACCAAGCAGGGTCAATGGCAGATGATGTGGACTGAATGATGGCATACAAGCTCCTTCCCACTGTCCTGCCCCTGGGATGCCAGCAACCGGAAACAGGCCCCCTAGAGGATTCTTTTCTAAAGGAGATTCTGAAGGATTCTAGAGAAAAGATCCTGACATTTCAAGATCTTCTAAGGAAAGGGCCAGTTTGCCACCCAATCACCCTAGAGAGGATGCATGCCCTTATACTTAGATGGGTAACAAACCACTTTAGTTCAATGTCGGAAGTACCCGTCATGTTGTCACCAAGAGAAATCAAAGATAATTTTTTATCCTACTACAGCTGTCAGTTGTCTTGAAATGTTTACTGTCATCATTACTTTAAAATTATAGTAATTTTAGACTGATGGCTAGATTGTGTCATTTAATGCCTTAACAAAGTACCTATATTACCTTATCACAGATTTATTTACTATTTTAGTAACTATATATTAATGTAATTGGCTTCCTTTGTTATCTTGATATAATTTTACTGTATTTTATTTATTTATTTATTTATGGCTGCACCCATGGCATATGGAAATTCCTGGACCAGGGACTGAACTCATGCCACAGCAGTGACCCAAACCATTGCATGACAATGCTGGATCCTTTACCTGCTGCACCACAAGAGAACTCCTACTGTATGTTATTTATTTATTTATTTATTTATTTATTTTCCTTTTAGGGCTATACTGGTGGCATATGGAAGTTCCCAAGCCAGGGGTTGAATCAGAGCTGCCGCTGCCAGCCTATGCCACAGTCATAGCAACACCAGATCTGAACTGTGTCTGCAACCTATATCACAGCTCACAGAAATGCTGGTTCCCCAACCCACTGAGCGAGGGCAGGGATTGAACCTGCATCCTCATGGATACTAGTCAGGTTGGTTACTGCTGAGCCACAATGGGAACTCCTGTTATTTAAAACCAATATTCTGAGGTGTCTACAGAAGCCTATCTTTCAACAGGCCCTACCCACAGAGCTGGCTTCTCAGTCCCTCTATCATTTTTTGTCCTAGTTTTAAAAATTAATATATATTCATAATTTTAAAAATTAGTGGAAGCACAGCAGTAAAAGAAAATAAGTTGGACTTTAACCGAAATAAAAAACTTTTGTGCATCAAAGGACACTATCAATAAAGTGAAAAGACAATCTACAGAATGGGAGAAAATATTTACAAATCATATATCTGACCAGGGCCTATAATCCAGAATACATAAAGAAGTCAAACTCAACAACAAAAAGACAAGCAACCTAACCAAATAGAGTGAATAGATATTTCTTCAAAGAAGATATACAATGACTGATTAAGAACATGAAAAGATGCTCAACATTTTAGTTCCTTTTTTTTTTTAGGGCCGCACCTGTGGCATATGGAGGTTCCCAGGCTGGAGGTCTAATCAGAACTATGGCTGCCAGCCTATGCCACAGCCACAGCAATGCCAGATCCAAGCCGTGTCTGTTACCTACACCACAGCTCGATTTTATTCACCACCATGGAAATGTAAATCAAAACCACAATGAGATACTACTATACACACTATGATAGCTATAATCAAAAAGAACAGTAATTACAAGTGTTGGTGAGGATGGGAAGAAATCAGAACCCTCGTGTACTGCTGGTGGGAATGTTCAATGGTGCAGCCACTGTGGAAAACAGTTTGGCAGGTTCCTCAAAAAGTTTCACACACACACACACACACACACACACACACACACCATGGAATTCTCTTTGTGGTGCAGTTGGTTAAGGATCCGGCGTTGTCACTGCAGTGGCTTGGGTTGCTGCTGTGGTACAGGTGTTTTTTTTTTTTTTTTGTCTTTTTGCCATTTCTTGGGTCGCTCCCTCGGCATATGGAGGTTCCCAGGCTAGGGGTCTAATCAGAGCTGTAGCTGCCAGCCTACGCCACAGCCCCAGCAACGCAGGATCCGAGCTGCGTCTGCAACCTACACCACAGCTCACGGCAACACCGGATCATTAATGCACTGAGCAAGGGCAGGGATCGAACCTGCAACCTCATGGTTCCTAGTCGGATTCGTTAACCACTGCGCCACGACGGGAACTCCAATAATTTGTATTTATTATTTTCAACTTTACACCAAGCCAAACTCTGTGAAGTCTCAATAAAGGTGTGTGGTTTCCAAAAACTTATCTCCAGTTGAAGGTGTGCTCCAGTAAAGGGAGGGACTAAAACCAACAAAGCAGAAGACCGTGTGGCCCCAAAAGCGGGAAGCAGCCAAGGGCAGTCCCAGATGATGAAAAGGAAAGTCTCTGGACAGCAGCCAGGGAGCAGGCCCAGAAAACAACCTGGCCAGATAGAGCAGAGGACAGAGGACACCAGGAAAAATATGAGATCATGAGATTATCTGATAGGACCGCACAGCTGGAGAATAATACTGATGAGGGCTGGTGGATCTGCTGGAGCACAGAGAAAAAACTACAAATAAGAGCTTAGACAATGAAGTGTATAAAAAGGATGAGGCAACTATCCATTTTAGCAAAAACAAAAGGTATAAGAAAATGAAATCATAATATACCACTAGGCTCTGCAGTGAACAGTATTTATAGGCTCATGGTAAACAGAAAATGTTGGTTGTTTTGCAACCCCAAACTGATGTAATATATGGGGGGGGGCACAGGAAGTGGAGATGGCAGAGCTAAATTCTAAACTATTACAGCAGGAAATCAATTACATAATGATGACTAATTGAAAAGAGGAAATAAGAGGTAATCCTGTTAAAAAAATGAACATGAATGTAAACATGAGAACACACAGCTGACGAGAGCTGAAGCGGGGAAGGCAGAGGGAGGGCAGAGGGCTGGACAGTTTCCGTCAGGAGCTGTTCAGCGCTCTCCCCAATCCTTCAATGTTCCCTCCGGCCCCTGCCTCTGTTCTGATTTTGTAAAAAATACTATTATCGTAAAAAGTTACTAGCTATATACCTCACAACAGTTCCCTGCACACCAGTGAGTATGACACTGAACCCGGGGACTGGCCTAGAGAGAGTGACCCCAGGGACTCCGAATCATCTGGGGGTGCTTTCCTCGGGCCCCACCCCAGCAGGTGCAGGTGGGGTGCTGGCCCCGCACCTTCTGGATACTCCCTCTGGAGACCTGTCCTTCCTGTACCTTCTATGGAGGGGGAGCAAGCTGGGGGCTAGAGCTTCCCAGGGGCCCGCCTCCAAATCAGCCCTCCAATGAACCACATGTGAATCCAGGCACCCCTGCATATTTCTAGCTCATTCTTTTTTTTTTTTTTTGTCTTTTGTCTTTTTTGTTGTTGTTGTTGCTATTTCTTGGGCCGCTCCCGCGACATATGGAGGTTCCCAGGCTAGGGGTTGAATCGGAGCTGTAGCCACCCGCCTACGCCAGAGCCACAACAACGCGGGATCCGAGCCGCGTCTGCAACCTACACCACAGCTCACGGCAACGCCGGATCGTTAACCCACTGAGCAAGGGCAGGGACCGAACCCGCAACCTCATGGTTCCCAGTCAGATTCGTTAACCACTGCGCCACGATGGGAACTCCTCTAGCTCATTCTTGAACTAATTTCTAGGGCGGTTATTTTTGGAAACAGGCATGGTTCAGTAGAAACCTAAGTGGGAAGGCAGATGGCTTCCGTCTCATCCATTCATAGTTCCCCACATCCTGCGGAGGCCCACAGTTAGATCCGTGGTGATTGGTACACAGGAGGTGCTCAATAAGGAGCAGCTAGAGGCATAATAACGGTGCCAACTTTCTGTGCTCGTCACTTCGTCAGGCCCTGTACATGCACTGCTGTGTTCGAGGGTAGGAGTATCTCCACATCACAGGTAAGGAAACTGAGGCTCAGGGGAACTTGACCAAGGTCACTTCACTAGTAAGGGCAGATCTGGGATTCAAACCCTACAATTCAAAAATGTAGGCAGCTGACCCCACGGCCCCCACAATTAGCAGCTGTTGCCATAAACCCTTTCTGGAAAAAGTCTGGTTAGGTAGGTGGATGGATAGAAGAAAGGAAAGGAGAAATACAAGGTGCGCTCACAACTGACCCAAGAGGAGAAGCTAAGAGCCCCTCCCCCTTGGAGGCCGGGGGCTGACCAGCCGGAAGCTGGAGAACTAGCTGTGCACCCCACCTTCCCCACAGGGGACCGGCCTCGCTGCACCCACCTTCTTCAGAGAGGTTGTTCTCTTTGGTCTCCTTGTCCATCTGGCAGCACCAGCCTTCCAGCCGTTCTGTCTCTGCTTGAAGAAGCTTCAAGAACCAGTAGCCGTCTCGACGGCAGGCCCCTGGCTGCGCTGGCTCTGCTGGGGAGCTGGAGGAGGTCTCCAGCCAGGGGTCGGGTGGGGGCAGCGAGGATGCCTCTAGGGCAGGGTCGCTGTTGTCTCCATAGGAGAGGTTGCGCTTGATCTGGGCAATCTTGGGGGCCTGCCGGGGGCCGGCATCGATGCTGATGGAGTTGGGGTGTGGGCTACAGTCCGGGAGGCTCCTCTCAGATGACTTAGAGCTTGAGTCATTGGCATCCTGGGTATCCGAGTCGGTGTCCCGTCGGGAGGACATGCTATGCGAGGGGGCGCTGCTTCTGTGGGGTGGGGGAGCAGTGGGGTGGGAACAGGAAGGTTCAAGTCACCAAGAGGGCCAGAGACCAGAGGCCACCCCAACCCGGACACACGGGAGACAGAGAAACGGATGCATCGTCTGCTCACCATGCGCCTGAAGCGGGCCCCACAGCCCCCGTCTCATTCTCTGCTCAGCCCCTGCCCCACCCCGCCCGCCCACACGCACACACGCACACACGGACAAGGTCATAAGGTTGCCTGTTTACTGCAGTGGGGCCAGGAAGACCACCGACATCAAGGTGTCGGGCCACGTCTCCGCCCGGCCTCGGCCCCCTGGGCTGATGAATCTCACAGAGCAAGCGCTCATCGGCCCACCCGCCCGCCCGCCCGGCCTCCCACGCCTGGGCCACCGCCCGCACCCCAAACCCAGCTTGGTTATTAGAAATCCAGCAAGGAGCAGTGGGTTAGGGAGAGCAGGAGGAGAAGGCGCAGGAGAGGTGAGAGCAGGGGGAGGGGGAGGAGAGGGGAGAGGCAGCCACCACCTCTGTGCGACTTACCGCCAGTCGTCCTCTACCTGAACCCCGATGGACTGGAATTTGGTAGCGGGACTGGGCTCCTCTTTTGGCACTGGCTGAATGCAGTCAACCTTATTGAAGGACAACGACAGCCACGGCACGGAGACAAAGACAAAAATAAAAAACAAACACCACACTTGCTGCTGAAATTCACATTAGTGGGACGACGCAAACGGACGCGTGGACAGACGGATACGAGGCATGCTGACACTGCACGTGGGCCCGAGGCCGGACCAGGTTAAGCCGGGCACTGCTCATTCGCGCGGAGGCGGGCGGGCAGGTGGGTGGGAGGTGGGATGGGGTGGAGATGACTGGCTTTCCCTACTCTGAGGAGGGTGCCATCACATCGATCGCTTTGGGTCCGTTGTCCTCCGAGAGGTGGGAACCGTTCCTTCTAGTCCTCTCCTTTACACGCATCGGAGAGAAGAAAAAAAAAAAGGACAACGAAAGAGAAAGAAAACACACACACACACACAAAGCCACAGCCGTTATCTGGTGTAGTAGGAGCAGGGCTGTCTCAGGCAAAGATCACTCCCCCAACCCTGCAGCTGAAGGGCAGACAGGAGGCACCTGCACTAGGGGCAAACCTCGGACAGCAGTTCTGGATCTGGAAGCTGCTAAGTCCCTGGGCCCTATGGGATGCCAGCCCTGAGGCTCAATCACACTTGGTTGAGGTGATCTTCAGCACTGGGTGGGCCTGGGGAGCAGCAGGAAGGGCCAGGGCTAGGACCACGTGCAAAGCTCTTCATACCAGTGATGGCCTGGGCCTACCTTTCTTTTCTGGGACAGAGGTACGTGGCCACAGAGCAGCCAGGCCAGCCGTTCTACCATCACTCATAAACAAGGGAGAACCCAAACCTGATCCAGGGCTAAGGCACCCTGGGGTGGGATGAGGGTTGCTGGGGCATCCTTGGAACCTGGAGACTTTGCAGTCTCTTGGCTTCACAGAGGCCAGGGAGGCTTTCTGGGGCAGGGGTGGGGAGTGTCAGGCTCCTCCTCACCATGGGGGTGCAGCCACCTTTCTCCTTCAGAGAGAGCCAGCTCAGGGATTGCAGCACTGCCGGCCCTCAAGAAGCTGCTTAGAGAGTGGGTGGCGGCGGCGGGGTGAATCCAGGGGAGGAGAAGCCTGTGTGGGACCAAGAGCTAAAGTACTCAACCCGAGGTGAACTTCGGAGCAAAGGATCTGGGGTGAGCCTAACTCTCTTCCTGGTCTTCTGGAAAGATAAGAAAGAGCATCTGGTTTGGTCAAGAAGAGGGTGGGGCTGCCCGAAGACCCTGAGATGAGGCTATTTTCTGTGTTCTTCAGAATCCCTCCTGAGCACTGTACAGGGAAGGGACTCGACCCCTTATGAAGGAGCCCAGAAAAACCTAAAGTCTCCAGGGCAACTTTCTTCTTGTATATGTGGGCAAACTGAAGCCCAGAGCTGCCCCTCCGGGGGTTAAAAATTCAGGCAAGTGCAGGAAACAGGCCAGTGAGCCTTCCATTCAGCCCTCTTAGAGCTCCATGTTCCTTCTGCAATCCTGGTGCTTTACCACCTGCTTGGCCAACTGCTCAGCAGTGGCTGGGGAAACGGAGATCCTCTCCAACCCAAGCCACAGTGCACACCACCTTGACCTCCTCCATCACCCCCTGGGTTTGGGGGGGTGCTGCCTTCCCCAAGCTCTTAGGCCCAATGTAGCTGCCCTCCCTCCCAGCCTTGAGTGTGCTCCCCTTTAGTCTGGAGGTCCAGCTGGGGTGGGGAGAGTCCTCTAGCTCTGGATTTAAAGCAACTCTTGAAAGCTGCAAGGCACGACCCCACTCAGCCAACAGCAGAGAGCTTACTGATGTCAGGTGCATTCAAGAGGTGCAATGAGGCAGTGGAGGGGAAGCTGGCACACCCTGCCGTTGTATGCCATGGCTGTGGGTGCCCCGGGAGCTTGGCTTCCAGAAGGGTCTGCTGGCTTTGGCCACTTGGTCCTGGGGAATTATCTGCCTTGGTCCTTTCTCATGGAGGGAGGCGTGGGGACTGATATCCCACTTCTCAATCTGACACAGGCCTGGCACCTGAAGCCACCTACCTGTCCCCAAGGCCCGAGAGGGCTCTGGGCAAAGTTCCTCTCGAGCAACCCCCAAGGCTCGAGGCCCTGGGTCCTGGGCCATTGGCCCTCGGCGTCTATGCTCCAGGCTGCTCCCACCGCCAGGCGGGGCTGTGACCTCCGTACCCGAGCTGACCTTGGATCAGAGAACTGTTAGGCCAGTCCCGCCTCCCAAGCGTCAGCTGGCAGGGCAAAGGGTGGAGTGAACAGACAGACAGTGGACAGGCAAACAGTGGACAGGAGATGGCTGGCTGAGTGTAACTACATTCACTGGGACAACCCATGGCTGGAGTGGGGTTGCGTGCCCACAGCTGCAGACCTCGCAGCAGACCTGGGCAAACGTGAGGAAGGTGTGGCTATGGGTGGAATTTGGTTCAGCCGCTTGAGGCCGACCCCCCAAAACAGACAGACAAACCACCTTCACCCAGGAGACCTAGTGGGCCTCCGCCAGATGTAATTACACGCAGGCAGGTGTACGGCGTGGGCCGAGAACAGAGTGCGAAAGGAGCCCCTACTTGTACTCCTATAGATGACAGTTTCCTTTTGGGGACGGCCTCAGGGTGGGATTCGGAGCTGGTCAGCGTCCCTTGTTCGCTCTTCAGAGCTGCATGTTTTGGGGGTGGCTCGGGGGCCTCAGGGGCTGGGGTGACTCCACCCCGTGTCACGCTGGGCGGTCGGGTACTGCTGTCTAGGCTGTCCGACGAGTTGCTCAGGCCGGATTGGCTCGTCACTTCGCTCTTGTGGTCCTGGCTGTCCAAATAGGTGTCCTGGGCAGACTCGGTACTGCTCTGGACCGTGACGGAGATGAACGGCTTTGACGTGGTGCGTGGAGGGACCGGTGGCGGGGTCTTCTTATACGCCACAAGGCATGATGAGCCTGCAGATGGGTGAGAGGAGAGCGGGGAGAAGATGAGGCCCCCAGCCCTCTGGAGCCCCTTTCAGGGCTGGGCCCTACCTGACCCGACCCTAGGTCTGGCCTCAGCAAGGACTTAGGCAACAGGAGAATGGGGGGTCGGACACAGCAGTGACCAAGACAGTCAGACATGGGCCCTTCCTATCCACATGCTGAATCAAGACCAAGTCCAGTGGAGGATGCCCACATGGACCAAACACACCCTTTGCTCTAGTCAGAGGTATTATTCAGCTGGGCAGGCTTGATGGTGATAGCAGAGTAGCAGTCAGGGCAGCTAAGAAAGGACTGCCCCTGCTTGTCCTCAAGGTCACTGAGAGACCTACTACTCCCCTCCCTGGTCCTCTCCTCCTGCTCTACCTTCCCGCCACCCCTATTCTCTCTGTGGGGCTGCCCCTTCCTATCGGGTCAAAGACTAACACACCAGTCAGAGCTCAACTACCCTTCCCCCGCCACTCCCCTTCCCCATTATATGAAAACCCCACACACCAGTCCAGCTCCCCTAAGACGCCATCACGTCCAGGCAGACGCCTTGTTTTCCATCAAGATTCAAGGAACCAGGACCTGCCATGGTGGGTGAGTGTGAGTTGGGATCTCAGAGTCCCAATCTGAGCCTGGCCCAAGGCTGGCCCCCAGCAGGGGCCCCAAACCAGAGGCCCACAGATGGCTTCATAAATGCTGACCTTTTGGTCTGAAATAGGAGGGGCTTTTCAAACAGCAGCAGCTACTTGCTGTGAGGGGCTGGGTCACATCCAAGAGCTTTTCTCAGCACCTTAACTCCAACTCCCTCTCTGGAGCAGGGACTGAAACAAGCATCTACCTGGATGGGGTGGGTGGGGCCAGGGCTGGGAGCCGGAGGCTTTCAGCCCTGCCTCCAAGGGGCTGCCAATGATAGCGATGGTGATGGCCCAACGGAAATCCTCAGCATGACTTCCAGTGCCAAAGGGGCTGTGGACAAGGCACACAGAATCCATCCATCTGCCACTATGAGATCTCACTACACAAACCCAACACAATGACCAAAATAAAGAATGGTGACAACACCAAATGTTGGTGAAGATGTGGAAAAATGGTATCACACATGGTTGGTAGAAATGTAAAATGATACAACCACCCTGGAAGATGGCTTGGCAGGTTTTTGTTTTTGTTTTTTTTAGGGCCACATCTGCAGCATATGGAAGTGCCTAGGCTAGAGATCGAATCGGAGCTGCAGATGCTGGCCTACGCCACAGACACAGCCACATGGGATCCAAGCCACATCTGCAACCTACACCACAGCTCACGGCATCACCAGATCCTTAACCCACTGAGCGAGGCCAGGGATTGAACCCGAATCCTTATGGATCCTAGTCAGGTTCATTAACCAGGGAGCCATGAAGGGAACTCCCCGGCAATTTTTTTGTTTTTTAACACTTAACATGTAATTACCATACAACCCAAAAACTGCACTCTTGGGCATTTATCCCATAGAAATACTAACATGTTCTCAAAAACCTACACATGAATGTTCATGGCAGCTTTATCTGTCATAGGCCCAAACTGGCAACAACCTAGATGTCTGTCCTTTAATGGGTGAATGGCTGTGGTGCACCCAGACCATGGAACACTGCTCAGCAACAAAAAGAAATCAACCAGAGATAGAGGCAACAACTTGGATGAAGCTCAAGTGAATTATACCAAGTGAAAAAGCAATCTTGAAAAGTTACATACTGTGTGATTCTATTTACAAGTCAGTCTTGATATTACCTAATTATTGAGATGGGAACAGATCAGCAGTTGGTGGGTAGCCTATGGCGAGAGGGCAATGGGGACTTGGTTATAAAAGGGTGACGGCGGGGGCGGGGGGGGGGGGACCCTGGTGCGTGTGAATTGTGGGGGATCTGCATCTTGACTGTGGTAGTGGATACGTGAACCTGCACATGGGATGAAACTGCATCGGACTAAATACACACACAGGTGACACAAGTGAAAATGGTGAAATCTGAGTAAGATTGGTGGGTTAGATCTATGTCAATATTCTGGTTATGATATTATGCTACAGTTCTCCAAGATTTTACCCCTGAGGGAAACTGGGTAAAGGGTACACAGGATCCCTCTGTATTATTTTCTACAACTGCATTTAAATTATAATTACCTAACAATAAAAAACGTAATTTAAAAGGCCCATCTATCTGTTCACCTGATAGACATGTATTAGGCCGGGCCCTGTACCAACTTCCAAGAAAGCTAGAAAACAGCCGTGACAGGAGTACTTCAACGGCAACAGAAGCCACCACAGAAAAGCCCAGGAGCTGGGAGCCCGGCCTATTCCAGGAGACCAAGAGCTGTGAGAGCTCAGAGCCAGGAGGATTCAATTCCTACTCTGTTCAAACTCTCCCAGTCCTGCTTGGGGATCCCCCAGACAGACACACCCATGGTCTCTGACTCCTCTCCTGAGAAGGGTTGGCACATGGGCAGGAAAACAAAGGCAGCAGGGCAGGCAGAAGGCAGGGCTTCAGTCCACAGGAGAATGACCCTCCAGGGCCCTGCCCTGTGGGAAAGGGACAGGCCTGCTCAGAAGATGAGCTCCCGTGTTGAGCTGGCCACGAGGTGAGGATGGCAGCCAAAAGTTGGGCCACTTACTGAGCTGTGCTCAGCAGCTTATGACTTTGTAATTACACCTCACAGTGACTCTGTGAGGTGGGGAGACAATTATGCCACTGTATAGATGGGGCACGTGAGGCTCAGAAAGGTTAGATGATTTGCTTAGAGCTGCCAACAGTGAACGGGAACCACACCTGCTCAGCTGCACAGCCCGCCGCACCCTACTCCCCTGGCCTCAGGCCCCTCCCTGCTGGGCTGGGGCTGTAAGGTGTCTGGGGCTTTCACCGACCACTGTGCCCCCCAGCGTCCTGCTGGTCCCTGGAGCCAGTCTGCAATGCACGCCCAAGCTGAGACCTGACTGCTGGAGGAGGAAGGGCCTAGACTAAAAGCAGAGGCCTGACTCCCAGGCCAGGACAATGTCTCACAGAAGTCCCTGCCCTGCCCCCCTGATCTTTTCAGTACCCTTGTCTGTTCAGAGGGGGTGGAGGAGTTCTAGCCAGGTAACAGCACACCATATTCACTAACTAACTCAAAGCATTTTCCCATTTAGGCTCTCATTCAAGGTTAAGTATGAAGCCTTCCCTCACTGTGACTGAAAGAGAGATTCCTGCTCTGAATTCCTTTTCCCTGCTGTCTGAAATTCTACCATTTGAGACTCGTGGTTTTTTTGATGGTGAGAATTCGCAAGTCAGAGGGCAAGAGAGAACCAGACAAACTGAGTTCAGACCCCAGCTCTGTCATGTACCAGTTGTGCGGCCACAGAGACTGGTCATATAGTCTACATCACAGAGGTCAAGGCTCAAGACAGCCCGGGGTGGGCATGGCTCTGACTGGTTTCTGGTACAGAGGGAGAGAGGCCTGGGGTTTGCGGGTTAGCCAAACTCTTACCACTCCCCAGCCACTGGCGGGGAGGCTGGACTGGTTCTCTGACCAGCCCAGGGGGAGTTTCTCCCAAGAACTGGACATACAGAGCAGACTTTTTTTTTTTTTTTTTTTGTCTGCCCTGCAGCCTATGGAGTTTCCCTGCCATGGATCAGATCCAAGGCGCAGCTGCAGCAACACCAGATCCTTTAACCCACTGTGCTAGGTTGGGGATCGAACCTGATCCTGGTGCTACAGAGATGCCACCGATCCTGGTGTGTCACAGCAGGGACTCCTAGGATTTGTTTGGTTGGCCTAATATCCCAAGGAAGCAGGGCTTTGGTGGAGTTTTCTGGCCCAGATGAGAAAAGTGAAGCCCCAATCTGCTCAGAATGTTTAAGGGGGGGATATCCTCAAGGGGGTAGCAGTGAGCATGAGGACCCAGAACTGTGCTCTAAGCCTGGCTGAGGCTGTGTGACCCCAAATTCCACCCCCCCACCCTGGGGAGGGGCTCACAATGGCCTAGAGGAGTCAGTGGGTGCAAGGACGCACCCTGCTCACATCCCCCACCCCGGGAGACAATGGGACACAGCCAGGAGTCTGGACGGAAGATTGACTCTCCTAGCTCCCTCTCTGGGGATGTGGAGGCCAGAGCCCTCCTGACGCACACTCAGAGGCCCTGAGCCCTGGATGAGGTGGCCACTCATTAGAGAGAAAGTGAACTAGAGAGGCCAGGCCAGACGGCCAGATGTGATAAGAGGAAAAGTGAACTTTTCTTGGATTCTCTGTCTCCTGGGGCACAGGTCACAGCCAGACAAGTGGTGTGACAAACAGAGAGGACTCTGGAGCCTCGGGGCTTCCCCAGGTGGCAGGTATCCCTCAGTTCTGACCACTGTCCCCTCCAGGAGAGGGGGACAGGGCCCAAGTCCACAGGACAGCTCTCATTTCACACATGTGAAATGCCAAGAAACGCAGGCCAACGCCTCCCTTCGCCTCTTCCAAGAGTGCAATCCAGCCACTGTGTTCCTCAGACACCCCCCCCCCACCCCCCGCACTTCTTCCCACCTTGGGGCCTTTACACATGCTGTTCCTCCCATCTGAAAGGTTTCTCCCAGCTCATCACATGTTTTAAATATCACTTCCTCTGGGGGGCTCCCCTGACTGCCCCCTGCTCTCCCATCATCCAGGATCTCCATCAGGGCACCTGTTCTATTATTAGCTCATCTAGGCATTTACTTGCTGATGGTTACAGACCTGGGGCAGTTGGGGGAACTCTGTCTGTCTTGGCACGGCAGGTCGTATCCCAGGCCCGGGGTAATATCTCAAGCATAGAGAGCTCTCGATAAATATTTGTTGAATAAGAAAAGGAACCTTATCTTTGCTAAAACATCCCCTCGGTTGCCAAAAATCACGATTTAGCCACAGCGAAGTCTCCCAGCACTTTAGTACCCAAAGTTCTAGTCCCCTCCCAAATCTGGAGCCCTTTCTGCTTGGTCCCATCCACCACCCCTAGAGCTTCACCTCCCACCCCCACACCCCCTCAGCATGCCGTTTCCAGCTTCAGAGAACCAATGCACCCTTTCCCAAACACGCCACACTCTTCATGCACCAAAGCCTTTGCACATGCAGTTTCTGCAAGAACCCCTTTTGCATCTTCCATGCTTCCTGCCTTCCAGCTGGTCCCTCCACTGCCCGTCCTTTTTGGCTCTCCTTTCTCTGGATCAGCGGGACCACTGGGGGCCATGGCCATGTCTCTGACTGAGAGTGTGTCCCTTGAGTATCGGCAGCCAGTGCCCAGTCCAGAGGGTACACAATCAGCATCTGCTAATTAAACTCTAGAGAGAAGCGAGTGCCTCAGTGACCCAAGATGCTGGTCCTGGCAAGGATGTGACTACGGCCCTCTTTGCCTTGGGGAGATGTTCTCTGTATCACAATCTACACCAACATAGCATGTGGGTCCAACTCTGTGTCCATTCACTCTGGAAGACTTTCAAATTTGCCAAGGAAACTTGGAGGTGAACATCACCCCAGGGTGACTGTCTCCTCCCGCTGGCCCTTGTTCATGTACGTGTATAATTACATATATATATATATATATATACATACATTTTTTTTTTTTTAGGAAAGCTTTTTTGTATATGACTATGCCTGCAGAAATTCCCAGGTCAAGGATTGAACCCATGCCACAACAGCCCAGCCCAGACTGCTGCAATGACAATGCTGGATCCTTAACCCACTGTGCCACAAGGGTACTCCCTGTGCATATTTTGAAGATCCTGAGTGAAGCATCTGTTGAACCACAGCAGTGTGTGCACGATGAACTGCTGCGCCAGCAGGCTGCGTGCTTTCCTGTCCTCACCTTGGCCGTTCTGGTCCCTTACATCAAGGCTCAGACAGAAGCCAGTTGTGTGATGCCGCCTGCCCCCAGCCCCAGACATCCAGCCCAGCTTCCCTGCCCCGCGCAGCACACAAGTCCTTGCTTCTCCTAAGTAGAAGCACCCTTTGTTTCATTTTTGCCTTCTGTCCCAAGATTTTATCCAGCGAACTCTATCAAGTCAGAATGAATTTATTTCTGCATTTTTTTGGGCCAAACCCACAGCACGCAGAGGTTCTGGGGCCAGGGATCAAACCCATGCCACAGCAGCAAGCTGAGCTACAGCAGTGACAACAACACCAGCTCCTTTACCCACTGAGCTACCAGGGAACTCCTACTTTTTTTTTTTTTTTTTTAATGTCAAGATGTATAAGGTAGCCAACCAGAGCTTCAGATGCTAAGGAGTGGCTGTGGCTCTATCCCTCCAGAGACCTGGAGAACTCAGCAACCCCAAGAAGCCAGGCCCCTGTAAGTGCCTCGGAAGCCCAGTCCAGCCTGCTGGTTCCCAGGGGCCTGAACTTGACAGGGAGGCTGAAGGAGAAGTGACCTAAACAGTGTGGGAGCCATGGCATCAGGCTTTACCCACACAAGGCCCCATGTGAATGGACAGAGCTGACCTCAGAGCCAGACCCCCTGAACTCCCTTGTTGGCTCTGCTAGGCTTAGGAAAGGACTTGTCAGAGGAAGGGCTGATGGCTTATAAGATCCCACCTTCTCTCACCCAATGAGTAACCTGTCAAACCACGCAGCTAAATCGGGCAGCTCACTTGTGCTCGATGGTAAAAAGAGAACTCAAGACTCCCGCCCACCTAGCCTCAAATTCCTCCCTCCTTCTCTGTTTCTTTCTCCAGAGCAGGGGAAGCTGGGGGAGAACTCCAAGCAGCTGTGTCAGGATCAGGGACCGACTGCCCGCTCAGAGCCACTTTCTTGTTGATGGCCCATGTGATGCCCACTTTCCCTCATGCCAGTCTGAAGCCACCTCCCTCACTGTGCCTTAAGAGTTAACCATGTTGGGAGTTCCCATTGTGGCGCAGTGGAAACGAATCCAACTAGATCCATAAGGATGCGGGTTTGATCCCTGGTCTCGCTCAGTGGGTTAAGGATCCAGTGTTGCCATGAGCTGTGGTGTAGGTTGCAGACATGGCTCAGATCCCCTGTTGCGGTGGCTGTGGCTATGGCCAGCAGCTACAGCTCCAATTCAACCCCTAGTCTGGGAACTTCTATATGCCGCTGGTCCGCCCTAAAAAGACTAAAAAATTTTAAAAGAAAGAGTAACTATGTCAAACTTTAACTTCAGGAGTTCTTTTGTGGCTCAGTGGGCTAAGGAACTGGCATTGTTGTTACTGCTCTGGTCACAGCTGTGGAGCAGCTTCTATCTCTGGTCCGGCAACTTCTACATGCCACAGGTGTGACCACCACCCCAGAAAAACCTTTAATTTCAAACTCTAGTAAGAGTGATTGGTAGCACCTCCCACTTCAACACCCTCCTAGGGATCCTCCCCACTGCCTACAACGAGACACCTCCTAACTACCTCTTCCATTCTTCCCTTCTCCCCCATCTAGAGCCAGAATCCCCTAAATGTCTCACATCGCTGCTCCCTGGCCCCCAAACCTCTTGTCTGGCCTTTCCTGTCCCTTCCCCACCCTGGCGAGTGGGCTGCTTGAGGAATCCAATCATACCACTGGTTTGCAACCTTTCAATGGTGTCACCACCCACCCAGTGGAATTGGAACAAACTATTCAGTGGGGGCACACGTGGCTTCTAGAATCTACACTTGCTTCAGACCCTCAAGTCCACAGAAGCCAAGAGGTTACAGAGGTAACATGCTGGGGAAGACAAAGACACACAGCTCAGGGAGTCCTGGCCTTGCCTTTGGAGCCTTGTCCAGAAGCCAGGATGCAGTCCTACTGGTAATGGTTCCAATGCTAACGGGAGACCTTACTAGGCAAGTGCTCCATCTACTCCTGGTTCTCATTATTCACGATTCTGTATGGGAGTTCATCTACTCACTAAGATTCACTTGTAATCCCCCAGTCAACACTCACCATTTGCAGACATGCACAGAGCCTGAAAATTTGAGTCACCCAACACCCTGGTTCCCAGTTGAGGCTGAACAAGGCAATAGTACCTTCTTGTTTCAGCTCATGCTATAAACAAGTATCCTTTTCCTGGTCTATTCAGTGCCATGTTTTCAAATTTTTTGTTTTTATTTTTTGGTCGTGGTGATTTCTGTTTGAAATGGCCCCCAAGTATAGTGCTGAAGTGCTGCCCAGAGTTCCTACGTGAAAGAAGATTGTGATGTGCCTTATGGAGAAAACACACGGGTCAGATAAGCTTTTTTAAGGCCTGAGTTATGGTGCTGTTGGCCTAGTTCAGTGGTAATAAATTGACAATATATTAAGGCGTCTTTAACAGAAATCTTGGTGGTTTCTGCTGGTGGCTGGTGGACGTGCAGGGACTCTGCATTTTCCATTGGAGTGATGGTTCAGAATTTGCTAATTTAGTGTTTGTGAAACATTATGAATGTAAGTACTGGGAATAATGAGAACGGACTGTATTTTAGCCAAAGAAATCCTCAAATCAGCTATGTGGGGTAGGACTGTCACTGCCCTGTTCTCCAGATGAGGCTCAGAGAGATGGAGAAACTAGCCTGAGCTCGCCTCCCAGCCAGGCAGTGTTAGGGTCAGGGTGTGAACTCAAACTGAAGCCTGACCCCTACCCTATGCCCTGTTCACTGGGCCAGCTCAGAGAGGGTCATGCAGAGGCAGCAGCCTTGAGCATGTTAACTGTTCCACCCACAAAGTGGACTGTGACACCCAGTATGCACTGAGAAGAATCAAGAGGTGGCAGACGTGAAGAGGCTCTGTAATCCTGGGGTGGCCCCTGCAACTCCAGTTACCCTGGTTTCTGGATGAAGGAGGGAGGGATCGCCTTCTGGAGGACAGCTGGGGGCCTTTTTGGAAGACATTAAAGTTGACTGCGTCTGGCAGAATGGACTGGAATGATTGAGGGGCAAGGAAAGTCAGGGGGAGGGATCTCGTGAGCAAGGGAGCAGGGCAGGACAGCCTAAAGCATGGAAATCAGATCTGAGCAGGGCACAGCTTGACAAAGTGGAACTGAGGTAATTTAGCTGCTGATGGAAGACGGGGAGGCCTAAGAGGGCTGCCTCCTCTCAGACAGGGTCTTTGGCTTCCTGAGGCGACCTGGACAATGGGAACAGTGGTATCTTCCTCCTTCCCACAACATCCCTCATAAAGTCCCTCCAAACTGCTACGGCTGGGATTTCACAGCACACAGACCTGACAGGAGTGGGAGGGTGGACCGCCTCCTATCTCAATAGCCCAGCACACCAGGCAGTTCTGGGGGGGTGCCAAGGCCATCTCAAGCTGAGTGTGTCCAGAATGAAACTGAATCTCTCCTCCCCTACATCAGCCCTGCTCTCCTGGAGAGGGGACCCCATGAACTCAGTGACACACTCCAGCAGCCTAGGGATTCCCACCCTGCTCTTCCCCTGCCCCTCCCCGCTACAAAGGCACGTGCTGCAGAGCCAGGCTTCTCTCCATCCCACCAGCCTGGTCTCGGCTTCCACTTTCGACCCTTGGGTCTCCCTGCTTTGTCAGTGGCCCAACTCACCCACCATCACTCTCCAGACAGCAGCCTGAGGAATTAAGGACAAACTGGATTACTGCCTCCCTTTTCTAAAGCTTTTCAAAGGCTCCCCCCTTCCTGAAGCTGCCCACCTTGGCCTACAACAGGCACCGGCCCCTGCTCCCTTCTCCCCAGCTTCAGTTCCTGCACCTTCCCCGGCTCAGCCCACTCCAGCCTCTTCGCTATTCCTCAAACACTCCAAGCATGTGCCCACTGCGGGGCCTCTGAACATGCTGTTCCCTGTCTGAGACCATTCTGCCCATCTCCGCACGCCTACTCCTTCCCAGCCTGCTCTCGCCTCTGCTGCCCACTTAGGTCTCGGCTCGGTGGCCATGTCCTCAAGGAGGGCCTCCCAGACCATCCTGTCAAAAGTTGGTATTCTTTCTTGGAGGGCTGTTTCATCAAACACTGATCAACTTACTGCCTCATCTTTTGTCTCTCTGCCCTACCAGACAGAGGTCCTAAGCATCGAAAACAGGTTCCTGAGGGTGGGGACCCTGGATACCTTACAGAATTATGAGGCCTTCCCAGCCCCAGGCCCAATACGTGGTTGGGCTCAGCAGATATTTATTGAATGAATGAACAAATCCCTATTTGGGAGCTGGGAAGACTGAGGCTCAGGGAAGAACAACTTACTGCTGACACTGAGTTGGAATCCAAAGCCCAGGGTAAGGACTTCAATTCTCTTCAGGTCAGACCCCAACACACACACACACACACACACTTCCTCTCCAGATCCCAACACACACACACACACACACACTCCCTCTCCAGACCCCAACACACACACACACACACTCCCTCTCCAGATCCCAACACACACACACACACTTCCTCTCCAGACCCCAACACACACACACACACTTCCTCTCCAGACCCCAACACACACACACACACACACACACACTCCCTCTCCAGATCCCAACACACACACACACTCCCTCTCCAGACCCCAACATACACACATACACACACACACTCCCTCTCCAGACCCCAACACACACACACACACACTTCCTCTCCAGACCCCAACACACACACACTCCCTCTCCAGACCCCAACACACACACACACACACATGCTCCCTCTCCAGACCCCAACACACACACATACACACACACACACACACGCTCCCTCTCCAGACCCCAACACACACACACACACACACGCTCCCTCTCCAGACCCCAACACACACACATACACACACACACTCCCTCTCCCCACCTCCCTACCCCAGGAGCACAATCTGGTGGGAGGTAAAGCTTGGAGCAACTCTGTTTAAAGTTCAGCAATGAAGCCGTGGGAATGAGTGCTCAACAAACCCTAGGCACCAGGCATCAGAAACAATTTGAAAAATAACCATTTCTGAAAGGGGGCAGAGAAGGAAAGCAAGCAATGCTTCTGGCAACATCTTCTAGGCAAGGCATATCATATGTACAGATTTAAAAGAATCATGACCGAGTGATTCCTGGGCCAGGTACTATTTTATCCCAGACACAGGCCTGGGAGGGGAGATAATCATCACTGATGTTTTACAGATGAGAGAACAGGCTTTTAGCTTTGAGGAGTGGCACTGTAAGAACAGTTTGCTCTGCGAGGCCATGGTGGGCTGCACACCTTACAGAGGGTCTAATCCTTTCTGGGCCTTAGTTTCCCCAGCTAAGTGTGTTAGCCTGGAATGGTCATCACAAGTTTAAATGTCTACAGGAGACCAGGCATCTTAACTCCTCTGGCCCACAGCTGACATGTGGAGACCTAGGTGAGAGAAGCCAGAAATATGGACTTAAAATAAATAAAACCTCTGGATTTTACAGTGGAGTTAGTTATTTCAAAGTTTTAAAAACCCTGTGCAGGTACATACCTGCCCACTAACATGGCCTGTGGCACACAGGTTCATGACTGCTGGAACAGCTGCCTCCAGACCTCCTTGCTCCGGGAGCTCCGGCCTCTCTCCCCTTGCTCCCCAGGAAGCCTGGCCACAAGACCCTCCACCCTGGAAAGGCAGAAGACCCTTGTGAACCTCGAAATCGAGGCAGCAGGAGGCCTTTCAGGGTCTCAGGTCTGTGGGGCAAAAGCAGAGAGGCCCCTCTGGCTGTCAGGCCAGGTCTGGGGGCAGACTCTTGGCAACAGGGCACAGGTGGCAGGAGAGCCCCATCCGGAGCACAGATGGCCACCCTTCGCCTCAGTCATGGGCCTGGAGCAGCTGCCTGAGAGGACCTGCTTAGTTGCTGGAGCAACAGCCTTTGCCCCTCATCCCCCCACCCCCCAGAGACAGCTGCTCCTTAGAAGCCCTGCTCACACCCCAGCTGGGGTCAAAGGTATGAGGTGGTTCTGTTCTGACATGTTCAGGCTAGAGGGGCTGGAGGACGGGGTTAAGCCGCACCCTCCAGCTGGACCCACACTTCAGGTCAGCTGCTTGTCTATGGACAGGAAGCTGCAGGTTAGGAGACCTCAGAAGCTCGAGGGCATCTCCCCTGAGGGTGGGCTTCAACTCTATCAGCTCATCACTCTTCAGCAGGCTTATCATTCCCACTTCAAAGAGGAAAAAAGTGAGGCTTGGAGAGAAGCAAACAGCCCAAGGTCCCACAGCCAGGATTTGACTTAGGCTCTCTGGTTCCAGAGCCAGTGCTTGCAGCTACTGCTTCACTGACCACACTGCCCAGGGCAGGAGTTAGATGCTGTGGAGCATCTGACTAATTCCCTAGTCAGGACCCTATTTTGGGGTCCCCGGGCAGGGTTTGGTGATTTCCTCTGAGTTGGTTCGATGGTGGCAGCCTCTGCTCTGCTGGTTGTGGGGGCAGAGGCCTGGTGTCCTGGACCAGAACCCAGCACAAGGCAGTAAAAGGCACCCTGCCCTGGCTGTGACTGCTGCCGCACACTGCCCTTCCTCAGGACTGTCTCCTCCAGACGTGTGGTCCCAGACGCTCTAACCCTCTCTCCTGAAGCACCAGAACCCCTGCCATGGGTTTCCCAGTCAGTCACTCAGGACGTCCCCAGCTTGGTTAAGTCTCACTATAGCCTCAAGGCAGAGCCCTGAGACGTAGGGCCACTTGTCCCAGGTCACACAGCTGGCTGATGGGTACTAGGATTGGAAGGAGGATGTGGAGCCTCTGAATTCTAGGGTCTGAGGAGACAGTAATTCCAGTGATTCTCAAATCAGGTTCTGAGGGCCCCTTGGGAGGTTTTTTGACTCCCATCCCATCCCCAGGGCCCTGCAAGCAGCTCCATTTTCCTTGTTTTCTCCATACGGAATTCTCATACAGATTTTGAGATCCACTAGACTAATTCGGCCTCCTCATACTACAAATGGCATATGTATTCCCTGAGGATCTGGAGTCAGAGCTGGGACCTTGCCTGGGGCTGGGTGTGGGTGTGTTCCCCGTGCCTCCCTGACTCCAGGCCTGGAGATCACCAGCTCCAGGCATGCAGGGAGGCACCCACTTGTGACTGAGCCCCATCTCCTCCAGCCCTTGACCAGGCACCCCAAATAGCATGCTGTTTCTCAAACAGTATTTCTATCACTACTGCATAAGCAAACTGTCAGGCAACCTTCACCTCTAGCTGCCTGGTTCTGTGCTGGAATCTGCCACCAATGTCCTTTCATTTATCCCATGGGGCCCACCAGCAGAGTCGGCTCTACCAGCAGCTCTGCTGAGGCCCCTTCCCTACCCCTCAGGACACCTTATTACCACCACCCCTGGGAGGCCAAGCTTTAAGGTGATGCCTGCTTCCAAGCAGCAGTTGCTGAAACATGATTTTCTCGTATGTTAAAGCTATAAACAGTAGTAGGGGGTGCTGATGAGTAGAAGATGGCCAGAGTTATTTACAGGGCTGCTAGGGGAGAGGGTTGGGGGGTGGGAAGCCAAGATTTGGCTTTTCAAGTACTGGCTCTCTAGCATGTGGATCTTGTTGCTGCCTTTCCAAAGCCCTAAGGTCCCAGGAGCCCAGCCTGAGAAGTACTACCTAGAAGAGTCTCAAAAAACCCACCCGTACTTCTGGAGGGCTGACGTCAAACCCTGATGATGGGTCATAAAAGACTGATTTCTTACAAGCTGTCACAGGCCCCTGAGTCCAGTGTGCCAGACGCTGCCAGGCCCCGTGAACCTCGACTGCTGGCCTCTTTTGCCATTCTGAATGACCAAGCAGATCCCAGAATAGAAAGATGGTGTTAACAGGCTAATTCACTGTGCCTGGAGTGACAGGTGGCATATCAGGTGACAGAACCAGAAGCCAAGAACCCTGGGCGGCCAAGAGACAGGATGAAATGAATGGTGCAGAATGAATGGGGAAAACCATGAGTTCAGCTCAGGTCACCCCAGGCCAGGACACCTGCCTTGGTGCCAGGCCTAGGGACAGGGACACAGGAAGGGAGAAGGCCCAGTCCTCAGAGCATGTATTAAGATCCTGAGTTCAGGATCCCAAGTTAGATGATGACACTAGAAAGCAGACATGCAGGGAACCGCCTTACTGACTCCAGCTGACCAGAGACACAGTCTGAGGCTGCAGCAACAGGGAAAGATGCAGGACCGGGGAGGGGGTGGCCCCACGGAACTCTGGATAATCTGGGTACTTCTGGCAATTCTGAACAAGGGACAGTGCCAAACTGGAGCCTCAGGAGAAGGGGGCAATCCACATGGGGAGAAGTCCCAAATCCATCCCCCCATTCCACCAAGTGCTGATTTACAGAGTGGAAGCCACACACTGGGTCCCAAGGGGCACTAGGGACACAGGATGAGTAGTCCTTGACCTCAAGAAACTCTCAATGAAGTACAACTCTACTGACTAGGCAGAGCCACACGGAGTCCTGCAGGAGAAAGCCTGGGACTGACTGAACAAGTCTGTGACTGAACAGTGACGTTTGTCACGGATTTGCCACCGATGAGGTGTGACACATGTGCACCATGAACCGTGTCTAGTCCAACACGAGGGAGGGTGTAGAGAGACTGGAACTGCAGCCTGGAAAAGGGACAATTCAGATAGGCATGGTTACTCTCGTCGAATACCTAGAAGACTGTCACATATACACGTGGTCCAGGTCGTCACACTACACCCAGAGGCAGGGGCAGGAAGGTGGAGGGTTAAGGGGGAGCAGATTTTGCCTCATTTTCTAAGGATGCATTTTCTAAGGGGCAGAGCTGCCCAGGAAGCGGCCACCTAGCCAAGCACAGGCATGGCAGACGCAGGGAGGGACTCAAGCCCCCACGGCTGCACCCCCAAGATCCCTTTCAGGAATGTTTGTTTCTTTTCTTGGCCTTCTGGATGTGACATCAGACATCATTTTTGTGTGTGACATTCATAGTTCAAATTTTTTTTGGTCTCCAGAGAACTGTTACCAAACAAGCAGAGGAGAGAGAGAGAGAGAGAGGATGTTCAAACAGCCTAGCTACAGGGAAAATGATGCGAGGACTAACTCCAGGACCTCAGACAGCACAGAGCCCCATAGGAGATGATAAATTCATCCTCAAATGAGACCAGCCAACACTCTGCTACCTGGCCGCCCCCCCCCCGGCCCCCCGTACTGCTGCTGAGTTCCAGAAGCGGCCTGCAGGCCAGGACTGAGAGCACGGTTCCTATACTGTATCACTAAGGCTTCAGAGGCCTCACTCTCACCCCTCTGTAAAATGGGCCCAATATGGGCTCACTCTGTCCACTGCCCCAGCACTGCTGAGAGGGTCTCTAGGGAAGACAGATGTGAAAGGACTTGGCAGGTGAGGAACTATCGTGACAATCACTTGAGGGGCCCACAGAGCAGCCTTGCTCCCCAAGGAGAGAGAGGACCAGAGTCAGGAAAGTTCAGGGCCCTGAGAACCCCAGCTGCCCGTCCCCTCCATGTCACACTTGCATCACTGTTCTAATATTTCAGGGTCGTGACCTCTGGTGTCCTTGCCTTGCCAAGCACCCCTCTAATTTCTCTCTGCCACCCTCTTCACACCAACACCCCATGTTCTCAGCATCCAGGCCTTTGCAACGGGGGCTCCCTGCCTGTGACATCTCTCCTCCCCCCTAATTCCACCTCCTCCTCCAGGTCTCCCACCTGGTGCTTCTCACTGGGTTAACCCCCAGGGTTTCAATGGGCCAGAGGCCTTTGCCATTGCGCTGTTTTACAGCCCTGTTTATTTATATCTCCCTTTTCCCTTTAGATCCCAAGCCCCCTGAAGGCAGGGACCATGTGGCTCCCATGCCCATGGCAACCAGACGGGGTGCCCAGGCAAATGCCTGCTGACTTAAGATGGACCCCAATCTCTGATTTCACCCCCAAAGTGGTACTAGCCTGCAGGGCCTTCCTGCAGAAGACCATGAAGACTCAGCAGTAGAGGAGTCTGTAAGGGGTGACCTGGCAAGAGAAGACAGAGGCGCTGGCACAAGTCGTGACGATGGCTCCCTGCGTCCCCACGCCTCCATACCCCTGCCTATCTGATTTTTCTGGCAACCACCTCTAAAAGCACATCTTTACAAAGATCTCAAGCTGGCATCCCAAAGAGCACCTGAAGAAAGCGGACTTTACCTTGACACCTTCCAGCCCTGAGGGAGCTGCCCTGCCTGATGATTTTGCAAGCACGCTAATCACCATCCCAAGCTTTGGGCTGTCCTGTCAGGCCCTTTTCCGCTCTCACAAAGAGACCTGTGACATCACCTGCCCCTCAGATAGTCCCTTCCCCTCTGGGAATGATACCATCTGCAAAAGCTGGGCACTGCACTAGGCTGGGGGCAGCACAGTTTCCACTGGGTGGGCTACTTCTGGTTGACTGGTAGTACCTGCCTGTGTTGAGAAGGATCCTGAAGCAGCATCCAGGCTCCACTCAGCCACCACGGGCACTGAAACCAAGGCTGCCTCTGGGAGAACACCTCTCCCAGGAGATGAGCAGCCTTTTAAAAACTCTGTTGGAACACAGCCACACAAAGCTGAGAGGTTCAGTGTGCATTAACTTGGAGTGTTCAACAAAAGAGCCCACTGTTCAGATACCACCTACTCCCCGCTTCAAATATACTTTCTTAAAATGGGCTAGTGAATGAGGTAGCTGGAGTAGTGAAATTCACATAGACAGAAAGTGGAAGGGTGGTTTCCAGGGGCTGGGGGAAGGAGGTAATGAGAAGTTGTTTAAAAGGTACAGAGCTTTAGTCTTGTAAGATGAAAAGAGTTCTGGAAATGGAGGATGGCGATAGCTGTAAAACAATGAAAGTGTACTTAATACCACTGAACTGTGCACTTAACAACAGTTTAAGTGGTAAATTTTTGTTATGTGTATTTTACCACAATTTTTTAAAGTGGGCTAGTGAGGGGTTCACAGAGGAATTCTCTACAAACAAGCCCCAGCTATCAGACTGATTTTTCCACCCCAAAGCCAGGAGTCACAAAATATTTAAAACTAAGTCTGGGAGTTCCCTTTGTGGTGCAGTGGAAACAAATCTGACTAGGAACCATGAGGTTGCGGGTTTGATCCCTGGTCCTGCTCAGTGGGTTAAGGATCTGGCGTTACCGTGAGCTGCGATGTAGGTCACAGATGCAGCTCGTATCTGGCATTGCTGTGGCTGTGGCGTAGGCTGGCAGCTGTAGCTCTGATTTGACCCCCAGCCTGGGAACCTCCATGTGCCGCAAGTGCGGCCCTAAAAAGCAAACGAGTGAATGAATGAATGAATGAATAAAACTGAATGAATGTTTTGATTTCTGATTTGAGTTACACGTATTTGTGAGCAGGGGCTGATTTATAATCTGCCTACAATCTCTTTCCTGAGATCCAGGAAATAGAAATGAAAGAAAACAAAATTTAAAAGACTGGTGGTCTACAGGGACGGTGATGAATATGTTAGAACTTTGGAAAGGAACTAGATAGGAGATTGTGTGGAGATTTAAAAAAACTTTTACCACAAACAAAAAAAGAACTCTAAGTATGTTGTATAACATAACAGAAAACAGTTGAAAAGTCATTTCATTTCCACTCCCCTAACACAATTACTATTGCATCATTCTATACCAAACCTTTTAAACTGTGATCATTTTGTAATGGCAATCTGTCTAAAAAGAAACAGAAACCTCTGCTTTGGCCATCTTAAAAGCAGTTGTTAGGAAAAAAGAACAGTAAGTCAGGACTTCAAATCTTGACTGAGCTGTGTGACTCTGGACAAGTCACTACCTCTCAGTTCCATCACTTCTAAAAACAGCAATAATAACTTCAACCTGCTTCCCTCAGCAACAGAAGCAACTGGGCTTTGTGAACTGTGAGGCAGTACAGGAAAGGATGTTAGCAATTAAGTAGGGAGTACTGAAGGAGCCTTTTCTTTTAGACTAATGACTAGTATGAAAACCAATAATAAGTATTCTGAAGCTCTGATGATGTTATTTTTAAAACAAAATCACTTGTAGTACTTTCATTATCGCACATCTGACTCCTACCGGATGAGCAAAGCTGTTGGTCTCGGACCTAACCAGGCTCACCAAGCCCAGCCAGGCCCTGGCTGACCCTGCAGACCCCTCCGAACAATACGTACCTCTCCTGGTTCCCACACACTTTCCACCTCAGGGTCCTCACCCTGCTCTTCCCAGTCTGCCCTTGACTGCCTCCCTCCCATCCTCCGCCTCACCTGTGCCGAGATGCCTTCCCCGTCCTCTGTGAATGGCTCTCTCCCAGCAACTATTTGTCTCCTTCAGGGCTCTTATCTCAATTAGACAGTATCTTATGTATCTGTTACCTCCTCAGATGGGGTCTCCAAGCTCCATGAAGAAAGAAACCGAGTTCGGCTTGTTCCCTCTCCTCCCCCTGGCTCAGCACCTAGCATGAATGGCTGATTGTCTGCAAAGAGGAGTGGAGGTGGGGTGGGGCGGAGCTGGCTGGGATGAACCCAAGTCTTCCTCCCCCAACTGTTCCCACACACTGCTGCTCATGCCCCCTTTGAGGAAACTGCTGGGGCAGTGGCACCCCTGCCTTTATAGGTGCTGTCAGACAAGCCCCGCTCCTCCTACCCGGCAGGCACCTCCTGAAAGCTACCACACTCTCTGTAGGGCCAAGGGCCACATCACAAAGTGTGGGAAGCATGGGAAGGCAAAAAAATTGCGAGAGAGGCTAGACCTATTCAATGCATTCACAACACACTCAATAGTGGGCTTCTCATCACAGCCCCCAGAAGGAAACTGCCCCAATTAAGTGATGACCCTGCCGAGTAAGCTCTGGCTCTGAGTGCCTGGTGGACTCTGATGGCCCTGAGCAGTCTTCTCCAGCCAGATCTCAGCTCTGGACATCTCCCCCACCTGAGGCACCCTCCCCTAAAAATCTCCATCCACTTGGAGCCTATCCAGGTTTTGAGGTCCTGGTCACTTTCTCTCTAAAGCCTGCCTTGAGTCACTCCATTAGAGTCCCACACTCAACAAAGGGCATCAAATGACTAACTCCTCTCCAAATACCCACCTAGTCTACCTGCATCTTTCCAGGGATGGGGCATGGACAGTCTTTAAATATTGCAGGTTTTATGCCCTCCCCCAGTTACAATAAGAGCGGGAGCTAACATTTCTTAAGTGCTTCTTCTGGACCAGGCACTGAGCTGAGTGCTTTACACACACTCTCTTTCTTGTGTGACTCATGCCAGGTAATATCAACACCTTGATTTTGCAGGTGAAGAAACTGAAGCCCAGAGAGGTTAAGCAACTTTCCAAAGCCTCACAGCTCCAGGCAGCAGCCCAGGAGCTGAACCCCGGCAATATGACTGCAGTGCTAAGCTCATAACTACAGGGCTGCATGGTCTTGGATGTATGGACTTCTGCATACCATTGGGCTTTATAAGTGCCAGTCTCTGCATCCCACAGGAGCAGCATGGCCAGCTGCTTAACCACGACTTCCATATCACCTACTGTGTGCTCAGTGCGTGGGCTTGAACCAACAGAGCTTTGCGCTGGCGAGCTTGGGATTAAGAGGAGAGGCAGACAAAAATCCTATTTTGGGAGGGGGCTGCACCTGCCGCATATGGAAGTTCCCAGGCTAGGGGTCAAATCAGCTACAGCTGCCGGCCTACACCACAACCATAGCAACGTAGGATCCGAGCCGCATCTGCAACCTACACCACAGCTCACAGCAATGTCAGATCCTTAACCCACTGAGCGAGGCCAGGGATCGAACCAGCATCCTCATGGATACTAGTCGGTTTTATTTCTGCTGAGCCACAATGGGAACTCCCCCAAAATCCTATTTGTTCAAGCAACAAAATTGCTATCACATCTGCTTTGGCAAGTCTGGAAATTTCCTTAGAAAAAGCACAGAGAAACAGAAACTTGAGACCCCAGCTAGTTAGGCAACAGCTAATCTTTGAAATACACAAGGCAAGCAAACCCCATGTTATAATCCTCTCACACAAGCTTCTGAGGGACCAAAATCAATTCCACTGAACGGCAGAGCTAGAAGGAACTCGCTCCTGCCAAGAAGCACATGGGAAATCTGAGGTCTAGAGCCTGTCAGGGTCTTGTCGGAGGCCACCTCTCAACTCCTGGGGAAGCACAGCTCCTGCCCCTCCAGCTCTGTGTTCTCCGTCCCTGGAACTGGGACTGCAAGTAGAACAAAGGGCTTGCAGGCTGTCTGGGTGCTTAAGAAGAAACCGCCAGGGGTTGAGGTCAGTGCCCACAGTGACCGAAAGTTTCAGAGTTCTCTCGGTGGAGGCAGGGCGCTAGCTCTTACCTTCAGGGAGAGTGGAGCTATTCTGTGAAAGCTGGATTCAGGAGGCAGGATTGATTTCCCAGGGCAGCACAGGCCTGGCTCCAGCTCAGCCCTGCCCCGGAAGGACGGGAGTTTCAAAGGGAGCAGCTCCCTACCTGGGGCCACACCCGGGTGAGGCTGACTGCCTGGAACCCGTCGAACTGGCCGTCTCCCAGACAGCCAGGCGGCCGGGCCAGAGGGCCACCGCCTGTCTGCAGCCTGGTGCCTCTCCCCACCGGGCCCTACTGGGCCCCAACCCGAGCCAGGCCTCCAGAACAAGGGTGGGAGCCAGTGGGGAAGAGGTCTGCTCCCCTCCTGGCGAGGCCAGCTCGGCCTGGGTCCCCCAGGGCCCACCCCAGCCTGGGCTGGGTCTGAAGGGGCTGCTTCCTGCTCTACCTTTTTCTTTCACTTTGGTTTCTAACTCCAAAGTGAAACTAAAGACTGAAAAAGCTGGTGAGAGTTAAGGCTCGGAAAGGCTGAACACCTGGCTTCTCATCCCCATGAGGCTGCTGACTCGCTGGGAAGCTTGGGAGGAGGCCCTCGACCCCAGGCCTCGGTTTCCCCATTGACAGAAAGGAGGGAGGAACTAGGCTAGCGATTTAAAGTGCTGTATTAAATTAGAAAAGTGACAGGACTTCCCCTTCCTCCTCCCTGCCACTGCCAATGACTGAAAAGGAGCTGCAGAAATAATCGGGGGTGGGGGCAGTGGGGACACCCAAAAGGGCATTTCCATTGGCTTGGAGGAGGTGGCAAAACTCTGGCCACTGTGTGGACACCCTCCTGGTCTCTCCCTGACCACCTCTCCCCCATCTGTCAATGGAACCCCTTTATCTGGGACAGGTCCAAGGGCACAGCAAATTCAGGAAGACCGTGGGCGTAGCAACAAGAGACACTCACCAGCAGCTGCCTCAAAACTCCCTGCCCCACCCGAGGGCGGAGCAGGCCATCTGCTAAGACTGACAACAGCCCACCCAGGACTGGTCCAAGCTTCGCTTTCTGCTGACCCCAGGGTGCCCAGCACAGTGTCTAGCTAGGACCACTGTAACCTGTTTTGTGCTGTTTTCCCACTGGCTGGTTTACCAAATCTTCCCATGAGCCTGGTGACATGAGAAAGGCAGGGACGAGCCTCCCATCCTCAGATGAAGAAAACTGGGGCTCAGAAAGGTGCAGGGGTATAGTGGCCAAGCCAGCACTACATGTGGGAGCTCAGTAAATATTTGCTGGATGAATGAGGTCACCGGCCTAGCTGCTGTTGCCAAGCAGGTGCAGAACACACCAGAGAAGTGCAGGAAGGAGCACATAGCGTGTGTGTGTGTGTGTGTGTGTGTGTGTATAGGAGGGGAATCTCTCCCTGGAGATCAAGTCACAAACAGGTCCCAAGGTACCTGTAACAAAATCCCCTCCCCACAGTCCTGATTCCACTCCTAATGTACCAGCCCACTTCTTCCCTTCACTTCTCACTTCCTCCCATGTTGCATCTTACGCTGGAGACATCTCATTGGCTGAGGACTGATTTTTTTTTTGTCTTTTTAGGGCCGCACACACAGCACATGGAAGTTCCCAGGCTAGGGGTCCAATCAGAGCTGTAGCTGCTGGCCTACATCACAGCCACAGCAGCACTGGATCTGAGCAGCATCTTTGACCTATACCACAGCTCACGGCAACACCAGATCCTTAACCCACTGAGCGAGGCCAGAGATTGAACCCTTATCCTCATGGATACTAGTTGGGTTCATTAACCACTGAGCCATGACGGAAACTCAGGCTGAGGACTTCTGAGTGACAATGGCCAGCGTTCTTCCCCTCTGTGGGCTGGATGAGAATAGTCAGTTCTTAACCAAGGAAAGGAATTTGAATCCAGGGGTAGGGGTGGGGTGCTTTTAAAAATATACAGATTTTCCGAATGCAAAAGACAGCAAGTCAAAACTACCTAACAAAATTTTACGTGCACAGCTTCTTCAAAACAGCAATTCCATTTGCAGTAATGGCTCCATGGTGATGCAGGGACAGATGCTTACGGACAGGTGGGGCAGGGTGCTTGCTGCAGCACTGCTCGTGGCAGCAAGGCTGGTAACAACCTAGTTGTAGTAGAGACCCAGACAAACAACGGGTGGTCGATCCGCTGATGGACCAACATGTGCCCAGAGGGAATAACCCACAACAGAGAGAGACTTGTGTGAGGACAAGGCACAGAAAAGCAGGCAGGAGGTAGAGAATATGCTGCCGTTTGTGTAATAAAAAGGGATGTACTGACACAGCTGCCCACGTAAGCAGAGTATTTCTGGAAGGAGACATCAAGGCTGTTCACAGCAATTATCTAGACGCCTAGGTGGGAGAGGGACTAATTTTTCCCTGGACACATTTTTTTTTTTCCTACAAAGTTTGAAATGTTTAACCACATACATATATAGCTTTCTCAATTTCTGCACATAAAAAATAACTCCAGGAGTTCCCTTGTGGGCACAGCTGCTTAAGGATCTGGCATTCTCACTGTAGCAGCTCAGGTCACTGCTGTGGCATGGGTTTGATCCCTGGCCCTGGAACTAACTTCCACACATGCTTATTAACAACCAAAATCAAAACAACAAAAAACCCCCGAACCAACCAACCAAAAAACTCCAGCAAGATGTACCCAAGGAAGTTTCCCTCTCGGTTTCAGGCATCAGATTCCCTGGAGGTAGGGCCCAGACACCTGGATTTTGAAGTCTCCTCAAGGGTTCCTGGTCTAGCCTTGCAGAACAGGTGGTCAGTCTCTGAAAAGTAGATGGAAGCAGCCTGGACATTAGAGGGCTGTGGGCAAGGGAGAAAGTAGCAGGAAAGACTCAGGAAAAACTTGGCCCTAAGGCAAAGGAAGGATTTGAAGAGGGCTTTGAATGCTGAACTGGTACAGCTGGGAGGAGAGGGTTCCCACAGGAAGGTCTGGGGTAATTAAGTCAGGTTGTTAAGATAGAGGAAAGGGAAGAAATGTCTTTCCATATGGGACTGTGGCAAGTCCCCTCCCAATACCTAGTTCCCACTCATGGGAAAAGAGGAGGCTAGGACAGAGTCCTTTCCAGATTGATATGCTAGGATGTACCTTTATTTCATCTCACTTAATATTAAAAGAGGCAGAGAGGGTCCCCAGCTTAGCACATGGCCACAGGGCTCCACACCTGTGCAGACTGTAATCAAATATTTGGAGGCTACAGAAAAATCAGGCCAAGATCTTAGGTACAGCAGCCCTTGGTCGAATTCCTCCCCCTGGGAGGAGCAGATGGCTTTCTGTTGAGATGCCCTTCTTCAACTTGTTAATAATTAAGTTATTACTGAAGACCTCTTTTGTCACTTTTGAAGTTCAGTTTGCAGACTTGCAGCCTTGGTTGGCTTTACCATGATGCTCCAGACTGAAGACTCACAGGCTACAACAGTCTAGATCTAAGCCTCCGGTCCACACTACAAGAATATGCAGTGGAAAGAGCCCAGGACGGAGGTCACGAGTGCTAGGGTGGATCTTGGCTAGACCCTGATGATCCTGGAGACTCTGAGACACTAGAAGCTAAATCTCTAAGACAGCTCTGCTTGCCACTGATTCCCCAGGGCCAGCTCAGTGCCTAGCACACAGCAGGCATTTGATAAGTATTTGCTGAATAAATGACCAGCTTGGCCAGTGCATTCGAGTGACCTTGGTCAAGTCACTTTCTGGAAAATCAGAATGACAAGAATAGTAATGACCTCTCAGGGTTGTATATGGATCTATTGAGATAAGGTGGATGGAAGTGCCTTGCAAATCAAACACAGGTGACACAAACATTAAGGATCCAGAACCAACGTGCTGAAAACCAAGTACAAAGAATGAATATCAAATTTACAAGAAAGCACCTGGCAAATGGCAAAGCAGTAACTGAATGACTACGATTGAAAGGGACAGTGCAGGTCTGAATTCTCAAGCTGTATCTATTCCGAAGGAACACAAAAATCCCTGAACAAAATCTCTGTCCTGATTTTGGTATGAAAAACATGGGTGTGGTTACAACCGTACGCTGCACATAGCTGGATTCAGAGAGTATCTGCCAAAGTAGCTTATGGATCCTGGGGGTGTTTACTGGAGATAAGGGGGGGAGTGGGGCATGGAAGCTATGCCTGCCATGTGGTTTCATGACCCCAAGCCAAGGCTCTGCTCAGGGGGAACAGAGAAGAAAGGCCAGGCATCAATTTCCCAGCTGCACCTGAGACCAGCCATTTGGGCCTCCTGGGGGAGCCACTCAGTAAGTGCTAGTCCCCTTCCCCTCCCCTCTGCCCAATGCGTTTCCCTGGCTGCAGCCTAGGAAATGGGAACAGGGCTCCATCACCTGGCTCTCCTGTGCAAAGGACACCTTGGGACAAGTCCCTTCCTGCCTTTACACGTGACTGATTCCTCTGGCTGGGCCAGAAAACCCTCTTCAGTGGGAGCTAGCTGAGAATCCCAATGGCCCCCATCATGGACACACCTACTGCTAGACTAGAAACACATGAGGCGCAGCTCTGGAGGCTGCTCACAGTTGAGGTGAAGGCCCTTCAACTCCCTGACACTCCCATCTTGACGTGCCCCCAGTCCAAGGGACAAGAAGGCTCAGATTCCTGGGACCTTAACAGTAGGAGAAGCAGAGCTCAACTGCAGGAAGAGTCAGCGTTTGCAGACAGTCAGCCTTGGGTCTGAGTCGCATGTTCCTTATCTGTAAAATGGGGATGGTAAGTCTGCCTGCCTTGGGCCTGTTGTAAGGATTTCATGAGAGTGCCCATTGAGGCCCTGGCATGGAGCCTGGCATAGAGCAGGTGTACAAGCAATGCACTCAGACTGTTATTTCCTCCCCAAATAGCATCACCCAACATCTTTCCCGTTGGCCCAACAGAGCCCAGTTGGGCTATCTTTATGATACTTCCCACAGCATCCTCTGCTACCCCAACTGGCCCTTCCCACTCCTTTCACAGGCTCCACCCGAGCCTCGCCCTCTCCTTTTTTCTGGATTCATTCCAATTCACCCGACCTGACTCATCTTGAAAAAAAATCCTCCAGTTGTGCTGCCCTTGCTCTAAAACCTTCCATGGCTCCCCCAAAGCCTCTGCTTTTCAGCTGATGTTTAATACTACCTACAACCTTCTGGACCCCCCCAGATTTTTCATCCAGAGCCCTGATGCCTCGGCAAAACTAGTCTACTATTTCCATAAATACACGATTACCCTGTCCAGCCCCCATACCTGTGCCTTTGCAGAAACCATTCCCAGCAACATCAGCTCCAACCCCAGTCTCTGGGAATCCAGCCCCCCTCACAGGGGCTCTTGTTTCCTCTGGCTCACACTCACTTCTTCCTTCTCAGACAATGCTTTTCTTCAGCAGATGCTTAATTACAGACTGTCACACAGTCTCTTATAATTGTAGGCCTTGTCTCCCTTGTCAGATTCTAAGTTCCCAGGAGCAGAGGCCCTGTCTGTCTGGTCTTTCCCATCCTCTCGGAGCCTGGCCCAGGGCTGGGAGGGCAGACTTCTGCTCAGAAAGTGTATTCCAAGCCCAAATCAGCTCCAGGCTGAGCCGAGACTAGCTCTGACCACTTGGGACCACTTCTCTTGCTCCTGTCCTGTGAAAGAACTGTTCACGAGCCAAACCAGACCTCTGTGTTAGAGCTCTGTCCACGGTGATCCAGCCAGGGGTAGAGGAATGAAGGAGACCTGGGTGGGGAGGCAGGGCTATGGCTCTCACCTGGCTCTGACATGGTCTTGTTCTGGGATCCTGGGCATGCCCTTGTTCCTTTCCCTCCCTGGCCTTGCTTCTTACAGTGAAACAAGAAACAATAATATTTTAGTTCTAGAATATGGATTTTATTTGTCTTTAAGGTAGCCTTGGTTCCCAGGAGCAGGTGGGTGAGGAACCAGCTAATTCCAACATAGGCCAAGGGAGGGGAGGCAGCCACAGCCATAACTGGGAATCCTGGAAACCTGTAAAGGCACTCACACCGCACATCTTGCCAACCTCATTAAATCCCAGTTGATGACAGGACTGCATTCCTGCCCAGGTGTTCAATTCCAGGGCCCTCACCCTGGCCAGGTAGGACAGTGTCTGCTGCCAGGGTTGAGCAAGAGAAGGGTAACCTGCTTCTGGAAATAACCAATCTGGCCTGAAACAAAGACTGTGACGAGGGGGCCAGTCTCCTCACCTGTAAAATGGGGATAATACAGGGACTCGTATCATAGGATTGTTGCAATAATGCAGTGCAATGCCATTAACAGCTTAGCACACCCAACGGATGTCAGTGTAGCAGACGTGTTCTCATTTCTTTTTTTTTTTAGGGCCACACCTGCAGCATGTGGAAGTTCACAGGCTCAGGGCTGAATCGGAGCTGCAGCTTCCAGCCTACGCCACAGCCATAGTCACACCAGATCCAAGTCGTGTCTGGACCTACACCACAGCTCATGGCAACACTGGATACTTAACCCCTCATGGATACTAGTTGGATTCATTACCACTATGCCACGATGGGAACTCCAGGTTCTCATTTCTTGAGGGGCCTTGATAAGATGAATTCTCATCCTTACAGCAACCTGTAAGGAAGGCATTTCCATCCCAATCTGACAGGAAAGAAAACTGAGGTGCAGAAATTTGATCAACTGAAGGTCACACAGCAGGGACAAGCTGAACTGTGATACTATCCAGCAAATTCTCAGTTCAGCTTTTCCAAGAGTGCAGTCCCTAAGTCCTTACCATCAGACTCCTCCAGAGAGCTGGTTTAAAAAGCTGATTCCTGCCCCCAGGCCGGCCAAATGAGAAGCTCTTGGGACAGAGCTCAGGAACCCGAACTTTATAAAGAGGAGGAACCTAAACTTTATATATGAGGAAACTGAGGCATAGAAGTGATCTCTGAGGTCACACTTTCAGCAAGTATGGACCTGGGACGGAACTCAATCTGACTCCAGAGGCAGCAATCAGAGACTTCCTACAGTCAATGTGGGCCTCAAAGGGAAGAGAGGGCATCTCATGGGAGGGTACAGCACAAATCGAGGCTTGGAGCAGGAGAGGCCAGGTGACAACTGCTCAGTATGGCTTGTGCTTCCAGATCCCTGAGGCGTGAAGAAATACATATGGAGCCACTGCAGCAGCCTTCCCCTGTGAGCCCAGGCAGACATTTCTGAGCCCATCTAAGCTTCTGGGAGGAAAGCTTAGGGCGTGTGGGTCTACGGCAGTGGCCCTCTGGGCCTGTCTGGCTGCTGCCCAGGATGAGAAAGCCAGGGAAGGTGGTGACTCAGTCCCACCCAACCTCAAGCTAGTTGCACTTAAATGTGAGATGAGCTCAGAGGCTGGGGAAATGTCAAGCAAACTCTCCTTGCAGAACAGATGCCAGATCCAGAGAAGGCAGTCTGAGGGGTAGGCTACCAGGCAGAGGCAATAAATTTGGAGCAATGCTGTGGGTTGTGGGGAGGGAAGCAAAGTCAAGAAACCTGGGTGCAAACTCTCCTGGGGCCCCCTATTCACCTGTGAGAAACAGGGAGCACTCTACCAGTTTCTGACTTCCTCCCAGTACTGCTGTGAGGAACAACAATAAGGAAAGCTCCTGGCAGATTATACAATGTCTCACACAGCAAGTGAGAGATTAGAGGATTATGCTATTATTTATTAGAACAGCCAGAAGGTACTATCCTAGTTACCTAAACCCAACTACAGGAGGTAGAGGGAGAGGCTGGACCTCTGCTTTGTTCCTTCTAAGAGAAAGGGGATCCAGATATTATTGGAAGGTGAAAGTTCACATTTTTAAAGTACCTACTGTGTACTTTTTTTAAAAAAAACATAGACTCTCACTTAATCCTCACCACAATCCTGCAGTGTAAATATGATTATCTTGAGTCCAGATGAGGAAACTAAAGCTCAGAGAGTAACTTGCTCAAAACTACACAGGCAGCAAGTAATGGAGATTAATTAAAACCAGGTGTTCATGGCTCAAAACCCCACATGTTTCTATTCTTTGGAACAGTTTGTATAAGAGGCAGAACATGTGTGTTATAGAGGCCCAGCTCAAGCACTGCCTCCTTCTGGAAACCTTTCTGATCCCTTTGTCCAGACAAGATCTCTTGCTGATGAAACCCCACAGCACATCATCAGCACATATCTGGCAGCACTCAGCATATTCTCCCTCTTATTTTGTGATCGAGACACTTTTAACAGGTAAGATGAGATGTAGGTACAAATAGGTGGCCTTAGAGTTACCTTAAAAGCCTCAAACGTCAGAGCTGGAAGCAGCTAAGAGACCACAACATCCAACTTCCTCATTTTTTTTAGAAGGAAAAATACAGAGGAAGACACTTGTCTGAAGTAATGCAGCATCTTAGCATCAGAGCCAAGAATAGAACCTTGACATTCAGCCTCACAGAATTTCTTTAGGGATTCCATGATTTCAGAATCAGTCTTAGGACAGGGATTATCATTCCCAATGTACAGATAAGGAAGCTGAAGCCCAGGAGAAGCTGTTTCCCTGACAGTAGGTGAGATGTGAGGACCACAAACCTGATCCCCTCACTTCCAGGCCAGAAGCCAAGCCGTTTCTTCTCCCCACTGCAAGAGGTCTGTGTAGCACATCAACCTCAGGGCCCACAGGAAAAGGCCAATGGATGTTGGAAACTGTCATTATACACCAGTGGGCAGGTGACACCAGTCTGACAGTGACCTCCTCAGAAGCATTCCTATGGATGAGGACACAGAAGTCCTGGTTCAACCCTCTGTGGGTCCCTGGCCCATCTGGGCCTTGTCTATAAGACAAAGGTGCTACAATAGCTGACCTTATGTCCAGCTCCGAAATCCTGGAACTTCAGAAGCTCCCTGACAGCAAACCCCAGCTGTCTGCAGAGCATCTCTCAGCTGGGGCCTTTGTTCCCTGACTCTACAGGAAACGAGCAAAGCAGCTGGGGCTCACAAGCACAAACTGCTGACTTTATTCCTAAGTGCCCCTGGCCACAATAAGATGGAACATGGAAAATCCAACCATCTCCCAGCACAGGCATCCAGCTGGGCACACCTGCCTATCTTTACAAACTGACAAAGAGCAACCAGGAACTGGCATAAAGAGACAGTCCCATTGGAAGGGCAGGTGTCTTTCTGAATAACCAAGTGGCCATGGAATTGGGGGTAAAGAACTCTGGACTGCAGAGTCCCAGGCCTACATCCCTATCCAATTCTGCCAAGAACTAGCTTGTGTATTTCCAGGGCAAGCTGCTTTCCCTTTGCGGGGTTCACTTTAAAGACAGATTGATAGTTCCCAAAGTGTCTTTATAGAGATTGCATTTGATCTTCATGACAACCCTGTGAGATTGGCACAATTACTGCCTTCAGACAGATTGAGAGACTAAGCCTTGGAGAGGTTGAGGGTCTCATTCGAGGTAGATTGAGGCTGGCAGAGACAGGACCCAGAGGTCTTAGACCAACAAACCCAATTCTCAAGGGTGGTCAGGTTAAGAACTACCCTCTCCCCTCCCCCTTACTGACAGTCCCAGCAAGATCCTGGTTCACCTGCCCAATCTGGTGGCTTGAAAGTTCTGGCTACAAATCCCATAGCCCAGCTGCCTAGGAGGCCGCACCCCCCTGCAAAATCTCATTACTCAAGTTGGCAAGAACGCAGCCCCCACCCCCGGTCGGGTCTAAATAAACGCCCAAGTGATATCACATCCTGCTGGCTCCAAAATAGCCCAGGCCTGCCCACAAGCGATCACAAAGTGCCAGGCCATGCAGGGCCAAGCGGGCAGGGATCCCCAGCCCGTGGCATTGTACACACACTCAAGCAACTAAAGCAGAAGCCTCAGAGCAGGAAGGCCCCCCAACACCCACCTGTGCCAGAAAGCCTGGCCCCTCCCTTCTCGCCCCCTTTGTGGGGAGGCCTCAAAGCCTTCTGCCCCAGCACCAGCCCTCGCCCCAGCGCCAACCCCATGGAGCCTTGGCCGCGGCCAGCGTGCGGGCAGACTCCGGCCCGACCCGGACACCCCACCACTCACATTGCTTCAAGAGCTCCAGACACAAAGCCATGAGGGCCGGATGAGGGTCAGAGACCCAGAGACCGGCAGAGACAGAAAAGGGAAGAGGGAGAGACACAGGAGCAGAGAGAAGGGGAGACAGGGGACAGGAGCAGAGAAAGCAAGGCGGGGTGGTTGGGCGGGGGGAGGCAAGAGCCCTGGGCAAAGGAGCAGCCTCAAAAGGGGGTCTTCAGCGCAAAAGATATCAAGTGGTGACACCAGCCAGATTGATGTGGGGGCAGAGACAGAAAGTGCAAAGCAGGGGACCCCGACCCAGAGGAATGGGGGCGCGGAGGCCTAAGAGAGAACAAGGAGAGACAGCGACAGGGGACAAACCAAAGGAAGGCAGAGAGGAGCGCTGGAGTCAGGGGGCCGGGGAGCTTGTGGGGGTCCCAAGGAGAGACCTCAAGGATCTCGAGGGTGTACGGGAAGGGAGGGGGGCAAAAGAGGGAAAACCCTGAAGAAATGAGGGGTAAGAGGAAGCAGGACCCCCGGGATTTGGGGGGACAGATGGAAGGGAGGGCCCCCAACGGATGTGCAGGAAGCTCAAAGGGCCGCCCTGGGGGAGTGTGAAAGGTGCGCTGAAAAAAGTCCCCCAGGGATGAGGGGACGCTCAGAGGGGTAGTCCCGAAGAACAGGGGCGCTCAGAAAAGGAGGTTCTGAGGGATGAGACGAGCGCTTTGATGGGGACCCAAAATCGGGGAGCGAGGGAGGGGCTGGGAGGCAGCGCGAGGGAGAGACAAAGAGACAGCGAGCCAGGGAGAGACAAAGCGGGCGGAGCGGGGAGACGGGCCCGAGGGCTGGCAGCCGGACAGAAGGACGGAAGCGCGAGCTGGCAGGGGGACGGACGGACGGACAGACGGGGAGGAGGGCGGGGGTAGGGCCGGGCGGGGGCGGCGCCCGTCTCCTCGCGGGGCCGCGGCTGCTCCGGGCGGCGCTGGGCGGGCCCCGGGCGTCCGGGCTGAGGAGGCGGCGGCGACGGCGTGGACCGGACAGACCGACGAAGTGACGGACGGGCTGGCGGCAGCTATGGCCAGCGGCGGGCACTCACCCTCCTCCCTCACGCGGCCCGGCCCGAGGCTCCGGTTTTGTACGCCCGAGGGGCGGGGCCTCTGGGTTAAAGCCCCGCGCCGGCCCCGCCCCACCCCGCCCCCCGCGTCAGACGCGCGCGCGCGTCGCTCGGAACTCCCGGGGCGGGGGCGCGCACAGCCCTCTCGGCACGTGGCCCGCTGCGCGCGCGCTGCAGGGCGGTGCGCAAGCGCGCGGGGCGCTCAGTCCAGCCCACGCCCAAGCCACTAGACCCTGAGAAGGAGCGCGCGCCCACGTCGGCACGCGCATGCCCGAGCACGGGGGACTCCGCCCCTCGTGCTGCCCCGCCAAACCGGTTCCAGCTGGAAAGAGACGCATGCTCCGTAGGGGAGACTGACCCACGGAATTCGCACCAGTTTTTCTCGGGGATACCTTGCTTTTCCTGGGGGGGAAACAGGCTCAGCGCAAGCAGCCTGAGGTGGTCTTCTCACTTTCTTGTGGTCAAATTAGTCCTCAAGTACTATCGAATCTATGTCCTAAGGGTTTCTAGTTGTCACCTCGGTTCTAGCCTCACTTTGCTGTGCTTATTTGGGGTCCTCCAGGCTGGGTTCCAATGCCTGCTTACCCTCTGGAGGGCTGTGTTGACCTTGGATAAGATGCACATTCAACCTCCTGAGCCTTTGTTTCCTCCTCAGTAAAAACCAGCACATCTACAATGCCTTAGAGGGTCAAGTGTAGTAGGAGCTGCCTGAATTCTAAGTCACTCTCTTCCTGCGTGATGGCCCCGTCAGTTGCCCTCTTCTCCCCTTGTGTCCCCGTCCTCACAGCCCTGGCCTTTGGGGGGGGGGGTCTTATCTCTCTCAGCCGCACCTGCAATAGGCCTGCTATCCACAAAATCCAGCTTCTGTTCCCCCACCCGCTTTGCTGAGTGACCTAGGCAAGTCTCTTCCCTTCTCTGTGCCAAATGTAAAATGGAGAGAAGAATCTTACTCAAGAATAGTCTTTCCAATTCCACGGTGGTGATTTTTGCATAAAGGTATAATAATAACAAAAGCAACTATTTGAAAGGACTGTTGAGCCATTTTGATGCCAGGCACTGCACTAAGCACTTGGAAAATATTATCTTTGACCTCACAGTTACTATGCTACACTTAAACCATTCACTTAGTTTCTCCTTAGACTGATTATTTAGGAAAACTCTGGAAGTCCCAAGGCATTGAGCCTGACTTTGTGTTGCTCTTCCCAACTGCACCAGCCCCTGCTCCTCCTCCAACACAATCAGGTGCCTTTGTACCACTCTTCCCCCTGCCTAGAGTGCCTCCCAGCGTTACTCCTGCCCTCACTTCCTTCAAGTGTTTGCTCAAACATCTTTCTCAATGACTTCTACCCTGGTCCCCTGTTTATGCTGCAATACCTCTCCCCTCCTCCTGCCAGCACTCCCAGTACTCCTTACCCTCCACTACTTCCAATAAGCCATATACTTATTTGTGTTATTTATGTTTATGATTTTGTCTGCCTCCCTGCTTTACCCCCACCCCCGCCATCCCCACAGTGAATGTCCTCTCTCTGAAGGCAGAGGCTTTCATTTTGTTCACTGATAACATCCATGGTGCCTAGAGCAGAGCCTGGCCCATTGTAGATGATGGTAAACATCTATTCAGTGAAAGAGCTGCCTCCTTGCAAAACTCCCGTCCTTAACCGCCACCACAGGGCCTCCAAGGTTCAATTTAAGCACCACAGTCTCTCCTCCTTTAACCTGACTTCTCTACCCATGAGGGAGTAAGGGATGCTTCTCTCTTGTTCAAGAATCTCAATCCTGGGAGTCCTGGCCTGCCTATCAATCCTTAAGCCCTGTTGCCATTTCCCCCAAAGGTTCAATGGGTCTGCCTAAAAGTGGAACTTAGGAGAGTGACAATGCTGCATGGAGCACACAGTAGGCACTCAATTAACCAGAAACTTCCTTGTCTGAGGCTTGATGGGGCCCAGGGAGGAAGCCTGCCTTTTGCCCAGTGCCCTCTGCGGAGAGGTGCCTGTTTCAGCAGGAAGGAATTCTGGCTCCTCATTTACTCTAGGAAGGTCTCCTGGACCTTCCCATTACTCTCTCTTTGCCCCCTGCCTATGCCTCACGGTGCTTTGCCTGAACCACTGCACAGCCTCTAATCCATCCTGCCCATGTTGCCAGATAATTCTCCCTGAAACTCCTTTGATCATGCTGAACCTCTTTGCCAGACCTTGGATGGCTCCCACACACATACAAGGGAATGGGGAACTCAAGTCAAGCGGACACAGGTGGGAAACAGTTCCCTGACCTACTGAGTGACCTTGACTTGATATTCACTGCCTCCAGGCTGCAGTTTCTTTGTGAAACATCTATAAACATGTGTGTATGTGTGATTACCTGAGCTAAATCAGGAATGTCAGATAAGTGCAATGCTCCTGGCCAAAGCAGACATCACCAATTTACAGCAGCACATTTCTTTGCTTAACTCGGTCTCAGTCCTGAGCTCCAGAAATCAGATTTGACACATGAGTTGAAGTCTATTTTTTCCCCCTCTGGAGATGATGGTCTTAGAGGTTCCTCTCTGCTCTGACACTCTGGGGACTGCAGTGTCCAATCTGACAGGAGCCTGTAGTGTAATAACCAGAGATTGCGGAGGGTTAGTTCTTGGAGGAGACCAAAGCTAACTAGAAGGCTGTCTGCTGAGTGGAATTTTGTCAGCCTCCCTTCCTGTGCCTATGGAAGAGAGAGTGAATCAGAGAAGAAACAGAGAGAGTTGTGGGGGAGGAGAGAGGGGACAAACAAGGGAGCACATAGCATTCTGTGACTTGGATAAAAGGTGTTTGTGGAGCCCAAACCCAAGCCTCACATCATAGATGGAGAATTTGAGGCAAAAGGAGCCAGGACCTACCCAGAGTGACACCAACGAAGCTGAAACTAGAACCCTGGGCCCTTGAACAAGGAGCAGGAATGTTTCCCAGGCCAGGAACCAATCCCAGCTCAGCTTAGGGCCTTGGGCACTGCCAGGGAGTGACCCCAAGGGTGTACACACACGTACCCACATGCAGGTGCAGAGAATACAGTTGCGGGCGAGGACCACACAGCAGCCCACCACCACCGCTGCCCCTGGGTGATGTTGCAGCCTCCCTGTGATTCAGAGGGAGTGGGAGAGACATAAAAAGGAAGGTTTGGGGTCGGGGGCAGAGGAGAGAAGGGCCAGAAATTGAGAGAAAAGGGAGAGAGGGCTGTGGCAGGGCAGGGCTGAGAGACAAATGGAGGGATATGATCGTGGCGGGGGAGTGGAAGCTGGGAGAAAGGGATGGGGGAGGGGAGGAGAGGAGAATGGGTGCTAATGGTAGGTGGGCAGAGTCAGAGAAGGGAGGGGTGGGAGGGAGGATGTTCTCGGTTCTTTCTTTTTCTCAGAAGCTGAGGGGGAGGAGGCAGGATGGGACAGACTAAGGGGTAATGCCACCCCAGTGGGCCCTCTCAGGTAGGTCCTTTGGCTGGGGAGGGGCATATATATGTACCCAAGCTGCTGCTGCTGCCCCACCATCCCAGCTGGAGCCGACTCTGCCTGCCAGTCACCTGTGAGAGCTATTTCTGGAATGTGAAATCTGGGTCAGAAAGGGGGAGGGAAAGAGGGGGTGGCTGCGTAGGCGGCCCTGGCAGCTGGGAAGCTGGCCAGCTCCATGCCCTGCCCACAGCCACTGCAGAGGGGCCCGCCCCTTCCAGGCTCTCACTGTCTTGATGACTGCCCCCCACCTCTACCCACCCCGGCATATAGCCTTGAGAGCATAATTGCCGGAGTGAGAGTGACAAAGCTTTCATGCCCCTCAGCAACTTGGGGGCTCAGAACAGTCCTAGGCAAGGGACAGAGCCTGGACTGCTCACTTCTTGGAGTCATATGCTGAGGACAGGGGCAGCCTTCTGAGCAGGGGTGACCCCTGCAGGGAGACAGTGGCCGAGGGAGGGTGTGCCTGTGTGTGTCGGGGTGTGTCTGTAAGGAGGAAGGTGATCATGGGCAAGACTGCCATGTGTGGTGGTGCAAGGTTTTGGGGGTTTGTTTTTGTTTTTTGTTTTTTGCTTTTTGCTTTTTAGGGCCTCACTAGTGGCACGTGGAGGTTCCCAGGCTAGGGGTCGAATCAGAGATACAGCTGCCAGCCTACACCTCAGCTCACGGCAATGCCAGATCCTTGACCCACTGAGCGAGGCCAGGGATTGAACCTGCAACCTCATGGTTCCTAGTTGGATTCGTTTCCACTGCGCCACGACAGGAACTCCAGTGGTACAAGTTTTACACTGATTAAGGATGCCATGTATAAGGGAGTTGTGGTTCACAACCTAGACATAATTGAACTATAGGTTATGATACTGTTTGTGGCAGTAAAGAAAACCTTATTCTTTTCTCACTCTTTTTCTTTTTTTTTTTTGTCTTTTGTCTTTTTAGGGCCGTACCCGTGGCATATTCTTAAAACTTTATTTTTTGGCCATCCCCACGGTGTGTGGAAGTTCCTGGGCCAGGGACTGAACCTGAGCCACAGCAGTGACAACACTGGATCCTTAACTGCTAGTCCACCAGGGAACTCCAATGACCTTATTCTAATAAAAATTGTGCATCATGATAATTTTTCAACAGATCAAACAAGATGACAGGTGTCTCTCCTAACCTAGCACTTAAGGTGCCATGGGGACCAATTCCGGCTCTGGGCACAGGTCTGAAAATCTGGTGACTTCTGTTTTTCCTGCAAGGCAGGTGAGTTCACCTGCTGAACATGAGGGGATCAGAGGCTGGAGGAGAAAGAAACAAGTATGCCCTGGTCACTAAGGGGACTTGGAGAGAGCGCTGAGTGGTGGAGGTATAGGGAGTGGCTTTTTGGTGGCTCCCATTTGTCAGGGGCATGATTTCCTCACAGGTATGGAGGTGGCATTAGCCTTGAAGGAGATACACATGTCAGAACATGTGAAATTGTATGTAGAGATTAGGTATATGTGTGTGCATGCAAGAATATCAGTGTGCATGTGTCTATAGGTTTTCATATATATGTCTAAGGGTATAGAATATTATGTGCTCATGCACACACATGTGCGGGTAGGTGTCAAGTGTGACTACCAATAATTTCGAGTGTCTTGGTCTGGGTTTAAGATTCCAAACTGAGAATAATTGGAGCTCCACATCCCTACATTTAAAGCCACAGGCCACAGATGCTGGTCATTCATATGGGATATACTGAAGGGGCTGTGAGTGACTGACTCTTTGACTTCATTTCTTAATTCTTCCCTGTATTCATGCCCTTTGCTATGTAACTGCAGTTTCTTCCACAAAAGGTCGAGTGTATTCCCTGAGACCTTGGCTTTGGACTCATTAGACTTGCTTTGACCAACCAGTTATTTGCAGATGTGACACAGAGACTTGAAATGTGCTTGGACAGTGGGATCTTCCCTCATATCCTTCTGCCATAAGAAGCACATGCCCTGACTAGGGCACTGATTCCAAGAGTACATTTTGGTTCCAGGAGGAGGATATAGGACATGCAGAGCAGAACCAGCTAACCTGAAAACTCATGCATGAGAGATAATGCATATCCTTGTGTGCCATTGGAAGTAGATGTGCTTGGAGTTCCCGTCGTGGCGCAGTGGTTAACGAATCTGACTAGAAACCATGAGGTTGTGGGTTTGATCCCTGGCCTGGCTCAGTGGGTTAAGGATCCAGTGTTGTCGTGAGCTGTGGTGTAGGTTGCAGACGCGGTTCGGGTCCCACAGCTCCGATTCGACCCCTAGCCTGGGAACCTCCATATGCAACGGGAGTGACCCTAGAAAAGGCAAAAAGACCAAAAAAAAAAAAAAAAGAAAGAAAGAAAGTAGATGTGCTTGCTTATTACACAGCATTACTGTGATAAAAGTTGATAGATACAGAAATTGGTACCAAGAATGGGGTGTACTGGCAACAAAAACAAACACATGTGGCACTGGCTTTGGGATCAAGTGTTGAGCAGTGACTGTTATAGGAGGCTTTAAAAAAGGTGACCCACACTATGCAGAAACAAAACACTTGGTAAAACTGTCAGTCTACAGTCAGTTGAAGAGAATAAATGGATCTGGGCAAGACAGTTTCCAGGTAAAATGATGAAAGTAAGAGCTGGCTCCTTTGTGCTGTACTTGCATCTGGGTCCCAACTTTCTCCAGGCAGGAAGCAGGCTAACAAAGCTGTTTGATAGATTAAGAAGATGGGCTACATATATACAATAGAATATTACTCAGCCATAAAAATGAATGAAATAATACTATTTGCAACAACATGGATGCAACTAGAGATTATCATATTAACTGAAGTCAGAAAGAGAAAGACAAATACCACATGATATCACTTATATGTAGAATATAAAATATGGCACATTGGAGTTCCCATTGTGGCTCAGTGCAAACAAACCTGACTAGTATCCACGACAACGTGGGTTTGATCCCTGGCCTTGCTCAGTGGGTTAAGGATCTGGTGTTGCAGTGAGCTGTGGTGTAGGTTGCAGACACCGCTCGGATCCCATGTTGCTATGGCTCTGGCCATGGCTGGTAGCTGCAGCTCTGATTTGATCCCTAGCCTGGGAACTTGTATATGCCACAGATGTGGCCCTAAAAAGCAAAAAATAAAAAATAAAAAATGGCACGAATGAACCCATCTAAAAGGCAGAAACAGACACAGACAAAGGGAACAGACTTGTGGTTGCCAAGGGGGAGGAGGGAGAGGGAGGGACTGGGAGTTTGGAGTTAGTAGACACAAATCATTATATTTAGAATGGATAAACAATGGATACTGTATAGGGAACTATATCCAATCTCCTGGGATAAACCATAACGGAAAGGAATATAAAAAAGAATGTATATATGAGTATAACTAAGTCACTTTGCCGTACAGCAGCAATTAGCATAGCATTGTAAATCAACTATAATTAAAAAAAAAAAAAAGAATGGGGTTCCCATTGTGGCTTAGCGGGTTAAGAACCCAACATAGTGTTTGTCCATGAAGATGTGGGTTTGATCCTGGCCTCACTCAGTGGGTTAAGGATCTGGAATTGCTGCAAGCTGCAGCATAGGTCACAGATGCAGTTCAGATCCAGTGTTGCTGTGGCTGTGGTGTAGGCAGGCAGCTACAGCTCCTATTTGACCCCTAGCCCAGGAACTAAATCTCCCCCCTCCCCCAACAAAAAAAGCTGTTCGGTTGCCTAAAGGCACATTCTCCAGTGCTTTCTTTAGATGGCCAAAAAGGCTAATGGAAAAGGAAAGGCTTGCAGAGAGCAGAGCCAAGAGTTGCAGAGAACAATGGCTTGGGGAACCAACCCCAGAGAGTAGAACTGGGGCCTAATCAAGAGACATTCCCTGTTCCAGAGTATCTGCCCAACATCTGCCCGGGGCATCAGAATTGCTGTGGATCCTAACTCTCTGGATCCCTTCTCCCCCTTTCCAAACAGGAGTGTGAGCTCTAGTCACTCTGTCCTATTTCACCAATGTATGCTGGGTGGGGCTTGTGTGTGGGAGGTAGATACCTTTTAAAAAGATTTCAGGTTGCTCCATCAAGAGGAGCCACATCCAGAAACAGATGATGAGATCATCTGAAACAGATCATGAGTTTTCTTTTTTTTTTTTTTTTTAGGGTTAGGGCCACACCAGCAGCATATGGAAGTTCCCAATCAGAGCTGCAGCTGCTGGCCAATGAAAGCCGGATCCAAGCCTCAGCTTGGATCAATGCTGGATCCTTAACCTACTGAGCAAGGCCATAGATCGAACCCACAACCTCATGGTTCCTAGTCAGATTCATTAAGCACTGCGTCACGACGGGAACTCCATAAGTTAATGTCTTTTAAGATTTTTTCTATTACAGTTGATTTACAATGTTTTGTCAATTTCTGCTTTACAGCAAAGTGACCCAGTCACACACACATATGTTCTTTTTCTCGCATTATCCTCCATTAGGTTCCAACACAAGGGACTAGATATAGTTCCCTGTGCCAACAGCAGGATCTCATTGCTTACCCACTCCAAATGAATTAATTTCTTAAACAAAGGTCGGAAGGTACTTCTCCACTCCTTATCTTTGAGTTCAGTCATATGACTTGCTCTAACCAACAGGAATTTAGCACAGAACATAACAAGCAGGAGCCTTGAAATGTGCTTGTACAGCTAGGCTGGCTCTCTTATGCTCCCACCATCACTGTAAGAAGAACATGTGCTTCCAGAGCCACTGATCCCAGCAGGACCCCTTGGTCCCAGGAAGAGGATGAGAAACAAATGAAGCAGAGCTGTTCCAGCTGACCCACAAACTTGGGAGCGATAGATAAATGTCAATTGTTGTATTACTCTGATTTTTGTGGTTGTTTGTTATGCAGAACTATTGTAGCAAGAGCTGACCAATACAGGGACCCAAACAGTTCTGAGACATGTAGCCAATCACCCATCCTCAGCCCATTCATGAGTGATTGGGGTTGGGGACGATTGGCGAGTCAGGGTTTCTTTGAAGAAAATTGCTGGGGTGCTATCTGCTCCTTCAGACCCACTCATGCTTAGAGAACTTCCTTGGGCTGATAAGGTGGGGAATCTGGTCCTTTACCTGAGGCTCCTACAGGACCGTAATGGAGTGCCTGGGAGAGCCTGGCAGGAACCCACTGGATTGGGAGGCCACAGAACCTAGGCCGTAACACCTGCTTGGGGACGTCTTAAATAGGCTGCAGGGTTAGCTATGATAGCATGTCTAGAAGAAAGGCTGTAGCAGACCAGCCCATACTTTGAGAGTTCTGCAAGGCACAAGCCTCATTTTCACACGGGCTAAATGGGAGCTGAAGGAGACAGTAGGGCTGGGGTTGTCATCAGAGGATTCTGCCCAAGATGCCTGCCTGGCATGGCCAGGTCCCCTGGCAAAAAGAGGCTGCGTAGGGAGGAGGGGGACCACTGGATAGAGATGCTGAGGAGGTATACACACCAGGGAGATTGCTCATGCCAAGAAAGAAGGTACCACGAGGGCCATGCAGGATGGGAGGAACTCCAAAAGCACCACCTAGGAGAAAGATCCAGCACGTGGCATCTATCTCACAGGAACTCCTGATGCCAGACAACATCTGCACCAGCGACACCCCCCTCCCAGTGGAGGAACCAGAAATGGCCACTGACGAACAAGAAACAGAGAAGACACTACCACCACGTCCAGATCCCCTGTGTGGGCTCCTCAGCCCAGGCAGACCCTCACTGCAGGTGCATGAGATCTGAGGTGGATGAGACTGAAATTTTGAAACGAGACCAGACTGAACTCTTAGTACCCTCCAAACAGGGATGTTCCTTAAGGTCTAAAGGAGACTGGAAAAGTTCAGGGATCTGCCGAGATATCACCCGGGGTGTGAAAGGCAATGGAGAAACAAAGTGGTTTCTTGCTCCTCTCTTGCAAAAACCAGTTCATTCAGTCAACACGCTGGTATCCTGTCTGTAGAACATTCATGGGATTCAGGCTCATTTACTTACATCAAACACCAACTGAGCTTTTGAACATGTGTCTTTTCCTATAATAATCTAACCCCAAATGCCTTTGATTGTCAGGAGGCCCAGTGTCAAGTCTAGAACCCGTAATAAGAGCTACACTTGTCAGCTCCTACCACATGCAAGGCCCTGCCTAAACGGTCCCCAGGCACAGCTTTATTTCATCTACCCAAGAGATCTCTGAAGTCTAGCTTATGCCTCAATTTACAGACAGGGAAACTGAGCTTCAGGGAGGAAAACTCGCTAGCCAGAGTGAGATCAAAGCTCTCTCCACTAAGCCAGAAATTGTGCTATGATTTTCCTTGGCCTTGATGTTCATAGCTTGCTCTGGGACGCAGAATCCCGTTCTCCCTGATTGTGCCTGGGTGTCTTCGGAGGACCTAGAACAAGTATCAGGAAGGATAGGCTGTTCCTGATGGTGAATATGAGGGACACCTGCAAACCATCCTTTGCGATGGCTCAATACAGATCCCATCCTCTTCCCTGAAGGGTCCCACCCTCCCCACAGGTTTGCCTACTTGAACTAATCCAAACAGGTAACTTCAGTGACACCTGCCCACCAGGTGGGATCTAGAGTCAGGAGCAACCAGGTATCCCACAAGCTCTGGCACTCACCACCCCCCAACCCCATCCCCAGTGGTGACATCTGTCTCTGTGACCTCCTCATGTGAGCTCCAGGTCACCAGCTGGTGGGAAGTTCCGCCCCCAATCCTCCTGCTTTTGCTGCCCACCCCTCCAATCCTGGCTAGCCCACCATGGCTTCTTTTCCAGCATTCCCCACCTTCAGGTCGGGCTTCCCTTGCAAAACAAGTCAACAAAAACCCCGCCCCCATCTCGGTACTCACTCGGAAGCGTGCGACTATTGCTGAGGCTGCCGGTGCTGGGCGGTGGGGAAAGGGACTGCAGGGAGACACTGTCCTCCTCCTGCGAGCAGCCCGCCTGGATGGCGCGCAGGTAGCTGTGGCTGCGGGAGCGGAAGTAGCTGGGCAGCGGCAAGTCTAGAGCCTCCGCCGCAGCCGACTCCGCTTCGCTGCAGGCTGACTCGCAGGCTGCCTCGTACTGGTCGCTCAGATCTGCCTCCCGTACCTGTCCGGGCAAAGGCAGGCATCAGGGGCCAGCTCTGCCCATTCTGGAGGGTTGGGGTGCTTGGTGGTTGGCTCAGCTGCAGGGCCGGAGACTCCGTGGGGCCTCAACTCAGCTCACCCTCCTGTCCCCATCTCACTCAGGGCATGAGATAGGCAGATGCAGCCCTTGGGAAATATGCGCCCTTCCACCTCTCTGGGCCTCAATTTTCCCATCTCTACAATGGAGGAGAAAATATTAAACATACTTTCTAGGAATATTAACTAGGTTATATCTTATGTGTCCAGATGGATTAATGAATAGATTTTGAAGTCACACCGAATTCAACCAGAAAGGTAGCTATAATCAATTAATAATGTTCTATCTTGAACACTGGAATGGGGAGGTGCTAGATATTTATCATCTTACGGTCTATTTCCTATATTTTTACAAGCAAGGAAACTGAGGGCAGGTGAGGGAAAGATTCTTGCCAGGTATACTCAGTGAAGAAGTGGCAGAATCAATACTCTAAATGAGTATTTAAGGAAGATTAATCTAGCCCTGGTATACAGAGTGGGTGTTGGATAGGGGGTTCTGGAATGGATGCAGAGGCCAGAGATGAAACTGTTGTGACAGAAGTTAAGACTGGAATGAGGGTAGTGGCAGTGATGATTGATTAGTGATGTCTGCCATGGACAGAATGGAGAATGGCAGTATATATCCTATTTGCCATCTCACATCGTTCACCTTCATCTGAATGGTTTCTAAGTGTCTCTTTTATTTTATTCTTTTCTTTTCTTTTTTTTTTTTTTGCCTTTTCTAGGGCCACTCCCACGGCATATGGAGGTTCCCAGGCTAGGGGTCGAATTGGAGCTGTAGATGCTGGCCTACGCCACAGCCACAGCCACAGCAATGCTGGATCTGAGCCATGTCTGCAACCTACACCACAGCTCACAGCAATGCTGGATCCTTAACCCTCTGAGCAAGGCCAGGGACCGAACCTGCAACCTCATGGTTTCTAGTCGGATTCGTTAACCACTGAGCCACGACGGGAACTCCATTATTTTATTTTATTCTATTTTATTTTATTTTTAAGGCCACAACTGCCACATATGGAAGTTCCCGGGATTAGGAGTTGAATTGGAGCTACAGCTGCTGGCCTATGCCACAGCCACAGCCACAGCCTGGTAAGGCGGGATCTGAGCTGCATCTGTGACCTATGCTATAGCTTGTAGCAACACGGGATCCTTAACCTACTGATGGAGGCCAGAGTTCAAACCCACATCCTCGAGGTTCCTGCTGTGGTGCAATGGGATTAGGAGTATCTCTAGAGCACTGGGATGTGCGTTTGATCTTCAGCCTGGCACAGTGGGTTAAAAGATCCAGCACTGCCACAGTTGTGGCTTAGGTTGCAACTGTGGCTGGGATTTGATCCCTGGCCCAGGAACTCCATATGCCGTGGGATGACCAAAAATAGAAAAACAAAGAAACCCGTATCCTCACAGATACTGTTAGGTTCTTAACCCACTGAGCCACAATGGGAACTCCTAAGTATCCCTTTAGAGATGACCATTCAAGATCCCACGAATCTGCAGCTGTGGGTGTGAGCAGAGAGGAGCCTCACCATATACACTCTCCAAGGGTTCTGGAAGAAAGAGTCTGTCTGACCCATATCTTAGGCTGTGTTGGATCACAAAGTATAAGCTGAAGAGTCAGCTAGCCAAAGATGGGAAAGTGCGAGGGGCGGGGGCTCCTGGGAGGTACTTGGGCTAGAGGGGAGGGGACAGAGGTTGACCGAGAACCATGTGGAGGAAAAGACGAAGCTGGGCCTGGGGCCTGCCCTGTCCTGGGTGACCCCTGGGTGACCTCAGGCTAGCACAATCCTCTGGATCAGAGTCTCCTCATCTGAATGAAATGGAATGCTGTGTGCTCGCCTGGCATTGCAGCACATATGTGACTGCAGTGGGTCATCACTCAGCTTGGAGTGTATGTTTGGAAAGGTCTATATTTGTCCAACATGGGAGCAACTGACCATGCATGGATATTTCTGTTTAAATTAATTAAAAAGTTTAAAAAATTCAGTTCCGTAGTCTCACTAGCCACAGTTCACTTGCTCATGCCATCTTATTGGACAGCACAGATTATAGAACATTTCCATCATCACAGAAAGTTCTAGCAGACAGTTCTGATGATTTAAAATGCAGGCCGTAGGAGTTCCCATTGTGGCTCAGTGGAAATGAACTTGACTTGTATCCATTAGGATGGTGGGTTCAGTCCCTGGCCTTGCTCAGTGGGTTAAGGATCTAGTGTTGCCACAAGCTACAGTGTAGGTCGCAGATGTGGCTCCGATCTGGCATTGCCGTGGCTGTGGTGTAGGCCGGCAGCTGCAGCTCTGATGTGATCCCTAGCCTGGGAACTTCCATATGCCATAGGTGCAGCCCTAAAAAGACAAAAAATAAAATAAAATAAAATGTAGGCCATGTAACATACCCAAAATTCACCTGGAAGGGGTACTAAAGAGAGGTGTTTATCTTCCAAAGCTGCAACCTGAGGTATACTGAGAGGCTCCTGTGACTGCAAAGGGTGATAAGGTTTTGCTTTGGGATTACACAGTAATGTTCCAGCTCTGAGGCTAGACTGCCAGAGTTTCATTCCCAGGTCCATCATTTTTTTTCACAATATGAATGTGGGCAAGTCACTTAACTGCTCTGTGCCTCAGTTTCCCCATCTATAAAATGGGGGCTCATTGGAGACCAGATTTCATAGGATTGTGGTCAAGATTAAAGGAGCTCATTCATATCTCAAATACTGTCCAGGAAAGTAAGCACCTGATAAACGACCCGCACCTGTTATTACAGGCAGCTCTGTGGGGCGAGTGTGAGGATTTGTCCGTGTTGGTTAAGATGCTCCCAAGCTCTCGGGGAGAGGCCAGCTGGTTCGTGCTTTTGGTATGTGTGTCACTGAGGACCTACTGTGTGTGGGGAACCGCCCTGGAAGTTTTATATGCAAACACATCACACCTTTATCACAAGTCTGTTGAAGGAAGGAAGGGGTCACCCTGCTCACTGTGGGCTCCCCAAAGACTTTCTGCACCCATGTGCTCAGGAGGAACTATGATATGGAGGTGGGGAGCACGTGAAGCATCCATGGCTGGAGTCAGGAGACACGGGGCTAGTCCTGGTTTTGCCCTGTAAGTTGCGTGGTCTTGGACAAATCCCTTGCCCACTCCTGGCCTCAATAAGGACTTGAGCTCAGAGTCCCTTCTCTGCTTCTCTTTCTGGCCTCAAGGCTGGGGTCTGGGGGCGGGGGGAGGAGAGAGCCACTTCTGGGGACAGGATGGGTGTGTGTGGAAGGGGGCACCCTTAGGACAGGCAGGCAGTGCCAGGACCGGCATCATCTTCACCAACTTTTGTAAACTTGAAGTCTCTGTGTTGATTCCAGCACCCAAACATCCTTACAGGTCTTGTTGGAGCCCAAGAAAGGAGAAAAGTCAGGGGATCTGGGGGCTGGGATGTGGAGGCCAATACCCCCAACCCCTGATCTGTCCAAATGGAACAGTCTCCCTGGGCCTTTCCCAGGTTTTGGGGGAGGAGGGGATGGAGGGAGCTAGAAACTCTCAAGGTACACCTTCCCTCCTCCTGGGGTTATTTCTTGCCCTGTCCGTGGAATCTAGCCCATTCTTTCCCATTTCTGAGAAGAGGAAACTGAGGCACAGATTAGTGAAGCAATAGGGCCAGAGAGTGGAAGGTCAGGGCACCAATGTGAGCCCTGACTCTATCCTCCCTGGAGGCGGCTTTCCTCCACCTGCTGGCACCTGTCCGGGCCAGGGGCCGGGACCACTCAGGTACCAGGCCTGAGACCCAGCCCCAGACTCTGGCATTAGGGGATGAGACAATGGCAAACATACTGACCTGCTGCTCGTGGCCAAAAAACTGGGGGATCAGGGAGGCCTGTCCAAAAATCTGCAGGAGAGAGATGGGCAGGGTTACGGGAGACCAAGGCTGGGGGCTGGGGGTGGGGTATTCAGGCTTGGCTGCAAGAGAACTTGGGGCTGACTGGTCTAACCTCCTCCCCAGACTGGCCGAGGCCCAGGTACTGGGAGGTCCTGGCTTCCTCCAGGGGTGAGAGGGTCATTCCATCTCAGGCTGGGCATTGCTAAGGACCTGTAATCTGCTGTTTACAGGTCTTTTTCTTGAGTTGGCTTCTGGGAGCATGGGTGCCCCATCTGCTGCCTCTCACTCAGGCAAATAGCTCCCCAGGATCTACAGGTTACAGACAGAGCCCAGAGGCTTCTCTTCCCTGGTCAGGGCCTACACAGTCCAGTGCCTGGTGGTGGTGGTGGTGGGGCTTTTTCCGGCAGGAGTCGAGGCCTCAGAGGCACACAGAATATGGGACATCTCTGACTCTGAGGCCACGTATGTGGCTCAGGGTCACTCAAACTTCAGGAGGGTGAGGGTTGGGTTCAGAGGACCCTGGGCTAGGAGAGAGCTGGGGCTGGGCAGGGGTTGGGGGAGAGACCTGCTGGGCTCCCCAGCCTGGCTGATTCTATGTACCTCTTTGTGTAGCCTAAGGGCAAGAAGCCAGGGCCGGGCAGGGGATGGAGATGGTGTGTGTCACAGAGACAGACAGACCCAACGAGAAACATGGAGATGAGACACACTGGAGAGAAGCAGAGAAACATGTGAATGAAGGGAGAGGGAGACAGATGCAGACAGACAGGAAAACTGAGGGATAAGAGGACAGGCAGGATGAGAGGGACAGGGAGGAAAGGAAGTGGTCCATTCAGCAAACACCTGCGTGCCCTGCACCACGTGCTGGGGGTGCTGTGGGGACAAGGCAGCAAGGTCTCCCCTGCAGGGAGCTCCCAGTCTTCATAGCGAGACAGACATGAAGTAAATAAGCAAATGGCATTCCCGTTGTGGCGCAGAGGAAACAAACCCGACTAGTATCCATGAGGATGCGGGTTCGATCCCTGGCCCTGCTTAAGGGGTTAAGGATCTGGCATTGCCGTGAGCTGTGGTGTAGGTCATAGATGAAGCTTGATCTGGCATGGCTGTGGCTGTGGTCTAGGCCGGCAGCTATATCTCTGATTCGACCCCTAGCCTGGGAACCTCCATATGCCATGGGTGCGGCCCTAAAGAAAAAGCAAAAAAAAAAAAAAGCAAACAAATACAATTTCAGATAATGGTAAGTGTGTCAAGAAAATTAAGCAGGTTAAGGGAACAGAGCCCTGGGGGCCCCCTGGGTCGACTGACAGGGCAAGCCCCTCTGAGGTGACATTTGAGCCAAGACCTGAAAGGCAGAGAAGGACCAGTTCTCCAAAGGTCTGAGAAGAGTGTGCTCCTGCGAGAGAGAGGAGGGAACATAGGGAGCCTGGGGCAGGTGTGTGAAGAGCAAAAGCAGGCCAGTTTGGCTGGAGCAGGGCAAGTGACAGCGGGCCGAGAGCAGGGCTGAGGGGGAAGCAGGGCCTCAAGGGTTGGCTTCCACCAGGGCGAGGCAGCAGCTGGGGAGGAGCAGGGGCGTGACATGATCTGCCTCCTGTCTTTTACAAGCTGTGTCTGGCCACTGCGAAGAGATTGGAGGTGGCAGGCACGGAGGCCAGGACAACCATTCAGGTGAGATGTGGTGGGGCCTGGATGAGGCTGGCAGGGGCGGAGGGGTCCCCCAGCTAGGGGACTCTATCTCTCCCACATCTGTGGTCAGTCTCTCCTTGGAGCATGAGCATGGCAGTGCTGAGGGTGGGGGGCTGGGAAGGGCTTGGCCAGGCCTGGAGTAATGGAGTGATGAGGAGTTGGCATTCAAAAGCCTTTCAGCCCTAAGCCATCCATTAACCCGGGCCATGGGGCTGCACACACTGGGTCCCAGGGCCTGTTCCTGCCCAGAGAGGAGGCTGGGTGTGCACCTGCTGCCTCCATTGCCTCCATGTGCCACTATTGGCAGGTGCCTGCCCTCTCTGGGCCTTGTCTCCCCATCCACACCCTTGGGGGGAACCCTCAAGCCTTGGCTGGTCGTCCCTTCACAAACTGTAAAGGACTGTGCACAGTTTGATAGGGGCTGAGGTCCAGCTCTGGCTGTGACAGCCCTAGATCTCTGCCCAGCTTTGCCTCCACCTAGCTTCATGACCCCACCTATGTGGGCCTCAGTTTCCTCCTCTGTGAAATGGGGATATGGATGCTGCAGCCCCTTCTGGGGATGGCTGTGAGGGATCAAGGAGCTGTTGGTTGAAAGATCTAAGAGTGCAGCATCGTGTGCTTACCACTGTTAGCGCCAGAGCTGCCTGGGCCCTGGAAGTCCAACTATCCACTGAGCAGGAGGGACATGGAGGTTCAGAGAGGAGAAGCAACTTGGCAGAAGTCACACAGCAAGATGACCATAACCACAAAGGAAGTGACCCTATGCTGAGCACATCATCTTCATGATCTTATTGATGCCTCATAACCCTTTGAAATAGAAATTATCACCCTCCTGTGGTAAACCAGGGAACTGAGGCTCAGGGAGAGGGGGATTTGTCCTGGGTTCATATTGTCAGTGACAAGACTGGGACTCAAACCCAGGCCTCCAGTTCCCTATCCTCAGAGCTCCTGGGTCTACGGCAGTGGAGCAACCCCTCCCTCTGGGGTTAGCTTCGGCCGTCAATGGCAGGCCCTGTGATTGCTCAGGATAGTCACAGGACAGCCACAGGACAGTCAGTGGGGAAAAGACACACACAGGCAGCTTCAGGAACAAAGACCAAACAGAAGCACAGGGCAGACATTCAGGGACCACTCAACAGAGGCTGGGCCTGAGCGTCCGTCCTCCCGGGTGGGAGTCAGGGCTCTGCCAAGCCCACTGACCTTCGGCTGACTGCCACCCTCACCTGGCTGATGCAGCTGGAGTCGTTGAGGCTGTCGCTGACGGGATTGTAGTCCTCCTCCCAGCTCGGACACTTGGAGGGCAGCAGCATGTCCACTGAATCCAGGCGGTCCAGACTCCTGGTGGGGGTGAGGTGCAGACAGGGCTCAGCCCACCCATTGTTCAGCCTGGAAACCTGAAGCCCAGAGGTGGAAAAACTGGCCAAGGTCATCCAGTGGTAGAGGGGAAAATGGAAATGACTGCCAGCTCAGGTAGTATGGGGGTTAATGAGCAAAGGGAGCGCTTCCAGCTTTTTCCAGTATTGTGAGTCTGGAGGGTGCAGGTGGCCATCATCTGTCATGTCCGCTGCAGCCTCGAGGTGGCAGCACAAGCCTGCTTTTGACTGTTTCAAACCTGGGGCGGTCCCCACCAACTCAATTCTATAGCCCCGTCCCCTGCAGGCCTGGGGCAATTCCAGGGGCTGGAAAGAGGAGGTGGGTCAAGGCCCACAACCTTGACCTCCAGTCAGGGATACCCAAAGATCACTAGTTTTGATACAATGTCCAGGTGGCCTCTTCTCCCCACAGCCCTGGCTCTTTCATCTTTCTCACATCTACCTGGGCCCCCCCTCACCACTGCTCTGGAAATAAAATCCAAGCAGCCAATAGTTCAGGCTTTTTTTTTTTTCCCCGCTTTTTTAGGGCCCCACCTGTGGCAAATGGAGGTTCCCAGACCAGGGATCAAATCGGAGCTACAGCTGCTGGGGATCTGAGCTTTATCTGTGACCTACACTACAGCTCAGAGCAAAGCTGGATCCCTGACCCACTGAGCGAGGCCAGGGATCAAACTCCCATCTTCATGGATACTAGTCGGATTCCTTTCTGCTGTGTTACAATGGGAACTCCCAGTTCAGGCTCTTGACATGGACAAACTTGGACTGGAATCCAGCTTCCCTGTACCCTGGGTGACCCTGGACAAGGTGTCACCCCTTAAGTCTCAGTTTTCTCATCTATAATGTGGGGATGTCTGTGCCTGCCTGCTAGAGCTGTGAGAGGGCCTCAGAGATGCAGATTAAAGGGCACTGGGGCAGGCGTAGAGCCCCGAGTGCAGCAAGTTCTAACAGATGGCACCGTTACTACTACTACAGGCAGAACTGGTTTTCTCACACTTTGCTTTATTGTGCTCTGCGGATATTGGTTTTTTGGCAAATTGAAGTTCTGAGGCAATGCTACGCTATCAGGTGATAGTTAACATTTTTCAGTAACAAAGCATTTTTTCATTTTAAAATTTTTATTTATTTATTTGACTGCACCTACGGCATGCAGAAGTTCCTGCGCCACACACTGAACCTGGGAACTCCAGCATAACTTTCATATGCACTGGGAAACAAACGAAAATTCGTGTGACTCACTTTATTGCAATATCTGTTTTATTGGGGCCACACCCATAGCATATGAAAGTTCCTAGGCTAGGGGTCGAATTGGAGCTGCAGCTGCCAGCCTATACCACAGCCACAGCAACACGGGATCTGAGCCGCATCTGTGACCTACACCGCAGCTCATGGCAATGCTGGATCCTTAACCCACTGAGCGGGGCCAGGAATTAAACCTGCATCCTCATGGATACTAGTCAGGTTCATTATCACTGAGCCACAACTCCAACTCCCTGCTAATCTTTCATAGAATTACTGAATCTAAAAACTAGAAGAGGTATTAGAGATCAGCCAGTTCAGCTTCCTTCACTTAAGGACAGGGAAACTGAGGCTCAGAGATGGTGAGACCTAGGAATGGCCATTGGTGTTCCGAATCCTCACAAGGAGGCCTTCTGTCTCAACCAATGAGACTAATGGCTTCTCCAGGAGCACTGCCCCTCCCTGCCACAGTGCTACTGACACCTGCCCTGTTTTCTTCCCTCTATTGCAGTCCTCCCAGGCTACCTCCTCCATGAAGGCTTGAGTCTGACCCCCAGGAGTTGAAGAAGTAGCTCGTTTCCTTTAACTCTTCCAAGTCTTTTGTTTCCAACTTCCTTTTGTTTGTCTCCCTCAGTGGATTCTGAATCCCCTGTACCAACTTTTGTTTTGGACTCATTCTTTTCTGTTCTGATCCCCACAGTGACTTCTGCATGTGAAAGGCCCACTTCTCTCTCCAAAACCTTAATTGCTGCTTTCTGTGTGCTTGCATTTCATTTTTCACACTTTCACTAACTTTTCCACACCTTAAAGCAACAGGATGGGGCTCCACTGGTGGAATGCCAGGCAGGATTATGGGACAGGTGAAGGCTGTCTATCTCCCTTTGACTTCCGGTTCCTCCCTCATCCCCAGTCTTGGAGCTCAACTCAGAGATCAGCTACAGGGGCACTGGCAGAAAAGGCTCTGGCCTTCCCTGGGCAGTGCTGGCACAAGAGGTGGGCTTGCTAAGGGCAGAGTTCTCCTAACCCGAAGAAGAGGGTCCCCTGGGACAGTTCCCCTGTGGGAGTGGAAGTCACCTGGGGATGTGACTCCTGGGAACTAATCACTCTAGAAAGACTCCTCTAATGGTTTACCAAAGGATTAGGCTCACCTGTGGTCAGGACTTAACTGTGGGGGGCTAATGGAGGGGTTTTCCAAATGGCGGGGCTCTTCAGAGTCAACTCATCAAAGAGCAGGGGCTGACCTAAGGATGAAAATCTCAGGAAAGGGGCTAACCAGAACGAGGGTTCATCTAGGGGGCCTGGATCATTGTGAGTGCAGGTTCACCTGAAACCGAGGCTGGAGGGCAGGATTCATCTGTGGGCTGAAGAGGAGGAAGGCGAGGTTCCTAGGGGCGGGGTATACCTATCAGGGGCTCACCTAGAGGGCAAGCCTTACCTGTCCCTGCGAGCCTGGGTTGTAAGTGCGCAAAGAGGCTTTCCCAGAGAAGAAGAGCGCACAAGCTCCATCAGGGCAAGCCTGGGGGCGTGGTCAACACGGGGCGTGGCCCACACGGTGGGGGAGTGGTCCACAGAGGGGCGGGCTCACTTGAAGGGAGTCGTCCACTTAGGGAGCTGAACTTACAAGTGGCCAGGGCTTCTGGTGTGGGGCTCCCAGGGCGCAGGATTCACTGGTTAACATTAACCTCCTGGGGCGGGACTTGGACTTAGGAGAGGCTCCCCCAGGGGCAGGGCTTCTGGAGGCGGGGCTGGCCTGTGGGCGTGACCCTAGGGGGGAGGGACTGCGCTCACCTGCGGGGATTGCTCTGCTCGCTCAGCGATTGCTGCGTGGCCCTCAGATAGCTCTGGCGCCGCGCCGCCGTCTTGGGGGAAGGCTTGGGGCTGCCGCCGGACTCGTCACTGTCCTCGTCGCCCATGGCCTTGATATAGCTGCCGCTGCGCATTCGCCGGCACGGGATGGGGCCCTCGGCCGCGGCGTCTGCCTCGCGCGGGGACAGCAGCGCGGTGCTCCACTCACCGCCGCCGCCGGGCACCTGAGGATGGGCGGAAAGCCCTCAGTGAAGGTGCTGGGATGGGGGCAGCACACTCCCCCCCAGCGCGCCGCCGGCCACCCAGCCTCGGATTCATCACCAGGGGAATGAGCTGAGGGCTAGAACCCCCATCTTCAGGAACTCGAAGCTCCCTGACTCTCCACCTAGGAGAATTTGGCCTTGGGTGCTGCCACTGAAGGCACCCAGCAGCAAGGCAGAGCCGGGGCTGGCAAGGATACCTGGGTTCCAGAGCCAGCTCTGCAGCAGCTTCACTATGTGGCCTTAAGCAAGTCCCTGCCCTTCTCCAACCTCAGATTTCTCCATGCATCCCACGCTGGGTGTGCTCTAGCAAACCCACCCAGACAGAGGGATCACAACAGCTTCCACTGCAGCTACCCTTCTGAGACCCACTGTATTCCCATCACTTCCCCCCATCTCAGCAGATGGCTCATTGTTCCACTGCACAGATGAGAACAGCAGGTCCCCAGACCCCAGGATGGTGGGGCAGGACGAGTCAGAGGACCCTAGGACATCAGTAGGTCTTAAGTGCCAAACAACGTTCCCCATCCCATAGGTGGATAAACTGAGGTACAGAGAGCAGAGGGGCTTTCCGAGGTTGGGCAGCCATGTGATGAGCTGGGAAAAGAGCCTGTCTGAATCCCAGGGACCCCATCTGTAGAAGGGGGCTCTGATAAGGGCAAGTGAGGTCACAGCTGTGAGGGCAGCCCTGGTCCCCAGTGGTTACAGTGGCAGAAACCAACTGAGGGGCCCTCCCCTGCCCTTCTGAGGCCAGGCTCTGCCAGCTGCTCCAGGCAGCACACACAGTCCACACCCTCGTTCACCTGACACCCACCGACGTGTACACACAGTGGCTGTCACCTCGAGATAGAGTTTGCACATCTCGTCACTCATACGTACCTCAGCACAAGAGGAGAGCGAACACGCCATGCTATGTGCATGCATCTCAGAGAGCAAGCGTACCCTTCCCCACACACCCCTCTCCCCAAGGACACACCCCAGCCACTGCATCATCGCACAGCCCTCAACCACATGAACACTCATGAACACAGAGCAGGCACACCTCCTCATGGACACACTAGCCACTCCGGCACTGTGGACACATCTCCACTTGTCCCCAAGTTATCACATCCTACCTCAACCCATAAAGAGCACACACCCTTACTATACATCACCATGGACACCCAGGCATAGGCTTCTCAGTATACACGGCACACCCATTCTTCACCATGCCCACAAATGCACACTCCCCAAATCACTGCGCCTGCACAGGGACCACGTTCTTTCAGTTCCCTCATTGCCGGCGGCTGATTCTTGGCTGAGGGAGAGTCCTTGCCTGGGACTCTCACCCAAGCCCCCTCCCCTCTGCAGCCTTCCCTTTAACACGCCCCTCCCCAGCGGACTGCCCAGCCACTCACCAGGGCCTGCACACTCTACCCCAAACCATTTGCTACTCCAGCCTTCCTACCTCCACCTGTCCCTTGGGAACACCTGTTGCTTCCCCAGCCCCCACCTATCTACCTTCTGTTGAGCAAGCAGGCAGCACAACCTCAGGGCTTGTAGGGCAACCCTTCTGCGGTATTTCTGAAGCATTTTCACATGATTGACAAAATCATATCAAACCACCCTCTCTGATGTTTCTAAACTAAGGAATTATATCGAGAGCCACAAAAGCCTTAAATGTATAAAATACTGCCTAGAATGGATAAGCAATGAGGTCCTACTGTATAGCACAGGGCGCTACATCCAATCTCTTGAGATAGATCATGATGGAAGATAATATGAGAAAAAGAATATATATATGCATATATACATGTATGACTGGGTCACTATGCTGTACAGCAGAATTTAGAAAAAATTTTTTATTATACTTGATTTACAACTTTTTCTGTCAATTTCTGCTGTACAGCAAAATGAACCAGTAATACATATACATACATTTTTTCCACATTATCCTCCAACACATTCCATCACAAGTGATCAGTTAGAGAGTTCCCTGGGCTATCGTACAGCAGAAATTCACACAACACTACATCAACTATATTCTAATAACAAATAAATAAAATTCTGCCTAGATTTCATTTCCTTTCTATTGGAAAAAAAAAAAAAAGCCTTTCCCCCCATAATCTCATGGTCTTTGGAATTTTATATAGAATGACAAGAACTCAAGGCTCTGTCAGACTCATGTTCATCCAGTTCAAAACGCATCTTCTGTGTTCCCAAAGGCTGGCCAGGCCTGTGCTGACATACCTTCCAGGATGAGGCACTCACTGCCTCCTGAAGCAGCCATTTGCACATGAACTGAAAACTGCTTCCTGCAACTTCCATCCACGGCCTGGGCTCTGCCCCTGCCTGGGAGCCACCTAGTTCACAGCCACTCGCCCTGCCCTTGAGAGACCTAGGGGATGTGTAGCAGCAGAGATGTCTCTTAGCTTTCTGCCATTCTCCAGGAGTGTGGCATTGGTGCATAATAAGTGCCTCAATAAACATCAGTGTTTGAAAGAAGGAGGCTAGTCCCTCCAAACTGAGTTAGGTCCTCTGGCCCCCGTGCTCAACTGCACCACATTCTTCTCACATGGACAGAACTGCCTGTTTATGAGTCCTTCTCTCCCAGCAGCCTGCTAATTGGAGCCACGTCTTATTTATTTCTCGCTCTGTTCATGTAAGTGTCCCTCTGTTCATTTACCCCTCTCTCCTCTCACGATTCTTGAGGGCTTCCTCTATGACAGACCCTGTCTTGGGCCTTGGGGACACAGAATTACATTAGATATGGTCCCTGTCCTCAAGGAGCCCCTAGCCTGGTGGGAGTGCTAGGCAGGAGGCTGGCAAGCAGAATGCCATGCAATTGGTTCTAGGAGGGGACAGATGGCACAACTTCCAGATTTTTCTTCTAAAGGGTAGGGACATGTTTTAGTTCCAGCTCAGGGCAGGTCTCAGATGGGTCCTAATCAATGTCTGCTGAGAGTATGACCAGTGGAAGGAATTTTTTTTTTTTTTTTGTCTTTTGAGGGCTGCACCCGTGGCATATGGAGGTTTCTGGGCTAGGGGTCTAATCGGAGCTGTAGTTGCTGGCCTACACCACAGCCACAACAACGCTGGATTTGAGCCGCATCTGTGACCTACACCACAGCTCGTGGCAACGCCAGATCCTTAACCCATTGAGCAAGGCCAGGGATCGAACCTGCAACCTTATGGTTACTAGTCGGGTTCGTTAACCACTAAGCCATGACGGGAACTCCAGGAATCTTCTTATTAGCAGATGCCACCAGCCACCCATTTCATAGGTAAGTAAATAGAGGCCTGAGTGAAACCACTTTCCAAGTCTATCTGTGGTACAACGGGGTCTCAAAACGAGTGCCTTCCCCACAACCTCTCACCCTACCCTGATCCTGGTAGGGACCCACCTGCAAGTAATGGTAGGCTAGACCTTGGTGGCAGGATTTGGACTTTAGCAGGCTCTTATCCAAGGTGGCTGAGGTCTTCTGGCAGACCTCGTGGGCATGGCTGAGGGTCAGAGTGGACCAGGAGCCCCGCTTGACATAGTTGGTGTCAGTGCCCCCGCCAAGGCTGGGGCAGGTGGCTGGCGGTGCGGGTGGGGGTGGCGGGGCGGTCAGCTCAGCGGTGTTGTTCTTGGCGGCTTTGAGCATGTGCCCACTGATGGTGTTGTAGGCGTGCATGAAGTAGCGTGGCTGGCTGCGCTCCGCCTGGCGGCCAAGTGTCATCAGTCCAGAGGCTGGGCCGCTGCTGCGGAAGGCACCCCCCTCACCATCCAAGTTGTCATCGGAGCTCCACCAGCCGGAGATGTTGGAGCGGCTGCGCCGTTTGGGCTCTCCAGCCTTGGCCCGCTCCTTGCTCTTGGCCCTCCGACCCTTGCCGTCCTCCATGCCACCTTTCTTGCCGCCGTTGCCGCCGACCTTGCCTGCTGTGCCCTCCAGGGAGGGTGCCTTAGTGAAGAAGAGCCGCTGGACTGAGTGGACCAGATGGCGGATTCGTCCAGGACTCTCGCCGCGGGCCTTGGCCTCCCCGCGGGGGAACTGGAGTGTGCTGAAGCCATCACGGTGGATGGGCAGCTGCTTCTCAAATTGGTCCAGGAGGTTGGCTGGCAGCCGGTTGATCTTGGTGGCCTGAGCATGGCTGGGGAAGGGGCTCTCCTCTGGTACCTCAAAGTGGGAGTTGTAGTGGATGCGGGGGAAGGTGCTGCTTGGAGGTGGCAGCTGATTGTTGAGCGGGAAGAGACCATCCCCTGGCAGAGCATTCTGCCCAGGGAAGCGAGCCTCGCGGGCAAAGGCCTCCGTGGGCGATAGCAGGTAGGGGTTGCGGTCAGGCCCTGCAAACAGGGGCTCGTGGGGTGGATCCAGGCTGTCGGAGAGGTGGCGGGGGCGGCTGTCACCGAGGCCTTTCATGATCCCGGCCCTTGGGGCAGGGGCCGTTGCCCTAGCAGGGCGCCCGGGTCACCTCTCCCGGGCCACCTCTCCCAGGCAGCAGCTAACCTGGGGAGAGAAGACAGACAGGGATCAGTTGGATTTGGAGAGGATAGGATGCCAGGAAAGTCAGCCAGACCCCCATAGATCTCAAGGTTGGGAGGATTTTTTTTCTTTTTCTGCATGTGGAAGTTCCAGGGCTAGGGGTGGAATCAGAGCTGCAGCTGCCAGTCTATGCCACCGCCACAGCAATGCCAAATCTGAGCTGCATTTGTGATCTATGCAGCTTGCAGCAACTCCAGAGCCGTAACCCACTGAGTGAGGCCAGGGATTAAGCCTGCATCCTCAAGGATACTATGTCGGGTTTTTAACCCACTGAGCCACAATAGGAACTCCCAAGGTTGGGAGGATTTCTGAAGACTCCTGGCCCACTCTTAACATTCTGGAGCAGGGGTTAGGAGTACAAATGGATGGAGTTCCCTCTTGGCCTAGCGGATTAAGGCATCATCACAGCTGTTGCTCAGGTGGCTGCTGTGGTGCAGGTTCGCTCCCTGGCTCAGGAACTTCTGCATGCTGTAGGTGTGGCCAAAAAAAAAGTATAAATGGAGACACATATGCCATATGTATAAATAAAAGCTACATCTCAGGCTAGCAAACTATTAAACAAAATACGTTCTACTCTCCTACCCTGATGAATATATTTTCACAATAAATAACCTGGAGAGCTGAGTTCAAAGTCAGTCTTCTTCTTCTTCTTCTTCTTTTTTTTTTTGTTGTCTTTTAAGGCCTGTACCCATGGCATATGGAGGTTCTCAGGCTAGGGGTCCAATCAGAGCTGTAGCCACCAGTCTATGCCAGAGCCACAGCAATGTGGGATCTGAGCCGCATCCGTAACCTACACCACAGCTCATGGCAATGCCGGATCCTTAATCCACTGAGCGAGGCCAGGGATCGAACCAGCATCCTCACAGACACTATGTTGGGTTCTTAACCCAATGAGCCACAGTGGGAACTCCTGAGAGAGCCTTTCTAAAGAGTGGGGCCTGGGACCAGGGCCCCTCTTAGCCAGATTTGAGGACAGTTCTGTCCAACTATTTTAGCAAAAAAATCCTTACATCAAATGTAAACCCTCTGTAAAAACCCACTCTGTTCTCAGCAAAAGTCTACTGAGTGTGACCCCTGGGCTAGAGGCTGGGGGCTGTGGACAACAGACAGACCAACAAACCCATCAGCCCATAATTTCCAACTGGGATGAATTGATGACACCCCGTCTAGAAGAGAGTTCTCAGCGAGTTGACAGTACAAGCACATCCTCAGGACTGGGTGACAGGGCAAAGCCTTGGGAGAGGACGGCATTTGGGTGGAACCACTGTGGCTCAGTTTCTCTACTGAGTAAAATGGGGCAGTTGGACTAGTTAGGTCTTCTTCTAGGACCATCCTGGAAATGCCAGTCTCAAACTTAGGCAAGTTCCTTTCCTTTCTGGGGCTCAGTCTTCCCATGTGTACCATGGAGCAGAAGGGAGATCAGCAGATTTCTTAGTCCTGGACCCCACCAGTTCTGCCTGGAGGAAGCTCAAGGTATGGCCTGGCCTGTGTGCCTGGTGTGTTGAGGATCTGCAAGAAATTAATGTGGCTGGAAAAGAGCAAGCGAGGCCAAGGACACTGGGGGCAGGGGGTGTCTCAGAGCTGCTGGGCCAGAGTAGACAGGTACTGTAGGCAGAGTGAGGGCCCTCAAGACGCCCAGTCCTAATCCTCAGAACCTGTGGTTATAATACTTGATATGTTAAATGGGACTTTGTAGACATGGTTAAGGATTCTTTTGTCTTTTTAGGGCTGCGCCCACGGCACATGGACGTTCCCAGGCTAGGGGTCAAATCTGAGCTGCAGCTTCCAGCCTATGCCACAGTCACAGCCACGCCAGATCCGAGCTGTGTCTGTGACCAACACCACAGCTCATGGCAAGGCCACTGAGCGGGGCCAGGGATCGAACCCCCATTCTCAGGAATGCTAGTTGGGTTCGTTACTGCTGAGCCACAGTGAGAACTCCTGGTTAAGGATCTTGAAATGGGGAGATTATTCTGGATTATCTGGAGGGGAACAGCCTAATCACGGGTCCTTGTGAGAGGGGGATGTGAGGGTCAGAGTCAGAGAGGGAGATGTGATGATGGAAGCAGAGGTTGCAGTGATGAACGCGGGTCATGAGCAAGGAATGCGGGCAGCCTTCCTCTCCAGCGGAAGAGACAGGAGTCAGATTCTCTACTAGAGGCTCCAGAAAGAATGCAGCCCTGCATTCAGACTTCTGACTTCTGAAACTGTAAGATAACAAACCTGTGTTGTTTTAAGCCACTAAGTTTGTGGTCATTTGTTAAGGTAGCAATAGGAAACTAAGACGCCAAGTGTGAAAGTTTGGGCATCCTAGACACCCTCCCATCCCTTAGAGCAGCTCTTAAGGCAAAGCCCAGACCCCACCAGACACTGCATGAAAAACGCTGGCCTAGGTGAACCCCCATGTTATAGATGGGGAAACTGAGGCCCTCAGAGTGGAAGAACCTCCCCAGGATCACACAGTGGGTCCAGCGGCTGAGGCAGGGCTGGAATCCACATCTCTTCCTATCCCTCTGCGCAGCTGCCTTGCAACGGTCACCCTGAGCTTGCTGGCGCCGAGGCCCTCGGGGATCTGAGAATTACTTTCTTGGACCTAGCTGTTCTCATGACCAACAGTGTCCCAAGCTTTCCAGAGCCCTGAGGACTTCCGAGCAGTCCATCAGCATGAGCTCTCCCCCTTCTCTGCCAGAGCCTCTCCTTGCCTCCAGGAGCCTAATGGACCCCACTCCTGGAGTCCAGAGCACTTTAGTGATGGCCCTTGGGGCTAAACAGCTCCCCATCTCCCCCGGAAGCATCTCTGCTTCTACCAGACAACTTGTCAGAGCCTTTATCCCCAGCTGAGAGAGGACGTCTGCTGACTTACATCTTTCGCTTCATTACAGCAGCCACACGAGGTGGGGGATCATTATTTCCATTTTACAGATGGGGAAAGTGAGGCCAGGAGAAGCAGTTCTAGCCAAGAAATAGGTCATTCAGACCTTAGCCACTCCATCCAGTGTCCCCGACAATCAAGTATCCCCCTCTGCTCCAGCCAGCAGCAGCTCCCTCTGGCAAATGTCTTCTTTCAGACAATTTCAGGCAAATGTAAAACCACCCCCATATCCCTCTTGCTCCTGGCCTTTTCTTGGCCTCCTTGTGCCCCCTCAGGGCTGCAGTGTCCCTGGGCTCAGGGACCAGCCTCCTTGGCTCTCCAGCCGGAGAACTGCGTGTGTATCAATATGTCCTAGATGCCCACTCAAGTAAGGCCAATGATACTGCAAACGGAAGAGTTTGAAAATACAGCCCACTGGCTCTCTGGCTGGGCAGGGGCCCAACTCCCCAGAAATACCAGGCTGGTTACCAGGAGCAGAAGACAGCCACAGAGCCCTGCCCCAGAAGTGCATGCTCTGCTCGGTCCTCCTAGCCCAGGGCACATCTCCAGCCCTCTCAGGGGGAAGCTGGCTTCAATTTCACATCACAGGTACTTCCGACCCCAGGAATCCAGAGCCAGCCCAGAAGGACCATGGGAACCTGGGCCAATGGCCACTTCCCTAAGTCCCAGGTTGTGCATCTGCGAAATGGGGCCAAAAGGAGGAAGGGGGGCGGGGAGTGCTCGGTGAACTGTGAAGTGCTGGCACATGTTCTGCGTACCCTGGGGGACAAACCCTGCCCCCAGTCCTGGTGATCTTGATGATGAGGCCGCTTGCTTAGCTTGCAGGGGAAGGAGTTAGACAGGTCCCTGTCTTGGAAGTGCCTCTGGGATTAGAGGAGACAGAGTGGGGGCTGCCAGCCTCAGGAAGACCTCTAGATACCAGCTAGAAGTTTTAATGACCACAAGGGACCTCCCAACTGTTTTTCTTCCTGTGACTGGATCCTCATTGTTAAAATAGTCTCTGACTTCTTGCCTGTCTGTCCTTCCACCTCACCTTAAGTGCATTCCAGGGCTCTGGGAAGGCCCATATCCCCTATCAGTAAAATACTTCAGTGACACCCAGTGGGGGCTCAAGGTAGACACCTTGGCATCTTGAATTCTTCCCTTTCCTGACCTTGTCTTTCCCTTACTAACAGTTTCCACTGTGCCTGGAAAATGATTCAGGCTCAGTGTCTGTGGTCTAGGTGGAGTCAGCCCTATGCTAGAATCCCAGAGGCAGACTTGTGATGCAGGCCCGGCCAATCAGAGCTCTGCATCCCTAAGCACTGATTGGCTCAGAGATGGAAACGGGATCCTTGCTAGCCAATGAGAGTCGGTCCTGGGATTATGGCTGAACTCTCGGGAAAGAGGCATCCTCCTTCCGGCTAGGGGTGCTGTCTTTTTTTTTTTTTAAACAAGTGGCCGCACCTGCAGCATATGGAAGTTCCCAGGCTAGGGGTCGAGCCACAGCCACTGTAGAAGCAATGCCAAGTAGTTATGATGCGAGCCACACGGGAAGTCCGGGTTGCTGTCTTTGAGTGTCAGCCTGGAGTCCTTCATCAAGATCTCACCTGAGGTCCCAGGTGTGAGACTTTGCTTTAATCTGAGTTGGACTTCTGTGTCTTTCAACAAGAGCCTGATACTGACCTCGTGTCCAGTTGGTCACTACAGCAGTGGCTGTGGGTGTCCTACCCTATCTCCTGTGGCCTTATCATTGTGGTGCCCAACAGGCTGACTTTTAACTGTCAGCACCTGCATCCTTGCTGGATTGTGTATGTGTGTGTGTCTGTGGTCGGGGCTTCTCTAGCAGCTGGAGCCTGCTCTGCTCACATGTGGCTGGCAGGAAACTGCCAGAGAATTAACAACTCCTTCCCCTCTGTGCCTTGAAGCTGCCGCTCTGTGCCTTGAAGCTGCCCCTTGAGTGGTGGGGATTTGGTGTATTAATACCCCAGCTCTTCCCTCCTTGGGTGGGACAACTGAGAAGCAGGCTCTCCAGGCCCCAATGGGACTGAGTTCCAGTTACCCACAGTGGCCCCTGGCGTGATAGTGCTCCCTTCATTGGCTGCCTTCTTTCCCTGCCTTCACCCTCCTCCCACACTGTGCTGCTTGTTCCCCAATAAAGCAATTACACTTGAATCCTTGTCTTGGGCAGGCTTCTGGGGAACCCCAACTATGACAGCCACCAAGCCACAGCAACTCTGCCTCAGTTATGTTTCCTGATGCCATCTCCTCTCTGTACCCTCTGCCTATGTCACTCCACCCCACACCTGGACGACTGCAGCAGCCTCCTCCCTGGTCTCTCTGCCTCCACTGTAAGACCCCCATAATCCGGCTTCCAAACTGCGGCTGGTATGATATTTTTAAAACGCCAAAGCGATAGTGTTCTTCCCCCTCAGTGACTCCCCATGGCTTGTGGGACAACTGCTTGACTCAGAGCCTGGCTTTCCAGGCCACTGGGAAGCTATTCTCTGCAGACCTCTCACCCTAGGCTCCAGCCATGTGGCCTGCTGGAGCTAAAGGAACTGTGAGACAAAGAATGCTGTCCTGGGGAAGGGATAGCCTAAGGCCTCACAGCAGAGGTCACTCCAGCCTGGTTCCCGGAACTCTTCACTTTAAGAGTTAAGAGGGCCTCACTGGACCTCCTGAACTAGAGGTGCTGCGAAGGAAGGGAACCGTGTTGGGGCTGCGTCACCAGCAAAGGAGTGGCAGGTGAGGAGGGTGGGACAGCATAAGGAGGTCCCAGCAGAGTGGAGGTCCTGCAGGCCCAGCGTGATCTAGCTTCTGCCAGCTTCCCCAGCCTCAGCGCCCCTTCGGGATTGAGGCACCCATGTCTCCAGCTGCCAAGGGCACTGGCTGCTGAGAGTTCAGTGTTGGGTACCTATTAAGACTTGCTCTCAGCCAAAGGGAGATGTCTCACCCAAGCTGATGCTCCTTCCCCAGGGGCAGCCCATGTCCATTACCCAAATGATGTGCAGCACCCAGGTCTGGTTCCCTCACTCGGTTCAGAACAACCCTCAAGGGCCATCCCAGCTCCAGAGCTCCCCAGGGATTAGCAGAGGCTGTAACCGCATCTTCGTTCAACTCCTCCCTCTGCCCAACCCTGTGCCCCTCACCTGCCATAGGTGTTCCCAAGAGATTTCCCATGCAAACCTCAGTCTGGTTTTTTTGGGGGGAGCGGAATCTGATCCTAAGACAGGGCTTAATTGGGTTCTACGTCTTTCTCTCTTGACCGTGGGACATTTGATGCTTTTGCCTCCTAAGCCTAGTTTCCTCTTCTAAAATATGGGTACGAGAATCTTTACTTTTCAAGATTATGATAAAGATTAATTGCGATGTCATATAGAAAACCTCTAGGTGCTTGATTAACTATCAGTCATCTCACCTCACTGTGCTTCTTGGTGAGAGGCCAAGGCTCCCGGCGTGGGACGCTGCATTGCTCGGTGGAAAGTGCATGCAACTGGACCTGGATTCAAATCCCGACTCTGCTCTTTCCTTGTTTCCACCTTGGGCTGGTCCCTCTCAAGCTCCACCTCTAGGTGGCAGAGGGTTTGGGTGAGAGTGGTCTGGGCATCCGGCCACATTGATTCCCTCTGAGCCCTCTTGCTCAGGATTCCTGGAACACTGGATGCCAACCCTTCAGTCACCCAATACCCAGTGGGGCAGGAGCCTTACCTTGGGGAAGTCTTAAAATAGGCAGGCCTCGGCCTTGAAGGGGAAGCAGCTGGCTGCCTGCGTTGCCTTTGTCTCTGAGCTATACTTAGGCTTATCCGGGTGCCCATAATTACCTCTCATTAATATAAGCCTCATTGCCCTCACGGAAATGTGGAGGAACCAGCAGAGCCGCTGCCTCCCTGGGAGCCCTCCCTGCTCTGCGGTTCCTCTGTGCCTGCAGCCACTGCCCTCATCTGCACGCAGTGGGGCCTCCCTCCCCTACTCCAGCTCCTGGAGCCAGAGGTGGCCAGTGAGCACGGGAGAGCTGATCACGGACAAGGCCAAGAACAGAACCCAGCATGGCCCTTCCTGAAGCAAAACTCACCTGAGCCGCTTCCCTCATCTGGCACTTTCTCTGGATCCTCTTCCCTCTCAGTCCAAACGCCTTGGCACGACAATCAAGACCCTTGCTGATCTAACCCCAAACCCCCTGAAAGGGAATGACCAAATCCCACTTCCCTTCCGCACAGCCCCTCCCTTATCCAACCCAGATCCCTTACTATTTCCTCTCTGTTATCTTCTGAATTTGGTGCTGCCCAAAAGGCTGGTTTTGTCTAAGGTGGCATGAACAGAGACAGAGAGTCTACGTGAAGGGAGAGGACAGTGCTGTTCAGTGCTGAGCCCTGTTGTGAAGAGAGAGACAGACAGCTCATGGGACAGGGGAGAGTGAGGTGAGTGATGAATGGCTAGAGATGATGTGGGTGGAGTGGCTGAACACACTGGGATCATTGCCTTAAGCCTCCGAAGGGACGATGGGCAGGAGGGGAGGGATGGACTCCATGGGGCCCCCCAGGACCTTGGTGCTGCCTGGGGCACCGGTGGAGGTAGAGCGGCAGGCTGTGTTACCCGGTGACTTCATTTCTGGCTACCCCTCCCATGCTCCTCCCACATCTCTTGCCACACCTGTTCTATCTCTTGCTGGCTGCCCCTCTTCTGACCTCTAGATGCTAGAGGAACCGGGTGCTCTTTGCTTTTCTCTACCCTCCCTCTCCCGCTGATCTCAGCCAGACTCGTGGCTTTAAACACCACCTATATCTGACAACCCCTAAATTTACATCTTCCACCCAATCTCTCTCTGACACCAGCCTCATCTCTCTACCTGCCTCCTTGACATCTCGCCCTGGACGTCTGACAGGTCCAAAATCGAATGCCTGCTCTCCCACCCACCCTGACCCATTCCTATGACAGTCTGCCCCAATTCAGCTAATGATGACTCCATCCTCCTGCTTGCTCAGGTCGGAAACCTTGGAATCATCCTTGACTCCTCTTTCTGTCACTCATCTCATCCCATTCATCAGAAAAACCTCAAAAACAACTCCACCTTCAAGATATCCCCATCACCTCTCCCACCTCCACAGTCCTGCTTGGGGCTCTACTGGCCCCCATCAGATCTCACCCAGACGATTTTTTTTTTTTCCCCCTGTGGGACCTGCAGCATGCAGAGGTTCCTGGGCCAGGGACTGAACCTGCACCACAGCAGTGACAACGCCGGATTCCTAACCCTCTGTGCTACCTGGGAACTCCTCGCTCAGATGATTTAAACTCCCATGGCTCCTAGACTCAAAGCCAGTTTTCTTACTCTTCTCCCTTCTTGCTTTCCCGACCTCATTTCCTGCCCCTACTCCCTGGGACCTTCATTCGGTGCCATGAATACAGATTGTTAATGCCCATCTTGGGGGTTTCGCCCCTATTGGTGTATCTGCCTGAAATGCTCTGCCAGCCCCAACCACCTGCCTGTTCCACTTCATTCAGCTCTCAGTATACAGGCTGCCTCCGCCTGACAACCATCCGAAGCAGCCCCTTACCTGCCAGCCCTCTTTTTGGTCTCACCCAGGTTTATGTCCAATGGAGCCTGGAATAGTAGGGACAGGATCTGTCTTTGTCCCTGCTGTGTCACTCACACCCAGCACAGGGCTTGAAATCAGGAGCCACTCATCAAGATTTTGCTACATGAAGGAGTGGCAGAAGGTCTTGAGGGACGCCCAGAAACAGTGAAGACAGTGAGGCAGCCACAGGGTGGTGAGTTTTCAGCTCAAGCTAATCAAAGAGATCCTTTTTTGTGCACTTACTCTATACCAGGCACTTCCCATTTGTGAGCTCATTTAATCCTCACTGCTGCTCTTCCTGGTGAGATGACAAGGCCACTCTGGTGGCCAGCCTCCAACATACACCACAGCGATCCCCACCTGCGGTACTCATGTTCTCGTGTACAACCCACCCCAACATGAACAGGGTTGACTGTGTACCCAATAGGATCCTGAGGTAGGTCAGAAGGCCAGAATAGACACTGCAGCTTCTGTCTTGCTCTCTTGGATCACTGGCCCTGGGGGAAGTTGGCCGCCACTGGTGAGGATACTCAAGCAGCCCTGAGGAGAGGTTCATGTGGGGAGGAACAGAGGCAGCCTGCTGACAGCCGGCACTCATTCACCAGCGGAATGACTGCGCCACCTTGGAAGTGGATCCTCCAGCCCCAGTTAGGACCTCAGATGACTGCAGCCCCAGCTGTTGACCTGACTGCAACCTCACGAGAGACCCTGAACCACTGAGCTGCTCCCGAGTTCCTAACTCGCAGAAACTGTGTGAGAATATATCTTGTTTTAAGCCACTGTCAAATTCTGGTATAATTTTTTTTTTTTGTCTTTTTTAGGGCCACACCCATGACATACGGAGGTTCCCAGGTTAGGGGGTGAATTGGAGCTAAGGCTGCTGCCCTATGATTCCTGGCCTCACTCAGCAGGTTAAGGATCTGGTGTTGGTTGCAGATGTGGCTTGGATCCTGTGTTGCTGTGGCTGTGGTGTAGGCCGGCAGCTGTAGCTCTGATTTGATCCCTAGCCTGGGAACTTCCATATGCTGTAGGTGCAGCCCTAAAAAGACAAAAAAAAAAAAAAAAAAGAGCTCAAAGGCTAATGTCACCCACTCTAGGCCCCACAGCTGGTAGGGGGCAGAACTTGGTACAAATCAATCTGACTCCTGAGCCCATATTCCATGGCCTTGCAGGCAATGGCTCCTGCAGATACCCCTGGATCAGACTGCTCAGGACATGTGGTCAACACTGTCCCCAATTTGGACTCCTCCTCTGCTCAAAGCCAAATTTCTTTCTTTTTTTTTCTTTTTTTTTTTTTTTGTCTCTTGTCTTTTTAGGGCCGCACCTACAGCATATGGAGGTTCCCAGGCTAGGGGTCAAATCAGAGTTACAACTGCCAGCCACAGCCACAGCCACAGAAACACCAGAACCAAGCCACGTCTGCGACCTACACCACAGCTCACAGCAACGCCAGATCCTTAACACACTGAGTGAGGCCAGGGATCAAACCCGGAAACCTCATGGTTCCTAGTCGGGTTCGTTAACCATGGAGCCACGACGGGAACTCCAAAGCCAAATTTCTGTGCTGCCCTTCCTGTCAGTGACCTCTGAATACAGGGCCTGGTCAGGTTCAATGGTAACACTGAGCCACAAGGGGAACTCCAAAGACAGGCAGTTTAAATGGGGCATGGTCTCAGAGAGTCTTGATAAACAGCTCTGTCCCCACAGGGCCTTTACACATGCTGTTCCCTCTGACTGAACACTTTCCCTTTCAATTCTTCACATATCTGGCTGCTTCTGCTGACTCAAATCTCTGCTCAAACATCGCCTCCTCAGAGGTCTTCCCTGAACCCTGTGTCTAAGGCAGTTCCTCCCTCCCACCTTCCTCTCTCCCTCGACCAGCTCCTTGATTTCCTTCAAAGCACTTATCAGAGCTTCCAGTTATCCTGCTCGGTTCCTTGTGTACTTGGTTAATATCTGTCTCTCCAGGCTCTATGGGTTCTGAGAGTGGAGGTGTGGGGACCACGTCTCTTTCTTTCTTTCTTTTTCTTTTTAGGGCCACACCTGCAGCATATGGAAGTTCCCAGGTTGGAACTGCAGCTGTCAGCCTACACCACAGCCACAGCAACAACAGATCCGAGCCATGCCTGCAACCTACACCACAGCTCCTGGCAACACCACATCTCATGGCAATGCTGGATCCTTAACCCACTGAGCGAGGCCAGGGATTGAATCTGCATTCTCATGGATACTAGTTAGGTTCTGAACCCGCTGAGCCAAATGGGAACTCCTGCCTGTTTCATTTTCAACTGTATCCCCAGCAAGGACAGAATCATCACAAAGCAGGTGTACAATGAGCAGCTGCTAAATGAATGAGGTGGTCAGACAGAGCCTCAGGGGGAGAGCAGCTGGAGAGAGCAGGAGATGCCCAATGGAAGAGACGGGAGGTGATTGCAGGGCTGACCCATTTCGCTTTTTTGCTTCTTCTCCATGTCTGTGTCCCAGAAAGGCTGGTCTGGTGTTTCTATGCCCCAGAACTTTCCTGAAAAATGTTCTGTCCCTAGTCTCCTTCCCTATTTAATATGCTTGAAGCTCAGAAGAAACACCTCTTCCTTCAAGAAGTCTTCTGGACCTTGCAGGTGGGGGGTAAGGCCTCCTCTGGGTTCCCCAGTGATGGGAGCTACCACCCTAAGGAATCACAGTCCTGAGTGTTCCTCTGTGCCAGAAGCAGGACCCTGCACAGAGCTGACCCTCGGGAACGTTTATGCGTGAAGGGGATGGCACACACTGTGGTTTACTCGGATTCTAACTGTTCTCCTGAATCCCTGATGGCCAGTCCCTGTTTCATCCTCACAGGCATCATGGTTTCAATGATGGATCCTATGCTAACCCCATGCAAGATGGGACAGGGGGACACAGGCAAAGGAAGGCGTGTGTGTGGCTGAGATGGAGTAAATGAGGTCCGATCTGAGTTTCTGCCCCTAACTCCCAAGCCAGCACCCCCACCCCCAGTCCTAGGGAACTCAGGGTCACCTTCCGTCGCCTGGGAAAATCCTGAGTTGGGAAGAAGAGAGGGTCATGATCATAACTGCGCCCCCACCTCGAGGTCTCAGTGGGGGGGCTACCCCTTGACAGTCCAGACCTCACTGCCCTGCTCCAGCCACTCCCTGTGCTGGCCCTCGGGAGGATTCAGTCCAGCCCTCCCCCTGCAGGCAGTGCAATATGGAGACTGAGAATGTGGGCCTGAAGGCAGCCTCCTCAAGTTCGAATCTCGGTACTGTGTGATTCTGAGCTGGTTGCTGAGCCTCCTTGAGTCCTCGGTGGGGTATGGGGAGAGATAAATGAGTTGATATAGTCAGATGGTTTGGCACAGCATCTGGCACAACGAGTGTCCTACATATTCACTATTGCTATCCTTATCAATAGGACCCACCCACAGGCAGACAGGACTGGAAACCAGCCCTGTTTAGCTACATAGGGGCTTAGAGAGGTAAAGGGATTTGTCCTGGATCACACAGCGTGTTGGAGACAACTGCGATTTGAACTCAGGCCTCTGGACTCCTGGGCCAGTGCCCTCTGGAGGTCATGAGCCAACAAGGGCTGGGTGTGTTCTGGGCTGTGGGTACTTTCTGAGTGGCCCTCACCCTTCCTTGTGTCCCTAGAGCCCAACTGTCAGGACCAGCTCTAGACATTTAATTAAATGTAAACAATTAAATGAAAGTGAAAGTTTAGTTTCTCAGTCTCACTAGCTATGTTTCCATTGCTCAATGATCACATTAGGCTAGTGGCTACCACATGCACAGAGCAGAGAGAGAATTTCCATCAGCACAGACAGGACAGCACTACCTGGAACTTGATCACCGCATGTGGGTGTTGCCCATGATGCTTACATGGGACTGGAGGGGGACAGGGATGGGGTCTCGCCCTCTGCAGTCCCCATGGAAACCCCTCCCAAGCCTACTAACTGTGGAGTGTTCAGCACTGAATCTGTCATATCTTGTCCAACTTCCTCATGATACACTTTGCTGACTGGGCTCAGGCAGGGGCTGGGACTTTCCCAAGGCCACATGGCAGGTGGAGGCTGCGAAGGGCTCAGGTCTCCTGACTCTGCACTTGCTGCGCCCCCAGCACCCTGCTGCTCAGGCTGGACAGTCAGCAGTCAGGCTACACTTGGCGGAGGTGCTGGTCACAGAAGTGATTTTTTTTTTGCTGATGAACCAAAGCCAAAAAACCACTCTGGGATGGGTGGCGAGGGACAGCTGGCCACAGATGCAGAACGGGTGCCATCAGCACCACGGACAGATCCAAGACTGGGGAAGGCCAAGGAGGGGCAAAGGCAGGACTCATCTTCTCCCCTTCTCGTTCCAGCAGTATCTGGAGAGACCTCAGTAACCCCCTTGGCTGCCACGTCAAAGCACTGCTTGTGCTCATAGGGCCCAAGACCCTCCGACCTGGCTGTTTCAGGCAAGTCACCTTCCCCACCTCAGTTTTCTCATTTGGAAAATGAAGATGATTATCTCTTGTGAGGGGCCAAGTGGGACTAGTTGGATAGGAGAGCATTTATCCACCTGGAGGTGCTAAGAGAGAAATAGAACAGGTGTTGGATGCCATCTGACTTGAGTTTGAATCTGGCTCCACTTCTTCCAAGTGTAGTGACCTTATGCAGGTCAGCTGGCCTCTCCAAGCCTCAGTTTCTTCACTTGAGAAGTATGGATAAGATACTTCACTTGCCATACAATGGAATATTATTCAGTAATAAAAAGAATGAAATGCTGATACACGCTCCAGTATGGATGAGCCTTGAAAACTTTACACTAGGTGAAAGGAACCAGACACAAAAGCCCACACAGTATATGATTCCATTTATACGAAACATCCAGAATAGGTAAATTAATAGAGACAGAAAGTAGACTGCCAGGGCTGGGAGGAAGGGGGAGGGAGGAGGGACTGTTAAATGGGTACCAGATTTTCCTCGGAGATGATGAAAGAGTCTGAGAAATAGTGTGATGGCTGTACAACACGGTGGCTGTACTTGCACACTTTTAAATGGTTAAAATGGTAAATTTTATGTGTATCCCACCACAATTTAAAACATTGATATATTCATTTGTAGGTATGAGCTTCAGCAAGAATGTGCCTGCAGAGCGTCCAGGAAAGTTTCTGATAGGTACTTGTTACAGGAGCCCCCCAAAGCCTTTCAAGACCTTTCTTTTTTTAAAAATTATCTTTATTTTTTCCCATTATATTTGGTTTACAGTGTTCTATCAATTTCTACTGTACAGCAAAGTGACCCAGTCTTACACACACACACACACTCACACATACACATATATACATTCTTTTTCTCACATTATCCTCCATCATGTTCCATCATAAGTGACTAGATATAGTTCCCTGTGTTCTACAGCAGCGCTTTCAAGACCCTTCTGAAGCTTATTTATCAATAAGCTTTGTGTATGTATATACACACACACTTCCTACATATACATAAGCACGTTATATGAACTGTCTCATTGGATTCTCAAATAAATCCTATGAAGGGCAGACTGTTGTTAGCCCCACTTTATAGGGGTCACAGAAGGAAGTGACTGGTCCAAGGTCACATAGGTAGAACATAATGGATCTGGGATTTGAACATAAGCAGTTTGGGTCCAGATTCTGTGCGTCCAGTCACTTCTCTGAGCTACCTCTCAGCGTTCAGGTAACAATGTCTTGCCTGTCACCAGCTCACGGAGCCCCAAGTTTGGATCAGGGTACCCAACCTCTAACTGTCTGCTCACAACAACCCTCCTGGGAGAGGACGACCAGGGCAAGGTCATCCAGGGCACACATGGCCCCGTTCTCCATCCTGAGGTCTGACTGTGGGGCAGGTGGGCCCCAGAGGTGACCTGCGTCAGCCCGTTTCATTTTGGGCCCCACTGAGGGACCATCCTGGAAGGTCATATTGGCAAACAGTAGAACAAAATGGTCAGAATGCAGCAATTGCCAGCACATTTAATTCAATTCCTCCAACATTTATGGAGCCTGCCCTGTGACTCAGACAGTTCCAGCCCTTGAAGAGCATGTGGCCAAGTGCAGGAGGCAGAAATACACACGGCAATTAGATAACACATAGAAATAAATTCCAGGAAGCATCAAAGCCAGAATGTGCAGCCCAGTGAAAAGAAGGATTAGTACTCACTGGGGCACTAGAAGGCTCCCTGGAAGAGGTGGCATTTCAGCCAGATCTCTGAGGACAAGAAAGATTTCAACAGATGAAAGTGTAGGAAAAAACATTTCATAGAAGGGAAAAGCACAGACAAATCATGGTCAGAGGTGAGAGATGGAGGCAGTTGTTGGAAACAGCGTGATGTCTGTGTGGTGAGGGTGGGGGGAGGTAGGTACCTGGGGCCAGATCATGGAGGGCCTTGGTGAACCCTGGGAACTCTAGATTTAGACCACAGGCCATCTGCCATCAAAACAGAGCAGGGGCCCAAAGGCCACTGCCACCAGGAATTCCACTTGAGGAATTAACCAGCAACCTTGCATTATACATGGGAAATGGGGGTGCATAGGGGTCTTCTCAAAACATTGTTTGAGTTCCCGTCGTGGCGCAGTGGTTAACGAATCCGACTAGGAACCATGAGGTTGCAGGTTTGGTCCCTGCCCTTGCTCAGTGGGTTAACGATCCGGCGTTGCCGTGAGCTGTGGTGTAGGTTGCAGACGCGGCTTGGATCCCGCGTTGCTGTGGCTCTGGCGTAGGCCGGTGGCTACAGCTCCGATTCAACCCCTAGCCTGGGAACCTCCATATGCCGCGGAAGTGGCCCAAGAAATAGCAACAACAACAACAAAAAGACAAAAAGACAAAAAAAAACATTGTTTGTACTAGCAAAAGCCTGAAGACAACCCAAATGTCCATTAGGAGACTAGATAAGCAAATTATGATCTAGCATACTATGGAATACTATGCAGCTGTGAAAAAGAATGAAGCAGCTCTAGGTACTGACATGAAGAGCTCTCTGAAATGTACCATTAAATGAAAACACCGAGGGCTGTTATAGTTTGGGTTTTCTCAGACATAGACACCTAGACAAGGATTTGAGTCTATTTGGGAGATGACTCTGAATTAACCCCCAAATGATGGAGTGGGAAGAAAGGAAAGGCAATAAAGGACATATTCCTGAGCCGTGGGCATCTGAGCTCATGCCCACAGGGAAACTCCATGAGGGAGGGAAGACCCAACATCTCAGAGTCTCTCTGAGGGTCGAGGGAGCAGGGGTGTTTATTCTCTACCGCCTTCTGCACCAGCTGAGGGCTGTCTGGGGGCACCAACTCACAGCACTTCCGCCCTCCTTGTGCAAGCTAAAAGAAATCCCTCAGCTGGAGAGTCGCAGGTATTTCCAGGAGGAAGCAGTCGATGTGAACTAGACAGTGAGGTGAAAAGGTAGGGGCAGGGCTTCCATAGCTTCTCCTACAGAGCAGTTGTCTGAAAAGAGGGCAAAAGAATATTACTCACCTTTGCCTATCTGTGGAAGGGTACCCCAAACACTAGGAACAAAGTGGATGGAAGAAAGGGTAGGAGGGGGAGCTTTCCACTATGTTTTTAAGAATTAAAAAAAAATGAACCTTTTAATTTTAGATTATTCCAGGTTGCAAAGAGAATACAGAGAGCCCCCATATAATCTTCACCCAGTTTCCCCTAATGTTAACATTTTACATAACAATAGTACATTTGTCAAAACTAAGAAATTAACATAGGTACATTCTAGTAATGAAACTCCAGTCTTTTTTTTTTTTTTGCTTTTTAGGGCCACATCCATGGCATGTGGAGGTTCCCAGGCTAGGGGTCAAACTGGAGCTACACTGCCACCCTACACCACAGCCACAGAATGATCAGGGATCGAACCCGCAACCTCATGGTTCCTAGTCGGATTTGTTTCCACTGCACCACGACAGAAACTCCAAAACTCCAGTCTTTATTTGGAGTTTACCAATTCCATTAATGTCCCATCTCTGTTTCAGGATTCAATCCAGGATATCATGCTGCCTTTAGTCTTTAGAATTTTGATCCATGCAAATACATTGTGTTACAAAATTTTATTTAAAAATAATAAACTGCAGTTCCTAGGAGTCACCCAGAGGCTTCTGAGCAGGCATGACCTGGCCCAGGGTAGCTAGACAGAGCCCAGTACTGGATGCCTGTGGGAAGGTGAGCCTGGGCTGTGCAAGAGGCACTAAGGGGCTGGGTTTCCTGACACAGGTATTTGCTGGTCCCTTTTCCCCAAAAGACAATGGAAGGATGAAAGCTGTAGCAGATGCTATGGGGGCCCTGCCCACATCCCCTGGGCACCCACCTCCACCTACAAAAGGCTGCCTCCTGCAAAGACTATGACTCTGTCTATAGGAGCAAGCACAGCCCATGCACAGGGCAAGCAGGAAATACGGGAGCTGAGGCCCCCCGAGAAGTCGATTTCTACCTGTGATGGATGGAGAGCTGGAGGATAAACCCCCTAGCCTCCTTAACCATTCTGTGCTGGCAACTCTGAGTTGTGTGTTCTTCTCAGTCTCCCACGGTCCCCTGTTGTCCAGAGCGGTACCTGACTAGGTAGCAATTCTCTACTGACCCCCTTTCTTTCCCTTCTCAACTCCCCAGTGAGGATTTTCAGGGATCACCTCTCAAAGATCTCCTTGCAGTTCTTGTCTCTGGATCTCCAGGAAAACACCAACCAAGATAAAACCCAAGGCCCTCGGCCTGATTCCTAGGCTGTCTGTGCCCTGATCCCTGCCTCCTGCTTGGAAGCCACACACAAAGGGCTCTTTGGGGCCCCCTGAACCTGAGAGTTTCAGATGGTCATGATTTTGCACCTGCTCTTTCCTCTGCCTGGAGAGCCCTCCCTCCCCCTGATTGCCCAGGAAATTCCTGCTCATCCCAGTGCCCCAGCCTGAATGCCATCTCCTCTGAGAGTATTTCTCTGATCCTCAGAGGGCACATGGTGCTTTAGTCACCCTTCCAGCAAATCTGGACATCTCTCTCCTACACCCTGTAAGCTCCTTGAAGACAAAAATGCTTCTGAGTCTGATATACCTCACAGATCCTGGTAGACAGCAGGTGTTTAATAAAAGCCTGGTACTTTTATAAAAGAATGAATGGATGGATGAAACAGGAAGAAATGCACAACCATATAGGACTGCATATTAAGGGGGAATTGCACTCACTGAGGGCCTACTGTGCACCAGCCTCTTTCAACATTTTTTTTTGTATTGAAGTATAGTTAATTTACAATGTTGTATTAGTTTCCAGTGTATAGCAAGTGATCAGTTATATTTATATGTGCATGTGTGTATTCTTTTTCACATTCTTTTCATAGGAGTTATAGGTTATTACAAGATTTTGATTAGTTCCCTGTGATATACAGCAGGACCTTGTTTATCACCAGCCTCTTTAAGACGTGTCCTGGGCTTCCCACTGCTCTCAGACTGAGGTATCAATTCTGACTGAAAGATGAGGATACTGAGGCTCAGAGGTAAGGGACTTGTCTGGTGAGAAGCAGAGCTGGGATTCGAACTGGGGTCTATCAGACTCCCATAGGCTTTCCACTGTCCCCTGCCTCCCACTCTGGCAAGATGGAGCTGGTGCCTGCTGACTGCTCCTGAATGGGCCCCTAACCCACAATGTGAGCTCAGGCTGGTCCCTGATGCCTCTGGGCTTCAGTTTCTCCAACTGCACAGCATGGGGGTTGGCTGCAACAAGAAGTCTTCAAGGTCCCTACAGCTCACACCGTCTGAGACTCCAAGTGTCCACTCGCTGACCGCCCTCGGTGAAGGGGACTCAACCATGTCCCGTCCTTTCCCAGCAATGGGAAGAGGGCTCAGGCAGAGGAGTTGGTAATTACAAAGCTGTATTCCAGGGTCAAGAGCCGTCTGTGGTTTCCGAACATCCTGTGATGAGCCACCCCCGCCATTGATGCCCCATTACCCCATCCAAGGGACCAAGACAAGCAGGGTGTCTGTGCCCTGCAGCATGAAGGTGACTCATCCGATGTGACTCCAGTGGTGAATCTTTTACCTTCACTCAACTGCTCACCAAGGTGAGGGGCTGCACACGTGGGACAAAGGATGAGCTCCCCACTGTGGCTCCAGCTCCCAACAGTGACCTTCACGATCTAGGCCGGCAGCCCCAGCCTCCGTGTGGACACCAATAATTTGCTTTGGTCATTTTCAAGGAAGCACTCCTGTGCCCTTCTCTCAGGGACCAGTCTGGCATGGTTTTCTGGTCCCAGCTCCATAGAGGCCCCGGCCTGGTATCCACTTGGGTGTGGATGTCCCAGTATGGGTGTGCCAATCTGGGGTTGCCCTCACTCCATCGTCTCCCTGTCATCCACATTTAAGAGATCATCAGGCCATTCCAGGGTGGCAGCATCCGATAGCCTAATGTAGCCCTGCCTCCCTCCCCGCATCCTTTGCATGACTGGACCCTCATTGCTAACCCTAACCCAACCATTCCCCGGCCCTCACCAGCCTCCCTGGCTCATCTGCCATTCTTGTTAAAATAGCACATGCCCAGGATGTGGTCAAAAAATAGGAAGTCTCCCTCACACCCAGACCACCCCCCATGGAATTTCTCATGTGGTCTTTCAGGAATGGCCTGTGTCTCCCTCATACGTGTGTACCATACCTGTAATAACAAACACAAACAGCCTCACTCTGTGTCAGACTCTGTTATAAGCACTTTCAGCACATACATTAACTCATTTTAACCTCTGACAACCCCATATAGCAGTTAACTACTATCAGTATCTCCACTTTACAGATGAAGAGTAAGTTGCCCAAGGTCACAGAGCCTGTTGGTAGTAGGGCTGGGATTCGAACCCAGGCTATCAAAGTCCAGAGTTCATGCTCTTAATAACTCAACATATTTTATGGATGGCCAAAAAACACACGAAAAGATGCTCAACATCACTAATTATTAGAGAAATGAAAATTAAAACTACTAAGAGGTACCAACTTACACCAACCAGAAGGACCATCATGAAAGAGTCTACAAATAATAAATACTGGAGAGGGTGTGGAGAAAAGGGAACCCTCTTACACTGTTGGTGGGAACGTACAATGGTGCAACCACTATGGAAAACAGTATGGAGGGACCCCCAAAAAACTAAAAATACAACTACTATATGATCCAGCCATCCCATTCCTGGGCATCTTTCTGGACAAAACCATAATTTGAAAAGATACATGCATCCCAAGGTTCACTGAAGCACTATTTCCAATAGCCAAGACAGGGAAGCAGCCTAAATGTTCACCAACAGAGGAACGGATAAAGAAGATGTAGTACATATATACAATGGAACATTACTCAGCCATAAAAAAGAATGAAATAATGCATTCTTTTTTAATGCAGCAAAATGGATGGATCTAGAAACTATCATACTAAGTGAAGTCAGTCAGATAGTGAAAGTCAGTCAGATAGGTGATATATCACCTATATGTGGAATCTAAAAAAAAAAGGATACAAATGAACTTATTTGCAACACAGAAACAGACTCACAGACTTTGAAAAACTTACGGTTACCAAAGGGGACAGGTGGGGGTGGGTGGGAGGGATGGACTGGGGATTTGGGATTGGCATATACACACTGAGGTATATGGAATGATTGGCCAACAGGGACCTGCTGTGTAGCACAGAGAATTCATCACCAGTATTCTGTGATGATATATGTGGGAAAAGAATCTGAGAGAGAATGGATATGTGTATATGTGTGACTGAGTCACTTTGTTGTACTGCAGAAATGATCACATGCTCGTAAATTAACTACAGTAAAACTTAAAAATTAAAACGAAAAATTAAATACCAAAAAAATAACATGTCTTTCTGATTCCAATCACACCCTCCTTTGCCAAAGACCCTTCCCTAGCTGCCCGCTCTGCCTGGCATTCAAGGCCCTTTGCAATCCTGCCCCCGCCCACTTCTGCAGTGGTATCCCCACCCCCACCATCTGCTCCTTCCAGGACATGCTCCCTCCAGGCCATTGTGTGTGCTGTTCCCTCTGCTTTGAATGCCCTTCTCCTTCTCTGGGTCTGGGGCAAGGCCTGGCTCACACACCACCTTCTGCAGAGGTGTTCCTTGACCCGATCACTCGCTGCCCCTCTGGCTTGCAGCCTGGTCAGCAGTTTCTCCCTCCAGGAGCTTCTGCACCTTGCAGAGGCTGCTAGGACATCTTGCATGTACTGGAATGAGCTGTCAGGGTCCTCACTGAACCAGGGGCTCCCACAAGCTGGGATGGCAGCGTGCTCATTTTTATATCTCATTCATTCAACCAACATTTGTAAACAGCTCCTACGAGCCAGGCCAGTGCTCATGCAGAGGCACGCAGAGCTGTCTTATGGGGAGACCCACATCATACACAGAGCACCATCTATGCATGCCCATCCCCTCTGCCTCTCTCACCCCACTCCACCCCCTCACACACTATCTCTCTGGAGAAGCTTTCAGACAAAGCTCACTGGAAGAGGAGGTGGATGCTATAGGATGTGATCTATGAGCGAACGGGCGGGGAGAGGAGGGACGCGCCAGTTGCAGTCAGCCTGCCACTAAGAATCCCCCTTTGCCGTATAAGCTGTGGCCTGGTGTCTGGTACCCTTCTGGGGGAACATCTTGCAGCCTACCTTGGTGGCCTTCAGGGACTCTGGGGGTAATGGTAACCATGAGTCACTAGGAGGAGCAAATGAGTTAATGTAATGATGATGACAGCATAATAACCAACTATTTCAATGGCTGGGCACTTAGGATCCACCAGACACTTGACATTGAACAGTCCTGCAGGGGAGGCGAGATCATGCCTCATTTTTCAGAGAAGGAAGCTAAGCCCAGAGAAGTGAAGTAACTCGCCCAGCTAGTCAGTGGCAGAGCTGAGATTTGGATCCCAAACATCTTCCCAGGTCTAGAGACATCCTGGGGGAGGGGCGATTCCTTTCTGCCAATCTGTTCTCATTGGTAGAGTTCCAGCCGGGAACCTAGACCCAAAATGCACTGACTGGGTGCTCTTCCCACTGTGCTGGTGGGTGTCATCCTGGGCCTGCTCATTCAGTTGAATGGTCACAACTCATCCGTTGTGCAGAGTTGTAGCACAGCCCCAGCATCCTAACTCGGTCCTGCTGCTGTGTCCAGCTTCCTCTTATACATCTCTCCCCATTGCTCACTTGGCTCCTGCCACAGTGGTTTTCCTGATTCTCAGACTCACCAAGGAGTTTCCTACCTCAAGGCCTTTGCACTTGCTGAGCCCTCAACAGGGAATATTTTCCCCAATTCAGATCTTGGCTTCTGGAGACCTGTCCTAACCTTCGGTCTATGGTTGGTGCTGCCTATTTTTCTCTGACACAGCAGTCTAACTGTGTTCTTTGCGAAACGCATCTCCTTCAAAAGTGGTCTTTGTTTATGAGTTCATTTCGGCCCCTTCCTCCCAGATCATGAGCTCTGTAAGGGTAGGAATTGGCCTGTTTTGCTCACGGCTAGTGTTCCCTATACCAATCACGATGCTGGCCACAGCTGCACTCTCTTTGTCTGATGATGAATGTGAACTTCCGGGTGCGCCCAGCACCTAGGTCAGCACTGTGTGGGGGAGGAGAGAAGCAGGAGTTACTGCAAACCCATTTTGCAAGTGAGGCCTTTCAATTCCCAGGAAGGAAAAGCGACCTGCCCAAGGTCACTTGAGGGCAAAATGACAGATTTAGGGCTCTGTCTCTCTGCCCAGAACACCCTCCTTGTCCAGGACTGTCTGGACCCATCAGGGAGGCGGCGAGATGCTGCTTGATATTCTGCCTGGGACAGTTTGGAATGGAATAAAATATTTATCTGTGGCTGGAGGTTTGTAGAGGACATTTGAGATGGATGGCGTTTTCATGTGCCTATGAAACCTAATTGGATTCATTGTAGGATATTTGGTTTCTCGGAACAGACACATCATTTTCCCAGGGAACGGAAGCCTCTGCCACCCAGGATTGGGCAGGGAGCTGGTTTGGCCTCAGGCTGTCTGATGATTGGCTGAGGGCAGTGTGGGTCTCCGGTTGCTCTGGGGGTGGGTGGCAGGAGGAGAGCTCTGTGGGGTGGCCTCATTTCCTTGGAGGTTCCCAGCCAGAGATGGACAGCTCTTCCGGCTAAGGGAGGAATTCCTGAAGAAAGAACTAAAGGCACATGGCCCCTCGCCCCTCCTTGCACTTGGCCCAGTGCTCTATGACACACGCTTGCCTGGCTTCCAAATCATCTCCCAGCTCTGTACTGTCTTTTTTTTTTTCTTTTTTTAAAATTCATTTCTTTTTTAAAAAATTATAGTTGATTTACAGTGTTGTGTCAATTTCTGCTGTACAGCAGAGTGACCCAGTCATACATCTATATACATTGTTTTTCTTATACTATCTGAACCATCTTTTTTTTTTTTTGGCTGCCCTGCGGCATATGGGGTTTTGGGGCTAGGGATCAGGTCCGAGCTGCAGTTGTGACCAAAGCCGCAGCTGCAGCAATGCCGGATCCTTAATCCACAATGCCGGGCCAGGGATGGAACCTGCTTCCCAGGGCTTCCGAGACGCTGCCGATCCTGTTGTGCCACATGGGAAACTCCTGCACCAGGAGTTTGATCTCCATCTAACTCCTCCTTTCACTCCCATTCTTCTGCCTCAGGCATTTCTTTATCTCCTGCCTCCATGCGCTGTCCCCCACCAAGTGCGACAAATCATCCTCAAGGCTAAGCTTCAAGTTCTGCCTCCCACTTGCCATGTGAACAAAGGCAGGCCTCCTCGCTCCCTGGCCCTCAGTTTCCCCATGAAAGGAAGGGGCTGAGCTCCAGCAGTAGTTCTCAAGCCCAACCAAATCCACCAGACCCCAACTCCCAATTTTATGGCCAATATTTGGTAATGTGCCCCTTTATTATCCCGAAATAAAATGGACAAATAATATTCCCTACCTATACACATAATTAAAAAAAATACAACGCCCTAACTAAAGTATAATGGGGAAGTGAACAGCAAGTAATTTATAATGGAGTATATTATAAAGCATAAATGCTGGGCCACAACTCCACTAGAAGGCATAATAAAGGAGCTGGATGCTGCCACTTACACATACATAATCGGTGACAGCTGTGAATGCAGACAGCGAGAGGTGTGCTGTTGAGTCAGTTACTCAAATACCACAAATTACTCAAAGCCCATAAGCTAGAGAGGGTGCGATACTTCTAAAATGGTGGCCAACTCTTGATAAATTTGTGAACAAACGCCTGTCACTTCCTTTGTATATGTGATAGTTACCTTCCTGGGAAATTCTGGGTTTGTTAAGACTAATGCAGAAAATACTTCATGTGGCGTTCCCATTGTGGCTCAGTGGGTTAAGAATCTGCCTAGTATCCATGAAGATGGGGGTCTGATCCCTGGCCACGCTCAGTGGGTTAAAGGATCCTGCGTTGCCACAAGCTGTAGTGTCGGTCACCGACACAACTTGGATTCCATGTTGCTGTGCCTGGGTGTAGACTGGCAGCTGCAGCTCCGATGTGACCCCTAACTTGGGAACTTCCATATGTCACAGGCAAGGACCTAAAAAAAATTAAAGACTTCATGCATGTATATGAAATATAGTGAGGGGGCAAGCTCAGGAAATCAGAAACAGATTTTTTTTTCCCATGCTGGAATGGCTAGTAGGGTGTTTGAAAGTCATGTGGGATGCAGGTGGGACAATTTTTCATTGTGAGGGGCTGGGCAGAGCATTCCTGGTTTTCAGCTCCCTAAGTAGTGCTTGCCCAATTACTGTGCTAACAAAAAAATAGTTTCTGGAGAGCAGTGCCAGCCCCTTGAGAGCCTCTGGACTAGAGCCTGAATGGCAGATAGCAAGCTTGCCACCGCTGCTGTTTCCTGCACCTGTGGCAGACATGGCTAATCGAAAGCTCACTTCCTCACCAAATCCTCAAAGTGGCACTCTCTGCAGCCCAATGGAATTGGCTCATGAGCTGAAACTTGGCTCAGTGTAGAAACTCATTCAACTCTTACAAATATTTACTGAATTGACAGAGCTGGATGGAAGATCTGAGAGGTTCTTTTTGGCTTTAGGCTTAGGGTTCCCTGCCCCTCCCCAGCTCAAAGCCCACGCAAAGCTTCCCACCGCTGACAGAAGGCAGCCTTGCTCCCTTAGCCTGGCATTCCAAGATCTCCCTGAGTTGATCCAACATGACACATGTGTGCAGTGCACTTTAGAGTTTGCAAAGCAGACAGGATCTTATTTGGTCCTTACACATCACACATCATGAGACAGACAGGGCAAGAGGGCAGCCTCATTCTATAGACAAGAAAGACCAAGGCTCCTTGAGCAAAAGTGACTTGCTCAAGGTCACAGAGTTGGGAAGTCATCAGCAATGGAACCCTCTTCCCATGAGTGTAAAACCCTCATCTTGTCCAGCCTGTGCTTTTCAGCCTGTCTCAGGTAATCCAAGCCTGGTGAGAGTGGGCCAGGGTCATTCCTCAATGGCCCCATAATACTTAGGAAACAGGAGTCTAGTGCTAAGAGTATGGGAGCAAGAGTTAAGACTGTTTCTGGTTGGCTTCAAATCCTGGCTCCACCACTTGGAGCTGTGTGACCTGGGGCAAGTTACTTAACCTCTCTGGTCCCCATTTTCTTATCTGTAAAATAGAGATGATAATGGTATCTATTTCACAGAGCTGTTGAGGGGATTAAATAAGTGAATCCATGGAGAACTTTAGCATAGTGCTGGGCAAAGAGTAAGGGTTCAACAGATGTTAGCTGGAATTAGTATTATTACTCTCACAGTTCCTGCCACCTGACATGTGCTTCTGCATGGCTATGTTAGTTGAAATTGGAATCATCCCACCTCCTAGGACCCATACGTCCTCCAATAAACATCACTTCCTGACCCTGCCACCCCAACCAGATTCATCTCATGTTCCTAGCAAGTTCTATCAGTGTTCTAATTTTTTTTTCCCCTGCAAGTTACCCTCTACCTCCTCTCCTTTGCCCATGCTCTTCCCTCTAGGTGGAAAGCTCTTTCTGTTTTGCCCATCTGGCTAACACTCAACACATCTTTCAGTAGCATCTCCTTCAGGAGGCTTCCCCTGAGACACACAGGCTGGGTCAGGAGTCTCCTCTTGCCTCCCACAAGCCTCAGTTCTCTCTAAAACACCAGAATTGCAACTGAACATTTAGAACATCTGGGAAATTCTTACCCCAATAATAGAAAATTCATGGTTTTTTCAAACATGCATGCAACATTGACAAAAACTGGCCATGTTTCGGGCTATAAAGCAAGTTTCCACAATACCAAAGAAATAGTATCATACATACATTAAAAAAAAAAAAAGCCCACAAAGCAATAACAAAAGATAACTTAAAATCACCCGTATGTTTCAAATTTAAAAATACATATTCTAAATAACTCCTGGGTTGAGGAAGAAACTGAAAGGGAAATGAGAAAACCTTAAGAATGGAATGATAATGAAAATATATCAAATTTGTGGGATGCAGCTAAAGGACAGGGCCTAGAGAGAATACAGAGCCTTAAGCATTTATATTAGAAAAAAAAGACTGAAAAAATAATACAATAAACATCCAACTCAAGAATCTGAAGGAAAAAAAAACCCCACACCAGAATGAATCCAAAGAAGGTAGAAGGGAGGGAGAGCTTTCTAGCTTCCACATCTGTGTCCCCCTTTCACCCTGGGGGCATCTCTAGGTCCCCAGCACAGGCTAGTCCAGGGCTCAGCACTGGAGGATTGTAATACGTGTCAGCTGAGTGCATGCTGTGGGTTCAAGAGCCTTAGTTCCTCACTATTCCATCATTCTGTGTCAGAACTTCTTCAAGTTGGTTTCCTAGACCACCTGCATCTGATCACCTGGGCCCACCCAACTCTAAATGGGTTGAGATCCTAGACCCTACACTTCCTAACAAGCTTTTGGACAATCCCATGTACATTGACCTTGGGCCCCAAGGTGAGGGAGAGCAGGGCAGCCTCAGGGAAAAGTGTGCCCTCGGGTGTGTCTGTCAAGGAGACCTGCTTTTCCTTTAGAGACCCTCCGCCCTACTGCTGTTTTCAGAACCTGTTCTGTACCACTTCAGAGAAATCATGTCCCCAGTCCAAGCCTTAGTTTACTTGTCCATGCTGTGGGAAGAAAGATGGTTACTTCCCTACCCCTCCAGAGCCTCAGGATTTTTCTTCCCAGCAACTCCTCCCTGGGGCACAGGTCAACTTCTAACACAGGGCTGGGTGGAGGGTGGGGTGGGGTGGTCACTGCTGATGAGCTGTCATTCCTTAAAAGGGCACAGCCCGCAAAGGCCATCCCCATTCCTCTGAATCCTTTGAAGACAACAGCCCCCAGAGGGAGGGCCGGTAGTGCCTTAGGGTCCCTATTTTACAGATGAAGAAACTGAGGCTGATTAAGGCTGCCTTTGAGGTGCACGGTCTCCAGTGGACCCCTGGAACTACCCCAAAAGGAGGTCAAGCCTCCTCATCCCCATCTCTCTTGGGGACCTGGGGTGTGTGTGTGTGAGTGTGTGTGTGTGTGTGTGTGTGTGTGTGCACGTGCGCCCATGCACAAGTGCGCACGTGTATATGCTAGGGGAGGGGTCAGGGCTGGGAGACCTCTGACCCCATGCTTTCTGGTCATTCTCTTAGACATGAAAGAGGTCTCGAGCTGGCTGAATGGCCACGCTCACTGCACTCTGGGGTGCAGACCCAAGGTCACCCGGCAACAAGGAAGTCAACCTGGGACTGGAACTTGGGGCTCCAGTTTCCAGGTCCAGCCTTTCTTCTCAGCATAGATCTGCCTCCTTCCTTGGTGGGCCAAGGTGCCCACTGCCAGGATGCTCTATAAATGGTGCTCCCAAGATTGCAGGTGGTGACCTTAGCGCTGGCAAGGAAGCACTGGCTTGGAGCTGGAACCGGGAAGGCCTAGGCTCCAACTCCATCAGCCTGGCCAGCCTCAAGGACCCCTGGCAACTCATGAAGCCTTATACTCTCCTCTAGAAAGTGGGAATAATATTATCTGTGCCTTCCTTGCGGGACTGACTGTGAGGGTCACAAGCGGTAAGGTGTGTGGAAGTGCCCAGCACGGCGCAGTCGAACATTCGCTCAGACTGAAGAAAGATGGCAACTGTGAGAGTTACAGTACTGATCACCAGGGGACCAGACTCTGGTCTAAGGACTGTAGGTTCACTCATTCCTGTCCTCATGGAGCTTACGTTCTGGGAGGGGGTACAGACAACAGAGGAATGTACATAGTGTAATGTCAAGTAACGGTACCTTCTTGGAAGAAAATTAGAGCAGATGAAGAAACATGGGTGTGATGGGTGGTCAGGACAGGTTTTTGGGGAAAGCAATGTTTGGGCAAAAGTGACGGGGGAGCCATGCGGATACCCGGGGAAAGACTATCCCAGGTAGAGGAATGGCAGGTGCATAAGTGAGCGTGTAGCTGGCGTTGTGTGTGAGCATGTGTGAGACCATGAGTGTGTGAGAGAGTGTCAGAATGTGGGGGTGTGTGCAGAGTGAGGGGCTTATGGCAAGGGGGCCAGTGTGGCTGGAGCAGGAGGGAGGCAGTGTGGAGCGGGAGGCAGATCCTGTAGGGTCCTGTGACACAGGAGGGGCTGGATCCCCCAGATGAGACGTCATTATCCTCGGGCGGCTACACACCAGGGTGGAGGAACGGGGTTCCCACCCAGGCAGCCACAAGCCAGCACCCACTCTCCACATGGCCTCCACACGCATGGCTGGAAGCTGGAGCCAGTCCTGAATGAGAGACGTGTCTGGGAAGAGGCCCCTGAACCTGAGCTTTCAGGAGCCAGAGCCCTGAGGGCGTGGGAGGCGAGGCAGGTCGGATCTGGGTCACGGAGAAGCCAGGAGGGGAGCCACCTGGGGCTGGGGCGGTGGGGGCGGCCTCTCCATGGAGACTGCGTTTAGAAGCACCACTGGAATTACTCATGGAGGCCTGTGTGCACACGTGTGTGCTCCCAGGGCCACGTGCACACACACGCACCCCGGAACCCACACAATCCCAGCTCATCTCAGAAGCCATTTGATGACTGACATCACGCCCCGGAGGAGATGGGAGCCATGGAGTCTGTCTCAGGAGTAGGATGAGGGCCAGGGCTGCTCTGCACCCCGGCAGCCTCACACTCTCACAGGGCAGAGAGGCAGGGAAGCTCCCCAGTCAGAGCTCTGGTGACCCTCTTCTGCCTTAGGCCTCATGGAGACCAGGAGAAACGAGGTCTCTGCCCTTAGGGATAACCGGTAACCTGAGGAGCCATCACCTCCTGGCCGCCTCCCCTCCCATGTCAACCAGGCATCTGAAACTCAACACAGATGAACTGAATTCCCAGTCTTCTCTGGCAGACCTGCTCCCCCAGCTCCCTGAGCTGGATGCTGAAGTGCCCCTGCTCCCCCTCTTTTGCTCCAACAGAGCCCCCTCCTCTCTAGCCCACTGGCCAGGTCTGGTTGTTCCATCTCTGAGCCAACGCTCAAATGTGCCTATTTCTTTCCATGCCTGCTGCCCTAGGCCTGGACCTGGCCCACCATCACCTGTCTGGAGGGTCACAGCCAGCTGGCCCCATCCATCCATGCCCCCGATGATGCCTCCTAACCCCTCGCTGCCCCCATGGTGACCACAGGCTACAGCCCAAACTCTGTAGCCTGATGACAAGGGTCTTTTGTGACATGACTCAGGTGGTTTCTCCAGCTTCAAGTGCCACCACACACCCAGGCTTCTGCCACCATGATAGCGTGTGGGTGTTGAGTCTCCAGATCTCTATTCAGCAGTGCCCACTGCCCGGAGAGCTTTCCTGTCTGTCTGCCTGGCTGGTCACATCCCGGCTTTGCCTCCCCTTCTCAGAGCTGTTCTCCCGACCAAGCGTGGGCCGATTCTCCCTTTCTTGGGTACGTGTCTATTCCAGCCTGGGCCATGCTGCCCTCAGCCTGCATCCTCCAACCCAACCATTTAGCATTTTCCAAACATGTCAGGCCCCGTCTTCAGAGCCTCACGTGTATCACCTCCTATCATCTGCATGGCAACCCATTTTACAGATGAGGACACAGGTAAGTGCCCTTCCCAAGGGCACACGGCAAGCAACACGGGGAATTGGGCTTAGGAAACAGGTCCATCTGACTCTAAAAGTGGATCATAAACTCCTCAAGAGCAGGGATCAGGTCAAGTTTTCTGCCCATGGGTCTTCAGAACCCAATGCACAGGACTGTGCTCAGCAATCAATGTTCCAAGCAGAAGCATCTGGATAAGAGGGCAGAAATTACAGGGAGGAAAATTTTGGCACAAACTGTGGAAAACCCACTGGTGCTAGGAGCTGCAGGAGACGGTGCACTTGAGTGCAAGCTGAGGCCAGAGGAACACTGGCAGAGTTTGAGAAGGAGGTTCTGGCCTGGGAAGAGGTGGCCTGGAAGACCACTGAGGTCTCTGACCTACTGGTGAGGGTAGTGTGAGCACAGGGGACGGTCTAGGGACATGAACCCAGGCCAATCCCTGCCTATGATCCAGGGCCCGAGGCCCAACATGGGATGCCTGGAGCCTTTACAACTCATCAGAAGGACAGCCTTAATCTGCCTCCCTCCCATGGTGATCTGCATTTTAACAGATTTCTAGACAACCCAAATGGTGCGCCCTGCTCACGTGACACTGGCTGCAGTGGTCACGGGTCTAGCACCAAGCAGATCCTCTCTGCCAGGCCTCTGCTAAGCACTTTGCCCCTCACTGACTCCCACTCCCCAGCCCATGGGCTCAGGGGCCACTGTTCCATTTGTAAGACAAAGAGATGGACACTTAGCGACGGGTCGTGACTCACTGGCAGGTACACCCAGTTCGAAGGGAGTTTGCTGCCCGCCTCCTGCCTGGCCCTTTCCGCGCAGCTGGGGTTGGCGGCGGCTGGGAACAGTGTTCTAAGTCTGCCAGGGCAGCTCCAAAATGCAGGAGCTGTGGTTTCTGGTGGACTGGTGGATTGTAATGAGGGCCCTCTGCGGTGGATGTGGTTTGAAGTTTTGCGGCCTTTAGAGAATGAATAGAGCAACTCTGGCCTTGGTCGCTGGGGCTGGCTTTATCATGAAGGACACAGATTTTATAAATATCTCCACTCTTACATGGATCACACGGATGGGGAATTAGCTAGGAGGCAAATTAGGAGGAGGGGGAGGGATGCTTTCAGCTGTGCTGGCAGCCCTTTTGGGTATGCAGAGTTCATGGTCCGAGGGGGTGGGACTGAACAGCTACCGGTGTCCAGGCCACTGAGGCTCAGGCCAGGGTGTGGGGGAAAGGTCTTTGAGACAGAACCCTTAGGGCACAATCTGAGCCAGGGCACTGGCCTTTATTGGTTGGAGGGGATCCTCAGCTGAGTTTACAGGATTACAAGGGGAGGGGCTGACCCCCACTATTCATGTGGCCAGTTGCCAACCATTTGGGCCAAGGTCAGAACTCAGTCTGGAGCCAGGGTTGAGGTTCAGCCTGGAGAAGCAAGGTTGGGGCCCAGTCTGGGGCTACGGTCAGGATGCAGACTGGGTTCGAAGTTGGGGCTCAGTGTGTATCCAGGACTCCCCAGGTAGGTACTTTACCCCTTACACCTGAGCCTGACTTAGGGACAAGCCAGTTCCCCTGCAATGACACAGAGGCCCAGGACCTAGGACCCTGCTCTGTCTTAGGGAAGGAGCTGTGACCGTAAGCAATACAGTTAGACTAGAGGGGAGGGCAGCAGAGGCACGCCCCCTCCCTCCGGGCTGCTATTCTGGGCCTCTCTAAGTCACAATGTGGGAGTTAAATACAAGGGGACACCACATGACAGGCAGTAGGTGGTTAATGACCCTGCAGGAGGCGAGTCAGAACCCAGAGAAGGAGCCACAAGGGGTGGGGGTGTGGGGAGGGGGAGAACTAGCCTTGGACAGAGAGGCAGGAGGCGCAGGTTTGAGGCCTGCTATATCCCTGCCTCTTTCTTTGCATGACGTCAGATGCATCTCTGCCTTCTCTGGGCCTCAGTTTTCCCTTCATGGGGAAGGCAGCTGAACTGAGGTCTCTAAGTTCCCTTTATCTGTGAGATGCCACGAAAGGATGCTCCTTTCCCAGGCATGACCAGGTGGGGATCTCACAACCTCCACTTTCACTCCAGTGGTTAAAGTCTGACCTGGCCCGGGAAGCCCCAGGACAAATACCTTCCTCCATGAAGTCTTCTGCCACTGAAATTCACTGCTTCTTGGTCCAGTTTGCATACCTTTTTTGGCCACATCTGCGGCACGTGGAAGTTCTGGGGCCAGGGATTGAACCCACATCCCAGCAGCAACCCGAGCCACTGCAGTGACAACTCCAGATCTTTAACCTACTGTGCCACAAGGGAACTCCAGTTTGCATGCTTCTGAGCTCCCATTTCAGCCTGGAGCCTACTGTGCCTTGCACAGGGCTAGTATTTCTGTGGCTATCTCCCTCACCAGCTTGGGAGGCCAAGGGCTCAGCCTCCATCAGCCACCCCTTGGTATCCTGGCCTTCAGAGTCCTATAGCCACAGACCTCACCCTCAGATCCTTCAGGGACTAGAGTTGCAGCAGCCTCTACCATTACTGTACTTACTGTATGAATGGCACTTTAGACTTGGTCACTCTGTACACACCTGAGCAATTAATTGCCTTCTTTCCCTTTCAAGGGCATTGTGGGTCATGCTATTTCTTATATTTCTCTTTTTTCGTTGTCTATGAAGAAGCTCAGAGGCAAATGTATAGCTCACCTTTAGCAAAATATAACCTGGAATGATCTCATTTCTATATTTACTTTTCCTCTGATCTCTTATTTACTTATTTTTCTTACTTATACAAGGGGATTTAAAATAAAAAGAAAGGAAGAAAAAGAACAAAGGAATGAACTGGGAAATCACAGCTTAGCTTCGCAGCTATAAATAATAAACACTGGAGTTCATATAGAAAGAGTGCTTAGCCCATGACAGGCCTTGGCTAAGCCCAAGACTTGGCATTATTTCCTGTAACCCCACACTCCCATAAGGGAGAGGGGTGTGTTCTTGTTATCTTTGTGTTGTCAATGGGAAGACAGGCACAAAGAAAGTAACTTGCCCAGGATACACAGTAAGAAAGAGCCAGAGTTGGGACCTGGCTGATTCAGTTGGACCATCTGATTCCCAATCACTGTGATTCGTTAACCACTGTACTTTCTTTAGGTTGGAGGGGTCCTCAGGTGTGTTCCAGCTGGGAAGTCAGGCCAGTTCAAAGCCTGATTTAACAAATATTTGTTTTTAAACTTTCCAAAGAAACTTTTGGAAATAAACCCTGGGGCAGAGGCCAAATATTAAAAATAGGTAAGCCTGGAGCTGCCACCAGCAACTCTACAGCCCCAAAGTCAACCAGGGCAACTCCACCCACCTGCACAAGGAGACTTCTGTGAGGTTGCCCATGGCACAGTGAGTGAGAGAAGGCAAGGATAAACCAATGTCCAGCAGTAGGAGACTCAGGACATAACTCCCATCCAGGCACACTGTGGACTATTATGCAGCCATGAAAAAGAATGAGGTCTATTTCTATGTACTGACCTGAGAAGAAATGTCCAAACTATAGAATACTTGAAAAAAGTCTGGTGAAGGTCAACTGGACCTGCAGTTCCACTTATGAGAAAAGCACACAAAATAAAACAACATCTATGCAATTGCAGAGAAGACCGAGGGAAGTCTGATGACTCCCACATTTACATCTCTAGCCTGGATTCTCCCCCTCAACTCTGGACTTGTGTATTCAATTGTCCACTTAACATCTCAACTTGGACGTTTAACAGGCATTTCTAACTTGACATATCCAAACCTGCTCTCCTGACCCCGAAAGCTGCTCTCCCTATAGTCTTCCCACCCCAATTGATAGTAGTGCCATCTTCCTAAGTGATCAGACCCTGACCTTGGATTCAGCCTTAGATTCAGTCTTGGCTCCTCTGCGTCATCCCCACAACCATCCCAGCAGCAAATCTTGTCATCTGTTTCTCAGACAGAGGAGGCAATGGTGGTGTTTGCTCCTTGAAGCTCTGGGCACCTCTCCTGATAGGTGGGCATGGGACAGTGACCATCATGAGAGCCGCAGAGAAGTAATAATCGCAGGAACAATATTAATACCTATCACTTTTTTTTTTTTTAGGGCCGCGCTTGCAGTATATGGAAGTTTCCGGGCTAGGGGTCAAATTGGAGCTGCAGCTGCTGGCCTATCCCATAGTCATGGCCAACACAAGACCTGAGCAGCATTTGCAATCTTTGCCACAGCTTGCAGCAATGCCAGGTCCTTAAGCCAGTGAGCGAGGCCAAGGATCGAACCTGCATCCTCACAGACACAATGCTGGGTTCTTAATCCACTGAGCCACAACGGGAACCTCAACAGCTATCACTTCTTGAGAAATCCCACCAGGCCCAGGACTTGTCATGCTCTGAATCATTTATATCTCTCTTGACCTTGTGAGGTAGGGGACCTACCATCTCCATTCAACAAGTGAGGCACAGAGAGGTTAAGTGACTTTCCCAGAGTCACACAGCTAAGAGGTAGGGGAGCAGGAATTCTAACCTAGTGTGTCCAACTCAAACTCCAGAGATGCCTGATGGTGTCATGCTATGGAATCTGTTCTGGTAGCAAAGCAGAGTGGAAAGAGATCATGAAAAATAAGAATCAAAAAGCAGGGACGGGGTCTGTCCTATCAGATATCAAACCACATTAGCTATTTGTGGCGGTTTTCAACAGCGAGTGGGACTGCCCTCCTAGGGCGTCTTTGGAAATGATTGGGGACATTTTCTGTTGTAACAATAACTAAGGGACCAGGGGGCAGTTCTACTGACTATGAGAAAATAAAGGGGAAAAAAAATAATGCTTTACTGCACCAAAATTTTAAACTTCTGAAAGAGACACAAACAAAGTTAAAAGAAAAGCAATACTTGTTGGGAGAAAATATTTGCAACGAACATAACAAGGACTAATATCCACATACATAAACCTTTTTGACAAATTAATACGAAAAAGATAAGGACCTATGAAAAGCTGGGCAAAGTGTATGAACAGGCATTTTGCAGAAGAGGAAATTCTGATGACCACTGAACATACAATGAAGCACAGCCTCTGATAGTCAGGTGATGCGAATGCAGATGAGATGTTTCCTCCTGCCGACTGGCATAAAGAGTGATATATCAACTGATGGGGAGGTGCTGAGGAAATGGGAACTCAGATATTTCACTAAAAGGAGTGCAAAGCGGCATAATCACCTCGCAAGGCAATTTGCAGTTTGTGAAAACAGAAAATCCTGCTCCGGAGAAACATTAACACTCACCCCTCCACGAGGAGGTTCATGGCAACACTGATTAAGGTGAAGAACCAGTAACATTGAAACGTCCACCAGCAGGAGAACAGACAAGACATAGTATTAACATACAACGGAGGAGTTCCCACTGTGGTATAGCAGGTTAAGAAGCTGGCGTTGTTTCTGTGGCTGTATGGGTTTGATTCCTGGCCCAACGCAGTGGATTAAGGATCTGGCATTGCCTCAGCTGTGGTGTAGATGACAGCTGCAGCCCAGTTTGATCCCTGACTTAGGAGCTTCCATATGTTGTGAGTGTAGCCAAGAAGAAAAAAAACAAAACAAAACAAAACAAAAAAAACAATGGAATACTGCTCAGCAGAAGAAATGAATGAACTATAGATACATTTGAACTTGGATAGATGTAAAAAACATAAGTGAAAAAAGGCAAAGATATTCACTTTTTTGGGGGGGGGTCTTTTTAGGGCTGCACCCTCAACATATGAAGTTTCCTAGGCTTAGGGGTCGAATCGGAGCTGTAGCTGCCAGTTTACAACACGGCCACAACGCGGGATCTGAGCTGTGTCTGCGACTTACACCATAGCTCATGGCAATGCTGGATCCTTAACCCACTGAGCAAGGCCAGGGATCAAACCTGCATCCTCATGGATACTAGTCAGGTTCGTTAACCAATGAGCCACGACAGGAACTCCCGATATTCACTTCTTATGATAAAATGAATGTAAGAAAATCATTCAAATAACACCCGTGAGCTTGGGTTTGTGAAAGCTTTCCTCTACCGGTTTCCTTCCTTCCTCAGACCCCATGACATGTCACCTCTCGGGGTCTGTGACATGGACATGATCCTGGGTTCTGCTGGTTTCCCAGGCTGTTCAGAGCATCACGGGGGAGTGTGGTTGAGGTGGGCTTGCATCTCATAAAGTACACTAGCTGACACCAGCATGGGCCAAGGAGGTCGGCTGGAGGTGCTAAGTTTCTTGCCTTCCTTTCCCCCCTGTTCTCCTCTGTCATCCCTGCATCTTTCCCTTCTTTCCTTCTTCATTTGCTTTAGCACCAGGCCTTGGAACCAGGGCAGGGTGTGGGGGGACGGTGCGGCCAAATCTCTGGGCCCAGGAGCTAATGCCTCCTGTCTGGGCTGGGGAATTAGATCCCTAAGGCCATTAGTGGCCATAAGAGCAGGTGGCCACCTCCTCCTCAAAGCCAAACAGGTTTCAAGGGAAGCAGCCATGATCACATCCAGGGCCTCAGATGGCCACAACAGGGCCCTGGAGAGAAGGTGGCAGAGGACGGGCTAATTGGGCGTGACAGCAGCCCTGTGAGGCATATTAAGCTTGGAACTGTTGGGGTGGCTGGTGGAGAAACAGACAGAGCTGGCCCAGCCACTGACCCCCACGGGGACACTTGGCTTTAGGGCTCAAGTCTGCCTGCCTGGAGGAATGTCTATCAGCTGGGGCTGCCAGGTGCTGCCCCAGCCTGGCTGCCTGTCCTGCTGGGTGGTGGCACTGGTGGTTCGGGTGGCAGTTTGAGGCTCTTCTCTGTTAGTACCTTCTGATACGTGCTGTGTCACCTTGGAGGGTCTTATTTCTCTCCCTTCTCTGGGTCTTATTTCTACCAATAATGAACTTGTCAGCCCTTTCCCACTCACTGTCTCTCCTGATTCTCAAAACCACCCTGCAGGGCAATGATTACAGTACTATTCTGCTCGGCTAAAAATGGGGAAACAAGTCCAGAGAGGGTGAGCGACTTATTTGAAGCCACACAGCTCAGAGATGGCAGATCCAGGACTTGAATTCTGGGCCTCTTTGACACCTGGTCCTTGTTTGTGACACAACATCAATTTCTCATCTCCCTGGAGCCAGTGGTGAGGGGAGGGTGGTGGTGCTATAGTCCTGAGGAAGGAAAGATGCTAAAGAAAGCCAAACCCAGTCTGAGTCCTATTGCCAACTCTGTATCCCCCTTGCAGGTCACATCCCCTCCCTGGGCTGGATCAGATGACACCCAACATCCTTTCCTGATGTTCAAGTCTGTGGTTTCTAGTCTTCAAGGCTTTTTAAAAAACTCTATCACTTTCTAGCTAAGTAATCTTGGGAAGTCTCTCCTCCCTTTCTGCATATATATCTATAAAATAGAATCAGTCGCTCCTCCCTAGCATGCTTGTGGGGGTAGAGTGATTAGGATTGTCAAGTGCCAAGCACAGGGCCTGGCACATAGTAAGTGCACAGTAAATGGGTAGTCCCTTCATTTCCATACAGTTTTTGAGCCTCACACTCTTTTTTCTTTCTTTTTCTTGTGCCCATAACATGCAGAAGTTCCTGGGTCCAGGAACAAACCCGCACCACAGTAGAGACCCAAGCCACAGCAGTGACAACACTGGATCCTTAACTTCTGGGCTACCAGGGAACTCCTCACACCCTCTTTCAGATGGTCTCAAATCTCTCACCTTTCAGGAAATGCCATGAGAGTCTAAGGGCATATATTTAACACTCCCTTCATGCTTTCTCTGTGGGAACTTCCATATGGCGCACATGTAGCCCTAAAAAGACAAAAAAGAAAAAAATAAGGAGTTCCCATCGTGGCTCAGTGGTTAACAAATCTGATTAGGAACTATGATATTGCGGGTTTGATCCATGGCCTTGCTCAGTGGGTTAAGGATCCGGCGTTGCCATGAGCTGTGGTGTAGGTTGCAGACATGGTTCAGATCCCACGTTGTTGTGGCTCTGGCGAAGGCCGGAGGCTACAGCTCCTATTGGACCCCTAGCCTGGGAACCACCATATGCCACAGGTATGGCCCTACAAAAGGACCACAAAAACAAAAACAAAAAAACCAAAAAAAAAAAAGATAAAAAAATAAAATGGGGATGCATATTAATACTTTTTCTGTAGTTTGATGTTCAGAAATAGACAGCATAATACATTAAACATTCTTAAAATAGTGCTTGGTAGACAATAACATGAGCCTGAATCTTACCTCAGATACTGCTTGAGTTTTATCGATGCCAGGACCAAAGCCTCTGACCTCCCAACTGGGTTTCCAGAAAACCAGTTCTGGCAATGACTCATGAGAACTCTCTGAGGACAGAACCCTGGACAGCACCCCCAGAGGCTGGGATGGGGCCACACCCTCTCTTCAGCACCACGGACAACGCCCCTGCCATCCTCATCAGGGACAAGGCACCCACATTCTGTGCACCCCAACAGCCCAGTACCAAGGCCAATGTCAAAACCCCCCTCCACCTGTGCTTTCGTGGCGCCGAAAGCCTCTGTTTTCCAGCTAGTTACATGCTCTGCTATTTGTAAAGCCCGAAACAGTCTATTTCTTTTTCTAATTTCATGTGTAGTCATTTACGCCAGTGGCCTGTTTTTCTGTTTCTCACCCAGTGATTGTAGTACCTCAGGAAGGCTTTCTGGGGGTATTTGACTGGGAAAATCCATATCCCTAGGCTAGGCGAGCCTCCCAAGTCCCAAGTCTCCCCTCCCCCCCCCCCCCTTTTTTACTCCTGGCCTCATTTCAGACACAAGTAGTGATGGCCACCAGGCAGTGTGTCACAGCCAAGAATGGTAGCAAGCGCCAGGCCTGTTGCCACCTTGTCTCAAGGGCTGGGCTCTTTGTTCTCTTCTCAAGATACTGATCAAAGAGGAAAAGCAGTTCTGAATGGGACGGATCCCACTCTATCACTCATCCCTGAGGCCTTGCCCATTTGATGAGGGCTGGATTCCTGCTGTGCCCACCTCCATCTCTGACTTCTGACCTCATAAGCCATCTGCATGGTCTCAGAGCAAGCAGCTTGAGCTGCTTTGGGCCCTTTTTCAAGGACCCTCAGGTCTCAGTTCAGTAGAGACCCCAGAAAAGCCAGCAACTGAGTCCTTCTGAGATAGCAGAAGGGGAAGATGAGGCCACAAAAGAATACGAGTGTCCCCTGATAAACAGGAAGAAGGCCACTTCCTCAGAGTTGTGATGAAATGGGGTGGTATGTTCAATATCGAGCCTGGCACACAACAGGGGCTCGGCAGATGTCTGTTTCAAAGAAAATAGAGTGAGGATCACCACCAACATTGAGGGCCCACTACATGCCAGGTGCTGGGACAAGGTCTTCAGGGGTAGGGGAGGCAAGGATTATTATACCCATTTTGTTGATTAGAAAACTAAGGCTCAAAAGGATCTGTCAAATGTCACATAGCCAATCAAATGGCAGAACCAGGTCTTCACCCTCAAATTCCAGGCTGCTTCCCTATCTCCAGGAGACCTCTGATACCTATAATCATACTTACTTCTGGGGGACCTAGCACAGCCCAGTCACCACCTGCCCACATACAATACTTCAAGCTCCATGCCCAGCTACTTGGCTGTTGTCAAGCTGTTAGGCCCAGGTACTAGAGCAGGTGAAGATGGAGGCAGAGCCCAAACTCCTTGCCCTCTTGGGCCCCCAGGAGATTTCAAGGGGCTTGGATGCAGTTCCCTCCCATCCCTCTCCTAACATGGTGAGCTGGCACCAGCGCTATCTACTGTCTGCACACCCAGCATCACTGATATCCCACCAAGGGCCCCTCACCCCTGTCATACATATGAGCACACTGAGGCCCCAGGAGGGGATGGGATTTACTCCAAGATACATGAACAGATGTGATCGTAGGACTCCAGACTCCTTCTCCAAGGCTCTTGGCCCCAGAGCATGGGCTTAATGGGGGCAGGAGCCACAACACTCTCGTCCACTGCTAGGTCTGCAGCACCACCTCAAGGCCTAGCCTGTAGCATTTTTTTCCCCCACTTCTTCTGTGGGGAGAGGCGATTTGTCATCCATTTCCTCTATCTAACCCAAGGAGCCTTGTACACAGTGGGCCCAATGAATATTTTCTAAATTATTATTTCTTGTTGTTGTTTTTCGTTCCTTTTTTTTAAGGGCTGCACCTGCGGCACATGGAAGTTCCCAGGCTAGGGGGTCGAAACAGAGTTGCAGCTGCCGGCCTACACCACAGCCACAGCAACTCCAGATCTGAGCTACATCTGCAACCTACACCACAGCTCATAGCAATGCTGGATCCTTAACCTACTGAGCAAGGCCAGGGATTGAACCTGCATCCTCATGGATACCAGTCAGGTTCATAACCACGGAGCCACAACAAGAACTCTAATTATTATTTCTTGAATAATTTCTTAAATTATTTCACTCATTCAGAACTCCTTACTGAGTGCTTAATGTGTGTCAGGCACTGTTCTAGGTGGTGGGACCACAGTAGTTTAAAAAAAAAAAAAGCAGACATAAATAAATGGACATTCCAATCCCCCAATGATGTTGGTTGGAGTGGAGTGAATCTGCCCGTATTCGTGCCCATTTTTCCATACTCATTGTTGGTACCAAAAGGGCAGGGACCATCCTTGTCATGTCTCCAGGACTGTACACAGTGCCCAGAATACAATATATGCTTGCTGAGTCAGTGAATGAATGAATGAATGCAGTAGGGCCGGATAACAAAGGCAGCCACCACTTACTGAGAGGGTGCTCTATTCCAGGTCCTAAATATTTTACATACAATAATCTCGTAGAATCTTCCCAACAGCCCCTGTGAGGTGGGCACTTTAAAGCAGATCCTATGAGCGATCCTGCTAGCCGTTCTTTCCCTTTGCCTAATTAGCAGAAGTGCCCAGTTAGAAATATTCCCTTTACCAGCTTCCCTTACAGCAAGGGCGGCCATGTGACCACCTCTGATAAATGAAATGTAGGCGAAAGTCCACTGAGTGGGGCTTCTAGGAAATCTATTGTTTTCCTGCTAAGATGGGTCACCATGCTGTACAGTAAAAAATTGCAGAACACTGTAAACCAGCTATAATGGAAAAAAAATCATTATATGTGTGTGTGTGTGTGTGTGTGTGTGTGTGTGTGTGTCTGTGTCTGTGTCTGTGTGTATAAAGAAGGGCAGATTCAGAAAGCATGCAGTCTTTGCTGGAATTCAGATACAACATCTGGAGGCAGAGCAGCCGTTTTGAAGCCATGAGAAAGAAAGACATATACTGAGGATGGCAGAGGCCTGGGCCCTTGATCACTTGCTTGAAGTGCTGCACTGGCCCTGGCCTGACTCTGCCCTCCTTGTTACATGAGAATAATCTCCTGGATGTTTATAACACTGTTTTTTTTTTTTCTTTTTCTTTTCTTCATTAAATGTAGCCAAATTCAATTCCAGTTGATTTGGTATTATAACAAGTGAGGGTCAGAGGAGTCAAGTGATTTTCCTAAAGTCACACAGCAGGTAAAGAGATCTGGAATTGAGCTCTAGGTCTAGTGCAGGTAAGTGCATCAGCCTGTGCACTCCCTTACCTGTGTGCTGTCAGTTTCAGGCCTGATAACCCATACTCAACACTTGGCACTCCTCTAAGACACTTCCTGACCACTCTAGTGTCTGAAGTTCCCTGATGTCTCCTCTCCTACCTGACTTCACCTCAGCTAAACACAGGTCCAGATCCTCCTTTCAAAATTTACCTGTCTGCTCGGCTCCCGACCCCAGGGAAGTGCTCTCTCCCTCCTTTCTGCCCACCCACCGGTAGCTGGTCCAGGATCACCCCGCTGACTGTCTCCAACACTGTGCAGAGCAGGCTGTCAATCAATCTTTTGCAGATGGGTTTCCTGGTTCCCATCTCTTCCCCATCCGAGTCCTGCACCCACCACCAGAATGACCTTCCTCAGAGCAGCTGCAGATGGACTTGGCATTCAAGACCTCCAGGATCTGGCTCCTGCTTCCTTCCCAACATTTGCTCTGGCTACTCCCTCTGCCCCTGTCCTTTTACCTTGATCAGCATTTGCAGGGTCAGCTCCAACCTCAGGTCAGAGAGACTCCCTCTGCCCACCCTGCCTCAAGTAGGCAACCCAACCCTCACCAGCCCATGCCACCTCCTCTCTCAGCCCCTCGGTCGATTTGAGCACAACTTAGGATCTTGCTAATTCACTTGCCATCTACACCCTTCCCCCCTCCATCAGAACCAAAGCTTCTTGAGGGCAGGAAGCAGGCCCATCTTTTCCACCAGCTTCCCAGTGCCTGGCATGAGGCCTGGTACTCGGGCTCAACCAGGAGGTGCTGAATGAAGCTCAGACTTGTTTCTGACGCCTTCCTGCCGCCCACTTCCTACTCCAGCCGAAGAGCACTACTCAGGCTTCCTGAGACCTCCTATTGCCGTTGCTGCCTGGAGCCTCCCCCCAGTTCACCTCCAGCCAGACCTTCCTCTCCCTTCTGTCCATCAGAACCAAGCTGTTCTGTACCTCATGCCCTCTGGATGTTACTTATATCTCAGCACCAACAGGATTCAAGCAGATGGGCATCTCAGACTTTGGCGGGGGTGAATGAAGCTTTGGGACAGAGCGCGTGTGTGCGTGTGTACACGCATGCGTGCTGGAGTGTCTGGCCACCTACACTCTACCCTGGATGTGGCAGCCTCTGTATGTCCCTATTCTTGCATTTCTGCCTCCCTCTTTGAGCTTATTCTGAAATGTTCCAGCATTTCCCTAGGTAGCTGCAGCTACAAGAAAGAAGAGGGAAACCCTGATATTTATAAGCCCCTACTATGTGCCAGGCATTGTTCGAGGTCAAATAATAATGAAAACAATGATGGTGATGATGATAGCAGTTAGTATTTGTTGAGCACTTAGAATGAGCCTGACGCCATCCTAAGGGCATTTACTCGGACAGATCCTATCATTATCCCCATTTTACGGATCAAGAGAAAGAGGTTCAGAGAGGTGGAGCCACCTGCCCAAGGTCACAGACACATAAGCAGTCTGGAGCGAGGTCGCTAATCTAAACCTCCTCTGCAAGGATGAGCTGGGTGACACCCAGGGGTCTTGGTTGGGGGGAGGGGACTGCTTCCTCTTGAAAACTCTTGCTGCCTCTGAATGCAAAGCTGGAAGGCCCGCTTCCTGACTAGGGGCTCTCCTGGGGGAAGGTTGCGCAGGTAAGACTCACCGGGGTCGTCCAGGCTGCAGGACAGTGCTCCAGCCCCTCGGAGGACCGGGCCTGCGGAGTCCGTGGGGTGGACGGAAGTCGATGAGCCTGGGCTCCGCTTCCCTGGTGAGGCTGAAGATTTTCCCAAGAGCCAGGGCCAAATTTATCTGCCAATCCCCCGAAGAGCTGATTCCAGCGTCTGTCTGGAAATGTCAGCCCGTGTGGTTGGAGGAACGCGGGAGAGTTTTCCTCTAAATAGCAGGAAGCATATGGGAGGCGGATGGCGCCCGCCGCCCCAACCTGCCAACTCTCGCTCAAGCAGGAGCTAAAAGGGGCCCAGAAGGGTCTGGAATTCCTACCACCTCCAGGGGGCTGTGGGGCGGGGAGGAGCTAGAGACTGAGACCATGGCATTGAGAAAGCCAGAGAGTGGGTTCAGAAGGGTGGGCGGGCAGGAGCCCCTGACCGACAAACAGCAAGTTGAAGCCCTCAGCTGGAAGTGACACACCCAGGAATTTAGCATAACATCAACAACGCTGAAAACCACTCACAAGCACTTGCTATATGCCAAATCTAGGTTAAGTACTTTATCTAGATGATTTCACTTAAACTTTGCAATCAACTCTTAAGATAGGGGCTGCTGTTTTTCCTATAGTACAGACAAGGAAAGTGAGGCTCAGAGAAGGGAAAAAAAACCCCATGAAATCAAAGACTCACTGGGCTGGAGTTCCCACCATGGTGCAGTGGGTTAGGAATCTGACTGCAGGGGCTGGGGTCACTGCGGAAGTGCACGTTCAATTTCCAGACCGGTGCAGTGGGTTAAAGGATCACACACTGCCACAGCTGCAGTGTAGATCACAGCTGTGGCTCGAATTCAGTCCCTGGCCTAGGAACTTGCATATGCCACAGGTGCAGCCATAAGATTTAAAAAAAAAAAAAAAAAAAAGACTCCCTGGGCTAGAAAGGCCCTTCCAGATCCTCAGCAGAATTACAAATACTCTACAGACTTTTCAGTCAAGTTGTGACACAGCTGATGCTTAAATGCTCCCAGTGATGGGGAGCTCATTATCATCCAAGTTAGCCCATCTGCATGGAGCTCTTTGTACCCAAATGGTTTTCCTAGCCTAAGCTGGAATCTCCTTCCCCAGGGCTTTTCCCCTGGGTCTGAGTGCCAGGCCCCCAGCCCTGCCATCCCCCAAAGAGACAGAAAGACAGGGAGAAGGCCCCCTCAGGGTCTCTGGTTTCCCCTCTGCGGGTGATACACCCCAGGTCCCTTGCCCACCTGCGTACCCCTGACCATGATAATCGGAGTAGTCCCTAGTCACCAGCACATGCTGTGTGCCGGGTACTGTGCAAAGAAAGCCTACCCCCGACACATCCTCCTCAGACCCTCCCCACAGTTCCTGGGGAGGTACCATCATCACCCCCACTTTAGAGAGGAGTAAGCTGAGGCTCCATGGGGGTGGGGGAAGGACTTGCCTCAGTCATTCAGTGAGAACACGGAGACCCTGGCGGCCTTCACTGAGCTGCTGCTCTAAGTCTCGTGAAAGCTGAAGAGGGCCCTGCTGGCCGCCCCCTTTGGGAACCTCTCACTGACACTGACAAGCCTTTGTTAAGATTTCTCTTGACATCGGTCCACAGGGCCCTGAGGCCCAACGCTCCCACCCCTGTCACAGAATTGAACTCAACCCTCCCTCTCTCCTTTTGCAGTGCCCACTAAGTCCCCAAGTGCTGTTTTTTGTTTTTGTTTTCTATTTAGGGCCTCACTCACAGCATATGGAAGTTCCCAGGCTAGGGGTCATATCAGAGCTGTAGTTGCCAGCCTATGCCACAGCCACAGCAATGCCAGATCTGAGCTGCATCTGTGACCTATGCCAGAGCTCATGGCAATACCGGATCCTTAACCCACTGAGCAAGGTCAGGAATCGAACCTGCATTCTCATGGATATGAGTCAGGTTCTTAACCTGCTGAGCCACAACGGGAACTCCCACTGCTGTTAAATCTCCCTGCCAAATGCCCCTCTCAGTCATTCCTATGGTCCTGCCCTACTCACTGTCACTCCTAACTGTCACTAGCCCAACGCACTGGTCTTTCTAACACCCAAACCTGCTCTGCCCTTGGCTTCTCCTCCAAGGATCACATGCAAACTCCCCAGCCCAATAGTTGAGACCTTCCAAACCTGGCCTGGGCCAATATCTCCAGCCCTCTCTCCCCCATCACTCCTCACCCCGGGGGCCTAAGAGCTTAGCAGGAAGCAGGCGAGATCTCTGCATAGCCCAGTTCCTCTACCTGGTTCACCCTTCACAGTTGTTTCTCCTGAAGAACCCTCTTCATCCATCCTTCAAGACTCTGCTCAGAGGGACAGAATCAACTGCTCTGGCCCCAGAGATCCCCGGGTGATTGGCACCTCTTTCCTATCTGCCTAATCATTCCTCTGCTCTCTGCCTGCCCCTCTCCATTCAAGCTTCAAGCAAACCCTCTGGCCTGGAAATGCAGGCCTCTTCCAGCCCTCCCAGTGGGTCATTTGGGAGAAAGATCTCAGTGGCAGGTGGGTGGGCAGTGTTCCGTGTGTGCCCCAGGCGATGGCAGGATTGTGGACTTGATCCCATGCTGGAGCTTTTTAACTAGAGGTAGGGGGAAGAGAGAGTGAGCTCCCCATCTCTGGGGGTATGCAAGCAATGGCTAGATACCTCAGGACAGGAATTCTGACCCAGGCTGGGGGGGAATTTAGGTCAGTAGGTAGCTAAGCCCTGCTGGAGGGGCCAATGGATTTCTTCTCTCCTTCCCCACACGGCGTCTCAACTTGACCCCTCAAAGATTGTGCTCTCCGCACCAGCCAGAATGAACTTGCTGACACTTTCCTCCTCCCACAACATCCCTTCAAAGGCTCCCCACTGCCTTCAGGATCAAGTTCAAGCCCTTATCCTTGCATTCAAGGCTCCTGTGATCCGGGCCTGCCACTGCTCATCTGCTGGTTGTTCTCCCACCACACGCCTCCACGCACCTCTGCCTCACACCTCGGGGTCTTGGACACCCTGTTTCCTCTGCCTACAAGGTTCTTATACTCTTGGCTATTCAGCTGACATGTCACCTCCTCCTGGAAGCCTTCCTGGTTCCCATGCTGCCCCTTGTGTTCCCTCAGCCCTGTATGCACACCTACATTCCAGAGGAATCATCTGTGGGCTCCTCTCACTCCTCCAAAGACTGCAAGACACCCAGAGGCCAGGATGGAGTCCCCTGGGCCCGGTGTGGACTCTGACATGGAGGGAGTCAATGTCCCCTGAGCTGAACTGGCACTTCAGAGATTCTGACATTCTGATTCCAGGAGAGTCGAAAACTCCCTCAGGGAGCTTCTGACTGTAAGGTCCGGGATCAGAACTCCTTTCAATAGTTGTATGGTCTGTGAAAGTCACACATGATGGGAAATTCAGATAAGTACAGGAGGCGGCATTGCTGTGTTTGGCTACTACTACTTTAGGCCATCGGCCTCTATTCTCTCTGGGGAAGCCACCCTTCCCCACCCTCCACTGTTAAAGTTCTGGGTGTCAACCCCACGTCCAGCTGGGGGGTGGTATGTAGGCCCAGGCTGCTAATCATGCCTTGTGGGCATGTCCACAAATTTGACTAATCAACACCAAGACTCTTCTGGGACTTGTGTCTGAACTGAGAAGTCTTGTATATTCCTCTGGACAGGCATCTTACCACCAGTACAGGAAAGCCCCATTAGAACATGGGAACAATTCAGAGGAAGCAGAGTGGAGAAATGGTCACTAAAAATCAGGTCCTAGTGATAAGATCTGAGCCCCTGGATCCAGCTGAGCCTGAAGCTGGACTTACCTCCAGGCTTTACACTCACAAGCCAATAAATTCCATGTCTGTTTAAACCAGTTTGGGCTGAGCTTTCTGTAAATTGTACCTGAAACATACCTGAATGAAACAAGCAAAAAATAAAAAATAGTCCTTGTCCATGTTTCACCATTGAGAGGAAATTGCTATAAACAGTGTAATGGCTATCACTCTGGGAGTATTTCTGGGCAGGAGCATGCATATATTTATATATATATTTCCTAACAAAAATGAGATCATACAACATACACCATTTTATAACCTCCTATTTTTCCCTCAATGCACCATGGACGTGTTTCCATGTCAACAAGTATGGATCTACTGAACTGTCTCTACTGCTCCTGAGAATGCCATTGTCTGGCTGGACTGTAATTTATTTAACCATCTCTTGCTGATAGATAATTGGGTAGTTTCTAATTTATCACTGTCTTCAGGAAAGGTGCAGTGAACTTGTAAAATGCATATGCTTGTTCTTGCTGGATTATTTATGACTAAGATTCCATGATTCCAAGAGTTTGACTTCACCAGTGTAAGTTTCCCTGCCTGAGATTTAAGATTCTAGTGTCTGTAAGGTAGCATCTGTCTTCCCAGGCAGGGTTAGTGGTTATCAAAAAAAGCAAATCCACGGTGTCTCCATAATAGTGTCTCTGGTGACAGTGCTTATCAGCAATGCAAATGACTTGGTGGGCCTGCAGCCGGGGCTAGGGGATGGGGGGGGGGATGCTGGCTTGGAGTTCAGCCGGCCATGTGCACCCAGTTAAGCAGCCCACCTTCCTGGGCTTCATCCCCCAACTGGGTCTGACTCTTAGTTACTGAGAGGAGAGGTGAGCCTGGGAGACCAGTCTGCACTGAGGGTCCTGGAAGGATGTGACAAGCACACAGTAGGCAAGTGTCACCTCTGATGGTCACAGTGGTAGAAGCAGCAGCCACCAGTGACCCACCAATGGGATTGTTCTAGCCCTCTACAGGTTTTCACTCACTAAAGCCCCACAACCAGCCTCTGATGCTGTTCTGTCACTCAGGCCCCCTGTCCCATTCATCTTCATAACATCACCATTAATTTCCTTCACTGCACTGATGGAATCACTGCTTCCTTGGTTTATTTGTTTGGGTGTTTGTATAGCTGTCTCACCCTAAGGCTGTATGCTCTGCAAGGGGCACAGACTACAGGGACTAGCACTCAATAAAAGTCCAGGGAGGAATTCCCTCATATCTGTGAGGATGCGGGTTTGATCCCTGGCCTCGCTCAGTGGGTTAAGGATCTGGCGTTAGCTGTGAGCTGTGGTATAGGTCTTGCATGCGTCTCAGATCTGGCATTGCTGTGGCTATGGCTGTGGACAGCAGCTGCAGCTCCGATTTGACCTCTAGCCCAGGAACTTCCACATGCTGCAGGTGTGGCCCTAAAAAAAACAACAACAAAAACAAAGAAAAATGTCCTGGGAATGTGGGAAGGCCTCTGGGGCTAGTGCCCTGTCTGCAGAGCAGGGGCCCCTGCTTCAGGGCTTGGAGACACCCTTGGCCATGTCACACTCCAGGCCACTTCCCCAGTGCCCGCTTGGGGACCCCAGATTTGCCTTAAAACTCAATTCCAGTCATGGGCTGCTTGGAGCAGGTGCCCAGAGCAGTGCTTGCTGTACACACAGGCACAGGGTCCTGAAGACTACAGAGCTGGTGGGGCAGCTCCACCACTCACTGGCTGTGTGGACGGGGGTTGGTCATCTCCTCTCTGGAGGCCTCAGTCCCCTCATCTGGGAAATGAGGCCAGTGCCACTGATCTCTCAGGGTTGTTCTAAAGATTAAGGAAGATTGGAGTTCCCATCGTGGCACAGTGGTTAACGAATCCGACTAGAAACCACGAGGTTGCGGGTTCGGTCCCTGCCCTTGCTCAGTGGGTTAACGATCCGGCGTTGCCGTGAGCTGTGGTGTAGGTTGCAGACGCGGCTTGGATCCCGCGTTGCTGTGGCTCTGGCGTAGGCCGGTGGCTACAGCTCCGATTCAACCCCTAGCCTGGGAACCTCCATATGCCACAGGAGCGGCCCAAGAAATAGCAAAAAGCCAAAAAAAAAATAATAATAATAAATAAATAAAGATTAAGGAAGATGATGGATGGGCTTAAAACACCGTGGATGCTCAGGAAATGGTGGTTCAGCCTCACATGCAGTTAGTTCAGAGGTTGGGTCTGACCCTGTCTCACGTGGATGACCTCTTGAATGATGCCTGGGTAAGCCCTGGCCTCCGCCACTGGCCTGTCCCTGAGGAAGTCCCATTCCTATCTGTCAGCACTTATTAAATAGCTAACTGCTCTGCTCTGACTTCTCGTCAGAGGATGCCACATGTGTTACCTTTGGCCACAGGTAACTTTCTGGCCTCCCAAGCATTAAGAATACAATGGTGGTGCTGCTCTTGTGGCTCAGCAGGTTAAGAACCCGACATGGTGTTTGTGAGGATGTGGGTTTGATCCCTGGCCTTGCTGGTTTAAGCACTGGTTTAAGGATTTGGCATTGCTGCAAGCTGAGGCATACGTTGCAGATGCAGCTCGGATCTGGTATGGCTGTGGCTGTGGTGTAGGCTGGCAGCTGCAGTTCTGACCCTTAGCCAGGGAACTTCCTTATGCTGCTGGTATGGCCATAAAAAGAAAAAAAAAGAAAAAGAAAAAGAATGCAATGGCAGTGACATGTCTGAGGGACAAGGGGAGGAATCCCTGCCTTTTGGGGGGAATTTCCTGGCCCCGATCTCAAACATGGGACAGTGATAGCAGCCAGAGTCAGTCTGTCCTGGTTCTCATCCCACTTGAGTGCTCTTTGACCCCACAACAAATAACTCTACCTCTCTAAGCCTTGCTTTCCTCCTCTATAAAATGGGTAGAATCATAGAACCTGTGAGAACTCAATGACACAAGGTAAAATGCTTTGCAAAGAGCCTAGCAGTAAGTGCTCAACATATATGAACTATTATTGTTATAACTGCTTGTTAGCCTTTATACTGTGAAATCTAATTCACAGAGAAAAGAACTCAATACAAAATGTTTACTGCAATAAAGAATCACAAAACCATCTGGGTCAATGACTAGAATACTGCTTTGTCCCTCAGAAACTCCCCTGCCCCACTCTCAATCCTTACGTCTTCTTTTTTTAACAAAGGCAATCCTTTCCCAGACTTTTATGCTGCTGTTATCATTATTAATAATAATAAACACTTTTTTTGTTCTTTCCTTTTTTAAAAAAAGAATGTGTGGCTACTCTGTCCCTCCCCAGCTAGGCTCGCAGACCCCTGGCTGCCTCTGCCCTGGGCATGAAGACTCCCCAGCCGATTTCCCAGCTTCAGCTTTGGCTGTTCTTTAAATAACCAGCTTGTTAGCAAAATAGCAGCAGTAACACCTCCCTCGCTGCCGCCCGGGCCTCCATCTTTGGGCGCAGTGCTGACGGCTGCGCTCTCCCAGCTCGTGCCAAGGAATCCCGTTCTCCGTCACTGGGCCACACATGCCCGGCGCTGCCAGCTACGCTGTGTTCTCAGCGGCCTCGATCCCGTCCCCCTGGCCAGGCCTGGCCTGGGGGGCGCAGGTAGGCACAGGGTGGCAGAAATTTTCGGGAAGGTTGTCTCCCCCAGGTCCATGCCTCAGTCTCCCCATCGACCCCCCACTCGCCAGGAACTTAACTGAGATGATGAAGAAAAGGCTGCACTTAGCACAATGCCAGGCACATAGTAATTGCTCACGAAATGCCTGCTGTCGTTCAGGTTGCTCCTGTTACATGCTAAGTCCCTGGGGAGGGCATGTAGGGCCTAGGACACCACTGGGTGTGACTGCAAATGACTAAATCCCACAGACACTGCTCTCAGACCAGGCGGCCTTATCACTTCTTTTCCTGCCACAGCTTCTCAGCCAAATGCAGCAGCTGTCTGTGGCCACTTCAATGGCCTGGGTCAGACGGGAGCACCGGGCTGGGGGGTAGCTGATCAACAGGCTTGTTTCATAGTTATTAATACTAAGGGGGGCACTGCATGAGGGTGCAACTCTTGCTCCCAAAGAAGGACTTCTACATACATTATCTACAGCGAACTTCACATTAAAAAAAAAAAATTATCCTATGACATTTGCATGTTATCCATATTTATGAGTCTTTTCCCTTCTCCTCGCCATCCTGTTAGGGAGACTGGTCAGCTGTTGGCAGGTGAGAGAATGGAGACCCGAGGGGCTGGCCACCGTGCTGGAGTCCTGAGCTGACCACAGGCTCTCTGGGGTCAGCAGGGACCAGTGGCCCAAAGGCCAGTGGGCTCCTGGATGCTGCTGGTGTTAGAGTGAGGGCGTCTTCCCTCCTCTCATTCTCTCCTTCCTTCCACAATTATTTACTTGCACCCACTCCATCTGGGCACTGTGCCAGCTAGCTGCTGGCTGCCCGCTGGGGAATGAAGCAATTGTTCCTGACCCTTGGGTGGCTGAGGCCAGAGGAGGAGATAGATCATAAACCAACAGCCTTGTATAATGCTAAGGGGTGGCTGCGTGGCCCTGGGTGAGCCCCTTGAGCTCCTGTGAGCCTCCGTTTCCTCCTCTGTGAACTAGACCAGTCACTCCTGCACAACTTGGGGAGGTGGCAGGAGAATGAGATGCAGGAGAATGGTACCGTGTGCTGGGGCTGGCACCAGGTTGGGGCAGGCTGTTGGGATGGCTGTTGTGGGAAGGATGATGGGACCGGGCGTGGGTGGGTAGCAGCGTCCTCAGAGGGATGGTCAGAGATGCTACAGGGCTGGGCCCCTCATCCTGTGATGAGGCTGGCATGGCGGGGACTGGAGGAGTGCTGGTGGAACAGGCTGGAAGGGCAGGAATGACAGGGCTCCCCGATTCAGGAGCTCTGATGGCCTCACCTCAGCCCCTGACCCTGGGGGCCCCAGAGGGTCCATGGCTTCCAGCATGACGTGCTGTTCCCCTTCCCTTCCTGGGCCTGTGTCAATCCCCCCACCCCCAGTCCCTTGGGTGCAAAGGCCTTTGAGGTGGACAGAGTTGGGCTCACTGTATGAGACAAGCAGTTAAACTATAAATTGAGCCCAGGCATAAAAAAGCTCTCAAGGAATCCCTTCACCAGCACATGGGTGCCTCAGGGTGGAAAGGCTAGGTCTTTCCCAACTGTACCAAGCATGGGTGGGCAGGTTAGCAGCTTGATTTCATGTGCCCAGGGTGCAGGCACAGGTACTCACCAGCCGGGGGGCTACGTGCAGAGGGAAAATGGGGATGGGTCTGAAATCAGCAGGCGTCACCTCGGGAGCAGGTGCTGGACCGAAGGCAGGCACACACATCCCTCCGGGCACTCGATCAGAGGTGCTGGCAGGAAGCAGTGTGGGTCGGGACCCTCCAGTGTCTGGGGTGACCGGGTTTTGGCTACCAGGCACCTGGCACAGGGGGAGGCACGGGTGCCTGCAGGAATGAGGGAGAACATCAATTAGGAGGCAGCTGAGGATAATCCCTCCACCCTGAGACCCCTGGACTGGCCCTGGGAAAGGGGAGAGCATGGAGCAATCATCATAGAGCCCAAGTGTTTGTACAACATTACATTTTCCAAAGCGCTCTGGCATCGCAGCTCACGTGGGCCCCCACATTGTTTTTCGGAGGCATATTTGCATGTCATGCATATTTACGATGCTTTCCCCACCACCCACAGAATCCCCACAGCAGCTGGGGAGCTGGGGTTCCAAAGGCACCCATCCTCCCTGTCCTGCTTCTCCCTCTTTTTCCCTGGGTGGGGGCATTGAGGAAAGGGGCCAGAGTCACACAGTCCTGAGTTTGAATCCCAGCTGAGCCCTCGCTTGCCAGGCAATACTGGGCAGGCAGCTACCCCCTTTTCTGAGCCTTAGTTGCCCTGCCTGTCAAATGGAGGTAAGAGTGCCTCCTCGGAGGGCTTCTGTGATGATTAAGACGAGACCACAGGTAGAATACCTGGCACAGGGTATGTACCAGGTAAAGACCCTCCAGGAGTTCCCTGGTGGCTCAGTGGGTTAAGGATCCAGCATTGTCCCTGCTGTGGCTCGGGTCGCCTCTGAGGTGTGAGTTCGACCCCTGGCCTGGGAACTTCCACATGCTGTGGGCACAGCCAAAAAGAAAACAAAACAAAACAAAAACGCTTCAAGGGGCTCTGTCCCTGTCCTCTGCACTCAGAGCGGGAGGCGCCCCATCACCTCCCACATCACGCGTCTCGTGAGAGACGCACAGGGAAGCCAGGTGTCCCTCTCCACCCACCTCTACTGAACAGGTGCCACTGCTCCTGCCTGGATCTTTAAATCAGAAGGAACCAGGCCCTCCTGGGAGAAGGAAAAGGCCTCTCCATCCCACACCCCCTCTCCCAGGAGCCTCTTGGTTGCTCTGGAGGATGAATTCCTAACCAAGTTGTCACTTTTAGCCAAAACCAGTCAGAGCCCAAAGCAGAAGAAAAAGAGGTAAAGACAGAGGGAGGTGTTCTATGTAGGGCAGTGGGGAGAGGGTCCCGAGAGGCGCCTTGGAGTCACCCCCCACACACAACTTCCTTGCTGAGAGACCAGAGCAAGGCTCCTTCTGACTCTCCATTTTGCACAGGTGGGAGATGCACACAAGGCAGTTTCTTCCCTTAGGTTCTTGCTGGCTCTGATGCTAATTAAGATTCTGGGACTTCCAACAGAGATGAACCTTGAGAACATGTTAAGTGAAAGAAGTCAGTCACGAAGGACCCCGTAGTGTGTGAAATGTCCAGAACAGGTAACAATGTGGGGATGGAAAGCAGATCAGTGGTTGCCACTGGGGAGATTGGGAGGGGGGGACAGCTAGGGGGTTTGTGGTTTCTTTGGGGGATAATGAAAATGTTCTACAAGGAATTGCGGGAACAGGTGCACAGTTTGTGAATATAGTAAAAGCCACTGAATTATATACTTTAAACAGGTAAATTGTACTGTATGTGAATTCTATCTCAGTAAAGCTGTTACAACAATCCAACATGGAAAGATTCTGCAACTTCCCAGTGGACAGCTGTCCTCTGGGAACCTGTGGGTCCCTTGGAGTTCTTCCTCTGTGGCCTGGGAAACAAGGGAGTATTTCCCAAGAATCCCCCAACGCCCTCACAGACTCTCTATCCCAGAGGGCTTTGCATTTGACCTTCACCTCCTCGAGGAAGCCCTCCCTGAACTCCCAGCCAGGCTAGGTCCCCAGTTATTGGCTCCTAGGGCTCCCTCAGTTTTTCCTTCTTGCCGCTTATCACATTGACATGAGAAAGTCATTTCCATGATCACTGGTTTATGCTGCCTCCTCTATCAGACCAGGAGCTCCATGTGGGCAGGGCTACCATCATTGGTCATTGTCCTCAATGCTTAGTGCAGGGCCTGGCACAAAGCAGGTGCTCCAGAAACGCTTGCTGATCAAATGAATGGACCAAAATTCCTATCCCTATAATGCACACCTGGCTTCTGGTCCTAGCTTCATCTCATTCTGTCTGAGTGATCCTGAGCAAATCGCATAAACTCCACATTTCAACATTTACTGCAAAGAGTAGCCAAGGACATTAAAAGGGATCACAGACATGGAAAGCACCTTATGAGCCACTCCCCTCAGCAGCCCCCATCCCTTCTAGTACTCAGGCTCAAGTCCTGGAGTCCTCCTTCCCCCACCCTCCACACCCAAGGCAGCAGCAATCCCTACTGACTCCACCTTCACCAGGCTCAAGACACCAATGTACCACCTGCACTGTGACAACTGCTGTGGACTGAGCCCTCGGCACCTCTTACCTGGATCACTCAGGTCCCCTCTTGTCTCCTGCTTCTGCCCTTGCTTCCGACACAGAAGCCAGAGGAATCAGGCTGGACCACAAGTCAGACTCTGTCCCTCTGCTCTAAACCCTCCGTGACCTCACTTCAACTCAAGTGAAAGCTGACAGTCCTACAGATGCCACAGTGGCCCCTCCACTACGTCTGATTCTCCCCTTTACTCTCAGCTCACTCCTTTTGCCCCTGCTGCCCGGGCCTCTGTGCTGTTCCCCAAATATACCAGGCATGCTTTTGCCTCAGGGCCTTTGCATTTGCTCCTCCTCTGCCTGGAATATCGGTTGCCCAGAAGTCCATGAGCCTTACCCCCTCATTTCTTTCAGATCTTGGCCAAGACTTGACCTTGTCAAAGAGAGGCAGTTCTGCATAACAGTTAATATGCTCTTAACTGAAGAGCACGGGCTTGAGGCAAAAACCCAGGCTCTGCCAGCTGAGTGACTGTGGGCAAGTTTCTTAACATCTCTGTGACCCAGTCGCTCATTTCTAAAATGGGAATAATTGCAGCATCTTCCTCCTCAAGTTGTGAGGCTTAAAGGAATTCAGTGGGCACAAGCTGGTATCATTACTGCCCAGCCACTCCATCCAGCACTCCCAGTGCCCGTCCTCTCCTGCCTTATTGTTCTCCTGGGCATGTGTCACCATATAATAGGATATGCAAAGAAGTAATTTATCCTAATTACACCCCGCCCCTCCCACTAAAATGTCAGCCCCACGAGGCTGAGCGTTGTCTCCTCAGTTTATTGCCAGATCCCCAGCGCCCGCCATGGCACCTGGCAGGCAGAGGTGCTCTGGGACTCCACTCAACCAATGTTTCCAAAGCCGAGTAAATATTTATTGGTTAATCGCCACGAGCTCTGGGTTTCCCCTCCTTCCCTATCACAGACATTTAATTCTCTCTCCAGCCCAGCTTGCTCCCTCAAAGCGCAGGGTCAGCAGAGTCAAATTCCCGCCGGCGGCTCTGCCCACTGCCTGGTGGACACGTCACACGTCATGTGTCCAGGGCAAAGCTAGGACCTTCCCCCGAGACTTTGCCCTCTTACAGCATCATCAAACCAGGGACCTGGACCCAGCTCACCCTCTGCTGTAACCAAGATGCCAGGGGTCTCCCACGCCCCTTCCTCCTCTCCCAGCATCCCCTGAATTCCCTTCTCTTTACCCGCTGAGTCACCACCTGTCCGGCCACCACAATCTCTCTCTCTATCGCTCAGACCACTGCACCAGCCTCCTCCCTGCTGCCCCCCTAGGTCCATCGTCTCTACGGCAGCTGGAAGGATCTTTCCAAAACACAGGAGGAACAAACCAAAGCCTCCCTCTGAGAGCCTGAAAAGTCAAAAGCCTCATTGACTCAAAAAACAAACTGACTCAGGCCTCTTCAAATAAAGAAAGGCCTTGCCAACCTTGCCACCCCAGGCCCAGGTAAAATGGTATTTGCTGTACAAAAATTTAATTTACAAGATGGATTTACACAGAACCTTTTAGCTCAATAAATATTTGTGAGCTGAATTGAAATGAAAAAATAGTTTTAAAAATAGCGTTTATGGAGTTTCCTCTTGCAAGCGGGGGCTCCTCACACCCCCAGATCTCACTTACTCCTCTCAGCCAACGAGGCAGGTGGTGCTGATTCCAGTTCCCAGATGAGGCAACTGAGGCCCAGAGAGGGGAGGTGACTTGTCCCAAGCAGCACAGCTCCCAGATCACCCTGGAGTCTTCCCAGACTCTGGCAGCTGTGGCCACAGGGTGCCAGCGGGGGCAGAGGAAGTGATGAGCCTTCTCTTCTCCCGCTGACTGATGGCCGAAGCCTCCCGCACCCACAGAGCTTGTGGACATAACTTGCCAATTTCCACTGCTGCCTTGGCCTGTGTGTTTTCCCAGCTCAAGGTAACCCCTCCTGGGCTGGTCAAAACTTTGGCACCCTCAGGGCCCATTTCCGGCAGCGAGTCTCCTGCCTATTTCCCCTTGGTACTGGCGGCCCCCAGCAAACCGCCTGCAATGACTGATGCATGTTTGTGACATAGCAGTGCCCCCTCCCCATGTATGCTGTGTCCCTCAGGCTCTTCCACCTCAGGGATTGTGGTTTCTCCACCTCCCCTGACAGCTTTCCTCCAGCCCTCGGTCCTGACTCTACACCAACTGCCCAAGTCTGTGAGCCCTGGGCCTTGCCCTTGAACCTGACCAAGGCTTGTTTCCCAAGCTGTCTCCCAGACCTACCCTCCATGGGTCCCCTCACCACCCCTTCACACCCTAAACGGACCTCATCACTTCCCCCCCCAAACCTGCTCCTCCCTGAAAACACTATGATCCTCCCGAGTCCCCACGCTAGAAACTTGGCCGTCGCTCTGCCCCTCAGCCCTCTGCAAGCCATGCTGGTTCTGTCCCCAGATCTCTTCAAACCACTGCTGCTCTCCATGCTCAGGCCCCATTCCCCTCGGCACTGGACACACAAACCACCCGTCCAGCCACACTCCGTCCACCCATCCAGCTGTCCAATCACCCACCAACTCCTATTCACCCCTCAACTCACCACCCATCCACTCCATCCATCCCTCCATCCACTCACTCATCCACCCTCCAATCTACCGCCCGGAGTTTACCAAGCCCTCCAACGCCTCAAGCCATGTGCTCAGGCCCACTCCTTGGCCTCAAGATGCTCACACCAGAATTGGTCCTGACTCCGTGGAGGGTTGGGGCGGGGGGAAGGGGAGGACATCTAGGTCGAGGGATAAATAAGGGCACAGGCATAGGAAAGAGACACCTGAGGTGTCTGAGGAACTTGACTAGATGGGTGGGGCGGGCCCCGAGGTGAAGATGGAAGGGCTGACTGAGGCTGGCCCTGCAGGGCTCTGCGGGGTCCTTCAAGACCAAAACCTGTACTTTATCCAAAGCAGAAACTCTGGAGCTAGACAGCCTGAGGTCAGACCCCTGCTCCATCACCTCATAGCTGTGCGATTTTGAACAAATGACCTCACTGTTTCCTATCTATAAAATGGGGAAAACAATACACCTGTTACAAAGGGCTGCTGTGAGAATGAAATGAGCTAATGCATGTCTGTATTATGTCTCTTAGCACAGTGCCTGGTATATAGAAAATGCCCAATAGATATAGATGCTGGTGTGCTCATACTGTTATTAAGTAATATCTTCCATCAGCTGGTGGATGGCGGAGAGTTTTATATGGAGGAAGGGCAGGCAAACCCAGACTTCTAGGGGCTCAGGAATGAGTTTCATTACCCCTGCCCAGCCTGAGCCCCAGCAGCTCCAGCCTTGGCCCTCACCTACCCACTATCTCCAATCAGCCACGCTCACCGGCCACTGCCCTAGACCCTTTTCCAGCACCCAGATGAGCTCCAGCGTGCCTTGCCCCGGGGTAACCGAACTCCAAGCTCCAGGGGCCCCTGAGAGCTTCTGGACATGTGCAGCCCGTTCGCTCGCTCCTGCACATTGAGAAGCGCTTTGCAAGCTTTCACCTCTAACCCTCGGGGTTCTGTGCAGGCGCACATCCCCATTCTACAGACAGGAGCTTGAGCCTCAGGGAGGAGGCAGGAGTTCCTTTGCTTCAGGCTGCACAAGTTGATGGCTGAGCCGGGACCCAAACCCGGGTTAATCAGGCTCCAGAGTCCCCAGCTCTCTCCCAGAAATCTTGCAAACAACCCCCCTCAAATGACTAGGGCCCACGATAAAGCGGACATAAATTTTCAAGGCACTGGGGAGTGCTGCCCAAGTCAACTCTCCTCCGTGGTGGAAATGCTTGAATCCACTCTCTTCCGTAGTAGCTTCGAGCCACATGTAGCCTCCGAGCACCTGGAATGTGATGAGTGCAACTAAAGAACTGAATTGTATTTATTTTATTTTTTGTCTTTTTAGGGCTGCACCTGCGGCATATGGAGGTTCCTGGGCTGGGAGTCCAATTCAAGTTGTAGCCGCCGGCCTACACCATAGCCACAGCAACACCAGATCCTTAACCCACTGAGTGAGGTCAGGGATTGAACCTGCGTCCTCATGGACACTGGTCAGATTCGTTACCACTGAGCCACAATGCGAACTCCGAGACCTGAATTTTAAATTAAATTTTAATTGAAATAGCCACACATGCTTCGTGGCTACCCTCTTGGACAGCATAAGACCAGACAACTTTTATCATTCTCAACCTCGCAACTGCATTTCCAGACACACGGCTTGAACCACAACTTATAAGACATGTTGTCATTTCACTAGAAAGATTTCTACCATGTACCACCCTGACCCTGTTTTCACAAACCGAGGCTACCCAGCACCCGCCAAGTTAGTTCCTTCTCTACAACTCAAGGTCATTCAAGAACTAGTTGCCAAACTCCTGTTCTAGGCCAGGCACTGAGCCAGATGTGGATAAGTTATGTGCTTGTCCCCACTCCCAAGGAGCTCAGTCTGGCGGGGGGACACGTCCTCCCTAGGGTCTGTGACAGAGTGGATGGGTGTGAGAGTGAGGCTTGAGCACAGTCTGGGGAGCCATGAGGACCGGGTGACTAGCTCAGCTGGGGGAGTCTCTGGGAAGGGTGCACTGAGGGGAGACACTGACAAAGTGTGACAGCACTTTACAGTTTGGAGGGCACGTTTCCATCCACTGTCTCATCTGCTCCTCGCTAGAGTCCCATGAGGGAGTTCAGACCTGGCCTGGTTTTCTGTGCTCTGGATTTACATTGGCACACCCTTCTGGCAGGGGCACTGAGTGGGGCCACAGCCCTAAGCCCTGGGATGCGCAAGCCAAGACCCTCCCCTCCCCACCCCAGGAGTGAGGAAAGTGCACCCCTGAATCCTCCATAGCAGCTTCTTGGGAAGCTTTGCCAGCTGGGGCCCAAGTGTGTTTTCAGTGGGGGACCCTGGAAATCAGATGTTCCCCAAATCCTCCAAAGGGCCAGTCTGTAAATCTCTAAACTCTCCAGCAGCTCTGATGGGACCCACAGCTCCCTCACTGCCCATCTGGCCTCCTCTTGGCCCTCTGACTTTCAGAGACAGGGGACGATCTTTATCTTAATGACATTTCCTCATAATCCCTTCATTTCTCCTCGGCACTCTCAAGGGCCCGCCGCAGTGGCCCACTCTCGCTTGCCCTACTTTCCCTTCCTCTGAATCCTGGGAGGCGTTTCTCTGCACTTCCTTGAGGTGCTCGTGCCTGGGGGCCCAGGCACCTCCCTTCCACCTCCGCTGTCAAAACCGAGCCCAGATGGCCCCTACTTCCGAGCCTCATCCGGCCTGGAGCTCTCCTGATGCCTCATGGTGGCTTTGGAAGAGAGGAACAGGGAACACCATGCCCCGCAAACAAACATTTCTTGAGCCCGTAGTCTGGGCGTGTCCCCGAGTGGGGCCAAGCTGAGAGCAAGGAGAGGAATTAGTTGGTGGGGGTGCCAAACGTGTAAACAGACACGAGAGTCCAGAATGACTGAAGGTAGCCAGGGGCCATGGGAGCCCTGAGCACCCTGGGGGGAATAGGGGAATATCAAAAAGCAGGTGAGGTTCCCATTGTGGCTCAGTGGGTCAAGAACCCGACATAGGGTCGGTGAGGGTGCAGGTTCAATCCCTGGCCTTGCTCGGCGGGTTGCCACAAGCTGCTGCATAGGTCACAGACGCGGCTTGGATCCCCCATTGCTGTGGCTATGGTGAAGGCCAGCAGCTGCAGCTCCAATTCCACCCCTAGTTCAGGGACTTCTATATGTTGCAGGTGTGGCCGTAAAAAGAAGGAAAAGAAAAAAGGGCAGGTGAGGCTCTGGCTGGGTCTTGGAGGATGCACAGGAGGTGGACAAAGAGGAAGGGAGTAAGGAAGAGGACAAAGCATGTCGTGGTCGGGGAACTGGGCCGTGTGCTGGGGGAAGAGGAGGGAGGGGAGTCAGGCTGGAAAAGTAGGCGGGGACTTGATCATGAGGGCCCTGCAGAGGGGGTCCAGGGAGCACGGCCTTCCTGGGAACAGCGGGGAGCCCAAGGGCTCATCAAGTTTGGGTGGGAGAAAGATCACCCAGCGGCTCCTTGGGGGAGCCTGGAGGTGCGGGCTGTGATCCACTTGACTGCTGAGAGTGGTCTACCTAGAGCAGGGGCGCCGGGGTGGGGGACAGGAGACAGCAGATATTTACACTGTGATATCAATCAGACTTTGGGCTGATTAGATGTAGAGGATGAGGGAGAGGCAGGAGGCCAGCATGACTCCTAGGTTTCTGTCCTGAGTGACTGAGCACACAATACTAGGCTTTGGGTTAGAACAGGGGTCAACAAACTTTCTTAAAAGGCTAATGGTAAAGATTTCAGGCATGCGGACCGTTCAGGGCTCCAAAGCTGCCATAGATAATATAGAAATGAATGGCCACAGCTGTGTTCTAACAATATATATATATATATATATTTTTTTGTCTTTTGTTGTTGTTATTGTTGTTGTTGTTGCTATTTCTTGGGCTGCTCCCGCGGCATATGGGAGGTTCCCAGGCTAGGGGTCGAATCGGAGCTGTAGCCACCGGCCTACGTCAGAGCTACAGCAACACGGGATCCGAGCCGCGTCTGCAACCTACACCACAACTCACGGCAATGCCGGATCGTTAACCCACTGAGCAAGGGCAGGGACCGAACCCGCAACCTCATGGTTCCTAGTCGGAATCGTTAACCACTGCGCCACGACGGGAACTCCCATATTTTTTTTTTATAATAGGCTGGCCATGGCCATAGTTTGCCAACCCCTGAGCAACAAAAAACAACAACAAAACCCATTTCAAGCTGCCTTCAACAATAAAGTAAATTGACGAACCCAGATAATGCACTTCAGGCACAGTTCCGTCAGAGTTCCAGTTCTGTTTTGCTGATATTTTCTCAATGCCACATTTCTTGTGTCCGCTCCATCCTAAGGCTGGCTTCCCTCATGGGTATAAAACAGCTGCAGCTGTTCCAGACAAATCACACCATCAGGGGCATGAGTCCGGATTAATCCTCCAGCCAAGTTCCGAAGAGTCACTCTGATTGGACTTGCTTATGTCACAGGCCCATCCAGGAGCCAATCATTGGGCTTGGGGGATGGGACACACTGATTAGCTTAGCTTGGGTCCTGTGCTCTATCCCTGAGTTGGGGAGGTATAGTCGGTTTCCTTGGAAGCACATGGCTTCCCGGTGAAAATCAGGGTCTGGTGGGATGGTGGAAAAAGGAAGGAATGCAAGAAAAGCAAAAGTATATATCTTTACAAAAACTTGTATGTGAATGATTGTAGCAGCATTATTCATAATAGCCCCAAATCCAAACTCCCATCAAGCAGAGAACAGATAAATGTCATATATCCATAAAATGGAATGTTAGCACTAAAAATGAACAAAATACTGATATGCACAACAGTGTAGATAAACATAAAAAAATATATGCTGGGTGGAGGAAGCTAGACACAAAGACTACATATTGTGTTTCCATTTATATGAACTTCCTAGAAAAGGCAAAGCTAGGAAGCAGATCAGTGTTTGCCTGGGGCCTGGGATGAGAGTGGAGATTGACTGCAAATGTGCATAAGGAAACTTCTGGGTTGTGGTAATGATTGCACACTATAAATTTATGAAAACTCATCAAAGTGAACACAAGTAAAATTAGAGTATATAAATTATACCTCAATAAAGCTGTTTTTTAAAAAGGCTGATGGAGGAGTTCCCAGTGTGGCTCAGAGGCTAAGGACCCGAAATTGTCTCTGTGGGGGTGAGAGTTTGATCCCTGGCCTGACTCAGTGGGTTAAGGATCTAGCACTGCCCTAAGCTGTGGCGTAGGCAGATTCAACCCTTAGCCTGGGAACTTCCATATGCCACAGGTTCAGCTGTAAAAAGAAAAAATGATGGAGACGATGGGGATGCTATGGCTCCCAGGGTCCATGTAGAGGACAATGGTGCCACTTACTAGTCAGGGGACAGAGAGGCAAGGGCAGGCCTGAGGGCAAATCCCGAGCAGGAGGTGCTTCTGGGACATGGGAAGTGCCATCTAGGAGAGCTCCAGGAAAGGCCAGGATGGAGCTGGGGGTTTGAGGATTGTGGGTGTTCAGAAGGACACTGAAGAGAGTGCAGTTGATGAGTCCCCCAGAGAGGGTGTGGCCTGAGAAGAGAAGGTGGCTGGGACAGAGCCCTGAAAAGCAGAAACATTCAGGGGCCCAATGGAGGAAGGCGAGCTGGTAAAGGCAGGAGATGCAGCAGCCAGAGAGGCCATCAGAGGTTCTGTCTGCCATGCAGGAGGTGGTGAGGGGAAGTGCTGATGCCCAGAGCCTGGGGGCGGTGAGGACTGAGATGTGGCCACCAGGTGAACCACAGGAGGTCCCAGTGGCAATGCTGGATCCTTAACCCACTGAGCTAGGCCAGGGATTGAACCCACATACTCACAGAGACAATATTGGGTCCTTAACCTGCTGAGCCACATGGAAACTCCACAGTTCACACTCTTGATGAGTGTAGCTGGGAAGAAGAGAAGACAGGAGGGGTGGGGGCAGCTGCAGCCACTCCGAGCTCGGTCACACTCCTGGAATTGGGCAGCCTGCCTGCTGCCCGGGCTGCCACACCCCAGCAAGCCACCCTAACTACTTGTGCTGGAGAGAAACAGCTTTTGCTGGTGCTGCCTCCAGACCTGCCTTGGCCACTGTCTGCTGACCAGGACAGTGTGGCTGCATCTCCAGTGTGGCCGGGCTGGGTGCAGAGGAGGCGGCAGTGAACGGAGCAGAGGACAGCTCTCAATCTATCTCCCTGTTGTTCTGGCCTTTTCTCCAGACCCCACCCCCAGGGTCCTGGCCCTCCAAGACAAATGCTGGGTGCACCTTGGGTGACAGCTTTGTGTGAAATATCAAGTGGGAATACCTGCCTGGCACCAGCTTCAGTTTAGCTCTGGGCGTCTTCTCCTACTGGATAGCCCAGATGCCCATCAGCTCAGGGGGCTTGAGACTGGCACCTGTCGGCCTCCTATTTTTACAATTCTACTCCCCACAGCCCTGACAGGCTGGCATCATTACATCCACCTGGCTGACAAGGAGAATGAGACTCAGACATGTTGAGCAGCTCAACTAAGGTCACACAGCAAGTGAGCAGCAGAAGTGGGTTTTGGCGCCCAGGTCATTCTGCCTGCTCCCTTTCCCCCACCGACGCCTGATAAAGGGAATGGAAGACAAAAAAAAAAAAGAGCAAGAGGGGTGGAGGAGGGGAGGGCCCAGTGCGGAGCCTGGAGCCCGGCTCTGCCCCAGCTCCTGTGGCCACGGCAGGTCTCTTTCCCCAGTTGGACAATAAGCTCTCAGGCCCCCTGTGACTGGCACATACTGAGGTCTGTGACCGGATGCTTACCGGAGACACTTCTGTCCTTGGTGGTTGAAACAAAAAATGCCCCCCGCAAGGTTAGCAGCAGAGAAAGGCCACGGTGGGGGGAAAGGGGCTTCCTGGCTCATGCCTGGCCTGGAGGAGCTGCACCTGGGGAATAGCTGGCTCAGCACTTTGCAAGGATGGAGGCCCGGCCTGAGGTCATGGCGCCTCTCACAGGAGTTGTCCCTTCTCCATCATCCCAGCAGAACCTGCCTCCACCCAAGTCTCTCCTCTTTCTCAGCTGTGGCTGCTCTGTCTGTAACCCTGCACCCCCCACCCCCGGAAAGCAGCATTTCAGGCCAGTTTTATCCCCACTCTGGGCTCCCCTGGCCCCCCTTCCTGCTTCTACAACTGCAGGCCCCCGGGAGCCTCGTGGCTGCCCCAGCCGCTCCATGGAGATGGCTGAAGGAGGACCCATTAGTCAAAGAGTCAAGACCTTCCAAAAGGAATCAGAGGCCCAGAGAGGGCAGGTACCTAGGCAGGGTCACACAGCAGTCACAAGGGGCCAGCATGGAACCTGGGCCTCCAGACTCCCCAGCTCACTCCTGTGGCCCCTTCTGAAGGTTTCTGTGATGGAAAAATATTTTCTTCTTCTTCATGTCTTTATAACTCGACCCACATCCTCATTTTCAGTTCACCAGACACATTTCTAGTCACTCGAACGTCACTCCCTAAAGCGATCATGGCTCAGTCTCCTTTCTGCCCACACAGGTGACTTTACCCAGCCTTCCGGCTTTTAACACCAGCTCTCTCTCTCTCTCTCTCTCTCTCTCTCTCTCTCTCTCTCTCTCTCTCTGCCCCTCCCTCCTCTTCTTCCCTCCCTCCTATTCTCTCTCTCCCCACATTCAATCCACCAGGGAATTCTTTTGTCCTTACCTTGAAAACATCTCCAGAATCCAACCACCCTTTACCACTGCCACTTGGTCCCAGCCACCAGCCTCTCTCTCCTGGATTAGAGCAGCAGCCTCTGGATGGCCTCCCTGCCGCCACTCTTGTCCCTTCAGTCTGGTCCCCACATGGCAGCCAGAGGGTCCTGTTAAGATGCTAGTCTCTGCTCAGAGCCCTTGGGGCCCTCATCTCACTCAGAGCGCAAAGACAGAGGCCTGGCCTCAGCTATTGGGGCCAAACTACATCTGGCCTCCAGGCGCCCCTCTGACCCCACCTCCCACCACTCTCCCCATCAAGCCTGCTGCTCCCTTCACACTGGCCTCCCAGATGGTCTTCCAACTCAATCCACTCCCACCACAGGCCCTTTGCACTTGCTGTTTCCACCACTGGGAGTACTCCTCCCTGGGTATCCATATGACTCCTGCCCTTCCTCATTTCTTTGGAGTCACTGTCATATGTCACCTCCTCAGAGAGGCCATGCAGAACCTGGACCTGGACACCCCTATCTAACCCCACTTTCACCCTCTATGGCTTTGCCCTGCTTTAGAGCACGCATCCCCATGCGGATTGCAGCATGCCATGCCTACTGGTCAGCTTGATGAGTCCCAACCCTAAAGTTAAGCCCAGGCAGGGAGAAAGACACCATCTCTTTTCTCTACTGATGTATCGGGAGCCCCCAGCCCAGCAACTGGGACACAGAAGGGGCTCAATAGATATTCACTGGGCAAATGACAGAATGGGACCTAGCACCTCTCCTACTGTTTTGAACAGCATCTTCCATTTATAACATCATTACAATGACATGCCAGGTCCTGCCAAGTGGCAGAGCTGGCATGAGGAAAAGAGTAATCCCAGCAGCAGCAGGTACCACTTGATCCTCTGTGCCATGTAATCAGGTCCCCCTAACTCTGTGAAGTCTCTTCTATCATCACCATTTTACAGAGAGGCAACTGGAAGCTCTGAGATGTGAGATGACCTGCCTGAGGGCAGACTGATAGCATGTGGTAGAGCTGGGATTAACATTTAGATCAGTTGGGCCCACAGACCCACCTCCCAACTCCAGTTGCCCTGGCCTGGCATCTGAGCCCTCAGGTCTCTAGGGTTCCTGAGTTAGGGGCTCATGGTACTGCCAGGTGACAGGTAGGGGGAGGTCATCCTGGTGGCAGGGACAGGGCCCCCCACCCCACCCCCCGACTCAGGACCAGCCTCTGGGGGCAGCAGAAGCCTCACATCCACAGTAGGAGGAATCAGGCCGTGTGTGACCACATCCCCCTCTGGCCTCCACAATGGGGCACAGGGCCCCTCATCAGACATCACCCCCCTGCCATCTGCTGCTGGGAAGCACTTAGTGATCACCTACTGTGTGCATAGGCCTGGGCTGACATCTGTGGGAGCAGAGGGATATCACCACCCACTCCCTCCCCACCTGCTGGTACTGCAGGCAAGCCCCTTACCAGCCATTATGTCATCTGAGTCTCCCCACAGAAACAACAGGTGAGTAATACCAGGCCCATTTTACAGGCCAGGAAAGTGAGGCACACGTTTTTACCAAGCACCTGCCAATCCAGGTATCTGAGGAATTCTGAGCCTCAGAAGGATCAGCACGGGGCACGTGCTGGCATAAGGAGGGAGTGTCCCCAGGGCCAGGAGGATGAATGGGATCACAGGCGGTCACCCCGGCTGCCCTGCCTAGGAAGGACTGTCCTCACCATGACCCAAGCACTTGCTCAGGTCTCGTAGAAAGCTCATCTATTACCTCATTTGTGTCCCCACGTCTACAAGGGGACAACCTCTTCAATAGACAAGAAACTGGTGCCAAGAGTGGGATGGAGCCAGCCAGTCAGGTCAAGTTGAGCAAGGGGGACCAACCAGGCCCGGCACATGCCAGCCTCCTGCCTCTCTGTGTCAATCACTTTCCTGTCCCCAGGCACCTCCTTCAGAGACACATCTGGGAAAATCACGCAGCCACCCAGGACTCACATGAGAAAAATGTGGCAACTGTGAGACCCTGGCGTCCTTGCTTGCTTGGGATGAAGGGCTGGCACGAGCACCGCTGTGCCCAGTGGGGCTTCTCCTCCTGGGGAAGAAAAGTGGGGCTAGGGTGGGAGGATGTTGGGATCAGGAAGGTGATCCATCTCCTAGGGATGATGGGGAGGCTGCTCTCCCAGAAACACCTTAGGGAATTAGGCTTCCCAAGAAATAGCTGTTATTTATAGACCCAATGACCATACACTTTACTATCCAAACTGATCAGATTGAAAGGGAAGATGTTGCTTATTACTCCAGAACTGACCTAGGAAAATCACGACATGGGTCCATTACTTACTGAACACCTACTCAGTGCCAGGGTGAATGCTGGATACTTTATGTGCATCACTTTTTAATCCTCACAGTGACCTTTGAAAAGGTGCTGCAGCCATGCTGGCCTCCTCCCAAGTCCTCTGTCATGTCTGAGTTCCTACCACTGGAGTCCTGGCCCTCGGCTAAAGTACTGAAAAGCCCTGTTACAAAGACACAGCCTCTCACCACCAGGAACCCAGCCCCCCATGATCAACCCATTTTCAGTCCTGGTGACTTCGGCATGGATTCATTTCATAGGGAATAGATTTCAAGGTCAGGGTGTTCATGAGAAAGAGGAGAGTGAATGGGGGTGAACTGAGGCTGGGGAGGGGGATAATGCGGGTCAAGGGTGGAACAAATGGATCCTAAGACCTTGCAGGGATGGAAGGGAAGCACAGCAAGTAAAGGGACTCGGATGAGATGTCGCCTTCAAGGTCCTTGACGCGATCCACATAACCCCACCCTCTTCTCCAAATATGTCATCTACTAGCTCATCCCACACCACACCCCAGGGACAATCTATTTTTCCTGCCTCCACCACTCTGGGTGTGCTCCTCCCCCACCTGCGAAGCCATCTGCCAATCTCAGCTGGGCAACATCCTCCTCACTCTTCAAGGCCTGACCGGAACACCACTGCCTCCAGGAGGCCCTCCCTGATGGCTCCCCTCTAGGGCTTACCCCTCCCTCCCTGGGCCCAGCGGTTCAGGCTTCTGTGGAACGAGGCCTGAGGTCCTGCTGAGGGGGAATAGGGCTGCCTCAGCCACCCAGCAGCCCTGCGGTGGCAGGCAGTTCATCGCTGAACCCCTTGAGGCAGCCACAACAGCCTCCTGTCACTGATGTCAAGCATGGGTGCTCATAACGACGCAGACCCTGGACGCTGCCCACAGAGGTTCAGATCCCAGGGGTCTTGGTGGGGTCAGGGATCTGCAGTGTCAAGTCTCTCCAGGGGATTCCAGTGTCTGCTAAATTTCAAGGCCCTCTGACAAGGCAGGTGAGGAGTAAACATCCGCAGCAGTGAAAAACGTAATAGAATCAGGAGGCGACTGCCCCTGACATCCTGAAGGAACGTTCTCATGATGGGGCTGGCGGGTGGATTCTGCTCCTTCACTCACCATTTATCAAGGGCCCACAAATCAGTAACAGAGGCAAAAGTTGACACTGGCTTGCACTTGCCACTGGCGAGGCATGGTGCTCCTACCATCTGAGCAAACCTGCAAAGCAACCCCGCGAGGCAGGTGCCATCATTCTCCCCATCTCACAGATGAAGAAACTGAGGCTTGCAGAGGAGAAATGACCTGCCCGAGCCCTCACAGCTGGTAAGTGGCAGAGCTGGGATCTGAAGCCATGCCAGCTGGCCCCAGAGTCTGCACTGTGGGACTCCTGGGATTTGGCCACAAACAAATGGCCCTGGCTCCAATCTGTCTGCCAGCAGGCAAGAAACACTAAATGCACAAAACACATACTTTAAAGTTATGCCACACGTAAGGAAGGAAAAGAAGTGATGCTTCCAGAAGGCAATTACAGGAGGACCAATTGCAGATCTCCCTGATAATGGTCCTCTGCCTCCGTTTTCTCATCTATATAACGGAGCAGTGGGCCAGCTGATCCATGGGAACATAGCCTTCCTTCCTCTGGGCCTTGGTTGTCCCTTCTATACAGTGGGCTGGAGGAAGAGCAGAGTCAATGGTGACGCCTTCAAACCAGCCCCTGGGCTTCCTAAGGCCAAGTCAGCCTGGGGTTCCTGGAGCCAGGTCTTTAGGAGTACATGGGCCTGCCACCGGTTGCCATGGTGACACTAGAGCCCAGGATGGGGATGTGGTGATGCTGCGACCTGGAAGTAGTGCCCTGGCTCCTCCCCTTCTGGGAAGATGGGCCTCTGCATCCAGTGGACTCACGGAGTCAAGAGAAGGGGTGGGCCCTTGGCTCTGCTGGCTCATTGAGAGCCTTTCTGTTTCCACATAGTGAGGATGAGGCGGTAGGTCCCACCCCCCTGAAAAGGCCTGCCCTCCATGGCCCCAGGCACAGCTGAGTCAGTTCCCTCTCCTCAGGCCCTCAGCTTCTGCTTAGTGGGGCCATTAAGCTCTATCCATGGTGCTGAAACCCCAGCCGTGTTCCTAAGACAGGGTTCCCCTTGGCAAACGCTTCCACGAGATGGCTCTTCCAGGGTTTAGGAACCCAAGAAGGAAGATTAGAACTTGGGGAAAGGCAGGGAGCCTTAGCCAGTCAGGCCCACACTCCCCAGCAGTGTGATCTCAGGATGGCCCCGCACCTCTCTGTGCCTCAGTTCCCTCAATGTGAAATGGGGACAATAAACAACCTTATGCATCTGCAGTGAAGAGTGAATGCAGAGGAAGCACATGGTGCGTGGAGGGACCCCATGAATGCTGGCTATTATTGTTAGACGGCGTGGTTGTTATTCGTTTGTGAGGCTGACTTTGATTGGGTGCCTGCTGTGTGTCTGGTCTTCCAAGAATCTTACCTGCTTCTACTCTAAGAAGTCCTGCAAAGTCAGTACTAAAATGAGGAGACGAATACAGACATTCTGAAGCTCAGAGAGATGCAGTTAGTTGCCCAAAACCACGCAGCTAGTGAAGTGAGGAGCAGAGATTCAGACCAGCAAGCTTTTAAAATCACCGAATCTATTCCACTTGACTTCCTCTGTCTAGATGGGAAAACTGTGAACCAGGACTAGAGAGGGACCTGCTTACCACAAAGTTCCCAGGAAACCCAGGGTCCCATCTCCCAGTGGAGACCTTCCTGTTGCTCCATGCCTGGTTCCCCCTGGCAAGGTGAACAGGACTCCTCCACACCCACAGCAGCTAGAACTGCAGGCAGGCAGCTCCCTCCATGGTGATCAGCCTGCTCTGCTGGAGGGTCCTCTGTGAAAGGCAGAGACGTGAAGTGGCCCAGAGACAATGTGTGTCAGCTGCAACCATAGGCCAGCGGCCACTCACTGCCCGGCCAGTGCCCTTGCCAGCAGGCATCTAAGTCAGGGAGAGGGCGGGGCCAGGGCAGCATTGCTGGGGCCCTGCCAGCTCTGGCCTGATTTCCCAGCAAACAGGAGGCCCAGATGCGCCCAAGCTGCTCCTGTCCCAAATTTCCCACTGAGTGGAGTATGCACACATATGGAGTACATGCAGATATAGTTCAAATCCACCAACAGGGGGTTCCTGGCAGCCTCAAACCCCCAATTTTTCCCTTGAGGAGATGCAGCCTTGACCTCTGGTGGGGGATAAGGGGTAGGAGAGGCATCAACGAGTAGTGGGACCCAGAAACTTGGTTTCCTATCCCAGCTCTGCTCTTTCCAAGCTGGGTGACCTTGAGCAAGTTGTCCGATGGGGCCTGGGCTCTATGAAACAGGGTGCCTGGACCCTGGAGGGAGGCCTCAAGGGGATCATAGGTTGCAACAGGTTTTGAGACATTATAATTGGTCAGTGATCACAGGGTGGTGAGAGGTTTAAAGTAGAATTCCAGGGACAAATCCCAGCTCCGGGGTTAGGTCCCCTTTGGTCACCTTTGCCCCAAAGTTGGCAGCAGCCACTGTCCCAGGCTCCCCATTTCCCTATGTGACCCTCCAATTCATTTTTCACACAGAGGCAGCAGAGGTTTTTGGAAGATATAAAGCTGAGCTGTTTGCATACCTCCTGAGCCTTCCCAGTGCACCTCAGATGAGACCTAAAGCCCTAGAAGACCATTTGGGGTCCGATCAGCCCCTGCTCCCTTCATTAGCATCACTAACTCTGCCCCTCCCCTTCAGTCAGCCCCCCGCCCCCCCCATTCCCCCACGGAACCACCCTGCCCTCCTCTGCATCAGCCTCTGTCCCACCGCCAAGCTCAGGCCCCCCCGGTCCCCCTACCGGCTCACTCTCTTCCTACCTACACATCACTGGCTCCCTCTCCTTCCACAGGGCTTAGCCCAAACGTCACCTCCTCACGAGGCTCTCCCTGGCCAACCTGAAGTCTAAAATACTTCCCAGCATCTCACACCAGCTCTGGCTTTTGGTTTCTGCTGCCAGTTAGAGGAAGAAGGCTCTCTGCTGGCAAATGACAGGGGTACAAAACTTGTGTGCCAGGCAGCCTGGGGCATGCAAGTGGCAGAGTAACAAGTCCTGACATGGAGGAATCCTTCTGCTAAGTGATCCTGGGTGTGTCACCTACTCTCCGTGGGCCTCAGCTTCCCTGCCAGGACTCTGGGTCAGAGGAATGTCTCCGAGTCCCTTCTAGTTGGTTGCAACTGCTTCCATCTAGGCCCCACCCTGCTTGGCCCATTTTTCCGAGGCTTCTCTGAGCTCAGACAGTTGCTCTCTGAGGGCCCCAATCCCATAAATCACAGCTAATTCCACTGAGTGGGGCGGCTGCTGGCGCCCAGGCATCTTGTGGCCATTAATCAACATCGGCGGAACCAAGGCTGTTGCAAAGCAGCTTTGGTGGGAGCTGGGGCTAGCTTTCAAGGTTGGGGAACTTGCCAGGCTAAAGCCCCAGCCTCTAACAGACTTTCCTTGTACCCCCGAGAGGTCCCCACCCAGCTGCACCCACCTCCCTACCCTGCCTGTCCCCTCCTGCCCCAGTCAACAAATGCTCCCATTACTCCCTCTGGAGGCACCCCCTTAGCTCCCCGGGCCCTCACAGTATATGAAGAGACCGAAGCCATCCTGCACCCCTTCAAAAAGGAGTCTGAGGCACAGAGAAGATGAGTGACTTGCCCAAAGGCACACAGCAAGTTTGCAGAGGTGCCTGGCTGTGAAGCTTCTGGCTTTGCCCCTTAAACCAAGGGGATCTAAGCAGAAAGAACCCAGGTCCAATGCTGGAAAGACCCCCAAATGGCTATTGTGCCCAAGTTCACAGTCCCCTCTCCTGACCTCTTACTCCAGCTGCCAGGGGCTCCTGGAAAATTAAACCTCTCGTTCTGACACCCTGGTCCAATAGGGTGTATCCCCACTCTTCAGTCTGCTCAAAGAAACGAGAAGAAAATCAAACACAGGGTCCCCAGGGAGCTGAGTGTGTGCTGCCAGCAGGCAGGGGGTAGGGAAGCTGTCGTGGTGCCCACTGGGTGCTGAGGATGATTCCCCAGTAGCATCCGAAAACACGGGGAGGAGGGACGGGGGGTGAGAGACCGGCTTTTCCCTCAATGTCTGGTTGACCCTGGGAGAAGCTTGGCCTCCCATCCGTTCACTCAGCCAATATCTACCAAGCACCTACTGTGTGCATCAGAGCAGAGAGAGTGACGAGAGAGAGCTCGGTGGCCTACATGTGAAAGTGCAGGCTCTGTGCAGACTGCCCAAGACCAAATCTTGCCTGCCCCTACAGGAGGGGCTCCTCATCTCGAAATGGGAGTGATGGAAACTGGGGCCTCTCTCAAAGGGTTACTGAGGGATTGAGGCCTCTGGAGGAGTCTGCACTGTACATGCTCAGTAAGTGCCGGCTATTTCTATCGTCATATGTGTTCTATGCCAGGTGCTGGGTTAGAACCCTAAATAAGATGAATGTGGACTTGGAGCTCACAGGGCTTACCTCTTCACAAAAGTAGAGCTAAAACTGATAAAAACTATTATAACTTGTGTTAAGTGTCCCAAAGGCACGAGACAGAGAAAACCAGGGGGCCAAGTCAGGGTGACAGAAGGCCCCTCTGAAAAGGACAGCAAAGCTGAAAACCTTGGTGGATAAGATGGAGTGGGGAAGGGTTCCAGGCACAGGAAACAGCCAAGCAAGAGTAAGGGGCGGCGAACAGCCCAGTCTAGTGTTCAAGGACCTGAAAAGACAGCAGAGCAGGCAGAAAGGACCCAGTACCTCTCCGGGCCTCAGCTTCCCTCTCTATGCAGGGACAGTGATGGAAGCGCCAACTGTTTCAGGAGGAGCCTCTGGGAGCAGTGGGAGGCTTTCAGGGGGGCCTGGCCTGAACTGCTCGCCTGTAACCTTGACCGTGTCCCCTTCCCCTTCACCCCCTAGGGCTGACTCAAAGCTGTGAGCGGTGCCTGACTCACTCCTTCAGTGACAGCTAATTATGCCACCCCCTCCTCCCACTGGATCGCAGCACCTGCATGAAGCACTTGGGCTCCTGACCCTCCTCACCCATCCAGCCTCCTGACAGCCCCCCTGAGGGGCCAGGCCTGGTTGGGAGCACTGCCAGGGGTCACATGGGAGGCTGTCTGGGAGCTCCTAAGAGAAGCAGCTTCTCTTCTCTCTTCTCGCAGCTCTCAGCAATCAGGGGGCGGGATGGGTTGGGGCACAACAGACACCTCTGACCTGGCATGGCCACAGGGACCCAAGCGCCTTGGGACTAGGAGAGACCTTTGACCTAAGCTGGGGGCATGGGACCAGGGGCACTGGGTATGGGGCTAGTGACTTCCTCCCTGAGCCCCCAACCCCCATCATATGTCCCCGGGGTGAGTCACTGAAGTGAAGCCAGACATGTGCAGGGAAATCACAAGATGGCCTGGCCCTCAGCACATGTGTGGGTGTCCCAGGGACACCCCTCTTCTGTACCATCCCCACTTCCGGAACAGCCGGAATTTCCTGGGAGAGGGAGAGTGTGCAGGGACTGGCGGGCAGCCAGGAGAAGGGAGGGGCTGAGATTGAGGATGTGGGGGATCCCCCACCCCTACTTGGGGCTCTATTTCCAGAAAGAGAGCATGTTGGGATCTGAGGCCTCCCTCTACCACAGAGAGAAGATGCCACCCCCCACCTTCCCCTCCCTGGATTTATTAGCATATTCATGAGGGTTGGCATGATTGCGAATATGCTAATCAGACCCCACTGGCTATTCCAGGTTCCTCTGCCTTCCTGGCTCTGTTGTCGCCACAGGCACCCCATCTCCGTGGCACCCTTTGGCTCTCGCTCCCCTGGCTCACCACAGACCTGCCTCCCAGCCTTTTCCCAGGCCTTCAAACTTGTCCTGCTTCCTCCTGCCTCAGCATCTTTGCCATGCTGTTCCCCCTGCTCTTCCTTCCATCTTCTCCCGGGTAGCTGCCACTCATCAAAGCTTGGCTCAAGTGCCACTTCCCTGGAGATGACTTCCCAAACCCCGACTAGGTTGGGACCCTCCACATCACTGCACCATTGCATTTATTTATTTATTTACTCAGTTGTGTTTTTTTCATTTTTGGCCACCCCACGGCATCTGGAGCTCCCGGGCCAGGGATCAGATCCCAGCCACAATTGCGACCTGAGCCATAGCAACGCCAAATCCTTAACCCACTGTGCCGGGCTGGAGATCGAAGCTTCGTCCCAGCGCTCCCAAGACAACGTCAATCCTGTTGGGCCACAGCGGGAGTTCACGTATTTATTTCTGTGGTCATTTGATGCCCGTCTCTCCCCCTGGGTGGGCTCCTGAGGGCAGAGGCCAGTCTGTAGCGGGCCTCGCGCGCAGGGGCTGTGCGACCATGTTTACCACCCCGATGATCTTCACTCTTGTTCCAGCAGACTCCAGATGGGCCTCCCTGCCTCCCTCTTACACGGTGGCTGATCCTCCGCCAGCACCCAGCTCTGAGCAGAGAACGCCTCCCACGTCACACACGGTTTAAGAGCGTCCCCCTCACTTTTCTGACCCTCCTGCTTCCTAGACAGCCAAGGACCGTGACACTCAGAGGCCTAAACCGCTGGCTTACACGATGCGGGCCAGGGAGCCCAGGGCAGGAACTCGAGCCTGCCAGAGCCCCGTCCCTCGCTCTGGGGCCTCAGCTTCCCCCACCCTGGAACAGGCCAAATCTCCATCCCCTCTTGGCCGAGTGATGAGGATAAAGAGAGACTTGGGAGGGGTGGTAGGGGCCTCTGGGGGACCAGCGGGGTCACCAGCTCCCTTCACTCCCCAGCCCAGGTGGAAGGAAACCACCAGCCTCAGCCTTCTTCCCCTGGGAGAGGAAAAAAAGGCACAGAGGGCAGAGGAGCGGGCCAACCTGTGGGTCCTCAGGGGTTGCGGGAGGGACCGGGGAGGGGAAGGGAAGTCTGGGTGTAGAAGCTCCTCCTTCAGAGGGGAGGGGTCGTCGCAGCTCCTACCACTGCTCCAGCAGCCAACGCTCAGGATCCCAGAGCCAGGAAATGCCAGAGGAACCAGAACCCCAGCCTCCAGCCCCCTGTGTGAAGGGGTTGTGGACCATCCTTCCCCTCAGGCATCTCTGTTCAGAGCTGAAAGGCTCAAGCATCCCCTTTACCTGGACTTCTCTTCCCTCCTTCCTCAACTGCGAGGGGACCCCTGCTCTCCCTGCAAGCCCCGAATTTGGACGATCTGGATGGCCTTCTCAGAACCCACCCCAGCAGTCCCAGCCACCTCGGTCCCACTACAGCCCTCCCATCCCCACACACAGCGTGGAGCTGGACACAATATTGTCATTTGAATGAATTCTGGGGTGACTGGGCAGTAACCCCTAAAACACTCTGTGGGGTCCAGCTGTCTGACCTCCCATGGGTGTGTGAATAGCATGGGGGTTGAAACTGGGCTCCATCCATTAAGCAAGTCATTTAACCTTTCTGGGCCTCAGTTTCTAATGTGCAAAATGGGGTTAGTTATCCCTATTCAGAAGGGGGAAATGATGCAGCTACCGAGCCCCACCTACCTTCTCTCCCCCATTTTCCCATCTCCCCAGGCCATATCTCCCTTTTTTTCCTCCAAGTCCAAAAGCTTCCAAATTAGATGTTAGGGGGAGGCAGGGGGTGTGGCACAGCAGGGAGAAGGCAGAGACTAGGTGCTGGAGTAGGGGGTGGTCCCAATGTGGGTCTGCTGGGCTCTAGCAGCCCCAGGAAGGTCCAGCAGGTAGAAGCTAAGTGGGCAGATGCCCACTCTTGTTGGACTCAGGGCCACAGTCAGGTCAGGGCACGTGGAGGGAGCAAAGGAAACCAGAGCAGGGGGGAGAAGCTGATGTGGGGCCTCCCCAGGGACAATAGGGCCCTCCAGTTCCTCTGCCCCTGGGACTACTGAACCCCAATGCACCCCCCAACTCAGCCCCACCCACACGGAGAGTCTGCAAAGCAGGGCAGTCACTCAGCCACAAACCTATTGGTACTGTGTGCTCCAATTCTGGGAACTGGAGATAAGAGGTAAGCAAAATGAATGTGACCTTGAAGTCCAGTGGGAGAGATGGAAATTAAACAAACCAATTGTATAATATTTCAGAATGTGGCCTCTGTATTGAGGCAATAAAGGAGGATAAAAGGTGGAACAGGGGGCTCTTTGAGGAGGTGACATTTGAACTCAGGTCTAAATGAAATGGGCGGGGGGTAAGCTCTACAGGAATCCAGGGGCAGAAAGTTTCAGGCAGGAGGAACAGTGCAAAGGCCCTGGGGCAGAAATGTGATATTGATGCAGTTGCCAACGCTGGTCTAGGGAGTGAGCACCAGATGGAGCCTCAACGGTTGTCAACTGGGTGACCTTCGTGGTGAAAAACTTCAGCTCTGTAGCCTTTGTCTCCTTATCAGTCATATGGGCACAGCAAGGAGTCATAGGTGGTGACGAGAATGAAAATAGAGGTCAGTGGAGGAAGTGCCCTGGAGCTCAGGGTAACATGCAATAAATGTTCAGTAACTGAATCAGCAAAGGTCACTGGGGAGGCAGGGGGACAGGAGCAGCTCCTAGAAGCAAGAGTCTCACAAAAGGGCTACAGTCTCTCCCTCCACAACGTTCCTCTGGCCTGATCTGCTGGGTTCTGCAGGCACCAGAGTTTGCAACTCTTGGGGGTAAACTGGAAATTAAAGGCAAAAGACCAGGCCCCTAAGAGGGGATGCTGAGGAAGCTCTGAGAACCCAGGTCCCAGGGAGGAGCTAGGGAGGGACGTCCAGACGGGCCAGGGTGGAGGAAGAGCACAAGCAAAGGTAAAGGGCAGGTCTGACCTCCTGCACATTCCTGGAAAGAGGAGGAGAGGGGCTGGAAGAAGACAGCCACACCCTGGGATCAGGGCCGCTCCTGTTTACAGAGCACCTGCTGCACATCCTCACGGTCACAACAACGCAGCCTCATTCCCGGAGGGTTCAGTGTGGGCCAGATGCTGGAATCTTCTCTTCTTCCTAACAATCCTACACACTGGGAACTCAGCATTCCTGTTTTACAGGGGAGCGAACTGTTAAGCCACTCGCCCAAGGTCCTGCAGTGAGTAGGTGGCAAAGACAACTCAAACCCAGATGTGTCCCACAAGCCCCCCCACCCACAGCCTCCTGCCAGGGAGGGCACTGGGGAGCCATGGAAGGTTCTGAACAGGAAACAAATGTTCCGGGCCAATCTTCTGGTTGCATTGCAGGTGGGCTGAAGCCCCACATTGGCTGCCGCCACGGTCTTAATAGCAGGGCCTCCCTCCTTAGTCTTCCTGCCAAAGGGACAGCAGACCCCCACGTGGAAGCCCCCAGCTCTGTGAGGCGGGGAGCCAGCACTCCCACCGGCCCCAGGGGCTCAGGCACCAGCTCCAACCTGCAACTTTAATTAAAAGGCCTTTTTCAAACCATTAGCAGCAATAATAATAAAACCCCAAATAGGAACAATAAAACAGTATGATTGTCGACTGTCGGAGAATTAAAATGGGCACCTGGCGCTCTGCCACCCCCAGGGGGCAATTTGGGGCGCAGGCGGGAAGCACAATTTTCACCTCCAATAGACACATCAGTTCCAGACATGGGCTGGGAGGGGATGGCTTCAGAGAAAGGGATCCGAAGCTGCCCCCCCGCCCCACCCCCCAGCCACTCTGGGGATTCTCACGAGGAGGGCTGAGTGGCTCAGCCCCCATCTCCAGAGCCAGTATACCCCAACCCTCTCCCACCCCGCCCAGCAAAGAGGCAACAAGCCCTGCCACGAACATCGCATTGGCCCCTCACCTCCCTAGCCCCAACCCCTGTCCCAATTTGGTCCACTTTTATCTCCCGTGGAAACGGAATCAGCTCCTACATGTTCACCTGGGCGCCTGCAGCTGAGCTCAAACCAAATGCTGCCTCCACTGTTGCCCTCCTCAGATCTCCCTACCTCCTCCGGCACCCGTCCCCGGCCCTGGGGGACAGCTCCCTCTCATTTGTCCCTGAGTGAGCCAGACTTTCTCCACTGCAGGGCCTTTGCACAATCCGCCTCCAGACCCTGCAGACCACACCTCCCTGACCGGCTTCCTCACCCGGCAGAGCTCAGCCTCAACACCACCTCCTGGAAGCCTCTGATGCTTGCCCCCCAGGCCCCTCCCATCACTCTTTTCACTCTTGTAGCATTTCTGCCAATTTCCTATCTGTCTCTCTCAGCCTCTCACATGAGAGCACCGTGGGGGCACAGACTGGGTCTGGCTTGTTTACAGCTGTGCCCCCAGTGTCTAGCACTGTACCTGGCACACAGTAAGTGCTCAATCATTGCTTGCAGAACTATCCAGCAGCCATGACCTCCCTGCTGTCCAGGGAGCCCTGCCCTTCCTTCCTGCAGTCCAAGAAGCCATTGCTCCCCAAATGACTGGCCATCCCAGTGGGTAGGTGGGGTTTCTTGCCCCTGGTGCCTCTACAGCTGCTTCCAGGAGACGGCTTAGCCTTTGCCTTCACTCATAATGGCAGGGACCAGAGAAAATAGTCTGCAAGATTTCGGATCTAGGTTTTCATCCATTTGACAAATGCTTGTCGGCGCCTCCCCAGTGCCAGCCCTGGGTTGGGTACATAGGACCCATCCTTGGGGGACTTCCAGGCCAGTAGGAGAGACCAAGCCAGAAAGACCATGCTATGAAGTGCTGTGTGATGTGCAGGGCAGAGGGTGGTGTGGTTTGGGGGGGTGAGCCACAAAGCCAAACATTCATTTGGATCCTCACCCCACCACTCACTTGCTGTGTGACTTTGGGCAAATGACCTCACCTCTCTGAGCCTCAAGTTTCCTCAAGAACATGTGGGACCACCCCAGGAGGAATCAAAGCCGTACTCTGGGTAAAGAAGAGGGCATGGCACCCAAAGTGTTGTTTGTGTGCACTGACAAGGGCTGCTGGTGAGGGAAGATGAGCAAGGGCTCTGAGAGAGGCACCTCTGATGGCCTGAAGGAATCAGGGAAGGCTTCAGAGAGGAGGTGACATGGAAAATAAGTCTTGAAAAATGAACAGGAGTTTGTGAGGCCCGAGGGGAAAGCAGGTGCCAAGGGTGAAGAGCAGAGGGGGCAGAGAGCAGACATTCGCTTCAGCCAAAGCGCTAGAGAAGCCTGACTATGAAGCTGGGGGTCTGCCACGCCCAGAAGTGGGTGACCCTCCCCACAAAGGATACCAGTCTGCAGAGTGGGGTTTTGTGGGGGTTTTTCTCCAGTGTTTTTAAAAAATCCTTTATTAACTTCTTACTGCGCAAAATTTCCAACATACACAAAGGCAAAGCAAAGAGCCTTACGTGTGTGATGCATTTTAAGCAGGGTGAGTTGGTAACCCTAGCGGGCCCAGGCCCCTTTGAACTCTGCCCCCTGCTCCATGTGACTCCAAAGAGAGACCAGATTGCCTCAGAGGACAGAGGACACTACTCAGCCTGTGGCTCTGAAGCCCTCCCACCTTTTAGAACCAACCAGGCAGAGTCTGCACCAACCATGTTCAGAAGTCAGAGCTGGAGGCAGCAGTTCGCCAACTGGTAAAAAAAGGAAAAAGAAATAAAATCTTTCCCCAGCCAGACTATCTTTCCTGCATTTGAGAGGGTGAGATTTTGCTCTTGGAAAGAAAGTAAAAGCCTCCTGTCTGGAGCCTCCTCTTTGAAGCTCCATGAATATACATGGCAGTAGGCAGAGAGTTCTTTGAGGTGTTAAGAAGCTGCCTGACCTCATGGGCTTTGAGGGGACCTTGACTGGGGTGGGGGGCTAGGATGGGAGGGCAGGTGCTGGAGAGACTGGAGACCCAGATCTGACCTCCGGCAACTTCTTTCCCTACTGAGCCTCCATTTTCTCACCTGTGGAATGGGCACACTCTTTCCTGGGGCTGACAGAAACAAATGATGATGCAAAGTGACACAGTCAACATGGCACCTGATACACAGTAGGCATCCAACACTTGCTGGTGCTTATTTCACAAAACCCAGAGCTGGGAGGGACCACTGGAAGCGTTAACTGGAGAAAGACGGGTTTGACAATCCATCCAACCAGTGTCCAAATCCCTGCTCCGCCTGCCAGTAGCTCTGTGCCCTCGGGCAAGAAACATCACCTTTCTGCCCTTCATTTTCCTCATCAGTAAAATGGGAAGACTTCTGTTTACCCACCATGGGTGCAGTGGGGATGAAAAGAGCTAAGATACAGACAAACCCTCTGGTCAACACTAACATACAAAGCCAGGCTTGGTCCTTGAGGTTCATGATCAGGTTGGCTTTGGCTCCTCACTGTAGCTAAGGCCTGGAGTCGGGGGAGCAGGGTGTGGGCAGCGCAGGGGAAAGGCTGTAGGCTGTGAGGAGGGGGGCTTGGAGATCAGCCCGCTGTTCCATGAAGAAGAGGCTCAAAGGCTTGGAAGGACCTTTGCCCTGCTCGGCTCCCTGATTGGTCCCTCATCCCCAAGGAACCGTGCTCCTCAACCCTCAAAGCCTCGCAGGCCAGTCTCCACAGTGCAGGATGACCATCCCAGCCAACTCATGGCACTCCTTCCCCAGAGGAAAAGCCCCATGAAATGCAAGTCTGATCATGTCACCTCCTCGTCCCAAGTTCTCCAGGGAAAAGCCCAAGTCCATCTACAGCTATACGTCTCCTTGTTCCTACGACCTCAACTGCTGCTACCTGCCCCCCCCCCGCCCACTCTTCCCAGCCACACTTCAACATGGCAGGTACAGCCTCCTTGGCACATAGTAGGTACTCGATAAACATCCTTCGAATGACTGTGAGTCCATAAGTGAGCAGAAGCCAAGGTTTCCATTCCTGCCTCCATCTTTAGTGACATGAGGAACTCTGCTGCCAGAGCAGCCCCCTTCTCCAGTCCTCCTCCCTGGAGACAGAGTGAGTACCCAGCGGAGGCTGGGTAGGCAGGGGGCCAGCGGTCTGGGGGACCCCTGCCCGGCTCTGACTGCTGCCCAGATTGCGTGCCGGCTCTAATTGCTACAGCTCTGGAGCAAAGTGAGTTAATGAGGCAGATTAATGCTCCCATGTTGTTCCTTGTTCCCGCCTCAGCCATCAGGGAGCTGGAGGAGGGACATCTGGGGCTTCAGGGCCCTGGCGTCTGGGAGGTTGGGGTGTCCTACACCCAGCCTGGTCATGTGGCCTCTGCTACTCTTCTCCCTGACACACGGGTCATCCACAAAGGGAAGAGAACAAATATTAGGCGCCTTTGGTGTGTGGATACTGGACTTGGGGCCCATTTATTCTTTACTAAATGGAAATGGGTGTCCCCACTGGTGAGAGAGGGAAGCAGAGGCCCAGAGAGATGGTGGCCTGCCCAGGGGCCTCTGACCAGGTGGCACTGTCTGTCTTACATCACGTTTCATCTTGTGAGGGAGATGGAGCCCTGCTTTGGACTGGCCAGTCCCCTCTCCTCACCACCTGCATTAGAGGCCATGATGAATGACTAATAAGAAGAGTAATAATAATGGTGACAACAGTTGACACTTCCTGTCCACTGGGTACCCAGCTAGAAACTAAGCATTCACTGGAGCCTCAACAACACTATGAGGCAGAGCCTCTTACATGCCCACTTTATTTTATTTTATTTTGTTTTTTAGGGCCACACCCGGGGCATATGGAAGTTGCGGGCAAGAGATCAAATCGGAGCTGTAGCTACCAGCCTACGCCACAGCACAGCAATGTGGGATCCAAGCCGAGTCTGTGACCTACCCCACAGCTCATGGCAATGCCAGATCCTTAACCCACTGAGTGAGGCCAGGGATCAAACCTGCACCCTCATGGATACTAGTCAGAGTCTTTTCTGCTGAGCCACAATGGGAACTCCCTATATGCCCATTTTACGGATGAGGAAACTGAGGCACAGGGAAGCAAAGATGCTTGGCTAAGGTCAGAGGGTCAGTAAGCGGACCTCGAATTATAGATTCCCCACCACCTTCCTCCATGGCCTCCTTTCGGAGTCTCACCCAGGCTCTGGCTGGATGGAGGTCAGGGATAGAGGACCGGACACCTGGCTCTTCTCCAGCCCTGCCGCCCCCACCTCTGGCCTGGCCCTCACTCCCTTCATAGGTAGATTCTGGAAGAATGACACACACTGTGTTTTAACTGCCATCGTTTTTCTTTTCTTTTCTTTTTTTTTTTTCTCATTACAAAGGGAATATATGCTCACTGTAGAAAGATGGAAGAAAAGAGAGAGGCATTCTGAAAATAAAATTATTCCTGTCCTAGCGATGACCATTTTTGATGTTCTGGGCATGTCTTTTTATTTTCCATGTATAATCATCATCAAGACATCACCCAACAACACAAGATTGGCTCTGTGCGTGGCCCTGTGCTGAGCATCCTGCCCACATTGTCTCATTTAACCCTCACCTGATCTCATTTCATCCCCAATACAACCAGATGATACAATGATTAAAATCCCTATTTTACAGATAAGCAAATGGAGGTTCAGAGGGGTAAAGTAACACGCCAAATGTCGCAAAGCTGGTCACTGGTCCAGCTAGCTTCAAACTCACATCTTTTGGCTCTAACATCCAGGTTGTTTTCTTGATAACTTCCTGGAGCTGGGATTGCCAGGTCAAGCATATGTAAAATGCTAAGCCTTTTTAACTCCAATTTAAAAAAAATTCTGTACCATCCTAAAAAAAGGGTGTCAGTTTCTCAATTTGCACTCTTGCTGATAGGGTCTAGGAAGCCCTCTTTCCTGACACACTTGTCCATTTCAAACTTTATGTTTGAAAAACCTGTCAGTTTAATACACAAACAAGATATGTCGTCCCTGTTTCTGATGGTATTTCTTTACTTTCACTGTGTGTCATAGGACCCAACTGGCCAGGGCCTAACATCCTCCCAGATGGAAGCCCCATGTCTCAACACAGAAGGAACCAGAAGATAAGCTGAGTCACCAAGTTAAGGGTCACACCCAGTTACCTGACAACTTGGACACTCTTGTCACTGTGTACTCTGACCTTAGAAGCAAGTCCTATCCAGAAAACAGAATGTCCTGAAGTGTAGGTATCCCTCAGTCTCCCTGACCTGATAGGGAAACTGGGTTAGGAGTGGCCTTAGCCAAGCTTTGGGGCCTGAAACTTCCTCTCTGTCCCTGGGTCTCATTCTCTCTTGTGAAAAATTATAAATCTTCAGATTCAAGAAACTCGATGAATGCAAGGACAAGAAGTATGAAGAAAACGACACCACGGTATATCACAATCAAATTGTTCAAAATCAGTGATAAAGAAAAAAATCTTCAAAGTAGTCAGGTTTTAAAAAAAAGTTACATAATAAGGAAAAAAGAGAATGATAGCAGATTTCTTGTCGAAAATAATGCAAGTGAGAAGGAAAGGAACAACATCTTTAAAGTTGAAGGACAAGAATCTGTCCACTTAGAATTCTATGTCCAGCCAAGTTAACTTTCAAAAATGAAGGTTAAAAATAAAAATTTTTCCAGACAGAGAAGCTGAAAGAATTCATCACTAGCAGATCTACACCAAAAGAAAAGTTAAATCCTTTCAGGTTGAAGGAAAGTGATACCAGAGAGAAATATGGATCTACAAAAAGGCATGAAGAGCCTAAAAACTATATAAATAAACACATATGATTAGTTTTCTCATTATTTAAATCTCTTTAAAAGATAATTATTCAGAAAAAATAATAATGTTGTGTTGTATTTGAAACATGTGTAAAAGTAAAATGCATAATAATAATAATGCAATAGAAAAAGATGTAATATTCTTAGACGTAAAGTAATATAATATCACTTGAAAGCAGACTGTGATAATTTAAAGAAATGTACTACAAACCATACAGGAATCACCAAAAAAATAAAGTTATAGCTAATAATCAACAAGAGATAAAGACAGAATCATAAAACATTTAACTAATCCTAAAAAAAGGCAGGAAAGAGGGAACAAAGAATAGACAGGACAAGTAGAAAACAAATAGCAAGACCAATAAGAGACCTGAACCTACCCTTATTAACAATTACATTAAGTATAAATGGTCTAAATACACCAACTAAAAGGCAGAGACTTTCAGACTGGATAAAAAATAGACCCAACTATATGCTGCCTATAAGAAATGCACTTCAAATATAACGACAAAAGTGCATTAAAAGTAAAAGAATGGAAGGAGTTCCCTGGTGGCTCAGCAGAGTAAGGATCCAGCATTGTCGCTGCTGTGGCTCTGGTTACTGTTGTGATGCAGGTTCAATCCCTGGCCTGGAATTTCTGCATGCTGTGGGGATGGTCAAAGGAAAAAAAAAAAAAAAGGTAAAAGAATGGAAAAATATAGGCCATCTTAACACCAATCAAAAGAAAACTGGAAGGAGTTCCCATCATGGAGCAGTGGTTAATGAATCCGACTAGGAACCATGAGGTTGCGGGTTCGATCCCTGGCCTTGCTCAATGGGTTAAGGATCTGGTGTTGCCATGAGCTGTGGTGTGGGTTGCAGATGCAGCTCGGATCTCGCATTGCTGTGGCTCTGGTGTAGGCCAGTGGCTACAGTTCCAATTGGACCCCTAGCCTGGGAACCTCCATATGCCACAGACGCAGCTCAAGAAAAAAGCAAAAGAACAAAACAAAACAAAAAAAAAGCCAAAAAACTGGAGGGCTATATTTACGTTAGAAAAAGTATGTTTTAGAGAATAAAGTCATTTTATAATGATTGCGATCAATCCATCAGGAGGAACAATAACCCCAAATGTTTATGCATTTAATAATAAAAAACTTCATAATACATGAAGCAAAAAGTGATAGAAATATAAGCAGAAACAGACAATCCCCAATTATAGCCAGGGATTTCAATACCCCTCTCTCAATAACTGATAGAACAAGTAAACAGAAAAATAAATAAGGATACAGAAGATTTATATAACACTATCAACCAACTTGACCTTACATTTGTAGAACACTCCACGCAATAAGAGCAGAATACATATGTTCTTTTTGTGGAACATTTACCAAAATAGACCATATTCTGGGCCATTAAACAAGTCTCAAAACATTTTAAAAGATTCAAGTCACGAAAAATATGTTCTATGATCACAATAGAATTAAAGTAAAAAAAAAAATCAATAACAGAAAAAAACCCTGGAAAAATTCCGCAACATTTAGAAACAAAATAATACACTTCTAAATAACCCATGGACCCACAGAATGAGAGAAAATATTTGCAAATGAAGTGACCAACAAGGGATTAATCTCCAAAATACACAAACAGCTCAGGCAGCTCAAAATTAAAACAAAAACGAAAACCAAACAACTCAATCAAAAAATGGGCAGAAGATCTAAGTAGACATTTCTCCAAAGAAGACATACAGATGGCCAAAAATCACAGGCAAAGATGCTCAACATCACTAATTATTAGAGAAATGGAAATGAAAACTACAATGAGGTATCACCTCACACCAATCAGAATGGCCATTGTCAAAAAGCCCACAAACAATAAATTCTGGAGAAGGTGTGGAGAAAAGGGTACTGTTCTACACTGTTGGTAGGAATGTAAATTGGTACAACTGCTATGAAGAATAGTATGGAAGTTCCTTAAAAACTAAAGATAGAAATACCATATAATCCAGCAATCCTACTCCTGAGTATCTATCTGGAGAAAACCATAATTTGAAAAGATACATGCACCCCGATGTTCACTGCAGCACTATTTTCAATAGCCATGAAATATTTTCAATAGCCACCTAAATGGAAGCAACCTAAATGTCTATTGACAGATGAATGGTTAGAGAAGATGTATGTGTGTTTGAATACACACAAAATGGAATATTACTCAGCCATAAAAAAGAGTGAAATAATGCCATTTGCAGCAAATGGATGGACCTAGAGATTATCATACTAAGTAAGCTAGGTAAGGAAAAACAAATATCATGTGATATCACTTGTATGAGGAATCTTAAGCAAAAAAATAGTTCAAAAAATGAATTTATTTATAAAATGGAAAGAGAATCACAGAGTTAGGAAACAAATTTATGGTTACTAAAGGGGAAAGGTAAGGGGCAGGGATAAATTAGGAGTTTGGTATTAACATACGCACGCACTACTATACATAATATAGATAATCAACAAGGACATACTATAGAGCACAGGGAACTCTACTCAATATTCTGTAATAACCCATATGGGACAAGAGTCTGAAAAAGAATGGATACATCTATATGTGTAACTGAAGCACTTTGCTGTAGAGATGAAACTAATACAATATTTTAAATCAATTATACTCCAGTATAAAATAATTTTTTAACATTTAAATAAATAAATAACCCATGAATCAAAGGGAAGCAATAGTGAAATTAGAAAATATTTTTGAACTGAATGAAAACGAAAATACCAGAAATCAAAATTTCTGGGGTGCTGCTAAAATTTCTGGGGTACTTTGGGAAAACTTTATAGCACTAAATGCCTATACTAGTGAAGAAGAAAGGTTTCAAATCAATGGCCTCTGCTTTTACCTTAAAAAACTAGAAGAACAAATTAAACCAAAAGAAATAGAGACAAGGAAATAATAAATATTATACTAGAAATCAACAAAAAAGGAAAACAGAAAAGCAACAGAGAAACATCAGACACACCACAGCTGGTTCTTTGAAAAGATCAATAAAATTGATAAATCTCTTGCCAGATGGATCAAAGAAATAAAATATAAAGAGAGAGGACACAAATTACCAATATCAGAAATGAAAGACGTGACATCAGTACAGATTACACAGATATTAAAGCAATAATATGGTTTAAAACTTATTACAGTAGTTCCCATCGTGGCGCAGTGGTTAACGAATCTGACTAGGAACCAGGAGGTTGCGGGTTCGGTCCCTGCCCTTGCTCAGTGGGTTAAGGATCCGGCGTTGCCATGAGCTGTGGTGTAGGTTGCAGACGCGGCTCGGATCCCGTGTTGCTGCGGCTCTGGCGTAGGCCGGTGGCTACAGCTCCGATTCGACCCCTAGCCTGGGAACCTCCATATGCCACAGGAGCAGCCCAAAGAAATAGCAAAAAGACAGAAAAAAATTAAAAAAATAAAACTTATTACAAAGCTACAGTAATAAAGTCAGTATGGTACTGTCATAAGGATAGATCAATGGAACAGAACTGAGAGTCCAGAAAAAAAACATAACCCTTACATTTATGGTTAGCTGATTTCTAACAAGGGTGCCAAGAACATTCAATGGCAGAGGCAGGGGAAACAGCCCTTTCAACAAATGATGATGGCACAACCGAATATCCATGTGGGAAAAAAACAAAAACAAAAACAAAAAACAAAACTAGACTACCTCACACTATGTACACAAAATTAACTGAAAATGGATCAAAGATCTAAGTGTAATAGCTAAAGCTATAAAATGCTTAGAAGAAAAAATATTATAAAAAATCTTTATAATCTTGAACAAGGCAATGGTTTCTTAAATGTGACACCAAAAACACATGCCCCAAAAGAAAAAATAGATAAATTAGATATCAGCAAAATTTAAAAGGACTACAGGGGACACTACCAAGAATGTGAAAAGACAACCCACAGAATGAGATAAATATTTGAAAATTATATATCTGATAGCAGATCTGTACTCCAAAGTATATAAAGAACACTTACAACTTAATAATATAAAGACAAGTAACCCAATTTTAACACGGGCAAAGGATTCAAAAGGACATTTCTCAAAAGAAGACGTGAATGGTAAATAAACACAAGCTCAACATCAGTAGCCATCAAAGTTATGCAAATCAAAACTACGATGAGATACCACTTCACATCCATTAGGATGGCTCTAATTAAAAAGACAGATAGTTACAAATGTTTGTGAGGATCTGGAAAAATTAGAACCCTCATGTATTGCTGTGGAAATGCAACATGGTGCAGCCACTTTTGAAAACAGCCTGGGAGTTGCTCAAAACCTTACCACAGATCATATGAACCAGTGATTCCACTCCTAGCTAAACACCTCTAAAATGAAAATGTATGTCCACACAAAAGCCTATACACACTGTTCACAGCAGCATTATTTGTAATGTCTAAAAAGTTGCATTATTTGGAATGCAACATAAATGACCATAAATTGAAGAATGGATTGATAAAATGTAGTCTATCCATACAATGCAAGACCATCCAGCAATAAAAAATGAATGACTCTTACATGCTATAACTTGTATAAACCTTGAAAACATGATAAATGAAAAAAGCCAGTCACAAAAGGCCATATATTATCTGATTCCATTTATATGAAGTATTCCAAATAAGCAAATCTATAGAAATAGAAAGGAGATTAGTGGTTGCCCAGGACTAAGGGTAGGGGAGTGGGGAGTGGGGCGTGGGAAAGGAGGAGAGGCTGCTAACGAGTATACAGTTTCTTTCGGGGAGGTGATGAAATGTTTTAAAATGGACGTGGTGATAGGTGTACAACTCTGTGTACAATGGTATTAAAACCGTTGATTTGTACACTTTAAATAGGTAGATTGCATGGTATGTAAATTATATCTCAATAAGCAATTATTTTTTAAAGGGATAACAAAGGAACATAATGAACCTTTATGCCAATAAATTTGACAACTTAGATAAAACAGACAAATTTCCCATTACCAAAGACCATGCAAAAGCTCAATATTTATTAAAGGAATTGAATTTGTAAACAAAACTTTCCCACAAACAAAACTCATGGCTCAGCTCGCTTCACTGGTGATTCTGATCAAACACTTGCATGCTAATTCTACACAAACGCTTGTAAAAGACCGAAGAGGAGGAAATACTTTGCACCTCACTTTATGGGGTCCTGATACCAAAACCAGACAAATTCAATACAGTAAATGAAAACTACAGACCAGCAGCCCTCCTGAATACAGATGCCAAAATCCCAAACCAAATTTTAGCAAATCTAATTCAACAATATATTAAAAGGCCAAGTGGGGCTCATCCTAGGAGTGTAGAGTTGGCTCAACATTTGAAAATTAATCAATATACTCCATAACGGACTAAAAGAGAAAAACCATGTGATCATCTAAAAAGACAGAGAAAAAAGCATTTCACGAAATCCAATAGCCATTTGTGATTTTAAAAATTCTTGGCAAACAGAGAACAGACAGGAAGTTCCTCGTCTGGGTAGGAGCATCTACAAAACCCTGAAAGCTAACATCACAATCAATGGTGGAAGACTGAATGCTTCCTTCCTAGATCAGGAACAAGACAAGGATGTCCACTCACCCTACTCCTATTTAACACCGCACTGGAGTTTCTAGCCAGGGCAATTAGGCAAGAAAATGAAATGAAAGCCATCCAGATGAGAAAGAAAGAAATAAAACTATCTTTATTTGTAGATGACATGCTTACCTACAGAGAAAATCCAGAAGCCACACACACAAAAAAATTCTTAGAATCTATAAGCAAGCTTACCAAAGCATGGGATACAAGATCAATATACAAAAATCAATTTTTAAATATATACCAGGAGTTCCTGTCGTGGCGCAGTGGTTAACGAATCCGACTAGGGACCATGAGGTTGCGGGTTCAGTCCCCACCCTTGCTCAGTGGGTTAAGGATCCGGCGTTGCTGTGAGCTGTGGTGTAGGTTGCAGACGTGGCTCGGATCCCGCGTTGCTGTGGCTCTGGCGTAGGCTGGTGGCTACAGCTCCGATTAGACCCCTAGCCTGGGAACCTCCATACGCCACAGGAGCAGCCCAAAGAAATAGCAAAAAGACAAAATAAAATAAAATAAAATAAAATAAATAAATAAATACATACATACCAGCTACAAACAATCAGAAATTTAAAAATTTAAATACCATATACAGTATCATCAAAAACATGAGATAGTTAGGGATAAACATGGTGAAAGACCTGGATACGGGAAACTAAATTATTGCTAAGTTTTTGTGTTTGTTTTTTTTTAACACCTAAATAAACTGAGACACCTTGCTCAGGATTAGAAAACTCAATATTGTTAAGATGTTCATTTTCCTCAAATGGACCTATATATTCAAATCAATCTCGATCAAAACCACAATAGGCATTTTTGTAGAAATTGATAAGCTAATTGTAAAATTCATGTGGAAATGCAAAGGACCCATAATAATCAAAGCAACTTTAAAGAAGAAGAGCAAAGCTGGAGGGCCTGACTTTAACACAGTGTGATACTATATAAAAACAGACAAATAGATTAATGGAACAGAAGAGTCCAGAAATAGACTCTCACGCATATATGGACAACTGACTTTTGACAAAGGAGCAGAGAAAATCAGCAGAGCCAGAAGAGATTTTTTTTTTTCCCCAAAAAGTGGTGCTGGAATGAATGAGCAAAAAGTGAAATTTAATCCATACTTTACATTATATACAAAAATTAACTCAAAATGGGTCATAGTTATAAACAAAAAACCTGAAACTATAAAACTTCAAGAAGAAAACATAGACTCAGTCTTTACGATTTGGGGTTAGGTACAGATTTCTTAGATATGACAACAACAAACAATCCATAAAAGAACAAACTGATAAATTGGATTTCATCAAAGTTTAAAAAGACTTGTTCTTTGAAAAGACAATCCACAAACTGGAGGAAGATATTTATAAAGCATATATCCTTTAAAGGACTTGTATCCAGAATACAAAAAGAACCCTTAAAACTCAGGAATCAGAAAACAAACAACCCAGAGTTCCCATTGTGGCTCAGCGGAAAGGAACCCAACTAGTATCCATGAGGATGTAGGTTTGATGCCTGGGCTCACTGGGTGGGTTATAGATCCAGCGTTGCGGTGAGCTGTGGTGTAGGCTGCAGACATGGCTCAGATCCTGCGTTGCTGTGTCTGTGGCGTAGGCCGTCAGCTGCAGCTCTGATTTGATCCCTAGCCTGAGAACTTCCATAAGCTGTGGGGGCAGCCCTAAACAAGCAAAAAAGCAAAAAGAAAACAAACAACCCAATTTAAAAATGGGTAAAATATAAAAAGAGACACTTCACCAAAGAAGAGATACAGATGGCAAATAAACACATTGAAAAGATGCCCAACATCACTAGTCATTGGGGAATTGCAAAGTAACCCCACAGTGAGATATTACAACTATTAGATTGCCTGAAATTGGAAAGAGTGACTCTGAAAAGTGTTGGTGAGGATGTGGAGGAACTGGAACTTCCATACACTGCTAGTCGACATTTTAAATAGTGGGCCCACTTTGGAAAATACCTTGACAGGCTTCTTTAAAAGTTAAACATACACTGGGAGTTCCCGTCGTGGCGCAGTGGTTAACGAATCCGACTATGAGGTTGTGGGTTCGATCTCAGGCCTTGTTCAATGGGTTAAGAATCCAGCATTGCCATGAGCTGTGGTGTGGGTCACAGACGTGGCTCAGATTCCCTGTTGCTGTGGCTGCGGTGTAGGTCGGCGGCTGCAGCTCCGATTCGGCTGCAGCTCCGATTCGACCCCTAGCCTGGGAATCTCCATATTCCGTGAGTGCGGCCCTAGAAAAAGACAAAAAGACCAAAAAAAAAAAAAAAAATTAAACGTACTCCTACCATATTGTCCAGTCATTCCTCACCTAGGTATTTACTCAAGAGAAATGAAAGCATGTGTTCATACAAAGACTTGAAAACACAAATTCATAGAATCTTTATTTGTAACAGCCCCAAACTTGAAATAAGCCCAAATGTACACAAGCAAATGGATAAATGAGCTGTGGCATATCCACACAGTGGAATACTACTCTATACAATAAAAAAGAATGAACTATTGATACATGCTACCCCATGGATGAATATCCAAATAATTATGCTGAGTGAAAGAAGCCAAACAAAAAGAATAAGTATGACTCCCTTTATATAGAATTCTAACACACACAAATGAATGCCTGCCTGGAGAAGGGGAGGGGCAAGGGTAGAGTTGGGGGGCGAGGGGTGGAAGAGGAACAAGAGGGAGGCTTACCCAGGGCCAGGAGGAAACTTTTGGGAGTAATGGACACCTTCATTTTCTTGATTATGGTTTCACCAGGGTGTACATTTGTCAAAACCTACCAATTTGAATGCTTTAAAGATGTGTGATTGATTGTATGTCAATTATACCTCAATAAAAGCTGTTTTTTCAAAAGTAAAATAAATCAAAGTTACATAGGAAAGGGAAAAAAAAGATTAAACTAGAATACTTTGCGTTTTTTTTTCCAATTCAGAGGTTCTCACATTTTTTAAGTCTTGAAATGTTAAGTCTCATCTGTTCAAAGATTCATAATCATTTATTTACAGAGTATAAACATACCTCATTCTGTCATTTAAAGATAACCATACTGAGATACTGAGATGCACTGGTACCAAGTAAGAGGCTGTGATTCTAAATTATGTCTTCTAAAAATGTAACACCCATAACCTGAAAAGTCATGATTCTATCACTTTATCACTTTCCATTCTTTTTTTTCCCCAATATGAATGGATGGGTAGAATGGCTCCTATTCTGTCAGAATGTAAATCACCTCCTGCTTTAGGGAGCCACTAAACACGGTGTGTTGGAAGAGTTTTAAATGACACAAGGATGCAATTCCACCACAGGAATGAGCAGCGAGGGAGGGAACTCATGTGAGAGATGAAATACAGAAGTGTTCTAGAGTTTTAACCCCCTGCCCCAACGCCAGAGAAGAAAAACCTTCCCAGACAGAACAATTTGTAGGACATCTCCAACACCACAGCAGATACCTGCAGTGATTTTTTTTTTTGTCTTTTTGTCTTTTAGCCATTTCTTGGGCCACTCCCTCGGCATATGGAGGTTGCTAGGCTAGGGGTCAAATCGGAGCTGTAGCCTCTGGCCTACACCACAGCCACAGCAACTCGGGATCCAAGCCACGTCTGCAACCTACACCACAGCTCATGGCAACACTGGATCCTTAACCCACTGAGTGAGGCCAGGGATCGAACCCACAACCTCATGGTTCCCAGTCGGATTCGTTAACCACTGCGCCATGACGGGAACTCTTATCTTTTTCACTTTAAAATGTTTTTTATATTTTGCTTTTACTTAAAAAAAAACAACAACAAAAAAAAACCCACAGTTCTTTATTACTTTTTATAAAAATCTTTTGAGGGCCGTACCTGCGGCATATGGAAGTTCCCAGACTAGGGGCTGAATCGAAGTTGCAGCTGCCGGCCTACACCACAGCCACAGCAATGCAAGATCTGAGCCACATCTGTAACCTACGCCACAGCTTGTGGCATTGCCACATCCTTACCCCACTGACTGAGGCCAGGGATCGAACCTGTATCCTCAGGGACACTATGTTGGGTTCGTAATCCTCTAAGCCACTACGGGAATGCCCTACTTTTATTTCTATATTTTTGGTCTTTTTAGGGCTGCACCAGCAGTATATGTAAGTCCCCAGGCTAGGGGTCGAATTGGAGCTGTAGCTGCTGGCCTGCACCACAGCCACAGCAACGTGGGATCTGAGCCAAATCCGTAACCTACACTACAATACAGGATCCTTAACCCACTGAATGGGGCCAGGCATCAGCCTACATCCTCATGGACACTAGTTGGGTTCCTTATGCTGAGCCACAGTGGGAGCTCCCCTACTTTCACTTTTAAATGAATAGGCTTTACTTTTTTGGGGGGGGGAGAACAATTTTAGGTTTATAGAAAAGTTGAGCAGAAAAACACCAAGCTCCCATGTATCCTTTCTTCTTCCCCCTTGTTGTCTCCTGATTGTTAACACCTGTGCATCAGGGTGGTACATTTGTTACAACTGAGGGACCAGTGTTGATACATTATTATTAACTAAAGTCCATAGTTTAAATTAGGGTTCACTCTGTATTGTAAAGTTCCACTGGTTTTGACAAATGTATAATGTCATGTACCCACCAGCTCAGTATCATACAGAATAGTTTCACTGCCCTAAAATCTTCTGTGCTCCACCTACTCAACCCTCCCTCCCTCCCCTTGAATCCTTGGCAACCACTGATCTCTTTACTGTCGCTATAGTTTTACCTTTTCCAGAATGTCATACAGTTGCAATCAGACAGTATGTAACCTTTTCAGACTAGCTTTTCACTAGCAATTGTGTTTAAAACTCCCCCATGCCTTTTTGTGGCTTGATCGCTCATTTCTTTTTAGTGCTTAATAATATTCCATTAAATGTATGCACCACCCTTGACTGGCCCATTCACCCACCGAAGGACATCTCGGTTGCTTCCACAAGGTTGATCCTATTTATGCAAAATCATCTACACATATGTACTTCATCTGCAGACGACTTCAAAACTACACGAGTTACAATTCATGGGAGTATTTTGAGTACACAGTACAAGCACTGTCCTACATGTTTTTACATCATTTCATCCTCGAAATTGTCTCACGAGGTAGGGACCATTACTGACCCCACTTTATAGGTGAGAAGACCAGAGCACAGAGAACTTAGGTAACTTGCTTGAGGTCAACCAGCTAAGTGGCAGAGTGGGATGTGAACTTGGGCCTCGTGGCACCAGTGCCCATGCGCTTATGTAAATCCCTAAGCCCTGACCACAGCCCCTGAGGCTGCTCAAGGTCCGGTCCCAGCCACCCACTCAGGCTCCACAGCGTCTTCCTCCCTGCTCACTCCAACGCTCCAACCTGCCCCCCCTTCCTTGCTCGTCCCTAAAACACCCCTAGGCTCACACCGCAGGGTCTGCACATTTGCCATTCTCTCCACCAGGAATAATTTCCCCTACTCTGCTTTATACACATGACATCTGCTCATCCCTCAGGTCAGCGTCACCTCCTCCAGGCAGGCTTCCCACCCACCAGCCTGGGCTGGGACCTCTCATTTGCATCCACAGTTCCTATGACCCTCCCCTGAGGGCCTCATCACAGTTCTACCTACTTTTTGAGTCCCCTGAGAGTGAAGAAGTGTCTGCTCACTCAGAGCCATTCCCCTCTGTTCACCACAGGGCCTGCCATGGACTGGGCACTCAACGAATATCTGATGAAGGAATGAATAAATGAATGAATCAATCCATCTGCCAGGGCAGATTGATGTGGAGTGGCAGCTGGAAGGGAGGTGGAGTCCAGGGAATGTTTACTCTCATCTTTGCATTCTGGGGTTTATCTGCCTGGATAGTATTCCAGCGGACAAATATCATCTTCCGACCCTGCGGCATTTCGGCTGTCTGAGGGACCCCTGTCTGCCGCTCTCCCAGCTCTGCCTGTGGCCCCGGTGGGCGGTGTATTAATAAACGGAGGGTGAAGGTCACCCAGCTCGCAAGCACCGAGCTGTCCTTGACTCGGGTGCAGATGAAACACGCTGGGGCGGGGGAGCCGCTTCACGGAGCGCTGAGCATGTGCAAGCTATTTCTGATTCCCACCTGGCCAGGCACAGCGCATCTGCCGCGGGAGCCGGAGCCAGCCTGGCCAGGAGAACTGCTGACCAGCCACCCGGCCATGCTCGCACCAGACCTGGCCACTGACCTGCTGGAAGCCCTCCCTCACTCTCCAGTGCCTGGGGTGGGTGAGGTGGGGGGACCCTCTACCTGGTATGGAGGCTTGGCCAGGTCAGTCCCTGGCCACCGTCCCACTCTCCACTCTCCTGAGAGCAGCCAGGCCCTTGCCCAGCTCCTGGCCTTTGCACATGCCGCTCCCTCTGCCAGGAATGCCTGTTTGGCCTCACTCCCACTTTTCTCTTTTTCTTCTTTTTTCTTTTTCAGGGTTGTACCTATGGCATATGGAAGTTCCCAGGCTAGGAGTCGAATCAGAGCTGCAGCTGCGGGCCTATGCCATAGCCACAGCAACATGGGATCCGAGCTGCATCTTTGACCTACACCGTAGCTTGCAGCAACACCAGATCTGTAACCCACTGAGCAAGGCCAGGGACTGAACCCGCATCCTCATGGATATTAGTCAAGTTCTTAAACTGCTTAGCCACAAGGGGAACTCCAGGCTCACTCCCACTTAACCAACCTATAGTTTTCAGTTTGGAAAATTTCAGAAAAACCTTCCCAGACCATCACCCCAGTCCTTGTCCCATGGCTGTCTGCTCTCACAACACAGATCCTCATGACCCACTGGCCTATGATCTCTCTCCCAACCTATGATGTGGCCACTGTGCAGGCCCTCGGGGTCATCTCCATGTCCCAAGGTCCAGCGAGGGCTTGGCCCATAGCAGACATGAATCCACGTTTGCTGATTGACTACAGGAGGGAGAAAGCGCTCTTGGTGCTGAGGGGGACAGAGGAAGTGGGGGCAGGGGAGCAAGTGATTGAGGTCTGGCTGTGACTTGGAGGCCAAGGGTAGAGAGATCTGGTCCAAAGGGGCAGGGTGGTGGAGAGGAGGCTGGCCGCAGGGAGCTCCAGGTACCAGGTGTGGCCGCTGCAGGCCCTGCCTCCCTAGCCCCGACGGGCACAGTGGCTGTGGCATCTGTACAGAACAGAGCGTTCTGTCTAAATATATCTGCTCGCGACCCAGGACACACGGGGAGGGAGTGGGGGGCGAGGCAGGCCTGAGTGCTCAGAGAGCCTTTACAGGAGCCCTGGCCTGGCCCACGGCCACCTGCACTGGTGGGTGGAGTCCACCTCGGGGCCCGTGATCAGGGTGGGCCTGGTGGGCCTTTCTAGGCTAGGTTCTCAATGCCTGACCTCCTACCCAAAAGCAGCAGCCCCGAATGTGGGCCACGCACAAACCAGGCCAGCAGAGGAGGGAGGGACACAGAGGTGAGCCTGGGGGAAGGGGAGACACAGAGGTGGGCCTGGGGGAGGGACGGAAAAGTGGGCCTGGGGGAGGGACAGAGAGGTGGGCCTGGGGGAGGGGGACAAAAAGGGGGACCGGAGGAGGAGGCCTCGGTCCCAGGCAATCCTGAGTCCAGGCCCTCCCCACCGCTTTTTTGTAATGAAGGCACAGAGAGGGAGGCAATTCCAACAGGGTCACTGAGGAGTCTCAAGGCAGTGAGAGATGGAGAACACAAGTGTCTCCGCTTCCAGGAACCCTGAGGGCTTCTAGAACTCTTCAGCTTCTTGAGGTCCTCCCTCAGAGTGGGACAGCAGAAAGAGCACTAGACCCAGAGTCCAGGGGCTGTGGTTCAGCCCCATCTCCACCACTGAGGCCCTCAGGTAAGTCATTTCTGGGCCTCTGTCTTCCTGTCTATAAAATGGGGGTGAGCGCGTGTCTCTCTCTGGTACAGGCACTCTGCACATATGCGTGTCCGCTCCTTGGCTCCTCTCCCAGGCTGGTCTCACCTGGAGCCCAGGACAACTTTCTGTGAGCTGACCTGGGCTGGATGTGGGAGGGAGCACCGGAGGCTTCCAGTGTGTGTGGGGGGGCGTGTCATAAAAGACATACCATCAGCTGCTGCTTCTTGAGCACCTACCATGTGCCAGGCCCCATCCTAGATACTTTAACATAGGAATGTCACCTCACCCTCATACCAAGCCCCCAAGGCAGGCAGAAACGCTGTTATCCCATGGAAACTGAGGCTCAGAGAGGTTTCGGTGACTGGCTGAAGGTCACACAGCTGGGGAGCAGAGCCAGACTCAAGCTCAGGCCAACCCTCAGAGTGGGCTCCCTTCCTCCTGTGAAGCGGGGGGCAAGCCTGTTGGGAGCCACCCCAGGAGATCAGCCTGTGGCTCCAAAAAGCCTCCCAGCGTCCCCATCCCCGGGGGCTGAGGCAGTCCCCAGCTTTCCATTCAGGTTTGCTCTTTCAATTAAAAACAAAACCAGAAAAAAACCCATACAACGCTGTTTATTAAAACAGCTGGACCTAAAGAGTCGCTGCCATTAACCTCTTAACATCTCATTTTTAAACAGGCACTAAGGCCCCACACAGTTGGAGCCTCCTGCCTGCCCTTGCCCACGCTCACCCGAGGCAGGAGGGAGCAGAGCCTGGGCCCCTGGAACGGCCGGTCTGGGTTCAAATCCCAGCTCTACCAGCTGCCGGCAGGGTGCTCTTCCAATCGCCACTCTCCCTCTCTGTACCCTGTTTCCCCACCCTCCAGGGGACAGTGGTCCCTCGACCCAGAGTCACTGGGTGTCCTGGAGAGACGGGTGAGGTCAAGTGCTGGCCCAGGTCCCACGGGAAACAGCCGGCATCTCTCCAGGTTAACTTATCAATGATGACAAGTTAAGGTTCCCTAAAAAAGATCCTCAGATTCCCTCAAAGTAGCTCCTGGAGACAGAAAGTGTGTGTCTGAATGAAAGAGAGATAATAGGTGTTTATTATCATTTTAAGCCCCTACGTTGTGGGGTCATCTGTTAGGCAGCACCAGATAACACAGAGGTCAGCCTCCAGATGGGGGGTCAGAGAAGGCAGAGAGCAAGTGAGGCTGATTCCAGAAGGTGCGCTTTCCATGCTCCCAGGCTGGGCATGTGGGGGCCCTTCCTCTCACTGCTTCCCTCCCAACCTTGGCCTTCCCTGTAGGGCTGCTTCTCATGACTGTTTACAGACACGAAAACAGATCTGAAACAACTCTAACCTACGGAGCCTACTGTGTGCCAGCTCAAAGCCAAAGGCTTTCACATATCATTTTCATCAAATTCTTCCAACAGCCGTTTGGGGGTGAAGGGTATCATGCCAGGTGCCTAGAATAATGTCTGGCACATAATAGGTGTTTGCATTACTTCTGAATGGACTGGGCCGCAGTGATAAACAGACCCCACATTTCAGAGGCTTAAAGAATAAGAACTGCATTCCTTTCAAATAGGTGGGCTTCTCCTCAGGCTGACAAAAACCAGCTCTGGTAGGTCCACAATCTAAAAGAGGGCTATCAACCAGCCAACATCCTGCTTGCTCAGCCCCGAGCCACCCACCTGGTGCCCCAGATGGGCTCATGCAGCCATCGCCCCCACTCCTGGTTGGGGAGGAAAGGATCGAGGGATCAGGGGCTCTGGTCTGAGGCACCTGCCATGTGACCCCATGCCTCTGTGGGACAGGAGTCCGTGGGGGCAACAGCCTGACCCTGGCCATCAGCCTCAACAGTGCCTGGCTGACACCCATGAGCTGTGTACCCACTGTGTGCCAGGCCTGAGGCTGGGCACTGCTGGGGGAACCAAGAGGTACCAGCCTGGCCCCTACCTGGAGGGGCCTCCGCTGGTCGGGGAGGGGCGGACACATATGTGGACAGTTCTCTGGAGTCTGGGTGGGAATGACCCACATGGGACAAGGGGGCCAGTCTCCTGGAAGGAAGAGGTCTGAATCAAGTGGTAAATAACAAACAGGAGTTCCTGAGCAAAGACTCTGGGGAAGGGTTTTCCTGGCAGAGGGAACAGTCAATGCGAAGGCTGATGACCAGAGGACAAGGTGTGCTCTGGGAGTAGGGGAGGGCCTGACAGGGGCAGGAAGGGGGTGCAGGAGAGCACAGAGGCAGGTGACAGAGGCAAGGACTGGGCCATGAAGTGTGCAAGGGGCTGGGTGTGGTTCTGAATCAATCTCGCCTGTGTGTAGACCAGAGACCCAGGAGGGGCTGGGACTGTCCTCTGTTAAGAGTCAAAAGATGCTTGAGAAGGGACATGGGGCAGAGAAGGGGCCCAACATCTGCTGTGTAGCTGAACCCCTAGTCCCCTCCCCAGGGCCCTAGGCTTAAGGCTACCTCCCCTCCTCCAGCCTCTAGGAATGGCCTATCCTTTACCAAACCCAGTCTAGCAAATGGTTCCTGGAAGCTTTGAGGCTGATGGCTCTGGGGACCCCTGCCCACCACTGCCCCTATCCCCCCAGGCTGCCGGCTGCCTGTGCCCCACCCTGCCTAATGTCGGCAGAGTAGTGACACACTGGGCCAGCAGAGTCAGTTGGCTTTGGCCTCGGCCTCAGCAGGCAGGCAGATGGCCAACACTCCATGCCAGTGCCGGGAAGGCCTGGGGCGTGGCCGGCCAGGACAGCACTGTGGGTCTGTCCTGCTCTGGAACCTTCTGTGGCTCACCAGTTTCTCTCAGTGCGAAGCATTCCTGCAGGAGGAGGCCGCCAGGCTGGGAAGAGGAGCCCAGTTCCACTCGAACTTGCTTCAAGACCTCAGGCAAGTTGCTCAAATGTCCTGAATTGGACTCAGTGAGAGCTGAGAGCTTCCTCCAGGAACCCGTCAGGGATCCAATCCACATTCAGCCAAGTTTCCAGTCCCACCTGGACAGGCCGCTCCACCTCCACCTGTTTCCCTGTACGGCAGCAGTGCCCCGGGCACCCACCCCCGGCCCTGACTCCACCTCACCCCGAGCTCCCCCTTACCCCCTCCAGGCCTGCGACCCTCATGCTTCCCATGCTGCCCCCACCACAGGGCCTTTGCACCAGTTAACTCCCCACTTGCAAGTCTCAGCTCCAGCGTCACCTCCCTGGCGCAGCCCTCTTGACCCCAGACTAGGTCAGACCTCCTTGTACTTCTCTGTGGTAGCAGCACCTGTCACGGATGTGTTTACATTCATCGGGGAGGCGGGCTGTGACTGCTGACCTCCCAAAAGGACGGTGGCCTCCACAGGCCAGGGACCAGGGGCTCGGTCCACTGACACATGCCCGGCACCTGCTCTAGGCACAGGGCAGGGGTTTAAGAGGTTTTGTTGAATGAACATGGAAGATGCAAGAGAGGGAGGGAAGCGCAGAGGAATGAAAATATGTACCGCCCAGCGTGAGGAGGACCTGACGATAAGCCCAGGTCCTGGCTCGGGTGGTGGGGGGCAATGTCACACACCCCACATACACACATACCTCACATACACACACACACTCCACACACACACAACCCCCTCATATAAAAAACACAAACATACACTCACCCCGCACAGGGGCGGGAAGGGGCCTGAAGGCGGCCCTACCTCCAGGCCAGTGCCCTCACTGTCCCCAAGTCCCCTGATGAACTAGACAGACAAGGGGCAGAGGCTCAGACAGGCAGAGGCGGGCTGGCCCATGACTAGCCAAGACCCCTAGGCCGCTGAGGGCCAACCAGCCTCCATAGCTGCCCACGCTGTCCCTGGAAGGCCTTGTACACTCCTGGTCCTCCAGGAATCTCTCACACCCCAAAGGTGGCAGGTCCCAAGGAGGAGAGGCGTGAGATGCTGACACCTCCTCACTGCCATCACACCTCCGAGCTGCGGGTCAGTGAGGAGCCTCAGAAAACTCCCAGCACAGCCAGGTGGGGGCCCAGGGATGGGCCAGGCACCCCCACCCCCACTTCATCCCCTCTTCCTGCACAGATGGAGAAATGGAGTCAGAGTCCCAGGGAGGACACGGGGGAGGGATGCTCACCGCCACCAGGCTGGCCTCTTGCCTGGGGCTCGCCTGCCTTCTCACCTGGAAGCCTGAGTCACACAGACCGGGGTTCAAATCCTCGCTCTATACCCACCAGCTGTTCAGCCTCAGTTTCCTCGGCCGTGAGCTGGAGATGATCACGGCACCCCACCCCCTCCACTCTGGGGTGTACACATGGAGAACACAGCTGGCAGAGGCCCCTGCCCCCCCCCAGCAGCAGGCTGAGTCCAGCCAGGACTCCTCCCAAGTTGCAGGTGACCCCCTCAGAGCCATCACTGTGAAGCTGCCTCATCAGCCTCAGAATCCCACTGCCTGGCCCTCACAGTGCACCCTGCCCTGGGGGTCACACAGTGAGGCCCCGGCATGCAGAGACTTGAACTTGGGCCCGTCTCAGCAGAAACTCCAGCCCCGAACCTCCCACCCCAAAGTGAATCTGGCAGAGCCGAGGAGGTGCCAGGGCTTGGCGGCAGCCGGGGGAGGGAGGGAGGGAGGCAGGCAGGCAGCTGGGGGTGGTGGGAAGAACCTTTTTTTCCCCTGTCTTTAGCAAACCCGGATCCCCGTTTCCAAGCTGCGCTCCGAGCCCTCAGTTGCTGCGTCACTGCGCGCAGTCAGCCCACAGTGGGCGGAAGGGGAGGCTCCCTCCCTCGGGAAGGGACTGGGGGGACGGGGTGGGGGTGGGGAGCCAGGCAGAGGGTCCGGGGTGAGGACACTGGGGGCTCCCTGACACCTCCCTGAGGGAAGCACAGCTGAGTTCACCCCTGGAATCACCTCTGTGAGCTGGGCTGAGCTGGGAGAGCCTTGGAGACTTACCCCCGGGCACCTGACAAACAGATGGGTACCCCAAGGCTCAGAGAAGTGCAGGGACTCAGTTGGCAACACACAGCAACCAAACAGCTCATCCTTTGTATTCCAACCCCCCATCTCCTAGCAGCTGCAAAGCAAAAGCCTCCTGGGCCCACCTCTGTCACCGCAGGCCCCCCTGTCACTGCAGAAAGAAGACTGTCTGAACAAGAGGCTAGTTCTCACTCCCCAGCCCTGGCACCTGGGTGCACAGAGACCCTGCCGGCACAATCACAAGTGCCACATCAGGGTGAGGTTCTGAGCCCTGGTGTGGGGCCCAACACAGCGGTAGGTACACAGCAGGTGCTCAGTAAGTGGCCTTGGGCTCCTTTTACATGCCAGGAAGCCTGCCCCTCTGCTACAGTGTCAAAAACAGAACCTGCCCATATCATGTGTTTTCTAAAGATGACCTCCTCATGGACCAGATGTCACTTTAGTCATTTTTGAAGCAAACTCGGGGAGACAAAAGACCTGCACAGGCCTCTCAGGCCGAAGAGAGGAATACAAATGCCATGTTTGCTCCTGCCCTACTCAGGAGCGGCTGCACGCCTGTGACCGGGCCCTGGAGGCTGCAATGTGTGCGTGAGGCGACTCTGTCCCTTCCTCGCATGGCCCAGGAACCAAGCATTTTGTTCTCCTTCTGTTCTGCCATCGTCGTCACTTCTCAGGACCCACGTCACCTCCCCGCCCACCCTGGAAGCCAGGGAGACAGGCCACCTACCAGAGCTGTGTGTTAGTGGCGACTAAAGGAGCTGGAAGAGGCCACGGCTCTCTCACTAACAGCATCTCCCCCTGCGGCCTCTGGCAGGGCCGGGGGTGAGGCTCTGCTGAGTGACCAGTGACATCCACAGGCACTCTGACGTCGCTCTCAGACCAGGCTGAGCTCCGCCTCCAGCGTGTGTCCAGGTTCCCTCAAACTAGGATCTGGGTCTGCTGCATTGGGTGCCCACGGCCTCACGTCCACCTTCCATGCCCCCACCTGACACTTCTGCTGAACGAATGGCAACTTCTGAATCCTCAGAACACAGGGCTAAGACCACCCTTGAAACGCTAACTGACCTGGATTCAAATCCGGTGCCAGCCCTTTGCCAGCTGTGGGGCCCTGGATGACCTACTACGGTTCCCGGTGCCCCAGTTTCCTCGTCTGTGAAATGGGGAGAGTCGTCACGGGGTGCGATGGGACTAGCATCGAGGCCGGCTTTACAGTGTCAGAGCTGGTGCTCATGAAACCAAGGGTCCAGCACCGGCCCCGGGAGGCCACCACTGATGCTCTGTGGGACATGCGGGTGTGAGTCAGTGATCCCTTGTCATGACGATCATCACCAGCAGCATCAGCAGGGCTCCCCAAGCCTGGTTTTGCAACCAGCCCTGGTGAAGGGTGTAGCAAAATTCTCTAAACAAAATTTGCTTCCATTCATTTTGGGTTTTTGAAAAGGCCACGTTAGACAGCTCGGCGGGGAGGAGGCGGCATTGCGAAACCCAGCACAGAGGGATCCGGCCCCACTCAGTGGCTTAGGAGATGGGGTGCCATTCGCGAGCAAGAAGGCCCTGGGCACCGGCACCCCCAGGATCCAGCGGCAGGGGCCTCCTGGACTGTGGGTGTATCCCACCCTCCGAGTGACCCTGGGCGGCTGCCCAACTGCTCTGAGCCTCAGTTTCCTCATCTGTGAAATGGAGACAATATCCCATTTTATTCCAACCTCTCCCTGGGGATGGCTGAAAGATGTGGGGATTAAATGTGCTCTGCAAACTGTGGAGTGTTGCACACACCCTGCGGGCCTCAGGCCTGGCCTGGGGTGACCACCAGGAGACCACGGGGAGGGCGTGGGAGCAGAATAGGCACTCTTCCCAAAGTCACAACAAAAGCATCTGGTCACACAAGTCTTAAAGGGCTCCCTCCATGAGAGTCTGATGAAGTGGGGAGTGGGTCTGTCTTTGGTCCAACACAGGAAGCCCTTCCTCAGTGCCGGCCTTTCCCAAAGTGGGTGCGGTAGAGTCTGCGTGGCAGGGCACCCCACCCAGCCCAGTTGGCCCCTGCACTCCCTTAACCATCAGGGTCCTCTATTAGAAGGAACTGCAGAGCCTCACATGAAGCCCGCCAAAGCCACCGAGCCCCATCGTGTGACAGCCCTCCTCAGGCTCAAAGATGAGGCAAAGCCCCTGAGGACTCCCTTCAGGGTGGCCAGGACAAAAGACTCCAAACTGTGGGCAGACGCAAGGTCCCTCTGAGGTCACCAGGCCCTAGCTTTCACTTTACCAAGGGAGCCCAGAGAGGGCACATGTCCCATCCAAGGGCACATAGTAAGACAGCAACAGGGCTCTTGGCACAGGCTGCACATGACAGCACACTGCCCACCTCCATGGCCAGCCTGCCCAGGAGGTCACCTCTTCCTGGAAGAACACGTACCCCCGCCAACCCCAAGCCTGCCCAGCACTTGGCTGCCTCCCTGCCTCCATCCATGCAGTTCTCAGCCAGCAGTGCCCTTCCCCACATTCTCCATCGACCCAAATCCCTCTAATCCTCCAAAATCCATCCCAGATCCAGTGTATGTCCTCCAGGAAGCACTTCCCCGCAAGGCCCAACTAGTGGCCCCTTCCCACCGCTGGGACAGCACTGGCCTCCTTCACTGGCAAGGGCCTGGCAAGATGACTCTAGTTTGCAGAGCAGGGCCCCTTGGGTTTGACTCTAGGTCCCCAAGCCTGGCCCAGGGCTGGGCACCCAGCAGGCCTCAGGAGCACTGGCAGCTCAAAGACAGATGGAGGACTGGGCAATGGGAGGTGAAGGAGCTGGTGGCCTAGTGAAAGAAAGAAGGGGTGAACCAGTAAATAGGTGATGATGTGAGCAGATGAACTGATTCAGGAATAAAGGGCTGGTGAGTTGGGCACAGACTCACCCAAGAAAATGTAGGGTCTTGCCTGAGCGTGGCCCCCTCACCCTCCTGTAGAGCCCCTGGGGGCCCCTAGCCTTATTGGGATTTTCAAGGCCATAGGCCTATCACTCCTAGAGGCCAGCCAAATGCCTCTAGGTTTGCAGACCCAGTAGTTGGAGGCCAGGAACCCACAGGGATGGTTCAGGGTCCCACTATGCCCTACCCCAGCCCTTGACTGAGAATGGCCCAGACCTGTCCTCAGTACCAATGGAACAGCATGAAGAGGCAGGCAAAACCCTGGCCCTCCCCACACCAACTACACCAATAATGAGGAACAGTGACTGGGGAAGTGAAGGCAGAGGTCCATGGGGCTGCCCAGGTGATGACAGGGACACAACCTGGCCTGGGCACCAAGGAAGGCTTTCTTCTGGAAGTGATGCCTGAGTTGAGACCTGGATGATGAGTAGTAGTTAAGTAGGCAAACACGGAGAGGAGGGCAGGATGTTCAGGCCAAGGAACCAGCAAGTGCAAAGATCCTGAGGTTGGAGGGAGCCTGGCCTGCTCTAGGACCTGAAGCAGGCCAGGGAGACAGGAGCCAATGTGGAGGAGGAACGAGTTGGAGGAGGAAGCTGGGCTTCAACCTGGGAGCTGTGGACATTTATTGAGTACCTACCACGGGCTTAAAAAAAAAAAAAATTCTACATTCAAGATTTTTACGAATTCACATTCCAGAATGTTTAAGTGCAAGTATTTAAATACATTGTAACCAGATAATGGTATTTTTTAAAAGCTTTTTTGAATGAATGAATCTATCAATCATGGATGTCTGGGAAGGTAGAGACTACCTGCTCCCTGTCACACTGAGTGCCCAGTACAATTCTCAGAACCTCCTCAGCATGGAGACTGGCATTTATGGAGCCAGTGGCCCATAAACCACACAAGAACCTAACGAGATGCCAGTGGGTGCCCCTGGTACATCCAATACGTCACTGAAAGCTCCAAAGTACACAATCTATCCTTAGTTTCCAAGTGCTGCACTGCCTCTCTTCAAAAACACCAATTCAGCTGCCAGGCTGCCACGCACCCAGGGCACAGCCCTCAAACCTGCAGCTCCATCGCAAGGCTGGCTCCTGCCGGATGCTGCCCTGGGTACCACATAACTCAGCCATCCATTGGCCCACTCCATCCCACACTTTCTCTCCAGTCTGGGCCTTGCACAATTCCCCAGTGCCCAGCACAGACCGTCTCCCCACCACCACAAAACAGGGGCTCCTTGAGGGTGGGAACCACATCAGGCCATCACACGTCCCCAGTGCCTCGCAAAGGCCTAGCCTGGCCGCTGATGCATGAATGAGGGGTGGGTGCCATGCACACCACACACAGGCATGCTCGCAGAAGTCCAGCTGCTGTCTCTGGGCTCCGGGAGGACCCAGGAACCCTGGTGCACCCCTGCCACAGCACGGGCACAAGCACACACACCTGCCCCACGTGCACAGCCTGTGTCCCTAGCAGCTGCTGGGAATACTATCAGCATCTGCCCTGACTGGCCACCAACAGCCAGTGCCAGGGCCTGCTGGTGGCTCCCAACACTCCAGCTACTGATGGGTCACCCCGCTCTGTGGCCCCACCCAGTCCTGCTGCCCACAGGAGTCTGGCGTAGGCCCCTCAGGCCACCCTGGGACCAGGCAGCCCACAGTCCCCTCTGTGGGACAGAAACTGGGCTCCTCCAACAACCACTCTCTGAGATGGTCCTGTACAGTCTCGCTCCAGCACCTCCAGCCTGGCAGAAAACACAGCCCCCTCCCACAGGCAAAGGCAGGGAGGTAGAGAGAGCCAGGACCCCAGGGAACTGGGCTGGTGTGCAATGGGGCAGAGGCAGGCCAGTCCAGCCTCCCTGGAAGCAGAGGACTGCAGCCCCCTCCCCCTCTGTCATTTCCACTTCCAGGCAGGTGGGGGTGCAGGAACCCTCCCCCCATTAGCGCTGCCCTCCCAGCTTGAGGCTTCCCATCCTGGGGGCACCTAATCCACCCTCTCATCCCCCAACCCTACAACTGGCCTTTGCCAACCCATAACCCCTTCCCCTATTTCATTTGTTCCCCAACATCGACAGTCTCGGGCAGCCCCTCTGCAACACAAGCAGCGCGGGGGAAGAAGGGAGAAGGGAGAGGGATGAAGGTATAGAGGAATGAAGGATGGAGGGGGATTGGAGGCGACAGGTTCGGTAGAAAGAGGCCAAGGGCCATCACATGTCCAGGTAGCACATGTCCCCTCCCAGCAAGCCCAGCACATCTGGACCTAGCTGGCCTCTCCGGCCACTTGTCCACCTGCCACCGGCTCTGAACGCGAACCCCTTTCACCGCGGGGCGCCGCACGTGGGGGCTTCCCGTAGCCATGTGAGCGCCCCCCCAGCCCAGGTGCCCGGGTCAGCCTGGCCCCTCCCGGGTACGCAAACAGGGAGGGGGCGCTATGCAGCGCTGGGGCGGGTGGGGTTGCCCTCGCCCCCTCCCCAGATGCCTGGTCCGGGGAAAGAGCTCAGGAAGGGGGGACCCGGCGGGCAGGCTCCCCGGGCTACTGAAGCGGGATTGGAGGCAGCTGGGTTGAATGGAGGAATGTCCGGGCCGGCCGGCCAGCAGAACCCTCCCTCTCCTTAGCTCCAAGGTTGGTGGGCTAGGGAGGGGTCTGTCTGATCCCCTGACCGCCCTGCAGAGAGAGGGTCGGGCCGGAGGAACGGCTTCCCAGCTTTAGCAGCCGGTTGCCAAGGGGAGTCCGCGGGAAAAAGAGCTGGAATGGGGGCTCGGCCCTGGTTAGGGGGTTCTGGGCCCCAGCGATGCCGCCCCCCGGCTTGAGGGTCGGAGGAGACCTAGATTGGGGGATCCGACCCAGAGAAGGGGGCTTCCCAGCCGCAGAGCCGCCCCCTCCGGTCGGGGGCTCAGAGACAGAATTGGCAGGGGGAGGGGGCTTTTCTGCGCCAGCGCCGCCCTTCGGTTTAGGGAGGTCTGTCCGGGAGGAAACCCAGATTTGAGGGTCTTGCCGAGGGAACGGGGCGCACCGGCCCGGGAAAGGGGGTCGGGGCTATGGCGCGCCACCCCCGCGCCCTCACCTGTGCCGGGCGCCGCGGCTGCCTCCGGCCCTCACGGCCGCTGCGCTGCGCCGCCGCCGCCGCTCTGGTCCGTTCGCAGGTCCGCCCGCCTAGGCCCCGGCCCCGGCCCCGGCCCGCGGGCGCCCCATGCCTCTCCTCTCGCCGGCGCGGCGCCCCAGATGCGGCTGCGGGAGGAGGAGCCGCGCGGCCCCGGCTCCCCGAGAGCGGCGGGGAGGGGGCGGGGGGCGGGGAGATGCGCGCGGGGGAGGGGGCCGCGCGGCTGCGCCCAAAACCAGGCGCGGATCCGGCCACCGGCCCGGGGCTGGGGGTGGGGTGGGGGGCCAGTTTCCCGCGCCCACCCCCACCCACGCCCCCTCAACCCCGGGGGGAGGGGGAGGGTCTCCGTGGCCAGCCACGCTTGGTCTCGAGCCGGAAGGGCGCTTAGAGATCCCTGGTTGGCCGTCCAGAGTGTGCAGGCTATTGACACAAGGTCACACAGCACGGGCTGGAACCCCAGGCTAGAGAGAGGGTCACCAGGAACCTAAGTTGACAAGGACCGCCCCCCCCCCCCCCCCCCGTGGAGAAGAAAAACAGGCTCGCACTGGACCAGATTGGTCCGAGTCATACCGCGCGAGTCAGGAGGCCCCGGGATTCGAACTTAGGGCTCCAGCCACTGGGAACGTGTGCCGCCTCCTGGTGACCCGTTTCTTAAAGAACCCTCTCCCTGGTGTCTTCTTGCCTATGGCAGCATAGGGGTTAAAAACAATCCCTGAAGTCAGAGGGACCTGAGCTGAGTACCCATCCTACCTCTCCTGGGGCTTTGAGATCAGAGACAAGAGACTGTCCTTTCTGAGTCCGTTTCTCCACCTGTAATATGGGGACAACATTAGTATGGTATTCCCAACTGGGATCCAGGAAGCAAGGGATAATGGGTGTAAGCTCCTTGCTGGTGCCTAGCATTCAGTAGGTGTCAAATGAATGTGCTTACTCTCCTCAGCTCCCACATCTCCCAAGAATGCCAGTTGAATGCAAATAGAATCAGGACAGCACTAAAGGATGGCATTCAAGGCTCCTCGAAGCTGTTTTTCCAGCTTCATCTGCCACCCACCCACTCTGCCTGCATCTCCATCCTAGAAACAGCTCTTTGAGTGCTTCCCTGCTTTTCCCTGTGCCTGCAATGCCTTTCCACCATCTCTAGCCAAAAACTCCTATTCATCTATCAAAAGCCCAGAGCAATCAGCTGATAGCCCAGCTTCTCACACTCACTACCAGCCATTCATGCCTCCCTTCACCACTCCTATTGTCTAGTCTAAATTTGTCTCTGTCCCTGACAATTGTGGAAAGAGGATATCACTCAGAGGAGATGATACCATGAGGCCATGCTCCCTGGAGGAGGCAGCTCCAGCGGGGCCTGGAAGGAGAAGTGAGTTTGGAGTTCCAGGGGAGGAAGGAAGAGTATGTAGCAAAGAAGTGGCTTATGTTTGGGTAGAGTATCGATAGGGCCACAGAGAAGGGCTGCCTGGAGCATTTGGGAAGATCTAATTGTCAAAGCTGGGAGCCAGTAAGAACCAAGGGCTGGACAGTGACCTAGCAACATAAGGTCTGGTCAGAGATGAGCAGGCTTTGCCCTCAAGAATACCCCACTCAGGGGTCCCAGGAGACTTGTACAAGGATGTTCTTAGCAGCATCATGTGTAATAGTGGGAAGCTGGACACAGCCTAGCTATTAGCAGCATCATGTGTAACAGTGGGAAGCTGGACACAGCCTAGCTACAACCCTGCCCATCAAGCCGAGACAGGATAAATAGCAATGAATTCAGGCAATGGAAAAGTCTCCATGCCATCATCTTCAAAAGAGGTGAATGCAAGCCACATGCATCCATGAAGATAAATCTCAAAAAACACACTGTGACTCAGTTCGTAAAAACTCAGAGCTGTACACTTATGTTTAGGGTAATCTTTGAATTTTATACTTTGATACAATTTTTAAAAAATAAAAACATATATATCATTGGTTGAAAAAAAGCAAATTGCAGGTTGAGGATATAGTTTGATAGCAGATACATAAAGTTTGAAAACCTGCAGCACAATACTGTATATTGTTTAGGGACACATGCATATGTAACACAAGTGTATTACATGAAAACATAAAAACACGCATGGCAGTAATAAATAGCAAATTCAAGAGAGTAGTGACCCAGGGGGAGAAAAGAAAGGGAATGTAATAGGGGCATTATTTCAGGCTGGTTTATTTCTTAAGCTGGGCGGTGTGTACATGGGTGTTTGTTATACTGCTCTCTAGACTTTTTTGTGAACATGAAATATTCATAATGTAATAATGCTTAAAAAAAAAAAGAAAAAAGAAAGTCAGGAGATGCCTGGGAAGGCAATGGGGAGCCATTGCTGGTTCTTGAAGGGCTGTGACACGGTTGGTGAACTGGAAGGGACAAGACTAGAGAAGTGAGGTCGGGGGAAGCTGGTATGACCGTCCAGGGGAAAGGTGCAAAGTCCTGAACAGGGACAGGGAGAGAGTTATGGGAGAATATTTATCTGGAGGAATAAACAACTGATGTACCTAGGCAGGCATATGGAGCCAGGCAGGTTAATAACCAGGCAGGCAGTCAGGGAACTATATCCAGTCACTTGTGTAGAACATGATAGAAGATAATGTGAGAAAAAGAATATATGTATATATGTATGACTGGGTCATTTTTCTGTGCAATAGAACACAGTAAATCAACTCTAATGGAAAAAATAAAAATCATTAAAAAAAAAAAAAACCTTAAGCAGGAGGTGAGCAAGGAGACATGTGGACTGTGATACACCGTCTGGCAGGGGCAGCCCCTACTCAGTGCCAGCTGATTGTTGCCATGTAGGAAAGGAGGCCCAGTGGGGTGATATCTTGTTTTTTTGTTTTTTTTTTTAAGAGAAATCAGCATTTCAGATTTTTTAAAATGCAAAATCTTCTGAATTTTAAATGATAGCAACTAAACAAAAAAATATATATCAAAACTTTTTAGGGGCCAAGCCTTAAGGTTTGCAATCTCTCGTAAGGAAGAACCTCCAGGAGATGAAATAAAGGGACAATGATACCAAGTTTTCCTGCCAGTGAGTCTGAAGAGGCTCATAACCTGAGCAGCAGTCAGGGAAGGCTTCCTGGAAGAATTGACACAGGGTAGTGAAGAAGAAAGGTGTTTCAGGATGAGAGAATAGTAAGAACAAAGGCAGGGGTTGAGGTGAGTGAGCCCAGAAGAGCAAAAATCACCAACAGGGCGTTTTACAAAAGGGAAATATGGCTGCTGAACACAGAGAAGTCCCCAACGGGGAGAGATAAGTCAAGACATAAATCAAGCTCAGTGGGTACGAGCTGCCACTTCATACCCATTCCACTGGCAAAAATGAGAAAGTCTGACAATACCAAGTGTGGGTGAAGATGTAGATCCATGCAGCTCTCTGTATATCCAGCAAATCCGCTCCCAGATGCATGTGCCCAAGAGAACCCTCACATGTAGACTGGGCCAGTGCTTCTAAAACCTTAACGTTCCTAGGAATCCTCCAAGGATCTTGTTCAAAGGCAGATTCTGATGTGGCAGATCTAGGGCAGGGCTGGAGAGTCTACATTTCTATTAAGTTTCCAGGTGATGCCAAGGCTGTTGGTCGCCAGGCCACGTTTTGAAGAGCATTAGGAGAAATGGCACAGGAATATCCATAGCAGCACTGTTTGTAAGAGCAGAAAACCTGAAAACGGTCCAATTATCAACTAACGGGAGAAGGAACAAACAAATAAATAAATAAATTGTGGTAGAGTCATACACAATCCTCAAAATGAGTGACTTACGACTATACACAAGCTAGACGAATTCTCACCAACATAGCACTGAGGGATTTTGTTTTTGTTTTTTAAATTGTTTTTGTCTTTTTAGGGCTGCACACATGGCATATGGAGGTTCCCAGGCTAGGGGTCAAATCAGAACTATAGCCGCCAGCCTTCGCCAGAGCCACAGCAACGCCAGATCCGAGCCTCATCTATACCACAGCTTGTGCAATCTGGGATCCTTAACCCACTGAGCGAGGCCAGGGATGGAACCCACATCCTCATGGATACTAGTCAGGTTCGTTTCCACTGAGCCACAACAGGAACTCCCTGAGGTTTTTTAAAAAATAATATTATATACAGTATACCTTTAAAAATAAATAATAAAGTAAAAACAAATTGTTTAGGCACTCATATGTAATAAAACTAAAAGCAAGTTTCCCTTGTTGCTCCGCAGGTTAAAGTTCTGGTGTTCTTGTCACTGCTGTGGCTCTGGCTATACCTGTCATGTGGCTTCAATCCTTGGCCCAGGAATTTCCGCATGCCATGGGCATGGCTGAAAAAATTCAACATATTAGTGACTTCTGGCAGACAGCTAGAGGATGGGATAGGGTACAGCACAGAAGTGGACGTCAGATTTTGTTTTAGTTCTAGTTCTGGGTGGGGGTGGACAGTGGTTCCCAGGCACATATGTTGTTTTTTTTTAGTGTACTGTATTATATTATATACATCGGGCTGTGCATGGACCAATACTGAGGTTGTGTCATCAGGCAAGGATGCTCTTAACTCATGTGTACCTCAGGTCCACGTTTTCAAAAAGAGAGAGAAGGAGTTCCTGGTTGTGGCTCTGTGGGTTAAGAACCCAGCATAGTGTCTGTGGGAATGCGGGTTCAATCCTTGGCCTCACTCAGTGGGCTACAGATCCGATATTGCCATGAGCTGCAGTGTAGGTTGAAGATGTGGCTCAGACCCCATGTTGCTGTGGCTGTGGCGTAGGCCAGCAGCTATAGCTCCAATTCGACCCCTAGCCTGGGAATTTCCATATGCCCTTGGGTGTAGCTGTAAAAAGAAACAGAAAAAAAAAAAAAAGAGAGAGAGACTGAGAGAGATGGGGAGAGTTGAGGACAGGCATGGTCCATTTGGGAAAGGTGTTCTAAGGGAGCAGCAGATGCGGGACTGCGAGATGGTTGCCTGACCCCATCCAGGGCCCAGAAAGGAGCTGACGTGGTGAGGAAGAGGCTAGGCACCCTGGGTGTCAGATTCTCTTCTGACCCCTGCCAAGGGCCTACCAGCTCACACCACACAGAGCCATAGGCTTCAGGAAAGACCCTGGGAGAGGACAATATTACTCAAACCAAGTGGAGAGAGTCCACTTGGCAGCAGGTAAAGTAACCTCCAGTCTTGTGTAATAACCAGCTCTGGAAATGACTAGATCTGGGTAGTGACTACATCTAGCTAATGATGAGACCTGGCTGGTGACCAGACCAGATAATGTCCAAATTCATCAAGACTGCATCGGGGGATGCCTGGCCCCAGCCCTGCCCTCCAGGTCAACCAGGCATCTGGTCAGGCTGGGTCAGCCCCTTGGGGAAATGCAGAGGGAGGAAAGTGCCAGGGCCCCTGCAGGCAGGGAGGGTTGGCCTCTTTCTCCTTGCCCTAGTGCTCTCAATTAACTTTCTCTCTCCTATACAGCCCCTGGGTCTGGCCCCTCCTCCCCACCACTCTGTCCCTGCCCGGGGCAGCCTCTGAGGTCCCCTGACTGGACCACTACTCTGGTGTCTTCCCAGGATTTGTCTCCAGTCTCCCCCTTTTCAACCCATCCTCCACACCAGCCCCAGAGAGATCTTTCTATAAAACAGATCTATGTCCCCCCACCCCCTTGCTCAGAACCCTGCATTGGCTCCCTAGCACCGGGGTGAAAGTTTGAACTGGTATCCAGAGTTAGCCCAAGGCATTCAGAGCACTTGGCTCTTTGGCCTTTGCATCATCTCTTAATTCAATTCTAGTCAAATTTCATGACTCAGGTACAGGCTCTGCAGTCTCTCCCCAAGACAAGTGGTTTCACACCTCAGCCTGTACAGGTCCTTCTACCTGGAATGTCTCTTCCTGCACTGGATACTCATCTTTCAAAATTCAGCTCACAATGCCAGAAAGGTGAAACACCCAGCCGCGTGCAGAGGACCTAATAAATGGTTTAAGTGGGGGAGATTAAGGAGAATTAAAAGAGATAAGGCTACAGTGCTAAGCAAAGGTAAGCTCACAGGGTGCATTTTATGTTCTGTTAAGTGGCACAAATTTTATCCTATGGAATTGGGAACCACTGAATTTTTTTTTAAATACATGGCTTTGACTGATTACCTTATTTAAGATTTAAATGGAATAAAAAGATCTCAGAAAAGAATAAGAAAACATTTCAAGGAAGTACGAAGAGAATTAAGAAAGTCTAGTTACATATCAGCCATGAGCAGGGAATTTCAATAATAACAGAAAAAATATTTTAAGTTTTTGTGTATTCCTTTTCAGTTTATTTTTCTTGGGTACCTACATCTCCTAATAGGCATTTTGGAATGTATGCTGATTATATATTTAAAATTGATTGCTATTATCAAAAAATGTTAAAGAAGGTCTCTGCAAATAAATAATAGTTACCTAAAAAAAAATTCAACTCAGATGTCACCTACTCTGAGAAAACCTTCCTTGATTTCTATGTCCCAGTCTCCATTCCTAGTCTGTCACCCCCCAAATACTTAATTTTTTCCCCATGGTATTACCAAGCATTTCTTCCTTTTTTCTTTAGCTTTACTGAGGTACAGTCAACAAATAAAAATTATATACATTTAAGATGTACAACTCGATGTTCTGGTGTGTGTGTACATTGCGGGATGATCACCACAGTCAAGTTTATTAACATATCTGTCACCTCCCATAGTTACTTTTTTTCCTAGTGGTGAGAACACTTAAGATTTACCATCTTAGGAGTTCCCGTCGTGGCGCAGTGGTTAACGAATCCAACTAGGAACCATGAGGTTGCGGGTTCGGTCCCTGCCCTTGCTCAGTGGGTTAACGATCCGGTGTTGCCGTGAGCTGTGGTGTAGGTTGCAGACGCGGCTCGGATCCCGAGTTGCTGTGGCTCTGGCGTAGGCCGGTGGCTATGGCTCCGATTCGACCCCTAGCCTGGGAAACCTCCACATGCCGCAGGGGCGGCCCAAGAAATAGCAAAAAGACAAAAAAAAAAAAAAAAGATTTACCATCTTAGCAAACTTTAAGCAAACAATACAGCATCGTGAACCGTAGACTCCAAAATGCTTTATGATAGCAAAGACACACCATGTCTCAAACACCTTATAGCAAATTTGGTGCCCACCTTGGAGTCCAGCAGCAGCCACGGTGGACAGCTCTCAGACATGGGTCCAGTGGAGGCACCCAACAGTTCTCTCTGCTCTTCTGCCTAACGACTTTTTTTTTTTTTTGTCTTTTTGCCATTTCTTGGGCCACTCCCACAGCATTTGGAGGTTCCCAGGCTAGGGGTCCAATCAGAGCTGTAGCCACCAGTCTACACCAGGGCCACAGCAACACTTACCACAGCTCATAGCAACACTGGGTCCTTAACCCACTGAGCAAGGCCAGGGATCGAACCTGCAACCTCATGGTTCCTAGTCAGATTCGTTAACCACTGCACCACAATGGGAACTCCACAACTTTTTTTAAAAAAACTGAAGAATAGGTAGGTGATCAATATTGTGTTAGTTTCAGGTGTACAGCAAAGTGATTCATACATATAATTTTTTTTCAGATTCTTTTCCATTATAGGTTATTACAAGATATTGAATATAGTTCCCTGTGCTATACAGTAAATCCTTATTTATTTTATATACAGTAGTGTATTTCTGTTAATCCCAAACTCCTAATTTATCCCTCTCCCCTTTCCCCTTTGGTAATCATAAATTTGTTTTCTATGTCTGTGAGACCATTTTCTGTTTTGTAAATAAGCTCATTTGTATTAATTTAAAAAAAATTTTGGCCACACTCATGGCATGTGGAAGTTCCCGGGCCAAGATCCAACCCGAGCCACAGCAGTGAGAATATTGAATCTTAACCACTAGGCCACTAGGGAACTCCTGTATTTTTTTCTTAGATTCCACATATAAATGATATCATATAATATTTGTCTTTGTCTGACTTACTTCACTTAGTATGACAATCTCTAGGTCCATCCACGTTGCTGCAAATGGCAGTATTTCATTCTTTTTATGGCTAATATTCCATTATATATATGTACCATATCTTCTTTATCCATTTGTCTGTTGGTGGACACCTAGGTTGCTTTTATGTCTTATAAACTGATGGTGTTTTCTGAAATCCCAAGAGTTTGCTCTGCCCAAGCACGGGACAACTTGGAAATGCAGGGGAGTTAACACTCTCAGGAGCATCGTCGATCATGGGGGTCAGGAACCAATGGGTAAATGCCCAGCTGCTTCTCCTTCAGGGAGACAGTTCTGAGGTGTTTTCTCTGCTGTTCCTCAGAAGGTCCCCAGTAGGATGGAGTTCCAGTGGCCACGTGCTAATGCACATTTTATTTCTTTCCTCTCCTGTCTCACTCTCCAGACCTTCTCCTTCTGCTTCCTGGAATCACCTCCCAAACGAACTACCTGGCTCAATCACTGTCTCAGGTGCTATAATTTTAGGGGGAAATTAAAACTAAAGCATACCTTCTATCTCTCCCATAAGACTGGAAATAGTTCCTTGAGGCCCAAGGCTACGTTAAATTCACCTCAAATTGTAGCTAATGGTCTGGGTTCACATCCTGGCTGTGCTGCTTGCCTTGTGTGGCCTCAGCCAGGTCACTTCCCCATACCCACAGGCCCAGGCAAAATAAGTAGGAGATTCCCAGACTGTTAATGAATCTGGGTTGGGGGAGGGAGGAATTATATAATTTTCCCTTTCCTTCTCTTTTCTTATATTTTCCAAAAATTTCGAGTGTTCCTATTTTCCTTTGCTTTGTTTTGACACTATGGAAGGGGTGTGGGCTCAGGAATGAGCAGGTCCTGGGTTCAGCTTGTGGCTCTGTCACCTACTGGCTGTGACTAGGCAAGTCACCCAAACTCACTGGGCCTCAGCTTCCACATCTGGAAAATGGACACAGGCATGAGCACCTCCTCTGCAGGGTGGTTGTGATTTCCATGATGGAAGCTCTTTGTAAACCACAAAGTGAACTGCAAGCCTGAGCTGTGGTCATCCCTATGGCTGGCATGAGGCCTGGCATGAAGGAGGTGCCTGGGAAATATCCAAAGAGCAAAAGGAGTGAAGCTAGTAGTGGGACCCAAGGATGTTCCTTACCTTCCTCCTTCGTTCATTCCAGGCTCACTGATCCCACTGGACACCAGGGATGCACAGTTGCAGGAGGAACGCTCTGTCCTCAGGAGACTTGCCAGCTCCAGAGGAGACCCAGGAAAACCCACCATTCCCAGCGGGGCTCTGACCCAATGTCAGGGGAGTGTAGGAAAGCGTCTAAGAAGAGGTGACTCCCAAGCGGTGTCGGGCTTGGTCTGATGAGCAGAGGGAGGACAGAGTGGACATTCTAGCAAGAGGGGACAGTGTGCCCCAAGGCCTGGAGGCCAGGCCAGGCCCCTGCAAGCTACCACGGGCAGTTCATTAGGGCTGAAGCTTCAGAGTTCAAAGATGAAGCCAGAATCTAGCAGGGGCTGGATCATCATGAACTTAAAGTCCCCTGAGGAGTCATGATTTTCAGTTGAAGATGGTGGGGATCTATGGAGAATGAGGACAAGACTGGGAAAGAAGCTTTGACTTTTCTCTGTGAACCAGGGCAACCCCCTTTGCCTTTCAGAGCCTTAGTTTCCTCGTCTGTACAGGGGGAGCAAAAATATCACAACAGGGATATTCTGAGAAAGGCTCCGGCCTGACCAAGGAAGGTGCTCTGTGGATATGAATGGAATGAAAGGATGAATGAGCAAATGAATGGATGAAATTTCTGCCGGGCACAGGATCACCCTGGTACCTTCCCTCACACTATTCTAGGCCTGGAACTCAGCCTCTTCCCCTCAATCCTACCCTTTCCTTGTCCTGCCTTTCACAATAAGCTCTCCTACTTGCCCACAGGCCAATGGACTGTAGGGCTGGGACTTTTCTAGGGTCCTCAAGAGAGTCAAAAGCACAGCCAGGTCCAGTGCTCTGTCCCTGTTCTGTGATGCCATAAATGCTTCTTCTCTGCCCTTCAACATGGATTTACTTCCAGGCCCAACCCTGGTGCTTTCTGGGATGGGGAGATGCTTGGGTTCCACTGTTTCGTTGACGGGCCAGAGCCGCCTGCCTCTGCCTCCCAGATGCCCAAGCGACCATCTGCTCCCACCAGAGCCCTCGGCTCTTTTCTTAAAATAATTCCTCCTGTTTCCTTGGAGACAACTCTCACATGGAAGAAAAGAAGGGAGGAAGGGAACAGGAGGAGGACAGGTTGGGTCCCATTTCCTGAGTACCTACTGTGTGTTGTGCCTGACCCTCGTGACATCCCTTTGACCTGGGGATCCCCCCACCCCTCTTCAGATGAGGAACTGAGGCTTGGAACCAGTGATCACATGCTCCAGATCTCAAAGCTAGTAAGAGCAGAGTCAGGATTTGAACCTGGGTCTGTAAGGTTCAAAAGCTAAAGCCTGGGTGACATGAGAGGAAGGTGCATTTGGACTGTCCTTACCCCATTTCTGAATGCCCCAGACAGGGTACTACCCCAAGCCACCCTCCCTTACTTGACCAAATCAGAAACACATATGAGCACCTGTTGTATGTTAGGCCATGGACCAGGCATGGAGTAAGAGGAGTGCCTCAGATAGGAATCAGACAAAGTCTGCTCCCTTGAAATGGAGTATAGAGGGAGTGGGAGGGGCAGAAGACATTTATTTCCTGTGCATACACCAAAAGCTTTGGAGGGAGCATTTCAGCTGATCTTCCAAAAACTGCAACTGGTAGGATTTAAGAGAGGATTTATTTTTCAGAGAGGAAACTGAGGCCCAAAGATATAAATTCACTTATCCAAGGATACACAGGGAGCAAGTGGTGAAACTAAGATAAAGCTCCAGATTATGGCAAAACATGCCAGAATTGCCCCAGAGACCTGCACAAAGTGTTGCTATGAGGTTAGGAGGGAGTGGTGGCTGGCAGCTCAATAATGCTTAAGTGAGGGGAAGAAAAAGGATGTGGACAGATGGGTCTCAGCCCTTTTCTGGCCTCAGCTCTCTTGAGCCAGCTCCAAGGCTGACGTCACCAGGGTATCTGACACTACCAGCCCAAGCAAAGAGGTAACCAGATCCCACTTATCTCAGTATCTTGTGAATCCCACATAAAGCATCTCATAGACATGTCTCACCAATGAACATTTGGTCAACCCTAAACCCTTGTGTCCTCTGGTTGCCCTTACTCATGCAACCCATCTGGCTGACCACACTAGGCCAGGTCTTGGGTTTAGAGGCAATTCTTACACGTGGTGGCTAAGCCTAGAGAGATGAAGCTGTTTCCAAAGATTTCTGGCAAAAGTGGGATCAACGCCATATCAAAATGCCTGCAAATTTTCACTGCCCCACTCTTCAGTGCAGGTCTTACTGCAGGGACTATGGAAATCCCCCATTAGGCAGAGGAAGAAGGGAGGAAATTTTGGGTGGAGGGCCTGCATGAACAAAAGGCAAGACGAAAGGGGGATTCAAGGAAAAGCAACCAAATGAGTGTGTGTGTGTGTGTGTGTGTGTGTGTGTGTGTGTGTGTGTGTGTGTGTGGAGGGCAGCAGAGCTGAGGCCAAAGAAGGGGTTTGATCAGGAAAGACATTGAGTACCATATCAATAGCTCAGCCTTCATCTGGGAGGCTAAGAGGTGCTATCACAGGGTTTAGAGGACAGGGAAGATATGATTTGATGTTGTTTCATGGTGTCTGGTATAGAGGATGGCTATTAAGAGAGTGAGAGACAGAGTTCCTGCTGTGGTACACCAGGTTAAGGATCCAGTGTTGCCACAGGTGATGGATCCTAATGTTGGCGATGGAAGGGGAGGAGGCAAAAATGAGGCTCAGCTTTCTGGTGTGGGCGGCTGGTAGGACTGCCTTGAGATGAGAAGACTTGACAAAAGGCAAAGGGGTAGAAGGTCCACTTGGGAAACTGAGTCAAGTGAGGTGTCTGTGGACGCATGGTCCTGTTCCTCCTTTGGGCTGCATGTTTTATAGTTTACAAAGAGTTGTCCATCCACAGATTCCCTGGAATCCCACCGGCAACCTATGAGACCAATATCCTTTTCTCAGAGAGAAAATTCAAGGCTCAGAGAGTGACAGTGACTGAGGGTTCGCTGAGTAGGTGATAGAGCTAGGTATTTTGCCTTCCATATAAGGCTATTCTCCTGCACCCAAGGGGCCTCCCAGTCACCATAGGTTTGTAAGGAGATGTCCAGGAAAATGGGAAAACAGGGGAGAGGTTGGGGCTGGAGATAGAGAGACTGAAGGCATAGAGTAAATGAAGTCATTCATGGAGAGGGGTTCAAGAGAGACAAGAAAATCACCTGGGCAGCAACCGTCAAGAGTTGAGCAGAAGAGGTCAAAAGAATGTGAACAGAGAAGCAGAAGATAAATCAAGAGAATGCTGTGGGACATAACTGGAGAAGGTCATGCTTCCAGAAGGAGCAAGCAGCCAACAGTGTTAGGAAATGAAGACTGTTTTTCTTGCCTTGCCCACACCTGGGGCCCAGGGCAAGGCTTCCAGGAGACAATGAATACACCTGGTGGAGTGCTGGACACAGGCTAAGGATAGTTGTTCTGGTCCTGGCTCCGCCACCATCTCTCTCTTTTCCTCTCTAGACCCCTGTTTCTCCCTCTAGCTAATAAGAGGGCTCTTGTTCCTGGAAGCATTCCTTTATTTGTTCAATTAATTCAAGAAATATTTACTAAGAACCTGTCATGTGTCAGACACTGTTCCAGGAATCTGGGAGACTTTAGTAAACCAAACAGATAACTATTCAGGCTTCCTAGCGCTTAGGGGACTGGTCAATAAGCACACACACACACACACACACACAAAGATACAGTTTACTAGGTGGTTATAAGTTCTATGAAAAAAAGGAAAAAGGCAGGTCAAGGTAAGAGGAGTAGGAAGTGCTAAAGTTGGTGCAGATTTAGTTTTAAATGGGGTAGTCAGGTAGCACTCACTGGGAAGGTAGTATTTGAGGAAGAGAGTGAAAGAGACATGACATCCCTGCAGGTATGTGGGGGAAAAGCATTCCAGATGGAGGAAACAGCCAGTGCAAAGGCCCTAAGGTGAGAGATACTAGAATCTTCACTATTAAATATCTGAAGATGCCAGAATAAACCATATATTGAAATAGATAAGTCTTAGAGAATTAGAGAAATCCTCTCATGCCAGAAACAAATTGGGAACATGAGACCAATAAGATAAACCCACACTGAAGCTGCAGGATGCCAGGCAGACATCTACAGCTCAGGTAACACAAAATCTATGGCCCATGTAAGGCAGAGAGCAAAATGAGTCAAGAGTCATCCTGTGGATATTATGGAGCCAAGAAGGGCTGCACCACTGGAAAAAAGGTGAACTTAAACAAAAATCCTGCCTCACAAAGGGACACAGCAAAGAAAATGATCTGTCTCTACCCAGGGCCTGTGTGACATTAAAGAAAAATCTCCCCTATGAAGGTGTAGAAATTGACTGGCCCTGACATGGGCCTCATGTTAGGCCTGAATTTTAAGTATTGATGAGGTACTAAATTCTCAGCTTGAAATTAAAGCTGAGAATTTCAATTTAAAGTGGACCCCCAAATTAACAAAGCCAAAAGTTAGTTCTTTGAAAAAAGATCAAGAAGAGAGAGAGATAAAAAGTTAACATCAGGAATGAAGAAAGCCATCACTACAGATGCTACAGACATTTAAAAAATAATAAGTAAAATGGATAATTTCACTGAAGTGGACAAGTTCCTCAAAAACTTTTACCCACCAAAACAGACACAAGAGAAATAACAGTTAGAATAGTCCTATATCTATGAAGGAAAATTAATCTGTAGTTAAAAACCTTACCATAAAAATTCTAAGCCCATGATTTCACTGTGAGTTCTTCCAAATGTTTAGAGAATAAAAAGAATCAATTCTATAAATTCTTCTAGAGAATAGAAAAGGAAAGAATATTTTGTGACCTGGTTTATGATTTAAGCCTAACCTGTTACCAAATTCTGAGAAAGATATTATAAGAAAGAAAAATTAGAAGCCAATGTCTCCATGAACATAGATGCAAATGTATTAACAAATCTAGTCATATATAAAAAACATAATACATTATGACCAAATGTGATTTATTCTATGAATGCAAAGTTAGTTCAACATCTAAAAATCTATCAATATATAATTCACCACTTTAACAGAGTTTGTTATATTCCTCAAAATATGTGGAAAATATATTTGATAAACTTTAACACCTATTCATAATTAAAAAAAAAAAAACTCTGGAGTTCCCGGTGGCCCAGTGGTTAACGAATCTGACTAGGAACCATGAGGTTGTGGGTTCGGTCCCTGGCCTTGCTCAGTGGGTTAGGGATCCAGCGTTGCTGTGAGCTGTGGTGTAGGTCGCAGACGCGGCTCGGATCCCACGTTGCTGTGGCTCTGGTGTAGGCCAGCTGCTACAGCTCCGATTAGACCCCTAGCCTGGGTACCTCCATGTGCTGCGGGTGCAGCCCTAAAAATGGCAAAAAGACCAAAAAAAAAAAAAAAACCTCTGAGAAAACTAGGAATATAAGGCATTTTCATTAATCTTATAAAGGGCATCTATAAAACCCTATAGCTAACATCATATTTGTTGGTAAAAATTTGAGTGCTTTTCCCTTTAGATGAACTGTCTACTATCACCATTGTTATTCAACACTACAAACTAGCCAATGCAATAAGGCAGGAAAAAATGTACAATATGGAACAGAAGAAGTAAAAATGTCCTTATTCGCAGAGGACATATTGTGCATGTGGAAAATCCATAAGAATTTAAAAACAAACTTCAAATTAATAAGTGAATTTAGCAAGACCTCTACATAAAAAGTTGATACTCAAAAATTAATTTATTTACATATATGAGCAACAAACAACTAAAATATAAATAAATAATGCCATTTACAATGGCACCAAATTCCATAAAATATTGAGTAACAACTCTAATGAAAGATGTGCAAGACTTCTACACAGAAAATTACAAAACCTTGCAGAAAGAAATTAAATAAGACCTTAACAAAGGTAGAGATATACTTGTTTATGGATGGAAGACTCACTATTTGGAAGATGTCACTTCTTCCCACATCGATCTATAGATCCCAATCCCAATCAAAATATTCTCTAAGTTTTGATAAGCTTGTTCTAAAATTTATATGAAAATTCAAAGGACTTTCTTTTGGAGGACTATATTGAAGAAGAAGAAGAAAGTTGTAGGACTAACAATACTAGATTTCAGGATATATTGAAAAACTACCACCTCACACCAGTCAGAATGGCCATCATTAATAAGTTCACAAATAACAAATACTAGAGAGGGAGTGGAGAAAAGGGAACCCTCCTACACTGTTGGTGGGAATGTAAATTGATACAACCACTCTGGAAAACAGTATGGAGGTACCTCATAAAAATAAATCTAGAACTACCATATGAACTAGCAATCCCACTCTTGGGCATGTATCGGGACAAAATTTTCCTTGAAAAAGACACATGCATCTGTATGTTCATTTCAGGAATACTCACAATAGCCAAGACATGGAAGCAACCTAAATGTCTGTCAACAGATGAATGGATTAAGAAGATGTGGTACATATACATAATGGAATACTACTTGGCCATAAAAAAAGAACAAAATAATGCCATTTGCAGCAGCATGGATGGAACTGGAAACTCATACTAAGTGAAGTAAGTCAGAAAGAGAAAGACAAAATACCATATGATATCACTTATATCTAGAATCTAATGTATGGCACAAATGAACCTTTCCACAGAAAAGAAACTCATGGACTTGGAGAATAGACTTGTGGTTGCCAAGGGGGAGGGGAAGGGAGTGGAATGGACTGGGAATTTGGGGTTAATAGCTGCAAACTGTCGCCTTTGGATTGGATAAGCAATGAGATCCTGCTGTATACCACTGGAAACCATATCTAGTCACTTATGATGGAGCATGATAATGTAAGAAAAAGAATGTATAAATATATGTGTGACTGTGTCACCTTGCTATACAGTAGAAAATTATAAACCAGCTATAATGGAAAAAATAAAAATCATTAAAAAAAGAAAAACTATACTTTGGAGGACTAGTTCTAGAGTATATAAAGAACTCTCAAAGCTCAACAGTAAAAAAAAAAAAAAAACTCAGGTAGAAAATGGACAAAAGGCATGAATGGACATTTTAACAGCGAAGACATTCAGATGACAAATAAGCACATGAGAAGATGTTCAATATAATTAGCCACTAGGAAAGGCAAATTAAAACCCCGTGATGAGCTATGACTATATACCCATCAGAATGGCTAAAGTAAAAAGTAGTAATAAGATCAGAGTTCCTGTCATGGCTCAGTGGTAAAACAAATCTGACTAGGAACCATGAAGTTGTGGGTTCGATCCCTGGCCATGCTCAGTGGGTTAAGGATCTGGTGTTGCTGTGAGCTGTGGTGTAGTCTGTAGACACGGCTTGGATCCCGTGTTGCTGTGCCTCTGGTGTAAGGCTGGCGGCTACAGCTCCGATTGGACGCCTAGCCTGGGAACCTCCAAATGCCACAGGAGCAGCCCAAGAAATAGCAAAAAGACAAAAAAAAAAAAAAAGGTAGTAACAAGATCAAATGCTGCTAAGGATGCAGAAAAACTGGATGACACATAAATTGCTGGTAAAAATTTAAAATGGCATAGCACAACTGGAAAACAGTTTGACAGGTTTTTTTCAATAAAAATAAACATGAACTCCTGGAACAATTAAGAGATTATATTAAGGTTGCAGAATACAAGGTTAATATATAACAGTCAATTACTTTCCTATATACCAGCAAATGACCAAATAGCATTTGAATTAAGAAACACAGTATCATTTACATTAGCATCTCACAAAGTGAATTACTTAGGTATAAATCTAAATATATATATACGATTTTTATGAGGAAAATTATAAAACTGATGACAAGAAATTGTAGAACTAAATAAATGGAATGATATTCCATGTTCATGGATAGGAAGACTCAACATTGTCAAGATGTCAGCTCTTCCCTTGGAGTTCTTACCATGGCTCAATGGTTAACGAATCCAACTAGGAACCATGAGGTTGTGCATTCGATCCCTGGCCTTGCTCAGTGGGTTAAGGATCCGGCGTTGCCGTGAGCTGTGGTATAGTTTGCAGATGCGGCTCGGATCCCACGTTGCTGTGGCTCTGGTGTAGGCTGGTGGCTACAGCTCTGATTGGACCCCTAGCCTGGGAACTTCCATATGCCACAGGAGCAGCCCTAGAAAAGGCAAAAAGACCAAAAAAAAAAAAAAAAAAAAAAAGAAGATGTCAGCTCTTCCCAACCTGATATATGGGTTTAATACAATCCAAGTCAAAAATCCCAGAAAGCTATTTTGTGAATATTGACAACTAACCCTAAAGTTTCTATGGAGATGCAGAAGACCCAGATTAGCCAACTCAGCACTGATGGAGAAGAACAAAGTCAGAGGACTGACACTACCCTACTTCAAGACTTATTGTAAAGGTGCAGTAATCAAGATGGTGTGGTATTAGTGAAAGAACAAATATATCCATGGAATAGAATTGAGAGCTCACAAATAGAACCATATAAAAATAGTTAACTGATCTTGGAGCACAAGCAATACAACGAAGCAAAGATAGTCATCAAAAAATGTGTTGGACATCCCCATGCAAAGAAAAAAAAAAAAACCTTTCCTTAAAAAAGATACACAGAGCTCCCGTCGTGGCGCAGTGGTTAACGAATCCAACTAGGAACCATGAAGTTGCGGCTTCAATCCCTCGCCTTGCTCAGTGGGTTAAGGATCTGGTATTGCCGTGAGCTGTGGTGTAGGTCGCAGATGCAGCTCTGATCCCATGCTGCTGTGGCTGTGGCATAGGCTGGCGGCTAAAGGTCCAATTAGACCCCCAGCCTGGGAACCTCCATATGTCACGGGAGCAGCCCTAGAAAAGGCAAAAAGACAAAAAATAAAAAAGACACACACACCCACATGTTCATTGCAGCACTATTAACAATAGCCAAGACATGGAAACAACCTAAACATCCATCAACAGACAATTGGATTATGAAGATGTGGTATATATACACAATGGAATACCACTTAGCCATAGAAAAGAACAAAATAATGCCATTTGCAGCAACATGGATGGAACTAGGGACTCTCATACTGAGTAAAGTCAGAAAGAGAAAGACAAATACCATATGATATCACTTATATCTAGAGTCTAATATATGGCACAAATGAAGCTTTCCACAGAAAAGAAAATCATGGACTTGGAGAATAGACTTGTGGTTGCCAAGGAGGAGGGGGAGGGAGTAGGGTAGATTGGAAGCTTGTGGTTAATAGATGCAAACTACTGCCTTTGGAATGGATTAGCAATGAGATGCTGCTGTGTAGCACTGGGAACTATGTCTAGTCACTTATGATGGAGCAGGATAATGGGAGAAAAAAAATGTGTACATGTATGTGTAACTGGGTCACCATGCTGTACAGTATAAAAAAATTGTATTGGGGAAATAATAATTTAAAAAAATATATAGATACAGAACTTACACTCTTCACAAAAATTAATTCAAAACGGATCATAGATCTAAATGTAAAATGTAAAACTATAAAACTCCTACAAGACAACATAGGAGAAAACTTGGGTGTGGTGATGAAGCCTTTTAAAATACAACATCAAAGGCATGACCTGTGAAAGAAATAATAGCTAGATTTCATTAAAATGAAAAAGCAAAAAACGAAAGACTTATGCCCTGGGAAAGACAATGTCAAGAGAATGAGAAGACAAGCCACAGATTAGGAGAAAATATTTGAAAAAGATGGGTTTGATAAAGGACTGTTATCCAAAAGATACAAAAAATTCTTAAAACTCAACAACAAGGAGTTCCCATCATGGCTCAGCAGAAACAAATCTGACCAGCATCCGTGAAAACTCGGGTTTAATCCCTGGCCTCACTCAGTGAGTTAAGGATCCAGAGTTGCAGTGAGCTGTGGTGTAGGCTGCAGATGTGGCTCGGATCTGCCATGGCTGTGGCTGTGGTGCAGACCAGCAGCTACAGCTCCAATTCCACCCCTAGCCTGGGAACCTCCATATGCCGCAGGTGCAGCACTAAAGAGCAAATAAATAAATAAATAATAAAAAAATAAACAAAACAAAACCTTAACAATAGGAAAATGAACAATCCAATTAAAAAATAGGCATGAGACCTGAACAGACAGCTCACCAAAGAAGATACACAGATGGCAAGTAAGCACATGAAAAGATGTTCAGCATCATATGTCATTAGGGAAAACAATGAAATACTGTAGTTCCTGCTGTACCTCAGTGGGTTACAAAACGAACTAGTATCCATGAGGATATGGGTTCAATCCCTGGCCTTGCTCAGTGGGTTAAGGATCCATCATTGCCATGAGCTGTGGTATAGGTCACAGATGTGGCTCAGATCCTGCACTGATATAGCTGTGACATAAACCAGCAGCTGCAGCTCCAATTCAACCCCTAGCCTGGGAACTTCCATATGCTGCACAGGTGCAGCCCTTAAAAAAGAGAGAGAGAGAGAGACCACTACATACCTATTAGAATGGCCAAAATCCAAAACATAGAAAACACCAAAGGGCAATGAGGTGTAGTGCGATAGGAACTCTCGTTTCATTGCTAGTGGGAATATAAAATGGTAGAGCTGCTTTAGAGGACAGTTTCTTACTAAACTAAACATACTCTTACCACATGATCTAGCAATTGTGGCTGTGGTGCAGGCCAGCAGCTACAGCTCCAATTTGACCTTCAGTATTTACCTAAATGAGTTGAAAACTTAGATCTACACAAAAACCTGCACATAAATATTTATAGCAGCTTTGTTCATAATTGCCAAAACCTGGAAGCAACCAAGATGTCCTTCAATGGGTGAATGGATAAATAAACTGTGGCACATCCATACAATAAAATATTATTCAGTTCAAAAGAGAGATGAGCTATCAATCCATGAAAAGACATGGAGGACACTAAAGGAATATTACTAAGTGATATAAGCCAATATAAAAAGGTATCAGACTGCATAATTCCAACTATGTGACTTTTGGAAAAAGGCAAAACTATGGAGACAGTAAGAGGATCAATGTTTGCCAGAGGTTTGAGGTGGGAGGGATGAATTGGCAGAGCATAGAGGATTTTTCATGGCCGTGAAACTACTCTGTGTGATACTATAAAGATATACATGTCATGCATTTGCCCAAACCCATAGGATGTATAACACTAAGAGTAAATTCTAACGTAAACTATGGACTTTAGGTGAAAATAATGTGTCAATGCCACTCCAGTGGGGGATTTTGATAGTGGGAGAGGCTGTGCAAATGTAGGGGCAGGGGGAGTTCCTGCTGTGGTGCAACAGGATGGGCGGCATCTTGGGAACACTGGGATGCAGGTTCGATCCCTGGCCAGGGACAGTGTTGCTACAGCTTAGGTAGCGACTGCTGCTCAGATCTGATCCCTGGCCTGGGAACTTCATGTGCTTCTGGGTGGCCAAAAAAGTAAAAAAAAAAACCCACTTGTAGGGGCAGGGGAAGTATGAGAATTCTCTGTTTTTTTCCACTCAATTTTGCTGTGAATCTAAAATAGCTCTAAAAAAATAACATCTATATCAAAAACAAACAAACAAAAAAACCCCACCACTACCAATAACAACTAGGAGTTCCCACTGTGGCATAGTGGGTTAAGGATCTGGCATTGCTACAGCTGTGGTATAGGTTGCAGCTGTAGCTCAGATTTGATCCCTAGCCCAGGAACTTCCATGTGCCACGGGGGCAGCTGAAAACAACAACAACAACAAAAACAAAATAAGCATGCTATTACTATACAACCCAGAAATGCATTCTTGGGCATTTATCCAAAAGAAATATGAACTTAGGTTCACACAAAAATCTGTATATGAATGTTCAAAGCAACTTTATTAATAATATCCCCAAAATTGGAAACAATTCATATCCTTTACTGAATGACTAAACAAATGTGTACATTCACTGCAGAACACTATTCAGTAATAAAAAGGAACACACTATTGATTCTGCAATGATTTGGGTGATTTTCTTTTTTTGTCTATCTTTTCTAGGGCCACACCCAAGGCATATGGAGGTTCCCAGGCTAGGGGTCGAATCGGAGCTGTAGCCACCAGCCTACACCACAGTCACAGCAACGCAGGATCTGAGCCGCGTCTGCGACCTACACCACAGCTCACAGAAATGCCAGATCCTTAACCCACTGAGCAAGGGCAGGGATTGAACCCGCAACCTCATGGTTCCTAGTCGGATTTGTTAACCACTGTGCCACAACGGGAACTCCTGATTTGGGTGGTTGATTATTAAAGGAATTTATGCAGAGAGAAAGAAGTCAATCCTACAAGGTTACATACTATGTTATTCCATTTATATAACACCTTTGAAATTACAAAATTATAGAAATGGAGAATAGAATAGTGATTGCCAGGGATTAGGGATAGTCGATACAGTGGGGAGAAAATGTGACAGGGAGAAGGGTGTGGCTAAAAAGGGAAATGCAGGGGTCGGGGGGGATTCTTCTGGAGATGGAATTGTCGTGTATCTTGTCTATGGTGGTGAATACACGAACCTCCTCATGTAATTAAAGTGTACAGAACTGAACACACATACACACACACACACACACACACAAGATGGGAATTCTGAATAAGACTGTTCTGAATAAGATTGTTACCAATATCCACATCCTGCTTGAGACACTGTATTATACCTTTGCAAGATGTTACCACTGATAGAAACTGGGTAAAAGAGCACATGGGCTCTCTCTGTATTACTTTTTAAACTATACGAGAACTTCAATTATCTTGAAATTAAAATTTTAATTATTTCACAAATATACAAATATCAAATCATTCTGTTGAACACCTGAAACTAATATGTTATAGACAATAAAAAATGAATTAAAAAAATGAATTAAAAAGTTTAATTTAGAAATAAGCTACAATAATTAAGTTGGTGTGCCATTAGTGCACAAATAGACAAGTAGATGAAGAGTAAAGAATAGAAACTCAATAACAAAAACAAACAATCCGATTGAAAAATGGGCAGAAGACATAAAGACATTTCTCCAAAGAAGACATTTAGATGGCCAGTAGGCACATGAAAAGATGCTCAGCATCGCTAATTGTTAGAGAAATACAAATTGAAATTACAATAAGGTACCACTTCACATCAGTCAGAATGGCCAGCATTAATAAGTCTACAAAAAACAAAAGCTGGAGAGGGTGCAGAGAAAAGGGAACCCTCCTACACTGTTGGTGGGAGTGTAAACTGGTACAACCACTATGCAGAACAATGTGGAAGTTCCTCAGAAAGCTACATAGAGAAATACCATATGATCCAGCAATCCCACTCCTGGGCATATATCTGGAAAAAACTATAATTCAAAGAGATACATGCATCCTTATGGTCATAGCAGCACTATTCACAATGGCCAAAATATGGAAACAACTTAAATGTCCATCAACAGATAAATAGATTAAGAAGTTGTGGAACATATATAGAATGGAATACTACTCAGCCATTAAAAAGGAATGAAATAATGTCAAGAGCAGCAACTTGGATGCAACTTGAGATTATCGTACTAAGTGAAGTAAGTCAGAAAGAGAAAGACAAATACCATATGATATCACTTATATGTAAAATCTAAAATATGACACAAATGAACCTATCTACAGAACAGAAACAGACTCACAGACAGAGAACAGACTTGTGGCTGCCAGTGGGGATGGGGGAGGGAGTGGGATGGATAGGATTTTGGGGTTAGTAGATGCAAACTATTACATTTAGAATGGATAAACAACAAGGTCTTACTGTATAGCACAGGAAAATATACCCAATCTCCTGGGATAGACCATGATGGAAAATAATATTTTAAAAATAATATATGTATATATATGACTGAGTCACTTTGCTGTACAGTAGAATTGGCAAAACAGTGTAAAGCAACTATATTTTTTAAAAAAAGAATATAGAATAGAGAGTCCAAAACACAAATGCTGTACACATATATGATTACAGGTGTCTCTGTAGTTCAGTGGAGAAAAGATAAGTATTTTTCAATTAAAAATATTTACAGGAGTTCCCATTGTGGCTTAGCAGGTTAAGAACCTGACCAGTGTCCATGAGGATGCAGGTTTGATACCTGGACTCTCTCAGCGGCTTAAGGATCCAGTATTGCTGCAAGCCTCAGCATAGGTCACAGATGTGGCTCGGGTCTGGTAGGTCATTGCCATGGCTGTGGTGTAGACCAGCAGCTGAAGCTTCAATTCGACCCCTAGCCTGCGAACTTCCACATGCTGCAGGTGCAGCCCCCCAAAATAAAATGTGCAAAAAAGTATATTTATTTTGTATTTTCAATAAATAGTTCTGTCAAAACTAGATATCTGTATGAAAAAGAAAAAAAAAAGGATTCTGACGCTTACCTCACACAACATGCAAAATAAATTCAAGATGGAGGATCATAAATCTGTATGTGGAACTGAAAAAATAAAAATTATAGAAGAAAACATGGATAAATATCTTCATTCTCGAAGATTTCTGAAAAGGTATAAGAACCATAAATGATAAGAGAAAATAATGATAAATTAGACTTCATTAAATTTGAATTCTTCATTTAGGAGCATTTGAAGACAAGCCTCAGGCAGCTCCTGCTGTGGCTGAGTGGTAACAAACCTGGCTAGTAACCATGTGGATGCAGGTTCAATTCCTGGCCTAGCTCAGTGGGTTAAGGATCTGGGGTTGCTGTGAGCTGTGGTGTAAGCTGAATACGTGGTTCAGATCTGGCGTTGCTGTGGCTGTGGGGTAGGCTGGCAGCTACAGCTCCAATTCAACCCCTAGTCTGGGAATCTCCATATGCTGCAGGTGCAGCCCTAAAAAGACTGAAAAAAAAAAAAAAAAAAAGACAAGCCTCAGACTGGGAGAATGTATATTTTAATACATCTATCCAAGTAAGGGCTCATATCCTGAACATGCAAAGAGCTCCAATGAATCTATAAGGAAAGGACAAGATAGCCCAAGTTTTAAAATGCCCATGAGGACAGGTTAATGATGAGAACCTGACAAGAAGGGCCCCTGACCTGCTCACACCTCAAAGGCTCAGCCACCATCCCCCTTCCCTGAGCAGAAGGGCCCCCCTGGACTGGACAACACAGGATGTGAGCTGCATCTCAGCTTCCACTGCCCCTCAGAGAGGGGAGATGGATCTAAATTATGGCCTAAGACAGGCTCTAGAGGAAGAAGCAGCCCAGGCCTGAGATAAACCACGGTGGTGGATTTCAAATTCTCATCAGGATAGGGGGGATGTGATATTTCTCAGGTAAGCGCATATTTCCTGAGGGAGAGGTTTGGCCTCGAGAAACTGCCCTTGGTTAGCAGCTGCCCTAACCAGTCACTGCAGGCACAGATCATCAAGGTAGAAAGATGGAGAAACACCCCAGGGAACCAAGTATGGGCAATGTAGGTTTCCTTGTTGCCACTACAAATTGTCTCCACCCACCAATGCTAACTGGTCCAAGACATTTGATGCAACCTGGGGGCTCAGGTATGCAGAAACCCCAGCAGGCAGCCCAGAGGTGGTCCCCAGGAATTCTATTTTTTTTTGTTGTTGTTGTCTTTTGTCTTTTTAGGGCTGCACCCATGACATATGGAGGTTCCCAGGCTAGGGGTCTGATCAGAGCTGTTGCTGCCAGCCTATATCAGAGCAACAGCAACGCCAGATCTGAGCCACATCTGTGACCTACACCACAGCTCACGGCAACACCAGATCCTTAACCCACTGAGCAAGGACAGGGACTGAACCCACAATGTCATGGTTCCTAGTTGGATTCGTTTCCAAGGCACCACAACGGGAACTCCTCTATTTTTGTAACCTCAGTTTTCATGATAAGATGAGAAACTGAGGCACAGAGGGATTTAATGTGACCTGCCCAAAATCAACAAGCAAGTCAATGGTAGAGCCAAGATTCTAATCTAGGCAGACTGACTCCAGAATGTTCTGTGGGAAGAGCTATGTGATTGCTGGGTTGCAGAAGTCACATTTTGAAAGACTCTATTCCACAGCAATGCTAAAATAGAAATAAAGGAAAGTGGACAATTAGTGGAATATTTCTTGAATTTTTGGCTGTAGACTTTCAGGACTAGAAGGGACATTGGAGGTCTGTTTGCTCAAAATCATTGTTTGCTGCTGTGCACACAAATCTGAGAGGATTTCCTGACATGCCCCAACAGCACCAACAAATCTTCAAACAGTTGACTAGAAGCAGATATAGAACCACAATCTTTTTCGTGCAATGTGAAAATTCAAAGAGCTCAGTAAACTGAAAGTTCTTTTACAGATAATTGGTGGTTGACTCATTTGCAGGCAAAAAACTGACCTCAACTGATGTGAGGCCTTTTTATACCAATTAGTATGAATATTTACATATTTTGCTGCAGAAATATCAATTAGTTTCATTAGAGGTGTTGCCACAGATGTAGTGGTGTCCCAGAGCTGATCCATACTGGCTCATGGGAGCTGCTTGCTTAAATATTCAAGAATTCTGTAAGCCATTCAGTTGGTAGCTTGAAATTGGCTGTGGCTGGAGTATTTACACTGAGGAAATCAGAAAATGCTACAAATCAGGCTATTTTTACCTCCAAGAGCCAGTACAAGTGCACCACTGCCCTACACTCTGCTGGAGGTGTTATATAATGTGGAATACGCACCACTTTTACTCTTCCAGTGTATTCCAATTAATTCCAAGTTCAAAAAAAAAAAAGAGGACAACAGATCTGAACGTGCATCAAATAGGGTATCAAAATAGCCAATAAACACAAAAGGCGTTCTACAGCATTAATCATCAGGAAACCACAAATTAAAGCTACAATGAAATACCCCACCAGAGTGGCAAAAATTAAAACTATACAATGCCAAGTTCTGGTGAGGATGTAGAGCACTTGGAACTCTCATATATGGCTCATGGGACAGTACATTGGCACAACCACTTTGGAAAACCGTTTGGCTTATCTACTAAAACCAAACATCCATATACTCTATCACCCAATACTCCTGGGTATTTATCCAATAAAAATAAGTGCTTATGTTTACCAAAAGTAATATGCAAGAATGTTCATAGCAGCTTCATTCATAAAGGCACCAAACTGGAAGCAACTCAAATGTTCATCATCAGGACAATGGATAAATAAATTGTGGTATATTCGTAAACTGGAACACTACACAAATTGTTACCACATACAGTAGCATGAATGAATCACATCCAATATTACATCAAGATAAGGAATCCTGTGTTAAACCATTTGCATAAATATTCACAACTAATCAATGATGGTAGAAGTTAGAATAGTGGTTCCCTCTAAAGCCTTGTGGGCTTTGTTTTTTTGTAGGAAATTGTTCAATTTTCTGAAGTATCGAAAAATATGAAAAGAAATTCTGTGATGCTCCCAGAAGCAAAACTAAATCTTCCCTGGAAGAAAAACCCCTCATTCTAGCCTTCTGTGAATCCCCGCAGATACAGGTCAAACTGACAACTGAAAAGATTCAAAGCATTCAAGAAAAACACGCTACCTGAGCAAGACAGAAGAAGCCACACACGACAGAAGCAGATCCCCAAAGACTTCAAATATTTGTATTACAGGGTTGAATACAAAATAAATACACTTCATGTGCTTAGAGAAGTAATAGAGCCAGTTGAAAATATGAGTAAGGAGCAAGAGACTCTCCCAAAAGGACAAGCAGATTTGAAAGAGAACCAAGTCAGACTTCCAGAAATGAAAACTATAATATTGGTATGTGAAAACCCATGGGGGGGTGGTTTAAACAGCAGATCAGCCTCATATGAAGAGAAAAAAATATGACTTGGAATCTTAAGAAATTATCCAGAACATAGGAGAGAGAGGAGACAGAGAGAAGTAAAAAATGAGATTTTGAGGCTAGCCCTAGAAGGTCTAACAAATGTCTACTTAGAGCTGCAAGAAGAGAAGATAAAGAGAAGAGTAGGAAGGGAGTATTCAGAGAAGTCTAGACCTGATGAAAGACATGAGTCCTCAGATCCAGGAGTTACAATAATCAAGGACCTAACATAAACAAATAGCCTGCATGTACCATGACCCATGGCAGACCACCAAAGACCACCAGGCATGCAGCACAGGACCCAGAACCCAAACCCTCTGGCTGACCCCTGAGGGGACTATTGGTCACTTAGAGGCTTGTGAGGAAATCTATTTGGACTCTTAAACCCAAAGTGGGAAGTGTGCCCCATAACTGGGCCCTCACCTTGTGGGACATGGGAATTACTCAGTTCACCCTCTCCAGGGTCACTTACTACCAAGCTGTTTCCATGGCAGCCACACCTTCTGGAACTCACAGAAACCTGGGTGGGGCTCAGCCTCCCCACTGGTCTCCCTTCTTCCAGACACTTCCTCTCCTATCCATTCTTATGCAGGAGCCAGAGATCTAATCAAAAGACAACTCTGACCTTCACACTCCTCTGCCCAAACTTCTTCCATGCCCCCAACCCTCTCCTTCACTGGCACTTGGGGCCCTTGGTATCCAGCCTAGTGATAACAGGAGACTCTTTCCCTCTATTCCTGCTTACCCATCCTACTCTATGTTTCCTCAACACCCTGGGTTTTTGAAAATCTCTGACTAATATGCTATTCCCTCCTCCTGGCAGGCCCTTCTCCCTCTTGAGTATCTTGAAAATTTAAGCTCATCCTTTAAGATGTTGTTTAAATGTCCTACACTCACAAAGACCCCCCCTCAATCACTTCCTATCCCACCACCAGTGGTCTTTTGCTCTTTGATGCTTCTCCAACTTTACATAGACTTATATTTTAATAAGTCATGGTATTTTTCATATTATACTGTAATGATCTGTTTACATGTCTGTCTCATTGCACTTGCCATAGACTGTGAGGATATTGAGGTCAGGGACCAGGTCTTGCCATGTCTGTGCCACTAGGGATCAGCCCATCACAGAGAGGTGGGTCCCATCCCTCACAGAAGGCAGGAAAGTCAGCGTGAAAGGTGAAACATAAACAGTTAAAATTTCCCTATGAGATCCAACCAATCGCCTCTGAAATGTGGCATTTGCGGTTTTGCTTTCACCAACCCACTTAGTAACATGTTTCTGTATAATCATCTGGAAAGTCATGTGGTTCAGCCATCCTCCCTCGGGGGCACACACCCACAGAGGGGAATGGCAGGTAAAGTCAATTGTGCTTTTAAAATTAGTTTTTCCTCTCTTTGTGTTTTGCTAAGGATATGGTTGAATTTACATAAGTTAAATGTGCATATGATCCAACTGTACTGTTGAATAAATGAGAGGACAGTGGGAGAGAAGAGTGGGTGGATAAATGGATAAAAAGATGGATGGAGGGATGGATGGATGGGTGAGCGGGCAGCTGGACCAATGGAGCAGTAGTAGACAAACAAATAAAATAATTTTTGTTTCAATGCCAGGTTATCTCCAGCCCTGCTGCTAGACCTCAGAAGTCAACCTCAATCCAAGCTACTTGTTCTCTGACCCACTCAGACTACCCTCCCCCTGAGTCTGGTATTCACAATGCTCACTCTATCTCCACTCAGAGAAGGCACTCACTCAAACTGATCTAATAGTTTTGACAGCCAACACCCCCCTACTGACTTCAGTAGCAAATTATGTGATGGAATGGCCACAACAACATCTCTAATTTCACATGCTCTCCTGTTGAGAGGTAAGGTCTTTGTTCCTTTCCTCTGAAACTGGGTGGGCTTGTGATTATTGCAGAAGTGATGCAAGGCTATGTGATTTCCAAGGTTAGGTCATAAAAGGCACTACAATTTTCACATGGGATGCTTGTTCTTAGAACCTAGCCACCATGCTGTGAGAAAGCCCAATCCAATCCAGGGAGAGGTGGCATGAAAAGGCCATGTGTAGTTGCTCTGACAGACCCACTGAGGTCCCAACTGACAGCCAGCACCAATGGCCAGATGTGGGAGGGAATGTACTCCAGAGGATTCCAGCCTCCACTGCCTAGTCACCCTCAGCTATTGAGTCTTCCCAGGGGAGGCCCCAGACATCATGAAGCACTCACCCCCATGGTGTCCTGTTCACATTCTTTACTGACAGAGCCTGTGTGTGTGATAAAATGGTTGGTTTGTGCCTCTAAGTTTTCGGGTGATTTGTACTGCAGTAATAGTAGCTGGAACATCCTCCCCCATCCAGCCAGGCCCTGCCCTGACTACCCTTAGGGAGGTGAGGGGGAGGTCTGAGCCCTGTGCTGGCCTAAATCCTGTGTCAGTCCCAATTGAGGCCCAGTGGGCGCAGGGAGCGGGCCTCCACCAAGCTCTCCTTCCCTGACTCTTCAGGGTGGAATGAGGTCAGCTTCCAGGTGTCCTGGATTCCCTACAGACAGGGGTCAAGGCCAGGCCGGGGCCCCTGTTGATGAGATGGGGCTTCTGAGCAGGAGCTCAACTCCAGCAAAAGTGTGTTCTGACTCCATCTGAGACTGGCCTGGTTTGCTTCCAGATTTTGTTCTTTTTAAAACTGGTTCACTCAGTGGGTATTTAAGACAAAAACCACAGTCTGATTCGAGGGGAAAAAATAGTATTGGGGTCTAGGAATTCGACAGATCTAGGTTGAATCCCAGCTCTGCCACTTACCAGCCGTGTGGTCTTATAAGTGACATCACCTTTCTGGGCCTCTTCTGTGTAGTGGGGATAAGAATAGTTATCTCTTCATGCGTTTGTTGTGAGAAGAAAAGAGATGAACTTTGGAAGGCTCCCTACTCAGTGCCTGGCACACAGTAGGAGCTCAATAAATGTCAGCTCACTTTCCTCACTTCTTTTTTTTTTTAATTTTTTTTTTTGTCTTTTTTGTTGTTGTTGTTGCTATTTCTTGGGCCGCTCCCGCGGCATATGGAGGTTCCCAGGCTAGGGGTTGAATCGGAGCTGTAGCCACCGGCCTACGCCAGAGCCACAGCAACGCGGGATCCGAGCCACGTCTGCAACCTACACCACAGCTCACAGCAACGCCGGATCGTTAACCCACTGAACAAGGCCAGGGACCGAACCCGCAACCTCATGGTTCCTAGTCGGATTCGTTAACCACTGCGCCACTACGGGAACTCCACTTTCCTCACTTCTGAGTGCAGTATATCTCTCTTCCAGCCACAAGGCCTAATACAGTGCCTGTATACACTACACATGCAATAAATGTATCTTAAATCAATGGATGAATTTCTCAAAGTCCTCTCAAGTCTTCTCGGCTCCTCTCCAACCTCAATCCACACGTTGACACATCTCTTCCCCAACTGACACTGACGTCCCAGGGGCAAGGATACTCACTCTTATTCACCTTTTTTATCCTTCTGTACCCCCAGCATACATTAGGCGCTTAACTGGCGATTACTGAAACAAAGCAAGTGGTTCTGGTTCGGCACAGAGTCCTTTAGGATCTGCTTCAGGTTCCTGATGAAGGTTGGAGGTGAAGCTGCCACAATACAGAGCTCTCTGCTACCCGGGTTTCCATCAGCTTCTCTTTACCAGAACCATCTGCTGACCAGCACTATCCCCTCCCCTCCCAGAGCCACAGGCCCCCATATTTTTGTCATCACAGCCCACGTGATGGATACACTCCCAAGAGTATCCACAGGCTTTTGACATCTCTCAAGAATTCTTAAGGTCAGGAAAGCACATGTGATTTTGGATAGTGTCTTAGGCTGGGTTCCCCTGGATGAGGACTGGGGTGCAATAGTTGAGTCACAATGAGGGGAATGAGCCAAAAAAGAGAGTGACATCAAGAATGGAGTTAACTGAGTTACCACTGCAAACAACTGTCCCGCTGAGGGGCGAGGAAGTCTTTCTCCACCGCCCCCAACCCCTTTGGTGGGAGATAGCTCCTGGGGCCCTAAGCCCCTCGCCCTTTGGGCTGAATGTGCTCCCACAGCAGAGAACACCCTGGGGCAGAGAAGTGCAGAGGCCATCGGCAGGCACCCCGCACACGGGAAAGGGAGTGGGACACACACAAGCCCCTGCCTCAGCGCCAAGAATGACTGTTTGTTTTGTTTTGTTTTGTCTTTGTTTTTTAAGGGCTGCACCCATGGCATATGGAGGTTTCCAGGCTAGGGGTCAAATCAGAGCCCTAGCAACTCGGGATCTGAGCCGCATCTGCGACTTACACCACAGCTCACGGAAACACCAGATCCTTAACCCACTGAGTGAGTGAGGCCAGGGATAGAACCTGCATCCCTCATGGATACTGGTTGGGTTCATTAACCACTGAGCCACAACAGGAACTCCCCATGAATGGCTGTTAACAGCCATCAGTTACTCATAGCCTGAAATACAGGTGAGGGGCTGCAGGTTCTGCAAGGTCCAGGTAACTCCCCCACTCAAGGATGAAAGTGAACAGGGGTTCACAGCTATCTCTGTAACTTTGAATCCACTCAAATTGACCATACTTAAAGGAGATCATTTGGAGAATCTAGGACTTTAACAGTTATTGTGTAACAAACCTCAGATCCCAAGGGAGAGGCTGGAACGCACTGCCCCACAGGACAGAGATAACAATGATCCCCAAATGCCCTCAGAATCACCCAGATCCCATCCGCTTTAAGTGGGCTGCAGGCTCCAGCCCCCTGGTTTCTCCGCAAGTCCTAAGTCCCCCACATGACAAGAGGAAGGGGCTCCTCCAGGGCCCCCAAGCTGGGGCTTGGTGGGTAGCCCAGAGGTCTCCAAAGCTGTCCCCAGATGACTCCTCCAACCTGCTTCCTTATCTCTCAGCAGCCACCTGTGGACCAAGGCTCCCTGCATTTTTCTAGGCTTTTCCTGAATGCATTTCAGGAAGAACCAACTCTGAATAGCAAACTTGGGATAAGACAGTGATCAGAACAAAGATAACAACAAAAATAGTAATACTTGTCTCCATGAATCCTTTTTAAAGCCCAGAAGAACATAGAGAAAATAATAGCTAACATTTATTTGGCATTTTTCAGATAAATGCTGTCTCAGATAAAATAATTTACTGACCACTAACAAGTGACAACTGCTGGCATCACAGAGATGAATAAGGTGAACATAGTCCCTGGCCTCATGGAGCCTACACTCTAGTGAGAAAGACTGATAAGAAACAAACAGACAAATCGTGATGATAAGTAGTAGCATCTGATGAGCACTTGTTAAATGCCAAACACTGTGCTAAATTCTTAACATGGATTGTTTCATTCAATCCTTACAACAATACTACTTCGAAGTGATAATGTTTTGTCTTCAACATACAGATGAAGAATCTGAGGAATAGAGAAGGTAAGCAATATGCCTGAGGCCACGCAGCCGGCAAGAGGCACATCTGGGAATGCTGAACCTAAGATTTTCTGATCCCAAAACCCATGTTCTCAACCAGGCTATCTCACTCATTTGTTCCCTGCATCTCAGTTTCTCATCTGTAAAGTAGGAATAAATGATAGTAGCCTCCTCATGGCATTGTTGTGATTAACCAAGATTGTGATGGGAATACGCTGTAAATGGCCCAGTGGGAGCTGCTGGTTTTCTTATTTCTGGCTGAGGCCTGAGGCTCTGGCCTCTGATGCCTGCCCCTTGCCCCTGATGGCTGTCTGTGCATGGCCCTATCCACAGCCACCAGGCAGGGCTCTTGATTCAGAGAGAAATCACTGTTTCCCTCACAAGTCCCCTAATGACACCGTGGCTCCGTGGCTGATTTAATTATAGATTAATCAGGAGAGCCAGGGTGAGAGCTCTCTTCTTTTCTCCCACAAGCTGGAATGTGACCCTTGAGTGCACACATGCATGTGAGGGACAGAAGTGAGCCCCCTCCAGCCCCCTGCCTCAGGGGAGAACTGAAATAAGTCAGGACCCCTCTGCCTGGGGCTCATGGTTCTCCCAGCCTCTATCTGAGCAGCACTGCCCAGGTCAAGTTCCCATCACCGGGCCTTTGCTGTCCCTTAGACACCAAATGTCCTTATTCTAACCTATCTCTTTATAGCCACATTTTTAAGATTCTGCCAAAACGCTGCCTTCTACAAGAAGCCTCCCCTGATGTCGCACATGGGGTGACTTCTTCCATTACTCTTCTGAATTCCACAGAAGTTGACCTGGCCTCATGTGAAGTCCCTGACTATTCCTTATCCTGAGCTCACCTCCCGCATGGGATGAGAGCCCCCTGAGGACAAATGTGTCCCCAGCACCCAGCAGGGACTGGCATCATTAAACTGACAGAATGAATAGTGATGACAGTAAAGCTACAGGGGAATTCCCATGGGCCTGAAGAATCTGGAGGCAGGAGCCCAGTCTCCTTCCAGAGCCCCAGTCTCCTGAGAACGTGCTGGGCCCTGGAAGGGCTCACACATCCAGATGACCCCTGTGGCCTTTCCTCAGAGGCTGGATGGCTTCTTTGGGCTTCTCTTGCCCTCCTGGAGACTGGCCTCCTGATTTCTACTCAAGGGGAGCTGGTACCAGGAGTCAGGCATAGGCTGGGAGAGATACCACATGCCCTGCATCCTACGCCCGCCAGAACAGACCTATGCGCTACCTGCGGCTGCCTTATTTCTCCCTGGTGGACCAGACCAGATGAACCACTGCTCGGCCGTGACCATAATGATGCTGGTGGAATGTGCTGATCACTTACACCGGCTCCTACCCCATCCCACCCCATGCCTGTGATCATTGACCTGTATTATGTCCTTCAACCCTTCCAGTGACTCAGAGCAATGCCATTATTGGCCCCTTTTTCAGATGAATAAATTGGGAGGTGCATTGACTTCATTAGAAATGGCAGAGAAAGGACTTCCTTTTGTGGCGCAGCAGAAATGAATCTGACTAGTATCCATGAGGACGTGGGTTCAATCCCTGGCCTTGTTCAGCAAGTTAAGGATCTGGTGTTGCCGTGAGCTGTGGTGTAGGTCACAGATGCAGCTCGGATCTGGCATTGCTGTGGCTGTGGTGTAGGCCGGTAGCTTCAGCTCCAATTCGACCCCTAAGCCTGGGATCCTCTATAGGCCAAGGGTGCAGCCCTTAAAAGAAAAAAAAAAAAAAAAAAGATAAAGAAATGGCAGAGAAAGTCTTAAAGACAGTTTGACTCCAGAGCCTGCACCCAGCAACTCCCCACACAGGCTGTACCCTAGGCCACCTACCTGGCTCCAGCCGTGGCCCTTGACCCCTGACCCTAGGTCATCCTTGCTGCAGATGGGATCCATGGCCCCAGGCCGCTGCTCCTGCGCACCTGGCATCCTCTTGGGTGGCATGAATGAACCAGCTCATGAATATGCAGGCATGCCTGCGCTGCGCACACAGCGCTCTCAGCTAAATCTGATCACAATGAGGGATAAATTAAGCGCCAGGATAAATGCATTAAAAATCACGGTCGGAGGAACATGCTGTTCAGGGAGGGGTCTGGAAAGTGGGGAGAGGAGCAGTGGGGGAAGCTCTGCCAGGCGCTGCCAGCCGCTCCCAAACAGCCCCAAATGAAGTTCCCTTCCGTGGGGGAGGACCCTCCCCCATCTCCACCCCCCCCCCGGTTCCTATGGAAACGCAGAGCAGAATTTAGGAGGGAAAATGCCTGGTGATTCGCGATGTGGGGAGGGCCCAGGAATAGCAGCTGGGGCTGGGGCTAGGAACAGGTGTCAACAAGGACTTCTTCCTCACATGGGGTGAAGGAGAGGATCTGGTCCAGCCCAGAAGCACCCCCTCAAGCTCCTGGCAGCATCCAGAGAGGGGGTGTGGATAGAGAACCACATTTGACCAGACACAGGGTCTAATACTAGTGGTGTGTCCTTAGGTAATAACATACCAATAATAGCAGCTGGACAGCCCCACAGTATTGGTGGCCCCACAGATGGGAGGAAGGCACTCGATGTCCCTCTTTTATGGGTGGGGGAGGGTGAAGCTCAGAGGTGTGGAGTGACTTGTCCAGTTTCACGCAGGTAGGACTGGACCAGGCAGCCTGAGTTGGCATCACTCCATTATAATCTCTTCTCAGGGCAAATCTTGTTCATCTAGTCACCCAGTTACTACTCTGTTGCAAGCACTTCTGCTAGGCACTGGAAATGCAAGGGAGGGAGACAGACAAAGCTGCCGCCTTCAGGGAGCATGAAGTATTGAATGGAGATGGGTGGCTTGGCCCAGGCAAGGAGAAGATTCCAGGGCTCAGACCAGAGGAAGAAAGCTTTTGGGAAGCCAAGGATGGACTTGAGGGGTTCACAGAGCTCAGATGATATAAAGCCTGAATAGTGTTTGGTTGGCTCTATGTGACAAGCACGGACTCTAAATCCAGCTCCGCTGCCTGCTGGCTGTGAGATCTTGGGCCAGTTCCTTAAGCTCTCTGTATCTGACTTTCTCCATCTGTAAAATGGGGATGATAATGGCAGCCACATTTTGTGACTAATGAGGTAGTACATTTAAATACTTAGGACAATGCCAGGCGTGTATTGAGTGCTCTTAAAAGTCACCCATTGATATTTTTATTATTAGACCATTCAGGCAAGAGCTCTGCTCTCCCTATGTTCCAACCCCAAGATGAAGGGCCAAGGGTGTGCGGGTTTTTTTTTTTTTTTGGCTTTTTAGGGCCATACACGCAGCATATGGATGTTCCCAGGCCAGGGGTTGAATCCGAGCTGCAGCTGCCAGCCTACACTACAGCCACAGCAACACCAGATCCCAGCCACGTCTGCAACCAACACCACAGCTCACAACAATGCTGGATCCTTAACCCGCTGAGCAAGGCCGGGAATCAAACCTGTGCCCTCATGGATACTAGTCCGGCTGTTACAATTGAGCCACAAAAGGAACTTCCCCAAGGGTATGCTTCTGACTTTCTCCAAAAACACCTCCAACTTCAGTCTCCCAGAAGCTGTCCCCCTGGTGGAGGAGGGTGGCTGAGAGGCTTGCAGGTCGTTGCCCACCCTGCCTCCCACAGCCAAGCTTGGGCACGGATGGGTGCTTGTGAGGGAAGCACACCACTGCTCACCCACCACTCCCAGCAGCCCCAGCTCAGAGTGGGTGAAGGAGAGAAAGAGTCCACTGAGAGGTAGACCCCACCTGAATCAAGTGACTAAAGGGACCTAGCTGGGGAAGGGGCACTGAGCAGAGTAACTGCTCAAAGAAACGTCTCCCTGGCCAGTGCCCACGATGTCCCAGGTTATGGCTGGACTTCCACGCTTCACTGCATTCTCACTGGGCAGCTCAAATGTCCTGACTCATTGCACAGGGATTGGTTCCATTGTACTCTAGTGAAATACTCAAAATAAACATAGGCATACAATGAGGAGTGAGAGTTAAATGAAACAAATGCCTGAGCCCAACTCAAGATCCTCATCTCTAGCTGGTGGCCAGATCTGCTTTGCTTCCTCATCGCCACATGCACCTGCCACACACTTTGAGTTGACATCATCCCTGAACCCTGCCTGCCCAGGGTGTGAGCTTTGGGATCAGGAATGTGAGGGTACGTGGAAAACCACAAAGGGCAGTATAATCCAGAGGGATGACTTGGAGCTGCCTGAAACCCCAGTCTCCCAGTTTAAAGGTCTGATGCAGCTGCTTCTGAGCTAACCATTGGGAAGGTCTCAGGTTTGGGGTGGGGGTGGGGGGTTGGCCACACCCACAGCACATGGAAGTTCTTGGGGGTGGACTCTGAGTGCAGCTGTGACTTACACCACAAATGTGGCAATGGTCTTTAACCCACTGTGCTGGGTTGGGGATTGAATCACTGCAGAGACAACACTGGATCCTTAACCCTCTGCACCCAGTGGGAACTCCAGGAAGGTCTTTGTCTAGATCCTTGTGCTGGTCAATAAAGAGGTCTGGGTGGCAGGCCTCCTCTCATGGGTGGCTGCCTCTCTTCTCCTAGTCCCCGTCACCTCCCCCTCCTTCCTCCACCCCCAGCTCGCTCTCTCTCTCTCCTTCTGGTTGGCTCTAAGCTTGTTTCTTTCTCAGATGGCTCTTTGCTCCCCCAGTCTGAACAGAGTGAGACCCCAGAGAACAGAGCAGTGGCCATGATGGATGGAGGGGCACTGGATAAGGAGAGACAGTCCTGGGGAGACCTGGCCGTGAGTACCCAGGAAGCTCTGGGCAGAGCCCCTTTCTATTCTCTCAGCTTGTCCTACCCTTTGTCCAGTGCTGGCTCCTGGCCCTTCTTGCTCTGAGTTCCTCAGCTATGCAATGCCACCTCCCTTCTGCATTGGTGCTCCCATTCTCTCTTCCGCCCAAGCTAACCTCCAGCCTCTGGTGGAGCTCAGCCCCCTTCACACACCCCTCAGGCCTGCAGCCAGGGCCCCCACGCCCTGCAAGGCCAGCCCTACAGTATCTAAGCACCAACTGGCAACTGGCAGGATCCAGGCTGCATCATTCCTCTCCTCAGAACAATGGTGACATGTCACACTTGCTCTCCATAGTCCCAGGTAAGTGGGGAGCTGCAGGCAGAGAGAGGGCACATGACCTGCCCAGGATATTCAGGAAGAGGGCAGTGGAGAGCCAGCAGCAACTGGCTTGTGAGCTGGGCTCCCATGAGCCTAGTTTTAAGCCTCCCTTCCTAAGAGGATCTGGAAGCACAGATGAGCCTATGAGGCCCCTATGCAAGCAATCAGCCTGGAGAGCAGGAAATACAGAACAAGCTCCCTGCCTGGTTCTACACATTGTAGCCACCAGCAGAGCTTGGTGGAGGCTTTCTACTGGCTGGATGTTTGGCGTTATGGTGAGAAATGAAGCAATCTCAAGGACACCAAGCCCGTGACCCAGCCATTCCACTACTATGGAGCCTAAGAGTGGATGTGGTTGAGAAGCAAAGATGCTTCTTCTCTAAGTATGTTCACTACATAATGTTTGTGAAAAATTAGAAATCCGTTCCCCAGCAATAGGAGGGTGGCTATGCCCAGGTATATACATACAATGGAATATTATGTAGCTGATAAAAGTGATGCGGTAAATGTAAATCTACAGACATGAAAAAATACCAAAATCTTACAAAACAGCATGTACAGTGGAATTGCATTATTTGTAGATGTGTATCACCCGCCCACACACACGCACAGATGCATGTACATGAAAAAGACTAGTGTTTTACAGCAAAATTCTTAACCACAGTTTGGTGGTAAGAACCAGGGGAAGTTAAAGAGTTTTTTCTTTAGCTGTATTTTCTAAGTTTTCTTTATTATATGTTCATTGTAGAAAAAGAGAATAGAGTTATAAGATTGCATTTATCTTTTTAAAAAAGGGTAACCCTTTGACCAGTCATTCCAGGTCCAGAAAGTTGTCCTCAGGAAATAATTAGGATAACCAAAGATGTAACTGCAGGAATGAATGATTTGTTGCTTCTCATGGGGAAAAAACAGACATAAGCTAAAATTTTCAGCAGTAGGGACTGGCTGAGTAAAGAGTGGTGTAATCATATGCAGGGTGCCATGCAGCCACTAAAATTCACGTTGCAGAAGTGCAGCTGTTGACTAGGACAGATGTTTATGAATATATGATTGGGGAAAAAAAACAGGTTTTAGAACATTATGTACTGAATCAGCCCTTCTCTCTAAAAGATGTGCTCCATCCACAGTCTGGAAGGATATATGTTTAGATGTTGATGGTTGTTTCATTTAGCACAGTTTGATTACAGGTGATCTAATTAATTTAGTTCTTCACACTTTTCTGATTATTTTATGATAAATATGCAATATTTCAGGTTTATTATTACATATGTATTATTAAATACCTAGTTTTAAAAAATAAATTTTTAAGAAGGAAAAATAGCCTATTCTGAGCAGCCAGGCAGTAGTGGTGGGAGCTGGACCCCATCCATACTCCCCTCCAGGGTGGGCAGAGGCTAAAGCTCCTGGAGAGAGGGCTGGGATTGGGGGCAGCCAGCTCTGAGCCTGCGCTAGCTAAGGAAGCGCCCCCCAGCCCCCCAGGCCTGCTCTCTGCCATTCACCCTCTGGAATTAGCTTGCAGAGACTGTTTTAGGAAGCCCGTGGGCGGCTGGAAGCAGCTTGTGAGCAGAGCTGGGGGCCGGCTGAGAGCGGCAGAGAATGAGTGCCCAGAGGAAGACAAGGCAGAAAATAAAGGGAAGCCAGCACCCTTTCCCATTTTTCTTTTTGGTTTGATTTTTCAAAAACAATCTCTGGAAAATCCTTGCTTCGGTCCAAATGTTTCCTCCTCCGCCTTCCCCATCTCCTCCAGGCCTCCATAAATGGGCCAAGTCTAAGCCTGTGAAGCCAGGACCAGGGTTCTGGTCTCAATGCTTCCTCTAACTTGCTGTACAACCTCGCTCCAGGTGCTCACCTTCTCCGAGCCTCAGTTTATGATTCTAACAAACTGGACTAGAATGGGCTCGACGTTCTCATCTCACTCTTGAGGCTCCATGTTTCTGGGATTCTATCTCGGGAGCGAGGCAGCGGGACCACATATTTCCAAGGCCTCTTTACAGCTCTAAGATTCTGAGATTTGTGCTTTGAGATCCTTGAGAATCTCAAATATGCTGGCAAAGCCTCTGGATTTTGCAGTCTATGGTTCCAGAAAGGTATTAAAGGTATTAAATTGCTAAGATTCTAGTTCAGATTCTAGCTGAGGGGCTGCTCGCTGTTCAATATCAAAGACTATTTCTGGGGACATCCCACACCTGGCCATGGAAATGTGAGCTCATGTCAGGAGTAAGTGGCCAACTGGTAGCTGAAACTCTGCCTTGAGCTGCCAGTAATATCTCCGTCTATTCCACACCCACTATGTGCCAGGCCTGTGGGCTACAGGGATTAGTAGATCTAAGAGGTATTATGTTTATGCCCACTTTCCAGATGAGGAAGCTGAGGTCAGAGCAGTCCTATGACTTGCCAAAGTCACAGAGCTAGATGGTGGTAGAGCTAACACCTGAACCCAGATTAGCTGACTTGAGAGCCTCCTGAATTGCTCCACCACCTCCCTGTAGGCCCCAGCTCTGCTGGCCCCGGATGGGCAGCTGGTCGTGGGGAAAGGCAGGAAATGGCTTCCAGACAATCAGACTTGCAGGTCACGGAGCCAGTGCACACCCCTGCCCTGCCTACCTCCCCCAGCCAGCTGTTGAGCAGGGGCTTCCTAGAGGGTGGGGCCTGCATGCTTGGAGGTGTGGCTCCAGGAAGGTGTGTCTCTGTGTCTCCGTGTGGGTGTTCCTGGGCATGGTGTGTGTGTGTGTGAGAGAGAGAGAGAGAGATGTGAGTGGTTTGGATGTGGGTGCTGCTGTGTCTGTCCCGGAGCAGAGCATGTGAGAGAGACAGAGGTGGGTGAGCTCTGTGGAACTCGCAAGAGGGAGAGTTTCGGGGTACGCTCCCCCCATCCTCCTCATAGGGTTGGGCATACAGGCCTTCAGAGGTCCATGGCCTTGGGCCCCTAAAAAGCTACCTGTTCCCCATGTATCCCCTCATTTTGCCAATTTGAACCCAAAGCCCCCAGTCCCCACACCTATTGCTTTCCTGGGCTCCCATCCACCTGGTAGCTGGATCCACCAGCCAGCACCATGACAGGAACCTCTTGGGCCAGATTAGGGTCTCGAGTTAGCCTTGGCTTTGATCCAGGGAGGACCAGTGAAGACCCTGCAAAAAAGGCTGGGTTTCAGGATCCCTGGTCCTGAGCCTAGCTATGTGTTCACAAACAACTCACCTTCGGCCTCTGGACTCCCCCTTCCTCTGCCCTGAATTGGATCTGCTATTGCTTGTGTCTGTCTTAGGGAGTGGTCTGAGGAGAAAGTCCTAGAAAAAAGATCTGTGATCTAAGAGCTGGAAGGGAACTTCACAACCACCTACTGAAGCTGCTCTCCTGGTGGATGTCTCTGTTAGCCCCATTAAGCTGCCTAGGTTTTATTTGCCTACCTCTAGGAATGGAGAACACTCTACTTCCAAAGAGCTCACTCCGTTCTGGGCAGCTTTAACTGTAAGTTCTACTTCATACTGAGGTTTAGATGTGCCTTCATCCCACTGGCCTCAGTCCTGCTCAACACTGATCATTTTTTTTCTTTCTTTTTCTTTTTTTCTTTTTTTTTTTTTTGTCTGTTTGCCATTTCTTGGGCCGCTCCTGCGGCATATGGAGGTTCCCAGGCTAGGGTCTAATCGGAGCTGTAGCCACCAGCCTACGCCAGAGCCACAGCAACGCGGGATCCGAGCCACGTCTGCAACCTACACCACAGCTCACGGCAACGCCAGATCGTTAACCCACCGAGCAAGGGCAGGGACCGAACCCGCAACCTCATGGTTCCTAGTCGGATTCGTTAACCACTGCGCCACGACGGGAACTCCAACACTGATCATTTCTGCTGAGGTGGGGGGAAGTCAGTATAAAGCCTTGTGGAGAACCTCAAGACAAGAGGCCGTTTCTGGCACCAGGAAAAGGGTTGAGAACCTCCCAGACATGCCAGGCTGAGCAGGCACAGGGGGGCTAAGGTCTGATCATTCTTCTGGGGGCTGATCTCACAGCTGGGGAGATGAGAGTCCCAGGCCTGCCAGACCAAGGATGCAGGGTGAGGCCGCTAATGCCTATGAGAAGCCGGTGGTGGCTGTGGGCTCTGGAGAGCTCTGGGAACGACGGCTGGGAGAGAGGGGTGTGTTCACATAGTGAACAGATGATGGGGAGGGGTGTGGCTCCCCCTCCAGCACAAGGCGGCCGCCAGGATGAGTGATGACATGTGCTGGGAGCTGGGCACACGGAAGGGGCTGGATGAGCACGGCTGTTAGGATCTTATTCATCCATCCACCCATTCATTTACTCACTCTCCTCTGTGCCAGGCCCCAGAACAGAGGGATGGTGACCTGGAGATGTAGCAGGCACAGCCCCACTTGTGCCCCCGAGGACTGGGCAGGAGGGGACAGACTCTGCTCTGGCATGTGATCATGCACCAGTGTATGCTCAGCACGCAGGCCCTGGCTCCAGACACAGCGCCCAGAGGGGGCTGTGAGCATCCTTGGCTCAGTGCCCTACTAGGGGAGGTGGGGAGCATACAGCCCCCTATCCTTTAGGGACTGGGTGCTGGGGTTTCACAGGAGTCTGGGGCAGAACCAACACCCCATGTAGGAGGAAAACAGCCCCAGAGGAGCTTAAGGACTTGTCTGAGGGTTACAGCAGGGTCAAGACTCCTGACGTGCTTGCAGAACTGCAGCTTCCTGATGGGGAACACAAGTAAGAACACAGCTCTTGAACTTGGGGCAGGTGGATAAGACCATGGGAACCTGTCCCTACGGAGCAGCCCCAGCCCCATGCAGCCCAGGCTCCAGGCTGCACATGGAACAACTGGGATGCCACTCTGACATGAACATGCCAGGTGACCTTGAACAGAGCCTCTGTCCTCTGTGGGCCCGTCTCCCCTGCTCTAAGACCAGGGCACTTCAACTGGACCAGGAAAGACAAGCAGCTTTCCCTCACGTGCCAACTTCCTGCGCTGGCTGAGGCTGCCTGGGGCATCAGGACCAATTCGTCACATCTCACCAGGGAGAGGGCATGGAGTGGCAGTGTGTGTGCCAGAGCACCCCCTGGGTCAGAGAAGCACTGGGACCCCCACCTCCAGCTGGCAGCAGTGTCCTATGAGTCTGCGGGCCTGAAGCCTCCTCAAATGCCCCCTGGGGACGCCCCCTTGCCCCACAGGAGGGGGGAAACACATTGAGCCTCTTTCTGAGGAGTACCCAGGGCCTCGGGCGCTGTGGCCCAGCTCTGCCTCCAGAGGCCACTGAGCCCGGCTCTCCACAGTGACACAGCCCTGCTACCAGGCCAGCTCCCCATCGCCTTCCCCTCTAATCGATTCTGACAGATGACCAAGCCTGTCTGCATTCAGTGTGGACCAAATAAGAGCGAAGGGTCTGAGTGAAGGCAGGAAGGACGGCGCTGAGAGGAAAGGGCATGAGCGAGGCCCTTCCTCCTGCCTTCCTGGTGCCTGGCTGTGTCCTGGACACTTGGGGAAGAAAAAGACTTACTTCCACATTCACTATTCATTTGCTCTTCACTCTTATCCTGAGAGGTGGTTACCACCCCCATTTTACAGATGAGGAAATCGAGTCCCTGAAAACTTCAGTAACTGCCCAGTATTATCATTTTGAGCAAGGCTGGGATTCATTCATTTCCAGAATCCAGGTGTTTCTTCTTTCTAGCCAAATGGGCAGTCAGCTGGTAATGCTGTGGTTATGAGAGCACCACACCTGTGGCTCAGAAGGACCTGAGTCTGGCCCAGCAGAACTGAAGAGTAAGTCTCCGTCTGCTCTCTCGGCTTCCACACGCCCCCACCTTGTCCCTACTTCTGGTGCTCCGCTGCAGAGGCACATTCAGAATGAGTGAGTGTGGGCCCGGGCAGGACTGGGGTCTAACGACATCAGTTCTCCCGCCAGAGGATGGGCAGAGACCCCGTGGGTTAGAACATCATCCTCTGGCCACACAAGAGTAGAGTAGAGCAGAAAAGTTGCAAGTTGGGCTTGCAAATGTGTTTTTGGTTGGCGTGCACAGTGGTTTTTTTAAATCTAAATTTGCTGCCAACACTTTAAGGCAGAGAAGTTTCATGTAAAAACCCATATTCCTGACTTCTCTTGAAAAACTGGAAGCTCTGACAAGCCTGCCTTGAATTGGCCACCCTTGGATGGAGCTGGGAGCAGAGCATGCTCCCCGTCCACTCAGCTACAGGCCTGCCTGTCCCCTGTCAGCTTGAGTCCTCCTCTCCTGATGCAAAGGGTAAGACCTTAGGCTCTGGAGTCAGGCTAGCCTGGGTTAGTCTAAGCGCAGAGCTCAATTGCAGTGGGACTCTCAGAAAGTTCCCTTACTTCTCTGGGCCTGTTTTCCTCACAGGTGAAATGGGGATTCCCATAATACTTCCTTCACAAGGACACCGCCAGGCTTCCACATGAAGGTGAGTGTATGTAGAGCTATTGTGATGGTTTAAGATGCTGCCTGGCACACAGTGAGCACACAGTAAATGGCAATCTTGGTCTTCACCACCACCACCCTCTCTCGACAGGGACCACCAAGTCAGGGGCAGCAGAAATAGCGGCATTCAACATCCTCCCCAGCCTGGCTCCGGCCCATCCTGGAGCTCTCCCTTGGCTGAGCACATGCTTGTGGGGTGGCGGCAATCCTGTCTGGGTGAGGCGTCCAAAAACAACAGATCAACAACCACTCAGAACTCCAATGCCGTGGCTGAGGCCCACGACATGGTCCAGGCTGCTGGCCAGTGAACTCAAGCTCTTTTTCCTTTTGGGAAGGAAACAACTCACCATGTGACCTTGGATGAGTTCTTTTTTCCTCCTGGGATCTTGATTTCACCAACTGCAGGATCAGCCTGTGGTCTCTGTGCTCCTTTGAGCTCTGCCATCTTGGGAGTTTTGTAGATGGGAAGGCAATGAAGGCTAAAGCCTCACAAATGTAAGAATGAATTAGGATTCGCTTGACTGCAAGGGCAGGAAACTGTCACAAATGGCTTTAAAGAAAAAACGTATTGTATTTGTTGTTTTGGTGACTGACTTATTTCACTCAATATAATATCCTCGAGTTTCATGCAGGTTGTCACATATTATAGAATTCCCTTATTTTTAAGGCTGTATAATATTCCACCACATGTGAATTCTACATTTTCATTATCAAATCACCTTTTGATGGACATTTAGGTTTTTTCCACATCATTGCTGTGGATAGTATGAAGTAACAAAATAGTCAAATTCATAGAATCAAAGACTGGAATGGTGTTGCCAGGAATTGGTGGGGGGGGAATGAGGAGTTACAAGTCAATGGAAATAAAGTTCCTATTAAGCAAGATGAATAAGTTCCAGAGATCTGCTGCTGTATAACTTTGTACCTATAATCAATAACACTGTACTATACACTTAAAAATTTAAGTTAGATCACATGTTAAATGTTCTTACCACAATAAAATAAAATTGAAAAAAGAAATTTAAAAAAAACTATTGTATTGGCTCATTTAGAGGAATCCTAGGGATTATGGGCTGCAGGTGGGGCTGGATCCAGGTGTTCTAGTGATAATGTTGACTCTCTTATCTCAAGGCTCAGCTTCCTTCTGTGTTGTTCTTATCCTCATTTCTGGTGCAAGGGCTTTTTTAAAATGGGTATGATGAGCCCTAATAGGTCCAACTCAGAGTCCCTCTACCACCATAACACCAAAAGCGTGCAGTATCTTTCTGCACCTTCTAGAAGAAGCATCCCAGGGAAGACGCCAAGTGGCTTAGCTGAAGTTGTGTGTCTATCTCTGTGGGCAGAAGGATGTAATGAGGTACTGTGATTGGCACTCCACAGTGACATGTCATATCAAAGATGACATGGAGTAGAAAAAGGCTTCCTGATAGCAAAGGAGGCTTGATATCAAAAGGAAGGTGAAGAGAAATGGGTTGTTTTGTCTACAAGATAACAACTGCTGGCCATTCTAGGCCCTTTAATGCAGGGACAGAGCCTTCTCAAAAGGGAGAGGTAATCTCCAAGTCAATAAAGAATTTATGCAGTTAGCCCCATGCTTGGAGCAAGAAAGTAAAGAATTGTGAACACATGATTCTAGCCTTGAGAAGCAACAAGAAAAGCACTCCACATCACCAGACTGTAATACCAAGGGCCAGATATGGGTGTAGTTCTGGCTGTAAATGCCTTGAGGGGATCAGAAAGGTTTATGAGAATCCCTTGATGGCTGAGGAAAGGACACGGATTGAGGCGTGAGGTGGTTTTTAGGACTTAAAATATGGAGAGGAAAAAATCAAGAACAGATGTGAGGTATGAAAGGTAGGAGTGGGGACGGATTTAGTGGGGCTGAGGAAACATGGTTTTGACTGTGGCAAAATACAAAACAAAAAACCATAACACTGAGAAACATTTGAACAAAATATAGGTTAATGGGTATTCCATCTTGATTCAGGAATGGACTTTTAAGTATTAAAGCAGTAGAAAAAATCAAAAAGAATAAGCTTGGCATATTTGACATAAAAAAGTAAATATACATTTCAAAACATCATAAAGTTAAAAGGCAAATTGGGGGAAATATTTCTAATATTAAGATACGTTATGATAAGATAAACACATACTTTTTTTTATAAAAGAAGATGCAATAGAAGAATGAGCAGAGGACATAAGTAGACAACTTCCAAAAGGGAAATGAACAACGGTGGCGCCTTCTTCACTCAAAATGTATCAAGGAGACATCGGCTCAACCCCTATATTCTGTTCTCTACCTTTGGGCTGCTAGGCTTGGAATAAAACAGTTTATTGACCCACAGACGATGTTCAGGCATTCAATCAGCCCCTCAGAGGCCTTACATCTGGCAGCATCTTTCTCTAAAGCAAATACCTTCTGCCTCCACTCAGGTGTACCCTAGCCTGAGCAGCCCCTCGGTGGCCCCGGTGGTCCAAAAAGAAGCAGCCTCCTTCAGGACCAAATGCTGCTCCCCTTCCTCCAGGTGCCACCCCACCAGAGCCAGGCCAGCCCATTGTGCCCAAGGCCAGATACAGACACTAAGAGTCTGGGCGGAAACATTAGCAAGCTGTCATGAACCAAGAGGCCATCGGGGCCTGCCCACCACCCTTGTAAGTGGCGGACACTGCCAGTTATCAGGCTGGCAGCCTTGGATCCACTGGTAATTATCACAGATTACATAACCGTTCTTATTAAGGAGTGCTGCGCGGTGGCAGGGCCGTGCTGAACTCAGGCTGGGATTCTGACTCTGAGACTTGCTGGCCTGTGCCTCACCTCTTGGAGCCTTGTTTCCTCATCTGCTTCCTTAAAGACTTGGGGCCCCATGTGAAGAAGGTGAGTGAAGGACCCAGCACATACCCAGCAGCGAGGAGGGAGGCCCCCACTCCATGCCGGCTCATGTTAGTCGCCTCCAAGTCCATAGACATTCCCTGGTGGAAGTAGGTGCACGAATCATCCTTGACCAGGACAAATTACTACCAAGAGCCTTCAACTCTCATTAGTTACCAGAGCCCCCAAATAGCAAGGGTGACCCTCCTTATTGCCCAAGGGCGGCAGGAACAGCCCCGCTGGGTGCTGGCGGTGACCACAGCCCATCTCGGCCCTGGCTCACTTCCTGCTTCTCAACAAAGCCAGTGAATCTCCTGCCTCCACCTCACCACCCAGAACTCCTCTGACAGCCCTGCCCAGTCTGTCATCATTGCCCTGCCTACCCTAATGTACCATGGGCATCTGGGAACAGGCAGGGCTGGCAGATCCCTGATGGGACAGTAGTAGGGGACCCATGGGGTGGGGGTGAGGGGACCCAACAAGTCAGTATTCTGCCCAGAAAGCTGAGACTTCAGAATGAAGGGTTATCAGGCTAGAAGGGCACTGAGTCATGAAGGCAGCCCCCGCGTGCACACCTGGTACCACTCTGATCCGAATCAGCGCCATCTCTCACCTGGATTATTGCTTTAACCTCCTTACTGGTCTCCCTGTTTCCACCCATCCCTCTGCAGTCTATGTCCAACACAGCAGCTTGTGATCCTGTTAAAACAAAAGTCAGACCAATCACTCTCCAGCTTAAAACCCTCTAATGGGTCCCCATTTCACTGAGTAAAACGAAACCTCTTACCACAGTTCCTAAGTCCTGGACAACCCGACCCCTCTGTAACCTGGATGTTTTCTCCTTCCATTCTCTCCTTTAATGCTCCACTCACGCCATGCTGACACCCTGGTGTTCCTCTAACACACCCGATATGCTCTTGCCCCAGGGCCTTTGCACTTACTGCTCATTCTGCCTAGAACACTCTTCTGCCAGATACACACATGGTTCACTTGCTCTCAGCCTTCAAATCTTTGCTCAAATGCCCCCCATGTAAACTGCAACGTGCCCCCTTACCCTGCCAGAACTCTCACTTTTCCTTATCCTGATCTACTTTTTTTCCAGAGCATTTCTCACAACTAACACACTCTAAAATCTACTTCTTCAAATAGATAAATAAGGAGTGCCTGTCATGGCTCAGCTGTTAGCGAACCTGACTAGCATCCATGAGGAAGTGGGTTCCATACCTGGCCTCACTCAGTGGATTAAGGATCCAGTATTGCTGTGAGCTGTGGTGTAGGTCACAGACGAGACTCAGATCCCAAGCTGCTGTGGCTCTGGTGTAGGCCGGCGGCTGCAGTTCCATTTGAACCCCTAATCTGGGAACCTCCATATGCCGTGGGTGCCGTCCTAAAAGACAAAAATAAATAAAATCTACTTCTTATGCTTATTGCCTGCCCCCCTCACACACCCCTCCCCCCAACCAGAATGTAAGCTCACAGTGCAGGTGCTCAGAAAGTATTAGCTGGGTGAAGAAGGAAGAAAGCCAAGCTCCACCCTGTGCAGTTTCTTCTACGGGCCCCAGCTCTGCATTCTGGATGCAGATGCCTCCTCCTTTGTGACAGCTCTCCCAGCCTCTCTGCCCTGGTGCAGCCCCCACATTTGTTTCCAACTGCATCTCATGTGACAGTTCCCTCTTCTCACCATGTAACTCCAACTGCTGGCATCCCCTTAGACATGGAGAGTCCAGACTCAAGCCAGGTTAAAAAAAAAACAACAAAAAACAAAACAAAACAAAACAAACCTCTGGAGATGGACAGAGAAAATGGCGAAATCTGGGGAGGGAAGAAGCAGGACAGAGATCCAAGGAAGAGACACCTGTGGAATTTCTTTCAAATAGGCCATCTGACATTGAACTGAGAAGCCCTCTACTTCTCCTAACTTCCTCCCACCATGCATTTTTAATAGACAGCCTGAGAACCCTGAAGATCCATTTTCCAGAGAAATCTACCAAGTCCATGCAGGTGAGCACCAGATCGAGCCCATAGGACAGAAGACCTAGCTGTTGGCAGGGGGGGGGCAGGGAGCAGCTGACATGAGGTTTGGCTCTCACCCCCCATCTCAGCAGGGGGGCCAGTCCACAGCAGGTGCCCAGGGTTTGGGGGGAGAATAAGCAGCCCCCACACTGCTGAGATAGAAAGGTCTGGAGGGGCCTACGGAAAACAAAGCCTGCCTGGGCCAGATGTGGTCTGTGCCAAGGTGAGGAAGTGCCACTTCCAGTATCAGCAGGTGGCTCAGGTGAACCTCCCAACTCCATCCTGCTTTAAATCTGTCGGACGTGACTCAGAGGCGGCTTGGCCATGGCATTCTCTCTGTATCTCCAGCCCCATCAGCAGGGGATGGCATCTCGGTCAAGCCAAAGTCTGATTAGTTGGAGAAACCAACATGTCACAGCACCCTGAGAATATTAAATAATATTTACAAGGGGATGACGTTGGAAAAATAATTACCTACGGTAAGAGGCAATGAGTGGCAGGGAACTCCTCCACTGCTCAAGTGGTGAGAAATTAGGCAGAAGAGGGCTCAGAGCAGCGAGAGCTTGTCACAGGGACAGCAGAAGGGGTTGTAAAGTCGATACCTCTGCTGATTCTGTTAATAGGATAAAGCAGCCGTGCAAATAAGAACCAGACCCCAGGAGACCTGCATTTGAGGGGATTTTAAAATCAGGCCAGGCCCTGCCAATAGCTTCACTTTCGGATGCATTAAAAGTGGAAAGGAGCTTAGAGATCAGCAATGCCACTGGTTCTGTTTGGAAGGTTTCTGCCTTCCAAAAATACTGCAAGCATTAAGTAATTATTAATTTGTTTTCACATTTTTTATTCATCAAAGACACAGAGAGGACTGCCATCTGGGACAAGCAGGAGAAGACAGAGAGTTGGTGTCACTCCAGCCCCAAACAAGAGAACTATTGTTTTTTTTTTTTGGTCAATATAGCCATATCATCTTGCGTAAATGGAGTCTCCCTTTAGAAAACAGTTAAAATAACACAAGGGTCCATTTTTAAGTGGAGGGAGCCTGAGGGAGCCTGGAGTATCTCTACCAGAATCTCCCAATCGAAGCAAACGCTCTTATTTTATACGTAAGTACACTGAGGCCCAGAGAATGTTTATGGCTTGTCCAAGGTCACACAGCTGGCTGTCAACAGGGCCAAGGCTAGATCTGGGGACGTGGAAAGAGGGGAAGACTGTCTTGGACATGCAAGGGCAGGAAAGGAGTAAATCATAGCAATGAGTGCAGCACTGGGCTCAGCTACAGACACCAACAGGCTTGGCTTGACTCTCGTCCTCAATCCTTACTAGGTATGGGAAACTGGCAAAATGATTGAAGCTCTCTGAGCCCATTTTTCCTATCAGTAAAGTGTGGACAATAACAGCACTTACCACATATTGTTGTGAAGATTAAGTGAAGTAACAGAACACATCATTTATAAATTGTAGCTACTTTTCCTTCACCCACTTGTGTGCGTAGGTGGAGGGGGGAGTGTCTGTGTAGACCTAAGACCAACAAGCTCAGAGAAGGGCACATGATCCAACTCCCAGGTGCTGTCCTGACAATGCCAGTGGGAGACAAATTCTGTCCGAGTGGCGCTCTAGGCACCAAGTTGTATTGCTGTTACTCCAGGTAGTAACTCTAAGCTTGCCCCAGAATCTGCCACATCCAGATTCACTGCCTCTGCACCATCTTAAAGTGTACACTTTCAGTAGTTTTTACTATATTCATACGGTTGGGCAACCATCACCACTACCTCCAGAGCCTTCAGCACCCCAAAAAGGAAGCTGGTACCCATTAGCAGTCAATCCCCATTCTGCACTCTCCCATGCCCTGGGAACCACAATCCTTCCACCTCTAAGGATTTGCCAACTCTGGACTATTCATATGAATGGAATCATACACGTGGTCTGCGTCTGGCTTCTTTCACTCAGCACAGTGTTTTCAGGGTTCGTCTCTGCTGATGCATGGATCAGGGCTTCACTTCTTTGGAATGTGCACTTTTAACAAGCTCCCCAGGTAGTTCTGATGAGTGGGCTTTTGGGAGAAAAAAGAACAGCAAATTCACACAAGGAGAAATTTCTGGTTACTATATAGATACAGCGCCTGGATCCTTCCTTCAGATGTGTCCATCTTGGAAGCCCCACCAGCAACTGCTGCATGTCGCCGGCTGCCTGTCTCCTCCAGGGCCTGCAGAGATTGGGCAGGGTCTCCTGGGGCTCAGGAGGAAGGACAGGTGCACCTAGGGACATTGCCTGGCTGTGCTGGGAATCGGGCAGATTAACTATAAGAGACTCACGCAAGGGGATTTAGACTCAATTCAAAGACTTTAATGTATGTTATGCTCCTGGAAAAACAACTCCAAGGAAACAAGTGGAACCAAAAGTCTTAACCAGCAGGGACTCTCATTCAGAAACCTGGTGTGAGCTGCAGCCTTGGGAGAGCAGCTCAGGTCACAGCACAACAGTGTGAGGTCAGGTCATGCAGGGCCTGTGTGCCTGATGGGTGTGCCCTCAGGTCTCCCAGACACCGGAGCATCCCCACTCCTGTGGCTAATGGTGCTACAGCAGGACTGGGAAGATCTAGACTGACCAGGTCACTTCTGAAGCTTTGAATAAAGGTGCACAACTTCAACAGGGCCAAAGAGAAGCCAGCTTAAAGCAAGAACCTTCTCTCTGTTGTTGAATCTCCAGGTCATCAGAAACAGTCACAGTTGACTGTGGTGAGGAATGGGGCACAGGAGGGTTGCCAAGTCCCACTTCTAAGTCTGACGCCTAAGAATGGAGCAGATGGGAGGGGTAGGGCCCCGGCAAGGCCTCTGAGGTCGATCTTGAAAGACTATCCACTGGGACCCCTGGACAGGAGAAAGAGGCTTAGACGGAGAAAACAAAAGCTGACTGCTCATCAGAATCAACCCAACTGTCTTCTCCAAAACCCTTCCAAATCTGGGGCTTCAGAGGGGTCACACGCCATGTTTTCTGTAATATGTATTCCCATTTAACAAAGACAGGCAGAAATTCTGGCTCATCTCTCTGTTACCCTCTGCTGACCTTTTAAAAAGTCATCAACTGACATCTCAGACTCCCGGGCAGTCCAGGGATTCCTGTTTTCTAATGCTTCTATGGAATAAGCAATCAGTTCTCTTGGGCTCTGGCTCAACTTCTTCTCTTCTGGAAGGAAGCAGGCTGCTGCCAAGGCAGGTCTTTTGGAATTCAGTTAGGTCAGCACCAAGGCCAGGCTGACAGGGAATCACAAATAGGCCTTTACGACAGGATATAGACCCTCTGGCACTGAAGGAACTTATTTATTGGTGAAAGAGGGAATTCTGGCTCCATTTCTGCAGAACTTGGTGGGGCTAGTGCCCCAACAGGTTCCAGTAGGAAGAAGGAATGGAGAAGCCAGGACTGCAGCCATGAGGGAAGGGGCCTCCCCGGGGCGAGAGCATTCCTGGTTAGCCGGTCCCCACACCCTCCGGGAGCTCCACCACCACCGGGGCGCAGTCCTCAGGCTCTGCTGCAAAGTCCCATCGAAACTTCTTGGTCAGGTGAGCTTGGAACTTTTCAGCTTTCTGCCTCAGGGTGGCATCCACAGCCACACTGCAGGCGGAGGAAAAGAAAACCTATGGAGAACAGAGGATAAGTCACTCTTGAGAACACAGAGGGGCTGAAGAGAGCTGTGGAAATTTCCTCAGGGTGTTCAGCTCTCTGGGGCGTATGGATCAGCTGCTGCTGGCAAAGGCCCAGGACACCTGCTGTGCTCCCCCAACCAAGAAAGAAGGTCCAAGCCCAGCTGAGAAGCTGGGGCAGGACCAGAATGGAAAATTACTATCTTGAGCAGAGATGCCCCACTGACAGTAAGGCCAGTGGGGCCATCACCCTGGGCCTACCCTCTGGGGAGACCTACTGGGCACCTGGGCAATAACTCAAAGTGAGAGGTAGTTAGCTATACCAGCTGGGGCTAAGAAAGGCTGGGGGGCTTCTAAATCCCTGGATTCCATAAAGTCCCAGGCCCTAACCCACTGAGGGTGAACTGCTGCTCTAATCTAAATGAGCCACAGGCTGCTGATTTGAGGTTTCTATTCCCTTTAAAAGTTGTCTCTGATTTTTGTAAATTGTGGTAATATATGCATAATACAATATCTACCATTTTAACCATTTAAAAGATTATCATTTAAAAACTGCACTAAAGGGAGTTCCTGTCATTGGCTCAGTGGTTAATGAATCCGACTAGGAACCACGAGGTTGCAGGTTCAATCCCTGGCCTCGCTCAGTAGGTAAGGATCTGGCGTTTTGGTGAGCTGTGGTGTAGGTCGCAGACACGGCTCGAATTCCGCATTGCTGTGGTGTAGGCCGGCAGCTACAGATCCGATTAGACCCCTAGCCTGTGAACCTCCATATGCCGTGGGTGCGGTCCTAGAAAAGACAAAAAGACAAAAATAAATAATAAATAAATAAAAACTGCACTAAATGTACATAAAACCTACCATTTTAACCACAGTAAAAGCCTGTGGCATTAAGTATATTTACATTGCTATGCAACCATCACCACCAACCACCTCTAGAACTTTTTCATCCTCCCTAACTGAAACTTTATACCCAGTAACTCCCCATTCCCGCTCCTCAGCCCCTGGTAACCACCATTCTACTTTCTGTCTCTAGGACTTTGACTACTCTAAGTACCTCATATGAATGGAACCCTATAATACCTGTCCTTTTGTGCCTGGCTTATTTCACTTAGCATAACGTCCTCATTTCACTCATGCAGCAGGTGCCAACATTTCCTTTCTTCCGAAGACAGTCCACTGTATGCATACACCGCATTCTGTTTTCCACTCTGATCTGTCAATGGCCACTTGGGTTATTCTGCCTTCTCGCTCTTATAAGTAATGCTACTATGAATGTGGGTGTAAAAATACCTCTTACAGAGAGATATTTTAGAGTCCCTGCTTTCGGTTCTTTAGGGTATATACCCAGAAGCAGAGTTTTGGGATGATAAGCTAATTCTGTTTAATGTTCTGAGGAACCGCCATACTCTCTTCCCACAATGGCTGTGCCACTTTACATTCCCATCAGAATGGAACAAGGGTTCCAACTTCTCCACATTCTCTCCAACATCTGTTATTTTCTGTTTTTGTTTGTTTGTTTACAATAGCTAGCCAGATGGGTGTGAAGTGGTGTCTCACTGTGGTTTGATTTGCATTTCTCTAATGATGAGTAAGGTTGAATGTTTTTTCACCTATTTATTGGCTGTTTGTATATCTTCCTTGGAGAAAAGTCTACTCAAGTCCTTTGCCCATTTTTGATCAGGTTGTTTTTTTTGTTGTTGAGTCATCAAAGTTCTTTACATATTCTGGATAGTAATCCCTTGCTTTGATTCTTTTAAATTCAGTTTGGTCCAATAAGAACATGGGCACGGTGAATAGTGATTTTCTCTACATGTAAAACTCCATTCTGGATTGTCTGGGATCACAACCCCTTCTAAGAATGACAGCAAACCCATTACTGCTTCTCACACTATTTTACTGTTTTCAAAGAAGTTTTAGAGTATCCCACTGGAGCCTCACAAGGCCCTGGGGAGACACACTAGGATGCCTATTTTACAGAAATGGAGGCTGAGAGGAGTTAAATGGCAGGGTCTAAACTACCAGAAAGGAAGGAGTCATTTTCCCCAGACTACCCACGGGCTCTCTGTGGGACCACCCCAAACACAGGGGCGTGAGGGTGAAAGCAGCTCTTCAATGCACATCACCCTCATGCCACAGCTGGCCCACAGAGCACCACGGGAAGAATCTGGGCTCCAGGGGCCTTGACCTGACAAAGGCAACAGGTACACTCTGCAGCTGATTCCAGGGACAACCCCCTCCCCATCCACCGTTTCTCCACTGTCTTTCTGTTAGCAGGAGGAGTGAGACTCATTGCTCAGAGCCACTTTGTTGGGGTGATAGTATGGACAGAAGTGACAGGGATGGGGTGTGGAAGGAGAAGCTGGCAGAGGGTGGGGTTTTATAGAATTTGGTTTCATTACTTGGGAATCGACTAAATATAGGAGCAGGAAGCATAGCCACGACAAAATGCCAGGTCAATAACTAATTAGAAGGGCTGTGCAAGCTTGGTGGCCAGAGGACAGTGGGGAAGCTGGTGGCATGTCCGTAGGCAGGTAATGGAGCTTGCTCTGGAGCGCAGAATGTGAAGCCAGAAGGGCCTGATCCGGGAAGCAGAAAAGCCTTGTTTCAAACAGCATTAGCGCTGGAGGCCCTGCACACCCATGGGTCTATCCCTAGAGGTCCTAGGGAGCCTGCTGGCTGAACTAGCAAAAGCTTTCTCCTGTTTCGCCTCTTTACATGGTAAACTGCACTACTCTCTATATTGCCCTCCCTCTCCAGCCACGAAGAGCAGCTGCCCAAACACGCTCTATTGGCTCTTCTATGCCTCTACGCACACATGCTTTTCCCTCTGCTTATAACAACCTTCCACCTCTGCTTTCTCCTCCTTCATCTACTAACTTTTACTAGTGACTCAGGGTCAGCTCGGATGCCACCTCCTTTGGGATGTTCTCCCAGATCAAGGATGGAACAGGTGCCCCTCTGGATTGCCCTGATGCCCAGGGTTACCTGGAACAAAGCCTCACTCTCAGTCAGTAACACTGCATTAACTGTTAAGCTCTCCCAAGGGATGACAAGCAACCCCAAAGCAGTGACTCCTTTTCAGACCTACATCCCCTCTCCTGGCACAGTCTGCTGTATAAAGAGGAACCATTAGATGTTTAATGAACAGGAGAATAAAGATAAAAGGTTCTCAGAAAATCCATTTCTGGTTCCCTTTTACACAGTGCCTGCATCAAATGATTGCTTGATAATTACGTGATTGCTAGACAGAATAAAGGACTCATCCTGGGGAGGAGGTGGCTTATTTACCAGGCCCCTGAATGCCACTGGCTCACAAGCCATCTCCTTGTGACACGCCTCTTATAAAAACTTAAGCTGAGGAGTTCCCGTCGTGGCGCAGGGGAAACGAATCCGACTAGGAACCATGAGGTTGTGGGTTCGATCCCTGGCCTCGATTATGGGTTGAGGATCCGGCATTGCTGTGAGCTGTGGTGTAAGTCGCTGACGTGGCTTGGATCTGGCGTTGCTGTGGCTGTGGTGTAGGCCGGTGGCTACAGTTCCAACTAGACCCTTAGCATGGGAACCTCCATATGCCATGGGTGTGGCTCTAAAAGGACAAAAAAGACGGAAAAAAAAAAAAAAAAAAACTCAAGCTGAAAAGAACTGCTCTAACCTCTGCTCCCCAGCACTGGCTTGAGCTTCCCTATGGCATTTCTCACATTCTGCTCACATCACAGTGATCTATGCCCCTTCAGAGTAGGGATCACTTCCTAATTATCAATGTGACCCCCAGAGTTAGGGCCCAGAGAATGCTCATTGAATAGATATGAATGAGGTGGAAGGATCATCCTGTATTTGGCAATGGCCAACAGTGACAGACTGGAACAGGCTGGGCTCGTACTCATCGTTCATCCTCCTCACCCACCTCTCCAATACTGCCTGGGGGTTACATCAACTACAGGCAGGTATAACAGGAGCCTCAGCCTGAAAACTAGGCTTCTAACCTGAAAAAAGCTATGTCCTTTTTAAAGAACTTGTCAGTCTCATATTTACTACAAACCTGGAGGTAGGAGGACAGGATATTACTATTCCCACTGTACAGATGAGGATGGTGATAAATCTTGGCATTTATCACTTGCCGAGCAAGTGATAAATGCCAAGCAAGCAGGGAAACAGAAATCCTGCTTCCCTACCAAGACCTTCTTTTAGTCTTGATACAGACCTAATGTATCCTTGATATTTTCAGCAATGCCCTGGGGGAAGCCAAGGGGCTTGGAGACCAGATGCTTCTGGAATTGCCCCTTCTGCAGGCCTCCAGGACCCAGGGCACCACCTAGGTTAACCATTATAAAAATCAACTTTATTGAGGATGGGATTAAGATGTCAGAATGGAAGGACTGGAGCTCAACTGCTCTCCTAAAAACAATAAAATTTACAACCAAATACTGAGCAATCTTCAACCAAATGGACCAGAAACTTTCAAAAAGATATCCTACTCCAGAAGACAAAGAAGAGGCCACTTCAAGAGGTAGGAGGGGTGATTATGTGATATAAACAACCCCATACCTCCCAGGTGGGAAGCCCCACAGACTGGAAAGTAACTGGTTCACAGAGACTCACCTACAGGAGTGAGAGTTCTGAGCCCCACATCAAACTCCCACTTGTGCGGATCTGGCACTGGAAGAAAGGGCCCCCAGAGCATCTGGCATTGAAGGCCAGTGGGGCTTGTGCACAGGAGCTCCATGAGACTGGGGGAAATGGAGACCCCATTCTTAAAAGGCACACACAGACTTTCACGTGCACTGGGTCCCAGGCAAAGCAAAGTCTCCATAGGAATCTGGGTCAGAACTGACTGCAGTTCTTGGAGGACCTCCTGGGAAAACAGGGGTGAAAGTGGCTTGTTGTGGGGGAAGGACACTGGAAGCAAAGCTCTTGGGAATACTCATCAGTCTGCCTTTCTCTGGAGGTGGCCATTTTGGGAAAATCTGGCCCCACCCATCAGCACTGAGAAGCCCCAGGCCAAACAACAATCCTGGTGGGATCACAGCCCTGCCCCTCAGTAAACAGGCTGCTTAAATTCACGCCAGGCACACAGCCCTCTAATCTCACCCAGAGACAAAGCCCCACCCACCAGAGGGATAGGAATCAGCTCCACCTACCAGTGGGCAGGCACAAGTCCCTCCCATCAGGAAGCCTACAGGAAGGCTACAGCAAGCCCTGGTACCAACTTCAGCCACAAGGGGGGCAGACACCAGAAGTAAGAGAGGCTACAACTCTATTATCTGTAAAAAGGTCACCACACCAAAAACCTATAAAAATGAAAAGACAGAGAACTATAACTCAGATAAGGGAGAAAGAAAAAAATCCCAGAAAAACAGTTATGTGATCAGGAGACTCTCAGCCTCCAGGAAAAAGACTTTAGACTCTCGATGCTGAAGATGATGCAAGACATTGGAAATAAACTGGAGGCAAAGATGGATAATTTACAGGAAACACAGAGCAAAGAGATACAAGATATAAACCTTAAGCAAGAAGAGATGCAAAATAAGTGAAATAAAAAATCCATTAGAAGCAGCCAACAGCAGAACACAGAAGGCAGAAGAACGAATAAGCGAGGTGGAGGACAGATTAGTGGAAGTCACAGATGCGGAACAGAAAAGAGAAAAAAGATTGAAAACAAATGAAGAGAGTCTCAGAGAACTCTGGGACAACGTTAAACGCACCAACATCTGTATTATAGGAGTGCCAGAAGAAGAAGAGAGAGAGAAGGGGACAGAAAAAATATTCGAAGAGATAATAGCCTAAAACTTCTCTAACATGGGAAAGGAACCACTCACTCAAATCCAGGAAGCACAACGAGTACCATATAAAATAACCCAAGGAGGAATACCCTGAGACACATATTAAACTGACCAAAATTAAAGACAAAGAGAAAATCTTGAAAGCAGCTAGGGAAAAGAAATGAATAACATACAAGGGAACCCTGACAAGGTTATCAGCCGATCTTTCAGCAGAAACTCTGCAGGCCAGAAGGGAGTGGCATGATATACTTAACGTGATGAAAGGAAAAAAATCAACTTTATTGAGGTAAAATTTGCATACAACTAAAGTCATACATTTTAAGTATTCAATTCGTTTTGATAAATGTATACATCCATTAACCACTACATGATATAATCAATAGACATATGTTTACAATTTTTTCTTTTGGTATCCAATTCTATGAGCTTGAAGGCCCATATATTATCATAATCGGGATACTGAACAATTCCGTCACTCCAAACAAATTCCTTTACGCTGTCCCTTAGCGAGCAAACCCCCCCCTTGTCCCCAGCTCCTGCCATCCATTGATCTATTTTTATCCCTTGAATTTACAAACTTGATATTTTAAAAACTCAACAATTCAAAAGAAGGGATGTTTAGATAGTATCTCATTTTCAAACAACAATATACTTTGATTCTCCTGTTTTTAAATTAATTTTATGAAAATTTAGTAATAATCTGGTTGTTTTATATACTAATGTGAAATCAAGTAAACTTAAAAATCGCTGAGAAATGAATCATCTTAATATCAGAAGATTAATCCTGGATATTTTTTAAAAACTTCTGGAATAGGATACTAACAGTTCACAAACATTTGCATTTATCCAAAACTAAAAGCACACCCATTGGGCAATCTTCTTCAAATGTTAAAAAAGGTACTGGAGTTCCCGTCGTGGTGCAGCAGTTAACGAATTCGACTAGGAACCATGAGGTTGCGGGTTTGATCCCTGGCCTTGCTCAGTGGGTTAAGGAACCGGCGTTGCTGTGAGCTGTGGTGTGGCTTGCAGACGTGGCTTGGATCCCACGTTGCTGTGGCTCTGGCGTAGGCCGGTGGCTACAGCTCCGATTAGACCCCTAGCCTGGGAATCTCCATATGCCACGGGAGCGGCTCCAGAAAAGGCAAAAAGACAAAAAAAAAAGGTATTAATACTTTCATCATTAAGATATTGTAAACTGTAAATTACTTTAGTCAGAAATATGAAAGCTTTCCTTTAAACCCAAGTTAAATAAACTGAGTTCAGTCAGGACACCTTGAGAAATCCAAACTACCAGGTAGGTAGTTGAGTTACCGCTTATCCTATTTTTCGGCTTGATTGAAAAAATAAAATGTCCTAATTTTTTCAATTCCTAAATGATTATTCAACTTAGAATGAAACTAACCAGAGGTAGTACATTTTACTTCCACTTGCAGAAGAAAGTCGTGTTAAAAGCAGGACTATCATTTCACAATGATCACCAGGAAGGAGAAAAGCAGTAGGAGTCATGTCTTCTGAGATCAGTTTAAAGAATTTGAAATGCTTCATGTGGGGCTCTGATCATATACTAGAGCCCACCACAGTGGGCTTTAGATTCAGAGTTCATCCACCAGCTCTGGAAATCTTGGGCAAAATCACATGACCCTCCTGTTCTTCATCTGTAAAATGGGATTACATACTTAACTCCTAGCACTGTTGTAAGGGCTAAATGAAGTAACTGCAGACTAAGTGTGCCGAAGTGATAGCTGATGGCAAGAGGTGTAGGAGTAGGCAGGTGAAATTTATCATAGCTGGTGTTATGATAAAAATCCAGGCATACGTAGTTTTACTATATCTCACAGATATTGTGTTTTTTACAAATTGAAGGTCCGTGGCATCCCGGCACTGGGCAAGTCTGTCAGCGCCATTTTTCCAACAGCATTTGTTTACTTTATATCTCTGTCCCATTCTGGTAATTCTTGCAATATTTCAAACTCTCCACCACTAAAAAGATTACAACTCACTGAAGGCTCAGATGATGGTTAGCATTTTTTAGCAATAAGGTATTATTTTTAGAAATAATGTTAATGCACCCTTCATAGTCTACAGTATAACATAAACATGACTTTTACATGCACGGAGAAACCGAAAAATCTTGTGACTCACTTTTGGTGATAGTCGTTTTACGGTGGTGGTCTGAAACCAAACCCACAAGGTCTCTGAGGTCTGCCTATACTATAGACATCATTGTCAGAGCTAGTGTTTTCTCTTCAGAGTTAAAGGTAGACACTAGCATTTAGAATGCTAAATGCAAGAAACAAAGCTGGAAAGCCTATACAGCCTATTGTGACTAAAGGTATTTAAAAAAATAGGTTACATGACTATATGCCTCAATGCGATGCAATCAGCAATAAGAGTCCTTATTTTGGGAGTTCCCGTCGTGGTGGCTCAGTGGTTAACGAATCCGACTAGGAACCATGAGGTTGCAGGTTCAATCCCTGGCCTTGCTCAGTGGGTTGAGGATCTGGCATTGCCGTGAGCTGTGATGCAGGTTGTAGACACGGCTTGGATCCCACATTGCTGTGGCTCTGGTGTAGGCCAGTGGCTACAGCTCCAATTCAACCCCTAGCCTCGGAACTTCCATATGCTGCAGGAGCGGCCCAAGAAATGGCAAAAAAAAAAAAAAAAAAGTCCTTATTTTGCACATAACTCACTGTCTAACATACTATTAAATTCAGATTATCCTTTCATTGGTTTTAAACAAACTGCGATGACTCAAATTGCTCCAAATAAAAGAAAAAAATGGTATCTATTTTTGTAAAACAAATAACTTTTATTCAAGCTAAATCCATGGGATTTGTAAAAACCAGTGGCATCTATTCAAAAGGGCCTCTAATGGCAGAGGGCATTACGTGGCTGATTTGATACAAGCTGATTTGGCTGTCCTTAAGTGCTCACACACACAAACACCAGTCCCTCTCCATGGGAAGTAGCCATTTAAACTCCGAGGTAAGAAAGCCAGTTCCACTTACTTGACTACCTGTGGGGAGAGCAGGCAGCTGGCTGAGGAAGGCTTTTATGGGCTGATTCATTCCCTCACAAACACCCGGAGTGAGTGCCTGCGAGCAGGGGGACTGGATCTCACTGCCAAGAAGGCATCAATGTAACTCTCCATCGAAAAAGAGAAAAAAGTTTTTAATATCCTTTCCACATTTTGCCCATCAAAAATCTGTCATCCTTCAAGCTCATGGTCAAATGGCCCCCTTCACAAAAAGCCATCCCTGACCCTCTGTCTCCTCAAATCTCAACCCCAGGCTGAATGAACCAAATCCCTCTCTGGGGCTCCTAATGCCCTTTGATCAGACTTCACTATTCACTCCTATCATATTAGGGTCATCTACTTACACTGCCACAGGAATCATGCACTCTGTCCATCTAAAAACACCCAGTAACACAAAGTAAGATAAGTGCTAGGCCTCAACTAGATGTTGAAGATAACCAAATAAACAAAAAATAGGCTTCTGGTGAAAGCTCATGGCTCAGTTGGGAGTCAGGTAGAAAACATACACATTCTAGCAAGCACAACCTGTGCAACATAACAGTGACAAGTATAAAGTCAGCTGATAGTATGGAAAGAAGTGAGATCAGGGGTGGCCTCACAGAGAGGGGTGCCTAGAGGGCCTCTGGTAGGATGAACAAGTACATACCAGGCAGAGGGAAAATAGGGTCCAGTTAAGAAGGCCTGAAACATGGTTATAAAGTTCTAGTCTTGCCAGATGAAAAACTTCTAGAGATCCACTCTGCATATAGTTAACCATACTGTACCATATACTTAAAATTTGTTAAGAGGGTAAATCTCATGTTATGTATTTTTTACAATAAAAAAAAAAAAGAAGGCACAAAACAGCATGGCATGTCTGGCGACTTGCAAGGAGACCACTGCCGCTGGAGTTGATGGGGAAAACAGGGAAAGGAAAGAGAAGCCGGAGAACAGGTTAGGAGTCAGATCAGACTGGACCTTATGACCTCTGGTTGGGCCTTTAACTTTTTAGGCAATGAGGAGCACAGAGAAATAGGATCAGAGGTGCACTGTGATAGCAGTGTGGGGGACAGGTGAACTGATGGGGGTAAACATAGAAGTTGATAAATTCTGATGCAGTCTAGATAACAAAAGGCCTGGGTTAGGGAAATGGCAGGCCTTCTAAAACACTTACTGCCATCTGGAGTTATCTGATTAAATTATGTTTACTTTCCTGCCAAAATACAAACTCCAAGTCAGAGACTGTTTCTCCTGTTCACAGCTATATTTCCCATCCTAGAATAGGGCCTTGTATACAGCAGGTGCTCATCAAATACCCGCTAAACCAATGAAGAGATGTTTCTGCACAAGCCCTTCAACTTCCAGCTGCCTGATCACAGGGACCCTTCCAACAGTGTGCTGGTTTTAAAAAGTGTCCTATACCTCTAAGAAACAGGCTAACTCATATATGGATTCCTCAACACTTTCAGGAGAATGTTGTACATAAAGAGAGATGCTCAAAAAACACATTTTGATATATATATTTTTAAAGGCACACATCGTGGATTTTTCCAAATAATGATATCAAATTTTCTTGGTGAAAAGTCTAAAGACAGAATTCTTCTAACCATCAGCTTTGCACACTCCACCTGGACATCTAGCAATCCAGCTGGGCCCTTTCTGCTTCGCAAATCATTGCTGGCAACAAAGCCTCAGCAATTAGAGCTCAGCTGTTGGTTGTGCCAACAACGGCTGGGACAGCCGGTGATACAGTGTGGCCCTCGTGTGTTTGCATGACAGCATTAACGCACATCACATGGGAAGCACGTACTCCCATGGGCCACAGCCACTGCCAGAGGTGAGTCAGCAGGCATCAGCCTCCTACTGCTCTGCAGCCCATAACCCAGTAACTTTGGGGCAGATTTCCCCTACAGAGGAAGGATTAAGGGATTTAATTTCTGTTATACCAAGAATCAATAAAAGGGTAGTTTTATAACTCTTCTCAAGTAGAATACACCAGGCTCAAACCATCAGCCAGAATGACTCATTTCCATGGTTTATACAAGTCCTTCAACTTCCAGAGTTTTATGCCAGCTGCCTGATCACAGAGATTCTTTCAACAGTATGTTGGTTATGGAAAAGTGTTCTGAACCTCTGAGAAACAGGCCCCTGATGGTGTCTCTACTAATGTCAATCAAGAATATTTAGGGGGGAGTTCCCGTTGTGGCTCAGTGGTAACAAACCTGACTAGTATCCATGAGGATGTGAGTTTGACCCCTGGCCTCGCTCAGTGGGTTAAGGGTCTGGCATTGCTGTGAGCTGTGGTGTAGGTCGCAGATGTGGCTCGTATCCAACATTGCTGCAGCTTGGATTTGACCCCTAGCCCAGGAACTTCCATATGCCACAGGTGAAAAAAAAAAAAGACTCTTTTGGGGAAATCTACATTGCATTCAATATGCAGGGGGTAAGCACAGGCCTTAAACCTAGACTCAGAGCTGGGTACAAATCCTGCCTCTGACACTAACTAGCTATGTGACCTTACATAAATGACCTTTTTGAGTCTCAGAGTCTCATCTCTGAAATGGGAATCATCCTCCCTGCCCTACAGTGCTCCAGAGAGAGTAAATGAGGGAATCCTTATAGAGAGATAAACATGTGCCTATTAAATGACAAAGGGCATTTACTGACTATTCATTTCTTCCTTTTTCATAGGTGGGAGTAGGAGGTTAGTCAATTGTCACCTTTTAGGGAGCAGGCTTTGTGGGGGTCTCACATGCATGGATAAGAAAGCAGTCATGGAACAGAAAGTATAGAAACTGACAGCTTGCAGCTTCTGCCTCTTCTATACTTGAGAAGTTACAAAATGTGAGTGACAGAGGCTGTCCCAAGAACATAAAGGAAGCTAATCTGTTTGCAAAGGGAGGAAATAGCACAGGATGAAGATTGTAAGTTGTTTGAAGCTTCTTCCCTAATTACCACTCATAATGAAAATTTAATTGCTAAGTTAAAAGCAAATTTCACTTTTTCTGTCAGAGAATCTCTGCAGAAACTGGCACATTTTGTTTGAACAGGAAATCAAAGTTACTTTAATGCTTAAATGAGATCTAAGGAGCTGCAGATGTTTCCTGGGGAATAACTAGCTTCAAAACTCTGTCCTACTGGATAGCAGCAACTTTCAGCTACAGGGAGGAAGAAAAATTGTTTTGAGCCAAGTAGCTCATGGGGTGGGGCTGATTCAAATGCCATGCACCCCAGTGCTAGGCATTGTGGGGGCAAAGCAAGGAGAAGGTTGTACAGAGAGGGCCTCTGGCATTAAGGAACTTATAGTCGGTCGATTAGGAGAGAGAGAGAACCAGTGAACAGCCTACGATTAGGAAAGTGAAATGAAGAAAACTTGGCTCAAGGAAGAAAAGCAAGAAACGAAAAGGTAAGCCTGCAAGGGTGCTTTCACACACCTTGGTCTTAATTCTGACCCACCTGGGCATCAGCCAAAAGCCTGCTCACCTGTAAGGTGCTGGTGAGGAAGTTGTCCTGGGAGACAATGTCCACAAAGAAGTCAGCGGGGATCTCACCAAGCTGGTGGTACAGGATGGAGATGAGGTTGATGTAGAGGGTGTGGTGCTTCACCATGGCCTCTTCTGACCGGCACAGAAGGTTCAGGAGCTGCTTCCAGTGCTCGAATGCCTCGTACACATTCCCCAGAAGGAAGCATACGAAGGCAAACTGGAGCTCACCTGAAAGGCGCAGAGAGCAGAAACGATCCTGAGCGAGGGGAGCACCAACTGACTCCCACAGGCTGTTAGTTCCACTGGACCTCGGCAGCAGGGGCTTTCTATCCTTGTCACTCCTCCAGAGCCTGGCATGGAGGAGCTTTACACCTAGCAGCTACTCAACAAAGCTTTGCTGAACTGCTACATCTCAAGCCATGACAAACCAAACTGATCCTGGATTTCTGTAAAATCAGACTGCAGGAGAAGGGCTACAGCATTGAAAAAGTCCACAAACTGTGTCCATAGATATTATGCCAAGTGGATCCCCAAACTAGCTTCCCATCTGAATTACTAGAACTTGTTAAAAAATAAAGCTGCCGAGGAGTTCCCACCGTGGCACAGTGGATTAAGAATCCAACTACAGGAATTCCCACCGTGGCTCAGTGGTTAACGAATCCGACTAGGAACCGTGAGATTTCGAGTTTGATCCCTGCCCTGGCTCAGTGGGTTAAGAATCTGGGCATTGCCCTGAACTGTGGTGTAGGTTGCAGACACGGCTCGGATCTGGCGTTGCTGTGGCTGTGGTATATAGACCGGCGGCTACAGCTCCGATTATACCCCTAGCCTGGGAACCTCCATATGCCGCAGGAACCTCTAGGTGCAGCCCTAGAAAAGGCAAAAAGATGACAAAAAAAAAAAGAAAAGAAAAAAGAAAAAAGAATCCAACTACAGCAGCTCCAGTCACTGCAGAGGCATGGGTTGGATCCCTGGCCCTCTGTGGTGGGGTTAAAGGATCTGGTGTTGTCACAGCAGCAACATGGATCACAGCTGTGGCTTGGTTCAATCCTTGGACTGGGAACTTCTACATGCTGAGGGTGTAGCCATAAAAATAAAAAATAATAAAGCTGCCAAAGCCTCTCCGTGAGAGAACTTGTTGAGGACAGATAATAGGGCCTCAGTATCTGGAGCTCTAACAAGCTCCTCAGGTGATTCTGATGCAGATGGTCTACTGCAGGGTCAGGGAAACACTGCACCACTCCAGGTAATCCTCAGCCCAGCTCCAGGAGACTGTCACGGAAGGTGGCATTTGTCTCATTTTATTCATGAGGTCAAATGACTTCCCCAAGGACACATATCTAATGCTCGGTAATTGAACAATGGAAAGATAAAACAAATTTCTTATGGGTGGAACAGTTATAGAGCTTCTCAGAACAGGAAAATTCATAAGCACTTTAAAATTATTTGGGAGTTCACATCATGGCTCAGTGGTTAACGAATCCAACTAGGAACCATGAGGTTGTGGTTCGATCCCTGCCCTCGCTCAGGGGGTTAAGGATCCGGCATGGCTGTGAGCTGTGGTGTAGGTCGCAGACACAGCTTGGATGCCGCGTTGCTGTGGCTGTGGCGTAGGTTGGCGGCTACAGCTCTGATTAGACCCCTAGCCTGAGAACCTCCATATGCCGCGAGTGTGGCCCTGGAAAACACAAAAGGACAAAAAAAATAAAATAAAATAAAATAGAATAAAATAAAATAAAATGAAACAAAATAAAATAATTACTTGTTTTAAATAATAATAAAATTATTCTTGTTTAATCACAGGGCTGTGTGATTTAATGTTTATTTAATGAGCAGCTTGTGGCTAAGAGCATGGGCTCTGGAGCCAAATGGGGTTCAAATCTCAGCTCCGCCACTTTGCAGCTACATGACTTTGGACAAGTTAATCTGTGCTTCAATTGCCTTATTTGGGGGCTGTAGGGAAGATTAATATATATTAATATTATATCCCTACAAATATAATATTCCTAACAAGGCAGCACTCAAGAAATCTTAATTATTATTCCCACATGCCCACCAGATGCCTGTCTCAAACAGTCTTGATAATCCAGAAGCCACTGTCCTTGGCCAAGAGCTGGGCCTCTGGCTGCCAAGATATACTGTTGCTGATCAGAGACGTTCTCTCTGGCTTCAAATTTAAGGAGGGCTTCTGTGGTATATCTACACGTGGGCCATAAAAAGAATAGATGTCCTCAACACCAAACACCTCTTTCAACACATGTGGTGTCTGATCTGTCTCCTCCAGAGACCTGGAGCTCTAACTAATTCCCTGTTTCCAGGCTTGTGGAACTAAGTTTGCTTTATGCAAATAGCTACCTGGTCTAGACATTTTGGACATTTGATCAATATTTTCAAAATATAGTCAATTTTTCTTTGCATGATAGAGATTAATGATCTGCTTCTTCAGTTGGCTTTACTTTGTTAATTTGTGAAAATACAAGCTTATTCTCTAAATTTAGGGCATTTATTTCAATTCATACATTTCTGTCCTAGTCTAAAATTAAATTATGAGATCAGAAATAATTTCAAAGAGCTGTCATGAAGATACAGTGATCCCTGCAACAGACCTTTTCACAAGACCTTTTCTGAAGAACTGAAATGTTTAAGAGGTAGAAAAGAGAATTTTTGTTCTTTTCAAAGGACCCAACCCACCGCATATGGAAGTTCCCAGGCTAGGGGTCAAATCCGAGCTACAGCTGCCAGCCTATGCCACAGCAACAGCAACGCGGGATCCAAGCTGTGTCTGCAATCTACACCACAGCTCATGGCAACATCAGATCCTTAACCCACTGAGTGAGGCCAGGGATCAAACCCGAAACCTCATAGTTACTAGTCAGATTTGTTTCTGCTGAGCCACTAAGGGAACTCCTGGATTTGTTCCTTTTTAAGCCAGAATTTCAAGTGTTACTTGTTAAATGAAAATAGACACACCCCTTAAAATGTCCCTTTTTATCAGCTGTGCCAAATTATATAAGAGGCCATATATTCAAAATTCTCACTGATCTTCCAACAGACAAATATGCATATACTTGACAACTTGTAAAAGAAAAAATATTAAGAGCTGTTAAAGATGTGACAAATGTTTGCTGTAATAGAAGAAATATAAATTTAAACAAGATGTCAATCTTCAACTATCCAGTTGGAAGAGGCCTTTGCTAAATTGCCATGTCAAATGCCATGTCAAGGGTGATGGGCAAGAGCCTCTCCAGGTGGTAAGAACGCGTGACCTTCTGCTGGCAACATGCACACTCTGATCCAACAATCCCAACTCTAAATGAATGCAGGACACACAAGGATGCTCATGGGACAACGCGCATAATAGGGAAAATAGGAACAGCTTAAAGATCCATCAACAGGGGCTGGTTCAATAACTAAGGAACATAAGCAGCAGCCACTAAAGAGAAGTGACCATTTCAGTGACATGGAAAAATGTTTATATCAAAGCAGGTTATGAAATATACTGTAATCTTGTTTTTGTAAAAAAAAAATATAGACATATATACCTATAACTGAAGTTTTAAAGAGACTAAAAGGAAACAGATATATATTAAAAAACTGAAAAATACATACAAATATATATCTAAAAGATGGAAAGTAAATACAACAAAGTGTAAAACAAGTGGTTATTTATAGGTGGTATGATTTGTAATTTAATTTTTGTTTTTCTTCTAGGATGAATATGTTACGTTTTATAATAAGGGGAAAAAACAAAACAAAAACTCTAACAATTAAAAAAAAAAAAAATTACTGCTCGGAGTTCCTGTCGTGGAGCAGCAGAAACGAATTTGACTAGGAACCATGAGGATGCAGGTTCGATCCCTGGCCTTGCTCAGTGGGTTAATGATCTGGTGTTGCCGTGAGCTGTGATGTAGGTCGCAGACATGGCTCAGACCCCGTGTTGCTGTGGCTCTGGCGTAGGCTAGCAGCTATAGCTCTGATTGGACCCCTAGCCTGGGAACCTCCACATGCTGCAGGGTGCGGCCCTAAAAAAAAAAAATCACCGCTCTGGCTGGAACCTAGAGAGTCAGGAGCAAACTGAGGGGCAGACGGGAGGTCCCTAGTAACCCAGCTAGGCCTGAGAACCAGGAGCCCTGGGCTCTAATATCACTACAACCATACCACTAAGTCAAGTCCTTTCTCTCCATGAACTTCAATCTGTAAAACACGGTGGCAGGGAGGCCGGGACACACCATCAGTTCCCAAACACAGGACTGTCTGCTTCAGGTTCACCTACAGTGCTCCTCTGTTAGGTAGACAGACAGATAAATTGCTGGGACCTCACTCCAGATCTCTTCAATCAGTCTCCAGGGGGAAGGCCTGGGAATCTGTATATTCAACAACTGTACTGGGCAAGACCACCTCCTAGCCAGGTGTAGGAACCACTGGACTAGATAACACAAGATGTGTCCCCTGTTCTAAAGCCCCTCAGTACATACCCCTCCCCTGGCCCACTCTCAAAGAGCCTGTTCCTCCTCACCTAGCACATCCTGGGGGCTGCTGGGGAAGTGCTTGCTGAGCACAGTCTCCAGGGCATAGCTCAGGTCCATGCTGTGCCTGGTTATTTCTGCTGGCGTGGCACCTGCCGGGAACATCTGTGTGGGCAGCTCTGAGAAGCGGATCTCTGTGCCGGCTCTGGGCTTCATCTCAGGCAGCCGGGCCAGGCCCTCCTGGTAGCTTTTGCACTCAGTGCCACAGCGGGGTAGATTCTGGCCCACCCGATCCTTGGTGTGCTTCATGGACAGCACCGGCAGCACCTCCGAGAAGGCACAGATATGTCGACTCTCGGGCTGTAGCTTCTCCACTGTGGCCTCACTGATGAAGCTGGTGAGTGAGATCCACTTCTTGAGCGTGGCGTATGGGTAGGGTCCCAGGAACTGGTCCAGTTCCTGGAGGTTGGCCCTCATGGCCTCCACCTCAGCTTCTGGGGCTGGGGACAGGTCTACCTCTTCCCGGACTGCATTCCAGCGCAGGACCATCAGCCCCCGCTGCTGGAGGCTGAGGAAGAAGCCCATTCGAGGGCCCATCTCCCTGGGATTGGCCTTGTCCACAGAGCTGTAGTGAAGGAAGTGGATGCCTGGTGGGATCATCTTCACACCCCGGAACTTGGGCCCCACCTCCCAGGAGTTGTAGTCAATGCCAAACTCCGTCCCCTTGGGCATATTCAGGATGACCACAGTGGCCCCTTCAAAGAAGAGGCGCTTGGCAAGCTCAGGATCCATCTGCATGGTAGCCATGGAACCAGTGGTAGGTGACCAGAAAGAAAACTTCTCTAGTCTTCCAGAAGAGCTGAAAAAGAAAAAAGTCAGAGTTAACCAGACCTGGGGAGGATGCTCCACTTGCTGAGCATTCTCTATGTGCCAGATATTGAACTAGACCCCTGACATAATTTTTGCCCTTAATCTTCAACACAACCCTGCACCATTTTACAGATGAAGAAAATGAGACTCAAAGAGAAGAAGGTTTTTGTGTCTTGGTTTAAGGAGCAAAAACACTCACTTCGAACACCCACTTCACAGCTAGAAAGACATGTTACAAAAAGTGTCGTGCTCACAAAAGGACCCAATTAGAATCTGGGTACCCTGCCCTCCAGGCCAATGTTCTTTCCACTATTCACTCTGGATCTACTCTCAGATCTCCTTCTCATACAGAAGATGAAGTCAGAGAAGGCCTGAATGGTCCATTCTTATAACTCTGCCTAAACTGTCTTAAACTAGAACCCTGTCTAAAACCTGTTGTTGGAAAGTCCCCAGAAGAGTTGAGATCTACTCACTCAGTTTCCTATAAGCCCCAGGGAAAGCCCAGAGATGGACAGAAGGTGGAAAATGAGTGCTTAGTATCTAAAATTCACAAATGTTTTGGGCACTGGAGAAGTTTTCAACCACAACCACAACCCCCTTCTCCTCTTACTTATAAAAACCTAAAGTCCAGGGAGTGAACTATAGTGAAAGTGAAGTGAAACAACTTCCCAAAGGGTCCACAATCAGTGGCAGCTCTGGACCACTCACCCAAAATGGATTCAGGTAGCCTGGCTGGCCTCAAATCACTATTTAGAAGAGAAAGACCTGAGAACATTTATGTTATCTACCTCTGAACTACCCATGAAGACACAGTGATAAAACTTCTGTAAGCAGATACTACCTTTATATTTATAAGAATTGTTCCAACATGAACTAATCTAAACAGAACATTATCTAACCTTCTAGTCCCAAGACACCTACCTATTCAATTCAACAAATAATCCTGGAGCGGCTGCACTGTGCCAGGATCTTCGCCGAGCACCAACAGAAGCTTTTGCAAAATAAGTAAAAAGTTACTGCCATCTAGAAACTTCCAATCTAGCCAGACATATAAAAGACCCTAAAACTTCACAAAGAGAAGAATCAGCTGCCTGTTTAATTCTTTTTATTCATTTTAAACAAACAAAACAAAATAAAACCGTGAGGAAAAGAACCCTTTTCCAAAAATGTTAAGTGCAGGGGATTCCCTTTGTGGCACAGAAGAAAGGACTAGTATCCATGAGGATGTGGGTTCAATCCCTGGCCTTGCTCAGGTGGATCGAGGATCTGGCATTGCCATGAGTTGTGGTGTAGATCATAGACAGTGCTCATCCCTCATTGATGTGGCTGTGGCATAGGCCGACAGCTGTAGCTCCGATTCAACCCTAGCCTGGGAACTTCCATATGGCGCGGATATAGCCCTAAAAAGCAAAACCAAAACAAAACAAAAAGTGTTAAGGGCATATTTTATTGTCTTAATCCAAAAACCACTACCAATGACTCTCACTCTAAACTCACATTTTTTTTCAACTGCAAGTCATAATCCATTATTGGGTTAAGAAATCAATTTAGAGGATCTCAACAAGCATTAACTTTTTAAATAAAAGGGCAGAATTTTTAAAAATCAGAGTGCATTATAAGTTGTAAAGCTAAGTACTGTTTTCTGAAGCTTTGTGTATTTGTAATGGACTCTTGCTCACAACATAAAATGTATCTGTTACTGTAGGTCACAGTCAAGTTTCAAAGCCACTGCTCTGAATAATTTATCTTCATCTTCCTATTCCCAATATTGAATTCAGAAAGTATTTAGTAAATATTTGCTAAATAAACAGTTATGGCATTTAGAATAATTGCTCATCAATTAACTATCTTTCCTGGTGGCATCTGTGTGCTCCTCCTTGAAAACGACACTCCTTTCATTCTATTTTCATAACTGTAGTTCTCTTCACTATGTCTTCTGCAGCTGGCACATGGCCTGGCACTAAGTAAAGGCCCTGGAATGCAGAAAGTCACATCCATCCACTTCTCTCTACCACCTCCTTACTCTAAGCTACCATATGGCTTGTCCAAAGAGTGACTGCTCCTCCAATCCCTTCTCCAACAGCAGAAGTGACCTTCTCAAAGAGCCAATCTAAGCATGTCACCGCCCACATTTAACATTCTGTGATAAGCTCCCCATGTGGCTCCTGGCAAACCAAAATTATTACCATAAACCTTCAAGGCCTGCGTGGCATGGTCCCTGGCAACTGCTCTTCAGTCTGGCCCCTTTCAGTCCTTCAAACAGGAGGCTTCCGGGGATAGAAAACTCTTCCCTTCCCTCTTTCTCAAATCACCTTTCTCAGTCACCTTCTCAGCAAAGTTTCCCTGCCCTGGGGCTAGGTCAGGTCTCCTATGACACACTCTCATGGTGCCCTGTCCTTTCACTTATCTGAGCAGCAATTCTGCAAATGTTAATAAAGGGCTGTCGCCTCTAGGAGACTTAAGTTTTTTTGTATGTCTAGCACTTACTAGACGCTTGGTAAACATTTACTTAATAAAAGCATGATATGCTTTTTGTAGAGGAGAAACAAAGGCTTGGTTTGGGAAAAAGATCTTATCCGAAGTTACAGAGAGTAGGACAGGACCAAGTCAAGCAGAGCCAAGGCTTCCAGGCCCCCCAAGTCCTAAGGTTAGGAGAAAAGCAAGTTACCCTGGGTACCCAAGGAAGTCCGGGCGACGGTTTATCTAGTGCCGGTTCCTCAGGGAGCAAGGCCCGCAGAGACAGTTGGGACCCACCACGGGGCCACAGACAGGAACGCCGCAGACCCGGCTGGGTGCCCTAGCTCAGGGCCCTCCGCGATCCCGAGTCAGGAAGAGAAGCGGCCCAGCCACACACAACGAAAGCAGAGCAGTTGAAAGACGACATGAGGCCGCACTCACAGACTCGAACCTTGCCCCCGGCTCAGAAACCACGGAAGCCACCGGAAGTTCTTCCGCTTTGGCGCCGGATGGGAGCAACGCGGAAAGGAGCCGGGCGGATCCCTCGGTCGCGAGAGGAATGGCCCGTGGCTGCCGGTTCCGCCTTATCAAACGTTGCCTTTCGCTGCTTTTAGTTACTGGTTTTGGCTCCTGAACTGTGGATAATAACATTCATCAAACGATGCATTTTATATCCCGCTCCAGAAACACTTCCACCAGACATGATTTTTCGTTCTCAATCAGTCAAGGTCTCTGAATTTGGGGTCAAGGTCATGGCTACCCAGTAGCCACTCAGAGCTCAGTCATGGTCCTGGTCAGCCAATCTCTATGCAAGTGACAGTGTCACTGCTGGCCGGTTATCACGGTCCCAGCTTCCAACCATACTCAGCTGTAGGGGAGAACTTCTGAAACCCAGCCCAGAGAGAACCAGTCTCACAGTAGTCACTACATTGGTCCCTCTAGCCATAATCACCCAGTGTCCTCTGGCAGTGCAGGCCTAGTGTGATATCTCAGTCAGGCTGTACATGCACATTGAGGGAGGGAGCCTGTCTTGTTCACCACTGTTTTCCTGTAAACTAGCACAAAGACAGGCCCAGCTCAATACATACATTATGCATTTAATTAATGACCATAATTCTTTATTAATTAATGACTTTTATGTTGGGGCCTAGCCCTGTACTGGGTGTTTCTATCAGAGTTCAACAAAAGAAGCAGAGCCAGTAGGAGGTGTATAAGAACTTATTGAAAGGAATTGGCTTATGCAATTGTGAGGGCTGGCTAGTTAAGTCCAAAATGCACAGGGCAGACCGTTTGGTATATGATTTCGAATCCTTGAACAACCCTAGTAAGCAAACAGTACTCCCAATGTACAGAAGAGAAAACTGAGGCTCAGAAGTTACACAGCCAGAGAGTGGTGGGGCTTGAATGCAACGTTCTGACTGGCTGTTCTTGTCCCCATGCTATTGCTTCCTAGCTTGTCTGTCACACTTTCTCAGTGACAGCTGGACATGCCAATCTGTCTCAGTCAAAATTCATCTTTTAGTGTGTAATAGACTAGACTGGGCCCTGCAGTCATGGTTAATCACAATGAGCAACTGCAGGATTAACCAGAGATGGCCTCCATCAGTTACAGCCATGCATGTCAATCTTCACAGCCTGGTGTGTCAGTTCCATTTCCTGCATAAAGAGGATCAGCTCCCTCCCCACCCCTTCCCATTCCCATTCTTAGATGCTGAGCTTGGTCAGTCTGTTTTCAGAGCTCCTCATTCCAGCTGGGCTATCTTCTGAGATTCCAGGGCACTGAACTGTGGACATGGAAGCTCTAGGTGGTAGTTTAGAAATTCCACCTGGTAGGTTGCCTGTCCATCCAGATCAGGTTTCTTAGCCTTCATACTATTGAAATTTGGGACCAGATTAATTCTTTGTTGTAAAGTGGCTGTCCTATGCATTGTAGGATGGTTAGCAGCATCCCTGGTCTTTATCCACTATATGCTAGTAGCACCCCTCAGTTGTGACACCAAAAATACTTCCAGATGTTGCTAAACCTTCATGGGGAACACAATCGCCCCTTCTCCCGCCCACCACAACACACACAGATTGAGAATTACTGCTCTAAAGGAATCAGCCAGGTTAATTCCTAAGCAGCTCAGAGGCTGACCCTGTATTTATGGAAGGCAGAGATAGAGATCCAGAGTGTGTTGTACCCAGTGTTTGCAAACCATGTCTTATTCCAGGACCCTAGATGTGACAGATAGCTAAAGGAAAAACTATGGGGAGAATTCAGGGAAGGATTCACAAAACTCCCAGAAGCAATTGCCTCTGAAAATGGACAGTAGTCTGGAGAAAGTTTAAGAATTGCTTTTCACTGCACAGCAGTTTGTATCATTTAATGAATTATCTTTAAAAAGAAAAAACATATTTAGTATTTGAAATTATAGAGAAATTCTCAGGATTTAAGTTCTTAAAGACATTTATAATGGCACATACAAGGTGACTTCAATTCTGATAAAATACATATACATGAGAAAAAAAGAAAATGTATCAAATAGTTAGCAATGGTTCCTATGAGATTTGGGGGAATAAAGAAAGGTGGTTTGGGGTGAGTTGTTTGGTAGAATAAAAGGAAAGTGTTGGTACGTGCACTTCCAGTAGCCCAAGGTACAAGTTTAGCTTTTACATGAATTATGATTTTTAAATTTTAATATTTTTGCTTTTATTTTTATGAAGACCTCCTTTCTTTGGCAAGTGACACTAGTTTTTAATTTGTGTAAGAAATATAGTTTCCTTAAAAAAAAAAAAACACTTTTGGGGAGTTTCCTGGTGGCTCAGTGGGTTAAGGATCCAGCTTTGTCCCTGCTGTGACTTGGGTTCAATCCCTGGCCCAGGAATTTTCACATGCTGCCCAGCCAAAAAAGAAAGAAAGAGTTCCCGTTGTGGTTCAGTGGGCTAAAAACCCAACACAGTCTGCGTGAGGATGTGGGTTCAATACCTGGTTCAGTGGGATAAGGGTCTGGCATTGCCATTAGCTGTGCTATAGGTTGCAGATGCAGCTCGGACACTGCATTGCTATGGCTGTGGTGTAGGCCTGCAGCTGCAGCTCAGCTTCAACCCTTCACCCAGGAACTGCCATATGCCACAGGTGCAGCCCTAAAAAGAAAAAGAAAAAAATCCGCAGATAAAAAAGAGAGAAGAAAAATTAAAAAAAAAAAAAAAGTTAATTTGGAGTTCCCATTGTGGATCAGCGGTTAACGAACCTGACTAGCATCCATGAGAACGTGGGTTCGATCCCTGGCCTCGATCAGTGGGTTAAGGACCCGGTGTTGCCGTGAGCTGTGATGTAGGTTGCGGACGTGGCTCAGATTGTGTGTTGCTGAGGCTGTGGTGTGAGCTGGCAGCTACAGCTCCTATTTGTCCCCTAGCCTGGCAACTTCCATATGCCTCAGGTGTGGCCCTGAAGAGACAAAAAGACAAAACAAAATAAAACAGTTAATTTAAAGAAAAATGATAAGTCAACATTGGAACGAGTGACACGTATGGGGCTATGGCAACACATGTGCAGGTGATGGGCAGGGGCTGAAGTGAGTTTGCTGTATACATACATTATCCACTGGGCCTCCGTGGAGGGGGGTGTAGGAAAAGACCCCAGTGTAGATGCTCTTCTTTGAAGTGTGCCTCCACACTCCAAGCCTTTCTGGGTTCTGGGTCCCCACGGTTACTGTCCCTGCTGCCAAGATTGCTCTCATTCAAGTTCTTCACCTTACTGGATCTTTTTCTTCATTCAGCTCAAAAATCATGTCCTGAGGGAGGCCATGACTGGTCACCTTATCTAAAGAGGTCTTCTTCAGTGACCATCCCCTCCCCCAGTGCATTTCTTTCCTAATGCTCATCAATCTGGAATTGTCTTCGAGTGTTTGCCTGTTTCCTCCACTAGCTTGTGAGCTCCCGGAGGCCTAGGACTTTGTCTTATATGTTGTGGTACCTGTAAAGCCTAACCCAAGAGCTGGATCACACTGGGATCTGCAAATATTTGAATGAAAGTATTGTAGGTTGAATGAAAATATTCTAGTTGATATCTCTCTACCCCAGTTTTAGCCCTTTCCAATCCCAAATGTACTAGTAGCCAAAATGAGAGTAAGAGTGGGAGAGAGAGAGAGAGAGGCCAAGGCAGTTTGTGGATCAGCATCAAACACATTTATTTCACTTTTATTGAGTATACAAGAACAGAGAGCACACGCATACAGCACGGAGCACTGAGGTGGGGGAGCGTGGGGACAAGAGAGGAGAGAGGGGTGTGAGTAAAAAGGACCAGGACAGCATTGCAGTTGGTTGGGAAGGTGCTTTTGAAAAAAAAAAAATTTTAGAGTGATGTTGCTCATGCAATTTCAGGCCAGTCTTGGAATGTGCTTGCAGGATTCAAAAACTGAAACAGGTCTTGGCACTTCCTGTACCCTCAGATGGAAAGGATCCCAAGAAAGCAAAAGAAGAGAAAACAAAGATTTGTAGACTGGCAGAGAGGAAAAAGGCCATGGAGAGCATCTGCTTTATCCTGTTCATTTGCGAGTGGGGAAACTGAGGTCCCAAAAAGGGGATGGGACTAGCTCAATGGCACGTGTTGAGTTAGGGGCTGAGCCAGCTTGGCCATCCAGAATGCCTGCCTGCCCTCCAGGACTTTTCCCACTATGCTACATGGTCTCCTGGGGCAGGGAGGGGGTGGAGAGGTGGCACAGAAAGGATGAGAAATGTAAAAAGGAAAAAAAGGAAAAGTAGGTTGAAGACAGACAAGACAAACGTCTATATTCCCTATGAAGAGGAGGATGGGGAGGAAACGGTGCCCTAGATTTCAGCTTTGCAGCTCCCCTCCTCCCTGGTGGCACTGCCTGCGTCTCTGCGGAAGGAAGGTCAGAGCATCTGTGGGATGGAATGTTCCACAAACCCTGGCTGACCCACACGCTACGCCTGGTCCCTTCCTCTCTGCCCTAAAGCCACACACTTAAGGTCTGTAGGCAAGTACAGAACCCAGAACAAATATTCTCCCTCTGAGATATGTCCAGGGTGCTCAGGACACCTGGTTTCTGCAAAGAGAGGGAAGCCTGAGCCAAATTCCAGGTGGCCCAGAGAGGGTGGGGCCATTCCAGTTCTTGGCCCAGAAAGAGTGGGTGCTGTCAGGTTGAGGACAGGAAGGAGGTTCTGTGGCCTCTCTCCCAGGACTGTAAAAAGGACCTGGTGCGTTCAGTGCACTATCACTCTCAGGGGAAGCTGGAGTGGGCCACCAGCTTGCCCTGGGGGGAAATGTGGCTGACAGTGCCATCTGAGTCCAGGCACAGGGCCCTCTCTGCCCTCTCTCCGCCCTCTCTCCATCCCATTGTTGCCCACAGAGGCAAACACTACTCTGGTTTCTTGTCCTGCCTCAGGTCAGCACCAGTTAAGCAGCTAAGCATATGTGTCACCGGGATAACTGATAAGCAAGCCTGGGCCCTCAGTAGGGCATCGCCAGGCAACATCCGGTAATTGGAGAGAATACGGAAATGCTCTCAGAGGAGATGGAGATGTCGGGTTGGCTCAGGGGGCTTCCCAGATCCCTCTGGTCCCCCCACACCTTCTCCTCGAGCCGAACCATAGTGCCTGGCATGGGTAGGCACTCGATAAATATTTGTTAAGTGAATTTATAGACTGCTTTAGAAGCAGGGTGGGGGAAGGGAAATGGGACCAAGAAATTAAAGAGCAGAGGGGACGTACCCCCTCAGAAAGGGACACATTCAGCTCAGGAAAGCAGCCTGTGTCAGGAGAGCCTGGGAAAGCCCCTTGGTGCCAAAGGGCAATGCCAAGCTCTTGAGGGGGTCTTCCCCAAGGGCTTCTGTGGCCTCAGGTCCATTTCTGGGACTCTGAGGGCACAGACTCAGGGCAGACACTGACGGAAAGGGGCAATCTCCAAAGCCAGGGTCTTATACACAGATGGAGCCTCAGCAATACCACCTTTCCTCCCAGCTTGGTCTGGGGCAGACGGAGCCTTTGGCTGTGCAGTTCTGACCTATCTGAGCCTGCCCTGTGTTCGGTCTCTGTCATGGCTCCTTTGGCCCAGGAAGAAGAGAATGATTCAGACAGAATACAGGAGTGGTAAGGGAAAAAGACTGAGCCAGGTGAGGGCCACCCTCTTCCGAGGCAGCCTGGGGCGTCACCTCCCTTTGGATGGGAGTCGCTCTCACAATACGATCAGGGAAAGGCAAGACATGTGGCCAAAAAAAGAGATGATTAAGAATTGAGGCAAGCCTCCTAGGGAGGTAGGGGGACTGAGCCCGGGGACCTGGGTGGCAAAACTAACTCTGGACCCCATGCCTGAGCACAGACCAGGCCTGGTTGCTATTGCCCAGGGGAGAAGGCATCTTGAACCACATCCGTGTTGCTTCCTTCCTGCCAAACCCCTGCCTCTCCACTTGGGGACCCCGCCCCTCCCCACTAATCAACCAATTACAAACACCACACACTGTATTTCTACACTGAACCATGAGCTCCTACTGTGAGCCACCCACAGCCAGAGTCTGGGTCTCTTTGGCTGGGCCGGTCCGGTGAGATCTAGGAACCTTGGGATACATCAATCACAGTCAGATAATTATAATTTTAAAATGTCAGCTTCATACTTACCAGCACTGTTTATTTTAATATTTGTTTCCTGTTATAGGTAATATACATAACTTAAAAGCACATCCATACAAATCTCCTACAAGCTGCACCTTCATAATGAGAACCCATAAACATACAAGGTCTACTTCCCTTCCTGTGGCTTGGTTTTACGTTCCTGCTCTTCTTTTTCCTTTTTCTGGTTTCCAATGAGAGTCATCTGCAGGGGCCCTCAGCAGGACCAGGACACAGAGGGTGAGGGGCGAGGGGTGGGGAAGAGGGAGGAGGGAACCCAGACTGAAAATGACGACAAGACGTGGGAGAGTCGAGGGGGGAGGGAGAGGAAGAAAGGAAGGTGGATTTTGCAGCCCAGTGTCAAGACCCCACAAATAATCCAGTGTTCCTCCTCCTCCTCCTTTCCCAGTGGGAAATTCTCTCTCTTTCTCAGAAACTGGTTGACGGGGGGTGTCTTGCTGTTGCAGCTTCTCTTGCTTGGCTGCAAAAGTGTTTTCCTTTGCATTCGAGTGGGCAACAGACGCAGGAGGAGAAGAAACGCTCATCCACTGAAAGGGACGTGCAGAACCCAGATCACATTATACCTCTACAATCAGCACGGCCTGGCTCGCCTTGGTTGTTCTGCAGGCCTTCAAAGAGGGGGAAGAGCAAGGGATTATTGTTGTTATACTTTTTTTTTTTTTTCCCCTCAAAAATCCCACTAATTCTTCGATTTGTCTGCAAAGGAAATGAAGGCGTTCAGATGTTGGTTGTTGCTATTGGCCGAATACTCGGCCAGCCCCGGCAGCAGTGAAGGACGTGGTGTTTCCTGTATATATATCTATATCTATATATATCTATATATATATGCTTTTCCTTTCCCGGTCTCTTGTCAGGGACAGTACGTCGCAGCTGGGACGTCGGTGTTGAGTCGGAGAATCCAGAATGAAGGCCCCTTCTTTACGGTTCTCTGGCTTGGGTTGGACCAGAAACGCCAGCATCTCTTCACAGAGGTCAGGATTCCTGAAGCCAGAGGTATGGGGGGAAGGGGATGCAAAGAAAGGGGGAAGACAAGAAGAGTTAGTAAGTTCAGTCACTCATCTTTAAATACACGGCAGGAGGGAGTTCCCATGTGGCCTAGCAGTGTGGGATTTGGCATTGTCACTGCTGGTTCGATCCCAGGCCCAGGAATTTCCAAAATAAAACCAAAAAAAAAAAACCTGGCAAGAGGCTGTTTTCACTGCCTTTACCATGTGCCTGTTATTATGACTCAGGAAGAGTGACTTGTCCAAGGCCACACCGCTTGTAAGTGGCTGTGAGAACTGAACCCACATCTGTCTGACTCCAAAGCTCATGCACGTTTGCTGGGTTGTTTGTTTCCAGGGAGGTGGTATCTTTTACTCTGGCCGGAAAATTTGTCCACGCTGCCTTAAACATTGAGAAGGTAAGACTACACTTTTTTTTTGTCTTTTTTTGTCTTTTTAGGGCTGCACCCACAGCATATGGAAGTTCCCAGGCTAGGTGTCGAATCTGAGCTGTAACTGCCAGCCACAGCCACAGCCACAGAAATGCCAGATCTGAGCCACGTCTGTGACCCTATACCACAGCTCACAGCAATGCTGGATCCTTTAATCCACTGAGCGAGGCCAGGGATCAAACCCGTCCTCATGGATACTAGTCAGGTTGGTTAACAACTGAGCCATGGCAGGAACTCCTACACTTGTTTCGTATTGCCTTCTCTTTTGTTCTCAGTTCTGAGAAGTGTTTAGTCATGATTGAAGTTATTCTTTGTCTTTCTTTTCTTTTCTTTTTTTTGTCTTTTTGCCATTTCTTGGGCCGCTCCCGCGGCATATGGAGGTTCCCAGGCTAGGGGTCGAATCGGAGCTGTAGCTGCCGGCCTACGCCAGAGCCACAGCAACGCAGGATCTGAGCCGCCTCTGCAACCTACACCACAGCTCACGGCAACGCCGGATCGTTAACCCACTGAGCAAGGGCAGGGATCGAACCCACAACCTCCTGGTTCCTAGTCGGATTCGTTAACCACTGCGCCACGACAGGAACTCCTGTCTTTCTTTTCTGTTCTCCACGGCTTGCTGTGTCTTGGGGTTAAATCCCAGAGAGTAGTGTTTAAGAATCTGGAGTCTGGATTCCAACACAGATTTGATTCCAAAACTTAGTGGTTAAGGGGCAAGGGCTCTGAAATCCAATCCCATTCCATGTCTACCAGCTCTGTCATCTCCGGTAAGTTTCCTAACCTCTTTAGACTTTAGTTACTTCATCTGTAAAATGGGTCCTGCCTCATGCAGCTGTAGGGAGGATTTAAGACAAGGATCAGCATATAGTAAGCGCTGGGTAAATACAGCATTATTTATATTATCATTATTATTCTATTATTATTATTACTGTTCTTATTATTACTATTGTTGTTAATTTAACAACATACTCTTCTGATCTCATTGAGGGCAAGGGCTGTCTTTTTTTTTTGGCTGCACCCACGGCATGTGGAAATTCCCGGGCCAGGGATCGAATCTGCACCACAGCTGTAACCAGAGCCACAGCAGTGACAAAGCCAGATTGATAGCCTACTGAACCACCAGGGAACTCCATGGTCTGTCTTTTCCTCATTGTTGTCCTTCTAGTGCCCAACACTATCCCTGACACACAGCATCTACCCCAAAGCATTTAGCAGGTGGTGTATCATCCCTTTACCACTTGCATATGGTCAAGTGCTAACGGAGCTGCAGAAATCTGATTCTCCTCGGCTCATTTGACAGGTGGGAAAACTGAGGCCCAGAGGATTCAATGACTTAGCAAGTTGGTGGCAGAAACAAGACTAGAATCTGGGCGTTCCCTTCATGCCTCAACAGTTAATGAATCCGACTAGGATCCACAGGGATGCAGGTTTGATCCCTGGCCTCACTCAGTGGGTTAATGATCCTGTGTTGCTGCAAGCTGCCGTATAGGTTGCAGATGTGGCTCGGATCTGGTATTGCTGTGGCTGTGGCATAGGCTGGCAGCTGTAGCTCTAATTTGACCCTTACCCTGAGGACCTCCGCATGTGGCCCTAAAAAAAAGAAAAACCAAAAACAAACAAAAGAACTAGAATCTAAGGCTCCTGCTTTGGAACAGGTCCATTCCCCACCCCCATTTGATTAAAAATTTGAGTAAGAAAGCTCTGAGAAGTTGGGTGGCTGCTACGTTCTTGCTGGCGGGGTTTTGGCATCAGGTCCTGCCTGAAGGAGGCAGGCCAGTGAGCAAATGTGGAGCAGAAGTCCCACATCTGGCCTGTGAGTTGCAGGAAGAGAAGACTGTGTAAGGTGGGCGTGATTTCCACCCTCAGAGCAAGAACTTGGAAGAGGAAGAAATTTCACAGGGATGTCTGCTGGAGCTGGGACAGGTGTTCCGGGAGGACTGGGGGAGGGGAGAGAAGACGAAGACTGGCAAGATGGACACCCACGTGGCAACGGGGCCTCGAGCACGAGGCTGGTGGTAGAAGGCTAGGGTCTGACTTGCTCTCATCAACCCCTCAACATGGCAGAACTACAGGGACAAGGAATCAAGTTCCTATCGCCAAGCACCTTCTGCAGGTGAGACACCACCTGGGTACGTCACTATGGACTGAATGTTTGGGTCCCCCTCAAGTTCACGAGGTGAAGCCCTAACCTTCACAGGGCTGGTGTTTGGAAGTGAGGCCTTTTGGAGGCGCTCATAAATGGGATGCAGGCCATTATAAGGTGAGACACAAAGCGAGACTTTCTCTCTCTGCTCTCCACTGTGTGAGCACACAGAGAAGATGACTGTCTGCAGATCAGAAGAGGGTCTCACCAGGAACCGGACTGGCCAGCATCTTGGCCTTGGCCTTCCCAGTCCCCCTACCTGTGAGAAACCAAATGCGTTAAGACACCCCGCCTGTGGTGTTGTTACAGCAACCCAAGCGGCCTCTGACACTCATAGAGGTTGTTTAATTATTACAGCAGCTCCAGCTTATAGATTAATTCTACCTTGTAGATGAGGAAACTGAGGCCCAGAGAGGTTCCTCTGGGCACACAGCTGGTAAGGTGTCTGTGGGTCCAAAACTAGGCGTGTTCTTTCTACTTGATTCTGCTACTTTCTGGGAATTTCTTTTCTTACGGTGCCCGTTTCACCTGAAATTTGCTCATCAGTTAATCAAGTGCCTGCCATATAACTCAGTGTAAACATGATGTGGGTTTGTGGGATATCTTCAAGAGCCCATAGACAATTCAGAAGGACCGAGGACGTGTGAACAATACCGTATGATAATTTATTCTCAATTTATTACAGCAGAGTCAGAACAGGCAGCATTCTGCTACCCTCCTTTGCATTAATTAATAGTTATCATAGCCATAATTATCTTTTATCAAGCACTTACTATGTGCCAGGCACTGCACTCACTGCTGTGGGTGTGAGATCTCAGTAACCCTATGAGACAGATGCTATGAACAGTCAGGTGTGGTGAGGAGGTTAAGATCATAGGGCAGCTCTGGAGTCTAACAGATGAGGTTTGATTCTAATTCATTGTATTCCCAGTTCCATATGTGTGAGCAAATCACCTAATGTCTCAGAGCTTCGGTTCTCTTACTTGTAAAATGAACAAGCGGATGACAGCACCGACAGCAAGCACAGAACCTAGTGCCTGGAACAGTGTAAGCACTCCATAGATTATAGTGATTGTTACCATATCACTGTCATTGCCATTTGGCTGATGGGGAAACACAAGCTGGGAAGGTTAAAAAACTTGCTCAAAATTGCACAGCTAAGAACAGGAAGGACTGAGATTCAAATCCAGGTCTGTAGGACTATCATCCTGGGTACCAAAGTGCATCCATCCATCAAACCAACATTTTCCAAGCACTTTCAAAAAGAATTTTTTTTCCTTCTTTCTTCTTTCTTTCTTTCCTTCTTTCTTTCTTTTTTCTTTCTTTTTTTTTTGCCTTTTTAGGGCTGCACTGGCTGCATATGGAGGTGTCCAGGCTAAGGGTCCAATCAGAGCTGTAGCTGCCAGTCTACACCACAGCCATGGCAATGCAGGATCCGAGCCACATCTGTGACCTACACCACAACTCATGGCAATGCTGGATCCTTAACCCACTGAGCAAGGTCAGGGATCAAACCCGCGTCTTCATGGACACTAGTCAGGTTCGCTAACCACTGACCACGATGGGAACTCCTAGAAAAGGAATTTCTAACTCAGAGAAGACCTCTCCTCAAGAATTAATGAGTCTGATTATATTAAGAATCAGAGGTGGTTCCTACTTGGTGGTAATTAATGGGAAAGCAGGTGGGCAGGAAAGGCCAGGGAGAAACTTCTGTCTCTACAGGAGCAGGGACAGAGGACTGGGGGAGGGGAGAGAAGACGGATCCAAAAGAGACAGGGTGTGTTGCACTGCATGGGACAATGGCAGCAAAGAAAGAACTAAAACAGGGGTGAGGAGGGAATAAGATGGCAAAGGGAGTAGTGAGGTGGGCAGATGTGAAAGGCTACATGGGGTGGGTGGGATATTGGGGGCTGGGATGAGAGCACTGAATGGCCAGGGAACACAGGAAGTCAGAAGCCAGGGGGGCTGGCTGGGATGCCCCAGGAAAGACTAGGAGGAGTGAGACTGGGAATGGAGACACTCTAGGAAAGCAAACAAACAGCCAGAGGACCCTATATCACTGGAAGGGGGCTTGTCCCATCTCTTCCTTTTGCAAATGAGGAAACTGACACCCTGATGGTCACACAGCCCATCAGTAGGGTGGCTGGGATTGGAGTCAGGTCCCAAATCCCAGCATAGAGGTCTCTGTACCAGGTGCTCCTACACCTGGCAGCACACAGACCTCCTAAGGACCAAAGTATAAAGATTCCCAGGTCCTGGCCTGGTGCTTCTAAGTCAGCCTTTATGGCAACAGTTCTCTAGTATTTGGTTGCCCCAGGTGATAGGGCCAGCTCAGCACCAGGTTGGCAAGTGACCTACACTCTACCACTCTGTGATGCAGGGGACAAAAAGCAACAATAACTGGACAACTAAGGGGACAGGAGTGACAATCTGTATGAAAGTCTGAGGAAGGCTGGGAGGTAGGCTCTGCCCATGATCAGCTTACACATCTTCTAGACCAGTGCTGCCCAACAGAAATAGAAAGCAAGTCACACATGGAATTAAAATTTTTTCTTCCTGGAGCTTCCTTCATGGCTCAGCAGTTAAAGAACCCAGCTAGGATCTATGAGGATGAGGGTTTCTAACCCTGGCCTTGCTCAGTGGGTGAAGGATCCAGCGTTGCAGTGAGCTGTGGTGTAGGTCACAGATGTGTCTCAGATCCTGCGTTGCTGTGGCTGTGGCATAGGCTGGCAGCTGTAGCTCCGATTCAACCCCTAGCCTGAGAATTTCCATATGCCGCATGTGTGGCCCTAAAAAGCAAAAAAAAAGTATATATGTTTTTGCTTTTTAAGGTCCACACCCCCAGCATATGAAAGTTCCTGGGCTAGTAGTTGAATTGTAGCTGCCGGCCTACATCACAGCCACAGCAACGTGGGATCCCAACTGTGTCTGTGACCTACACCACAGCTTGTGGCAATGCTGGATCCTTCACCCACTAAGCAAAGCCAGGGATTAAACCAAAAATCCTCATGTAGATTGGGTTGGGTTCTTAACCCACGGAGCCGTAACAGGAACTCCTAAAAAATTTTTAGATAACAGATTTTCTTTTCTTTTTGTCTTTTTGCTATTTCTTGGGCCGCTCCCTCGGCATATGGAGGTTCCCAGGCTAGGGGTCGAATCAGAACTGTAGCTGCCAGCCTATGCCAGAGCCATAGCAACGCGGGATCCGAGCCGCGTCTGCAACCTACACCACAGCTCACAGCAACGCCGGATTGTTAACCCACTGAGCAAGGCCAGGGACCAAACCCGCAACCTCATGGTTCCTAGTCAGATTCGTTAACCACTGCGCCACGACGGGAACTCCTCGACAATATTTTCTAAACACTCTAGATATTTCTGGTTTTCTAAAATTTTCCAGATAGATAGAAAATTTTCATTTCTAAATTCTAACTGTAAAATTTATATTAAAAACAGTAAAAAGAAACAGGTGAGATTCATTTTAATAATGTATTCTACTTAACCCATTATATTCAAATATATCATTTAACATGTAATCAATATAAAAATTATTGAGCTGTTTTATACCCTTTTTTCCATAGGTTAACTTTTGAAATTTGGCACGTTTTACCTTTAAAGCACATTTCATTTCAGATTAGCTAATTTCAAGTGCTGAACAGTCATGTGTGGCTAGCAGCTCTTATATCATAGCACAGAAAACCCACTTCCATCATTGTGGAAAGTGCTATTGGATGGCACTGGTCTGGATGGGGGTTGGTAGCCTTTCAAAATGGTAGGAAAATGTTTCAGTGCTTTTTCTTCTGACACAAAGTGAGTGGTAATCAAAGGATGAGACAGGAATGTTCTTATATCTTTGGAAGAAAAATAAAATGGTTTCCTTCATCAGGGAAGAGGACAAATAGGAGACCTACTGTTTGGGGGGTTTTCTTTGAAATGGATTTAGTTTTCATGGAGGTGTAATGTGTGAGGTACGCAAAGTATACAAGTCTGAGTGTGGAGCTTGACACATCTTTACACATGTACACACCCGTGTAACCCCCTACCCCCGCTCAAGATGCTGATATTTCCATGGTCCCAGAGGGTAACCTTGTGGCTCGCTCCTGTTAATGCCACCCCAGAAATAACCAATACTCACACTTTAATCACTGCTGATTAGTTTTGCCTGTTTTTGAACTTCCTATGAATGGACTCACACTGGATGTACTTTAAAAAAAAAATTTTTTTTTGTCTTTTTAGGGCTGCATTCATAACATATGGAGGTTCCCAGGCTAGGGGTCGAATGGGAGCTTCAGCTGCCGGCCTATGCCACAGCCATAGCAATGCAGGATCCTTTAACCCACTGAGCGAGGCTAGGGATCGAAACTGCATCCTCATGGACACTAGTCAGATTCATTTCCACTGAGCCACGACAGGAACTCCTGGATGTGCTTTTTTTGTGTTTGACTATTTCACTCAACTCAATGTCTGTGAGATTTTGTTGTTATAGGTTTGATAATATGCAGTAAATTTCCAGAAGGGCCAGAAGAACCCCTTCCCCAACTTCCCCTAATTTTAGCTGATAAAAGACCTCTCTGCTAGGACACCATCTCATTCCTCTTATTCACCAAGGCCTTGATGGAAAGTAAAATATTGGGCTCCCTAAGATTCTGGCCCCAGGTGGCCTGAGAAGGGTTTCCAATCTAGCAAGATGGATAAGATCAAGGGCTCTAGTCATCATGTCCCTTCTTGGTAACATCCAGTGACCAGTGATGGAGACAGAGACACAGGGACAGGAATATGGCCCTGGGCCTGGTAGAACTCTTTCTGACTTCCAGCTTATAGGCAATGGGCAATGAGGTTATGTCTCTCTCCATCTGTCTCATCTCAGGACTGACAGGTAATCTTCTCTCCCCTTTTCTGACCCCTTCTGGATTTTACTTTTCTGAGTCTGGAGCCTGAAACCCCAAAGAAACTGAGGAACCAGTCTTCCTTCCCCGCTGCACTCTGACTGGTGGTATCTGTGGTAGCTGGCTCTCTAGGAAGGTGCGAGGGGAGCGGGGTGGGTCAAAGCTGTGCTGGGGATCAAGCCTCTCGGTAGGTCCCTTGGCAGGGAAATGGCCCTGGAAGGATCTTGCCTCTGTTGTCTCCTCCGTGCCCTGGCTACTGAGCCTCATAAGCCTTACCTGTGGCTTCTTGTCCCTCTCCTCCGGGGATGGGTCTGTTTCTCTGTATACGACAGCTTTGGTTACCAGCATGTCAGGATGTTGCAGTTTGGCCTCCTTGATGGCCAAAGCCAAGGCCTGGAGGAAAGGAATAGCAAAGTGAGGATCCAGAGCACAACGAATTCGGGAGAGGCCAAGGAGATGTACGAGCTCCCCCATGCCCGGCTGAGGCCCCCAGAAGGGCAGTGGTCAAAGAGTTAAAGGGAGAGATCAGATCTAGGTCTTCTGACTCCTCCTGGCTCCCATTCAGTGTCCCTTTCTTAGGAGGGGGCTTTTCTCCTTTGGACATGGTCAGCAGGAAGTGGATATCTTCTCTGCTCACAAGCGCAGCTCTCCATGGGTAACCCAGTATGGGAGGGATTGCGGGCTGGGCAGCACCACTGGGAACCAGGCTCCCCGTCCCCCTACCTGGTCTTGATCGACATCTTCGTCCCCAGTGATGATGATCCGCTTCTCAATCCTTGTCTCAGAAAACCCTCCTTTCACAGTCTGCAGATCGAGAGGGGGGCAAGCTCAGCCTTGGGTCCTGCTGGGCCAGCAGCCTTGACAGGGGACCTATCCGAAGCCTCCTTCAGGGGCAAAGCTGGAACCAGTGGTTGCCTTCCCTCCTGGCTCCCTCAGTTTTTTCCTTTTCTGGTTTTGGGATTCACGATTGCACATCCTGCCTGGCTGCCATCACTCCCCCAAATACCAAGCTGGCCCCCCTAGTCCCTCCAAGCCCAGCTCAAATGCTGTCACCCTGACCCTGGTGAGCAATCCCTCTGCCTTCCTGCCCTGGTGCTTTCTGAGTGGCAAGTTCATATCTCTCATGGTTCTTGGCCTCTCTGCCTTGTGCTGACCTTGCGTGTGTGACCTGCCTTGCTCATTAGGCTGGGGCTCTTGTGGCAGGGGCTGTATTTTGTTCATCTCTGAATCCCCTCCTCCCCCACTCCCCTGTCCAATCAGTCCAGGACAGGTGCTAAAGGCGAATTTGTTGAATGAACACATGAATGAAATGTGAATGGTGACAAAGCTCTACTTTGAATGACTTCAAACAATATTAGAAAAGAAAACTGCACTGATGATGCTTATAACTGCCACTGTTTTCTGAAGGGGTGGGGTTTGGGTGCAAGTTTAGAAGTAGAAGGTGGGGCAGGACCTAACTGCTTGGTGCATTAAAGGAGAAGGGTGGCTTAGGGAAATCCCAGCTGGAGTCAGGAATGAACAGAAAGAAGAGGGGGCTCCCAGATGGCAGGGCCGGGAGGGACTTTGGGAAGAAGAGTTACCTGAGCTGTACGCGGTAGGGTGTGTGATCGAAAACCTTCCTAGAAAGCTTTCAGTGAGGTCATCATTGCTCACTGATGCTTTGGGTAGGAGTGGGTGCTTTCTGGGGAATGTGGTACATGGGAGCAGACAGGGCTGGGACAGTCTGTGCATCAAGGGCCAGCACTGCTTTCCAGACTCCTTTGATGCTGGAGCAGAAGCTCCAACTCATCCTGGCTCCCTGGCCTCTCTCCTCCAAGCCTCGCTCCCTGCCCTGGGCCCCCTCCTGCCTTTCTCCTCGCCACTCACTCACAGACACATCGGCCAGCCTGTCCTCAGCCCTCTGTCCTCAGCTAAGCCACAGCTGGCACTCCAAGAATGCCTCCCTTCTTTGGCCCTGACTCTTCCTCCCCGCATCCTGCTCTAGGCCCTCCATCCTTAGTCTCTCCATAATGCTCTTCTTTATGCCCTCAACTCTCACCTCCTGGTGGACCTAATCTCCTCTCCTTAAATCCCTCTGTATTGGGTCACTCCCCAGTTAAAAAATCTTGACAGCTTTTCAGTGGCTCTCAGACTCAGACCCTCTGTTGTCACATTTGTCCTGGGATGTGTCTTATTTGTCTCTATTCTGCTTTCCCTACCCCTTGTCTAACCTAATTTCCCATAGTTACAGCCCCTACATGCTGCTTCTTCCTGACAGAGACCATTTCTCCTGCTTCCCACATGCCTCGCTTACAGCCCCTCCAGCAGCCCCTGGCACAGAGAGGCAGCATAAGGTGATGCTTGCTAACTTTTGCTCGGTGGATAAATAAGCAAACACACAAGGTCTGCTCCCATCTTCCATGTTGCTCAGAATGTCTACCTCTGTCTTCTTCCTTACGAGTCCATCCTGGCTTTCCAAGACCCTATACAAACCCCACTTTTTCCAGAAGGCCCTTCCTCATTCTTTGAGCCTTCTTTGAATTGCTCCCCCCACCTAAGTCCCTCCAGCACTTAAGATCTATAAGGCACAAATGCCATGGTTCACAATTACTTCAAGGAGATGGTCCCCCAACCTGGCCATCAACAATGAAGGGCAGGTCGGTGCCTGGGACCACCTGTAGCACAGGACAAAGTGCACAGCACTCCGGAAACTGGGAACACCACAGGTCTTCTCTGTTACAAAGCAGAGCCATGGCAATGACCTTCCCAAGCCCCACGTCCAGGCTGGGGGCAACCAGCGCCCTGCTGCTACTCACTTTGGTAACATGGGTGGTGGTGGAGGTGGAGAGGGTTTCCGCGGTGGCGCCGTAGGTGCTGGTGAGGACATCTTTCCCGATGATCTGCAGAATATAACCACCCCCCACCCCGGGGTCAGGTGAGGATGCTGGGCTCTGCATGATGGGGGTGGGGATGGGGTAAACCAAGGGAAGAGTGGGGGCCCCATGAAGGTGAAGTTTGGAAGCCAAGATGCTTTGAACCACTGAGACTAAGAATTCAGGAATACTGGAATCTTCAGAATGCTAGACCCATGAAATTCTCAAACCCTGGAATCTAAGATTCCTAGAACCCAAGATTCCTTGGGTCCAGAATCCTAACAAGACCCTAGAACTTAAGAATCCTGGCATCTTAGAAGAATGAACAGAGGGATCCAAGGTAGATAGAGAGCCCTCTTGTTCCCCCACCCTGTCAGGGCTGGGAACAGGCTCTCTCTGAGGCTAGAGGATAAGAAAGACAGAACTGGTGACCACAAGAGCTGCAAGACCTCACAGTGACAGACTTGGGCTATTGAGGCTGCCACCGACAGACCAGGCCCAGCATCCAAGCCTCTGGACCCCTAGCCCATTGCTCCCGCTGGTCAGTAAGCAGAGCAGATGCAAAAGAGCTGTCACATTACAAGCACCACCAAGGGGAGGGGTCACTTCACCCCATACTGCCACTACCCTGCTTGTGAGTGGGAGTGGGGGTGGAGGGCAATGGACCAGGGAGCCCTGTGGGCATCTGAATGTGAGGCCGTTTCCTGGTGCTGCACTTAAAGGGGTGGCCTCCCGGGCTCTATGCTGCACTTGCTGCGGGCCACCTGTGGACCAATGTCCACATTCTCTGCATGGAGTCCCCTAGCCTGAGCTGGCCCTGCCCACTTACCGGAGAAAGAGAACGGATTTCCGTGGCCACCGTCTGTGGGCCTGGGATCATGGCAGCTGCCCCCTTCCCGGACTTGAGACTGTTCTCCTGGGGAAACAATAGTGCTCAGATGGCCAGGTCTCAGGTGGGGGGGGCCCCAGGATGGACAGATCACGTGGCCATGTAGCTCTCATAGCCACAAGGTTGAATAGTGACACTGGAAGCAGAGAGCTGAAGGCATCGCTCAGTTCAGTCATTCTGCTTTTGTTTATTGCTTGCTCAAGCGCTGGTGCACGCGCGCGCATACACACACACACACATACACCCACACACACTCACTCACTCAATGCCTGGCATTGGGGACACTGTGATGAACAAGATGCAGAGTTGCTCCCTGGAAGTGCAAACAAAGGAGTCAAGACACCCAGATTTCATCCTGGTCCTGCCAAGTTCCAGCCATATGACCTGGGGCAGAACCACGTCCGCTCTACAGGCCTCATGGATTCAGCCACAGACAGGGACCCCTGCAGTGCAGGTTCATCCATGGTAACAAATGCCCTACTCTGGTGGGGTGGGAATAATATATACACACGACTGTAGAGAAGGGATGATTGGCAAGAACCTACTCTAGAGCAGCGGAAAATCTACTCAATAGCTTGCGATAACTATATGGGAAATAAGAAGGGTTATATCTATACGTGTGGATGATTCACACTGTTATGCACCTAAAACTAACTGGTATGTAAGTCAACTATATTCCAGTAAAAATTAAAAAAAAAAATTCTCAAGCCCTGGGATCTAAGATTCCTAGAGCCTGAGTTTCCTCAGGTGGGAGGTGCTGATGTGGGGAGTGTGCTAGTTGTGTATCAGGGACAAAGAGGGGGGTTCTATGGGGAAATCTCTGTGTCGTCCTCTCAATTTTGCTGTGAACTTCAAAATGCTCTGAAAAAAATAGTCTTTTAAAAAAGTTTTAAAGGGGGACCCATGTCCCACTCTCACAGAGACATTTTGAGGCTAACAGGAAAAAGCTTTGCAAATGGAAATCAGTAGGGTAAATACAGGGGTACAGACTGGCTACTGACAACAGAATAACCAGTGTTTTCTGAGTACCTGCTACACGCCAGGTATTAGGCTAAGGATGCATGATCTCATCTGAGCCTCCAAACTACCACTGGAAATTGTTTTATAGTTGGGAAACTAGAAGGTCGGAACTGTGAAGTGCACTGTTTGTTCAAGTCCCCCTGCAAGTGAATGCTAAAGCGTGCATTTATTTATTTATTTTCATTTTCCTTTTTCTTTTCTTTTTTTTTTTTTTTTTTTTTTTTTTTGCTTTTTAAGGGCCGCACTTGTGGCATATGGAGGTTCCCAGGCCAGGGGTCTAATCAGAGCTACAGCTGCTGGCCTATACCACAGCCATAGCAATGCAGGATCTGAGCCACGTCTTCGACCTACACCACAGCTCATGGCAATATTGGATCCTTAACCCACTGAGCAAGGCCAGGGATCGAACCCGCAACCTCATTGTTCCTAGTGGGATTCGTTTCTGCTGCGCCATGATGGGAACTCCTAAAGCCTGTATTTAGATCCAAGTTCACATACTCCTGCTACAGCACTCTCCCCTTGGAAACGGTACCCTTGAGCTAACTCTCTGCGTTCTATCTTGGAGTCCAACTGCTGGATTTGGCTCTGGACTTACTGGCCCACAGCTAGAAGGGGCCCAGCTGCCGGCCTCCACCTTCCACTTCCTGCACCATCTCAGGGCTCAGCCTTGTCCATCCAGGGGCCCAGAGCTGCATCCATTCTGCAGCTCCCCAGCAGGCTGAACCCCAGTCCTGGTCTGTGCAGGATTCTGGACCTCTGCCTGCCAGGAGACAAATGAGGATAGGAGCCCTCTGCCTTTGCCTAACCATCCCCCAATGCCTGCCTCCAGCTGAGGCTGGCAGTGACCTGGTTACCTGGCATTCCAACCACAGGGCACTGTCTCAGAGCAAGTTCCAGAATGTAGCCCAGCAACAGGCCTAAAGAGAGAGCCTGCTGGGGTCAGTACTTCCTTTCTCCCAGGGGAGGAAACATATACTAGCCCTTGTGAATGCTAATGTCACTCCAGGCCTTTCTCCCCTCAAGGCGCTGGTTCTCCCATTGATCCCTTTCCTGGCAAAGCTTCACCTCCACCTTCACACTGAAAACAGAGGCTACTAATGGGGACACAGGTGGTTCAAAACATGACTGCCAGCTGCTCCGCCTGCCTCTCCTGTGTCTTCAGCCAGTCCCCTGTCCCACCTCAGGGAGGAGCAGTCCCAATCCCTGGCCAAGGCTACGCCACCATCTCCCTCTTCTCGCAGACTCAGGGCTCTCTTCCCACCGCCCTCTCTCTGGGCCACCCCAGCCATTCAAGGCTTGCACTGCCTCATCAAGGGCACTGTTCCCTATCCCTTTATCTGTAGCTCAGATCTTTCTTGAACTCTAGACCTTTAAACCAATTGTCTCCTAGGCATTTTCTCCAGAAAAAGTGCCCCAAGATACCTCAGGCTCTTCAGACCCAACATGCAATTTGCGGCCCCCTCCACGCCTGACACACACCTGCCCTAAAGAGCACCCTCGTCTGTGCTCCTTGTTTGTGTTGGTGCTTCTTAGACTTGAGGGGTATCACCTGGAGGGCTTGTGAAACCATGAGACAACTGCGCCCCACCCCAGAGTTTTTGAGTCAATAGGTCTGCGGCGGGGCCTGAAGATTTCCCTGCTAATGGGCTCCTAGCACCTCACTCAGAACAGCCAGGCTAGTGACCTGCATCACCAGCCTCTCTCTCCTCTGATCCATGACCAAATCCTGTACCTTTCTCCCTCCAGGCATCCTTAACCCTGTCCCCTCATTGTTAGCATCTGCCTCCTCACACTCCGGCCCTGCCCCAGCCCCTAAACCAGTTCCCTGCCTTCTCTTTCGGTCCCTCCCAGTGGAATGTGGGCTCAGAGATGCTATTTTCTATCTCCCTCAGTGCCCGGTTCACAGTGCCTGGCACACTGCTTCACACATTATGAGAGTTCAAGAAATATTTGCTGAAGGAAGGAAGAAGGGGAGGAGCGAGGAAGGAAAGGAAGGAAGGAGGGGAAAAACGGGATCCATGGCTGCAAGGGAGGGAATTTTGGCTCCACAGAGGTGGCTGGAGTAATCTTCGTAAAACACAGAAACACACATTTGATGACATCATGCCCCTGCCTGAAAAAATTGAAGTGGTTCTCCATGGTCTCCAGGATGAAATCTGAATTTTGCACATGCCATTCGAGGTCCTTCACGCCCTGGCCCAGCTTTCCTTTCCAGCCTCTTCTCTCACTGCTCGCCCACCACACAGGGAACATTTCATGTCATTGACCACTTCCTTTCCCTCAGTGCTATGATTCTTCATATTCTTGCCTTTACATCTGCGGTTCCCACGGCCTAGAAGACCTCCTCCCATGACTGTACCCTAATTTATCCTTCCAGAGTGGCTCAGATGTCACTGTCTAAACAAAGACTTCTCCATTTCCTACAGTGGCACCCCATATCCTGCGGTCCCTAGGAAAGCATTATTACACTGCCCAATGAAAGCAGGAAAGGATAGTGGCAGCTCACATTTATGGACCACTTACAATGTGCCAGGCCCTCTTCTGACCACTTTGCATAGATGACCTTCGTTTAGCCTCACATCCCCTCTTTGAAGGATATGCTAGTATTTCCCCTCTCCCCATTTTACAGAAGTGGAAGTTGAGGTTTGGAGAGGTTTGGGTAACTTGCCCAAGGTCATCCAGCCAGGAGGTGGGAGGGCTGGGCCTTGTTCACCACGGTGTGCCCAGGACCTAAACACAAGGACACGGCACATTAGATGTGCACGTAACTGTTACCTGGATGAATGAGTTCTAATAGACATTATCTTTTTTTAAACTCTATATCCCCATACTGGGCAGAGTAGAGGTTAATAAATGCTTTTGGAACAGATGGATGGATGGATGGATGGATGGATGGATGGATGGATGGATGGATGAGTAAATGAATGATGTAATAGCCTGCTCACCATGGTACCAATTTACATTTAGCCCTATAAACATCCTGATGCCACGTGGTGAAGGGTTGTGAGGAGAGGAGGGTCTGAGTGACCGGGGGAAAGTGTGCAAGTTGGTAACTGGCTTGGGTTTATTTATCTTAAAGTCTTTGTTTACTCAAAACCTTCCTGCTGGGTAGTCTGAATTAAAGTAATTTTCTTCCTATGTGCAAAGCACGGGTTTGGTAAGAGAAAGCATTTGAAAACAACCCCCCACAGCCCAAGACAGATCCGGCCCAGGCATGGCTACCCTCCCAGGCCAGCCCTGGCAGCCCCGCTCAGGCAGAGTTCACAATGGTCAAGGTGAGGGAGCAGAGCAGAGTGGGTGAGGGGGACAGTGGGGCTTCTGGCATCAGAATGCCTGGGTTGGACCTGGCTCTACCCTCTATCGATTGTGTGACCTTGGGTAAGTTACTTTGCCTCTCTGAACTTCGTTTTCCTCATCTGTAAAAGGTGGAGAAAAAAGAGCCTCCACCTCACAGTTCTTGTTTTACTCCATGAGCGCAGTTCATGGCACCACAACCTGTGAGCCCCAAATGCTGGCTCTCTGTCATCATTAAAGAAGCTAATGTTGCTGGGCTCTCTGAAGAGCCCGTGAGCCAGGCCGAATGGGGAGTATTCCCATTTTACAGATGAGGACACCTAAGGCCAAGGACCTTCCTTCATGGGTCAAAAAACAAATCAGGAGCAGAACCAGGAGATCCCTCAGGAGACAGCCCCAGATCCTGAGCCTCCAGTTTAGGTTCACCGCACGCCATCTACTGACCAAGGTGAGGAAGTGGCCTGGGACACGAGAAAAACACACAGCTGTCAGGAGGACAGACCTTGCAGCACAATCCTGCGGTGTTGCCTATAACCCAATAGTACCAGCCCCTCTTCATCCCGGACACAGGTGACTGAAGGTCCAGGTGACTGAAGCTCAGGGACGCCACCTCCCTCATTATTCAATGTGGAAAACTGAGGTCTGACTGGATGTCCTGCGGCAACCGTGTGCCAGACAGTAAGAGTGTGACTTTCTGTCGCTTGGCTGATGTGGTAAGGGCAGAGGAGGGCTTCCTGCCACGGCTGGCGAGGGGAGCTTGTTGTCTGGCTGTCTCCGGCCAAGGGGTCTGGTCAGAGAAGGAAGGCTCTTGGGTCCTACTTACCATGGTGGTTGAGATGGTCTCTGTGGTGATGGAAGGAGCAGTGGCCATGAACTCCTTCCCCCCTGGGGCAGCCCCATCCACCTGCCAGTCAGAGGAGGAGTTGTCAGAGGGAGAGGGAGTGAGGGGACAGAGAGAATATGGGATACGCCTGCACCATGCGCCACCCGGGATCGAGGCATCCCCGGGTCCAAAGTGACAGGCAGTATGAGCAAACAGGCAACTTGAGGAGGGGGGATGTCTACACATGCGCCAAACTACAGAGGGGCCTCATAGGTGCTCCAGTTCCTTCCAGTCATCTTTTTTGACAATGGGAAAAGAATCCCAGATAACCTGATAAATTCTATCCAAATTTCAATTGCCCCAGTGAGCCCAATGCTAGGGATTCACCCTTTGGATATAAACTTTGAAAACCAGGAAGTCTGAACAAAAAAGTTCACTGCAGCACTCAGCATTAACTGCAAAAGAAAAAGACAAAACAATCACAGGTCCATTGATGGGAGATAAACGTGTGAGAAATCGGGATCCATTCGTAAGTGGGAAGAAGGAGGCTGAGACGGGGCCACATATGCCAATAGAGAGTGATCTCCAAGCTAAATATTAAGGTAAAAAGGTAAAGTGTAAAAGAGAACAATCTCGGCTCAGCAGAAATGAATCTGACTAGTATTCAGGAGGATGCAGGTTCGATCCCTGGCCTCTCTCAGTGGATTAAGAATCCAGCATTGCTGTGAGCTGTGGTGTAGGTCGCAGACGCGGCTCAGATCTGGCATGGCGTCAGGCCAGAGGCTACAGCTCCGATTCAACCCATAGCCCAGGAACCTCCATATGCCACAGGTGCAGCCCTAAAAAGACCAAAGAAGAGAGAGAGAGAACAATCTCTTTTGTGTAAAAAAATTTAAATATCTAGAGATGTAAGTACATATGTTGTTATATGCATACATTTTCCCCCCAAGAGGAATCACAAAGAAAATTTCATTTTGTCCTATTTGAATTTCGTAACATATTTTGCTGTTGTTTTAATGTCAATAAGGATTAATGAGCTGTGGAATTGGGGGCCGTTTTTAGTTTTCTTCATATTTCTTTGTATAAAAACAAAACCAACACATGTTACTGAAACAAAACAGGCCAGAGAGGAAGCAGGCTATCTGTGGTCACACAGCTTGTCAGAAGGCAAGAGATCTTGACAACTGCATTTACGGCTTCATAAACCTCTGTGCATGGTTATAAAAGTGGGAGAACAAAATTCTGGAAACAAAAGAATTGCCCAGGTTGTGTAGATTGATGTCTTACTTTAGTTTTTGAGACAAGGACTGGTCTCCAGGGCAAGAAACGCCCCAGCAGTGCAGTTCTTCTGGGCAGACAGAACCAAGAGGGCATCTCTCAGACCCTTGGTCTTGATTTTCAAAGCTTAAAAACCACAAAAGGCGCTTAGGAAGTGCACTGTGAGCAATGCACCTGTGTCTGTTTATGCCGGCTTTCTCCAGGGCACTAGTAGTTCCATCTTGCTGAGACAAATGACTTTTTAATCTCTCCTTCAGTTTGTTCATTTTGTCAGTCTGATGTGGAACCCCAACGCACACACGCACACACAGTGACCCAAGGTGAGCTGTTCTGACTAAAGCTGAATTGGCGTCTCCCTCCTCTCTCAGAGCAGCCCCTGGGATACCTCAAGAAACCTCTCCAATTCCTTGCAGCAACCTGAAAGTCATGAGTTAATCCACTATCAGGTCTAGTCCTGATAACACTCCCAGAAGGATGCGGGAGGCATGACCCTCCCCATTTTACAGATGGGAAAATTGAGGCTTTGAGATGTGTAAAGGACAGGACAAGGGGCTGTCCCATCACCTACCCCTGCAGCTCAGAAGGAACAATGAAACTCAGAACAGCATCAGGGTTAAAACGGCGGTCCTGGGGAGCCAAGGTGGCAAGAGTTGGCTAAGGGTCTTGGCCATGGTGAAATGCCCCATGCCTATGCTCAGGGCACACTGGAAGGCACAGGTTACCTGGGTGGCGTCCACATTGGTGACTCTGGTCTGCAGCACAGCCTCCGGCTCGATCTTCTTTCTGATGGCCAGGCTGCTGACAGTCATGGTTTCTGTTTTCACAGGCTGTAGAGAGATTAGGAAGAACACGCTATCTCCAGCCCCGGCATGACTCAGGGTCACAGGCAACTGTGGCACAGGGTCAGCAGGTCATCTCCCATCCCTGCAGCTGGCCAAGTCTCCAAACAGGAACGCAGGCCAGGGCAAAAGAGGTATGGTGTGAGGTCAAAGACAAACAGCCCAAGAGGGAACCCAGAACCACCAGCAGCACCTGGACAGGCTGCCCATGACCCTGCCACCACCAACCTCATGGTGACTACCTCCTGGGTTTTAGGCTACCACTAAGAGGACATTCACTATTCACTCAACATGCTCTGGGCCAGGCCCCCCCACTCAGTATTTTCCTTATGTACATAATCCTGAATGGTATCAATGGTTATGCCACTACCTCCCAGGGGCTTTATTTGAACTGTTCTTTAGAACAGGAGTCACACGGGGTGGCAGTGGGGGGCCAGTAGGAGATGTGGGTAAAGTGTTTATTGAGGAATTAAGGACCAGACCAACTGGGGCCATGGCCTCCGAGTGACTGAATCATCCAATTTTTTTATTTTATTTTTTTGACCAAACTCTCAGCATGTGGAAGTTCCTGGGCCAGGGATCAAATTCGAGTCACAGCAGTGACCCGAGCCACTGCAGTGACACTGTCAAATCCCTGACCTAATAAGCCACTTGGGAACTCATGATTTTTTTTAATGATATAAAAAATCCCTGGGTTTTATATTCACTGTCCTGATTTTTAAATCAAGGTCAAAGAAAATACATTTGCGAGCCAGATCTGGCCCAGGGCCACCAGTTTACAACTTGTACTCTAGAAGTCATCGGTTCAATGATTAGTCTCTTCTGAGTCCTCCATCTACCCTAGCTTATGGCTATGCACACAGCAGGTATTAACACACGTGAGCTGAATGAATGAATGAAAGGTAGCTTGTTATTTGGTTGGGAGAGCGGTAAGAGGGGATTCTTCAAGCTGGCTGTAACTGAGATCTAGCCATTCACTCAATTAATCATTATTAGTGTGTGGTGTAAGCTTAGTGGAGCTGCCACCTGGTGGGAAAGCAGACCTGTCAGCCTCCAACCTGACTACTTGTGATGATGCTGGGAGCAGAAGCATTGCAGAGCAAGAGGCTGTGCAGGGAGCAATATTTCTGCCCAGGGTCATCAGGAAGGCGTTTGCTAAAGTGCTATCTGAATTTGATCCTGGAACATGACAAGTCTGCAAGGCACAGAAAGGGAGGAAAAATCTTCTCCAGAGGGAGTGAAAACCCAGAGTGGTTAAGCTCGTATCTCAATGCCTGGTATGTGGGGGAAAGGGGAGTGTGGTGGAAGGTGGCTGGGGCCGGAAGAGATGAGAGAGCAATGGAATAACGTGAACAAAGATCCTCCGAAGGGAGGACACAGAGCAGAGAGGCCTGTGTCCCCGTCAGTGATGATGTCTCCTCTTCTCTGGGAGTTTCCACTGCTACTACCCCCAAGACCCCAGGCCCCCAGGGAAAGGAGCTGAGGGTGGGATCAGGAAAAACCATCTGACTTTCAGAGCAGGCTGCAGGCGCCCCCATGAATCCACAAGCACACGTCTCTGCAGGTGCCATGCAACACAGGCAGGGGAGGAGAAAGTAGGACCAGACCGCCTGTCATCACTTGACCCCAGGCAAGCGATGGGACCACAGGTAGAAAGCGCCCAGGAGTGCAGTCAGGGGTAAACTGAGCTGCCCAACATGCGAGCACAGAACCATGCTGTTCTGCAGAGGGACGATCATGCAACACACAACAGAGCTTCAGGCTGGCGGCTCAGTCTTCTCACACATGGCCCAGGGCCCTCTGAACATGCAGTGCCCGCTGGGCCTGGATCTCCATGATGCTCCACTGTACCTCGAACTGGGGCATATCTGGGGTGGAGCAGGCCCCTCTGTCTGGGCTGTCCTCAAGGCCCCCAGACTCGTCATCCTGGCTGGGGCCCCCTTTGTTGAGATCCCGGGAGAACACTAGGCCCTCGGTTTCTGAGTCGCTTTTGTCTCGGTCGAGCTCAGGCAAGCTGCGGGAGAAGTCTTCGAAGGCGCTGCCGTGGTAGTCGCCAATGACCGTGAAGTCGACCTCGGCCTCCAGGCTGGATGTGGAGCTGACCGTGATGCTGGAGCACTTACGCTCAATGGCCAGGTGGTTGTCCTTCAGGAACACCGCGTCCCTCTCCTGGTCCTGGTCCTCGTCTCCCGTGTCACTCTCTGGGGCCCTGGGACGTGGAGGTTTGACTTTCTCCTCGGAGCCCTCCCTCAGCCCTGCTCTCTATGGCCAGGTAAAATCAAAGGAGTGGGGGCGTGGGGTGGGAGAGAGAGAGAAAGAGAGAAATCAAGATGGTGAATGACAGAAGAAATCTTGGAGCTGTTCGATGCCCCAGTGGAAGAGTAGGTCAGGAAAAGAAAAATACCCCCAGAAAGGTCCCTCGACATAATAAGCTTTAAAAAACCGAAAACTTCTCAAGAGTGAGGATGCTCCTTTCCAAGGGTCTCCCGCTAACAGCAAAAGCAAGTACAAAGCAAACATCCTGCCAGATGGTCCTGGACAGGAGGCCCCATCCAAGATTTGGATCTGGGAGCTTATCAGAAGCAGCACTGTGCACAAGGCAAGGATGGGAGCCCAGACCCCAGGCCCATCCGTGCAGGAGGACATCGAGAGACAAAAACCAAGGAGGGATTCAGGGATACCCAGGATGGGGAGGCAGAGAGGCTGGAGCCGAGAGCTTTAAGGAACAGAGAAGGAGCCAGCACGGTTTGTCAATTCCACTGAGTCTCTGTGGAGGGCTCAGCATCGTCTAGAGGGAGGAGCAACGTGGGACAATTCCTGGGAGCCGGGGGCTACATCGCTTCAACCCTGAGCTCCATGAGTGGGCTGGCGGCCAGGCCACAGACTGGAGATTCTGGTCCCATCAGTGTAATTGACAAGAGCAGGCCAAGGGAGTGCTGGAGGGGGACCAGCAACTCTTGTCCGACATACATACCTCTCAACTGGCCTGTCAGGGATTAAACACCACACACACATTTTTGGCTGTTTTATGACATTCTTTTCAGAGACCAATCTAACACCCACCAAATATTCGTAAAGTACATGGCTTCGGGTTCTAGAGACTCAGTACGCTTAGGGTTTCACGTGCTAGAGACAAGCCTCCATTTAGCCAGTTTACGGAAGGTTGAGCAGTGTGAGGACGCATTCCAGACAAGCCAGAGTTGAGCTGCCACAAGAGGCGCTGCCGGAGCAGGTAGGGACCTAAGGCAGCGATGCACCCTGGCCAGGCGAAGGTGGCCGGGTCATCAGGACACCGAGGGGCTGCAGAGACCTGAGGGACTGAGGGACTGGCGAATCTCAGGTGCACCCTCTTTCCCGAGGGGTTCGCTGCTAAGCTGGTGACGTGCTTCTCTTGCCTCACGGCATCTCCGGGTTTGTTCTGGATTAGAGAAGACAGTTAGTCTTAAGGAGGCAGAAAGGAACTTGGCACTGGGACGGAGAGGGAACCAGAAGTGAAGGATGGAAACCGCTGGACCATCAGCTTCCCCAAGGCAGGAGCATCAGGGAAGGGAAGGGATGAAGGAAGATCGTTGGACAAGCCAAGCCAAACAGTAGGAACCCAGCAGGTGGGGGCAGCAAGGCAAAGCAAGTGTGTAGTTTGCTGGTGGTGGTGCCACCTTCTCCACTGGGGCTGGGTGACCCTCTGGGCACCAGGTCACACCAAAAGCCGATGCTCTTTGTGGCTAAGCTAACATGGGCCAAGCAGATGAACTCGTCATTCCGCTACACTCGGGCCTGTTTAGGGAAAAGAACTCATAGGGATGGACAAGCAGCCTCTGATGGCAGTGATGACGAGGGGCCACTGAAACATGCTTCTAAAGAGCTACGCGGCATGCGGTCAGCTCCCAGGCTGGGGGGCAGCGGCGGGGGCAGGGGCTCACGTGGCCAGTTCCCCCAGTGGCTTCCTCCAGTGCGGTTTCGCGGCCTGGACTGGCAGACACGAGCTCGAGGTCCATGAGTCCTTCACCGGGGGATGGGGCAGAAACGCCCTCCCTGAAGTGTCTGGTAGCTGATAGCATCACTGAAGGTGTGGCTTTGGGGACAGCAAAGTCCCCTAGAGGCTGACACTGGACAAATCCCAGGTCTAAAAGCTTATTTCGTTGTTGCTCGACCTGCCCCGTGGAGGCCTCTGATGACAACTCGGTAAAGGCCCTGGTTTCACCTTGACTCACCCGGCGGGTTTCAGCTCCGTGGGTCTCAAAGATACGAATTTTGTTGGCCACTGAGGTCTTGCTAATGTCTTCCAGGGAGCCCTGCTTCCCCCCAGCCTGGAAAGTGGTCATCTCCTTTTGCTTTTCTGAAGGGAACACCAACCCCTCGGCTTCTTCAGGAACAGCTCTGGGCTTTCTGCTGGCGACAGGAGGTGCCCAGCGCTCTCCTCTGTCCGGGGTCCCAACCAGCCCTCCTTGGTCCTTGGGCTCCAGGCTCTCTTTAGGAGGATGGGCATGTTTGAGAAATAGAGGGGACTCTTCTCCAAAGGGGTCCCTGAGCTGCAAAGGCTCCCCTGACCCATGAGGGGGTGAGCTTGGAGAAGCTTCCTCTGGAGATGACTGAGCTGAAAAGGGCCGGGGGGAGGTCTGGAGTGGGGTGATCGCCTCCATCTGAAGAAACACTGGGGTCTTGCTGTCCTCCAATGCAGGTTCTCCCATCTGGGTGTGAACTGGTCCCCTCTCTTTGGGCAGGAAGTTGCCTCTGTCTGGCTTGGCCGGCTTCCTGTCGTCACTAGGCGGGATGGCCCAAGGGTCTGGACACACGGGCCCTCCTCTGGGAGGTGAGTGGTTCCATCCTGCTGGGGGACTTTTCGCAGCTCTTCCCATCAAATCTCCACTCTTGGGGGCCTCTTCCTCTGCAGCTACTGAAGATGCTGGGTGGGTAAATTCTCCTTCCACTCCCCACCGGGACTGGTCCCAGTCCCCAGCAAATGCCGGCCCTGGAGAAGGTCCCTTTCCAAGCTGCTGGTCAACAGCCTCCAGGTCATTTGGCCTATGGTTCCTGCGAAGCCCGGCCCCTTCCTTTGAGGAAGCTTCACCCTCTTGGGCCTTGTTCCTGCCGGCAGTGGCAGCAGAGCCCCGGGGGCCTGAGGAGTTCAGCTCCCAGCTCTCCATGAGCTCCTCCGAGAGCTTCCACCTGGTCTCATCTGGTCCAGGTGGGACATCAAAGTGCTCTTCTCTCTCCTCCAGGGGTGGAGGGAGGGCTTGGTCTTCAGAATCTTTCTCTCCGTAGTTTAAATAGAAGCTCCTCTCTGCAAGGGAAGTATCGGTCTCGTCGCTCGAGTCGGCTCTGGCTTCTGTGTGGGCTGGGTCCAGCAGAAAGGACTGGAGTCCTCCAGTGTCAGAGGCTGAAGAGGGGACATCCACCTCTGCGGGTCTGGTTCCTGGGGCAGTGGGTCTTCCACAAGCCTGGAACTCCTCTGGCTCAACCATTGGGCCCTCCAACTGACCACCGGAGACCTGGGGCTTCCAGATGGTTGCCTCCCCAGGGTCCACCCTAAGTTGGGAGCCCTCCAAGAGCTTTCCTGCCCCTGTGCAGCCTGCAGGCAGAGGAGCCCCTCCCGGGCCTTCCCGGACCCAGGGACCTTCCTCCCACACTGACTCGAAGTCTTCAGGGCTGGCGATCATTCTTCCTTGTCGCTGGGTGTTTGCTCTCCTGGCTCCCACCATTTCTTCTGTGGCCACTTCAACTTTGAACTTGTCCACCAGGATGTCTACCTTGGAGAGTCTGCCATCAGCAAGGATGTCTGCGAGGCCTGCCTCACTTTCTTCCTGCTGCGTGGTGGTCACTGTGAGGAGACTGAGTTCTTCTGGCCTAATGTACTCTCTTTCTATAAATACCCAATGCTCTGAACCCTGTGTTTCAATTGGAGCAAGAAGAGTTAACATGAAATATGAGGCACCTGAAGAACAGGTCACTTCTTCTCTCTGCCAGAAGGGACCAATCTACCACCGAAAGGTCAACTTGTCTCCAGAACTGACTGGGGAGAGGAAGGCAGGACAATGCTGGTCAACCCCACCAAGGCTACTCTTCCCATCAAAACACTGACTCCCTTCAACCACTGCCTTAACTTTGTGAAATGGTATCCCATTCACAAAGTTGGGTCTCATGCCCTCCCTGTTAGCCGTGGGAAAATGAAGATTCAGAGATGGTCCAGGACTCTTCCTCCTCCATTTTTAATAACACTACCAGCATCAGAGGGGAAAGTAGCAATTACATCAGATGGATTCTTTGAATGGTAGAGCCGAAAGAACTCCTAAGACATCCTCCAGTCCAACATCCTCATTGGGCAAATGTATAAACTAAGGCCTAGAGAAGGTCAGTGATTTACCCAAGGTCACAGTTAGTTGACGGTAGCATCAGGAAAAGAAAGCTTGATTTTTGATGCCTGAGATCCTTGCCGACTTATCTCACAACCCATGAAATATGGGTCCCAAATGTGATCTAATGTCAAGGTGGGCATGGAAGCATTAAGTTTCACAGGTCGCAGCCTGAAATCAGACCTTTCTGCAAGAGCTAATTGTAAGGAAAGTGATTAGAATGAAAAATACGAACAGCCAGCTCTAGAGGTCAGTACCGGTCACCACAGTGGCTTAAACAGCTTGCACTTTGCGGGGTTCATTCCCAAAGAAACAAATGCCAAGGCCTGGTCTCGGGGAATTCTAACAAAGTTCACAGAAAGAGTGGAAAAGGACTGGCCAGGACATATCATGGAAGGAAAAGACAAAGAGCAGGAATCCAGCGTTGTCAAACAGGAAACCGCCCTTTACCTCCCCTAGAGTCTTTCAAACGACACTTAGGAGGGAAGGATGGACCTCTGGAATTATTAAAAAAGAAAGAAGGTTATTGAGATTTTAATTTTCTGGCAACAACAGAATAGTTTCTTCACACAACATCTTGATGGACGTTTAACAAGAAACACAGATTTTGAAGTTGGAGTTCTGGGTGCCCCAGAGCCCCATAGTGCCTACCTCCTTTGAAACCTCTGCTCTGAGTCAAGGCCCTTATGGTGGAGATGTGGAAACTGAGGCCTGGGGAAGCTAAGCACAGTGCCCAAGGTCAGAGAGTGAGCACAGTGGCCAAGGCAGGCCTAGAACCTGGTCTCTGACTCCAAGTCCTAAGAAGAGCTCCATGTTAGGATGCACCAAAACCTGCTCCCTACAGCAGGAAAGGGCAGGTCTCCATGAGTTGGGCTCTGATCCAGGGGCTCTGGGTGAGGAGTCTGTCAAAGCCCAGAAGACCTGGAAGATTCTGAAGGATCAAGGGAGCACTGTAAACCCTCTGACCTCCACTCCCTTGCTCCATTTTAGCAAAATCTCCGTGACTGTCAGGGAGTCACACCGCATTAAGAGAAACTTGCCAACAAGAAAGAGAGAGAAGAGGAAGAGAGAAGACCCAGACAAAGTTTGTCATGGGTTTCCAAGATTTTCCTTCAGGTGGTTAAGCCTTCAGGACCACAGCACTTGAACCATCCCAGAGGGGGGAGCTTCAAAAGCCTACAAAGCTTCCTTTTTCTTCTGCTTGGGAAGCAGGTGCCTTGAGCTGCTCACATTCAGCTTGCACTGACATCCAGACAGTCCACGAGACTGCTTCTGGAACATTCCTGCCCCAAGTCTAACTAGAAGCTAGTTTCTAGAATAGAAGCTTAGAAACTAGGTTGAGTGGGGGTGGGAACTGGCACAGAGCAGAAAGTTCTGCAGCAAGAAAAAGGGAAACACGTATTTATATTTAGATAGTATGTGCCAGGCAATGTCAGCCCATTGTTTAAGGTATTAAATTTAATCCAAATGGTGACCTGTGAAACAGATCCTGTTAATTTCAGAAGGGGAAACTGAGGCTCCCAGAGGGAAGAAGAGGCTCTATTTCTAACAAGCAATTCTGAAGAGAGAAAAAAAAAAGATGGAACAGAAAGAGGAAAACTAAAAGACAGAAAGAAGCTTTGGCTCTCTAACCTGATTCATAGGGTGGATGATGTTAGGGATGTCCCCAAGTCATTCTTTCCACTGAGCCAGGGGACCTAAAGTGCCTGCTCAGAGCGCCCCCTGCTGTCATCTTGGGCAACTGCAGCAAGAAAGGCCACAAAACCAAAGCTGGGAGCACAACTGGGGCCAGTTCTGTTCTGTTCCTGCCCAAGCCGATAGGAAGAAATTCTCCAGCCAGGCATTTCTGCTGACCCTGGGCTGTTCAGAGCCCACCTGGAGTTCTGAGCCACATTTTGGGCCCTACTCTTTACAGCAGAGTCCCAGATTTGGGGGGGAGGGCGGGAGCAAGATGAGGAACCATGCCCTGGGAGAAGTCGCTAAAGAAAAGGGAGGAAGGATGCTCAACTCTGAAGAGCTGTCCTGGAGGAGGATGCAGAACAGACCTACAGGCACCAGGGGGCAAAGTGAGGCCCACAGGCATACGACTCAGAAGGGCAGGTTGTAACTCAATATGAAAACTTTCCAACAGATGACTGACTGAAGACAAAGTGGACTGCTGTTAAGAACAGCAAGAGCCCCCTTGTGGAAGGGGCCCTATGGATGATTTTCAGGGATGCTGGTGAAGGGCGAAGGTTGGGGCCCCCACTCCTCAAGTAAGGGCAGCTGTGCTCGGCTCCACATACATCTCTGTGCTCTGAGGCATCACTGCTTCCCTAACCCTAGGAGGCTGCTGATTCCCATCCAACTCGCTCAAGAGGGAGTGCTCCCAGTTTTGTTTTTATTTTTACATTGAGGAAAAATTCAGAGCAGAACTGTGATTTATGTTTTACCACTTACATGGCTGACTCATGTCTCTCTTATGTGTGTTCCAGCACATTTTTAGCAGCTACAAAATTTTCTCTGGGAATAGAGAACAGTATATACCCTCACACACACTATGCCCACAGAGGAGGATCAGATGTTAGAAGGAAGTTTCACCCAGATGATCGGTCAATCTCATCCAATCCTGACAGTCTATGAAGTTCCAGCAGACAGGGAGGAGAAAGCTCCCAACCCCTGGGCCTGGATTCCACCAGGCATCCACGCAGGGGAACAGGAAGTTCCGAGAGCCCTCCACCGGCCATCGTGCTGGGCACAGATGCAATGGCCTCCTCATTTAGAAGGCCTGCCTGACCAACATCTCTACAACCCCAGGGATGCTCCTTGGAAAAAAATGCCCACTCTTGCCTGCCTGGAGACCCCGACAGACCCAAGGTCAAAGTGGAGTTTAGAGAAGATGGAGGCAGGGGATAGAATAAGTAAGTTAGACCTTACTCACGCTTGAACAGAGATAAGACCTCAGGGCAGAAGGCATTTAGGTGCTATGACCCCTGATCCCAAGCTTAGCAGTCGGAGTCTGCCTCCCTGGGGCCTAAGAGGAGAGCATTTCTGCCTCCCCTTCTAGGCCAGAGATGACTAGGGCTGTCCTGTCTTCCTGGAATGGTTTCAGCCCTGTCCTCCCTAAGAAACCATAGATGAGGGAGGGACTGGCCCTTTATGGATCCCTGGGATGGAGACACTCACTTATCGCAGCACAGGGACACCACGGGCTACCCACTGCTCCCATCTGCCTGGCAGAGCCTGGACCACCCCCACCCCAGCCCAGAGAAAGGGTTTTCTTAAGACCATTAGGGCAGTTCTGGGCGGGTGGGGAGGTGAGGACAGTAACCTCAGGAGATGCTGCGAGGCTTTTCTGAGTGAATACTTCCAAGCCTGTGGCCGTCCCAGGCTCAGGTGCCAAGTCCTGCTGAGAGGTGTCCTGGGTCCTCCGGGACTGCAGGGGAGGCCCAGGGCCAGAGGAGAGGGAGAGAGGGAGGAAGGGAAGGAGAGACAGAGAGGGAGGGAGAGAAAGCAGGAGAGATACACACACATACACAGAGTCCATGAATAGCCCGCAGACTATGTAAATCCCGCCCCCTTAGGGTTTACGGATTAGGTCAGGAAGGAGCCATATGCCATGAGGACTGTGGGGCAAGATGGAAAGGAACTGCCTCTTGGGGTAATTCAAGGGAGAGAGGCCCATGGTCAGCTGCCAGCCAGCACCTGGCCTTGGGCCTTTCTTTCCTCATTGCCTGCACACTCTTAGGAGGTTTACAGCCGTATCACCTAGACTCTGAGTCCGAGCCTTCTCTGGGTGTCTTTGGTTTAGGTAATGGTTCACTCTGAAAGTTTGGATTTCAACCCCTTTTTAAAAGTTACCTTTGAAATGAAAACCTGTGTTTGGCAAATGGAAAATCCTTATGGTTTGGGGGTCTCTCTTTTGATTTAAGTTCCTACCATTTTCCCATTGGACCAGATGAAGCCCAGCAATATATGAGGAAGCTACTAGGAACTCTGGATGACACCCTTGCAGGACATCCCCAGAGAGCCCATATTTGGATCTGGGATTCTAGTTACTGTCAGCAATGGCCCCATCACTGTCCAGCCCTTTCCAATTTAAAAAGTGCATATTTTATATCCATTATTTCACTCAACCTTCCCAACAATTCTTAGGAATTTCAATTTTGGTCCCCTTTTAGATGGACTGACTAGGCAGTGAGGTTCAGAGAGGTGAGGTCACTCACCCATGGACCCAGTCCAGTCCTGGGCTATGGCTCCTCCCCATTTCCCAAATCTTCAAGGGCCTCTAAATGCCAGTGGGACCTGTAAACCAGTTAAATGGCCCATTGCTCCAAGGTGAGGTCCTGGATCGGGTTTTTCTCCAGCAATGGATTATGCTTCTTGTGGGGCAGCAAGGGGTCAGGATGTGAGACAGCCACCACTTTTTAATAAGACCCATCTCCTAGCAGTCCCAGCTGTCACCAGTAGGTGGTGCACCCAAGCCAGGCTGCTCTGAAGCACCTCAACTCTCCAGAGCCTGGCTCTCCAGGGCTCAGCCTTCCCTTCTCTGCTGGAGTCAGAATTCTTTCTGATGCCTTCACATCCACCTCAGGACTTAATAGAGGCCACTCTGGTCAAGTGTCTCTCAGGGCAGGAGGAAGGGGGCACATAACTGGATCACTAGCTCAGCCTCTTGGCCCCACCCAGGGTCTTCAGGGCCTTGATTGTGCCAGGAGTGACCGTGAAAGCCCACCGTGGGTGAAGAGATTTGCCCTCTTTCCGTAGCATCAGGCTTAAGGCCCTTAAAGCAACCCTAACTCTGTGAAGCACCAGCCAGGGAGCTACCACAGCAACCTCGCTAAACCAAGCCCTCTGTTATCCAGCATGTCAAGGCCACAGGAGTGCTAATTCAATCAAAGGCGCACTTATTAGATCATGGCTGCCTCACCAATTTTTGAAGCAGTAAAGGGCATCACATGCACAATTGACTTTATCTTGGTCTTCATATGATTTGGTCTTGTTCCCGGGCAGCTGTGATTTAATAGCAAATACAATGTCCGGGGGCATAAGAAAAGCAAGTTCTGGCCCCTCTTCTATCAGCTATGACACTGATCAAGTCCTTTACTTTTCTGAGCTTCTATGGCCCACCTGTAAGACCCTGAACCAAGTGTGTTCTGAGGGTCCTTCCAACTTTAAAAAGGATTCTGACTTGGAATGAATCTTCTGTGTGAGTGTCCCAGGACTCTCAAAATGAAACAATAAATAACTCATATTGAGTATCTAGGTACCTGATGGCTCCTCCATGCTTTATCTCACTGAATGCTCACCATACTACTATAAAGTAGGTACTTTTATTATCTCCACCTAACGGAGGCTCAGAGAGGTTAAGTAACAAGCCCAGAGTCACCCAGCCAGCAGACAGCAGAGCCAGAATTCAAACCCAGGCACCATTAAGTCTAGACCTCAGACAGGGTTGAGACCAGTAATCAGCAGCACTATAGAGAAAATACCTAAGTATAAATGGGGGGGTAAATAGTGCCAAGATTTAGCAGTGCTAAAAAATAACGCTTGGGATTACAAATATAGGAATTTTCAAGATCCTACCTTTCTCTTTTTCAATTGAGAAAACACCCCATGCTTTCCACTCTGAAAGGCGGGTCATGTGGGATCTTTTTCCAGAGCAACAGGATCAGCTCTGACTTTTTTAGAGGATCCGTTCCCCTTTGGTGGGCTCTGAGGATCCTTCCAGGAAGGAATGCTCCCCCTTCAGTGTTTGTACAATAGGCACAAAATGGTCTGATCACTGGACTTAACTACTAGTGTGCATAAGAATTGCCTGGGGCACTTATTTAAAATACTGAACCCAGGGCTCTGCCTCCAAATATTCTGATTCAGTAGGTCTGAGCCCTAGAACCTGCATTTCTAACCAGCACTCCTGCCCCAATACACTCTTGCTGATAGAAGACAGATACACCAAGCTACGGTGAGACTTTTGAGTCTTTTAAGGTGGTCTCTGGGGCTCCAAGACTGAGTGAGTCTGACTTCCTCAATTTAACCCACCACCTTATGCCCATCGCCACCTTAGGCAGCAATGGGGGGAAGCATACAGGTGGGGAGGGGAAGGGGACATCAATACATAGCAACCTTCCCCATGGTCTTTACCCAAGGCCCCAGGTGAGTGGTTCAAGGTAAGACCTACCTCATTGGCTTTCTCGGGGGTGCCCTTGGGGGAGGGGGAGGCAGGCGAGGAGGGCAGCCTGCGTTCCCGCTCCCAGTCTCGATCCCGGTGGATCAGTTTGCTGTTGGGTTCCTTCAAGGTCCTTTTGAGCTCATTGATGCTGGCCTGGTGCTTCAGCAAGACGTCCTCTGGCTTGTCTAAGAACTAGGGGTGCATGGAGAGGAGAGTCAGAGGAATCGGCAGTGAGAGGAGGATGCAAGGTGTGGTAAAGCTGGTAATGGTCCCCAACACTGCTCTTCCTCAGCAAAGGGGTTCCCATCCATGGCCCTGCCTTATCCCACACCTTCCCATAAGCTAAACAGGGCAGGGATGATTAGCCCCAACAGGTGAACAAAGCACTCAAGATTAAACAAAAGAGCAAAAAGTACTTAAGTTTAACAAGATTAAGATGAGACTTCTCCCCGGCCTGAATCCTGGCCTCGGAACATCTAAGTCAACCCAAATCTCATAGGTCTGGATGAGTTCCCTCTAGTTTCATAAGCTCAGAGGTGACATCTCTCTGGTTACAACCAAGGCACAGAGAGAGCTCACGGATCCTGTTCACTAGGCTGCTCTGGCCCATTTCCTGGATCCCTCCCTCTGGTCCAGACTTGGACCACTGTGAGTAGCAGGACCCTCAGTCTAGGCCCCTCCTAGCCCAAAATGTGCCATCACTCAGCTTCTGCAGGGCCCTTCTAAAGCCAGGGACATCCATAAAAATGTGCCCTGCTTCCACACCAGGCACCCAGGAAAGATTACGTTGAGCATCTTCGGCTGGGAGCCACTACCCTTCCCAAACACCCAGGATCTCCCAGATACCTTGGAGGTACCAACTGCTCAAGGTGACAGTGTGAGATACAGCCAGAGAGAGAACCTAGGACTCTGTGGAGTGTTCAGGAAGATGAGAATTAGAGACCAGGAAGGAGAGAGGTAACTCCCAAGGCCAGGCCCAAGAACTGCGCTGCGGGCGACAGCTGGAGTCACAGGTGCACATTAAACTGCCAAGCCTGAGTTCTGGCCAGTACAGCATGAGACAGCAATCTGCTCACAGTCAAGAGAGGACCAGCCTTTGCATGGGAGCTGGCAGTGGCCAGCCTACTTCTGGGGGGAGGGCAGGTGGGCTGGTAGCCCAAGGACCCTTATCAGCAATGCTGTTTTGAGGATTTAGGACAAGAAGTGGACCATCTCAGCTTATTGTAAAGTCAAATCAGTGATTCTGGAACAGCGACCTGGAAGGCAAGCTTGCCCTTGGACAAGGCTAGAATCTTGCCCTGGGCATATGACTGGCATCCAAGGATCCACTATGACTGACTCCTGAGTTATCTCAGGAAGGAAACTGATGCCGCTGAGGCTCTGCTTTCCCTCTCGGTCTGTACCTTCTGCATCCCTTCCTGAGCAGGGCTGCCTCAGCAAATGTCTGTCTGAGAAATCAAACCTGAGAGTTTGCCCAGGGCGGGGGGTTGGGGCTGCTTTGGACCCAAGATGTGGCTAGGGACCTTCTATCCCGAACCTGCCACACTAGCTCTGTGGACATGGTGTGCCCGAAGGCTGAAGGGAGTGGTGGAACTCTGGGGTCCTTAAAGGTTAAGGGCCTGAGGGAAATCTAGTCCAAATGCCTTGCTGTGCAGACACGGGGGTTGGGGCCTGAGGGGCTTTCTCAAGACCCTCAAAAAGTCAGTGGCAGAACTGAGGTGGAAGCCCAGATCTTGGGACTCCAAAAGCCAGGCCCTGCTAATGGCCCAGCCTCTGGCCTTTCCCTCAACGCTTCCCTAAGAACAGGGAAACTGCAGTTAAGGTTCAAAGGAGAGACGTGGAGACTGTGAAAGGGAAGGAATGGTTAACACAGCAGGAATCAGCTGACAGAAGCATCAAATGGGAGGAGGGACAGGAGAAGGAGGAAAGAGGAGGCTTTCCTGACGATGCTGGAGCAGCAGAGGCCCCACCCGTGGGAGGTGCCCCCTGGGTCTGAGAGGTCAGAGGTGCTCTGAGGCTCCTCCCTCCCCCCACCCCCCACTCCCACATCTGGTTGCAAGAGATACAAAATGAAGCTTGGGGTGGGACGCAGGTGACACAGATGAGGTGGAGGCATGACCAGATGGTGGTGTGGGGAGGAGAGGAGTCCAAGGAAGGGTTGGGGGGATGGGGGTGGAGATGAATTCAATGAAAGGATGGAATGGCCTGGAAGAACTGAGGGACACAGGTGGCAGGGTCAGCAGGTGCAAAGCAAGCATGGGGTAGTCTGGAGAGGTGGAATATGATGCTGGGAAGAGGGAAGGAGGGGAGGGAAGAGAGGGGAACATGGTTGGGGGTGGGGGGGTCTATGGATGAGCTTAAGAAGGGGAGGGGGTGATGGCAGGTGTGGGTGGGTGGGACAGGAGTATGACCGGGAGAGGAGGAGAAGCTCAAGCTGAGATGGTGCCGGGATATGAGCCTGGGATGGAGAGTGGGCCGGTGACAGAGAGCTGGGGAATGAATGGCTGGGTGGGAGGGGACAGGCCCCATGCAGTACCTCCTGCTTGTGTCTCGGCGTGGTTTCCTGCTCCGGCTAGCGGGACGTGGGAGGAGGAAAAGGAACCAGCAGGGTCAGTAGAGCAAATGGATTAGAGATACCGCGACTGGCCTGGTCCAGCAGGTAGCCCAGAGCACTCTGGGAAGCTGGGTGGGCCACCAGCAAGGCAGCGAGGTCATCAGAAGGTGCTGGGCGTGTAGCAGGGAGCCCAGGAAGGTAGAGAAGGGGAGGGGAGGACTGGAGCCAAAGCGAGCAGTCACACTCAGCAGATGGGACGTGAAGATTCTAGACGATTACGCTTCTCGCTGTCCGAGGTGGGAGTGCATGACGGAAGCACGCTACACTGTGTATGCATGAGCCTGTGTGTGTGTGCATGCTGTCTGCATGTCGGGCGCATAGCTCTGGGTGAGAGGGGTATCTGTGAGTGAACGGGCAAGTCTGGGGCCATCTGGGCCTGTGTGAGTGTGGGCACGGGTATGTGGGAAATGGGGGCGGGCGGCAGGAGGGGACACACTTGAGCCTTACACTGTGAGGGCCTGCAGGGACACCCTATCATGGGTGAAGGGCGCTGTGCACATCCAGATCAAGTTGCAGGGGCACATTAGGAGGGAGCAAGGAGGCCAGAGTCCACTAGGAGAGCCCCTCAGGGAAAGCAGGTGAGGGGAAGGGAAGGGGACAGGGTGGGCAAGGGCTCCACCCCGCCTGAGGAATGCAGGTGTTGAGCATGGCCCAAGGGCAAGGCCCTGTCCATGGAGCACCGCACAGCAAGGGTGCCTCGCCACAGTGGGGGGCATTGGAAGGCCAAGGCTGAGCCTAGACCCAGGATCAGGCTCCCAGCCCCCTGGTCAGAGGGTACAAGAAAGCTGGGCTCGTACCTTTAGCTCCTTGATCTTGGTGGGAGTCCTGACCTCTCCTTCCTCAGCTTCTGATCGTCGGCCCCCCGACTCGCCATCCTCCTCCCGCTTGTCACCGTCAGGTCCTGCATCATGATTCTCACTGACTGAGGCTGGGCGGGAGAACTCTGCTGAAGTGGGCAGAGATGGCCGGGCAGCCGTGTGAATCATCTCCCAGGTGCAGGGACGGGAAGCCAGCCCACCACCCACCCAACCATGCCTGGCCTGGAGCAGCAATCCCAGGTCACTCAGATGTGGTAGGAGAGCTGCCTCCAGCCCCGGGTCCTCTCCTGATTTCTATAGCACTCAAGCCTGGGTTCAAATCTCAATTCCATCTCTTCTTGGCTGTGTGATCTTGGGTAAGTTACACAACCTCTCTGGAACTCAGTTTCCTCATCTACAAACTTCAGACAACTGAAAGGAGGAACAAGAAAGCTAATGAATCTGAAAGAAGTGGCTGGCACACAGTGAGCCAATTCAATCAACGGGGACTCATAAATGTTACTGTCTTTGTAGTGGTGGTTGTAGCAGATGCTTGACCATCATTTAGCAGTACACAGATAGCCTGAGATTAGCTGATGTTAGTGAAAGCTAAAGTGCTGAGGTTTGCAAATGATTGACCTTCTTTACAAATCAGAGAGAATTCAAGGGAATCCTACAATAACATCCTTCCCTCTCACTGGCACTCCAAAGTCTTTTTCTGAACAGGAAAGAAAGGGATGGAGTTATAGACTTTATACCAGACACTGAGTATCTGTGCCCAGATACTACGTGCATGGATTGTGTCTCAGTGGAAAAGTGGCTGGAAAACACTGAATTAAAATGACCAGAGCATAGGTTATACTTGGGATTGCCAAGGATTTTTTTTCTTTTAAAAAGGAAGAAGAAAAATAAAAATAAAATAAAATAAAATAAAATAAAATGGAAGAAGAATTACCCTTTTTATTCATAGATATTCACTCGGCAAAGTGCCCATTTATGTACATTATTTTATTTGACATATACAATACTCTGTGTTGATGGCTAGGATGGGAATTAGGATAAACTGAGACATCGAGAGGGGAAAGGTCCCACTGGTAACCTTTCAGTCAATCAGGACAAGGATGCAGGCCTCCTGGCTTAGAGACCAGGCTTCCTAGATGATGAGCTTCACGAGTTCTGGGCCAATCTTTGCTGCCTTGCACAGCCTGGCCTCCATTTAGCCCTGGGCATAGTACTGGAAGCTGTAAGGGAGGACAGAGGGACAGGCCTTGCTTTCCCTTTGCTTAAATCTCAGCTCTCAGTCCCATGCCTACTTGAGGGGAACAGGGAGCTTCCTGAGCCCCAAACTGACCCTTGCAAACCTGCATGTCCTCCAAACACGGCCAGGGAGTCTGTGGCGTCCTAATCACTTGGCAAACTCCTAGGTTTCCCTCAAGGCCCTGCCTTGTTACCCTCTCTCCTCAGGGCTGCTCTGTATTCTGTACACACTTCTCCTATCACTGAATGCTCACAAACCTACGATTCTGTGAGCTCCTCAGAGGAAAGGGCTATACTTACTCTAAAGACCTAACGCAAGGCCTGGCACATGTCCAACCCTCAGAAAATATTTGTTGCCTTGTCTGGAGATCAGCCCACACATGTTCTGGGAGTATCCAATGGTCCGCCACCCAAGTTCCCACCTCTTTTCATCAAGCTACCCTCTACAAACCTAAAAGCAATAATAATCTAATCTTGGTCCTGCAATTTATTGAGGTCCTACTATCTGCCAGGAACTGTTTGGGGTGTTGTAGAGGTTTCATTTATTTAGTTCTCCATATAACACAATGAAGTAGGTATTATTTATTTTGCAGAAGAGGAAACAGGCATAATGGAGTTAAGTTGCTCAAGGGTCTCCCATCCATTCATTCAAATATTTCTGGACCACTTCCTGTGTCCGTGGAGCAACAGGTCAGTGTCAAGGCTGGGATGTAAATTTGGATCTACTGAACTCCCAATGCCCCATGTGGCTTCTGAACCTCGTCTATAAGCTTGTGTGCATATCCTGGGAGAGTCCTGCACCCTGATGGGTGCTGATTTAGTAGGACTGGGTCGAGGCCTGGGACTCTTCATGTTTATAAGCTCACAGCTGGTCTAATGCAGTTGGTCTGCAGACCACATTTGAGAAGCCCTGGTCTGCTTGATACAGGGCAACATAGGGCCAGTTTTCAGTGATAGTAAGGGCACCTGTCAACTCAACAGAAATGGGAGCAGTGGAAAGTGCCGTGCAATTAGATGTCAATCAGCTCAGAACCCAATGAAACCAGAAAAAATGACTGGGAACAACTCTTTCGCCTCCAGTAAGGCATCAGCAGCTCCACAGTTTCAATATACCATTTGGCAATATACCATTTCAATATACCATATATGGGAGTTCCCGTTGCGGCTCAGTGATTAACGAACCCGACTTGGTTTGATCCTTGGCCTCGCTCAGTGGGTTAAGGATCCGGCATGGCCGTGAGCTGTGGTGTAGGTCACAGACGCAACTTGGATCCTGAGTTGCTGCGGTTGTGGTGTAGGCCAGCGGCTACAGCTCCAATTATACCCCTAGCCTGGGAACCTCCAAATGCTGCGGTGCAGCCCTGAAAGACAAAAATATATATATATTGATATACATATATATACCATGTATACCATTTCAATATACCATTCTCCCTTTATGGTGACAAGCTGTGAATTGTTAAGCTTCTCAGGCAGGGGGCCCGAAAAAACACATGGCTGAACCTGGGACCCGAAACTCAGGGAAGTTATGAGAAGTCCATAGAGTGGCCGTGTCACATCCCAGCAGGAGAGATGCCATAGGTTGAACTAACCCACCAACATGAACTAACCCATGTAGCAATGCTCTTGGGCCACCACGCCTGATGCAGATCAAATATGACGTGTCCACCACTTCCACTGCTCACTGTGCAGCACCTGGCATGCCCCCCCTTCCCTCGAACACCACCTTCCGGGGCATACCTCCATCGAGGCTGCGGGACATGGTGTACCGTTTGCTGGAGGAACGCTCAAAGAAGGGCGCGGGCCGGTCGATGAGGGCACTGGCCTGGCGGGTCTGTGCCTGGGTCCTCCCACTATACCGGAACTTGGAGCCCATCACCAGGAAGCCCTTGGGCGGGGGCTCAGGGGACACCAGCCTGCAGTGGAGGGATAGAGTGGAGATAAGGAGGGAGGATCAGACCTGCAATCCCAGGGCCAAGGCTGGACCACAGCTGGCCTTCCGTCCCGCTGTCCCACCAGCTACAACAACTCTAAGTGGCCCAGAAGGGGAAAGAGGAAGGGGGTGGAGGCCGGGGACGGGGGAGGGTGCTTTCCTAGAGTCCCTACTAGCTCCTCCTACTGACAAAACACAAACATCACCCTCATCCACTTGTAGCCTCTGCCTCAGCCCCTTACCCCAGCCCAGGGTCAGGCTCACCGGAAGAACGTATGGTGCTCGATGCAGACCTTCCACAGTCTCTTGGCCGACCGGTGATTTGGGAGCTTAAAGCCAATCGTGCTCTCAAACTGCTCATACTGCAAAAGCAGGGTGGGTGGGTCAGAAGCAAGGCCTGGGCCCACTCTGGCCACCATTCCATCCTTTCTGCACCTCTTCCCAGGGATGTTCAGTTCTGGCCTGCTTGTTCATTTATTCATTCACTTAATCAGTCAGGTGGATTAAGCCCTTACCCTGTAACAGGTCCAGTGCTAAGCAACAGAGACACCATGGTGACCAAGACAGAGGGTTCTCGGGACTGGGGGTGGGGGTCGGGGGTGCTCTGATAATAAGTAGTAAACAAGCTCATCTCAGATACTGATAAGGGCACAAAGGGAAGGAAGAGAGATGTGTGATGTGCCAGAGAACGTCTGGGCAGGCGTGGGGCTCAGGGGGTGGGAGTGCTATTTGAGAAAGGGTGATCGGGGAAGGCCCTCTGCCCAGGTGATCTTTGAACAGAGAGCTAGAGGATGGGAAAGGAACCAAGGCTGGGTGAGAAGGCGGGGCAGAGGATTTCAGGTAGAGAGAACATCAAATGCCAAGGGCTCAGGCAGGAGAGAGCTTGTTTATTCAAGGATCTTGGAGAAGGCCAAGCGGCTGCAGTGCCGAGGGTGTGGGGCAGCAGGGCAGAGACGTGTGGGAGAGGCAGGTGGCCAGACAGAGTTAGGACTTGAGTCCAAGAGCTAAAGAGAGTTCTTCAAAGACTTAAGTGAGGGATGGGAGTGGCGTGGGTCGGACACGATCTGACGGAAGGGACTAATTTTAAGCTCTCTCTAGCAGCTATGAGGAAAATGGCCTAGAGAGACAATGGAGCAGGAAGACCAGTGAGACGAACATTGTAGGGACATAGGGGAGAGGTGGTGGCTGGTGCAGTGCACAGAGGGGTAGGAGCAGACAGGTTCTCGCTTATTATTGAGGTAGAAGGAAATGGAATTTTTTTTTTCTTTTTGGCTGTACCCCACGGCATGTGGAAGTTCTCAGGCAAGGGATCAAATCCGCGCCAAAGCAGTTACCGGAGCCACAGCAGTGACAACACCAGACCCTTAACCCGCTGAGCCACCAGGGAATTCCTAAAATGGACTTTTTGATGGGTGGGACGCAGAGAGTGGACATATTCATGTTTGCATGTGTGTGTAGTCATGTGGCTGTGTGTATCTTTGTATGTGTACACACCTTGGTACTCTATGTAAAAAAGTTCAGGGACATGGACATATGTTAATTGATCTGTGTTACCTGAATATATGTGGTTTATCTTTATACCCGTGTGTGTGTGTGTGTGTGTGTGTGTGCGTGCACACGCGTGTATGCAGGCACATACCTAAGTACAAGGTCTATGTAGAGAGCCCCAGCAAAAGAGGGCTCTCTCCCTACCCAGCACCCAGCACCTCCATCCATGCATCCTGGGTAGGAAAAAACCCAGACCCCGCTGCCAGGGTTTACTCCATTTCAGTTGATCCCAGTGAGGATGGGGAGTTCCCAAGGCAGGCTCACCTCCCCAGGCCGGATCTTGATGTAGAAGTTACTCCTCTTATAGGAGATCTTGAGAATCTTGGGCCAGGCGAAGCGGTTGATTCTCAGCCGGTCCCGGTAAATGAGCAGGCCATTGGCACAGACTCCTAACATGATGTCAATGCCCTCAGAGTCCTGTGGGAGAAGGGACCGTGGAATGACAGGACTGGGCTCCATGCCTGGGGGCAGCCTGCAGCCCACCCCAACATCCCTTGCTGAGCTCTGCTTGTAATGAGCCCTCAGGAGCAGGCTTTGAGCATCCATGCTGGAGTCCCACTGACTAATCCCTCACATAGCCATTCATTCATTCATTCTGTCATTCTGTCATTTATTCACCCACTCACTTGTTTGATCATTTTCTCTGTCAATCACTCAGTCAATTGCCCAGCAAAGATTTAATGGTACCCATGCCATGCTTGGCCATGCACTTTGTGCTTGGGATACAGAAGTAAGTTAAGGCCTACGTCTTTCCCTCATGATGCTCCCAATCTAGTGATGACACAGACAGGTTCATAAATAAATATAATACAAGCAGAAAATAATAAGGGTCATAGGAAACTACAGGGTTATAGAACTTCAAGGAATGAGAAATGAGCATAGAAAAGGCGTTGGGTTGGAGGTAACATAGGGTCTGGCACGCCGAGTCCTCCAGAAGGACTGGTAACTCCTCGGGGGTGCCCCCAGACACTAGAGGAACACCAGCACCTAGTGGTACCTTGGCATGGTGCAGATCTACTCCGTACATGGAAAGCTTCTTGGCATTCTCTAGGAAGTGGATTTCTGCTTCTCCTGGGGTCATGCCCCTAAGGGAAAGAAAGTGATTGCTGGTGGCCATGGAACAGGCCCAGGCCAGAGTCCTGCTGGTCGAAGGTAGCCGAGATCAGAACCTGTGATTCTAGAAAGGCAAATGCTCTGGGGCAGGTGTGTGGCTGGGCCTCACCAATCCCTCCCCTCTGCCCGCAGTGCAGGATGGTGCACCCCCAGCCCCCATTCAGTCCACTGAAGTCTCATCTCCTGCCAAAGCTCAGGTCCAGTCTTGTTTCCTTCAGGAAGCACTCAGGGGCTCAACTGGGACTCAAGTTTTTTGCCTCATTCTGCCACTGGGTTAAATGTGAGCCATACATTCTATTTCTCCATGACAGTAAAACCACTTTGGATGACATTGCTCATTATAATCACCCAGGAGCTCCTAAATTATCACCTACATGAGCTATTTTTCTCAGAATTTTGTATCAGAAACCACTTAATCTCTCTTGAGGAACAGGTCACATTCTCCTTTCTGGAAAGAAGAGTTACGTCATTCAACAAGTTCCTTCTTTGCTTTGGCTGCCAGGAAGCTGTACACTTCACACTTAGTCACAGCTAACATTTATTGAGTACTATGTGCTGGTTATTGTTCCAAGAACTTTATGTGTATTAACTCATTTGAATCTTCATAACGAGTCTATAAGGTCAATATCACTATTCTCATTTTATACATGAGGAAACTGGGGCACAGAGAGGTTGAATAATTGCTTGAGGGGACACAGGTTTTAAGCAGCAAAATCAGGATTTGAACCCAGACAATGGGGCTCCATGGTTTGTGTTCCCAACCATTTCACTTACATCTGTCTCCTATCCTCAGTTGCCTGAGCTCTGTCTACCTCAGGGAGCTGCTGTGTGGGGTACCTGGACACTAGATGTCAGTGTACTTTAAGTCAAAAGAGTTTTTCATTTTGTTTTGTTTTGTCTTTTTGCCTTTTTCTGGGGCTGCTCCCTTGGCATATGGAGGTTCCCAGGCTAGGGGTCGAATTGGAGCTGTAGCCACCAGCCTACGCCAGAGGCACAGCAACGTGGGATCCAAGCCGCATCTGCAACCTACACCACAGCTCACAGCAACGCTGGATCGTTAACCCACTGAGCAAGGCCAGGGATCGAACCCGCAACCTCATGGTTCCTAGTTGGATTCGTTAACCACTGAGCCATGATGGGAACTCCAAGTCAAAAGACCTTTAAAAGCTGAAAGGACGGCCATTAGGATTTCTCCAGCCCATAGTGATCTGAACTTATTTTTCTGAATTATTATGACTCTTGCAAATCCCTAACACATTTTGCTGCCTACCACTGGGATGACAAAGAGACTGGCAGACAGTGCTATCTGGTAGTACAGTTTCAGCGTCTACTCAAGACAATATGATGACGGCTGTTACTAACCAATCAGAGTCAGCATGCAAATCTCTGAGAAACACATGTGCCACTTGGACCTAGTGTTCCATCACACCCCAGCAGGCTTTCTCCCTCATGTACACCATCCCTTCATCTCTGGTCCTGGACCTCTCTCCAGATGCAGCCCCCAGGACACAACCCTTCTCATTCCTTCCGCCCTCATTAGCAAAGACATAACATCACCGTACCCCCCAACACACACATGGCACTTTACAGTTTATAATGCGCTTTCACATTATTTATTACATTGGGTTTCCCTAACAAATCTAGACTCAGAGCCCAAAGTACTTCTAGCCTAAAAGGACCATTTAGTTCCAAGGGTCCCCCCCAGGGAGGGTGGATCACCCTCACAGCAGGGATTTGGAAATGGGGGTAAATTTGGTGGTTACAATGACCAAGGGGGTGTTATAGGCATTTAATGCTTAGGGGCCAGGGATGCTAAACATCCTACACAATGAAATTCTCCCGCCCTGAACACCAATATTTGAGAAACACTCTGGAATAAGGTGCTTTCTGCTACACAATCAACTATCCAACCCCTCGAATCACAAAGCAACAATAATAGCCATTGTGTGGTGTGTCTTTAACAGGTGCCATTTAGACCCCCTCAAGAACCCTACAACATAGGTTTTATTAGTGCCCATGCTGAACAGATAAGGAAACTAAAACGAAGGTAAATGAAATGACCAGCCTGAGATCCCCTGCTTAGAAAGTGGCAGAGCCCAAAGATGAACACAGACTGCCTGGCTTTAGAAGGAAAACTTTTAAACTTTATGCCAAGATCAAAACATCAGGACCCGGAGTTCCCATCGTGGTGCAGCGGAAATGAATCCGACTAGGAACCATAAGGTTGTAGGTTTGATCCCTGGCCTCACTCAGTGGGTTAAGGATCTGGCATTGCCGTGAGCTGTGGTATAGGTCACAGACGTGGCTCGGATCTGATGTTGCTGTGGCTGTGGTGTAGCTCCAATTCGACCCCTAGCCTGGGAACTTCCATATGCCGAGGGTGCAGCCTGAAAAGCAAAAAAACAAAACAAAACAGAACAAAACAAAATAGGACCCTTACCAGGGACACACAATAGTTATTCATATCTCCAACTGGCAGATAAAGAGACTGATTCTCAGAGGCCAAGGACAGGGAATTATCACACCCATACAGGAGCTTAAGATCCTGAGATCCCAACAGGTCATTTAAGCTCACATAGCTAGTTACTGTCATTCCCACTTGATGAGATGATCTGCTCTCAGACACACCTCAGATCATCACAGGTGGGGTACCTACGGTGCAGCATCTGGGGGCCTAGCCAGGAAGGTTCCAGCCAATGGGCCAAGGAGCCAGAGCAGGCCTGGGTGGAGGCCCTCTCACCTGTATGTCTTGTGCAGCTCCATGATCCTTTCTTCCAGCTCCCGGGTCTGGTTAGGGGCGAAGCGGAGCTCGCTGACATAGTTGCCCACATGCTCCTCGGCGTCATAGTCACCCAGCTCAGCCTGCACGGCATAGGAGCCCAGCAGGGCGTGCGTGACGAAGGAGCAGGGCAGGCGGCCTGTGATGATGTCCGCCCGCAGCTGCAGGCACAGGTAATATCTGGAGATAGGGGAGAGCGGGCATGGGCGCTGGGGCCCACTCCCTCCCTGGATGCCCCCCAAGCACAGCTGCTCACCCACCTGCAGCATCAAACTGACCCACACGCAGCGCAGTAGAAGAGGAATGTTCCCAGACACCGGCATGTCATATGTTAATAATTTGGGTGTATCCTATAAGACGGTTTTGTCACATTTGATGTGATAAACATTTTTGTTCATTTCTAAGTCTGAGGGATTTTTCCTACTGTGGGAACATTTTCAATTTTAACTCATTTTCAAGCTAAATTAGGACTACTTTGCTGGTTCGACCTTTATTTTTTACTTATTTACTTTAGCTTTTTTAGGGCCGCATCTGCAGCATATGGAAGTTCCCAGGCTAGGGGTCAAATCAGCGCTGCAGCTGCTGGCCTACGCCACAGCCACAGCAACATGGGATCCAAGCCACATCTGTGACCCACACAACATCTCATGGCAATGCTGGATCCTTTATCCCACTGCGTGAGGCCAGGGGTCAAACCCACATCCTCATGGATACCAGTTGGGATTGTAACCCACTGAGCCACAATGGGAAACTCCAAGTGTCATATATTTTTAATTACACAATTAATATACTCTTATTATGGGAAAATAAGTAAACTTTAGAGGTGACTAAATTTCCTGTTGTTGTCCATTCTCAGTCCTAATCCCCACCCCCAGAGGCCACTCTTGTTACCCTTGTGGTGGTTAGTCCTTTTCCTCCAGGGACATACAGAAATTCACGTGGTTTTGATTCATGTAAATGCTATCAGATGCTATATCTGACTCCACAGCTTGTTTGCTTTTTCATAGCCAACTATGTGCCTTAGAGCCCTTCCCATGTTTGCACACGTGACTCAGCCTTAATCATTTTAACTTTTGCACCATATTCCTCAGTCTGGACAAACTTGTTTGCCAGTGTTTTCTCAAAAAAACTTTTTTATTTGGCTCCAGCTCTAAGTGAATTGTCTAAAACCAAATTGGTTTAAAAGAAACATTTCCAACTGCTAGGGCATGATTTTTTTATAACTTTCATGCACCCATGGATGATTTTACAATTTTTAGAACAATTTCAAACCATTTTCATTATTGTTTTTTAAGTTATTGTGTATTTTTTTCAATGTTCTGGTTCATTTTCATCCTATGATACCTCCTTGCCCACTTTGCTGTTTCACCATTTCTTCCAATTACTTGTTTCTTTTCCTTTTAAGTCTCTGTTACTTAGTATAATTTTTACTGTCCCATGACATTATTTTGCAGTGAGAACTGAAGCTCTGGCAAAAAGCATGTGGGGGCCTCAGTGTGTGCTCAGAGCTAAGGCAGAGACTCAGAATCAGCAGCAGCTAAAACATCACAGGCATCAAGTATGGGCTCATAGGCATTGCAAGAGTCTTTAAATTCAGAAATTACCATCAAATACACTGACCAGTCTTTCATTTTGGGCACTTTGTCATTTTGACCAGTTTATTCCAGATCTAAATATTTTTTACTAAATATCTGCTACCACCTCCCAAGCCCCTGAGGCCATCTATACTGAGCAGGGCTAACTTCCCTCCTGGTGTCCCTGGAGGTCCAAGGTCCAGGGACCGGCACAAAGAGGAAAGGCACCAATGGGCCTGCCCAGAGGGATGGTGGCTGTATTGATCTAAAGCTTTCAGCCCTTTAAGGAATGAAGTTTAGACCCTGCCGCTGCCACCTTGGCCCCAGGTGACCTCAGGGATTAAAGCAGGGCTAATGAGGCCAAGGCTTCAGGACTGATCTATTGCAGGAATATCTGTTTTATCTCCCAAGGCCAGAGTATCTTGATCTTGGTGCACTACCTGGCAAACAGGCAGACATTAAGAAGGGACCCAATGGGAGATAGAGGCTGGCTATTAGCCCCCTCTCCTGCTGTAGGAATAACTCCAAACCCACCTCCTATTGTTGGTGGGCATGGAGAGCCCAATACATAGATGACACAGCCCTAGGATATCATGACATGAGACTATCTCTTTGGAAAGGGGCTTAAAGAGAAAGACCCTTCCTTGTTTTGGGTTCTGGAGGCAGGAAGAGCCCCATGGAAGCTCTCACCCTGAGAGATGCTTTGCACCCCTTCTCTTTTGTGGGGGGGATCACAAGTGCCAAATATGGAGGTTCCCAGGCTAGGGGTCAAATCGGAGCTGCAGCTGCCAGCCTAATGCCACAGGCGCAGCAACTTGGGATCCAAGCCACATCTGTGACCTACACCACAGCTCACGGCAACTCGACTCCAGATCCTTAACCCACTGAGGGAGGCCAAGGATCAAACCTGAATACTCCTGGATACTAGATGGGCTCGTTCCACCAAGCCAGGACAGGAACCCCCTGCAGCCCCTCCCCTTTCTAATCTTCCTCCTGAGGTGGGAGTTACTATTGTGGCTCAGTAGTAACAAACTTGACTAGTATCCATGAGGAGGCAAGCTCTATCCCTGACCTTGATTAGTGGGTTAAGGATCTGGTGTTTTCCTGAGCTGCAGTGTAGGTTGCAGACACGGCTTGGATCTGGTGTTGCTGTGGCTTTGGTGTAGGCCAGCGGCTACAGATCTGATTAGACCCCTAGCCTGGGAACCTCCATACGCCATGGGTGGGGCCCTAGGAAAAAAAATACTGGCCCTGAGGCACAAGGAGACTGCACAAGCCACCCATGTTCACCCAAGCAGCTGGGGAAGTTGGGGCAAACTCCGTGGGGCAGTCACATGCCTCCTTTGACCTTCACATGTCTGGCATGTGCACAGAGTAGCACGCAGGACCAAACTCCAATTTGCAAAGGCATCTGTGTTCTAAATACCTTCTTATCCCTAAATAAGCTACCCAAGACATCAGCCTTCAGATGTGTTTGGATTCTCTGACCCAGAGATGGCCCATATCATGCTTTTTAAAAGTTTAAATTAGTTGCCAACATTTAAAAACTGTGGTTTTTACTCTCAAATCTCTAGCTTCACTCCAACAATCGGGCCTGATTCCCATATAGCAGTGACTGCCTGAGCAGAATGGCAGCCGTTCTAAGTGGCGTCTGTCCTCCTGAATTCACGTTGAGCCCCAATGCCGCCTGTAACAGCTCCCCATTTGCAGTCAAAAGTCAGCTGCCACCCACCACTGTGTTTGTATCACTTTCTCTTGCACTGAGCTGGCTTCCTTTGTTGATGCTGTCTGCCTGGTCTCAGTTGGCATCTGGGCTTGCAGCTGCCATCATACACCCATACAGCACCTCGAGTCTCCCAGGGCCAGGTGCCCTCATTACTAGTCACACGGCCAGCATGCCCGCTCTGCTCCACCCCCATCCCCATCCCTCCCTACCCCTCACCTTGTGATGTCTTCTGTCAGCTGGGCAGGGTCAGGGGGGTAGAACTTGACTGTGAAGGCAAAATTCCAGGGACTGCCTAAGAGGAGAAGACAGTGGAAAGATCAGAGAGGCCCCATCACCCCAGTGGGTGGCCCAGATGCACCATTCTAGGCAATTTCTCAAAGTCTTCCCATAACTATAATCTTAGGACAATCCAAGAAGAGAGCCTGGAACATTATCTCACTTGAAAGATGAGGAGACTGAGGCCCAGGTTAGAGGACTTGGAACTAGCAGTGGAAGGAAGGTAGAAAGAAAGAAAACCAGTGGTATACACCAGGCATGCTGTTAATTACTTTACATTGCTTCAATAAACCTCATAACAGCCCTATAAGTCCGTCCATGATTAGCCCCATTCTGCAAATGAGGACCAGGCAGTAAAGGGGCCAGTCCAAGGTCACCAGCTAGGAAGTGGCAATGCTGGGGTTAGGACCAAGGCCACCTTGCTCCAGAACCCGTGCCCTTTCCTCTACACCAAAGTCTGCGCCACAGGACATTAATGCAAAGATAATTAATCTAGAAAAGTACCACATTAAAGAGGTTTCCATATGTATACTACTATATATAAAACAGATATTCAACAAGGACCTACTATATGGCACAGGGAACGCTACTCAATACTGTGTAATAACTTATATGGGAAAAGAATGAATACATGAAGTTCCCATTATGGCTCAGCGGTAATGAACCCGACTAGTACCTATGAGGACACAGGTTCGATCCCTGCCCTTGCTCAGTGGGTTAAGTATCCACTGTTACCGTGAGCTGTGGTGTGGCTTGGATCCTGCATTCCTGTGGCTGTGGTGCAGGCCAGCAGCTGCAGCTCCAATTTGACTCCTAGCCTGGGAACTTCCATATGTCACCAGAGCGGCCCTAAAAAGCAAAAAAACAAAAGGGGGGGGGATATGTATATGCATAACTGATTTGCCTTGCTGTATACCTGAAACTACTAACACAATATTGTAAATCAATATAAAGTAAAATTTAGGGGTTCCCACCATGGCAATGTGGATAAAAAATTCAAGGGCAGTGGCTCAGATTGCTGCACAGGTGCAGGTTTGATCCCCCACCCTGTACAGTGGGTTAAAGGATCCAGTGTTGCTGCAGCTGTGGCATAGGTGGCAGCTGTTGTTGGGATTCAATCCCTGGCCCAGGAGCTTCCATACGCCATGGGTGCAACCATAAAATAATTTATATTTAATTAATTTAAATTTAATATAAAATAAAAAATAAATTAAACAGGTTTCCTAACTCTTTTTTTCAATAAACTTTTTATTCAAAGTATAACATGCATACAAAGACTAGGTCTGCTTTCACTATTACATCTTCAATGCCTAGCACAATGCATGATGGGTAGAAACTCAATAAATATTTGTTGAACAAATAAACGAATGTAGAAATATACCTTACGGGAGTTCCCGTCGTGGCACAGTGGTTAACGAATCCGACTAGGAACCATGAGGTTGTGGGTTCGATCCCTGCCCTTGCTCAGTGGGTTAATGATCCGGCGTTGCCATGAGCTGTGGTGTAGGTCGCAGACGCGGCTCGGATCCCACGTTGCTGTGGCTCTGGTGTAGGCCAGGAGCTACAGCTCTGATTATACCCCTAGCCTGGGAACTTCCATATGCCTCAGGAGCAGCCCAAGAAATGGCAAAAAAAAAGACAAAAGAAAAGAAAAGAAAAGAAAAGAAAAGAAATAGCACAAAAAAAAGACAAAAAAAAAAAAGAAATATACCTTACGTGGTGGTGGATGGTGGTGGTTTATAAAACTCATTTTAGGGGCCACATTCCCCAAAGAGCCCAAAACATAATAGCTACCATGTACTGGGCAGACTTATGTGCTAATTCTTATGCTACATCCTTTACGCAAATTGTTGCCTCATTAATTCACCAATATCAAAACAGTAGATTAAATTTCCCTTACCAGATGAGAAAACTGAGGCTCAATTAGAAATTCGGTTCCCAAGGGCGGAGAACCAGGCCACCACGGCTGTGACTCCGGAGCCCAGGTGGGCTGGACCCCTCAAGGCACAGGGGGATCAAAGGGTGGAGCTCAGAGGAGCAAGGGGGCTTCTTGAGATTGGGGACTGGTTCTGGACTGTCTCAGAAGGGGACTTGGCAGGGTATGTGGGGGCCACCTGGGAAGCAAGAGCCCAAGGCCCAGCCCTGCAGGCTCTAGCCTCACTTCATTCACTTCATACCTCCTCTGGTAGTGTATGGCAATGCGCTCCTGGTGCTGAAAGTTGCTGCCATTGGTGCCAGCCGCTCACGGGCCTGCCTGAGACACCTTTGTCCCCCTCCAGAACCCGGGAGCCCCTCACGCCAACCAGCTGCCACGTCTACCACGTCAAGCTGCCCACGGACACCATTCGAGCAACCTCAGCTCAGCCAACCCAACCGCCAAGCCAGGTTTCCTAACTTGGGACTTCCAGAGCCCTCTCTCTGTTATTGCGCATTGCACCTTTCCAAGGGAGGCAAGCAGTCAAGAATTTCCAAAACCCATTTGACCTACTGCATCCATTTGTCACAGGGCATCCTTCCAGATTAATGTTTCTCAGAATATACTTTGGAAAACTCTGCCCTATATTATGTTGACTCCATCTCAAATAGCAGAATTGGATTATAAATAAGACACAAAGGCAAATACAATGGGCTAAAAGTAACAAAGAGCATTTCACAGGGATAAATGTTAACCTTCACATTAGATATGAAAAATCAATGGTACACATTTAAAAGGGAGAGAAAAATAAAGGCTGTGGTTTTAGCTGGAAACAAGCTCTGCAAGCCAAGAAAAGGGATGACCACTTAAGAAAGGGTCAGGGAGGCCTTGATGAAAGACCATAATCCAAAACAATGGTCAGATTGCCCCTGGGACATTGTGGGCTCCATGCTCTAAAGGGGCCCCCGACAAAGTGAGAAAGCGAGGTCCATTGGGGTAAGGCCACGGTCAAGAAGGGCTGGCGGCCCTGCCATCACTGCCATCTTGTCCCTGTGGCCATCACCTTCTTCACAGACAGTTATCCAACACCTTACTAAGTGCTGGTCACTTAGCTTGCTAAGAACTTTAAGTGCATTTTTGGAATTTTTATTTAATCTTTATAGTGATTCTGAGGTAGATTTTCCTTTTTATAGATGAAGATTTTGAGGAATTCTCCCAGGATCACCCAGCCAAGTCAGCAGTGGAAAGCAGAGGTCTAGCCTCTGATCATATGACCCCACAATCTAGGCTCCTGATCACTGCTGATTCCCGGGAAAAAGCAGCCTCAAGGGGAAACAATCCCTGTCTCAAGAATAATAATGGTAATCATTAATAATAATAATAATAATGGCTAATACAAACTGAGTGCTACTATATGCAGACAACCTTTAGGTGTTGAACACATAATAACTCATTTAATCCTCACAACAACCCTGAAGATAAGGGTTACCGCCACTCTACAGATGATGAGGCACAGAACAATTAAATAACACAAGAAGTAGTGATGAAGTCAGGATCCGAATCTAGGCCGTCTGACTCTAGCATCTGCCCTTTTAACCATTACACCAGATAGCCTCCTACTATGTGAAGCACCTACTGTGTGCTGGCTGTTGGCCCATACCCACATCACTGAACTTTCATTCTCATCTTGTGAGGCAGGAATCACTACTTCACTGGCTAGGAGGATGCAGGAATCCAGAGAGGTGAAAGAACTAGATGATGGGCACTGAGGTTTGGGAGGAAATATGCCCAACTCTGAAGGCCAGGACATAAGGACTCAGGAGCCACCTTCAGAAGGCTGGGGGCTGTCACAAATAAAGATAGGGGTAAAAAACTGATCCATTTTTTAGATGGAGCAGAAGACTGAACTGGAGAGTTCCCTGGTGGCCTAGAGGTTAAGAATTCAGTCTTGATACTGCTGCAGCTTGGGTTCAATCAAGAACTTCCACATGCTGTGGGCATGGCCAAAAAAAAAGAACTGGATGAATGGGTAGAAACTACTCGGAGCCAGTGTGTGTCTCTACTGAAGGAAGCAGTCCTGCTCCTGGATAACTTGAGGGTGCCCTTGGGAGGGAGCAGAGACCCAAAGATTCTGTCAGCATCTTCTCTTTTCTGAGGTTCCTGGTCCTTGTCAAACATTATCAGCAACCTGTGTGTGTTCTGATTCTTTCAGGCATGAGAGGCAGGCCTGCCAGCCCACTGGGGCTCCTGGGGGCAGCCTGAGGGTCAAGCCTAAAATCCTGTTAGCCCCAGAGGAAGGGGCTCTGTCTGTGAACCTGGCTCTTTGTTTCCAACTGACAGGAGGCTAGAGGAAGAATCCCTCAAACCCCCTCCTGCACAGTCAGCTGGCATCCCTAGGCCCAGCTGCCTGCTGTCATGGCAACAGGCTCCACTATAGCTTTCCAGCCAGGGGACCATGGAGCCCAAGCACAGCCAAAGGGGAGGAGCCCCTGGTAAAGGCATCTCTGCTTCTAGGCTCCAGATCCCCACCCACTGCATGCTCCCTGCCTGGGGCCACCTACCTCCCCCTTCTGCCATTTGAAGGCTGCCCCACCTCTTCCAACAGGCCTTTTTCCTCTGGGCCAGAAATGACAGGTTGCTGGCCTGTTCATCTCTCTCTGCCCTAGGCCTTGAATTCAAGGAGTGCAGGATGGTGTTGGGAGGCCAGGGCTCAAGACCTAGCTTGGCCAATGCCTCGCTCTGTGATTTTGGGCAAATAAAGCCTTTCTCTGGGCCTTGGTCACCCATCATTAAATACAGGATATGGCCAAGATCAGGGAGGAACCTAGCTTTCTCCTGACACATTAACTCCTGCCAGTTGGCAACAGCCTAGGACAAGGATTCTGAGCTGGGTCAAGGGTCCTTGATCACTGAAGCCTGCACTGGCCCTGGACAGGAGGGTGGCTGTTTAGGGCTATCAGTTTATCCTCTTGTCCTACCTGATTCTGCAGGTCCGTGCTAGGGCTGACATCCTAAATGCACCTGGGATTCCTCTGCTCACCTCCTTAAGTGACTCTAGACAGTCATTCCTCGTGTCTAGGTCTCAGGCTCCTCATCTATAAAACAATACCTGCCTTCCCCATGACCTGCCATGCACAGCAAATGGACTCCTGGGTCTGAAAGAACTTCCCAAAGCAGGAAGGAGCAGCACAACTGGGGCCCTCGAGGCCTGGAGCCCCCACCCACCCTTCCTCCACAGTCCAACCAGACCATGCCACTCACTTCGGATTTGCTTCTTGATTTCCTTGGAGGGGTCCAGCCAGTTCTGCAGGAGAAAATAGAGTTCCTTAGAGGGAGATGGAGGAGGGGACTGGGGTAGGGCCAGAAGAGAGAAACATCCTCAAATGACCTGCAGACAGCCTCCTCGCAGGGAACATGCTTCCCTGGCTGAGCTTTCTGGGTCTCTTCCTTGGGACTGGGAGATGAGGGAATGGGGTTTGGATTCACACAGGGTTTGGGACCTGGGGCCCTGGGCCTAGCATTGCCCCGAGGCAGCACAGTGCTCAGGTGATGCAGCTGCAGTGGGATTAGTGGGAAGGAAGAAACTCAGAGAAGGAGCCTCCCAAAGGTGGGGAAGAGAACCCAGGGGATGAGGACCTCAGTTCCCCCGGGGAGCCATGCCTTGGCTCTCCAGATACCCAGCTGGGGCTGACTTGCAGGTCCCCAAGAAAGGACTGGGAGGGAGTGGGGTGGGGGGAGACAGAGAACTAAGGACAGACAGGGCTGGCTGAACCTTGGGGGTGTGCAAAGAAGGTTCCTAATGAAGCTCTGAGGACTGATGGAAGCCATGAGATGTAGCCAGGCCACTGGGGGCCTAAGAAAAGAGGTGTCCCCACGGCAAGCCTTCCAGCTGACCCCACTCCCCAGCCCAGGTACCTTCTGGCTGTCGGCGTCACAAAAGGTCAGGCCAAAGTAGTCCTTCTCCAGGAGGTTGAGGTGCTCACAGACCAGGTCAAACAGCACCTGGCCCCGGCCATGTTTCTGAAGAGAAGAACAGAGCTGCTGTGAGGCCAGAACACACCTCAGGGTGGGGTGGGGAGATGCCCCAGACTCCACTAGGACAAGGCTCCCCAAGAGATTTCCAGGGTCTGAAAAGATCTCAGCATTCCTACTACCTATCTGGCTGAGCTCCCCAAGTCCTAAGGGACCCTGGGGTGACATGATGCCCAGCCCATGCACTGCCTTTTTCCAGCCCTACTGGGGTCCTCCTAGAACTCAGACCTGCTGTGGGGGGAGTCAGAGTGGGGTAGGGGAGTGACTGACTTCCCCTTCCTGTATAGTGATCAAGAGAAACAGGCTAAGTTGGATCAAGAAAACCAAAAGTCTGAGCTTTGGATGCAAGAGGAAGAGAAGAGTCACCTGAAATGTGAGGGACGTGGGCAAGGGAGGAGAAGAGGGTCTAAGACTCAGGGTCACAGCGTGACTCTCCTCCCTTCCCCCCCACCCCTTACACTGAGGGAGTGCCACCCCTACCCAGGCAGCAAGTGAGCTTCTACAGGGACTCATGGAGCCTTAAGTAGCCTCAGCTGGAAGCAGCACACTGTTGGGGCCACCTCCTCCCCTGACTGCCATCATCTAGGCATGGTGCCTCTCTGAACACCACCCGGGCCTGAGGACTCAGAAGGAAGAATCTGCCTGGGACCCCAGACCCACAGGTGTGGGATGAGCACCACTAAAGGATCACAGGGCAGAGGGCGTGGGACACAGTCACTACCCAAAGAGGCAGGGGACTCCAGAGAGAGAAGGTAGGGTCCCTGCAAGGTCTGGTGAGGTCACTGGGGACTGGGACCAGGACTGACTGGGAAGAGTAGCTAGAAAACCAAGGAATTCCTGAGCCTGGTGGAGTACCTCAGAGAGAGTGACCTCAGCCAAACCCTTATACTTTTCTTTTGTCTTTTGTCTTTTTAGGGCCGCACTGGAGGCATATAGAAGTTCCCAGGCTAGAGTTTCCCCTCACACTTTTCTAGGGCAGCTGAAACAGCATCTTGGGGCCTGTGTGGGCAGGAGAGAAGAGGTAGACGAGATCCCTTTTTCTTTTTTTGCCCAGGAGTAGGCAAGGTGTTCAACCTGAAACCTTTCTATCAAAGACATAAACATTAAAAAAAAAAAAAAAAAAAACAACCAACCCTGCAGAGAAGAAGGACCCAGATTCCCAAGGCTCAGAGGTCAGTCAGTGCCTAAGACCAGGTTCAGGGGAGAAAGAGAGATGGGTCCCATAACTCTCAGCAGTAAGGCCACCCTTTGGACTCTTCCATACATGAGCACAGGGCCAGGAACAGTGCCTACATGTGGCAGAACCTCTTAAAGGGACAAGTGAGAGTTCAGAATTGGGGGTTGGGGATGCTCCTGGCCTGCAGAGGAAAGGGAGATGCTGAATGTGGGGCCAGGAGGGCTGACCCCACAGAGGAGGCATCCGTCCTGCCACCGGCTGGGACAGAACCACGCCACAGGGTTTCTACATGGCCTGGGTGGGCGAGTCCTTCCAGTGGGCCTCCTCCCTAAGCCTGGAGGACACCTTAGCATGCAACCCTTGAGACCTGGCTCCCTGAACAGGGTGGTTCACAAGGGAAGACCCCTCCCCACCCAATAAATACATGAAAATGATTCTAGATGAAACTTCAGTGTCTGCTGGGTAAGACGGAAGAGCCCAGGTCCTCAGCCTACTGGGCTACAGATCAGCCCCTAGACAGTGGCTCCTTGCCAAGGTATAGCCACCCTGAGAAACCTTTTCCTGGCACCAGCCCTGTGCCTCATCTAATTCTATTTGCAATCACGAGAGCCCTCTGAGCCTTGATGTCACTATCTGTGCAAAGGAGGGCTGGCTGGGACTTCTCCCCAGAATGTGGCAGTCAGTCCAGGACGCCATGAGAATGGACGCCCTCTGGCTTGGCCAGTTGGCCAGGGACAAGACCTGTGGCGCTGGGTTGCTCCCTACCTCCACCTCACACTCATACTCAGAGGCATCGAGCAGAGTGACTCGGCAGATGGCACTCTTGAATTTCTTGGCAATCTTCTGGGGTGATTTCTGGGCCTTGCTGGGCGTGGTCCTCTCTGACAGGCCATCGGCCTCCCCGTAGTCCTTTTCTTCCATGTCTAGGCTCTGTAGGTCCAACCAGGGAAAGGTCTGGTCAGTGAGCTTGAAACTATAGCATTTCATCCAAATGAGATGCAATAAAAAAGTAGCTGGGAGCTCCCGCTGTGGCCCACCGGGATCAGCGGCATCTTGGGAGTTCTGGGACACAGTTTCATCCCTAGGGCATTAAGGATGAGGCGTTGCCACAGTTGCAGCTTAGGTCATGACTGTGGTTCGGATTGGCCCAGGAACTCCATGTACAGCATTGGGGGTGGGGGGGAGGCAAAAAAAAAAGAAAAAAAAAAAAGGCAGCTGGCATTAAGGAAGACCCCAAAATGAGAGCCACAGCCCTCTAAGAATGCCCCCCTCCCCTGCCCCCAGTGACCAGGATCTATGGTGGGTGTGCACAGGAGGGAAGCCAGAGCTTCTGTGTATAATGGGTGGGCTCAGGTGAGGGGTCCACTGCTTCCCTGCAGGTCACTGCTGCTGTGGGCAGCCTCTGCAGGCAGGAGCATCCTACAAACCACACCCAGTGGCCAAAGCTGTCCTGTCTCTCTAGAACAGGGCATGAGTTATCAGGGCATGGTTTCTTCCTCCTCAGTCTGTCACTGGGTCGAGAATGAAGCCAGGACTGATCTCGTAAAGGGAAGGGAGATCAGAGCCCTGCCCATGAATCCCAACTCTGCCACTGACACCCTCAACGACCTTGGCCCAGCCCCCACCCTCTCTGGGCCTGTCGTGAATTAAGGGAGATGGGAATTTGATGGCTAGATGATCCCCTAAGTCCCTTGTCTCTTTAGGGTGATGAATTTTGCCCTGGAGTCACACTGGGTTTGCCAAGATAGGATGGACAGGCCTCGGGGAGAAGAAAACAAGGTGGAAAGAACATGGATTTTCAAAATCAGATCTAGATTTGACTTACACTTCTATCACTTTACAGCAATGGGACTTCAGGTAACTCACTTCATCATGCTGGGGCTCTGTTTCCCCAAGTACAAAATGGGGGACTTAATAGTTACTCTCTTCGGTCTTGGAGAGTTTAATATAAAAATGAACACAATGTCCCCAGCACAGTGCTTAGCATGTAATGGGTCAATAATACATCTTGGTTTCCTCCTTTCCTCCCTCCTGGAGGACTAGCTGGGCAGGAAGAGGGACGTCCATGTCCTCAGGCACACACCTGTTCAGCAGGCCGAGCGTCCTGCTGGGGCGGATGCTTCTCATTGGAGTTGGCCTCAGGATGGCCGTGGCCTGCGGGGGTCACTGGGGTGGTTGCTGGGGCAGCTGCCTCAGGCTGCTGCGGGGCCTCCTCCTGAGCCTTCTTCACCTCGGAATCAGGGCCTGTCTCTGTTGTCATGGTGACCAGCACGCCTGCATTGGCACGAAGGAGAGAGCACGTGATGGGAGAGAGGGGCAGTGATGGTGTGACAGAGCAGAGCGAGGGGGACAGGAACCACACACAGAGAGAGACAGATGGAGACAAATGGACAAAGAGCCACAGAGAGAAGGAGAAGGGAGGGAGAGACAGAGGCCGTGAGGATGGGAAGGGCATCATGAGAAATGAGGGGCAGCAGCCGAGGTCACAGCCCTCCACCCACACTTGTGTCCATACAGCTCCTCAGGGATTCCAATCTCTTGGCCCAGGTCTGAAATCAGGGCCCTTCCTAGGGGTAAAGAAGAGTCTCTCCAGGGAGCCTCCACGCTGCCAAGAGCACAAAGGACAGTCAGTGACCACCTCCAGGCAGGCCCTCAGCCAGGCTATCTCTCCAACCACAGCACCTGGTACACAGTAGCCCTTCAATAATGTTGGATAAACTGAAGCTCCCTGGGCTCTTGGCCCTTCAGTACTGATGCTGGGCAAGGCTTTTCATGCTCCAAGCCTCAAGGACTCCTGCGCCCTGATTTCACAGGGATGGTATCAGGATGGATGCAAAGGGACAAGACAGGAAGGTACTCTTAGAAAAGGCAATATACAAACAACTCATACAACTCAAGAGCAAAAAAACAACCCAACTGAAAAATGGGCAAAAGACCTGAACAGACATTTCTCCTAAAAAGACATATGGATGGCCTGTAACTGGCACATGAAGAAATGTTCAACACCACTAATTATTAGAGAAATGCAAATCAAAACTACAATGAGGTAGAATGGCTCACACTGGTCAGAATGGCCATCATGAATAAGTCTACAAATAAAAAATGCTGGAGAGGGTATGGAGAAAAGGGAACCCTCCTACACTGTTGTGACAATGTAAATTGGTACAACCACTATGGAAAACACTATGGAGGTATCTTTAAAAACTAAACAGGAACTACCATGTGATCCAACAATCCCACTCCTGGGTATATATCTGGACAAAACTGCCATTCGAAAAGACACATGCACCCCTATGTTCATTGCAGGACTATTCACAATAGCCAAGACATGGAAACAACGTAAATGTCCATAGATAGATGAATGGATTAAGAAGACGTGGTACCTATACACAATGGAATACTACTTAGCCATTAAAAGAAAAAATAATGTCATTTGCAGCAACATGGATGCAACTAGAGACTCTCATACTAAGTGAAGTTACGTCAGAAAGAGAAAGTCAAATGCCACTTATATGTGGAATCTAATATACAGCACAATGAACCTGTGTACAGAAAAGAAACAAACTCATGGACTTGGAGAACAGACTTGTGGTTGCCAAGGGGAGGGGGAGGGAGTGGGATGGACTGGGAGTCTGGGATTAGTAGATGCAAACTATTGCATTTGGAATAGATAAGCAATGAGGTCCTGCTGTACAGAACAGGGAACTATGTCCAATTACTTGTGATGGAATATGATGGAGGATAATGTGAGAAAAAGAATGTGTGTGTGTTGCTTACATATATATACATGTGTGTATGTCTATGTGTATATACACACACACACACACACACATATATATATATATATAAAACTGAATCGCTTTGCTGTATGGCAGAAATTGACAGAACATTGTAAATCAACCATAATAAAATTTTTTTTAAAATAAATGGAGGAGTTCCCATCGTGGTGCAGCAGAAACGAATCCCACCAGGAACCGTGAGGTTGCAGGTTCGATCCCCGGCCTCGCTCAGTGGGTTAAGGATCCGGCGTTGCCATGAGCTGTGGTGTAGGTCGCAGACATAGCTCGGATCTGGCATTGCTGTGGCTGTGACATAGGCCAGCAGCTACAGCTCCAATTTGACCCCTAGCCTGGGAACCTCCATATGCCAAGGGTGCAGCCCTAAAAAGACAAAAGACAAAAATAAATAAAAAAATAACTAAGTAGAACAAAACCTGCATAGCCCTGATGATATAAAAGTCAGGAGAACTGGGCTCAGGCCCCAGATCTGCCACAAATGAGCAGTCAATTTGGCTCACTAGGACTCATCCAAGAAACAAGGGACTTAGAAATTCCAACAGATTATTCTTATCATTTCTGTTTTAGAGCAGGAAATGAAGATATTTCAGAGAATCAAGGACCTACTGCCCAGCTGCTCTTTGGAATAAGCTAATTGCAAAGAGGAAAGGAGACAAAGACGAGAATGAGAATGGCATGGTCCCAATTTATATTAAAAAAAATCCCAATAACTTCAACAATATATCTTCGTGTTCGTATACATACAGTAAAAGATCTAAAAGGATACACACCAAACTGTTAAAAGAGGCTAATAATTCAGAAGTAGATAGAGGAAAATAAGAGAGTTCCATAGGGTGGGATAAGAGAGGGATCTTCATTTTTTCTACTTTATACACTTTGGAATTACTTGTAAAATTAAAAATAGGGAGTTCCCATCATGACTCAGCAGAAACAAATCTGACTAGTGTCCATGAGGATGCAGGTTCGATCCCTGGCTTAACCTCGATCAGTGGTTAAGGAGCTGTAGTATAGGTCACAGACACGGCTCATATCTAGCATGGCTGTGGCTATGGTGAAGGCCAGCAGCTACAGCTCCGATTCGCCCCCTAGCCTGGGAACTTCCATATGCTGCAGGTGCTGCCCTAAAAAGACACACACATACATACAACTCACAAGTTGTTTGCTTTTTTAGGAAGGCAAAGGATGCATTCTAACCTCCATCAGTGGAAAAAAACCCTCCTTCAAAAAAGTTTGGAGCTAAAACCAGGGCATGAGAAGTGAGGAGAAACCCTCACCCCTGCAGCATATGGAAATTCCCAGGCTAGGGATTGAACTGAATCTATAGCTACCAACCTACACCACAGCCACAGCAACACAAGATCCGAGTCACATCTGTGATCTATGCCATAGCTCACAACAATGCTGGATCCTTAACCCACGAGCGAGGCCAGGGATCAAACCAGCATCCACACAGATACTAGTCAGGTCCCTTACCACCGAGCCACAACGGGAACTCGCTGAATCCATCATATTAAATGAGAAAGATCCAGATGAGACTTGACAGGTCTCTCCCCTCCTCAACCCCACCCACCATGGGGGCCTTTGATGGGCAGATAGACAAACACTGGATCCACCCTGAGCTGTGCTGTGCTCCAAGCCCCAGCTGCAAGCTCCCTTTTTTTAATTCTTCAGTTTCTCCCCTGCATTCCAGGTGTCGCCAGCCCTGCTGAAAGCAAAGGGCACTGGACAGAAAGCCATGAGCCCTGAACACCCCACACAGCCACTCAAGAGCTCTAGAGCCCTAGATAAGGCACGAGCATCCTCAACGGATAATGAAGATAAAAAGTGGAACGCTCTGTAAGCTGGAGCTCACTGCACAAATAAAAGTGTTTGTTGTTATTGATGCTGCAGTGAAGAAGTGAGATGAGGAAGGGAAGGCCGGGGTCCACTGCCTCATCCCCACCCAGAAATGTTTTCCACTCATGTTATTACCCTGGGCTTTACAGATACAGTGTAAAGCCACAGTTAAATAAAGGCTCTCTGCTGCTCATGTGACACTAAGTGCCGATCCTGTGCCAGAGTACAAAGCAACAAGAGCTGCTCCAGAGGAGCTCACGGCCTCGTGGGGTCAAACTGAGACATATCTGCCTGGCTCTGGATTTCGTCTAAGCCTGCACTGGAGGATATCAGCCATTGTGCTAGATAAGGCCTAGAAGGAAGAACCCTTAAAATAAATGCCTGCTTAATTTTGCTTTCAAAAAAAAAAGAATCCACAGGCTTATCTGTATGTTTTGTGCTGGGAGAAGCAGAATCCACATGCCCCTCACGGGTCCAGGCAGCCTAGAGGCTCTGACACATCCACTCCTCCCCTCTGCCTCTGTCTGATTTCAGCCCGTTCTCTCTGAACCTTTCCCGGGCATGCGTCTTCTTGGAAATAGCCAGGAGAGTAATCTTAAATAAATAGCCCTGTCTTTCACTGCCTGGGTCTCCAGCAGAGCCTGCTGGCAGTGACTGTGCGGTACTGGCAGAACCACAGATGAGAGGAGCCACAAGGTTTCTGAGACAATTCAATCTCCTCCTCTTTTACCCGTGAGACCCAGAGAGCAAAAGAGGCTCGAGGAACAGTCATTTCCTCAGACAGGTTCTCCCTGGTCCAGCCCACCCACTAGTCTCCCCCACCCAGCCTCCTGATTCCCCAGGTCCTAGCTCTGGGTCCATTATTCTTTCCACTGCACTTTGCTGCCTCAAGCAAACCTCAACAGAATCTCCTCAGAGGAGAAAGCACTCAGGCCCCCAGCTAGAAACCAAGGAGGGGGCACGAGCCATCCACAAACTCCAAGGCCAGGCGCTGGTTAGATAAATAATGGCGGATCCACGCTAACAAGTGAAAAAAGACGATGTAAAAAAATCATGAAAAATATCTGAGTGAAAAAGCATGATACACGCCAGTTTGTACAGGTTGACCCTATTTTGATTAATGCACACACACAGATGCAGAAAAGTCAGCAAAGCATTAATTATGGTTGTTTCTAGATGGCAGGAATACGAATTATTTTTTCTTCTGTCTCACTGTAGATATTTTTTTCTACTTGGAGATTTCTTGAATGGTTTACAAAAATTAGAAGTTAAAAAATAAATTTTTCTGGAGCTCCTGTCATGGCACCATGGAAAAGAATCCAACTAGGAACCATGAGGTTACCGGTTCAATCCCTGACCTCACTCAGTGGGTTAAGGATCTGGTGTTGCCGTGAGCTGTGGTGTAGGTCACAGACGCAGCTCTGAGCTGATGTTGCTGTGGCTGTGGTGTAGGCCGGCAGCTACAGCTCTGATTAGACCCCTAGCTTGGGAACTTCCATATGCCGCAGGTGCAGCCCTCAAAAGCAAATAAATAAATAAATAAAATTTTCCAATGCGCATGGCCTGGTATGACAGGATGAGAAAGAGATAAATAAAATCTGTTTAAATTTAAAATTTTTTATGAATTAAAAAGGAAAATCACATTTTTTTTTAAACCTATGATGAGATCCTTCTTTATTTCACAAGTGTAGGGATAATGGCATGGTTCTCTCAATGGGGCACAGCCAGTGAGCCAAGAACCTGGCCTTGGCTTCTGCCACAGCCAGTCACGTGGGCCCAGTTCTGCCCAGGCCCAGGTCAGCACAGACTGACGGAGCCTGCTGGGCGGCCAGGCCCTGTAGGGGACCCAGAGGGCCATGTGCTACTTCCTGTGGAGCTCACTGCAACACGGGAGGAGGATGCTCACCCAGGAAATCGTTAAACACCCCAGTAGGATGTGGCTTAGATTTGCCAGAGGATGTTTCAGCCTCTAGAAGATTCTAGGACATGGTGATCAGGAGTACAGCCTGGGGTCTGTTCCCAAAGAAGACTTATAGCTAGGGAGTAGAGGGTGAGGTGGAGTTAGGTTTTGAAAAAAGGAAGAATCTAGACAGGTGACAGCAGGGAGGGCATTTGGGCTGAGTCACCACATGGGCAAACTCCCAGGAAGGGAAGCAGGTAGGGCTGCGCAGAAGACAGGGAGGAGCCTTGACATCTTGACTTCTTGGAACAAGGAGCCTACAAAGGCGAGCTCCAAACAGCCTGGCAGGAGGGATGGGTTGGAGTCAGAGAGAAGAGAAGGAGCTGGGGGTGGGGGAGCCTTGCAAGAGTCAGAAGTGTCACTGCTGGAAAGGGCCAGACTCCCCTCGGTGAGCCCCACGGTGGGCCTGGCCCAGCATTAGGGACTCCATGCATAGTCATCTCGTGGACTCCTCACAGGGCAGCAGAACAGGGGGCGGACCCACATCAGTCAGATGCAGACCCAAAGTCCAGCTCCACCAGTGATTGGGCAAGTGACCTTGCTCCCTCCCTCGCAAGGTGGTGATGGAGCTTCAGGAAAATAGACAGGACACCCAAAAAGCAACCCTGAGAGGGTCTAGAATTACAAGCAGTGATGGGAAGCCACAGTGGGGACTAGTCTGAGAACCAGGAGTTCAGAAGCACCCAAGAACAGATAGTGAGAGAGATGTGCTAAGAGACAGAGGCCAGCAGAGCCTGACTGATGACACTAACATATGAAAACCCGAATGCACAGGATTAGAAAAGTGAAAGGTCAGCCAGAGAAGTAAACGCTGACGGTGCCTGTGCCAGCCCTGTCTGCAGGAGAGGGGCCCAGTAAGGCCCAGCATGCCTGCCTGGCCAGGTCTGGGGCCAGCTCAGCAGGCTGTTAGCCTCTGATACTATTCAGTATTGCAGCCACTGGCTATCTCTCTGGCTTACCTTCCCAGGGCACTGAGCAGCCTCTGGATGCTGTGGCTTTCCATCTGGGTGGCCTGCAGGGGGAGGGTGTCCTAGCCCAGCAGAGGCAGTAACACTTGGCCTGCAGTCATACTACTCATTAAAAATGAATTGACTGGTTTATACATCAAGCTCACCCACCAGGTTTAGCATGAATCAGCATCTCTGAGTCCAGCAAATTGAATTTGTTCTTGCTCTCCAGCTCCATGTCTGCCCAGGTCCAAACCACTCTCAGCTCCTGCCTGCATGGCTGCCCCAGTCTCTTCCACGGTCCCCCTGTGGCCACTCGGGCCCTCCTCAGGTTTATTCTCTACAGAGCAGCCACAGGGATCTTTCCAGAAGCCCAACTGGATGCCCTCTTTATCTATTTATTTTGGCTGCGCCCACAGCATGTGGAAGTTCCCAAGCCAGGGATCGAACCCATACCACAGCCATGACCTGGGGAACTACAGTGACAATGCTGGATCCCCAACCCACTGAGCCAGAAGAGAACTCCAGATGCCCTCTTTAAAACCTCCAGTGGGTTTGTTCCCTGGCCCAGGGCTGTGAGTTAAGGATCCCGTGTTGCCTCTACGGCTCGGATTTGATCCCTGGCCCAGGAACTTCCATACGCTGCGAGTGCAGCCAAAAACAAAAATAAAAAAAACCTCCAATGACTTCCCATCAAAATAAAACAAACTCATCAAAGCTGCAGGTCCTGCATATGGCCCATGCTTCAGCTCTTACCATGAACCAGCCCGTACTGCCACCATCACTGTGATGACTGTGTCCCCCTGGCTTTCTGTTGGCACCTCAGTCACACTAGGCTTGTTCGTGTCTTGGGGCTTTGCCCTCAGTGGTCCCTCTGTGTAGATGGTGGGCTGTCCCCTGTCTCTTGGCAGCTCTCACCCTTCAGATGTCAATCTTTGTATCCCTTGACCACTCTGTCTAAAGTGGGTTCCTCTTTTTTTTTTGGGGGGGGAGGGGGTTACAACTGTTTGTTTTGTTCTGTTTTTTGTCTTTTTAGAGCCGCACCCGTGGCACATAGAGGTTCCCAGACCAGAGGTCAAATTAGAGGTGTAGCCGCCGGCCTATGCCACAGCCACAGCAATGTGGGATCTGAGCTGTGTCTGCGACCTACTGCAGCTCATGGCAACACCGGATCCTTAAATCACTGAGCGAGGCCAGGAATCAAACCCAAGTCCTCAGGGATGCTAGTCAGGATCGTTAACTGCTGAGCCACAACGGGAACGCCTTCAGCTGGTTTTTTGGTTTTGCCATTTTAACCACTTTTAAGTGTAACAATTCAAGGGCATTAATCACATTCACGATGCTGTACAACAATCACCACTGCTTCCAAAATTTTTCATCACTTCTCAAACAGAAATTCTGTTCCCATGAAGCAAGCATGCCAAGTTTGGTTTTTTTCATAAGTTCAAAAATAACTTATATTTATTGATCGACTCATTTGTTTCTATTCCTCCTCTAGAATATAAACTCCACCAAGACAAAACTATCTGTTTCATTTTCCACTTTTCCCAGGGCTTAGTGCAGTTCTTGATAAATAACAACAACAAAGCGAATATTTATAAGGTTTGCTATTTTACCAAGGCATTGATCTAAGCATTTTCACATCTATTAACTCGTTTAATCTTCATAATAGCCTACAATAGGTAGTCTTTTTTTTTTTTTTTTTGGCTGCACCTACAGCATACAAAAGTTTCTGGGCCAGGGATGAAACTTGCGCCATAGCTGTAACAACACCAGATCCTTAACCTGCTAAGCCCCCAAGGAACTCCTATAATAAATAGTCTTAGCATCTCCATTTTACAAAAGAAACTGAAGCACTGAGAAGTAAAATAATTTGCCCAAGATCACACAGCTAGTAAACAGCAGTCCCAGAAATTTGAACTCAAGAGAACCTGGGGTCAGATGGGTGGGTAGACAGATAAATGGAAAAACACATGGGTGACGGGTGGATGGAACACCGAGACAATTTCCAAGTCTAGAGACACCTGGGCTGCATTCACCTTGGGAGACTTTCTGGCTACCATCCAGCCAGCCTGTCCTGACAACCTATCAGACCTTGAGCACCTGACTTCCATCCAAACTCCTAATATGATCATCCTTGTTTTACTGATGAGGACACACAGGCCCCAAGAGGACAACCAATTTGCCCAAAGTCACAAGGCTATGCCAAGTCTCTCTGGCTTCAAAGTCTGTCCCACTATATGGCATTTCAGCAGCCTCAGGGGGTTTGTCCTGTACTAATTTCTCCCAGGGATGTAAAGCTAGCTAAGGAAAAACTTCCCAAGATTGAAAGGCAACTACGCTGAGAAGTGTTGAATTCAGAATCAGGACCACTGTTTCTTTTTTCAGTTCTGCCCCTTCCCATCTGATGGGCCTTGGGCAAGTCACTTCTCCATGCTGAGCATCAGTTTCCTTTTTTGTCAAACAGGGACGAGAGGCCCATCATCTCACATCAGAGCAGGGCTGTGTAGAGAAAAGATGTTTCAGAGAACAAAAGGACTTTGAAATGCAAAAGTCCCAGTCACACTAAAGACAAGAGATTCTCATCTCATCACAGATGTTGATGATATAGGTACTGAAAGTGTGTCTTTGCATATATATGCACAGCAGTGGAACAGCACGAAGGCACCCACAGCCAGGAGTGTCCATGGTTATGAGCAATTACTCCCTAGCCAGGAAGGCTCTCTTCTACATCTGAGACACTGACGATTTCTGCCCAGGCGTTTGTGGAAATTCTGAACCAGGTAGGAAGGAGCGGAGAGAGAAAGAAATGGACAGGGTGTGGAAGACACCAAAACACCAAGAGAATACTAAGCAGAAAGTGAGATTCTTCTGTTCTGAATGATGTAGGATGTTTTCAATGATGACAGTTTCTAAGACAATCCTTCTTGCTTTTGGAGGAAGTCAGGAAGCACACCTTCCCCTCCTACAATCCCCTACAACCATCTCCTGGGCTGCTGGTCCCTGCATGCACCCCCAGGACCAAGCCGTGCTCAAAGAAGCAAGATGCTGAGCTCTTGGACTGTCCTTTGAACCCCCTTGCCTCCTGATTTCTGCTTGCCTTTGGCCAATGGGAGGCACTGGCAGATGAGAGTGTGGAAACAGAGAGAGGCAGATGTATATCTTCCCAGTTGCCCTCCCTATGGTCCTGGTGGTGGCTGAAGGCCTCTGTGACAGCTCCTTGCACAGACCCAGCCAGCACTGAATTCCGGTAACCCCATTCCCTCCTTCTGCTCATTCAAGCTGAAGGGACGTAACAGTTTCCATCACTATGAGTCTCTAGGTACCCTTTGTGGGTTCCCTTAACCCTGCCCTCAGCCTTATAAACATCTCCAAGTGGAAGCATCTGAATGGAATTCTGTTTTCTTCCAGAATCTGACCGATACAGCACCTTACACTAAACAGAGGGAGGGGAGGAGAAATTGGGAAGAGGCAGTATAGACTAGTGGTTAAGGATAACACAGGAGACCAGGAGATCTTGAACACCCCCTTACCCTCTCTGTGCCACCCCTTACCCTCTCTAAGCCTCAGTGTCTTCATTTGTAAAATCACCACAACAATCTTACCCACATCACAGGTTTACTTTGAAAATTGAATCAGATCATGCCTGTAAAGCACCTACATGCCAAAAACCACAGTTAGGCCTCAAGAAACATTAAACTTTTCATCTTTAGTATTGAGTCTGAAGGCTCAAATGTTAACAATAACATTTCCTTGGAGCAGGAATTACGGACTTTTTTTTTTTTGGCTTTTTAGGGGGTTCTCTATGTTACACAATTTTTCTACTATGAGCATCTATTACTTTCGGAGTCAGAAGAGAAAAAAAAAAAGAATTAAAAGAAAAAACACAGTGAGAGAGAGAGAGAGAGCCTATTAAGACTTATGCTTCCTCCTGGGGAAGATGTTACTTCCCATTGGGATTTCCCCAGTGCAGAGCAGTCACTCCCTCGAGTGACAATCTCCAGGTGAACAGAAATGAAATGACTGCCTGTGATGAGGGAAGAGGGGGACCCTGTGTCTCCCTCCCAGCCCAGCCCCTGATGGAGGCAGGGGGTGGAAACCAGAGCTGGGTGCACAGTCACTCTTACTGCTGCTCAGGTCCATACACGGCAGTGGGGAGACAGCAATTTGTCAGAGGCTTGTGGTACCCATGGGCATTAAATAAAACCAAGCAATGTGAAGAGGCTGCCACCCGTCGGCACTGGCTTCTTGCCCAAAGGTTTCATGTGCCACCGTGGAGCCACAGACTGATGTGCGGTTGTAGGCCAGGGACCACGTGACATGGCCAGAAGTGCGGAGTAACAGCATCAGAAAGGAGAAGCGCCTTCCGCATGGACCGCACTGATGACTGCAGAGGCAGACGGAAACCTCAATGTAGCGGGACATCCTCTGAGAGGCGGACAACGAGCTGGCTGTCTGCCGGGCTTTGTCTCCTTTGAGCTCAACAAGGGCTACACGAGATAGGTGGGCTTATTCCCCAGGCTTGTTGAGCAGACTAAGATCACAGAGCTAGTCAGTTCGAGTAGAGCCAGGACTTGGACCCAGGTCTGCTGGCTCACGGTCCCAGGCTCTTCCCCCTCAATCCCGCTATATCCCACCACCTCCAACTTGCTGCTAACCATGTAACCAAAGCTACCGTTGCTCTGGATGTAGAAATAATAACAGCAGTTCAACTGCTCCCACAAGCAGGGTGCTTTACAATCTAAAGGATCCTTTTATAATCGTTTCACTTGGACTTCACCCATCAGCAGTTGGTGAGAGGGAGCATGGAACAGCAGTTACAAACACAGGCTTTGGAGCAGTCAGTCCTGGCTCCACTGGCTTGGGGACCTGGGGCGAGTGACTTAACCTTTCTGAGAGCCAGTCTGAGCATGTGAAAGACCTCCTCCACCTCAAAGGCATTTAGTGAGAGTTAAATGAGACAAGGCAGTGAAGCTCACTCAGCACCATTTCTGCCACAGAGCAGATACGCAGTCAGTGGCAGCGATGGCTCTCATCAGTAAGGCTGTCACCGCCAGACAGGTGGACAAACTGTGGTCCTGGGAAGGTCAAGAACTTGTCCAAGGACACTCAGGGTATAAGCAGCCGTGTGGCCCAGGCAGCAGCTTACAGCAGCCAAAGGGAATTTGAAAATTATGCAGGTGAGCTCCGTACTGGGTGAATGAAAGGAAGAGTTCCCCTGAGACATCCCCACCCTTTGAGGGTGACAGAGACAGACCTCCTTCCAGAGCCCAGTCCTAGCATCCTTGCCGCTCAGGTTGCACTGAGAAGGGAGAAGCAGCAGGCTTTCTAAAGCAACCCTTCGCCACCTCGCTGTTTCTGAATCTATCTCACTTGATTTTCTTTGTTTAAGCATTAGGAGAGTTCATTGTCAGCATTATTTAGAGTACAGTAAAATTGGAAACAACTCTAAATGTTCATCAATGGGGGCTGGCCAAATGAACTAGGATTTATCCACTGAAAAATGAATTACAAAAGCACTACATATATATTGGGGACATCTTTGGGATGCATTTTATATATACTGACATGGAAGGATGTCACTATATAAGACGAAAAAATGTATATTATAAAATAATAATGCAATTTATGGTCCCATTCTGGTTTATACGCTTATGTAAGCATAGAAAATATTCCAGAAGGACCCATACCACACTGTCCTCATTGGTTACTTCTGGAGAGGAAGATTTTGGTTGGGGAAGCAAGGAGAGGATATGCACCTTAATTACTAGCATTTTCCCCATAATTTGTTTGTAATTAAAACTAAAGAACAAGGAGTTCCCTGTGGTGTAGCAGGTTAAAGATCCGGCATAGTCACAGCAGCAACTGGGGTTGCTGCTCTGGTGCAGGTTCTATCCCTGGCCCGGGGACGTCCACATGCCATGGGCACAACCAAAAAGAAAAAAGAAAAAGAAAAGAAACAATATAATATTTTTTTAAAAGGTTTGTTTTGATCAGTCTTATTTACTTCCCACAGTACCTGCTGTAGCACCACTTCTGCCTGTTCTATTCCAATCTGTATCTATGGTCAGACCTAATTTTATACCACTTTAATCTGAGTGCTCACAGTTTTATGGTTTTTTTTTTCCATTTCACATTAATTGTATCAGAAATATTTCCACATTATTATAGGCATCATTATCATCACAGCTAACATGCATGGCTGCTTCACTATGTGCTAGTTCCCAAGCTAAGAACTGTACATGCCCTAAAGCATTTAGTCTTGACCTGAATGCAGGTACCTGGCCCTAAACGCAGGTACTCAGATTATCCACATTACAGATGGGGAAACCGAGGCTTAAGAAGATGAGCAGGTTTGCTAAGACCTTACAGGTTGGTAAGGACAGAAACTAGACCTAAGCCCTGATCTCTGCACATCCCCAGTCCTTGCTAGGAACCTCTCCATCCTACTCCCCTCCCGGATACTGAGTGGTGAGCCAAGAAGAAGGTGGCAAGGCAGGAAGAGGAGACCCAGGTCCTGGGTCTTCCTACTTGCGTGACCTTGAGCTAGTCACTTCCCTTCTGTTTTGTTCACTCAATCAATTCTTCCACCAGACAAGCACTTGCAAATCACTCAGCCACACGCTGAGGATAGAACAATGAATAAAACATGAACCCAGCCCTCAAAGAGATCAGAGCCCAGCCTGAATTTTTTCCGTGTAGGGGAAGGCTCTAACCCTGGCCCCACCTCTGTCACAGGGACAGGAAATGAAGGATGCAAAGGAGCTTCACATGCGCACAGCTCCATACACTGCAAGGGTAAGTATTTCTGTGGCTGTTCACGGCTGCATATTATTTTATCCACTAGATGTTCCAAAATGTTCTCAATCATCTTCCTATTGTCGGGCATTTAGTCCCAATTTGCTGCTATTATGGAAGAAGCTCTGATGGGGATTCATCCAAAGGAAATTATGCAAAAGGAAAAAAAAAAAGCCAGATGCACAAAGAAGATACTGCACAACCTTCGGAATGACTGAAGGGAGAGAAAAGTCTTTCATCTTAAACTTACGAGGCTATAAACCACATTCACGCCCCTGTGGCCTTCCCCACCCCAAACTGCCCCCCACCCCCAGCCACAGGGATGAGGGGGACCATTTTAGTGCATTTTCAACCTTTCTCCCTCCTTGGCCCTCCAGGGCCACAGGGCTGCTCTTTTTCCTGCAGGCTATAGTCCATCCTCTCCTTGTGGTTCTCATAGCTGCTACAGGGACCTTCTCAGACATGGTTCTGTCACACCCCAATGCATGCCCCATTCAGATCAAACACCTGCAAAGGTTCCCAGAGCCTCCAGGCTCCGGTGGAGTAGAAATACCTTAGCCTGACATTTGAGAGAGACTAAAGGGGAAGAGAATGTTTACTGAGTCCCTGCCAGCACGGCACTTAGATCCTTTCTATAACAACCACCATCATGTGGTCTCAGTGAGATAGGTATTCATCCTGATTTTACAGATGAGGAAACCGAGGCTCAGATCAGCTAAGTGATATGCCTAAGAGCATGTGGCTAGTAACAGTGGAGCTGTAACTAGAGCTCAGGTCTGGCAGATTCCAGAGTTTTGCCAAAGACCCAAACACAAGCTGACTTTCTGAGTCACCTCCCAGTACCCTCAGCCCCCTACACCATCTGCTGCATACACACCAAGGCCGCTTGCTCTTCAAAGATACCCCTACTTCCCTCCCCCCTGACATGGGGAGAGGGTACCCTGCCCCCACAACTATCAAAATTCTACCTAGCCTTTGGTGCCCAGTGCAAAGGCCTCAATCTCCTTGAAGCCTTTCCTGATCACTAAAAAGGGGATCCATGCTTACATAGGCAATGGCATACCCTTGACCTCCCCGGGTCAAGTCCCCATCCCTCCAGGGTAGACTGGGAGCCTCCTGAGGGGAGCGATGTTTTTCCAGAGGCCATATAGGTAGGACCTGCAGGAGGTACTCGGGAGATTTTTCAAATCGAACAAAACCAAACATGACCTCTGAGAAGAAACTGCTGGCTGCTGGCATGACCATCAGGAATGTGGCTCTGACTCACACTGCCGGGATGTGAATCCTAGCTCCCCCATGACCTAGCTGTGTGACCTTCAGCAACTGTCTTCCCCCCCCCCCCCCCTCCCCCCCCCCCCCCCCCCCCCCCCCCCGCTAAAACTCTGTCCCCTTAATCTGTAAAATGGGAAGAAGAATTCCAACTGTAAAGGGTTTTGTGAGGCGTGTATGAGAAGATTTTGACAAGATTGTATGTTAAGTCCTTAAAACAGTATCTGGCATATAATAAGTGCTCGATAAATGTTGGCTGCTACTATTCTTACCCACAGGCCTCCCACCCACAGAGGAAGCAGTGCCAGCCTGCTCCCACCTGTCCGCCCAGGCTCAGGTCCCCTCCCCACAGGGCCTCCTCGTCACAGTCTCAGCCAGGGCCCCTGCATTCCCTCCCTTGTATTTTCTGGCCAATGAGCTCCTATCAAATGTGGCAGAGGCGAGTGGCAGGGCCAACCAGTCTTAGAGCCGACAAGCCTTCCCTCATAGCCAAAGGGAGTCCAGAGTGTCCCCACTTCTAAGGATCCTGGCCAGGAAGCAGAAGGCCACAGCCAATCCCTCTCTCAGGTTTTCAGCCGGTACCCCTCTGCCTCTACCCCTTAGGACCATAGGAACACTCGGGCCACAGGGCCACCCTTGCCTCTTAAGATCCAACATGCAGTCCTCTCCACCTGCACCAACCCTGGTGCATCGGTTGTCTGGCTCTGCTAGACACCAACCTGGTGCTCCCAAACACTGCCCCCAGTAAAACGTCATGGTGGAGAGAGGGGCTCTGGACTCAACCACACACTTTCCAGCTATGTAACCTCAGGCAGGTGACACAGTCTCTCTGAGCCTTACTCATCTGTATAAAGTGGAATAATAATAGCACCCTCCTGTCAGGGTTGCTGTGAGATAATGCAAAGTACTTATTGCCCCAGTGCAAGGCAAACACTAAGTACTCAATAAATGTCCTTGCTCTGACTGGCTAATCATTGGTATTACTCCAGATAGAGATTATTATCCTCTTTTAATAAGTGGGGACACAGAAGCTCAGAGAGGATCCCAAGGATATCCACGCTGGCGCTAACACAGAGGTACCTCTCACCTTGGCTGGTCTGGTGAGGAGACCCTCTACTCCCCACCGAGGCTCAGGCCCAGAACATGCCTGGGCACCCAGCATCCTCTTGGCTCTGGACCCTCCCAAAAGGGACCAGCGCTACCCTGTTACCTCATCCCTGTGATAATTAAAAGGTCCATTATCTATGAGGCAACCTGGCCCTTCCTCCTCACCCTTTGGGGCAAGGGCTGGGAGATCAATGTAAGGGCCCCTCCCAAGGGTTAGCCTCAGGCTCCATGCCGTCCCGTAATGCCTGGAAGCAAGCATTTGAGCTGTAAGAAACCCAAGCCAGTTAGAAGAGCAGAGTACATTAGCACTGGCTCTTACCCAACTGCCTATGACCTTGGATAAGTCATTCTCCCTCTCTAGGCCTCATTCAATGCTTCAATATTTATTGAATGAGAACTACAGGTCCAAGCATTGCTCTTACGCGCTTTCTGTGGAAGCAGCCTTCCATGAAGCTCACAGCACTGGGTCCAGGGAACTGTCACGTGGCCTGGGAAGGGTATAAATAGGAATAATGCCCCCTGAGCTGATCTCCTCTAGGACTGCCTTAAGGTGCCCCTCAAGGAACCATGCTCTGCATACACAAATATGGCGCATGGGATCACCAGGTAGGCATGACCTCAAACTGGCCAGCAGAAGCCAACTTTATCCCTGCATGGAGCTGGCAGAGCCTCCCTAGGCCACAGTGGCTCAGAGAGGAGGCTGGCACAGGCTGCCTCTGCCGCAGGCTCCATCTGGGAGGAATGGGTGGGCAGACCGACACACAGTTGCCTCTATTCTCCACACCCTTGCCCAGGACGGGCAGCACCGATTCTTCCAGGAGCTTCTGAGGGCACTATACGTATCCCTAGCTCTCAACTTGGCCCAGCTGCTAACTGAATCTGGAAGCCTCCTAATGCTGGGAGGTGAGGGAGGAACGGAGCAGGTGAATGCCACAGCCCCGGAAAGGCCCTAAACCCAGCCTTTCACTCCCACCTTTGGGTGCAGAGGAGGAGATAGACAGATCCAGAAGTGAAGGCAGGATCACAAGGCAGTCTCTCCCCCACCAATGTATTCTCAGAGTTGGGGGTGGGGGGGGCGGCAGGCGCAGGGGGAGCAAGGACCATGGCCAGCAGCCGCAAAGGCAACCTCAGAACTCCCTCCAAGTCCTTGTCTAGCCCCCAAGGTTCCGTGGGCCACTCAGCGTCATAGCTCTGCCAGACAGTGGCCTTAGCACCTGATAAGTATCCTGGTAGCTGTGGTCACTTGCCCTGCTCCCAAGACCCCAGCCTCTTGGGCCCTTGGATGTTCCCAAGTGTGAAGGTGCCAGACACAACCCGGACCCACAAGTCCTCTCCCTCTAATGGGTGGGGGCAGCCTCAGGCCAGGACAAAGCCAGGCCAGAACCGCAGAGGTCCTAGGGCTTTCTATCCCCCCAGCTTTGGGAGACTTGGAAGGGAGGTGGGATGGGAAGTGAGCCTAGAGTGGTGAAAGGTCTGCAACCAGAGGGTGACCGTGAGGGTGAGAGCTCCCCAACGTCCCAGCCTCCAGCCAAGTGACTGGCCTGCAGCATCTGAAGCCTGGACAGAGATGTCCGGAAAGCTCCGGGCCTCCACAGGGGCGACAGGAGTGGTCCCAGGGAGCAGAGTGGGCCAGCCCAGCACCCAGCAACCGTTCATCCCTACAGCAAGCACCAGCCCCCGCCTGCCCACCTCTCCCTCCAGGCCCTGGGGAGGCTGCAGACCTGGGAGGTAGGGAGGAACAGCAAGGACCTCCCCGAACTGCCCAGAGGGCCCACAGCCCGCAAACTCAGTTCCTCCCGGTCTGCCCCCGTCGTCCCCCAGGGCTGAAGGCTGGGCCTCCACGTACCGAGCCCCCAGCCCCTAGTGCCACCTGATCCCCGCCCCTCACGTGCCTACCTGGGCCTGGGGGTCCCCATCTCGGGCAGCCTGGGCGGGGGGCGCCCCCTCGGCTCCTGCGGGCCAGCAGGCCGCGGGGCGGGGAGGGTGCGCGGGGCGGCGGCGGGCTCTGCGGAGCAGCCTGTTCCGCGACACCCCCGCCCGCTGATGGATGCCGACTGCAGCAGCGGCGGCGGCGGCGGCTCGGCGTGCGCCGGGGGCTGGGCACCGTGCCCACAGCCCCGGGCCTGGCGCCCGACGCGCGGCCAGCCCCCGCCCCCGCCCGGCCTCCGCGCCCAGCCCGGGGGCAGCCGCGGCGCGCCTGCCTGCTCCCTCCCGGCGGCCCTGCCCCTGCCTCCGCCTCCTCCCCTCCTGCCTCCCTCTCCGTCTCCCCCTCTCTCCCTCTCTCGGGCTCCCAGGCCACCTCCTCCCCGGCGCTGCCACACCGGCAGTTTCCGGACCACTGCGGGACTGAGCATCAGAAGCCAAGTCCTGCGCCTCCGCTGCCCCCCACGCCCCGGCCCCCACGCCCCCAGCTCTTCCCGCCCAGGCCAACCCCTCTGGGAGGACTCGGCCAAGAGAGAGAGGGAGAGGGAAGGCGAGGAGGGGAGAAGATCCTTGACTCAGAAGGGGTGACTCAGCCTCAGTGGGCCTCCCAGCCCACCGAGCCCAGTCGGATACCCTCACCTACCCCCACAGCTCAGAGCAGGGCAGAGCCTCCCTGGCAATCAGCACTCTTCCCCCTCCAGAGAGGTCTCCCGTATGCCTGTGTGTATATGTGTGCATTTGTCCATCTGTGCTTCCCTGACAGTGACCATAAGTTGTAAAGGTGGGCCCGTGTACAGACGTTTCTGGATGTGCCGGGTGCATCCAGGATCCAGGATGGTGGGGGATGGGGGGTGGCCAAAGAACCTGTGACACTGGCCAAGGGGCTCAAAATCAAGTGAAGCCCTGCTCCCCACCTCCCCCAGCACTATTATAACAAAAAGCGTCCAGACCACCTTACGAAATCCACAGGCCAGGACTGCCAACGGCCTGGGTTCAAGTCCAGCTCTGCCATGGATCAGCCAGTACCTTGGGGCATGTTGCTCTCCTGCTCTGGGCCTCACTTTGCCAACAATGAAAGAAAGGACTGGATGTACCCATTTCTAGGGGTCCCAGAAAGGCCTGGGGAAGGCCTAGAAAAAATAGTGTGTAACCCACAACATGATCCCCCAGGATTTCTCCTCATGGGTCCACGTTTGCAGCCCACATGACCCCTGCTCCCTAACCACCACCATGACCATCCCAGGCATGCACATCTATTCTTTCTTTCCTCAAATAATTCCTGAGTACCTACTATGAGCCAGCCACCATTCTAGGCACTGCACAATCCATCACACTGGAAACCGCAGAGGTCCAAAGCTGGGAAGCCCCCAGATAAGAACCAAGCCAGCACCCCACCCCCCACCCCCATGCTGCATTTCCTTCAGAGTCAACCTCACCACCAGGCGGTGTCCCTCATGAACACATCACCAGCATCCATCTCTACTCCCACACTCCAGGGACAGGCAATTCCCTCCCTGCCCTCTGCCCTCCCAAGACGGCTGCTCCACCATGGTGACCTCTTCCACCCCAGGTCCCAGTACCAACCCCAGGTCCTCCACAGAATGAGGCTGCGTCCCCTCCCCAGCATCTCTCTGAGAGTCCAAGATAGCAACTCTGTCCCTCTCCCCACCCCCAGACCAAACCTTCTCTTCTCCAGGTTAAACATGACGAACTCCTTCACCAAATGTTCCCAAGACACAGCTTCCACGCCTTCACTCTCTCTACTGCCCATTAGGCTCAGGAGTGGTCAGAGAGCAGAAGGAAACCAGCTCCTCCCAGTCCTAGAGAAGACACTCTCCCACTAGACAGGAGACAGGAAGATGGACAAATAAGCACAGGGCCAGTTCACAGGAGGACTAGAGTCCTGCTGGGCAGACTTCCTACTCATTTCCTCCTTTGCCTTCAGACTCCCCAGCTTCCCAAATTTAGTTCTTCCCAGGAACTCCCCAGGCCCTCAGGGGTGTGGTCTTGGGCAAGTCACTGTGCCACTCTGGGGGTGCTTGAATTCAATTCACCACACATTTATTCAAATGGATGAATGAAAGATCAGTAAAACTTAGGAGTAACAACAGATGAACTTATTGTTTCATACACACATATGCTAAGAGATTTCTGACTGCTGGCAAGTATTTTTTTTCCAGATTGACTCTCAGCCTCCTCTGCTTGTGGTCCTCCCAACCCTGGGCTCCTGTGGGCAGGACAAAGCCAAGGGGCCAGAGCCCTCCGTTCCTCCTGGTTCAGCCCTCCCTCCCTCGACCCCCCTCCCCTTCCTTTCTTTCCCCAGGCTGGAGCCTTCCCCCTCCTCCCCTGGGGCAGGGCCACTTTCCCACCCTCCTCAGCTAGATGGAGACTCTCACTTTCCCAGAAGAATCAAGACTACATTCCAAAGACCAAGGCCAAACATTCCCAGACCTCAGTTTGGATTTACACCCAAAGGGTCCAATTCCCTTCAGGTCAGTGGAACCATACAGAAAATTGGGCTTCTATGTCATCATTATTTTTCTATTACTATTATTGACTAGCATTTCTACTAGCACTTGCCAGTTTGCAAGGGACTTTCCTGTGCCATCTTCACATCTGGTGATATACTACCATGTTATAAACAGGCAGTCTCAGGCCCAGAGTGGCGAGTGACTTGTCTAAGGTCACACACACATAGTAACACTAGCTCTCTGGACCAGACACTTCCACTTCCCCTCACAATAACCTTTTCCAGAGCAATCTGATTGGGGTGGGGTGGGATGGGGGCACACTCTGAAGGACACATGGCCCCCTACAGGCATCAGTTGAAATCACTACCACAGTTACTCCGCTGCCTTCATTCCCAGGCCAGGGAAACTGAGGCACAGGACCAGGACCCAACCCAGAACCATATCTCATGAAAGCCCCTGTGAAGAAAGGCTAGGAGCCCAGGTGAAGGAAGAGGACACCCCCCCCCCCCGCCCCAGTGTAGAAGGGCTCTTCTGAATTCTGCTTTCAGCCCTGGCTCTGCCACTTCTGTGTTTCTTGGGCAGATGATTTGACCTCTCTGAGCCCCTTATAATATGGGAGAAATTCTTCCTCCCTACCTGAGTCACTGGGTTGCTGTGATGGGAGATCAGCAGATGCTAGCAGAAGAAAAGGGACAGAGTCCTTCAACCCCTCTCTGGTCTGCCTGGGAGGTAGGAGAAAGTCTTTCTTCTTCAATTTTAATGGGAGGGAACTTGATGGTGCAAAAGTGGGAGGATACAGGAAATGCCAGGAAAAGGATAGGACTGATTCACTCCATTAACTGGGAAGGCCAAGCACAAAGCACATGGTGTCAGCTACAGGCCCCCAGGGCCACTAGTGGGGCAGAGACTAAACCAAACATTCAATGAGGCCCCTAGAACCCCCATCCCCAACCCCTTTTATCTTTCTTTTTTTTTCTTTTTTTTCTGTTCTGGCCATCCCGCAGCACTTGGAGTTCCCATATGACAGGGATCAGATCAGAGCTGCAGTTGCAACCTAAGCTGCTGCCGCGGCAACACCAGATCCTTAACCCATTGTGCGGGGCCAGTGATCAAACCAACATACCAGCGCTCATAAGACGCTGCTGATCCCATTGCACCACTGCAGGAACTCCAGTTATCTTTCGAATGCGGAAACCAAGGCCCAGAGTAAAGTGGCAATTTGCCAAGATCCCCCCAGGTACTTGGTGGTCTCTGCCAAAGTCACCCCAAGTAGTCAATGGTCTCATGACTCCCAGCCATTAGGGACTCTTGATTCCTGGGTGGGCAGTGTGGGGTGGTGAGCATCCTGGTGCAAAGTTTTGTTTTTTTGTTTTTTGTTTTTGTCTTTTTAGGGTCACAAGTGCAGCACCAGTTCCTGGGCTAGGGGTCAATTTGGAGCGGCAGCTGCTGGCCTACACCACAGCCACAGCCATGTTAGATCCAAGCTGTTTCTGCGACCTACACCACAGCTCATGTCAATGCCAGATCCTTAACCCACAGAGCGAGGCCTGGGATTGACTTGTCCTCATGAACACTAGTTGGGCTCGTTACTGCTAGCTACAAGGGGAACTCCCTAGTGCAAGGATTTAATCTTTCATTCAGCAAGCAATAATGTTCACCCTGAGCCTGCGGAAGGCAAGAGGAATTGAGTTGACTCCGCCCTTGAATTCACAGTCAGTCCAATGGGGGAAAATGGCAACAACACCAGTACATTGGAGGTACTGTAAGATGAATCCCCACCACTTTCTGAGGACTTGCTCTGTGCCTGGTACCAGTCACACATTCATGTGTTTAATCCTTACAATAATTCTCTGGCATCAAAATTATTAACCCTTTTCACAGCTGAAGTCCCCGAGGCTCAGGAGGTTAACGACTTCCCAAAGTTCATCCAGCTAATAAATGGCAGAGCCAGGATGTGAATGCCAGGTCTGTCTGGTGCCAAGCCATGAGCTTCAACCCGTATGCTCTTCCCTCTCTCTTTAGGGCTCTGCTGACCCATCGGGTGGACACTATTCATATATGGCTACCGAGCACTTGAAATGTGCCTCATGCACAATGTAAGTGTGAAATTCACACTAGATTTTGAAGATTCAATAAAAGAAATGTAACATATCTCATTGATAATTTTTGTATGGATGTATTCAGTTTAAAAAAATATATCATTAGAATAATTTCATCTGGTTATTTTGGCTCTTTTTTTTCATGCGCCTACTAGAAAATTTAAAAATCACCTATGCAGCTCGCATGTGTGGCTCACATATTTCACAAGTTTAGATGTTCTGAGGTCCTAACCCAGCCCATGGGGCTCAGAAAAGGGTTCCTGCAGGAGGGGACACCTAAACTGAATAGCGTGAAAGGCAAGGTCATGGGGAGAAAAGTATGCCAGGGCAAGAGAGCTGCAGAGTATCTGGCTCTGGCCCCAGAGGGAAGCAGGGCCTGGGTGGGCTGAGCTGCAGCCCCAGGCAGCTGAGAGCCGGGCCCGCTTGAGGAGGAAGTTACCAGAGCCAAACTTTCCAGAGGATCATGACCCACAGGCCTGAGAAATTCTGCCGGACAAGGCTGTTCTCACTGATCCTTGGCGGTCTCTAGAAGGCACTGCAGGGCAGCTGTGTCTGGGCATAGAGAGCAGGCAGGGTGGATGGGCAGCAACGCCCACCTGGCAGGGACCTCTCTGCTCCAGCTGCCCTGACCGCCTCTCCTCTCCTTCGGTCTCCTGCAGGAAGCTGCCCAAAGCATGATAGTCCCCAGTGACCTTCCAGCCGAAACCGTGGGAATAACATTCTCCCGCATTAGGTCATATTCTGGTGTGGAATGATGACAAAGCTCCACAAAGGGTCACACAGTGTGAAGCATTTTTCTATACCTACTGTGATGGCATTGAAGAGCCGGAGGGCCATGGTTATCTCTGAGGAGGGGGCCAGTAGCAGGGATGCAGAGATTCACTAAAAGTGACCTTGAGCAGGGTCTAAACCTCTCTAAACCTCAGTTCCCACCTCTGTACAATGGTGATAACACCAACACCCCTTCTTCAAACCCCTAGGACACGGGAGGATACCCACAAAGGGCTTAGTGGACCCCTGTGCTACCATCAGTCTCTCCAAAGCCTCCAAGTCACCTCCCCTCTAGGAAGGTCACCCTCCCTGCCTCCTCTGCCCAGCCCGTCCCTCCTCTGGCCTGCTGGACCACACATCTCTTGTCTCTACTTCTGAATTTGGGGTTCAGTTGTCATGAGGCTCTCTGGCCTCTCCAACAAGGCAGCAGTTTATCAAAGGTGGGAACTTGGCCTTCCCTTCCTTTCCCTCACTTCTCCCCCTCTCCTCCCTTTGCCCCTCCCCCTACCTCTGTGCCCACAGCCAGGCCCCTGCACAGGTCTGGGCATCCCAGAGTCTCTCACAGCCCACTAGTGGCTTGGACACTTGGCCACCATCTTTTTTTTGATAGGCAATAAATAGATAATTATTAAAATAGGACGCTTGTGAGAGATGTAAGCAGACAGGCAAGAAGGCTCTGCCTTGACCATCATCTTTGAGCAAAAACAATGTGGACCCAAATGACTGCATATGCTGATCTCCACTGAGCATATCTTGAGGAGCTGGTCCCTCCCTGGAAGAGCCTTCCTCCCTACTCTCTGATGAAGCAACTCAAACCCCTCATCCCAACTCTGCAGACCTTTCACAGCCTGGCCTAACCTCATCAGCCTCATCTGCAGGGTCCATGTAGGCAGTTCTGTCAAACTGAATCACAAGGGCCCTGCCTCTCTGTTTTCGTGCATGTTCTTTCCTCTGCCTGGGAGACTCTTTCCGTTTCCCATGGTCTTTCATCCAGCCATCCTCCAGGAAGTCCCTCCTGATCCCCTGCTCTCTGCAACAACCCCTCCCAGATAGAAGGCACCTTTTAGCCCCTATCCTTCCTCTTGCACTCTGCCCTCCAGCCCTGGGATGTGTGAATTGCCCTGCCTAGTGCCCAGCTCAGAATATGTGCATGATGCATGTCCCTTGAGACACATCTGCATTCCCAGAGCCAGAGGCCAGGAAGCAAGCAAGAGTCAAGAGTTCACCCAGGATGCCAGGACCCTGCTAAGGCTGAGTTTTGTGACCCAAACTCCACCTCGGCTACATTTCTTAAGGGATCTCCACACTCCAGCTACCCCTGGGAAATCAGCCCTCTCCTAGGAGGTCTGGGAGCCATACTCCTGGAACATAAAAGATCTGGCGACGTTCCCACTGGATACAGACATCCGTTCAGCTGCCTAGAGTGTCAGCTGAGGTTTGCATCATCCCAGCATCACAGATTCCTTACAGTCAGAAGAGACCTTGGAGAGTATCACACTGAGGCTGGGAGCAGTGAGAGGCAACGGGAAAAAGGCTGTGTGTGTGTCGTGGTCCCCTGTGCCAGAAGATGCTGCAGCGACACCATCAATCAACATCATCATCATAGAGTGCATTTGAGACCCTGCTACGTACTGGCACTATGCCTAGAAGTACGCATATATTTTTAGTTTTTAACTTCTTACTTCTCTGTAAGGCAGAGATTATATATTTCACCTTGAATTTATGGGGAGGAAGCTAAAGCTCAGAGCAGATAACACACTAGTCCAAGGTCACACTGCTCATGGGTAGGGGGCCAGGACTCAATCCTAGGCATGCCTGATTCCAGAGCCTGTTTTTTCATCATTAATCCTGCACATATTGGGTTTAACACAAATTAACTGAGGAGATGCTGGCCACGTTTTAGTTCCTGTCTGTGGGGTAGTTACATAAATATGTGTAAACTTATGATCTGGGTACTTCTCTGGATTTATATAATAACTTCAATACAGTTTTTTGTTTGTTTTGTTTTTGTCTCAGAGATGAATCTATGCTAGAGATTTTGGGGATGTGACATACTTTTTTTGGCTATGCCCACAGAACTTCCCTGGCCAGGGATCAAACCCATGCCACAATAGTGACCAGAGCCACAGTAGTGACAATGCCAGATCCTGCAACTGCTAGGCCACCAGGGAACTCCTCGGGTGTGAAATACTCTTAGCATTAGAGTCTGAAGCTAGAAAGCTGGGGGGTTTTGGAGTTCCCTTGTGATGCAGTTGTCACTGTAGCAATTGCCGTGGCATGGGTTCTATCCCTGGCCTGGGAACTTTCACATGCCGCAGATGAGGCAAAAAAAAAAAAGATATATATTTTTTTCCTTTTCAACTATCTTTCCATTGCAGCAGGGACTGTTCTGAAGAACTCATAAACCCCCAAGCCGGATCCAGCAAAATTTCACCTGCTTTGTCCACTGCTCAGACCACAGCCATTTTCTTGCACTTATAGTCCCAGACCAAGTGTCACCTAGCTAATACTTCTCTTCCAGAAGTTGGCCTTGCTCTGCAGTCTTTGCAACCCTCTCGTCATCCACCCGTCTGCCCCAGATGGCTAAACCAGCGGCTGTGTCACTGGCTAATCCTCAAGTTCATGAGATGGCCGGGCAGCCCTGTCTGGATGCTCCCATCTCCTCACACCAGGCCAGGCTGGACAGAGAAGCCATCCATGTATGTAAACAGTCTTCTGCTTGGGCAGCTCTTGCTGGACTCTCCTGGCCAACTGGGCCCTCTGTGGCTTTTATCTTCCTGCCCAAAATAACCATTGGCTTCAGTGACTCTCTGGGCACGAATCAGACTCTCGTGAGAGCCTGTGGCAGCTTGAAGACAGGAAGGGCACATTATCCGTCTTTGTTTCCCCAGTGCATCAGGGCAAAGATTTGTGGGATTTATTGAGCGCCTCTGTGTGCCTAGAGGGACTGGTGCTGGGGCCCAGAACTCACTAGAAAACACAGTCACGCACTTAGGAAGCTCAAAGTTTAGGAAAAGAGAGAGTTCCTGTTGTGGCACAGTGGATTAATGATCCAGCTTGTCTCTGTGGCATTGCCAATTTGATCCCCAGCATGGTGCCACAGTTGTGGTGTAGGTGCAATGAGTGTGGCAGAAAAGGTAAAAAAATAAAATAAAAGGGAAAAGAGAGAAAACGCTAATATCAGCCAACTGCTATAGAAGGCTAAAATACTAAAGGCTGTAGGAAAGGGAAAAAGTGTTTTGGGGAGTTCAGAGGAAAAAGAGATGAGAGAGGAGCAGGTGTCAAAGAAAGTTTCAAGGCAGAGGTAGTATTCAGGTTGAGCATTAAAGCCTGGGCAGAAGAACCATCAAGATGGAGAAGATAGCAGGAAACAAGGCACAGGGATGTTCACGGTAGACTCAGGTGACGGGCCTTGAATGGCCTGGAGTCAAGGATGCTGAGGGTTGAGGCTGGGGCTGGAAAGGCGTATGGTGCCCAAGGGAGCCTCAAATGGCCTACCAAGGGGTTTCCTGCACTGTTGAACAACTAGCCACATGTGACTATTTAAATTAATTACAATGGGAAAAAATGTGAATTCATGGCCACATATGGTTAGTGGTCACCATGTTGGATAGTGCAGATACAGAGCATCTCCATCACAGAAAACAATTCTGCTGAATGGCACTGGTACAGCAGAGAATCCAGAAGACCGAGCAGAGCTGTGATATGATCACAGCTGGGCTTTAGACAGGTTACTTTTTTCCTGGTAAAGAGTAAGTGACTGGGGAGTTCCTGTCATGGCACAGCAGAAATGAATCGGACTAGGAACCATGAGGTTGCAGGTTCGATCCCTGGCCTCACTCAGTGGATTAAGGATCCAGCATTGCTGTGAGCTGTGGTGTAGACTGCAGACACAGCTCGGATCCTGCGTTGCTATGGCTGTGGCATAGGCTGGCAGCTATAGCTCCAATTTGACCCCTAGCCTGGGAACCTCCATATGCCACAGGTGCGGCCCTAAAAAGCAAAAGTAAGTAAATACATACATACATACATAATAAAAAGCCAAAAAAAAAAGGGTAGGCAACTGGAAGTAAAGTAGGCATTGCAATAATCCCAGTGAGATCAATAACCACATCTCTTCCCCATGTTCATCGCTTCCTATCAGTACGCAGGATAGCAGAGCACCATGGTTCTCAAAGTGTGGTCCCTGGACCACAGCATTACCCAGGGAACTTCCCAGTGTGCAGATCCTCAGGCCCCACCCCAGACCTACGAGGTTCAGAGCAGCAACCTGTGCTTCTATCAGCCCTCTCCCGGTTCTGATGCATGCTCATGTGTGAGACCCGCAAGCATAGAGGCTAGGAGCCCACTGGGGTTCTAGGCTCTCTCTATACCTCTACCTTCTGGAGTCTAGAAGACCTGGCTCCATATCCTGGCTCAGCTGTTCACTAGCTGTGCTTAATCCCTTTGTGCCTCAGTTGTATAAGGATTAAAGGGATTGATATATTTTTCTTAGAAGAATGCCTGGCATACACTAAGTGCTCAATGAACATGAATTACCATTTTTAATGCTCATGTGCCACTTCATCTAAACTCCTTTTTGATACAAAGTTGAAATCCTCCCACAGACAATGGGCCAGCATTTGTCTCTTACCAGTAGTGATGGGCTCCTGCATGTCCGTCATGTGATGATATTCCTAGGCCCACTCCCCCATGAAACCTGGATTCTAATCTTGGCTGTGAGATCTTGGGCAGTCATTTTCCTCTTTAGATTCAATTTCCTCACCTATAATGCAAGGGGCCTGGACAAGCGTAGTTCTCAACCTTTTATGGGTCATGGCTTCCTTTGAAAATGCGATAGGAACGGCAAAGCTTCTCCCAGAAAATGGCACACACCCAGACACACACACACTCTTATTATAATTGCAGGAATCAAGAGACCTCAAGACCTCTATGGACACTTGGATAAGAAACCTCGGCTAGATGGTCTCTAGTCATCCAGATAAAAAGACAACTGTATCTGTACCTAATTTAAAGGAACTCTATGTTAAAAATTTCACCCAAAAGATGAGATTTGAAATGGGCTTTCATAAGATTCAACTGTTGATAGGCTAAATGGTAAGCATCGCTCCCAGAGCCTACCCCCCACCCTTTTCATACTGCCTCTCAGCACTCTTCCTCCTCTTCCTGCTCCCCACCAGCTCCCAACTCAGCCCAGAATGATCACATAGTCCTGAAAGACACCCCTGCCCCCACCAGCTGTCTCTGGCTCTTCCAAAAGAGTAGGCAGATTGTCCCCAGCCATGAGGAGGTAAAAGAGGAGGAGACTGGCCTGCCTCTTATTCCCCCATCCCAAATGCCTGGCTCAGATGCCAACCACTAAAGAGCCTCCCAGGTGTCACACTCAACCCCCAACACACACACACACACAGCCATGCGAACAGCCAGAGCCAAGGGACCGCACCTTCAGACACTTGGTGGTGCGGTCACTTGGAACAGGCAAGTTATTTTTAGAGACCAAGTGACAGGACGGGTGAGAGCAGTTCCACTCAGAGCAACTGCTGCCGCCACCAGCCCCGATGAATCACTACCCACTGCGTGAATGTCCACGTCTGTCAGCGTGGCCAGAGAGGCTGCACTGGCTTCTGGAATGAATGTCTTGGATTGGTGATCATGCTGATCACACCAGCATGAGCCCAGGATCACACGAGGGCCAAGACTGCTCAGACTGAGCCAGTGCAGCTGACCCAGACCAATAGCCTCACCCAGCCCAGCACAGCCTCCCCCGAGCAACACAGACCAGACAGGCTCAGCCTGCACCACTGAACCATCAGGGGCCTCTCTCTGCAAAAGTCCCTTCAGAGTAGCTATCGATGCCTCTTGCCCTCCTCAGTCTATCTGAGTAAGCCACTCACCCCCACACCACTGCAATCTGGTTACTAAAGTAATGAGCATCCAGTTAATCACACAGACTCGGTGAGTGTCAAAGCAGCCATCAACCGGTTTCATCTTTCTGGAGGTCACTTTGGAAAAGCACATGATAAGCCTTAAAATTGTATACATCTTTTAACCCAGAAGTTCCTCTTCTATAAATTTAACCTATGGGACCAATAGATATACACAAAGATGTAGCTATAAGAACATCGTCTGGGGAGTTCCCTGGTGGCCCAGTGGGTTATAGATTTGGTGTTGTCATTGTTGTGCCTTGGGTCACTGCTCTGGCATGTGTTGGTTCCCTGGCACCTACAGGTGCAGCAAAGAAAAAGTAAATAAAAATAAAAATAAAAATAAAAAAATAATAAAAATAAAAAGAACATCTGTCTGCTGTATACAAGAGTCTTGTCTTGTACACCAGGGTGAAATGAAAAAGTGAAATTAATACAAACATCCAAAAAGAGTGGGTACTTTTTATGTAACCTGAAACATGATGCAGCTGTTAAAATACAATGTCAAGGATTCTATGTAATAATGTCCACAACATAATATAGAATTTTAAAAAGCATATGTAACATAGGAGCCAATTTCTATAAAACATGTGTGTGCATACATAAGGATAAGAAAAGCGGAAAAAAATATACAAAAAATAATGTTTCCAGAGATTGTTTCATGACAGTGGAATTCCTTTTGTGCCTGGGTTTTGTTTTGTTTTGTTGCTTATTTTCTACTGTATGTATGTGTGTGAACATAAATCATTTATATAAGAGAAACAACAAGAAAGTCCTGCTATCCTCACCTCACTCATAGCCTCTGGCCCGAACCATCAAAGCCCTTGCTGAAATCTTTTCAGAGCCCCAACTCCCTCAGTCACCACTCTGATCAAGTCTCCCCCCCGCAACCCCCCCCAGCCCCCATCTCCACCACAGGCTTTGAACTTTGCTGCCCTCCTCAGTTGCCCCCTGGGGTTTCACTAATTGGGAGCCCCATTCGGCCATTCCTCAGAGTCCACTGACAAAGGCCTCCCAGGTCGAAGCCCCTCCTCCAGGGCCCCCCCATTCATGAATCTCATCTGGACAGAAAGAGTCCAGTCCTGGAGAGAGTGTGTCTCATTTTACAGTAAGAAAAATTATTATTATTATAATAAAGATAAGAGTGGTATTGAACCTTTACATTTATACGTTGTCTTCTTTTTTATAGAGCACTTTATTATACACACTTCTCTTAACCCTCACAGTGGTTTGTAAGCAGGCATTATTATACCCACTGCCCAGATGAGGAAATTTAGGCCCAGGAAGCAGAGCAGCACAACATTTGCAAAGGTCACAGAGTGAGTCAAGATTCAAATGCAGGTCTGAGTTCGACATATATGGAGTTCCATAAATGGAAGACCTGAATAGGTTACCCTGGGCCCACATTCTAAGGAGTCTTATTCTACAGCAGCCCTCCTCCCAGAAAATTTCAGAGTTGCTACTCCCCACCCAGAACCCCACAAAAGCCCATCCGGGGCCAAGTGCCCTGCATCTCCACACCAGCCCATCATTCCCTCCCAGCTTTGGCAGCGGGTCCTTGCTGCCTCCTTGGGTCTCCTAGCAACGAGACATCCTGTGGCACCTCTCCACCTCTGGGCTCTCCAGCTCAGGCCTGTCTCACCAAGGCAGGGGCAGCCAGCAGGCTCCTCTCACAGGGGTTGTGGTGCCCATGTGTGGTAGGGGGAGAGAAGGAAGGAGATGGAAACAGCCTGCACGACACCCTTTTGGGTGTGCTCCCAGCTTCACATTTGGGGCATTGGCTTTATTGCACTGTCCTTTTCTTGAGCTTCTATCTGCTGACTGGAACAAAAAAAAAGAAGCTGAATCACAGGGTTTGAATTCTGGTCAACTGCAATTTACCTCTGCATTTTTGAAATACATGGAAGATTCCATGTATTCCCATCAGAATATTAATATTAAAAATAGCAGTAGTAAAGGTACTAGTAACAAAACAGCTATTTTGGCGGGGAGGTCTTTTTGGGGCATATGGAATTTCCTAGGCTAGGGGTCAAATCGGAGCTATAGCTGCCAGCCTAGCGCCACAGCTATAGCAATGCCAGATCCAAGCTGAGTCTGCAACCTACACCACAGCTTAAGACAACACCAGATCCTTAGCCCACTGAGCAAGACTAGGGATCAAACTTGCAACCTCGAGGATACTAGTTAGGTTCATTACCACGGCACCACCACGGGAACTCCAGCTACTTGATTTTTATTCAGTGCTTAAAACCACCAGTGAGAGGCAGAAGCTAGTTTCCCTATTTTACAGGTGGGGAAACTGAAATGTAACTTGTCTAAAGACACTCAGATAAGGAATAGCAGCACGAGGACTTGAACAAGTGTGTCTGACACCAAAGGGTATGCGCTGACCACTGCACCATACTGCATCTCTTAGAAATCCCACCCTCTTACCACACAGACAGGGAATCTGAGACCCAGAGCAGGGAAAGTATCTGTAATCAGCCAGTATTTATTTATTTACTGAGCAACTACTATATGTGATGCACTGAGCTACTGCTGTGAATGATAATCTGTTTGGGTTCCACATTGTTGGATAGATGGACTGTGACTATTGAAAATTGTCCCCAAAAAAGGAGTTCCCTGGTGGCCTAGTGGGTTAAGGACCTGGCATTGCCATTGCTATGGCTCAGGTCACTGCTATGGTGTGGGCTCAATCCCTGGCCCAGGAATTTCTGCATTCTGCAGGTATAGCCAAAAAAAAAGAAAAAGAAAATAGTCAAATTGAGCAATGGGTTAGTGGAAGTTCATTATACTGTCCTCTCTGGTAGTTTTCTGCAAGTTTAAAATTTTCCATAATAAAAAAAGTTAAAGAAAAAAGACTGATGAGTATGTAAATTTTAAGCCTTGCTTGACTAGGAAATAAATAAAATCACCTAAACTTGGGGATAGTTTCCACTTTTTTTTTTTCCCCTTTTTGGCCACATGCTTGGCATGTAGAAGTTCCCTAGGCCAGGGATCGAACCCGTGCCACAGTAGCGACGTGAGCTGCTGCAGTGACAATGCTGAATCCTTAACTGGCTAAGCCACAAGAGAACTCCGACCTCTGACTGTTCTGAAGTTCAGGAAAAGGCAACTTACTGGAGCCCACTTAGTAGCCTCTTTTTTTCCATCCTTCTATGAAATTTTCTGCCTCTGTGTTGTTGCTAGGAAACCGGTGAGCCAGGAGAATCCCGGTCTGACTGGCTGACCTTTCCTTCCCACACAGCCCCTTTGGGGGATATAGTGCCCTTATCCCCCAGGAGCTGACCCTACTAGGCAGGCTTTCTGTGGATCCACAAGCCACATGTCACAGAAGAAGATCCTGTCAGCCACTGGGAGAGAGACAGCTATAAATCCAGAGAACTATGATTAGAAAGCAAATTACAGGCCTCTCTCTGTAGGTTTCCAAGTCACAGAACCTTCTAGCAATCAGAGGGCCTTTATTCAAGCTTCTCAAAATTTCCAGAGAGGGCACACACAGTCTCCAGAGAGTGAACAAACACAAAGCAGGAGAATGACAACGTGAGCACGAATGAGAGACAAAGTACACAGTAGAGGCAGAAAGTGATAGATGGGTGAAGAACGAGAGGCCACTGGGAGGCAGTACAGCACGATGGGCAAGGACTGGGAGCGTGTCAGAGCTCCAATCCCCTCGGGCTTCCTAGCTGGGAGACTTAGAGCAAGTGACTTCAACTCTCTGAGCCCTTATTTTCTCAGCTGCCAATTGGGGATAATTCTACCTATAATACAGAGTGAATGCAGGGACTAAATAAAGCCAGATAGGTCAAGCACTTAACCCAATGGCACATAGTAATCACACAACAAACAGTGGCTTTTAAAAAAGTGCTAACCAGGAGCTCCCAGATTGGCTCAGTGGTTAACAAACCCAACCATTTTTTTAGGAGGACATGGGTTCAATTCCTGGCCTCACTCAGTGGGTTAAAGATCCGGCATTGCCATGAGCTGTGGTGTAGGTCGCCGATGTGGCTCAGATCCCATGTTGCTATGGCTGTGGCATAGGCCAGCAGCTACAGCTCTGATTCCATCCCTAGCCTGGGAACCTCCATATGCCATGGTGCAGTCCTTAAAAAAAAAGTGCTAACCGTATGATCTAGTAATTCCATTTCTGGGTACATCCCCAAAAGACTTGAGAGCAGGGTCTTGGAGAGATATTTATACATCCATGTAATAAATAGTATTTATTATTCACAATAACCAAGAAGTGGAAGCAACACAAGCGTCCACGACAGATGAATAGCTAAACAAAATGTGACCCATACATACAAGAGAATATTTGACCTTAAAAAAGAAGGAAATTCTGACATATGCTACTACATGGAAAAATCTTGAGGCCATTATGCTAAGAGAAATAAGCCAATTACAGAGGACAAATACTGTGTGATTCTGCTTATATAAGGTATCTAGAGTAGCCACAATCATACAGGATTAAAGTAGAATGATGGTCACCAGGAGCTGGGAAGAAAGAGGAATAGAGAGTCATTGTTTAATGGGTATAGATTTTCATTTTTGCAAGACAAAAAAGTTTTGGAGACAGATGCGGTAAGGTTATACAACTTCACTCTCGTCATAGCGCAGTGGAAACGAATCCGACTAGGAACCATGAGGTTGCAGGTTCAATCTCTGGCCTTGCTCAGTGGGTTAAGGATCCGGTGTTGCCATGAGCTGTGGAGTAGGTCACAAACGCGGCTCGGATCTGGTGTTGCTGTGGCTCTGGCGTAGGCTGGCAGCTATAGCTCCGATTAGACCCCTAGCCTGGGAACCTCCATATGCCACGGGTATGGCTCTAAAAAGAAAAAAAAAAAAGGCTAAGATGGTAAATTTATGAGTATTTTACCACAATTTTTAAAATATTTAATTAAAACAAAAGGTGCTAGAGAGAAAACCAAGAAAGAGAGTAAAAGACTAAGAGACAAAGCTAGAGAAAGAGAAAGAACTAAAAAAAGGAGAGCATCATAATACAGAATGGGATGATACATAGAGGAGATACCCACAGTATACACACCCTTTTAAAGCCATCTAGCATAAAGGGAGGGATTTTCAGAGGGGATTTTTATTTCTAGGATGCTTAGGGCCTGCTCTCTACCCTCAATTCTGTCCCCACCATGGCCTGTTCTGATAATCACTGAAGCACAAACCTGTGGGAGAATCTGACCTCAATCTCTACCACTTCCTGGAATCCTCAGGGAAACAGGAAGGGATCAAAGCCTAGAGGAAGTGAAGGAAGGAATAACAGGTAGAGATGGCAGCTTCCAGGTGGCAGGGCAGCATGTGCAAAGGTTCTGAGCTATGAGCTATGTGTGGGGAGCACTCCAGGGTGGCAGGAGCCTCTGGTATATAGAGGGAAGTGAGAAGGGGAGGGCAAATAGAAAAAGGCCTTTATGATCACCTACCACACGCTGGACATGGCCCTATATCATCATCTCAGTGGAAGTTCCTAGGCCAGGAGAGAACCCATGCCACAGCAGCGATGCTGCAGTGACAATGCTGGCTCCTTAACCTGATGCTCCGCAAGAGAACTTCACCTTTAAAGTAATCTTAACAGGGAGGTATTAATGTACCCATTTTATAGAGAAAGAAATAAAAATTCAGATAAAGTAACTCACCCCGAGGAAATATAAATGGTAAAGAGAGAGTAGGGATTTAAAAACCAGCTGACTTCCAACCTCATGCTTATTCCTTTAGCCCACAGGATACCAGCATGTAAGCCCAAGATCATGGGCTCTGGAGTCAGAATCCCAAATCCCACACTATCTATCACTAGCTGTGTGATGTGGAGAAAATTATTTAACCATCTAAGTGTCCGTTTCCTCAACTGTTAAGTGGGGATAACCATAGCACCTGCATCACATGAGTTTTTGTTTTTGTTTTGCTTTTTAGGGCCGCACCAGCAGCATATGAGGTTCCCAGGCTAGGGGTCCAATCGGAGCTACAGCTGCTGGCCTACACCACAGCTCACGGCAATGCTGGATCCTTAACCCACTGAGTGTAGGCCAGGGATTGAACCCGAAACCTCATCGTTCCTAGTCGAATTTGTTTCTGATGTGCCATGACAGGAACACTCATCATATGGTTTTAAGAGAATTAAATGTGGGAGTTTCCATCGTGGCTCAGCGGAAACGAATCTGACTAGTATCCATGAGGATGCGGGTTTGACCCCTGGCCTCACTCAGTGGGTTAAGGATCCCGCATTGCTGTGAGCTGTCGTGTAGGTCGCAGACGCAGCTCGGATCCTGTGCTGCCGTGGCTGTGGTGTAGGCCAGTGGCTACAGCTCCAATTCAACCCATATGCTAGCCTGGGAACCTCCATACACTGTGGGTGCTACCCTAAAAACACTGAAAAAAAGAGTTAAATGTGTAACATGTATGCAACTAGAGAGTATCATACTAAGTAAAGTCAGAAAGAAAAAGACAAATACCATACGATATCACTTATATGTAGAATCTAAAATATGGCACAAACTAACCTATCTATGAAACTGACTCACAGACACAGAGATCAGACTTGTGGTTGCCAAAAAGTAGTCGGGGGTGAGGAAGGGAAGGACTGGGAGTTGGGGTTAGTAGATGCAAACAATTACATTCAGAATGGGTAAACTACAAAGTCCTACCATATAGCACAGGGAACTATATTCAACATCCTGGGATAAACCATAAGGGAGAAGAATGTAAAAAAGAATGTATATATGCATTTTTTAAAAAGGGAGAGAGAGAGAAAAAAAAGATTAAATATAATACTGAGGAGTTCCCGTTGTGGCTCAGTGGTTAACAAATCCAACTAGGAATCATGAGGTTGCAGGTTCAATCCCTGGCCTAGCTCCATGGGTTAAGGATCTGGTGCTGCTGTGAGGTGTGGTGTAGGTCGCAGACACGGCTCAGATCCTGCATTGCTGTGGCTGTGGCATAGGCTGGCGGCTACAGCTCCAAGTTGACCCCTAGCCTGGGAACCTCCACATGCCATGGGAGTGGCCCTAGGAAAAGCAAAAAGACAAAATAATAATAATAAAATAAAATAAAAATAAATAAATATAATACTGAAAGAAAAGTGCATTGCACAAAGTCGTGTTAGGAAACACAAAGTAGCTTTTCTTATTCATTATGCTTAGGCCTCTAGGCTACAGACACCACAGACAAACTTGCAGCCATTGCTTGTCCCTGGCTGGGTCTAGTGCAATCTTTGGAGCAAGGCAGAGGCCAGATCCAGGTGTCAGAGAGAGCTTAGAGCCCAGGCTGGGCAGGAACCTTGCAAGAGCTGCAAGAACATCTTTGAAATGGCCTACTCCACTCTCTGTTCTTGACTCTAGGGCTTGCATAAGTGGTTCTGCAGACACTCAGTGGGATGTAATATGAGCAGCCTCTGTTCTCATAGGGCTGGACATAAATAACCAGGGCCACCAACTTGCCTATTCACTGACCTCCACCACAGGAGGACCCCCACTCCATAGCACCTTCTAGGACCAGGTGACCTACAATCGCAAAGCCTTGACACCAGGAAGACCTTGGAGACCATCTAATGCCATCCCTCATCGTACAGATGGGAACACTGAGGATGGGAACCTGGAGATAAGCAGGGATCTGCTTAAGGTCACAACGTGAGCCAGTGGCAAAGCTGGAACACAACCCTGAGCCACCCATCTCCCTGGACTACTGGAGTTTCCCATTTTGCCTTCCCTATTTTATTATTGTGTCAACTTCAAGTTTACATATTCAAATTTCAAGAGGTTTAGGAGTTCCTGTAGTGGCTCAGAGGGTTAAGAATCTGACTAGTATTCATAAGGATGTGGGTTTGATCTCTGACCTCACTCAGTGGGTGAAGGATCCAGCTTTGTCACATCTGTAGCATAGGTAGCAGATGTGCCTCGAATCCTGCATTGCTATGGCTGTGGCATAGGCCAGCAGCTGCAGCTCCAATTTGACCTCTAGCCTGGGAATCTCCAAGTGCCACAGGTGTGGCACCCCCCTCTTAATTTTTTTTTCAAGAGGTTTAGTCACCCCTATAGACCTAACTCTGGGATGTTGGCCTTATGCGAAAGGCAAGAACTTTGGGGACAGATAGACCTGGGTTCAAATCCCAACTCCATCACTTCCTAGCTGAATGGCCCTTCATTCATTTGCATATTAGAAGACAAGAACTTTTGGGGACAGACAGATCTGGGTTCAAACCCCAGCTCCATCACTTCCTAGCTGAATGGCCCTTCATCCATTTGCATAGCTTATAGTCCTAGCTCTGCCACTTATAGTCCTAGGCAAGTTACTTTAGCAATCATTGTTTCAGTTTCCTCATCTAAAGCCTGCCTCACATAGTCATTTGAGTATAAAATGAAAAAAAAAATTAAGAAAGGACCTGATCCATATGCCGCGGGAGCGGCCCAAAGGAATAGCAAAAAGACAAAAAAAAAAGAAAAAAAAAGAAAAAAAAAAGGAGTTCCCGTCGTGGCGCAGTGGTTAACGAATCCGACTAGGAACCATCAGGTTGCAGGTTCGCTCCCTGCCCTTGCTCAGTGGGTTAACAATCCGGCGTTGCCGTGAGGGGTGGTGTAGGTCGCAGACGTGGCTCGGATCCCGCGTTGCTGTGGCTCTGGCGTAGGCCGGTGGCTACAGCTCCGATTAGACCCCTAGCCTGGGAACCTCCATATGCTGCGGGAGCGGCCCAAAGGAATAGCAAAAAGACAAAAAAAAAAAAAAAAAAGAAAGGACCTGGTATGATGCTTGCTCAATAAATGATGTGTACTTAACAGTACTATTATCCTTAATTCTATGACTGGAGCATGTTGCCGGCAGGTAGCAAGAAGATACCTCAGTCTCAAAGCTCTTCCTCACTCAGCTCCCTGACAGAATCACAGAATGTTAAAACTGGCAAGGGCCCCATTTACAGACAATTGGAGACCCATATGGAAATGACTTGTTCAAGGTCATGGAGCAAGTTCATGAGAGAGTTGAACTAGAACCCAGATTTCCTGACTCCTTTGGACTTAATTCCATAAACATGAGCTCTTACTCTCCAGGCAGCTGTGTTTGTGCATGGATTCGGAGGATGGGGGGATGGTCTTTCAGACCCCAAATACCAAAGTGTAGCTGGCTTCAGCCAGAATGGAACTGGAGCAGTAACCCTGCCATGATGGCAGGCCCAGGGCAGAAGCAGGGTGGGACTCTGTGCTGGCAGACCAGGCCAGCTGGGCCAGCAGCCAAAGTGGCACTATAGGCACAGCTCAGAGCCCTCTCACTGGCTCCATAATAAAGTAATTATGGGATTAGGGATAAAATTAGTCACTTGTGTAATTATTTTGCTTAGAACAAGAACAGAAAGGGCCTTTTTAAAGAGACATTCCTTGGCTCCTCCCAAGAGTATTGCTTCAGAAACCCAGATGAGTGAACACACACACAAACACACATACACACGGCAATGATGGCAGTGGATGGACAGGGCTGCTTGGCTTCCTGTGGCAATGCCTCACAGAGGGCCCACACCTATCAGTGGGGGACCATGGACCACGTTTTCTGATGCTTGCCTTGTAGAGCACCTTTGTCACACTGTCACAGGATATACTGCCTCCCCTTGGGGCCCTCCACCACAGAGAACCTGGTGCTACCGTCTCTTATGACCCTCCCTAACCACAGGAATCAGATCTGGGTTCCCCTGGCCCTTCCTCCAGCATGGAGGTTGGTGGTGCAATTCCGGCAATACCTGGGGGTCCACTAATCCAGAGAGACCCTTGGTATAGGCCACTGTGGCAGGAAGAATAATGACCCCCTACCATGATGACCACATCCTAATCCTAGGAATCTGTGAATACATTACCTCACATAGCAGAAGGGGCTTTGTACAAGGGATTAGGTTAAGAACTTGGGGATGGGAGTTCTCACTGTGGCACAACAGGATGGGCAGCATCTCTGGAGCACTGGGATGCAGGTTCGATCCCCGGCCTGGGAGAGTGGGTTAAGGATATGGCATTGTGGCAACTGAGGTATAGTTCACAACTGCGACTTGGATCTGATCCCTAGCCTGGAAACTCCATATGCTGCAGGATGGCCAAAAAAGAAGAGAAAAAAAAAAAAAAAATGGGGGATGGGTAGATTATCCTGGATTATCCAAGTGGGTCCAATGTAACCATAGGGTCCTTATAAGTAAGAGAGGGAAAGAATGGAGTGAATGTGAGGGAAGGAGATGTGACAATGGAAGCAGAAGTTGGAGTGATGCCAATGCTAGAAGGGAGCCACAAGCCAAGGAATGTGGGCGGCCTCTAGAAGCTGCAAAAGGCAAGGAAAGAATTCACCCCTGGAGCCTCTAGAAGGAACACAAAACTGTCAACTTCATTTTTGCCACATAAGGCCCATTTTCAGAATTCCGACCTCTAGAACTATAAGGTAATAAATTTAGGTTGCTTTTTTTTTGGTCTTTTTAGGGCCGCATCTGCCACATATGGCAGTTTCCAGGCTAGGGGTCAAATCAGAGCTGTAGCTGCTGACCTACACCAGAGCCACAGCAAGGTCAGATCTGAGCCACTTCTGCAACCTACACCACACCTCACAGCAACGCTGGATCCTTAACCCACTGAGCAAGGCCAGGGATGGAACCTGCATCCTCATGTATGCTAATCAGATTTGTTTCCTCTAAGGCACAACAGGAACTCCAAATTTAGGTTGTTTTAAGTCACTAAGCATGTGGCAATTTGTTACAACCATAGAAAATTAATACAGCCTTGAAGCCCAACTTCCCCTCTATGTTTGAAGCCCTCAAAGAAACTCTTTCCTCAAGGGCCAGCCAAGGTGATTCTTAGGGTAAGAACTACCATGAATTACCCCTCGTACTGAAAGCCCAAACACTAACCCAGAGAGACACCTTTGGGGGAAATGGCACCCCAGGAAAAGGGATGGTTCTGGGAGGAAAGGGAGAGGCTACCTTACAGCTCCACTCCAGGGACTCAGGCCCTTGACCACACTCTCCAACAAAGGGACACTGACCCCCCCCAAAAGCTGACCATCCCCAGGGGTAGGCTGGCTTCAGTATAAGAGACTGCCTGGAAGGCAGAAGCCTGGGTGCTCGCCTCAGCTCAGTCTGAATCACTAGGTAGCTTCCTCTCTCTGACCCTCTGTCACCATGGGTCAGCATCTATCAAGTGCCTCCCATGTGCCTCCATGCTTTACACGGATGAAAAAGCCCCTCGTCAGGTGGTCACTCTCATCTTGCCCATTTTAGAGCCAAAGAAACTGACTCAAGCAGATAGAGAGGTGAGATGGTTTGAACCTAGACAGCTTCACTCCACAGCCCCACCCTGCCCCCATCTTAGAGTGAATGAGGGGATGGACACCAGGAACAGTCTCTTTAGACCTGAAAGTAATCAAAAGCAGTTCCTGCTCCATCCTTTAAAGTGGCACAGAAGTTGGGCAAGATTTACTGAGCGCCTGGCATCCACAGCCTTTGACCCAGAATTCTCCTTCTAGGACCCCACTCTAAGAGGCTTCATCTGACATGCAAAAAAACCACTTTATGGCATATTCACTGCAATGCTATTTATTGGAGCAAAAACTGGAAACAATCTGACTGTCCATCAGCAGAAAAGGGGGTAAACTGATCACGTATTTAACGGATTCTTCTGTAAAGACACTGAAGGTGGCTTCACATACACTATGAGGTAAAAAATGCGGGACAGCCCTGAAGATGTACTAGAGAGGATGACAGCTGTGTAAGAAAAGAGCCAAGGAAAAGAGCTAAAAGGAAACACCCCAAACGCTCAACAATACTCAGTAGGAGTCATTTTTTTTTTCCTCTCCCTGTTTTCCAGAATCTCTGTACTGTTATTACTTTAATGATTTAAAAGGATTATTAAAAACAGCAGGAATTCCCGTTGTGGCACAACAGGATGGGCAGTGCCTTGTGAGAGCTGGGATGCAGGTTCCATCTCTGATCCGGCACAGTGGGTTAAGGATCCAGCATTGCTGCAGTTGCAACTATGCCCCGGATCTGATCCCTGGCCCGAGAACTTCATATGCTGTGGGATGGCCGGGGCAGGAAAAATAACAGCAATAGTAACTTCAGTGGAGCCCTGAGGACCCCACACACTGAGCAGTCAAAGAGAGGAGGAAGAAGAGGCAGATGCAAGCCAGCTGGAGAGGCAGTGGGCAAGCTGGAAAGAAGGGTATGGGGTCATGGAGACAAGGAAAGAGAAGGAAGTGGGGATCCCTAGGGTGAGTGTGGCTTGGAAGGTGCTGGTGACTCGATGCTTGTCCCTATGTCCCCAACTGCATTCCCAAGGCAACCCAGGTGCCCAGAAGAATCATCATCAACCCCCAAACATTCCCCACTGAGGAATCTCAGAGTGGCTGCACTGTGACCAGTATCACCAGGAGCGGTGCTTTCAATGCAAATCAGGCACCCAGGAGAATCAGTGAGGCACCGCCCTCAGCCATCCATGCCCAGCCCAGCCCTGCCCAGCCCAGCCCAAGCAAAGTAGAGGAGGCCTCATGTAAAAGAGCCTGGTCAGGATGTTATCTTCAGGACAAGGCTCTCCTGGTCCATAGCCACTCACCAACTCTGCCACCTGTTTCCACAGGACCATGTTCGAATTCCACACAGATGCAGGTGCGTGCACACACACACACACACACACACACACACACACACACACACCCCAACTCACTTCTTGGGCCTTTCCTCAGCCTCTTTGAGACATGTCCCTTAGATGTTGTGCCTTCTTAGTGTAGGCAGACTCACAGCATGCCCAGAGTCACACCACCAGCCTTCTCTTGAGCACCCTTAATCTACCCACTCCATCACAACCCTGGGCAAACCTATTTAAAGGAGGAAAGGTCCCCGGGTAAGTCACATCCCACTTGCCATATCCCATCCCTGACTCCTGCTACACCCAGGGCAGGCAGCAGCTGAGGAGAGGTAAATGCAGGCTGGTTACAGAGCTAAAAGCTAAACCAGGGAGTTCCCGTTGTGGCGCAGTGGTTAATGAATCCGACTAGGAACCATGAGGTTGCGGGTTCGATCCCTGCCCTTGCTCAGTGGGTTAACGATCCGGCATTGCCATGAGCTGTGGTGTAGGTCGCAGATGCGGCTCAGATCCCGCGTTGCGTAGGCCAGTGGCTACAGCTCCAATTGGACCCCTAGCCTGGGAACCTCCACATGCCGCGGGAGCAGCCCAAGAAATGGCAAAAAGACAAAAAAATAAAATAAAAATAAAAGCTAAACCAGGCTCTGAAGGTCAGAGACCTAAGAAGCCACCTCTGACCCTCAATCTAGTGAGTCAACAAAAAGCAAGCCGAGTCACTACCAGATGTCCCCCATTACCCCCTCGTTCAGAGAAAACTGACACTCCTTACTGCAGCCCCAGCCCAGATGTAGGCGCCATCCTCCAGCTTGTGGTAATGAACGTGGCTGAGCCAAGACCAGGCCAGTACCAATTAGGCCACCTCCTTTCCTGCCAGTGAGCTCAGCCTTATTACTTTGCTCCATTTGCATCTCATCTGAAAGATCCTCATTTGAGGTCCCTGGAGAATCTTAAAAGTGTTATTCAAACATTAGCTGTGACACTCGGCCTCCCCCACTCAGACATCACCCGCCCAAGGCAATGCTTTGCTCCCTGTTTTTTGGCACTGCCAGAAAAGAGCAGTAGATAATCTGCCACGTAGCACAGCAAGCCCCGCCACCCCCAGTCCCTCCTCAATCTGGACTTTCCCCGGCTCCTGGTCTTTTTTAGGGGAGAGACCAGGAAAGCGGACTCAGTGCCTCCAATATGGCAGGCATGTCATCTCATTCAATCTTTGCAACAACCCCAAGGGTGGCATTATTATTCCTGTGTCATAGATGCAGAAACTGAAGCTAAGCAGCCTGGTCAAGGTCACCTAGCTAGCAGGTAGCCGAGTTATGCCTAGAACGCAGGACTTCTGAGCCCCAGGACTCTTCCAACTGCCCTCACCTGCCCCACATGCTCTTCCCCACTCTGCCCCACCCTGAGCAGAGATGGGTGCCATGGGCTACTTCTTGGCATATTACTCTGAGCCTGGGTCCAAGTGGAAAGGATGAGACAAGAGGGGCTGCCGGATTTAGGGCTTCTAAGAGAGGGTTTCCTAGGGGAGAGAAAACAAAATGAAACAATGCTAAGAGCTGGTTGCAACTCCCTATTCTGCCCTGCATCTTACAGGGATACCTATTAAAAAGAACATGGTCAGAGCTCAAGAAGAGTCTAGATGGGAGAATGGGAGGTCAACACAGAGAGCATATGGGCTGTGTGGTCAGGGCAGTCAAAGCTGGAAGGACCGGCAAGTTTAGCCCAACATCTTTGTCTTTAAAGGTAGGAAAACTGAGGCCCAAGGAGGGAAGGGGCCTGCTCAGGGTCAAGAGTGAGTCTGTGGCTGTGCCCAATCCTCTGCCCCATAGGTTAGTTTTCCTTGACCTGGGAGAATGAAGGGTCTAGAACAGATGCTGCCTGGCATAAATGAATGAGTGAAGGAACAAGGGGACCCATCACCTCTAGAGTGAAGGGGTGGCACACAGAAACCTACAAGATGCTTCCATGGGGACCCCAGCCTGGCTCTAGTCTCTCACAGCCATGGAAGATGTAGGCAGGAGGGAGGCCCCTCCATTCACTGAAGCTCAAATTCTACCAGGAGCCAATCACAGCCCTGGAAAGAGGCAGAAACTTTAGTTCCCCTGGCAACACAGACAAAGGCCTCTCCTCAGCCCAGCAATCAGCTAGAGTAGGGATGCGGACTGTATTCCACCCCATTCAGACCAGGCTCCTTTTTTCATAAGGAGGGAACCAACCCAATCCTCCTGGTTTTAGCCCGCACATTCAGCCATGCCTCTGGGCCCACCTCAGATCAGAGGAGTATGGATGGGACCCTGAGCTGGGGGCTTAGGACACTAGTGAGTCCTGCCCAGTCTGCGGGGGTCCACTCTTACCAGGTGTGCCTCTGAGTTGGGCCAGGGGCTGTGTGGATGTTCCTCAGCTCATCATCCCCACACTCCTTTAAGAGACAGTGCCAGCTGCAGAAGCACAGGAGAGACTGGACCTAAGGGTAGGCACCTGGCCCAGGCCCAGCTCCAGCATTAATTCACAATTGGAGGGAGTTCCCATTGTGGCTCAGCTGGTTGAGAGCCTGAAATAATGTCCATGAGTATGTGTGTTCGACCCCTGGCCTCAGTCAGCGGGTTAAGGATCTGGCGTTGCTGCAAGCAGCAGCATGTCACAGATGTGGCTCAGAGCCAGCGTTGCTGTAGTTGTGGTATAGACCTGAAGCTGCAGCTCCAATTCAACCCCTAGCCTGGGAACTTCCATACGCTGCAAGCATGGACTTAAAACATTTTTTAAGTTTTTGTTTGTTTGTTTGTTTTAATTCACAATTGGACCTGAACAAGTTTCATTCCCTTCCTCTTGGGGCCTCATTTTAGCCATCTGTAAAGTCTAAAATCTAAGACCTATAGTTCTTTGGAATAACAGCTCACAGTCCATGCTCACCAAAAAATTATAAGAAGGCACAGACAGGAGCTTACCTGACACCACTTTTGAAAGATTATCTCATCCTTGGTTCATAGCCTTGGAATACATAAAACATTCCACTGAATGGACTTGCTTCTTTGTTCACAGTTTGAGAAGAAGAAAGAAAACTGATGGACTCTGCAAAACAACTTCTAAGTAACCCCCCCTTCTTTGGCCAAGCCAGCACCCCCTCCCTTGCCCAGTCCCTAGCCCAGGAGGGACAAGATGTGTGCAGTGTCCCCATAGAAGGCTCTCTTGTCACTCAGGGTGGTGTCAATCATTCAGAGATTTTTTTTTTTTTTTTTTGGCCGCCCTGAGGTGTACTGAGTTCCCAGGCCAGGGATCAGATCTGAGCCACAGTTGTAACCTACACCACAGCTGTGGCAACGGTGGATCCTTTAACCCACTGCACCAGCTGGGGGAGCAAACTTGCTTCCTGGTGATGCAGAGGTACTGCCAATCCATTGTACCACAGCAGGAACTCCTCATTCAGAGATTTTTGAAAGATTTACCACATCAAGAGTCAGAACAAAAAGAGAGGTTTTTCAGGAAGCTTCTCAAGTCCCAGAAGTTGAACTATTGACATCCAAGCTCACATGCACTCCCCACGCTTTCAGCCTTATGATCCCTCAGCCACCTACCAAGAAACCCTGCAGCCATGAGGACAGGCTGTTTCCCCACCCAGTGCACACACCTGTCAAGACCCACGCTCTGCCCACTCTCCCTCTTCGCCTACTCTCTTATCGGCCACCTCTTCTCCTTCCAAGTGCCCAAGTTTAAGCCCATCACTTCTCACCAGGGCCGCCCGCACGGCTTACCCCCTGGCCTCTAGGAACTCTAGGCTTGCCCTTCCAGGCCATCTTCCCACCGCCAGAAATCAGATCACATCATTCCCAACCTAACACCCTGGAGTGGCCCTTATCACCCTCTAGACAAGTTCCAGCTCCTGGCCCAGCACACATGTGCTGCAGGATCTGGGCCTGCCTGTGGTCCACTTTTCTTTTCCTATCGTCCCCAGTGTGCACAGCAAACTCCTGTCACTCCAAAGCGCCCTCCTGAATCATGCCTCTGCACTTTTTTCTTTGTACTTGTGGCTCCCTCTGCCTGGAATGCCCTCTCTGAACCCTTCACTGTTGGATGAAGATAACAGTTCACCTTTACTGAGTGCTCAGTATGTTCCAGGCTCTCTGCTAAGCCCTTGGCAGGCACTACTTTATTCATTCTCACCAGAACCTTATGATGCAGGCACTTAATGTGGCCTGTTTACAGATAAAGAAACAGAATCAGAGATGTGAATGGACCTGGCAGATGTCGCATGGTTGATAAGGGGAGGAGCCAGAATAGAAATCCAAGCACCTGACTCTTAGATGGCTCCAATCCTCTGTCCCCCAGGAACAGTGCAATTGCGACGTGGAATCAGAAAACACAGCTATTCCCAAGAGCATTCTTTCTTCCTGGGCCGTTGGGAATAGCCTGCCTCAGAGTGCCTGCAGAGAGGGGCCAGACTGTTCCTCTCTCATTTCACCTCCAAACTCTTCACTCCCCCAACTACACAGCAAGCCCTCTTCAAGTTTACTAAGTGTCTGAGCCCCTACCTCAGAAGTAGCTCTCTATAGTTACAATTAATGGCCCAGCAGTGACTCCCAGCAATGTCCTTCAGGAAGTCTAAACTCTTTGATCTAGCATCAAGGGCCTGGCAGGAGGTGGTACCAGCTCATCTTTTCAACCTTAATTTCCCACTGTATCCTCTGCCCCTGCGCATGTATGCTCTAGCCCCAAAGACGTGGTGAGGGTTTACCATCCCTGTCATGTTGGTTCCCACTAAAAGCTGCCATTTAACTGAGCAACTTCTGAGAGTCATGCTCTGAGTCAAGCATCTCGTCTCCCTACAATTCATTCATTCATTCATTCATGCATCCAACAAATACTGAATATATACTATGTGCCATGTAACTAGGAGTGAACATTAAAAATAAGACAAATGGTTACAAATTATGACAAGCAGTGTGAAGAATCAAGAGGTGGAGACAGAGAGCAACGCAGTGGGGCCAGGATCAGTGGTGGTGGAGGTGGGAGGGTCTCATTAAGCTGAACTAAAAAGGATAAGAAAGATCTCAGGCTGCAAAGAGCCAGGGAAAGAGAATTCAAAGCAGAAGGAACCAGCACATGTAAAGGTCCTGAGGTGGGAAAGAATTTGTTAAATAAACAGAGAGGAAGAATTAAACAACCAATGAAGAGATATATGACTGAAGAGGGGGAGGCAGGGGTCAGCTTATTCAAGGCCTGGTAGGACCTGGTAAGGAGTTCAGAATTTATTCTAGGAGCAGAGGAAAGACACCAGATGACATGGTCTGATTTGTGTTTCACAAAGATCATTCTGCCTGCCCCGTGGAAAGGAGACTTGAGGATATAGATAATGTATAATGTATGCAAAGTAACTGGCAGAGCACTGGCTTAGGACATGTTAATCCCTTTTTCCTTCCCTCTTTACCCCCTTCCTAGGCTGAGAATGTTCTCTTTAATTCCTATTCCTTCTTCTGACCTATATATTGTCAAAATTTGGATTTTCTGAGGATGTATGATCTGCATGAGCTTTACTGCTAGATGTGGTACAGCAAGAGAATGCGATTTACCCAACTGCCACACAGCAGGGCTGTGGCCATGGTGGAACTTTCCTGCCTCTCTCCTTCTCCCAAACTGTACCCTGGGTTGATCGGGAAAGTCAAGAGGAAGAGGAGACAGCAAGTGCTAAGGCCTTCTCCCTGGGTTCTCTCCCCACCTCTTCATGAAGAAGCTCAGAAAGCCTGGTTCTCAGGCAATTATGGGCTCAGAGTGGAGAGGGGCTGGATAACCCCCCACCTCCCTCCTCTAGGAATACTCTCTTCTTCTGTTTGAGCCAGATAAGGGCAGGCCACACTACAAAAAGAAAACACTTATGATGGAGGCAGGAGACTTGCTAGACTATTAGCTGATCCTATCACCATCCCCAGGAAGCAGCAAGGGTTGTGGCCCTCATTCTGCCATTCAGAAGCCAGCATTTGGTGTGCTATGACTTGCCTAAGGATAGAGAGAATACAGCAGAACTCAAACTGGAATCACAGCAGGTGGCTGAGGATTCTTGAGCTGAAAACCCTATTGTACAGATGAAGGCACTGAGGACCAAGAAGGGAAGGGGATGGGTCCCCAGGTCACATGCTGAGTAAGTGATGGAACCAGGACTAGGAGTCCAAGTGGCTTCTGCTTTTCAGCTCCCCATGCAGCCTCCCTTGAGAAAGATGGCAAAGGGGGCAGAGGTGAGACGGCTTGGGGGTGGGGAGGGAGGCAAGGACAGGGCAGCGCCAGCTCTCCCGGCCTGCACTGCTTCAGCTCCCAGCTCTCCCACTGCTCCTGGGTGTGGCAAAACCTGCCAAACCAGTGCCTGTGCCCAGGCCAAGTGGCAGAGCCCAGAGGTACAGGAGTATAGGAGGCAGAGCCCAGAGCTGCAGGGGCACAGATAAGCAGCAGATACCAAGAGTTGGAGGGTAGGGAGGTCACAGAGAGGCTTGTCCGTGGCCTACTAGCCAGGCCACATGGGCACTGCCCCAGGGCCAGGATGGGCACTCGGCACTGAACTTCTCTGTCATCCAGAATCAGGCACAGCCAGGACTCCCCAGGCCTCCCGTCCCCATCTGGCACAAGAGCCTGCCCTCTGCTTCCCCTCCTCCCTGGGACATTCAATATGTCAGCTGTCAGTGCCACCAGGACAAGAGACCCAGGAACTTACAGGAACTTACAGGAGGCAGGGAATTGTGGCAAAAATGACAGACAGGAGTTCCCGTCGTGGCGCAGTGGTTAACGAATCCGACTAGGAACCATGAGGTTGCGGGTTCCCTCCCTGCCCTTGCTCAGTGGGTTGACGATCCGGCGTTGCCGTGAGCTGTGGTGTAGGTCGCAGACGCGGCTCGGATCCCGCGTTGCTGTGGCTCTGGCGTAGGCCAGTGGCTACAGCTCCGATTAGACCCCTAGTCTGGGAATCTCCATACACCGTGGAAGCAGCCCAAAGAAATAGCAAAAAGACAAAATAAATAAATATCCTGTGAACAGTAAAGCGGCCCAAAGAAATAGCAAAAAAAAAAAAAAGGAAAAAAAAAAAGACAGAGAAACACTTCTCCCCTCCCAACCACAGCCACAAGGATGAACTCCTGCCACCCTCTGCCTTGCTGGGGACACACATGCTTTACCTCTTGCCCTCCCCCCATCTCAGTGACCAAGACCCACAAAGTAGTTGAGCCCAAGATGCGATTGTGGGGGGAGAGGCCAGGAGATGGCCCTCCTAGGTAGCTCTGTGGCTCAGTGACCCTCGGTGTGGACGCAGGAAAGCCTGCCCTCTGGGTCTTCGGTTTCGGCGTCCTTCCTATGGAGGGGCCAGGTCAACTCCATAGTTTCAGGGAACCTTGAAGTTTTACTCTCACCCCCCCCAACCCCATCTCTCACTTCCTCCTGCCCAAAGGAAAGTATAAGAGGTTATACCCACCAGTGTGCTGGGCTGCTGCTGGATGGGGCTGACCTCTGTGTCAGGGGTAACCTGTTCCGTCAGCAGTAGTGCCAGCTGGGGAAGTGGGGCCCACAGGCCAGACTAGGGGGAGAGGAGGGTGCTGATGATCCTATCAACTTTTCCCAAGTGCTCAGAACCCAATTCAGAAACCACTCCCAAGGCTGGCAGGAGCCAGAAGCCAACAGCTAGGCAGGAAGGGTCCTTGGCATCAGCCTGGGCTCTTGTGAGCCTGGGACACGTGGGCCAGACAGGTGCCCTGCAAAGGTCAGGGAGTATTCTCATATCCCAACCAGTCCCCTCCCTTGGTAGACAGGGAGGAGAAGGCCCAGAGAGAAGCAAGGACTGGCCCAAGGTCACACAACAAGGCCATGACAGAAGTGGAACTACCACCCAGGCCTGATCCCTAGCCCAGGGCTTCCAGGGTCTGCCACCTCCCATGGCATAGACGTTTTTCCAAATTCAAAATCCTGCATCCAGTTTGTGCTGTGGCACAATGGGATCGATGGCGTCTCTGCAGCAGCAAGGACTCAGGTTCAATGCCTGGCTTGGTACAGTGGATTAAGGATCCAGCATTGCCACAGCTGCAGTGTAGGTGGCAACTCTGGCTCAGATTTGATCCCTGGCCCAGGAACTCCATATGCCACCAGGTGGCCAAAAAAGAAAAAAGAAAAAAAAAAATCACACATCCCATGGAGGAACCAAGAGACACCTTCCTCACCACTGCTTGGAAACTGTCAGAGACCAGTATGGACCTCTGCCGTTCAGTACCTATCACACGTATACCTGTTGTGTTCACCTCTGTGCCTTGGCATGTGGGTCAGTGCCTCATGTGCAAATTGGTTGCCTATATCAACAAAATGGAGGAACAACTGCAGGCTGAATCTACTTCTGGGCCCAAGCCCTGGGGTTGGGGGTGAGGGAGCTGGAAACAAAAGAGAGAAATGGACAAGGCTCAGGATCTAGACAGGCTGCATAGAACAAGCAGGGACACTGTTGGCCCCCAGCTTCCAAAATCCTGGGCCCAAACGTGAGACAGGTTGCCCCCAATCACCCTGAGGGTACAGACTTTAGGACATGTGTGTGTGTGTGTGTGTGTGTGTGTGTGTGTGTGTGAGAGAGAGAGAGAGAGAGACATGGCAAGGCGACCAAGCCAGACGCTCAGCCACTTATTCAGCCACTTGCTCCCTCACCCTCCAAAAACTTAGAGTGAAGATCAGGGTCAATAACAGTCGTCCCCCACTTCCCTGGCAGTGCCGCCAGATCTAGAGGCTGATCCTTGCAGCACCTTTGGCCAGGAGTTGAACTTCCAAAGCATGAAGACCTGAGCTGAACTCACTTCTCCTAAGACTCACAACCACATCTGTAAAACGGAGATGGCCATGCCTTCCTGCCTCCCTTCAGGAAGTGCTCTGAAGGCCACATGGATACGAACATGCTTTGTAAACTGTAAAGTGCCAAAGAGATGTAAGAGATTATTAATAATAATAGCATTCCCATCACTAGCCCCACTGGCCCCCAGAGAATCTCAATCTCTAAACTTCAAGGATCATCACCATTATGGCTACTAACAACACAGTGACACCAACCAGTTCTTAAGCCTTCAACTGTTGCCTGCCTTCTCTCAGTTGAGCTCCATAACCTCTGAAGTAAGAACTACTATTGTGTCCATTTTATAGATGGCAAAACTGAGGCAGAGAGAAATAAGGTATCTTATTCAAATTTACACAGTAGGTGGTAGAGCAGAGACTCAAGACTCTATATCCAAGTGTGTCTGAGTCTCTAGCAACTGATGCCAATTACTTACTTTCCAAGTCTTAGTTCCCAACTTGCCAACCGGGGAAACTAACTTGGTCAGTCAGCAATGAGTTCTAGAGACCAACACGGCTGCCACAGGCCCACACAAGACCCAGGAGACCAGTCTTGGTGCCTTTGCTTCCTTGCCGCCCCCAATCCAGGGGGGGCTGGAAGTAAAGGCCATGCCAATGCTACATTCGGAGTTGTGCAACCATCACCACTATCTAATTTCAGAATCCCAGCTATTCTTAAAAGGGCCCAGCTGTAGCCCCCAGTGCTCCTTAGGAACATGGGGCTCCTCTCTGGTTTGGCCCAGCTTGCCACTTTTCTGGGAAAGGCCAGGGTGCCCCTAGGAAGAATTTCTCTGGGCAGAAGTGGAGCAAAATGTAAACACTCACTGGACACTGTGTTCCACTTAGTGAAACAAAGTTGTGGATTTTCTGGGAAAGGGGCCCATCCTATCAGGCCAGCCCAAACCCCAGCCTTTTCCCAGCCTTGCCTCTCTAGCTGCCCTTAATGCAGTGATTGTGCTGACCGTGGCCTCAGTTTCCCCATATGCTCCCTGGACAGCAGGCAGAAACACATGTCTCCAACATCCCACAGAGGGATCCTTTCCAACAAATGGCTAATCTCATCCACTTCGTCAGAAGAAGACCAACCTCTTATGTCAGGCGAGATCAGCAAGAACCATGGGCTGGGGCTGGATTGAGGAATGCTCAAATTCAGAACTGGTGATGAAGCTTTATTCTTCAGGCCTTAGAAAGCTTGGGAAAGTCTGAACTGGGGAAATGGCCCCTCCATACTGGAATGGACCAAAAAGAGAGTCCCAGAGGCTGTCCTTATAGCCATTAGCACTGGGCAGCAGGAAGAAAAATAAGGATTCCAGACACTGGTTTCTACCTTCCATTGCTGCTCTGCCACTCATTAGCTGTGTGACCCTGGAGAATTCACTCGCTTTCTCTATGTGACCTTGGAGAAGTTACTTGCTTTTTCTGTGTGACCTTGGAGAAGTCACTTGCTTTCACAAACCCACCCACAAAATAAAGATAATTATATCCTCCCTGCCTTAACTCTCAGGATTATGGGGGAAATCTGATGATGAATAGAAAAGCCTTTTGTAGGAAAAATATAAGGGACTTTGACTTAGTTTAGGAAATAAGAGCCTTGGGGATGAAGAACCCTCCCCCAGTGAAAGAATTTCCCTTTATTCTCTACCTCTTCTCCCTCTACAGAAATGCTGAAATCCCTCTAGGAAGGGTGGGAGAAATCCAGCGATCCCAGAGGTAAGAGGGGTCACAGAAGGAATGCTGGACATCTGGGTCTTGTCTAGATGACATTTGTGAAGCCTGCCCCCCCGCCTCTGCCCCCGGACATCCCCTCTAGCTCTCAGGCAGGAAGCAAGCTGAGGGGAAAGGCCTGTATCCACACTGGGGAGAGGCTAGAGAGCAGACAGAGGAGCCACAGTCAGCATTTCTGAGCCACAGCTACAGGAGTAGGTGGGCAAGGGCAGAGGGAAGGTGGGGAGGGCGGTTGGGGGCACATTCTCCTGTTGAGTCTCCCCCATCTCCATCCCTCCTATAAGAGACTCCATCCCTGCTACAAGAGATAATGATGCACCACCTTTCATGTGACAACTGTACCTGTCATTTTCTTCTTCTGTAAAATGGGGGTGATAAAGCCTCTGACACACAGTGAGTCCACTTCAATAAACATGACTGCCATTCTTCCATCCTTCATAACCCAGAAGGCTTCCAGTGCTAACATCCTCTTCCCCCAATTTTCCACCTGACTTGTTTGAAGAAAAAGCTGAAGGTACTTTCAGGACAGAGCCCAGGCTCGAGGGCATTATCCATCTTCTGACAAGGTGGATGAGATTCACTGTGTGCGGAAGGGGCTGGGGGAAGGAGAGGGGATCTCTCCGTGGGTTAGAGGGACATGCTTCAGCCCGCTGGCCAGGAAGGGGATGGGGAATCCTACCACTCAGCAAGGCTCTTAGAGACAGTCCTGGTTCCTTGAGCTTGTACTGCCTGGAGGAAAGGCCTCCCCCACCCCACCCCAGGGCAATGGTCCACAGGGGAACTCTTCTCCCACCATTTGCCACCAGGAATGAAGGACTGACACCTGTTGGTGCCTGGGCATCCCTGTCCACCATCCATGTGGGGCCTGCCCTCTTTTTTCTCTTTTTTATGGTTGCACCTGTGGCATAAAGTTCCTGGGCCAGGGATTGAATCCAACCTGCAGCTGTGACTTACGCCACAGCTGTAACAATGCCAGATCCTTTAACCCAGTGTGCTGGGCTGGTGATGGTACCGGCATCACTGCAGCCACCCAAGCTGCTTCAGTCAGGTTCTTAACCCACTGAACCACAGCGAGAACTCTGGACCTAACTTCTTTACGTCTGAGAGGAAAGGTGAAGACCCTGTGTGTAGCTGGAGACAATCAAACCTTTTCACGTCTCTGAAGAGAACAGTGGGAAGGAGGCGGCCTTTCCGTGAAGCCTGAAAGATGGCTAGCCACCTTCCCCATCCCAGATCTTTAGTTCTGGCCAAATGGAACCACTCCTGCTTCTCCCTTCCACACCTTTTCTCAAGCATCTCCCTCCACCCAGAGAGCCCTCCCTGAACTGAAAGTCCTAATCCAGCCCCCTTCAAGGCCTAGATCAAATGTCCCCTCCCCCAGGAAGCACATTTTGACTACTGTGTCCCATACTGCCCCCTTTCCCTGAGCATCATTTGTGCTTGATCTGTCCCTCTCCATTGGCAATTTGCACTGTTGGCTGTGTCACAGCCATACCTGCACACGTTTATTTATTTCCCCTCTGGGGGACACAGGTGATTGCAACGGTTTCTAGCACAGGCTCAGAGCCAGGCACACCTGAACTCAAATGCCAGCTTTGCCATTTATTAACCATCTGACCATGAGAGAGTCATTTCTCTTTTATGAGCCTCAGTTTCCTCTGGAAAATGGGGGCAATAACAGTAACTGCTTCACAGAGTTGTTGTTGCAATTGAAGGTGACAGTGCATATTAAGCACTCAGCACAAAGCCTGGCACAGAGTGAGAACTCTAGTACTCTGACATATTTGCTACAGTGACATTTCAGGCAGGTTCACGGATAATTTTTCTTTACATCTCCTATCACAGAGCCTCACACTGGACAGATGGATGGACGTCTATGGAGGTGGATCTGTGTGCAACATAAGGAAGCCCTTCCCAATGGCAGAGCAGAGTAAGCTGGACCTGGGTCTGCCTCTGGGGGTCATGATCTCCATGTCACAGAACAGCATGCAAACAGACGTAAGATCCACTTGAACTTCCAACAGAAGCATTAGATGTGGGATCACAGCATGGGCTCTGAAGCCAGACTCCTTGATCTTGAACTCAAGCGTCTCTTCTTACTCAATGTGTGACCTTCACTAGCTGTGCCTCAGTTTTCCCATCTATAAAATGGGGAGAGTAACAGTAGCTACCCAAAGGGTTGTCAAGAGGATTCAATGAAATAATACATGAAAAGCAATAGAATGTGCTCAGCATAGGGAGAGTAATTCAATAAACATTACCTAATACTATCGCTCTTGACATCCATATGACTATGACCGAAGAGGGGAGTTATGGCCCCTTGCAGGCCTACAAGCTGTTCACTTTCCCATAACCCAAGACTCCACTAACACCCCACTGTGCCCTCTTAGCTCCATCTGCCCAGCAGCCTTCCATGGCTCCTTCTGGCCATAGCTCTGCTCCTCCATTTGCTACATGAGTAGGCACTTGACCCAGGCCTGGCCACTCTAGGGAAGATCTGTATCTCCCAGCAACAATGACTGAACCAGAGTCCTTCCCTTGGGTTGATGTATAGATCCTAGGAGGAAAATGGTTCCCTCTTTCTTTCTGTTTGGATTGCTAAACTGGGGCAGTCAACAGCCAACTCCTCATAAGGGCAGAGAGGAGAGACACGCTGTGATGGGAGAGAGATGGAGAGTCTACCTGATTCCTCATCCTTCAATTCCATGAACTGTCTCAGGATCCAGCAAAGTCCTTTTCTGGTTTAAGCCACTTTGAATAGACTTTTTATCACTTGTTTCTAAAAACTGCAGGCCCAATTATACAGGTCCTAAGCCCACAGGCAGGGCAGAGGCAGTATTATGACTGCTCCTGTGTGTTCCAGCACAATCCCTGTCATCTGGGCTGCAAAGGACAGTCCACAAAGCATGTTCTCAAGAGTCATCCTGACCCAGTGGTCTCTAGAGCCCTGGGAGTCGGCAGAGGCACCTGTAAAAACACTCACGGAGCAAAGAGCAGTAAGGAGGGTAACAAGATTCTGGGTAAATTTCTGCCAATTCAACCACAGCAGTTCTGTTACAAATGCTGACATATCAAGATTGTGCCCCCCCTCCAAAGATTTGAAATGCCCTACTCTAATTAATACTCAGAAGAGCATTAAGAAGTAACCAAGGGGAGCTCCCATTGTGGCTCAGCAGGTTGAGAACTTGACTAGTATCCATGAGGATGTGGATTTGATCCCTGGCCTCGCTCAGTGGATTAAGGATCCAGCACTGCCACAAGCTGTGGTTTAGGTTGCAGATATGGCTCAGATCTGGTGTCTCTGTGGCTGTGGCTGGCAGCTGCAGCTCTGACTCGAACCCCTAGCCTGGGAACTTCCATATGCCATGGGTGTGGCCCTAAAAAAAAACAAACAAAACAAAACAAAAAAAACCAAGGCCTACGCATGTATTCCCATTCTCTAGAAAAGGAAACTGAGGCCCAGAAAGGAGAAATGATGAAGCTGAGGCTACAGAGCAAGGCAGTGTCGGAGCAAGGACATGAATGCAGGCTCTGGACTCGCAGACCAAGTGATTCCCACTGCACCAGGCTGCCTGTAAAAATCTATCGTCTCTCATATTTCCAGTCTTTCTGGTAAACTGATGGTGGTTCATATCTAGAGTCTCCCCTTTCTAAGCTCTGACCCCTATAGAGTCACCTGCCTCTGAGCCTGGTTCCTTAGAGGGCTTCTAGAAGCTCAAGGAACCTGTGGAGTAAATGCATGGACCCAACCTCTAGCCACCCCACACACCATGTACACATATGCTTAGTCGCCCTTCTCCCCACCCACTTGCCCGAATGTCAGGAAAAGCCCGGAAGACCCCCTCTCCTGGGAACTCCTAATCCACCTCCTCTGTCCTGGCTGTGCTGGGGCTGCACACAGAGGATTCCTTGTTCCCAGTGCTTCCTGCCCAGAGATCTCTGTGGGGCCCGTGTGCTGGCAGGAAAGAACCAAATCACTCCTTTTAACTGGAGCTAAAGCCACCCCTATCCCTGCCACCCTCGGGAGCAACATGTCCCAGCTCTGTTTGGCATTAATCCTACCTGCTGTAGCCTGGCTTGGCCCCACCTCAACATCCATGTCCCCTGTTCCCCAGACACACACACAGACACAAGAGAGTTCCCCTAGGGGGAAGAGAGGTGCCTCACATGTAATCAAAAGTAAAAACTAGAGGATTCTAGAATGACAACACCACACCCCTGGCAGTTGTGCCTTACTAATAACCCCACAATGATATTTGCATATTACTTCACAATTTCCCAACCAGTATAACTTCATTGGCTCAGTTCCCTCCCCATGCCCTCACCTTGCCAGAGTCACAGAACCCAGCAGATGGCAAGGGGCTTTGACATGCCCCAGGTCAGTGGTTTGCAGAGTGTCTTGCACAGAGCCAAGAACGGGTTCTGTGTCATCCTCTGAAGGCTGCTTGGGGTTGAGGAATTAGCCAATTAGAATCCCCCAGACCCACATCAACTTTGATCACGGCTGTAGTCCCTTTAAGCTGTTTTGTACACTAAGATTCTTTGGGGTTCACTTGAGAAGGGGATTTCCCCGCTGGAAAGTTTGAAAACAACTCATTTACTCTGACCCTGCCTTCTCCCACCTCCTACCCTGACAATGTATGTATGACCCTGAGGCCAACAGAGAGGGAAGTGGCGGTCAAAGGTCACATGGGAATCAGTGGCAGAACCAAAATGAAAACACCCTCTTCTGAATCTAGTCTATAGTCTAGGAGTGGTTAAGCAAAAGAACACTAGGGCTGCAGGTCAGGGAATCCAGCTTCCTAGTCCAAGGCCATTTGTCCTCAGTCATGGTGGGTGGATAAGCAAGATGGCCAAGGCATGCTATCTAACACAGAAGTGCTTAAAGGGGCCCATTTCAGTCCCTTCCTCAAAATAAGCCAAAACCAGAGCCTACCCTCAGCACTGGACCCCTTTTTCAAACCCACCAGGAATGTGTGGCCTACACAAACCCACCCCAGTCCTAAAATAGATTAAAGTATCCTAAAGGCCTGAAAGTACCAATTTGTCCAACTGGAGCAAAAGCAGCAGAATTAGGCTGTGCCTCAGTAACACTCACCCCTCCTCTGATCACACCAGCTCCCCCGGGGTAAGGACGTCAGTCAGGCACCTAGAAGGAGGAAACAGTGTTATGGCCTCTGAACTGAGTTCATGGACCCAGCATGGAGGTGGAAACTGAGAGGCTGGCATTTGACTCTCTGAGGAACCTTAGGGAAGTTGCTGAACCTGTTACACAGAAAGGCTCGTGTGACTACGCAGAGCAAAAAGGAAAATAACAAATATGAAGCTAAAGCGGCCAGCAGGGGCCAGGTGGTAAAGGGCCCTGGAGGCCAAGGTGAAGAATTCAGCCTTGATTCTAAGAGCAATGGGAAACCACTGACTTGTAGGGGTGAGAATGGACTGGAAACAGGCAAGAGTAGCCTTAGACATGAGAGGAGGCTGTTGTGGCTGTCTGGGGGCATGTAACAAAGGCCCAGACTGGGGTGGCCGCAGTAGAGCAAGAACGATCTGGATGAATTCCAGAGCTCTTTGAGGCACTGGAATCCCCAGAACTTGGCAGGGGACTGGATCCAGGGGGATGAGGGAGACCCCACGGGCACCCCTTTCATGTCAGTCCTATAGTCTCCAGCACCCAGGAGGAAATACACCCATGGTTCTCTCCTCTTGGCCTATCCTTACCTCAGTTTCCCTATCAGTAAAACAAACATGCTGGGAGTCAATGGTCCCTAAGGTCTTTTAAGCATTAATATTGTGTTCTGGTCTAATTCACTCACAGAGTACTTAGGTCCTCCAGTTTTGTGGGTTGTTTTTTTTTAATGTGATTATATTTCTTTTCCTATCTTTTATTTTTTTTTATTTTTTAAATTTCTTATTGAAATATAGTTGATTTATAATATTGTATTAATTTCAGGTGTACCACAAAGTGATTGTTTTATATATATACACACATATGTAGGGGGGGTGTATATTCTTCTTTAGATTATTTTCTATTATAGGGTATTATAAGATATTGGGTATAGTTTTCTGTGCTACTGTGGGTCATTGCTGGTTAAGCCCCTTTTCAATCATCTTTAAGCCCCAACTGCAGGCCTGGCCTAGGACACAACGGGCAGGATTGTTAGAAGGCAAAAGCTCAGGTCCCCTGGAATTCACACTCAGAACAATAATCTCCAAGTGGGACAAGGTGTTTCCACTTCACACAGAACACAAGAGTCAAGCAAATGGGAAGATCCCTCGGGCTGAGGTTGGAACAGCAGGAGCGGAAGCTGTGTGCCTGAGCGCCTTTTCCTGCCCCTGCTCCAGAAGCTAGCATGGGCCTCTGGACATTGCCACTCCAGCTGTAACAACAGTCACCCCAAAGCTTACAACCTGCTTCCCCATCCACTGTTCCCCAATGCCCAGGCTCACCCTGGGAAGCCGGATACCAAGGTACCTGGGAGGCGATACAGTGCAGTAGTGTAAGTGGGGGCTCCACAGCCACACAGACCTGGTTTGAATTGTGGCTCCACCACTCTCTAGCACTGTGGCCTGGGACATGTCATTTCACTTCTCTGAGCCTCAGTTTCCTCATTCGGAAAACAGGAGTAAGAGTCTGCTTCTAGGGCTAATGGGAAGATTCATTGAGAGGCTGCACGTTCCTTATCACAACAATCCAGGAGGCAACAGCCGCCATATTCAGATGTGGACCCTGGGACCCTGGAAGGTGAAATGACTCACTGAAGATGATTAGAGAATCAACCTAGGGGTGAGACCCAGAGCTCAGGTTCTTATCTGCCAGGTTCCTCTTTATTTATTTACTTACTTATTTATTTACTTTTTGCTTTTTAGGGCCTCACCTATGGCCCTAGGGGTCAAATGGGAGCTACAGCTGCTGGGTAGCCACAGCACAGCAACTCAGGATCCGAGCCTTGTCTGCAATCTACACCACAGCTCACAGCAAGCCAGATCCTTAACCCACTGAGTGAGGCCAGGGATCGAACCCACATCCTTATGGATCTTAGTCGGGTTTGTTAACTGCTGAGCCATGAAGGGAACTCCAGGTTCCTCTTTTTTAGATGAAAATGTTGAGACTAAAAAAATTACAAGTGACTTGACCAAAGCCACAGAGGAAATTCATGGTAAAAGAGGGATTTGAACCTAGGCTCTCTGGATGAAAAAGCCCAGCCTCTCCCTGATGGGTATCCATAAAGTAGGTGTATGTGGAGAAGCTTCCAATTTCAGGGCCCTTTAAACTTGGAACAGGGACAAATGCAAATCTGAGGAGACAGAGTGAGAGTGGTGGTGAAGCTACCTTGAGAGGAAACCAGTAGGAGCTTGTGAAACAAAAGTCTTTTTCTCAGAAGGCCTCTCCAGGGACTGGGCAGGAGATGGGCTGCTGACAAACAGGGCCATCCTGCCAGGGCTGAGCTAAGGGCTGGATCTAAACAGAAACAGTTCCAGCTTGGCCACCAATTTGCTGGGTGATCCTAGAGAAGTCACACGCACGTGCACACACACACACACACACACACACACATGTCTCTGTTTCTTCAACTAAACAATGAGATGGTTGTACTGAATGGTGTTGAGATTCCTTCCAGTTATAGAAGAGTAATAATAATCATTTCTCATGAGTGTCAGATTCCTGGTCAAGTCCTGCTTTCACAAACCCAAAAGAGGAGTCTCCAATATTCCACAATAGGCATGGGTAGTCCTGCATTCAGGTTCTGACCATTTAGCTAGGTCACGTCCTCTCAACAGGCCTCACCTTCCTCATCTGTAAAATGGGCACGTAACTCTGCCAGATCACCAAGAGAACAGGAAGGTCCAAGGAGCTTCTCCAAAGGCAAGCTGTCCTCTGAGGTAATAAACAAAACATCCCCAGAGTCCCCATCCCAATCCCCACCCTCAAACTCTTTTACTGTCTCCTTTTCCTTTGGCCCACGTCCCATTTGGACAAATGGAATAACTGAATGCAAGCTGACAGATGCAACAGCAGTAGCAACAACCCCCGCAGCAAGTAGTAGAAGTAACCACTGCCGCTAAGACTTGACTGCAGATGTGCCAGGTAATGTGCTAAGTGCCATACTTATATCTCAGGAAATTATATGGCAGGTAATCCCCTCCATCAACGAGGTTAATCCCACCCTTAGTCTAGAATCACAGATGAAAGACTAAGGTTCTAACACTGTAAACCAATTATAATGGAAGACATAAAAATCATTAAAAAATTAAATACATAAAATAAAATTATAGCCAAAAAAAAAAGAAAGAAAGACTAAGGTTCAGCAAAGTGAACTGACTTGCCCAAGGTCACACAAAGAGCAGTGAGTAGCACGGCCACCCAGAGGCATGATATCATTAGATATCAGAAGTCCTGATCTTATCCTTGAGGCTATGGGGTTATTTAGCATAACATTCCAGCAGGGGGTGTGATGAGTTATGGGGTAGGGGGTGGGCAGTGAATGGAAGGATATCTGGCCTTCACCCCCAAGCCTCCCCAAATAACTAGACTTTACAGTCTTGTATTATTATTCTGTATCCAGCTCAACTCTCTGGCTAGAACAGAGGTGTCCAATCAAAATATGATGCAAGCCAAACATGTAATTTAAAATTTTCCAGTAGCCTAACTTGAAAAAGTACAAAGGAATCAGTGAAATTAATTTTATTTTTTTGGCCGTGCCCACAGCATGCAGAAGTTCCCGGGCCAGGGATTGAACCCATGCCACAGGAATAATCCAAGCCACGACTGTGACAATACCGGATCCTTAACTCGCTGAGCCAATAGGAAACTCCAAAATTAATTTTAATAGTATACTTATTTAATATGTAATCAATATAAAAAACAGGACTATGATTGAAATATTTTACAAACTTTTTTTCAAACTAAATCTTCTAAATCCAGTATGCACCTTACACTTAGAGCACATCACAATCCTGACACTAAGTTTTCATTAGATATTTAAATTCTCTTAGACTTTACAACTGAAAAAGCATTTTAACAAATCTAAATTCACAAACATATGTAGAACTGTTCCAACAACTGGAGTATTCTTTTTAATTTTTAAATTAATTAAAATTAAATAAGATTAAAAGCACAGTTCCTCAGTGGCACTAGTTGCATTTCAAGTGCTCGGTAGCCATGTGGCTAGTGGCTACTGTATGGGGCAGCATAGCTGTGACAGTCAAGTCCTAGAGGGCAGGGGTTGGTGGTCTCCTTGGCCCTAGGCCAGAGCCAGCCCTCCCAAAGTAAAATTGAATGTCAAAAGAATGCTGTCTACTTATTCCGACCCCCTACTGAGCCTGACGTTACCATCTACCTCTGATTCCCTAATACTCAGGGTGCTGGAGACAAAGGGATCTGATTATCCATTGCTAGGAGGACAGCACTAAGGCTCAGAAAGGTAGGCCACCTCCTCAAGGTCACTCAGCTTTAACCCACGGTCTGTTTGACTTGGAAGCCTAAGCTCTGTCCCTAAAGCTTGGCAGGGGCCCGGTCTGGGGCTCAGCCTTCTAGAGAAATAAATAAGCCTTTGCACTATCCCCTCCTCCCCGAGTCCAGTGGCAGAGAACGGCCCCTACAGGACACCCAGTGAAGAGGGGAAAGGGGAAGGAAATGGCAACGGTCCTACACAGCGGGCTTAGGCCACTGGGATACCGTTCCCACCTCCCCCCTCCCCCCTCACCAGGCAGGAGGCAAAGCCAGCAAGGTCCCCTGGCTGCCTGCCCTCTGGGTGGGTCCCCTGGGCTAAATGCTGTGCCCTCCCCCACATCTTGCCCAAGGAACACTCACCCAGAGGCCCTTGGACTAGAGCCAGAGCCCGTACTCACCTCCCAGGGTCACCTGAGCTGGAGTCAAGGGAAAGCGTCCAAGAGGCAGCCCGGCCCCTGGGAGGAGGGGAGGAGCAGGCCCTGGAGGCAGATTCCAGAGTAGGGAAAAGGTGGCAGGTACAGGCCAGAAAAACCTGGCTGGCTCCGCCCCTCTCCTGGGGAGCACAGCTAGCACTCAGCCCCCTCCCACCAGCCTACAGTTATTAGGTTTAACAATTAACTCTGATTGGTTTCCATTTTAGCAGAAGGCTGTTCCAGCAAAAAGACCCATTTAGGGGTAGGGGACCTTGGAATACGATAAAGGGGAAAGTCTTGGTGTGAAGGGAGAAAGGGGTGGTTATTAAAACCACCCACCGCCTCCTTCCATCCCATCCTACCAGTGTAGGACAGGTAAGGGGTGATGGCATAAGTTCCATAAGGTCTGGGGCAGTGTCTGGCATATAGTAGGTGCTCAATAAATATTTTTAATTAACAAAGACCCGAGTGCACTGAACTAGAATAAAACAGGCCAGATAGATGGGCAGACTGATAAAGAATTGAAGGGAGGCATGGGTTGACTTGTCCTGGGTCCTCGCTGAGACCAAGCTGGGCTGAGGACTGGAAGGGCAGCCACCCAGGACATACCAGAAAATGGCTTTGAAGTCCTCCAGCCCTGGTGCTGCTCTTCCTAGCTGTGACCTCTGTAGCCCTCGCCCTTCCCATAAACAAGGGATGATAGATAACACCACGGTACAGGGCTGTACAGGGCCGGGCCCAAGAGGCTGTGGTGCTCTGTGCCGCTGTAATACAGTCATGTCTCTCGCTGCTTGGCAACAGCCTCCTCTTCTCAGGCCACCCCCTGAACACCCCCACATCCCAATATTCCCCTGGATCCCACCTATATGGCCCTTTTTCCTTTCCGGGAAGGAAAGCCCAGAATGATGACGGCTCCAGCCTACTCACATCCCACTCACCTGGAATCACACACACACCCTGGCAACAGACTGTTCCTAATATGGCATCTGCTTGTCGTTTGTACCCCTCCTTGGGCTCCCTGGCCCCCTCCTCACCCTCTTATCCCAACCCCTAACCCAGGCTTATGACCACAGCCCACCCCAGGCTTGTGCTAAACCCACTGTAGCCAGTTCCCCGGGTGTTCTTGGGTGGGCCCCCCGGCTTCTGGACCTCTGCTTCCCATCTATGTAATGTGGAGGTGAGGGGGCGGATTAAGAGATGGCTTCTCCTGATATTTAGAGATTCTGACACTTCTGGGATCAATTTGCGTTTTAACTTCAGACAGACCAGATTCAGATCTTGGCCAGGGAAACAGGCAGCCTTGATATTATGGGACAGACAAGCCGGCAGAGGCCCAGAGCTACAGCTCACCCCTGACCATTCTCAGCTCAGGCCTGGGCAGAGAGACCAAGGCCTCCATGCTCACTGGTCTCCACTACCTCCACCATAAAGCCCCAACTTTTTTTTCGACTCCACCTTTCCAGTCTTCTCTCTGTCTTTCTCAGGAGCAGCAGCATGAGCTACCTCTCCCCCAGATTCTTCTCGGCAAAACAAAGCTTGAAGCTCCCCCTCCAGCGAGGGTGCTGACCCCAAGGCCTTCCAAGTGGAGATTCTAGAGCTGCCTCTGCTTCCACTCCAAACTTTCCTGCACCTTCCCCCAACTCTCTAAGCATGTGCCCCATTCTCCTGTTTCCAGCCTGGCGCTCGCCTCCTTTACCTCCACGGGGAATACCTGTCTTCCTGCCTCCCACTGCCCGCTCCTGCTTCATGCCCATCCAGCTGGAATGTTACCTCCGCGCGGAGTCTACACGGATCATCCTCAGCTCACCCGGCCGCGTCTCTACCAAACACTACTCCTCGTACTAGAGTCTCACTAGTCCTGCTTGACTTTAAGACTCTGCAGACCAAGAAACTCCTGCAATGATTTTTCTCTGTCCCTCACCCTTGCTGTCCAGCACCATGAGAACACAGTAGGTATCAGCTGAAACAATATAATAACCATTAACTGAAAAGTAATGAATTATAATTGTTTATTGACCATTTATTCTTTATTAACGCTCAGATCTCAGCATTTTACATGTCCCATTTCAGTTAATCCTCCCAAACTCCAGTCGGCTTGTCATTCCTATCCCTTTGTTTTAAATTGAGGAAACTGAGGCTCGGAGAGATTTTACAAAATGATTTGCCCAGGAAATGACAGGTTCAAGACTGGAATTTAAGTTCTTACCCACTGCCCTACTTGGCCTCCCTCTAATCCACACATAAAGGAGGGATATGTGAGAGGCTACGACCTAACAGGGATGGGAAACCAGTCCAGTCCAGGCCAGCTAACAAGTAAATAAAGCTTAATAAGCTTCTATTAAGTACCTGCTCTGTGCAAAGCCCTATGCTGGGTGCTGGGGAGCAGAGAATGTTACATGAGACATCTGGTGCTCACAATCTAGCAAGAGACAAGTCACGTCCCAGGATAAAGCGAAGACCAAGCAGAACTTGTCCCCAGAGGGGAACAGATAAGGTGCTAAGGAAATGCAGAGGAGGGAAGGACAAATCTCATTGTGGGGGTGGGGATGGAAAGGCTCACTAGGCTTTGGGGGACAGAAGTTGGCATCTAAGCTGCCTTGACAAGGCAGGCAGGATTTCAATAGTGAGTGGGGAAGTGGGGGTGGCATTCCTGGCAGAGATAAACTCAGAGAGTTGGGGCAAAGACATAGGTAAGCACTGGGCGTGTCCCCAGGAGCCCTGGCAAACACGTTCTCCAAGCCCTTCCCCTTGGCACTGGTCCCAGGTGTCCAGCCCTGAAGTGAGGCCACCATAAGCATCCCCAGGCTCATAGGCACTTGGTTCATTCTGATGAGTGGCCATGGAAAGGGAGAAAGGGCTGGGTGCCTGGGCACATGGTTTGACATGACCTCAAGGGGCTAGAATCCAGACTCTGCATAGAACCTCTGAAGTTGGGAGATGCTCAAGGAGGGATGTGCGCTCACCAGAGGTGGGTGAAACAGCGGTGGAGGGGGAGAGCAGGGAAAGGGGCAAAGAATGTGATTTGGGCAGCAGGAGACCTGGCTTCTAGAACCACAGGTCAAAGCCACAGGGGACCTTAGGCTTATCCTACCCAACCCTCATTTCATGGCTAAGAAAACTGAGGCCCAGGCAGGGGAAGAGACTAGTTCGCAGCCCCTCAGCACCTTCACAGCAAAACCAGCCATGTGCTATGAGGTAGAAGAAATCTGCCTTCAGCACCTCACTCTGCCGTTACCTCCCAGCGACCTTCCTCCAGGCTTAAAGCTCCCACTCAATAAAACATCCCTGAAGTCAGGAGTTCTAAACTTTCATGGGTCATGACTCAAAGACTCAAATGGTGTCTATGGATCCTTCCCCAAGGATGGGGAACACTCTGAAAATTGTGCATGCCATTTCGGAAGTTCAGAAACATCTGAGACCAGCATTCTCTGAGGGCAATCTCAGCACCCTCTGTGTCCCAGTCACCTCAACGGAGCCTACTAAAACAAGCTGATTCCAGGGCCCCAACAGCTTTTAGCTGTTTCACATATTGAATATGGAGAGGGGTCCGTGGCTAGAAGTTTTAAAGCCACTGCTCATTAATCAAAGTCCCTTCTGGTTGAGCCACCTGCTCAAGAATGACAATGGTCATGGTCATGGTAGGGGTGGGTGGGGGCCCAGCAGGCTAACTGCAGCTGGCCAGATTCTGAAGTGACATTCTGGATCAGCGACCCTGCCTGGGATGGAGTCTGTCTGGGCTGAACTTGGGTTAAGAAGTTCAGCCCAGACAGACCTAAGAGACAGCCCAAAGAGCCTACCACCCCAGGCTCTTTGCCTCTCTCCAGACTCTCCCTCTGGCCCTCCTCCAGGTCTGGCTTCCTTCTTTTTCCTTTCCAGCACAAGCGTGCTCCTGAACCTAGGTTTCCTGGCTCCAGCCTCCGCTTCCCTCCCTTCCACCTACCACTGAACCTCAAAGAGGACCTCCAACCCCCTAAGCACCCTTCTGAGGAGATAAAACTCTCTTTGCAAATGATAAGCTTATTTAACTGAGGGCTCAAGATAATCAATGAAAAACCAAGGTGGCCGGTGATAAAACAACATCTACCAAAAAAAACCCAAGTTCCTTCAATCCTGCCCTGTCACCTGCCCCTGACGCCACATCTCTCACACAGGTAGGCAGCTGCCTAGAACCTGATGGGTTCAGAGCCTTGTCCTTTCCTATAGGAAGGCCAGTCCCTGATGGGGTGACAGCACAGGCTTGGGAAGGAGACCTGGGAGACCTTGCTCTGTGAGCCAAGAATTTATGCTCCCAAAAAAATTTTTTTTTCTTTTTTGGCCACCCCGCAGTATATATAGTTTCTGGGTCAGAGATCAGAGTGAAGCCACAGTTGCTACCTAAGCAGCAGCTGTAGCAGTGCCAGATCCTTAACCCACTGTGCCAGGCAGGGGATCAAACCTGCCTCCCATCGCTCCCAAGACACCATTGATCCCATTGCACCACAGCGGGAACTCCTGTTCTCCAAATCTGGGCAAGTGTGCATCCCTCTGTGGGCCCCTAAATGTTCTCACAGGTCCCATCAGGGGCAGCATAGGAAAGACTCAAGAGCACCATCAAACTATGGATAGATCTGGATTTAAGTCCCAGCTGCGCTACTTGCTAGCCAAGGACTGGGTAGGCCTTGAGCAAGATATTTAGCCTCTTTTAATAAAATGGGGATTGTCATCTCTGCCTCACTGGGTAGCTGCAAGGATTAAAAGACATAAGGCATGTAAAACACTTAGCACGGGCCGGGCCGACACATGGTGAGCCAATAAACGTAATCACTTGTTTATCAGTTACCAGAGCGAGCCTCTGATGAGGAAGACTCTAGGCTTTCTAATTCTTAAGTGGCCTCAAGCAACCCCCAAACCACCCACCTGAACTGGGTCTGGAGGCTTTATCTTTAGACCTTTAATCTGGATAGATGATGGGGAGAGAGAGGCGGGGAAGGCAGGCGAAGGGAGTGAAAGAAAACTGAGAAGAGAAGGGAGGAGGGGAAGGAAAATCCAAAGGCGAAGAGTGGCCTGGCTTCCCCAGCTTGGGAGAAAGGAGGATGACTTCAGGCCAAGACAGGATAAGCCTTCACTCCTTTCCAGAGCCTTCCCTAGGCCCGCCAAGGCAAGGCTAAGAGGGACCAGCCTGCTGAAAAGCACCGCCCTGGCTGTCAATAGGAACAAAACCTTGGGTTACCTCCAGGCTCTGGCTCGCCACACACTGCTGCCCGCCCATGGTGGCCTCCTCCTGCTGGAGCAGGCAGAGATGGCCAGAGCCAGGCTGAGAACCAAACGACCTGCCCGTTCAGCCCGCAGAGGCACTGCTGGCTCACTCAGGACACAGAGACCCCTGTGCTAGGGATTCTGATCCCCCTTGGGTCCCCATCTCCAGCTTGTGCAGAGCCCTCTCCAGGCTTCTATCTGACCTAAGGTCCTGCTTCTGGGGCTGAAGTTGCAACTAGGGGAAAAGCACCGTTCAGCCTGTAAACAGGAATCACACATGTTCAAACTTCCACTGACCAGCTGTGTGACCTTGGGAATGTCACTTCCCCTTAGTGCATGCTTCCCTCCTCTGGCCAAGGAGGGGCATGGAGGGCAAGGACCATCTCTAAAGTTCTCCCAATTCTGGAGTTCCCATGGTGGCTCAGTGGTTAATGAATCCGACTAGGAACCATGACGTTGCGGGTTCAATCCCTGGTCTGCACAGTGGGTTAAGGATCTGGCGTTGCCGTGTGCTGTGGTGTAGGTTGCAGACGAGGCTCAGATCCCACGTTGCTGTGGCTCTGGCGTAGGCTGGTGGCTACCCTAGCCTGGGAACCTCCATATGCCACGGGTGCGGCCCTAGAAAAGACAAAAAAATAAAGTTCTCCCAATTCTGACAGCAGCCAGCCTGCTGTAGGATACCTACGTAGGTAGGATACCTTGGAGCACAAAGGGGCAAAGAGGACCTGCCTCAGAAGAGGAGTGGGCTGGGCTGGGCTCTGCTGAGAATGCCGTGCATGTGGCACTGGCCAAAGGTTATTATGACGATGATGATCATAATTAAAAATTACAGCTCTAAAACAATTTCCAAAGTGCTTTCTCATTATCCCCTGGGATTCACAAGCTGTTGAGGTAGGTAGAACTGGATGATGATTCTTCATATTTGGCAGATAAGGAAAGTGAAGCAAGATTTAAGTGACTTGCCCAGGCTACTAAGCCCAGAGAGGGGGGAATGGAAGAAGAAGTAATAATTACCAAGGGCCTGCTGTGTGCCACCTCATTACGCTCACATCTGTTATCTTGACCACATCTCACCACCACAACATGACACTGCAGGTGCCACTGTCCCTATTTCAGAGAAGAGGACATTGAGGCGGAGAAAAAGCTACTGATTCTAAGCCTCATAGCCATTCCACTGCAAAGCTTTGGGCTTGGACCTGGGCTCATAAGGCTCTAAGGCCTGCCCTCTCTTCCATTTTCCTGTATGTACTGGGTTGAATAGTGTCCCCCCAAATTCATGTCTGCACAGAAGCTCAGAATGTGACCTTATTTGGAAATAGAGTCTTTGCAGAAGTAATTAGTTAAAATAAAATGAGGTCATACTGGACATGGGTGGTATGACTGGTATTCTTATAAGAAGAGGAGATGACACAGAGACACACAGGGAGAAAGGAAAGAAAGCCATGTGACAACAGAGGTAGATGCAGCTGCAAGTGAAGGATGTCCCAGGATGATCTTGAGCTAGGAGAGGGGCATGGAACAGACCCCTCTCTTGGAACTTTCAGAAGGAACCAATCTTGCCTACACCTTGTTTTCTGACTTCTAGCTCCAGACTGTGAGAGAATAAATTTCTGGGGTTTTTTTTGGAGGGGGGGTTGTCTTTTGTCTTTTTAGGGAAGCACCCATGGCATATGGAGGTTCCCAGGCTAGGGGTCGAATTAGAGCTGTAGCTGCTGGCCTACACCACAGCTCACAGCAATGCCAGATCCTTAACCCACTGAGTGAGGCCAGGGATAGAACCCGCAACCTCATGGTTACAAGTCGGAGTCGTTAACCACTGAGCCATGAAGGGAACTCCAAATTTCTGCCTTTTTTAAAGCCACCCAGATGGTGGTATTTCATTAAGAAGCCCTAGGAAATTAATACACGGTGGGTCCACTGGGCAGCAGACCCCGGACTCTTAAATTCCAGTTTTCAGACTCCCACTCATTAGGCAGTCTTGGAGGTTAATGGAGGCCTGGGGCCCAGGGAAAAGACATTCTCATCCCTCGTTCAGCTCCCTGGCCCAGGCTGGCCTCAAGTTCATCAGCTGTGCTTATACCAGGTTTCTGGTCTCTATCCAGCCCCCTGGGCCCTTCCATCATGCAAATAAGCACCCTCTGAGCCCAGACTCCAAGTCAAAGATATTCCCCGTCCACCCAGGTCAGTCCACCCAGGTCAACCACTACTGCCACCTGGAGAGGTGCATTTGTGAAATGCAAATCAGATCCTTCCTGGCAAGCATAATTTTCTTCCCTAGCTCCCCACCAGTTGTAGGACTCAAGCTCTTTAGACTGTACCAGATCTGGCCTCAAACCTCCTCTTTATTTCCAGCTATTCACCCCACCCATCCCTACCACACATCGCCTTCTGCTCCAACCACATGCAGCTATTTGGATTTCCCCTAATAAGTTGCGGTGTCTTTGCACATGCTGCTCCAACTACCTGGAAGATAAAATCCAACCTAAACACCGTCTTTCTCCTCCATGAAGCCTTTTCCTCCAGGAACGGCCACACCCTGGCACCTTGTACACTGTATATCTTTACATGCCTGCCTCGCACACCCAGCCTGGGAACACCGTTGTATTCATCTCCATCTCTGTAGGCCTGGGGCCCAGTACAAAGGCGTTCAAGAATGTTGAACTGTGGAGTAGCCATAACAGTAATAATTACTAACATTCACCAAAAGTTTGCTACGTGTTCAGCACTGTGCAAAGCATTCCATGTATGTTACTTCATTTCATCCTCAAAACAACCCTTTGAAACAGACACTGTTACTGGTCTCGTTTTACAGGCAAGGAAATGAAGAGATAGTCACTTGCCCAAGTCCACCAACTAGTATGTGGCAAAATCAGTGCTATGCACTCTGGAGCCAATGCTAGTAACCAATGTTAGGTACACCATCCATCCTAATACTCTCTCTCTCTCTCTCTTTTTTTTTTTTTGCCACCCCATGGCCTATGGAGCTCATGGGCCAAGGATCAGATCTGAGCCCTAGTTGCGACCTAAGGCACAGCTGTGAGAACGTTGGCTCCTTAACCAACTGTGCCGAGCCAGGGATCGAACCTGCGTCCCAGTGCTCCCAAGACGCCACTTATCCCATTGTACAACAGCAGGAACCCCCTAATACCCACATTTTATAGAAGAGGAAACAAGCAAGAAAGGAAAAGTGACTGGCCCACAGTCATGTAATAAGACGTGGACCTAGGTCTTCAGATTCCTTATTCAATGTTCTTCCTCTTCTCATTCTCGCAGGATCTTAATCCAGAAGGACACAGGAAACAAGGTAGGCTGTGTCTCCTGAAGAGCTTTTTCTGCCACTCCTAGAGCAGGCCCCTGTGTGGGCCTGAGCACACAATAGGGGCTCAAAGCTACAGCCAGGAGATGAAGCAATAAAAATAAGATAAATCTACTTCAAAAAAAAAATCTGAGGCCTGCTTAGATATAACAATGTTAGGACTTGGGAGTACACTTTGGGTATCATTTAATGCCATCTCCCATTTTATAAAGCCATCCGTTCAACAAATTTATTGGACACCAATCATATACCAAGCACTATGTGGCGGCATTAAGAAGATTGATAAGCAAGTTCCTGCCTATGGGCCCTTAATGCTCTGTGGGGACATTAAGAAGACTGGGAAGCAAGTTCCTGCCTATATGGTATTTGCAACCCAGTGAGGGGAGACAGGCAAACAACAAAGTTCATATATAATTACAAACTCTCATAAGCACTATGAAATACAGGGAGCTATAAGAATGTATAACAGGAAAAACTGATTTATCTTAAGGAGTCGTTGGTAAAGGCTTCCATGAGGAAGTGATTCTTGAGCTAAAATCTGAAAAGTGGGAGCTAACCAAGACAAGAAGCAGGGGAAGGGTGTAGTAGACAGAGGGAACAGCAAGTGCAAAATCCTAGAGGCAAAAGAGCTCTTGGTGCCTGGATGAGCCAAAAGAAAGCCAGAGTGACTGGCCTCCAGAGAGGAAGGCCAGGACTTAATCTTGCAGGTCTTGTAGATCAACCTAAGAAGTGTAGAAACTGAGCAGAGCAGGGAAACCCCTTGCTCAGAACTTGGCCCAGAGCGGACACTGTCAATGAGTCATCACATTATTTGGTGAAGGAGTGATTTGTGCAAGATCACAGGAAGAACTGGGACTTGAAGACAGAACCTCTACTTGCCAGGTTAGTGCTATCAGATACCTCAGGTATGTGTGTGGAAGGAAGCAGGAGATGCTTTTCAGGTGTTTCATTCTATAGGAGGTTCCAGCTCCCTGTCAGCACCTCTCTTGAGCGCAAGAGTGCATCAGAATTACCTGTGTTTGTGGAGTTCCCGTCGTGGAGCAGTGGTTAACGAATCTGACTAGGAACCATGAGGTTGTGGGTTCGATCCCTGGCCTCACTCAGTGGGTTATGGATCCAGTGTTGCCATGAGCTGTGGCGTAGGTCGCAGACGCAGCTCGGATCCCATGTTGCTGTGGCTCTGGCGTAGGCTAGGTCCAATTAGACCCCTAGCCTGGGAACCTCCATATGCCCCGGGAGCAGCTCAAGAAAAGGCAAAATGACAAAAAAAAAAAAAAAAATTACCTATGTTTGTTAAAACAGACTGCTGGGCCTCAATGTCAGAGTTATTGATTCAGTAGATCTGGTGGGAGCCCCAAGGATTTGCATTTTCCAGGTAACCTTGCTGCTGCTGGTAGGTGTTTGAGAATCATTGTTCTAGACTAGAATATATGTGGCAAGGAGGAGTGGTGAGTGAGGCCCACCGCCAGGATCCTAGGGGTCTAGAAGGGGATATTCCTAAGTCTGGATAACAATGAGATAAACTACCACTCTGAGAAAGGGAAAGGGCCTCAAAGTCCCAGAATCCAGTCTACTAGCTGCTCAGCTTGGGAAATTGAGGCTTAGGGGATTTAGACTCTTATGTAAGAGAAGCTCAATACAAATATGTTGAGTGAACAGGTAAATACATGAACGATTTGACCATAGTCAAAAGGAGACCCCTGCACCAAATTCTGGGGCTCCTGTGCTGCAGACCAGAGGCTTTCCTGCCCCAGGAAAGGGATTCAGGGAAGGGAACAGCAAGCTCAGCTTTCCTCAGCTTCCGCTGCCTTCAGTAGGAAACATTTTTAAAATTGCAGAAATCTGTTATTGGCCCCCCAATCCTATCACCCATCCGCCCTCCTTCTTTTCACACTCCCAGATCCCTCCCTTTACACCCAAATCCTATGCACTTTATCCTGGCAAGCTGAGCATCAGAGGGGGAGGTGAAGTTCTAGGAAAGACTGGAAGTGGAGGGTGAATTCTTACACTTGGATAGAACACTTGCTTCATCTTGTAAAAGTCTGTTTCTACCCTCATATCCAGTCTAATCCCAATCTACCTACATTTCAGCACCAGTACTGAAACCCACAAAGCCAGGGGCTAAATTTCCAAACCACCTTCTCACCCAGTTTTTCTAAAATAGGGTGGCCCTGGACAGAATTTTTCTATCCCATTCCAGTTGGCAGCAAAACGCCACTTCTCTTGCAAACCCACATGCACAGACTCACTAACATACAAACATCTATGTGTACATAAAAACAAATATACCAAAACTCATAAAAAACACATACATATAGACATCAAGAGATGCATTATTCACTGATCACTGATAAAAGACACCTGTGCCCCCAAATGCACAAGGAATACAGAGAGAACACAGCTATGCACACAGACTACACATCTCGAATGCATGCACTGCAGCAATACATGGGGAAAGGGTAATACACACCCAGAGACCTCTCTCAAAGTAGAGGTCTCCTGAGGGAGGACTCCTTGCAGTGGAGGCACTGGCCCTTTAAGAGAGTGGTTCTCCCTCCTCCTTTCAGGGCACCTAAGGTTGGCTCTACCCCTGGGAGCAGGCAGGGGTGAGGGTGGGAGTGCGGCTGACCTGGCCCAGCTAGGTCTGGCTCTGGGCGACGTTCCCCGCGCCACCAAAGGAAATGGATCCCTGAACCGACTGGGTCACCAGCCTAGGAACCGTTGTCGCCACCACCCACACCCACACACCCGGGCTCCAAGCAGGACACGCCCTCCGCTTCAGCTCCGCCGGGTGCACGGGCTCCGTTGTCAGCCCAGCTCCCTTCGGCCCCCGGGGTGTGGCCGCCCACCTGCCAGCAGGGAGTCTTGGCCCGGAGGAGACACTCCCGCCGCCGCCTCCCCTCCGCCCCGGCCAGGTGCCTGGCTCCGGGCGACCGCAGCTCCTCGGCCGCCGCCCCCACCCCTTCCTCCCTGTAGTGTGGAGACAAAGCCGTGCACACGCACACGGGGGCTACGCGGGGCTACGCGGGTGCACACCCGCCCTCACACGCGCACACACAAGGACTCACACTGACGCGCGCGCGTGCACACGCGCTCAAACACACATACACACACGGCCACAGGCTCCAGCCACAAGCAAAGCCACCCGCACACACCCTCATCCAAATGTACACACACTCAACTACACATTCGGACACACCCTCTCATACATACATTCACGAACAGACACACGCGCGCACACACACACCACCCAGTTCAGACGCACGGAGACACACAGGGCAAACACGTTCATTCACACCCACAGATGCACACCCGGCGCGCACACGCACGCGCGTGCACACACTGATCATCAACTTGCACAGACTCACAGGCACACGCGCTCTCACACCCAACATACACCTGGCGACGTGGACCCCGACACACATACTGGCACCAGTACTGAGACTCACGAACCGAGGCCGGGGGCTCACAGCTCGGAAGCCCACCCCGCCCGCCCCCTAGCCTCGGAGGTGTCCAGCCCTCCTGCCCGCCGGCCTGTCAGTTCTCGAAAACAGGGGACCAAACCCGGAGCCCTTGGCGATCACCCTCCCCACACACACCAGCTCAGACGCGGCAGCGTCCGGGAGCCGGGAGGAGGCGGCGGGGGCGGCTAACCTGGTGGCGGCGGCGCGGCTTCCGGGCGCTGTCTGTCCTCGGTCGGTGAGTCCGGAGGCCGCCCTGCGGGCTCCGAGGTGCACTCGAACTGCGCACAAACGCCGGGCTCGCTCGCTTGCTCGCTCGCTCCCTCCCGCGGCGCAGCCCCCTCCCCGCCCTCCCTACTCGCCCGGTCTCCCCTCTCCGCCCCGCCCCGGCCGGCTCCCCCCAAGGAGACGGCGGCGATCCCGGCTGCCCCAGCAGCCACTGGCGAGCGAGCGAGCAGCCGCGGAGCGCCGCCGCAGCTGGAGCCGCCCGAGCCGCCCGAGCCGGGGCCGCGCATCGGGAGGAGCCGCGCGGGACCCCGGGGAGGGGAGGAGAGGAGGGGGCTGAGCCCTGCGAGTCCGCCTGGCGCTCGGGGCCCGCCGCCCGCTCCCCCACGTGGGCCGGGCGCCTACCTGAGCTGCCACGGAGCTTAGAGGCCCGGGCAAGCTATGGGGTAAAGAAGAGGAGACCCCACCCCGGGCCCCCTCGCACTCCCTGTCCCAGCTCGGTGGGCTCTGGCCCCGCCCCCGCCTCCTCCCGGGTCCCTGCCAGCGCCGACCTCGGTTTTCCCTGGCTAAGACGCCTCGGCTGTCAGCCCGGTGCCCCGGGCTAACCCCACGGCCCGGCGCCCAGCTCGCCCGCCTCCTCCACCTCCAGTCCGGACCTGGCCGACGCCCACCCGCCTCCCCGTCGCCCTCCCATTGTTCCTTTGGCTGGAGCTCGAGGACGATCGCGCTCCACATTCCAGCCCCTGCTCAGGCGGCAATACCTCTGGACACTTGGCGAGGCTCTCCAAGGGCTGGCCCCTGGCTCTGGGGCGCTGACGCCCACCCTCCACAGTCGCAGGCACGCCCAAAGTAAAGAGCTTTTCTAAATTAGGGTTAAAACCACCACCGCCCTTAGAGGCGCTCCTTCAGGTCCTACTTTGAGTATAGACTGAGACTTAAGGAGGGAGGAACTAAACCAAGTTCAGCAAGCCAGAGATACAGGAGAAGATGTGCAAGCGATTAGGTATCCACATTACATAGAAGAAGAAACAGGGAATTCCTGCCCAGGGCTCCTGGGAGAGGGACAGGCCCTTCAGAAGTGCAGGGAATAAAGAGTCTGGCCTCCTTTGTTAGACACTAAATATTAAAAGCACAGAGACTTGGAAGAAGTATTTTCAGAGGTTTTACTGATGAAGGCCTACAAGTATAGAAGCTCCCACATACTTTGCTGGCAGCACAGAGCCAAGATAAAGCCCAACAATCACTGGACTTCTTCACTGTGGCTCCCCCTCCAGTATAGGATATTAAGTGCCAGGTAAGCAGCTAAGAACATAGCAAATCAAGGGGGGCAGGCCTAGTTTGGGCCTGGAAAGACTTCCACAAACCAAGAAAGGGCAGAGTGAAGGAGAACCCAAGCAAGACTGAGCATAGCTTGTTCGAGGCAGGGGAATTATAATTAATAATGAGAATGAATAATAACTAATGTGTTTGTAGCACATTATTCCAATATCACTAACTCATTTATATCCATAACAGGATTTCCTGCTGTGGCTCAGCGGTTAAGAACCTAATATCCATGAGGATACGGGTTCAGATCCCTGGCCTCGTTCAGTGGGTTAAGGATCCAGCAGTGCCACAAGCTGCAGCATAGGTCAAAGATGCAGCTGGGATTTGGCATTGCTGTGGCTGTGGCTATAGCCAGCAGCTACAGCTCCAATTCAGCCCCTAGCCTGGGAAATTCTATATCCCGCAGACACGGTCCTAAAAAAGTAAAAAAATAAAAAATAAATGTAAAAAATTTAAGAAACCATAACAACTCTATGAGATAGAGGTTATATTTCAGGAACTGAAACACAAAGACATTACATAGTTTATAAAGTGGCAGAGTCAGGACCCAAAACCAGGAAGCTGATTTCCAAGCTCACACTTCACCATCACAGGCCAGAGAGAAGCAGCCCTGAATTCAAGGCAAAGACATTTGAATTACCAGGACACCCACCACAGCAGGACTGTCTCACTTGTGTATAGTTGGAACCCAGTACACAGGGCCTGGACGTAGGCGTGATCTTTTAAACTGTTGCATGACTGAAGCTGGAGTGCAGAGGGCCATGTGCAGGGCTCAGCTGCCACTCTCTCTGCTGTGCTGCACATTTTTATCAGTGGTTTTAGATGAAGCAGAGGAAGGCATGAAATGCTAATCAAATCTACAGCTGTCGTGAAGTCTGGGAGGGACAGCAAACACTCTGGAAACCAAAATTTGTTTCCAAAAGATCTCAGCAGCCTTGGGGCTGAGCTGGAACTAACAAGAAGAGGTGTCACAAAGGATAAATGTAAATTCCTGCCCTTTGGTCCAAACCAGAGCAGTCTTATAGAACTTTCTGTGATGATAGCTATGTCCCAAATCTGCATTGTCTGATATAGTAGCCACTAGCTACCTAAGGCTTTTGAGTACTTGAAATGTGGTTCATACGACTAAGAAACTAAAATTTTAGGAGTTCCCGTCGTGGCGCAGTGGTTAACGAATCCGACTAGGAACCATGAGGTTGCGGGTTCCGTCCCTGCCCTTGCTCAGCGGGTTAACGATCCGGCATTGCCATGAGCTGTGGTGTAGGTCGCAGACGCGGCTCGGATCCAGCGTTGCTGTGGCTCTGGCGTAGGCCAGTGGCTACAGCTCCGATTCGACCCCTAGCCTGGGAACGTCCATATGCTGCGGGAGCGGCCCAAGAAATAGCAACAACAACAACAACAACAAAAACAATAACAACAACAAAAGACAAAAAAAAGAAAAAAAAAGAAACTAAAATTTTAATTTCAATTAATTTTAATTTCTTTCTTTCTTTCTTTTTTAAGTATTTTAAATGTAAATTGTCACCTGGAGCTAGGGGCTGCCGTATTGGACAAGTGCCCAAAAGACAGGGTATAAAGAATCTAGAGTAAGAGCAGTTTCGGTGAAAGCGACTTAAAGGTTTGAGCTGACCTCATGCTCAACAATGCAGTCTGGATGCAAATAAAGGAAAGGAGGGAAGGAAGAAAGAAAAAAGGAAAGAAAGAGGGGGAGAGTGAACATGATATATTGTATCAACAGGAACAGGAGATTAGGCCTCTGTGGTTCTAACTCCGTTAGTGGCTCAGGGTTGATGATAGCTGGACCATGGGGCTCAGCTGTGGGCCTCATGTGCTGAGGAGTACCCTGTCACAATGGAGCAAATATAGAAGAGACCAGAATGCTGAGGACCTGGATGCTATACTGTGTGGGCTGAATGATTTAAAAATCCTGGAGAAGGGAAAGCACAAGGAGGATATAGTGGCTGTCTCCAAACATCTGAAGGGCTGGCATACAGAAAGGCGGGTTGATTTATTTCTTATTATTTAGGTCTAATAAACAAAACAAAAAGCTGTGAACCCCTGAGCCCTACTTTCTGAGGGAGGGAGGATCCATGTCTAATTTCTCTTTCTGTTCTCCTCAACGCCTAATCCATCCAGGACCTGACTCATGTTAAACGCTGACTACAGATTTGCTGACAAATGAAAGAATTCCACTCAGCTCTGGTGGGTGGACATCCAGCAGGAGAATTTCAGCTTATTATAAAGAACTCTAGGAGTTCTCTGGTGGCACAGTGGGTTAAGGATCTGGAGTTGTCACTGCTGTGGCTCAGGCCACAGCTGTGATGTGGATTTAATCCATGGCCCCAGAACTTCTGCATGCGGTGAAGGTGGCCAAAAAATAAAATAAAGAACTCTTAAGAGTCAACGTGATCCAAGAATAGAATGTACCACCTTGGGAGTGATGAACTCCTTGCCTATATAGGTATATATGTGTGTGTGTGTTTATTTTATGGCCACACAGGTGGCATGTGGAAGTTTTTGGGCCAGGGGTTGAATATGAGCCACAGCTGTGGCAACACTGGATCCTCTAAGCCACTGCACCAGGCTAGGGATCAAACCCACACCTCTGCAGCAACCCAAGTTGCTGCAGTGACAATGCCAGATCTTTCACCTGATGCACCACCAAAAGAAAAAAAAAAAAAACCTCCCCAATAAAAGTATTTAAAGAAAGACTGAATCTGCAATTGGAGACTGAACCAGGAATCAGATGGCCCTTCAAGCTGAAAAGGGAGCAAGTTCCACTAGGAGGGGAAAGACAAAATCAAGGCTATGCTTCCAGTTTTACCAGGCTATATATATAGAAGAAATTGATATGAAAGGACCAGAAGCAGGGAGGACCAGTTAGGAACCACTGCAGGAGTCCAGAAGGTAAGAGAATGGGTTGGGTATCAGTGGGAATGGAAAGCCAAGGACAGGTGTGTGGCAACAAGAGCATTAGCACTGAGCTGGAAGTCAGGAGTTACAGGTTCTTGTCCTGCCTCTGCCATTAATTTATTGTGGGGTCTGGGGACTGCCTTTCCTTTCTGGACTTAAGTTTCCCATTGTGAAATGCAGAATAATCTCCAAGTCCCTTCCAACCCTAAGATCTGTTTATGGGAAAGAATAACTAGGCTAATGTATTAGGCTGCCTTTATAAACTTCAAAGTAACAATATCGCTGGTCTCATGCTATCATTATTATTACAAAGGTCACCTCCCTAGGACTTGGTGACTAGATTGATAGAAGGGGACAAGAAGGAGTCAATGGACTGTATCTGTAGGGGTGGGGGAATGGGAGAAAGACCTCTGATCTTTGAGGAGAGTCAGCTAACCTCTCTGCTCCTCCCCCAAGATCTGTGAAGACCGTGTTCTATGTGCTGTCACCTGGTGAACTGCTTCCTCATTCCTTCGAGCCACACCTCATACTTGGCTAAAGGAAGCAATCAGTTCTAGGAAAAGATAGACTCTGTCCCCCTCCTTTTAAGGTTCCCAAATGACACCAGGGGTGGTTCTTTCCTTAAATAATAAGTATCATCAATTCATTTGAAAACAGCCAGTATTCTGGAGCACTATGTGCTAAGCATTTTACTTACATAGTTTTCTCATCTTAGGAGGTGGGTATAATTATTATTCCCATTTTGTAGATGAGGACACTGGCTCACAGAGATGTGTAATTTTCCCACAGTTGCATAGTTTATGAGGGGGATTATCATACAAGTCTGTGTGATGTCAAGGCTGCATTCCTAAAGGCTTCTAGCATTTTATTATGTATTTTTACAACAACTTAGGAACAGTACAAGATCAGTATGGTCTCTAGTTTACAGCTGGGGAATCTGAAGCTCAAAGAGGTTAAATTATATCACTTAGACAAGTTAATAAAGTTTTTCAAAGTACAATTCTCACTCTTTGCTATTCTCTGTTCCTCTCTTATGAGCCAGCAGTGCTTTCCTCCTTCCCCTGTACCTTCCAGGACCTCCTCGGTCCTTCTAGGCCTGATGGGTGGGGACTTGACAAACCCACTTAAGAGAAGGACTTTTGGAGTTCCCATCATGGCACAGCGGACGAATACAACTGGGAGCCATGAGGTTATGGGTTCAATCCCTGGCCTCACTCAGTGGGTTAAGGATCTGGCGTTGCTATGGCTGTGGCGTAGGCTGGGAGCTGTACCTTTGATCCCTTTGACCCCTAGCTCAGGAACCTCCACATGCCACGGGTATGGCTCTAAAAAAAAAAAAAAAAAAAGGACTTTTACTTGTCCTTGTCCTGGGGCAGGAGAAGGGAAGGATTTCTGAAAGGCAAAAGTTAATTCCCACCTCCTCCCACCCCACCACAGTGCACACACAACCCAGCCTCAAGGTGACAGTACTGAAGGCTTACAGAGTGAGTCAGGCGGAGCTGACCAGCCAGTCACTGGACCAGCCAGTCACTGGAGCACCAGGTGCTAAGCTTAGGTTAGAGGGCTGTAAAAGTAGGCTAAGCGTTCTCATCCCCAGCAGCACAGCCCAACTGCAGCTGAGGGGCCCCTACTCATCTCATCTCCAAACTCTGAAACATTTAAAGGACACTATGAAAGGCCTGGGGACAGAGGGGACCCATGACAAAAAAGAATGCATTCCCACCCTTGGGAGGGGGAAAAGACAGTGAGTACAAAATAGTGTCTACTTATAAAGAGTGATGGGGGCACCTGGTGATTAATTCCAAGGAGAGAAGTTCACGAAGGAGTTGAGATCAGAGTAGAATCTCAAAGGATGAACTGAACATGCCGAGGCAGAGGGCCACTCCAGGCTGCAAGAAGCCCTAAAGCTTAGATATTTGCACACCACCTAGCAGGAAATAAGGAAGCACGGAGTGCACTATGGCTTTGGAGAAAGCTGAGTTTAAATCCTGGCCGAGTCACTTCTCAGCTGTGTGACCCTGGACAAGTTACTTAACTCCTCTGGTAGAGATATTATTGTCTCCGATTATTTGTTCTCCCCCTGCTTCCCAGTAAGATTACACATTCTAGCCAGTTGCCATGTGACTCCAGAGGAAGGAGTACACTTCCCCAGAACAATGTCAGCCTTGATCACATGACTTACTTTGGCCAATGGAATTTGAGTTGGACAGCGGTATGCCAGAAACTTGAAGAGTATGTGTCAATCTAAAATCTAACTCTTGGGAATTCCCGTTGTGGAGCAGTGTAAACGAATCCAACTAGGAACTGTGAGGTTGCAGGTTTGATCCCTGGCCTCGCTCAGTGGGTTAAGGATCTGGCATTGTGTGGCTGTGGTGTAAGCTGGCAGCTGTAGCTCCAATTTTACCCCTAGCCTGGGCACCTCCACATGCTGTGGGTGTGGCCCTAAAAAGCGAAAAATTAAAAATTAAAAAAGAATAAAATCTAACTCTTTTATCTCTGCCACCAGAATGACATGACCTGGATGTGGGCTATGTCTTCAGCCTGGATCTTAGAGGGAAAAGACACAGAGAGCAGAGCTGCAGCCAACCCAGAGCTACCCCACAGCCACCCCACAGCCACTGAGAGTTGGGGACTGTTTGTTATCACATCATAATGTAGCATAACCTAGTGATTTTTAGTACTTACCTCACAGAACTGTTGTGAAGATTAAGATGATCTTGTGAAAAATATATAATCATTTCATCAGAAATTTGCATTAGAAAGTGATTGCTGCCCACACATATATAGACATTTGACATACAATAGAAATTACATTTGCAAAAGAATAGCAAAGGATGGTGTCACAGGTTAAATAGTATCTCCCCCACCCCCATTCATGTCTATCTAGAACCTCAAAACATGAGCTCATTGGAAACAGGATCTTTATACATGTAATTAGTCAAGAAGCTCAAGATTAACCTAACCTGGATTTAGAGTATGCCCTAAATCCAATGGCTGGTGTCCAGTAAGAAAAGGAGAAGACACAGAGAAACACAGAGAAGAAGGCAATGTAAAGAAGGAGGCAGGAGTTCCTGTCGTGGCACAGTGGAAACGAATCTGACTAGGAACCACAAGGTTTCAGGTTCAATTCCTGGCCTCATTCAGCAGGTTAAGGATCTGGCGTTTCCGTGAGCTATGGTGTAGGTCGCAGACACGGCTCGGATCTGGTGCTGCTGTGGCTCTGGTGTAGGCCGGCAGCTACAGCTCCGATTAGACCCCTAGCCTGGGAACCTCCATATGCCACAGGTGCATCCCTAAAAAGGAAAAAAAAAAAAAAAAAGATGGAGGCAGAATTTGCAGGTGGACCTAGAGATTATCATACTAAGTGAAGTAAATCACAAAGACAAAGACAATACAATATCAGGTATATGTGGAATCTAAAATACAACATAAATGAACATATCTTTGAAACAGAAATAGACTCACAGAAATAGGGAACAGACTTGTGGTTGCCAAGGGCGGGGGAGTTGGGAAGGATTGGGAATTGGGGACTAGCAGATGCAAACTATTACATATAGGATAGATAAACAACAAGGTCCTATTGCATAGCACAGGGAACTATATTCAACATCCTGGGATAAACTGTAATAGAAAAGACATGAAAAAGTATTTAACATGTATAACAAAAACATTTTGCTGTGTAGCAGAAATTAACACAACATTGTAAATCAATTGTACCTCAATTAAAAAAAAAACCATGGAGGCAGAGACTAGTGTGATGTGTCTACAAGCCAAGGAACACCAAGGATTGCTGGCAACCACCTGAAGCCAGGAGAAAGGCAGGGGATGTTTTCTCCCTCATAGTCTCCAGAAGGAACCAATTCTGCCGACACCTTGTTTTGGACTTCTGGCCCCTTGTGAGAGAATGAATTTGTTGTTTTAAGCTGCACAGTTTGTGGTAATTTGTTATGACAGCCCTAGGAAATTAATACAGATGGATTACTTTTAAAATGATACTGAACAATTGGTCATTCATTTGGAAAAAATAAAACTGGATTCCTACCTCATAGCATACGCAAAAATAACCTTCTGTTGGATGAAAGACCTAAATTCAAAAAGTAAACCCTTAGCATTTTTTAGAAATAACTAAAGAAGATCATTATTAGGACTTCAGCATAGAGAATAATTTTTTAATTTTTCTTTTTTTGTCTTTTTAGGGCTGCACTCGTGGCACATGGAGGTTCCCAGGCTAGGGGGCAAATCAGAGCTGCAGCTGCCAGTCTACACCACAGCCACAGCAATGCTAGATCTGAGCCTCATCTGAGACCTATGCCACAGTTTGTGGCAACACTGGATCCTTTAACCCACTGAGCAAGGCCAGGGATCAAACCCGCACCCTAATGGTTACTAGTCAGGTTCTTAACCTGCTGAACCACAAGAACTCCGAGAAGAATTTGCTAAACAAGACATAAAAATCACAAATTGTATTATTCTGGGTTCTCCACAGAAAAAAACCCAATAGAATATATGTCCTATATAGCTATGTCTAGATAGATAGATAGATAAATAAATAGATAGATAGATAGATAGATAGATAGATAGATAGATAGATAGAAAGAAAGAAAGATAGATAGATAGATAGATAGATAGATAGATAGATAGATAGATAGATAGATAGAAAGAAAGAAAGAAAGAAAGAAAGATAGATAGATAGATAGATAGATAGATAGATAGATAGATAGATAGATAGATAGATAATAAGGCATTGATTTGTGTGGTTATGGAGCCTGAGAAGTCCCAAGATCTGCAGTTGACACACTGGAGACCCAAGAGAGTCACCAGTGTAAATTCCAAGTCTCAGTCCAAAAGCAGGAGAGGGACAGTGTCCCAGCTTGAAGATGGGCAGGGAGAGCAAATTCTCCCTTACTCCACTTTTTGTTCTATTCAAGCCTTCAGGGAACTGGGTGAGACCCACTCACTTTGGGTGGGGCAATCTGCTTTATTCAGTCAACCAATTCAGATGTTAATCTCAGAGTTCCTATTGTGGCTCAGCTGGTTAAGAACCCAACTAGTATCCATGAGGATGTGGGTTTGGTCCCTGGTCCCAGTCAGTGGGTCCCAGTCATCTGGCGTTGCCGTGAGCTGTGGTGTAGGTCGCAGACATGGCTTGGATCTGGTGTTGCTGTGGCTGTGGTATAGGCCGGCAGCTGTAGCTCCAATTCAATCCCTAGCCTGGGAACTTCCATATGCCACAGGTTTGACCCTAAAAAAGAAAAAAAAAGAAAAAAAAAAGGGAAAGGATAATAAACTCATTGAGAGAAAATCTCTGCAATGTTTTTTGCTGACACAGTATAAGAATCCAGGAGTTCCCTGGTGGCTCAGTAGGTTAAGGATTGGGCGCTGTCACTGCTGTGGTAAAGTTTCCATCCCTGGCCAGGGAAATTCCACAGGCCACAAGCATGGCCCCATCCCTGCCCCCCAAAAGTGCAGTGAAATACTAATTCAGTTTGGCAAAGACAAATGTCTTATAACACCAAGAAATGGTGAAGATGTAGGAAATTGGACTCATTCCCTGATGGCAGAACTAACTGGATTTTGGTGTACCCTTTCAAGAGACTGTAACAAATCACCACAAACTTGGTGGCTTAGGAGTTCCCGTCATGGTTCAGTGGTAAGGAACCTGACTAGTATTTATGACGATACAAGTTTAGTCCCTGGCCTCGCTCAGTGGATTAAAGGATCCAGCGTTGCTATGAGTTGTGGTATAGGATCACAGATGTGGCTCAGATCTGGGGTTGCTATGGCTGTGGCATAGGCCAGCAGCTGCAGCTCTGATTCAACCGGTAGCCTGGGAACTTCCATATGCTGAGGGCTCGGCCCTAATAGAAAAAAACAACAAACAAACTTGGTTGCTTTAAACAACACATATTCACTTCCACACATTTCTGAAGGCCTAAGATCCTAAATCAATATCACTAGGCCAGGCTCTCTCCAGAAGCTATAGGGGAGAATCTGTCCCTCACCTCTCCCAGCTTCCCACGTCTTCACATTCCTTGGCTTGTAACTGCGTCACTCTAATCTCTTTTCCTTTTCTTACATGATAGTCAAATCTCTCTCTGCTTCTCTGATAAGAATTGCAGAAAGAAAAAAAAAAGAGAGAGAGAGAAGAAGAAGAAAAAAAGAAAAGAATTGTATTTAGGGCCCACCTCACGATCCAGAATAATCTATCCATCAGTGAGCCTTAACTTAATCACACCGGCAAAATCTTTGCCGTATCAATTAACAGGTTCCAGAGATTAGGACCTGATAATTTTGGGGTAGGGGAGTGAAGAATGCATTATAGATTGAATACAATACTGATAGTAACTTGTTGCTAATGTTCTTAGCAACACTACTCACAGTAGGCAAAAGGTGGAAACAACCCAAGTGTCCATGAATAAATGAATAAAATACATGTGGCATAGCCATACAATGGAATATTATTCAGCCTTAAGAAGCAAGGAAATTCTGATACAGGCTACAACATGGATGAGCCTTGAAAACATTGTGCTAAGTGAAAGAAGTCAGAAACAAAAGGATACAGAATGTATGCTTCCACTTACATGAGGTCTCTAGAACAGGCAAATTAATAGAGACTAAAAAGTAGAATAGAGGTTACCGGAGACTGGGAGGGAGGTAGTTATTGTTTAGTGGGTACAGAATTTCAGTGTGGGATGATAAAGACAGTCTAGAAATAGTGGCTACACAACATCGTGAATGTACTTAATGTCCCTGAATTGTATGCCTAAAAATAGCTAAAATAGTAAATTTTATGTATATTTTGCCACAATAAAAATAACAATTTGTATTCGTTTAGAAAACTAAGCAGAATGAAAATATATGTATAAGTAATGGTATTTATTTCTTAGCTTATTAAGAATAATTATAACCAATTTCCTTTCAGATATTCTGGGATTGCTGGATTTGTTTAGGATTCACCTACTGTGTCACTAATACCATCCTCCCACATAACCCCAGTCACTTTGAATATGATGCATTAATTGATCACACCTTTGGAAGGGAAAGAGCAAATGACAGGCAAATGTTCTTGGGGGTAAAATGGGAGAGTCAAAACATCATTTTATGGTCAGGTATAAACTCATGTGGGATTTATGTCAGAGGGACATCAGTTCTCTGCTTCTAGTGAAGACAATCAGCAGATACTGCAACAGGAAAGACTTGGATTAGATATCAGGCGTCTGCTCAGCAAGCAGAATGAGAGGATGGGACCAGTCATTCCTAAGAACCCTCCAGCTCTAACAGTACGTGACTCTGTTGCTAAAAGGTGAACAGGAGGAATTCACATTTGCCCAGTGCCTGTGGCTTGTGAGGCCCTGTGCCAAGAGCTTTTTAGCATTAGCTTATTCACAATGACTCTCCAACTCTCTGTGGTTAGGACTGCTCCCCCCATTTTATATGCAAGGAAATAAGGGCTCAGATAACTTACATAACTCACTCTAAGTCCCAGAGCTAGGAGGTAGCCTAGATGAGAACCAAGGCCAGGGTCATCTGACTCCAAAGCCTTCTGCTCCCCACGAGGCTATGAATGCAGTCTTCTTTTGTGGAGATATTCAGGACAAGGAGAGGGCTGATTCTGGGCTATACACATCCTCGAAAGCAGGAGCCTGAAATTACCTGTTAAGATTCTTTGGAGCTGCTTCTCTCATCATTAAGTCAAGTTCCCAGTGGCAGAGGTGCTAATCCTGCCATTCTCCATAAGTTTGGCTAGAAACTGCCAATGATCTTCAACGAGTGAACACTTTAGGAGTGTTCACCTGCCTTGTAAATTTCTGAAGCATCCATCTCCCAGGTGAAGTGGTTGCAGCCCCAGGAGAAGGAGACGACAGTCCCTTTTGGCAGAGGTGCAACTCTCTGTCTTTGGAGCTCTCTGACCTAGAATGAGCAGAACACAAACCAAACCAAGTTACAATGTAAAGCAGACTGATGTGGGTGACAGATCTCACATATGGATTTTATCAGAGAACATGTTGGAATAATTTCCCATCAGTGCCTGGTCTTCTGGCCTCCAGTCCATCCTATACCTCAGCGGCCTGATTAAATATCCTAAAGCACAGCTCCAACAAGGGCCCTCTCCAGCTCAAGAGACAAGTCCAAACTCCTTAGCTTGTTTTCTGAGGTTCTGCCTAGTGTGTCTCAACCTCTGCTTCTTACCAAGCTTGTACAGATCCCTACCCTAATCGCTACTCCTCCTATGTGCCCAACCTTCTCCTATGGCTGCAACAGCCATGCCTGGTTCTAATTTCCCTTCTTCAGGTAATAATCTCCCCCTTTTCTTTAGAGAACTCTTTCTTCCTCACTCATACACAGAACTCTGTATCCTCCAATGGGAATCTATTTTCCTGGCCACAAGGATTAATTCAAGGTTGGGTACGTAGTCTAAACTGACCCCATTACAATCTTCTCTGAGACTTTCCTGCTGTAGGTGACAGTGAAAGATGTCTTGCTTTCCTCTGATCCCCCATAAGTCTCACCTGGACCTTTCTTAGGATGCCTAGCACATTCTGACTTAAATCATGATTATTCTTTTTTTTTTTTTTTTTGCCTTCTCTGGGGCTGCTCCCACAGCATATGGAGTTCCCAGGCTAGGGGTCTAATCGGAGCTGTAGCCACCAGCCTACACCGGAGCTACAGCAACACAGGATCCGAACTGCGTCTGCAACCTACACCTCAGTGCATGGCAACATCGGATCGTTAACCCACTGAGCAAGGCTAGGGATCGAACCTGCAACCTCATGGTTCCTAGTCGGATTCATTAACCACTGAGCCACGACGGGAACTCCAAATTACGATTATTCTCATACCCTCTGTGAGATTGTCTCGGATCCTGGTTTCTCCAAGTTCTCCACTTTTTGTTTAAGTGTTCAATTTTTCCAGACATTTCTGACTGCCTTTTACATGCAGAATTGTGTTATTCTCGGGGGATACAGCACTGGATAAGACTCAGCCCTTGTTAAATGGATGAATGAATGAATGAAAATGCTTCTCTGTGCCTCACCCAGCTTATCACAGGGGATTTGAGCAGTAGAAAATAGTAGATATAAAGTCCAAAGTTGTTAGCCTTGCATTCAAAACCTTCTACAGTCTGATTCTAATTTTGTCTCCCCGGCACTCACTATTAGCTCCAGCCAAACTGAACTGTTTGTTGTCCTAGAAAAGCCCGAGATGTCCCCACCTGTGTGCACTTATCCCTGCAGTTCTTCCACTGTTACTCTTCCTGTTTTTCTCTTTCATTCCTACATTCCTCTTTCCCTCGTCCCATTTCACCCTTTTCCTTTCTCTCTTACCTCTTCTCCTTTCTACTTTCCCTCCTTCGCCATCTCCCCCTTCCTTTTTCCTTCCTCTTGTCTCTCCCTGAGCTCTCTTTCAACACTTCCCTTCCTCCCACCCTTACCTCAATTTTCCCCTCTCTTTTATTTCCTGACCCCCCTCTCCTGCTCTGTGCACTGGGAGCAAAACATGTGCTAAAATAAAACTAAATCAAACAGCTTCCAGATCTCATCACAAGTGAGCTCTCAAAATGGGGTGGAAATGAGAGGTGGGGGGATCCTGGCGGCAGAGAAGAGGCTGCCCGTGAATCTGAGAAGAGCCTTGTGTCAGTTACCCACATCCAACCTGCCCCCAGCTCTTCCTTTTCCTCCCTATGATCACAAAATTTTGAAAAATCTGAACTGTAAAAATCCTTGATATTCATTTACTCTGCCCCCATAAGTTTGCTGCTGGGAAAGTGAGGCACAGCTAGAGAAAAGGAAAGCAACTAGCTATTGCCACCCAACAAGACAATGGCTCAGCAGGAACTAGAGGCCTAGACCTCCTGATCCCAGACCAGTGACCCTTTCCAGCTACTCCACACTACCTTCCTTCCTTTAGTCACTAGTCCTTCTCCTTGATTCCTACCCACTAAGTTGGAGATTACATCTAAAGATTCCCAAGCTGCCTACCCTTCATCCACCTAACACCCCAGAGTGAGTGTAGGGTCCAGTGAAATGGGGACAGAAGGGACAAACCACATCAGATGGGCCGGCCCTAAAGCCTTGGTATTTGGCAGTGGTGGAGTGGTGAAAGTGTTCCTCTGGCCTGTAGGGGGACCAGTCTCCTCTTTGGAGAGCTCCATTAGAAGCAGTCTCTGTGGAGTTAAGGGATGGGCCACTCTATTTCAGCATGCCATCCTGGCAGGACCCCTCATTGCCATCCCAGCCTAGCCGGCTGCCTGGATGACCTACCTCACCCTGCCAGCCGTGGACTTGAACAGAGGCCACCCAGGCGCAGGATGGTCCACGACTGCCGGTGGAGGCAGCTAGAGACAAGGGGGAGTGAAGTGTTTCCAGCAGCTCCACTTTCAGTCCTGCTCCTCTGCTCCACAAAGGGCCACTGTCTAAGCACAGAGGGACTCTGGAGAGAGGCCTCCCAAGGTGCTCAGCAACAGGGCTGGGTTTCATCACACTGGGCCTCCAGGCCAAGTAAACATCAGTGTAGGAACAGACCCAGCAGTTTCTGCAGACAGGCTCCTGGCTCGGGGCAGCCTCAGTGGCATCTTCACCCAGGGCTTCCCTGAGACAATAAGGGAATGCCAAGTTCACTTACCCAATTTTCTCCAGAAATGGAGAGTCAGGATGAGGAACTGGCTTTATCCTATGCCACTTCCCATTCTTCAAGGAGCAGAGCACCATCCTACCCCCCTCTTAAGAAGCAGACATTTTAGAAGAAATGTTTAAATTAGTTCAAAGGGAAAATAGAGCTAGCTCAGTGAGCTTGAGTGATCAAGAAAGTCTTCTTAGAGGAAGTGTGATTTGGGTGTGATTCTGCCTCAGTGTGTAGGTAGAATCTCTACAAATGAATGGGAAGGAGAAAAGCATCTCAGACAGAGAGCACAGAACTGGTAAGTTGTGGTGTCTGGAAAGCAGGAGTATTTGGGGTCAACGAAGATACCTATTAGGCTAGAGTAAAGAATTCACATGAGGAGTTCCCATTGTGGCTTAGGGGAAGCAAACCCGACTAGTATCTATGAGGATGTGGGTTCAATCCCTGGCCTCACTAAGTGGGTCAAGGATCGGGTATTGCCACAAGCTGCAGCATAGGTTGCAGATGCAGCTTGGAACTGGCGTTGCTGTGGCTGTGGTGTAGGCCAGCACCTGCAGCTCCAATTTGACCCCTAACCTGGGAACTTTCATATGCTGAAGCTGCATCCCTAAAAAAAAAAGTTAAAAAAAAAAAAGAATATATGTATGTTTAAGACTTTGCCTATAGCAGAAATTAGCACAATGTAAATCAACTCTACATATGACACAGGTGTGGCCCTAAAAAGAAAAAAAAAGAGAAAAGAAAAGAAGGCTGGACTTTTGGAAGGGAACTAAACCACAACTAGTCTTAACAGCCATGTTGAGGGATCCCTATAGTTTCCAACAGAGCAGTGATGAGGTTCTGAAAGCAGAATTTTGGAAGCATAGCCTTCAGATCTTATGAAGGAGGCCCTAAGTTGAGCCTCAGTCCTCTTGGGCTGGTTATGGCCTCTCTCTGGGACTTGCTTTCTTCATCTTTTTCTTCCTTTTTTCTTTTTAGGGCTGTGCTTGCAGCATATGGAGGTTCCCAGGCTAGGGGTCAAATCAGAGCTCCAGCTGCTGGCCTATGCCACAGTCACAGCAACACAGGATCCAAGCTGCGTCTGTGACCTACACCACAGCTCACTATCCAAATACTAGTTGGATTTGTTTCCGCTGAGCCACGATGGAAACTCCTGATTTCTTCATCTTTAAATTAAAAGGATAGTATCAGGAGTTCCCATCGTGGCTCAGTGGTTAACGAATCTGACTAGGAACCATGAGGTTGTGGGTTCGATCCCTGGCCTCGCTCAGTGGGTTAAGGATCCGGCATTGCCATGGGCTGTGGTGTAGGTCACAGACATAGCTCAGATCTGGCATTGCTGTGGCTCTGGCGTAGGCGAGCAGCTACAGCTCTGATTGGACCCCTAGCCTAGGAATCTCCATATGCCATGGGTGCGGCTTTAAAGAAAAGAAAAGAGAAAAAATTTAAAGATTAAAAATAAATAAAAGGATTATATTGGAGAATCTGGAAGCCTTTCCATTTCTAAAATGCAAGGATTCTCTAATGGGGCAAGACGGACTATACAAAATGAAGGGAGGAGAGGTTGTGACCACACCCCAGATAACTCTAGGCTACATTTCTGCAATGAATCATCTGCTTAGAGTTGTGGAATGACCACCACCACCGCCCCTGCTAGGCACTATGCTAAGAAGTCCTTCTTTTTTTTTTTTTTTTTTTTCCGGCTGCCCTCATGGCATACGGAATTTCCTGGCTCAAGGCCAAACCCATGTCACAGCAGTGAAAACACTGGATCCTTAACCCACTAAGCCACCAGGGAACTCCAGTAGTTCCTCTTTTACAAAACTTCATTTTTGTGAACAGGAAATCCATGTACATACTGCAAAATTTAAGTCATAAAAAGATATGTATGGTAAAAATAAATTTCCCTCCTTCTCCTCTTTCCAGCCACACATTTCTTCTCCCACGGTACTTGAGTATCCTTTCAGAGATAACCCATGCATTTACAAAGATTCTATAGATTCTTTTTATTTATACAAATGGGAGCATACTAGTCATACTGTTTTGCACTTTTTTTTTTTTTTTAAACCCACGGAGTGAGGCCAGAGATTGAATCCGCATACTCGTGGATACCAGTCAGGTTCTGAGCCACAACAGGAATTCCCACTTTGCTTTTAAACTTGAAAATTCTGGAGATCTTTTCATATGAGTCTACAAAGAGCTGCCTCATTCTTTGTATGGCAGGACCATGATTTATTAAACCAGTCCCCTATGGATAGATATTTAGGATGTTTCTTTTCTATTATAAACAACAAATCAGGGAGTTCCCATTGTGGCACAGTGGAAATGAATCTGACTAGTATCCTTGAGGATTCAGGTTCAATCCCTGGCCTCACTCAGTGGGTCCGGGATCCAGCATTGCTGTGAGCTGTGGTGAGGTTGCAGATATGGCTCAGATCCTGTGTTAAGGTAGCTGTGGCACAGCAGAAGCTGTAGCTCCAATCTGACCCCTAGCCTGGGAACTTCCATATGCTGCCGGTGTGTCTCTAGAAAGCAAAACAAAAACAACGCTTCAGTGACTATCTTGACCATACATCATCCAGCATATGCTGGAATAGGTCTATAGGAGACATTCCTAGAATTGAAATTATGTGCTAAGTTCTTTGTATTACCTAATACTCCTAACAACAGTTTAAAGTGATCAGAGTTTCCATATGGCTCAGTGGTGAGCGAACCCAAATAGCATCCATGAGGACATGGGTTCCATCCCTGGCCTCGCTCAGTGGGTTGTAGGGCTCTGCCATTGCTGCGAGCTGTGGTGTAGGTCACAGACGCAGCTGGGATCTGGCGTTGCTGTGGCTGTGGCATAGGCCGGCAGCTATAGCTCCCATTGGAGCCCTGGCCTGGGAGCCTCCATGTGCTGTGGGTGCAGCCCTAAACAGACAAAAAGTCCAAAAAAAAAAAAAAAAACCCCACAGTTTAAAGTGATCATAATTACACTGACTATGCAAGTGAGAAAAGTGAGGCACAGATTCATTGACTTGTACAAAGTCACACATTCTACTCAGCCTGACACCAGAGCTAACACACTCAATCTTTCCACTAGTGGTTCTCAAACTTTAGCACACATGAATGTCACTGAGGGCCTGTTAAAACATAGATGATTGTGCCTACCATAAGAGTTTCTGATTAAGTTCATCTATGGTAAAGCCCAAGAATTTTCATTTCTAACAAGTTCCTGGGTGATCACTCTTTGAGAACCACTGTACTGTACTAGCTCTTCCACCTTCAGCTGTGCAGGTCGTCAGAAAAAGAAAGCAGCTGGTAGGTACACAGTTCCTGGCCTTGACAGGACCAGGGTTAAGAGGCACAGGAAAGGATTCCTGGAGCCCACCTATCTAAGTTGCATGAGGGCCCTGAGCAGTGCCTGGCTGGCACATAGTGTTCAGTAAATACTTGTTGAATGAATGAATAAGTAAATGAGGTACAACTACTCCATACAACTTGTTGCTGCCTCTTTTCCCAGCCCCTGCCATGGGGAAGCTTCACCACCCACATTGGCTGAGATCCAGCTGCATGTTGTGAGAACCTGATATGGACTGAATGTTTGTGTCCACTCCCCACCCCTTCAATTCATATGTTGAAGCCTAACCCCCAATGTAATGATATTTGGAGGTAGCACCTTGGGGAGATAACTAGGTTTAGAGGAAGTTTTGCAGGTTAGTCTGGCATGATAGGATTAGCATCCTCATAAGAAGAGGAAGATGGAGTTCCTGTTGTGGTGCAGTGGGTTAAGAATCCAACTGCAGCGGCTGAAGTTGCTGCAAAGATGAAGGTTGGATCCCTGGCCCAGTACAGTCGGTTAAAGGATCTGACATTGCAGCTTGGATTCAGTCCAAGACCCAGGAACTACCATATGCCGTGGGTTTGGCCACTTAAAAAAAACAAAAACAGAGGAAGAATCCAGGGTTTTCTCTCTTTCTCCACCATTGGAGGACAGTGAGAAAGCAGTTGTCAGCAGGCCAGGAAAAGGACTTCATTGGGAGCTGAATCCACCAGCACCTTGATTTTGAACTTTCCAACCTCCAGAACTTTGAGAAATAAATACTTGTTGTTTAAGACCTCAGTCCATGGTATTTTGTTATAGCAGCCCAAGCCAACTAAGAGCCCTTGAGAGTAGAGCTGTTTATTTCCTCCCATTCCTTCCTTGGCTTATAATGAACTCAAAGAGGCCACTAGGGCTATCTTATTAATGGAAAGGCAATGTCTCAGAATGGTAGAGCTCGATCAAGATAAGCTAGTCCAGTGCTCTCATTTATTATTATTAATAGCAACAGCTATAAGTCATAACACACCTATGCACTTGACATGCTTACTTTTTTTTTAATTTAATTCCCTCTAATCTAATTCCCTGTATTTCCTTTCCCTTTATTCTGGTACACAGCCTCTCTTTCCATTCCATGCAGTTGATGTGGCCAGTACCTCTCTACACACACATACAGAAACCATGGGAAAGATTTAAATTGGGGAGTTTGGGAGGAGACCTGAAGTCTGTGAAACACCCCTGCTGCACTGACAGAGACATCCCACAAACATGAGGGAACAAAGTTTTCAGGGTCATGCATTGTGGCACCCACACACCAGCCCACCTCTTCAAGGTGCTGACTCTTACAGAGATAGATTCCTAAGGGGGTAGGGGGCTTGAGGACCCCCAAAGCTTCTTCCAACTTCTCCCTATGTGGCCTCAAGTCCTGCTCCTGCTGCCTCCCTCCCCCAATAGGCCTCTGTCCTGGGCTCCCTTCCATGCTGGTGCCCTTGTCCTTGACTCCCCAAGGCCAGACTTAATAGCAGAAAATGTCTAGGCCCCAGGCCTGTGGTCAAGCAACACCTCAGAAGCCATTTGTCGGGCAGGTGGTGTGAAGGAGGTCATTAGGGAGAGAATTTCAGGGGCCATGTCAGATTCAGCTGGGCAGCAGAACTTCCGGCAGCAATCCGATTCAACTGACATTACTGAATGCCGAGGAGGCAGCCCTCAGGTAGTGGGGCAGGTGTAGCCAGGCAGAGATGCTGTCTGCCAAGCTGAGTCAGGCCAGGTGGTCAGGGAGGGACAGTCAGGCCGCCTCAGTCATTAGAAAGCCAGCCCCTGAGTTAGCCTCAGACGGTCAGCCAGAATCAGCCAGAGCGCAAACTCAACAAGGCAGCCCGGCAGATGTGGTCAGTCCACACATCAGGCGGCTGATCCCACCTGTCCCATGGCCAGTCAGGCGGACCCGCCAGGCACAGAGGCTGTGGGGAGGCTACCAGTCAGGGTAGTCAGCCTCGTCAGACAGCCAGGCAGCAGACCCGCAGGCCTGGGTGTGGTCAGAATCAGCTGGTCAGGCTCAGTCCCCAAGCCAGTTCTGCAGAGCTGGGGTCAAAACGCTGGCACAGAGAAACAGGTGAACTGGTCAGTCAGTCACAGAGGGCCTCAGTCAGATGCAGCTTGTTGAGCACAGATGGCGTCTGGTCAGTCAGATGCAGTTAGATCGACTCAGTCAGTCACGCCCTGTCAGGCTCAGAAGCCATCAGCCAGGTAAGGGTCAGTCAGTCAGCTGTAGTCAGGCAGACAGATGACTCGGTCTTGGTCCATCAGGCACCTATGAAATCCGTGTTCAGTCAGACACGGCCAGACAGACGCAGATTATCAGGCATGATGGCGTCCGCAGTCAGCCAGACACAGTCCGCGGATAACATGCAGTCTGTTCAGACCCTGAGAGAGTCAGTCAGAGCTCCCTGGGGGCAGCAGAATCCGGGGACTGAGGCCAGGGGCCTCCTTCTGGGCGGAGCCTCCTTTGGGGGCGGGGCTTCGTCCTCGCGCTGGGCCGCCCCCCTTTCCCCTCCCAGTAGCCTCGGGGCGTTGCCTTGGCAGCAGCGGAGCCAGCTTCAATCACTCGTTCCCCGACCCCGGCCCCCGCCTCGCCCCGCGCGCCTGCGGAGTGGAGACACCGACCGGTTGTAGAGGGGTAGCGGAGTTGGTCAGGCCGTGCTTGGCTGGGCGGCAGAGGCTGTGGGTCGTCCCTTTTGTTATCGTCTTGTACAGACGGGGCTGCTTACACAGTGACAGAGACCCAGAAGCTCTGGATCGCGTGCTCCTCGCCAACTCTTCACTGCCCCTCAGGAGGAATCAAATTTTCCTAAGCAGAGGTGGTATAGAGAAGAGATAACAGCCCATGCAAAGTGGTGCTTAATAATGACTAGGGCCAACACTCACCTTGTACCAAGTGTAGTAATAGCTTCGTGTACAAAATTCGCTTGAGCCTCACCATTTTCCTTTGAGGAAATAATGATTTCCTTTTCACATATGAGGACACTGAAGCAAAGAAGTGTTGGTGACTTGACCAGACTGAGAAGGCTACGAGGTGTAGGAGTCAGGATTGAAACCCAGGCAGTTTAACTCCTGACATTGGCTCCTGGGCCCTCCACACACGAGCGGCCCTTTCCTTGTGACCTCTGAGGGCAGAGCATGAGCCCCCTTCAGCAGACCTCCCAGGTGAGCTTCAGGACACCTAACCTTGTGCTGGGCTTTGCAGCATAAGAGGCCTCTTGGAGTCTCTGCTTCAAGGATCAGAATAAGGAGCTACCAAAATCAGGAACCTGGCCAAACCAGGGGACAAACTATGGGTCTGTCTCATGCAGTTCAGAAAAGGGGAAGCCTGTGAGATCAAAGAAGTCAGGGCCAAGACGCCACTGAATGTTGTTGCTTGGGGAATCCTATGAGCAGGGCCTCCGGCTTCAAGTTTAAAGATCTTTGAACAAATTCTAGCAATGTGAGACAGGAGTTAGAAACACATCACAAGTCATAAACTCAAATGCTTACAAGGGGCAGAAAGGTAATGAAAGTCATGAAAACAAGCCAAGTGCCCAGCTCTCAACTCCTGCCTCTTGACTTCTGCCCACTGTGTCATCAGACATCTGCTGTCTCTAGCCTTCTGAGTAAAGTTAAAGTCAATTAACATTACATCTCAGTTTTTCCAACTGTATCATGGGAAGGAAAGTTGGCTTTATCTCACAAGGTGAAATTTTATAACAATTAAACATGTTTTTGTATGTAGAAAATATTTTGTGAGCTGCAACATACTCTATAAAGAGGAGGGATGAAGAGGTTGATTGAATATCTGTTGTACATCGGCTACCTGGTCTATGGGTTCTGACAGCATTCCTCTGGCAGAGCTTGGCACCCATCTTGAACAGAAAATGAGAATGCCCTTCAGAAAGCATTCTGGGAGTTCCCGTCGTGGCACAGTGGTTAACGAATCCAACTAGGAACCATGAGGTTGTGGGTTCGGTCCCTGGCCTTGCTCAGTGGGTTGACGATCCGGCGTTGCCGTGAGCTGTGGTGTAGGTTGCAGACGTGGCTCGGATCCCGCGCTGCTGTGGCTCTGGCGTAGGCCGGTGGCTATAGCTCCGATTCGACCCCTAGCCTGGGAACCTCCATATGCCGCGGGAGCGGCCCAAAGAAATAACAAAAAGACAAAAAAAAAAAAAAAGAAAGCATTCTGACTTAACCTAGGTCACAAACTTCTGTGTGATGGAACCAGATTTAGAATTTAGGTCTAGGAGTTCCCACCATGGTATAGTGGGTTAAGAATCTGACTGCAGCAGCTCAGGTAGCTGTGAAGGCGAGGGTTCAATCCCTGGTCTGGCACAATTGTTAAAAGGATCTGGCATTGCTACAGCTATAGCATAAATTGCGGCTGTGGCTTGGATTCAGTCCTTGGCCTGAGAACGTTCATATGTCACAGGTGCAGCCATTAAAAAAGAAGAAGAAGAAGAAGAAGAATTTAGGTCTGTCTGACTTTTAAGACCAGTCTTCTGCACTACTTGTTTTGCAAAGCATTGCCTGGGTCTCATTGGTTGCACTGAGATTATTTCAGGTGCAACTCAAATGAACATTTAACAATAGTTGTATGGTTTTCGCCATTTTCAGTTTTAGAGGAAGCTTATTGATACTGCAGAAGTCCTAAATTTCACATAGCCAGGATGTAGTGGGCTGAAAATATCCTCCCAAAGATATAGACATCTAATCTCTGGAACCTGTAGATATTATTTGGAAAGAGGATCTTTGAAGATGTGAGTAAATTAAGGATGCTAAGAAGAGGAGATCATCCAGGATTATCCAGGTGGGCACGAAATGCCTTATAAGAGGGAGGCAGAGAGAGAGAGGCAGACAGACACACAGAGAACAGAAGGAGATGATGCAACCTCAGAAGCAGAGATCAGAGTGGTGTGGCCACAAGCCAAGAAATACAGGCAGCCACAAGCTGGAAGAGGCAAGCATGGATTCTTCCTTACAGCCTCTGGAAGGAACATGGCCCTCTCAACATCCTCACATCAGCCCAGTAAAACTAATGTTGAATTACTGGCCTCTAGGACTCTGAGACAATATATTTCTGTTGTTTTCAGCCTTGTGGTAATTTGCTGAATCAGCCACAGGAAACAAATATACAGGTATATATGTCTTCAAAATTCATGCTCCAAACCACTAGTATATACATAGTCACCCCCTCTTTTTTTTCCACCCGAGGATGTGGAAGTTCCCAGGGCGGGGATGGAACCCAAACCACATCAGTGACCTGAGCCATTGCAGTGAGAATACCAGATCTTTAACCTACTGAGCCACCAGGGACCTGCCCCATCTTTAAAAAAAATAATAAATTTATTATTTTAAATTAACTTTATATTTACAGAAAATAAATGTAAATCTTTGATTTACAGAGTACAGAAATTTTCCACAGCACAGACAGTTCCCATATACTCCTCCTCCAGTTTCCCATATTGCTAACATCTTACGTGATTATGGTGCATTTGTCACAACTAAGAAACCAGTCTTGGTACCTTCCTATTAACTGAGCTCTACACTTTATTTGGATTTCACTAGCTTTCCCCCTAACATCCATTTTCTTTTTCTTTTTCTTTTTTTCTTTTTAAAGCCATACCTGCGGCATATAGAAGTTCCCAGGCTAGGAGTCAAATCGGAACTGCAGCTCCTGACCTGTGCCACAGCCACAGCAATGTCAGATCCAAGCCAATGCTGCAACTTACACCACAGCATGCAGGAACACTGAACTTTTTTTTGTTGTTGTTGTTGGTCTTTTTGCCTTTTCTAGGGCTGCTCCCATGTCATATGGAGGTTCTCAGGCTAGGGATCTAATCTGAGCTTTTTGCTGCTGGCCTACGCCAGAGCCACAGCAATGCAGTATCCAAGCCACGTCTGCAACCTACACCACAGCTCACAGCAACACCAGATCCTTAACCCACTGAGCAAGGCCAGGGATCAAACCTGAAACCTCATGGTTCCTAGTTGGATTCGTTAACCACTGCGCCACAACGGGAACTCCAGGAACACTGAACTCTTAATCCACTGAGTGAGCCAGGGATTGAACCCACATCCTCATAGACATTATGTCAGGTTTTTAACCCACTGAGCCACCACAGGAACTACTAACACCCATTTTCTATTCCAAGATCCCATCCAAGACATTACATTACATTTAGTCTTCACGTCCCCTTAGTCTCTTCTGGCCTGGGACAATTTCTCAGACTTCCCTCGTGTTCCATGACCTTGACAGTTTTGAGGAATACTGGTTAGGTATCTTATAGAATATTCCTCAATGTGTCTTTCTCTGATGTTTTTCTTATGGTTAGACTGTGGTCTTGGGTTTCGGTGAAGGATATCACAGAGATAAAGTGCCCTTTTCATGACATCATGTCAGGTGTACATGCTATCAACATGACTTGACCAGTTTGAGTACCTGGCCAAGAAGGTAGTGTCTGCCAACTTTCTCTCCTGCGAAGTTACTTGTTTTTCCTCTCTTTTTCCTCTCTGAAAGCAAGCCTCTAAGTGCAACCCCACTGGGGGGAACTAAGCTTCATATGTGGAGGGGATAAATTATTTGGAATTCTTCTATTAGGAAGATTTGTCCCTTCTCCCCCATTTATTTATTTATTCAATTATTTATTTATGTCAGTATGGACTCATGGATATTTAGTTAATACTTTGGGCTATAATCTAGTACCACATTATTTCTTTTGTAGCTCAAATTGCTCCAGCTTTGGCCATTGGGAGCACTTTCAGGACTTCTCTTGTGTCCCTTTGACACCAATTGTTTTGTATCTTGGTTACACTTAGATAACTTCAAACGGAACTCAGATGATCTTTTTTGAAGAGTTGCATATTTACCACATGTTAGGAAAACATAGAACCTGCATGTCGAACTGATATTTCACAAATACCACTGAGGGAAAGGCTAATGTAGTAATAGTTGTGCTAAGTGAGTCAATTCACAGAGAACTATTAAGTAAAAACAGGTATTGATGCTACATAGGTATGGAGGAAGTTGTTAAGCTGATTAGGGAATGATTCAAGTTTGAGAAACTCTGTACTAAAGCAGAACCAAGTCCCAAATTCAGGCAATGATGATGACAATGAGGATTATGAGCAGCCTCTCTGGGACACACCCACACACAATCCAATCCCAGGGCCCTGCTGCCAACTAGGCATGCCTCAGTGCAAATGCGTGCTGATGTGGATAACCGTGGAACTGCGCATGACCAGGTCCGGAAGGGAAGGATGCTGCACTGTGTTTGTTTCCCAAATGAGCTGCGTGGGTGGCTTGCAGCTCAGCACCATTCCCACTAATGAGCTTGGAGCCTTTGGCCTAACAAACATGTTCCATGTCACAGGACTGACATGTGATGTTTCCTGAGGAGAAGTGCCAGGAAGGCTCATTATTTTTACTTTTTCCCCTTGTTTCATCCTTGAACTGAGACTGGCAGAAAGATGTGGCAAAGACAATGGTCAGATCTGGTGTACCCCTGGATCTGAGTCTTGTCTGGGGTCTCCAGTCCATTCCCCCAGCCCCACTGACAATGCTCAGCATTGAACTGGAGCGTTTGGCTCGCCCTATTCTGCAGGATCCTGAGCCCTGACTCAGGCCCTGAATCTGCCTCTTGATTGAGCAGTGATGTCTCAGAATCTCTGGCCTCATCTTAAATAGAAAGCCCTTAAATAAAGAAGTATTTTGGCAGCTTCTGGTCTGAGCTGTGTGTGGCTGTAGGCTGCTGTGTGCTTGGGTGTCTAATCTTCTATAGTGCCTTCTCAGGGAGCTCTGGAGTCACATGACCTGGGTTAGAATCCTAGGTCTTCCTAAGAACTAAGTTACACAGCCTCTCATCTCTTAAAGGAGGAAAATAATAGTACCTGTGCAAATTAAATGAGACAATATACATAAACTGTTTAGCATGGTGGCTGGCCCATAGTAAGTGCCCCCAAAATTCATTCATTTGTTTAACAATTATTAATGTCTACTGTATGCCAGGCATACTACTGGCTGCCAAGGACACAAGAGAAAACAAGGAAAAAAAAATAAACTAGCAAATTAGGAGTCCCTTGGTGGCCTAGCAGTTAAGGATTCTGCATTGTGACTGCTGTGGCTCAGGTTTGACCACTGGCCCGGGAACTTCCACATGCTGCAGGTGCAGCCAAAAATAAAATCAAATAAACTAGCAAATTAATAAATAAGGTAAATGTTAGAACAGCAGGGAAGAAGGAGGCAGAGGCTGGAGCAATGAGATTGCAAGCAAGGTTATTAACAGAGTGATCAGAGCTCTGAGCAAGCAAGACTCAGGCCCCGTTCCCCCCCACACACATAGGGGCGTGATTAGTTTTTTATAGACAGGGGTCCTTCTGTTGAGCCTTGTAGTCTGTGGCCTTGGGGCTATCTTTGCCTTTGAGAACTCTTCTGTTACATGGGCCTGTTGGTTAAGAAGGAGTCTGCACGTCTGGATTAGGCTGGGTTATGTTGATTTTTTGTCATATAGGCCTTGTTTCACTTTCTACCTCAAAGTAAAGTATATAAAGCCAAAACCTGTGTACAGTGCCTTGCCTAGAAGTACACCGTCTTGTTAGTTATTCATAAAACAATGAGATATTGTGATGGATGAATGAAGGAAATAAATTGGGTCATGTGATACCCAGAAGAAATCTTTTGGAGACAGGGAGGTCAGGAAACATACTCTAAAGAAATAATGATGGAACTGAGACCTATAAGATAAGAAGAAACTTAGTCTTGCCAAGAGCCAGGTGAAGAACCTTCCAGGCAGAGGCAACAGCATGCATACGCTGAGGTTGAGAAGAGCTTGAAGAATGGAAAGAATAGCAAGGGGTCTGGGATGTAATGACAGAGACCAGTAAGCCATGGTAAGAAGTTTGAGTTTGGGGAGTTCCCACTAGGATACGGTGGGCTAAGGATCTGGCTATAGTGACTTGGGTCACTGTGGATGTGCAGGTTCCATCCCCAGCCCAGTGCAGTGGGTTAAAAGGATCTGGTGTTGCTACAGCTCTGGCATAGGTCTCAGGTATGGGTCAGATTCACTCCCTGGCCCTGGAACTTCCATATGTCATGGGTGTGGCCATAAAATTTAATTAAATTAATTAATTTATTTTTTGTCTTTTGTCTTTTTAGGGCTGCACTCCCAGCATATGGAGGTTCCCAGGCTAGGGGTATAATCGGAGCTGTAGCTGCTGGCCTACGCCACAGCCACAGCAACACTAGATACAAGCTGTGTCTATGACCTACAGCACAGCTCACGGCAACGCCGGATCCTTAACCCAGTGAGCAAGGCCAGGGATCGAACCTGCAACCTCATGATTCCTAGTCGGATTCATTTCCACTGCAAGCCACAAAATTTTTAAAATTTGAAAAAGAAAATAAAAGTCTGGATTTTGTCCAAAGTGCAATAAAAAGCCACTGAAGGTTGAAACAAGAGATTAACAAGATCTGATTTCTGATTAAAAGTTAACTCTGGCTTCTGCAGGGAGAATGGATTAGAAGGGAAGAATAGTAGAAGCAGTCAGAACAAGAGGAGATTAGAATTTTTCCCTCCAAGAAGGCGGCACCAGCAGCTTGCATAGCAGCCAAGATTAAGGCTCAAGACCTTTGCAGCATGAAAAGGAGCTGCTGAAACAACTGGAGGACCTGAAGATGCAGCTGTCCCAGCTGTGGGTCACTAAAGTGATAGGCGATTCGGCTTCCAAACTCTCCAAGATCTGAGTTGTTTGTACCTCCATTGCCTAGGTTCTCACCGTCATTAACCAGACTCAGAAAGAGAACCAGAGAACCTCAGGAAATTCTATAAGGGCAAGAAGTACAAGCCTTTCTTGGATCTGTGGCCTGAGAAAATGCATGCCATGCGCTGCTGGCTCAAGAAGCAGGAAGATGAACACAAAGATCAAGAAACTGCAGGGGAAGAAGCAGTGCCCACTCCAGAAGTATGTGGTCAAGGCCTGAGATCCAGGTAACAATAAAACAATGCAATTGGCTGATGTTGGGGGCGGGGGGGAGAGTCTCTTAGAGTCACCCAGATTAGAGATATTGCTGATTTGGACTAGGTTATAGATCAGCACTGTCCTTTAACTTTCGAGGAAGGTGGAAATGTTCTATATTTGTGTTCAAACAGTAACCACTAGCCACCTTAATCACTTGGAATGTGATTAGTGCAGCTGAGGAATTTTTAATTTCATATCATTTTAATTAATTAAAATTTAAATAGCCTCCTGTAGTTAATTTCCAAAAATATACAAATAGCTCACACAACTCAATAACAAAAAAACAAACAACCCAATCAAAAAATGGGCAGAAAACCTAGAGACGCTTCTCCAAAGAAGAAATACAGATGGCCAATAGGCATATGAAAAGATGCTCAACATTGCTAATTATTAGAGAAATGAAAATCAAAACCACAATGAGATATCACCTCATGCCAGTTAGAAGTATCATCATTTAAAAGTCTACAAACAATAAATGTTGGAAGGGGTGTGGAAAAAGGGAGCCCTCCTACACTGTGGGTGGGAATATGAATTGGAGCAAACCACTGTGGAGAATAGTATGGAGATTCCTTAAAAAACTAAAAATAGGAGTTCCTGTTATGGCTTATCGGAAATGAATCTGACTAGTATCCATGAGGACACAGGTTTGATCCTTGGCCTTGCTCAGTGGGTTAAGGATCCGACATTGCCCTGAGCTGTGGTGTAGGTTGCAGATGCGGCTCAGATCCTGTGTTGCCAGAGGCTACAGTTCCAATTCAACCCCTAGCCTGGGAACCTCCACATGCTGTGGGTGCGGACCTAAAAAAGATTAAAAAAAAAAAAAACACTAAAAATAGAACTACTATATGATCTAGCAATCCCACTCCTGGGCATCTATCTGGAAAAGAGGAAAACTCGAATTCAAAAAGGTACATGCATCCCAGTTCCTAGCAGCACTATTTACAATAGCCAAGACATGGAAACAACCCAAAAGCCTGTCAACAGATTTAAGATGCAGTATGTATACACAATGGAATATTACTCCACCATAAAAATGAATGAAATATTGCCATTTGCAGCAACACAGATGGACCTAGAGAATATACTAAGTAAGTCAGAGAAAGACAAATATTATATGATATCACTTATATGTGGAATCTAAAAAATAATACAAATGAATCTATATACAAAACAGAAATTGGAGTCCCCTGATGGCCTGGTGGTTAGTGATCTGGCATTGTCACTGCTGCGGCTTGGGTCATTGCTGTGATGTAGGTTTGATCCCTGGGCCAGGAACTTGCCAAAGGCCAAAAACAGCAGAAACAGACTCACAGACGTAGAAAACAAACTTATGGTTACCAAAGGGGAAGGGGGGGATAAACTAGCAGTATGGGATTAACAGATATGAACTACTATACATAAAATTAATAAGCAACAAGGATTTACTATATAACACAGGGACAATATTCAATATCTTATAATAACCTATAATGGAAAATAATCTGAAAAAATATATATATATCCACACACAGATATCTATACACACACACACATATAACTGAGCCTCTTTGCTGTACACTTGAAACTAATACAATATTGTAAATCAACTATACTTCAATTTTTAATAAATAGCTTCCTGTGGCTAGTAGCTACTATATTGGACAGCACAGGAAATTAGGTGTATCTTAAATATATTTTGCTTTTGGTGTTTTTTTGTTTTTTGTCTTTTCTAGGGCCGTACTCCTGGCATATGAAGGTTCCCAGGCTAGGGGTATAATCAGAGCTGTAGCCTCGGGATCCGAGCTGTGTCTGCAACCTACACCACAGCTCATGGCAACGCCAGCTCCTTAGCCCACTGAGCAAGGCCCGGGATCAAACCCACAACCTCATGGTTCCTAATCGGATTCATTAACTACTGAGCCACGACAGGAACCTCCACTTAAATATATTTTGGAAGAAGATAGAACTTGTCATGGTTGGGAGACGGGGAGTGAGAGAAAGAAAGAGTGGAATCAGGAAAGATGTGTAGTTTTTTTGTTTTTTGATGGCCACACCCACAGCATATGAAAGTTCCCAGGCCAGGGGTGGAATCTGAGCTATGACCTATGCCACAGGTGTGGCAATGCCGGATCCTTAACCCCCTGCACCACAGCGGGAATTCCTGTAGTTTTTTTATTTGGGAACTGGGTGGATGATACTACCATTTACTGACTTGGAGAAGAGCAGGCTCTGGGGAGATTATCAAGAGTTGTGTTTTGCACAAGAGGAATTTAAGATACTGCTGGAACATTCAAGTAGAGATATCAAGTAGAAAGCAAGTTGTGTACATGTTTGCCATCATCATCTGTAGGTTCCAGCAATACCAACCTCTTGGCGGCTTAGAAAGGGAACCAGGAACTCCACACTGAGACTTTCCTTCTCCTTGCCTTGTTATTGTGCCAGTCATCCACCAGGACGGCCAGTCCTTGTTTGAAACCTTTGTATGATCCAAGGCTCCTCCTTCCCCTCCTCCATCTTCTTTCCAGGTATTGAGCCCAGGGGCTTCCTCCTTTGCAAAGCTAGAAACCCTCATGCCACCTGTTTTCTACTCCTGTAGCCATTTTCAAGGCTCAGGCCTTTGTCATCTCATTGTGGACTAGAGCCCAAGTGCCCAAAGCCCCTGGTCTTCCAGCAGAGGGGTCTTTCTGATCATAGGATTTTCCTCATGGGAATCCTATCTGGGTCTGCATCAGAGTCTTAAGCCTGAACCAACCCTTTGATCTTCTAGAATGGTATCTACAGGAAATCGGAAGCCTCCACAAACTTTGAAAATCCAAAGAATGTTTCTCTTGGCATTAATTATTAAAGTTAGAAACATACTTCTCAGCCATATCTTACATCACTTATCGGCAGTGTTTGACAGTGTTGATAACTCTCCCTTGAAACACTTTCTTCACTTGCTTCCAGGATACCTACCGTATTCTATGGTCATTCTCCTACCATTCTGGCCACTCCTCAGTCTCCTTTGCTGGTTCCTTCTTATTGCCCTGAGCACTACACATTACAGTGCCCCAGGGCTCCAGCCTCAGACCTCCTCCCCCTCTCTTTGTACTCCCTTGGTTCTTTCACGCAGCCTCATGGCTTTAAAGATATCTGTATATATACTGATGTCTCCCAAAAGTATATATCCAGTTCAGACTCTCCCTTGAATGCCAGACTCACAAATCCAATGGTCTACTCGACAGAGTTTCTGTGTGGCTCAGCGGAAATGAATCTGATTAGCATCCATGAGAACGAAGGATGATTCCATGGCTCAGATTCTGTGTTGCTGTGGTTGTGGTGCAGGCCGGCAGCTATGGCTCCAACTTGACCCCCAGTGTGAGAACCTCCATATGCCGCAGGTGCAGCCCTACAAAGAGAAAAAAGAAAAAAATCCAATGGTCTACTCAACATCTCCACTTGAACGTCAGACAGTCATCTCAAACTTACCATGTCCCAAACCAAACTCCCGATATTCTCCCCAAAACTCCCTCCTCCCATGGTTTCTCCCATCTCACTTAATGGCAGTTCCCTCCTTTATTTGCTCAGGCCAAAAGCCTTGGAGTCATCCTTGATTCCTTTCTTTCCCACTTCGCATCTGGTCTATCAGCAAATTCTGCAGGATGGACCTTACATGTATACTGAATTCAACCACTTTTCGCCATCTTTGCTGCCATCATCCTGGTATAAACCACTAACCTGTTTCACCCCATGTACTGCAGTAGCCTACTAGCAGTCTCCCTGCTTGCAGGTCTCCCTGCTTCTACCCCTAGCCCCACTTCAGCTTTTCTCCATGCTGCAGGTCAAAGCCCTCTAATGGCTTCCATTTCACTCAGAAAAAACCACCAAATTCCCTTTGCTGTCTTTCACATTACATGAGTAGTTTAACCTCTACACTCTTTTTTTTTTTTTTTGTCTTTTCTGGGGCCGCTTCCCGCGGCATATGGAGGTTCCCAGGCTAGGGTCTAATCGCGGCCTGTAGCCGCCGGTCTATGCCAGAGCCACAGCAACGTGGGATCCGAGCCGCGTCTGCAACCTACACCGCAGCTCAGGGCAACACCGGCTCCTTAACCCACTGAGCGAGGCCAGGGATGGAACCCGCAACCTCATGGTTCCTAGTTGGATTCCTTAACCACTGAGCCACGACGGGAACTCCTAAGCTCTACACTCTTGCCTGCTCACTTTGCCCCAGCCTGTGTGCTGCACCTAGATCAAGCCAGCCCCATATAGCTGTAGCTGTGCACTGGCAGCTCCCTCTGACAGGAAGGGTCTTCCACCTAACAACCCCTTGAATGGCTCATTCCCTCACCTCCAGATGTCTGTTCAAAAGTTACCTAGCCACCATCTAAAACATTCCACACACACACTTCATATTCCCCTTCTCTCGTGTGCGCTTTTTTTTTTTTTTTTGGAAGCACTTTCTATCTTTTACGCATTTTAAAGATTATCTGTTTTCCCTACTATAGAGTAAATTTCAAGACATTTTTGTGAGTTTTTTTTTTTCTTTCACCGCTGCCTTCCCCAGTGTTTATGTGACACAGAGTAGGTGCTCAATAAACAGGTGGTAAGTGAGCGAAAGAATGAAAGATTGTAAAGAGCCTCCTTGTCCAACAGCGGAGCTGTGAGGGAATATAGAAATACGCATGCTCGGAGAATTCTGAAAAATTACCGTTTCGAAGCGCAAGCCAGGAGGGCGTGGAATTTACCTCAAGTGACACCTCCCTCGTCCTTCCCCTCGGAACGTTTCCGTGCCGGAACCTTGGCTCGAGGGGCCCGGAGCGGTGCGAAGGCACTTCCGGTGCCCCTTCTCGATTGCCAGTGAAGAGAACTGCCAAGTCAGTTCCGGCAGAGAGCGCGGTGAGAAGCGGATCGCGGCCTTCTGTCCCGGGGCCCTCCGGGCCCTCTGGCCTCGGCCGGCGGTGAACTGGGGGGCCCTGGGACAGGCCTGAACTGTGTCCTGCAGAGCCCCAGAGTCCTCGCGGCCGTCCATGGCCCAGGCCTTGGAGTAGCAGCGAACCTCTCCCCACCCCCACCTCCGCGACCAAATGGCGGCGGACCCCGCGAGCCCGGGCCCAGCCGATCGCCGAGTCTCTTGGCCCAGCGCTGCAGGGCTTAGGCGAAGCCTCTGCCAAATCGCCTTTGGGAGTCCAGCGTGGCAGGGCGAGAAGAATGGCGGCCACTCGAACGCCATGGAGAGCCGTTAGATCCTCGAAGGCCCGAGAAGGCTGCCACTCTTGGGCCTTGGAGCCGTGCGGATTTGGGACCTGTGGTGGCCGCTCTGTCCCGGTTGGACGAGACCTCACCTCATCCGGTAAACGACGGACAAAGGCCTTTACGGGCCCGGAAGGTGAGCAGAGCCCCATCAACGACTGGTGGAACGTTAGTGGGCCATCGTTGGCTCTTGTTCTACCGAGACCTTGAAGATAGAAATGGTAGAATAACGTACCACATGTGTCCAATAGGAAGTGCCCGCCACCTTTTGGGAAGATTTATTGGCCGTTTAGAGAAGGCCTGTGTATATAATATGAAAAAGCTGCTCTCAACTTTCCCCCCAACCTTTCAGAAGAAAACTTTTTGCTACATCTAGGCCTCCTAGATGTAAAGAGGTTGCCGACGTATGATAAAGTAGAGTTAGAAAATCGCATGTCTTGTAAATGCCCATTTTGGGTTTTTTTTTTTTTTAAATCAAAAGAAAAGGAATGTCTTCTGGAAATGACTTTGAGATGGAATTGTTTGACCACCTCTGAAGTGACATCAGGAGCGACAGAGATCCACGTTTGTTCAGTGGGTTAGAGGACATGGAGTGGAAGATTTCGAGGAAGAAGAAGGTTCTGTGCCAGACTCGTCATACTTAGAAGACATTTGCATATTATAACCATTGTTTTGTGTGTGTATTTTATTCCTCACTTCTATATATAGTTGACAATAAGTACTTTCTTGAAATATCTAGGCTTTCTAGATTTTCTGAAGTGCCTGACGTATGTTAAAAGTAGAGGTAGTAAAAAGACATCTTTTTGTTAAATATCTTTGTTAAAACTCATATGAAATATTGTTTATTTGGGGGGAGGGGGGTTGGCCAAACCACCTCTTTGAATAGTGCATTGTGTTTGTGCACTGGTTCAAGGTCGGGGGAGGAGAAGGAAGTGCAAGGAGCTCTTTGCTAGTGTTTATAGCAAGGCAAGGTTAACCATTGTTCTTTTTACGTGCATTTCGTTTCACTTTGTGTGTATATAGTGTACATAACGGACAAATGAGTCCTAATTTACAACATCTGGTCCTTCTAGATGTTAAAGAGGTTGCCAGTGTATGATAGAAATAGAGATAGTAAACTAATACCATCCTATACATTTTGTGTCCTGAAAATGTGAGCATTATAGCCCTCTGGGTTGGTAGAGGGGGGAGAGAAGAGAAGGGGGGTGGTCTTATGCTAGAATGCTCACATTTGGAAGACACTTTCAGATTATAACTGTTACATGTCGCAGTTTATTCGAGACTGCTCTGTATATAGTGGACAAATTAAGTCCTTATTTGAAACATCTAGTCCACCTAGATGTTTAGAAGTGCCCGACGTATGTTAAATGTAGAGGTAGTAAAATATCACTTTGTAAATAGCTTTTAGCTAAAATTCATAGGAAATATTGTCTTTTGAAAATGGAATTGTTAAACCACCTCTGTGACCAGTAGTTTGGAGTAGGTGAGAAGGAAAGAATTGGAAAAGGTAATATGCTAGTGTGTTTGGACGTTTTCAGACAAAACCATTTTTTGTATGTTAGGTGCATTTTGCTTTTCTGTGTATATAGTGTATATAATGGACAAATGAGTCCTAATTTTGCAGAGGTTGCCAGTGTAGGACAGAATAGTAAGATTTACATATTTTGTACACTTTGTGTTGAAATTTATAGGAAAGCTTGTCTTCTGTAGATGACTTCTGGATATGAATTTGTTCATTCACCTCTAAGCATTACACATTGCCTGTACTTGTCCACTGAATTCATGGTGGAGAGAAGGAAGTGAGGGAGGGAATGCTTCAGGCCAAAATGGTCATATTTAGAAGATACCTCAGATTATAACCATTGTTACACATGTGCAATTTTATTTAACAGTGCTGTGTACTTAGTGGACAAGTAAGTTCTTATATGAAATATCTAGTCTTGCTGGGAATTTGCTAGAAGTGCTTGATGTATTTAAAAGTAGTAGTAGTAAAATAATGCTTCTTGTAAATAGCTTTTAAAAACATGGGAAATGCTGTCTTTGGAAATGGAATTGTTAAACCTCCTCTGACCAGTATACTCTGCTCATTCATTGGGTTGATGGAAGTGGGAGGGAAGATTGCAAAAACATGTTTTGCTAGTGTGTGCTAAAAAATTTCACCTTATTGGTTGCTCTATGTTAAATGCATTTTGTTTAACTTTACTGTATATATTGTGTATATACTGGACAAATGGGTTCCAATTTTATAATATCTAGTCTCTAGATATTAAAAAGAGGTTGCCAATGTATGACAAAAGTAGAGTTAGTAAACTAAACCATTTTGTACACTTGTGTTAAATTCCATTGAAAGGCTGTCTTCTGAAAAGGACCTTTGGAAATAAAATTGTAAATCACATCTAAGTGACACATGTGCCTGAACTCAGCCACTGTTGGATGGACAGTGGGAAGGAAGAGTTAGGAGCAGTGAAGCGTTCTAATAAGCTAGAATGTTTCTGTGTAGAAGACACTTTCACATATAACCATTTTTACATGTGTGTGGTTTATTCAACACTACTGTGTATATATAGTGGACAAACTTAAGTCCTTATTTGAAACATCTAGTCTTTCTAGATGTTTAGAAGTGCACAAAGTATGTTAAAAGTAGAGGTAGTGAAATAACATTTTGTAGATATCTTTTTGTTAAAATTCATATGAAATATTGCCTTTTAGAAATGGAATAATCAAACCACCTCTCTGAGCAGTGCACATTATTTTATTTGTGCTGGTTCAAGGAGGAAGAAAAAAGTACAAAGGGCTTTATACCAATATGTTTATAGTTAGGAAAGATTAACCATCGTCCTGTATGTCTGTGTTTTGCTTTACTTAGTTGTGTATATAGTGTACATAAAGGACAGATGTCCAAATTTACATCTAGTCCTCCTAGATGTTAAAGAGGTTGCCAATGTATGACAAAAGTAGTTAGAAAATAAATACATTGTGAATACTTTGTTAAAATTCATAAGAAAAATTGTTCTGAAAGCAACTGGAGGAGATGAAATTGTTAGAATCCCCTCTAAGCATTTCAGATGCTTTATTACACTTGCTTACTAGGTTGATAGAGATGAGAAGGGGAAGGGTTCTAGGCCCGTGTTCCTGTTTAGAAGACACTTTGAGATTATAGCCTTTGTGTGCAGTTTATTCAATACTACATGTATGTATAGTAAACTAAAATCCTTATTTGAAACATCTAGTCTTTCTAGATGTTTAAAAGTGTACAACATATGCTAAAAGTAGATAGTTAACACCTTTTAAGATTTTTTTCTGTTAATTCATAGGAATGGTCATATTTGGGGAATGGGATTGTTAAACTTGAGCCTTGGAGAGTATGCTGACTGATGACTGGGGTGGTGGGGGTTGGGGGGGACAGGGAAGGAAGCTCAGAGAAGGGTTCTGTGCTCATGAGTCTTTAGAAAGCTTCAGATTTTCTAACCATTGTTCTGTTTGTGTGTTTGAGTTAATATTGCTGTGTATTAAAGAATAAACAAGTCCCAGTGTCCAAAGTATATCGAAAGTAGAGGTAGTAAAATAATTCCTTTATAAATGCCCTTTTGTGGGTTTTTAGGAAGGGCTATGACTTCTGGGAGTGTCTATGTTAATCCACCTTTTGTAGCTAGATGTAGTCCTGTAGTTAGTCACTGAAATGCTGGAAGAGGGTTAAGAGGAAGGGTGAAGGGAAGGGCTCTTGGCTATTATCTCCATATCTAGACAGTTTTAGTTTATAACCATAGGTCTATATGTGCATTTTTGTAAAGTATCTGTTTATTGTGGACAAGGTTCATTCTTTATCTTGCAACATCTATGTCCCAAGGTAACAACATATGATAAAAAGTAGAGTTAGTTAACCAATTTGTAAATAAATATCTTTGTTACAATGATATAAAACAGCATCTTGGACATGAATTGTTAAAGTCTCAGAAATGTATGTCAGGACTTGTTCACTAGGTTGGCAGCAGAGGGGCAGAAGGAAAGTATAAAGGGAGGGTTGTATGCGAATGTGTTCATATTTATATTTTGGTGATAACCATTGATGTGGGTGCATCTTTTGGCTGTAATATAAGCAATTCAGTGGAAACATACCTCCTTGCTAATATTTTAATAGTTTAGATTGGATAATTAGTCCTCTTAGAAGCATTATACTTTATGTACTCTGTTGCTTTATGTGTCTTTTTTAATTGAACATAAGGGAATGTAGTATTTTAATCATAACTCTACCAATATCTTTATCTTGAAGCCTGTTGCTATTTTTGTCTTTTATGTAATTTTATCGCTAAGAAAGGCAGGATTACATTTTTTTTCCTTCCAGATCGAGTTGGTGTAGTATATTCTTGGTTATCAAAATAAAATACTCATATAGCTTTGGGACTTTGAAATGGTAAATATTCATGATGTGTGAAAAAGCATGATACATAACTATGATCTTAATTACATAAAAATGGATGCTTCATTGTGTAGATACACAAACGAAATCTAGAAGGACATATCAACCTGTAAACTGCTTGATTATGGATGACTTTGTTTTTTGCTTCCTATTTGCTTGTGTTTTTCAGTTTCCTATTATGCACATGTTAACTTTTAAGAAATAAATGTTACTTAAAATAGCCTTCATGAAGTCGCCATTGCTTGTTAAGTTAGCATACTCCATAGAAGCATAGTGTTCACATCCTGCCTGCCTAGGCTAAAGTATCTGAAGTTTTTACCTCCTATGATGCCTTCCACTGCTTAGATATTAACCCACACCCCACAACCTGTGCCTTGGTGTTCAAGATAACTCTGCACTTTGCTGGTTCCAGCTTTGCTCAAGCTATGGCCTGTGGTGCCCTCTCCACATTCTTCACCGAGCAAACTCATTCTTCATTGCCCTATCAAATTGTAATGTAGATGCAGTCTTGCAGACTGACACCCCAGAATTAAAGTGCTAGAATCGAATGTCAGAAATTATGCCCTTTCCTTTGTAGCTCCTACTTGCCTCTTGTATATAGAACCCACTTGTACTGTTACTGTTACCTGGAAGTACTGGATTGAGTCTAGGCTTAAATCGTATGACAAAGTGCAACACAATGCCTGATAACATACTAGGGGCTTAGGAAGTGTCCACTGAATACAAGGGAGACAAAGGTCAGCTTTGGGGACTGATTTTATGGCATAGCTGCTACAGGCACAGGTTGAATAGTCAGGGCTTCCCAGGCTGACAGTTCCTATCATAGCTCACCAAACCAGAGGGTAAAAGTTGAATGCTAATCAGACATAAAACATGGCAGGGCTTCTCATTCCCAACTCAGGATGAGGCTAGAGACATGCCTGCCTCCAAATGTAGGGAGGTAGCATTTCCAGTGTTTGCCTGGCTGCCGTTGGTATAACCTAGGTGGGCTGGGAGCCAGTGAGGGCAGGTGGAGGCCCTTCCCATTGCCATCTCCTCTCCTGTTGAGGCTCCTATGAGACAGGCGTTAGCCTATGAAGGTGGAACTTCAGGGAGGCACCTATGTCTGGAACCCCTGGCCTGGAGGGGGAGAACCAGGTGTATCTGGATAACTCATCCCAGGCTAGGACCAATCTGCAATTCCCAAATTCACCAGAGCTGGAGCTGAGGCTCTCTAATTAAAGGTGGATTCACCCTTAAAGTCCGGGGTCTGGGGGCTCATAAAGATCTAAAAGAGACAAAGTTAGTTTTCAAGCAGTCTTGGACCCCCAGGGCAAAGCTAACCCTCAGTGGACAGAAGACAAATGTCAAGTCCAGAGAGGGGACAGACCCCCCCACCCCTGGGATCACACATAGCTAACAATACGTATTGCCAGGGAGAGAGCACCGGGTGTCAGAGGCCTCAACTCTCATCTAAGCTCTCACAAACTGGGGAATATTGGCCAGTTGATCCCATCTGGGCCTCAGTCTCCTCATCTGTGAATGAGGGGTTATTCTGGCTGGTTGATGAGGGAGGCCTCACCAGATCAGCTGCTGGGCCTTTCAAAGTCACAAGTTTCATCACCTGCAGAGCACGGGCTAGAAGCTTCTAAATACCATTCCCTACAAAGGACCCAGGGTCCTTGGAGAAATGGCTAGTTCCAGGGCTGCAACAGAAAAGTACAAGATCATCCTGGAATATCCCGTTGTGGCAAAAGAACAAGAAAGTGCCTCAGAGAATGATAGAACCATGTCAAAAGGAACCCAGAAGCCAGCCTGAAGTGGCTTCCACTCCAAGCCAATGGAAGCATCAAAATATAAAATGTAATTTGTGGGAGTTCCCGTCGTGGCGCAGTGGTTAACGAATCCGACTAGGAACCATGAGGTTGCGGGTTCGGTCCCTGCCCTTGCTCAGTGGGTTAACAATCCGGTGTTGCCGTGAGCTGTGGTGTAGGTCGCAGACGCGGCTCGGATCCCGCGTTGCTGTGGCTCTGGCGTAGGCCGGTGGCTACAGTTCCGATTAGACCCCTAGCCTGGGAACCTCCATATGCTGCGGGAGCGGCCCAAAGAAATAGCAAAAGGACTAAAATAAAATAAAATGTAATTTGTGCATCAAAATATAAAATGATAATAACAGATTATAACACATTGAATAAAATAAGCCATGAGTCCAATGCTGATATAATAAATGTATAAGTAAATGGAAAATATAAGGGGAGAGTTATATAGTTCCAAAGAATCTCCTCACAAAATACCTATTAAAAGAGAATAAGACCCACTGAACAGAGTGAAAAGGCAACCTATGGAATGGGAGAAAATATTTGCAAATCATATATCTGATATATCCAGACCACAAAAAATTGGACAAATGAATAGATATTCTTCCAAAGATGATACACAAATGGCTATCAAATGTATGAAAAGGTAGAGTTCCCACTGTGGCACAATGGGATTGGCAGCATCTTTGCAGCTCCAGGATGAAGGTTTGATAACCCAGCTGACACAGTGGGTTAAGGGATACGGCATTGCTGCAACTATGGCTCAGATCTGACCCCTGGCCTGGGAATTCCATATGCTGCGGGGCACGCACTCCCCCGAAAAATGTACGAAAAGATGCTGAATGTCACTAATAAAGAGAAATGCAAATTAAAACCAAAATGAGGACTTCCCATTGTGGCTTATAGGGTTAAGAACCCAACTAGTAGCCATGAGGAATGCAGATTCAATCCCTGGCCTTGCTCAGTGGGTTAAGGATCTGGCCTTGCTGTGAGCTGTGGTAAAGCTCACAGAAGTGGCTCCAATCCGGGTGTAGCTGTGGCCGGTAGCTGTAGCTCCCATTTAACCCCTAGCCTAGGAACGTCCATGTGCTGCAGGTGCGACCCTTAAACACACACACACACAATGAGTTATCATCTAATACCCATTAAGACGGCTACTAAAAAAAAAAAAAAAAAAAAAAAAAAAGAGAGAACAACAAGTGTTTACAAGGATGTGGAGAAACTGGAACTCTTGTTCACTGTTGATGAAAAAATCGTACAAATGCTATGGAACACAGGATGATGATTTCTCAAAAAAATCAAAACTAGAACTACCATATGACCCAGCAGATCCACTTATGGATATATATCCAAGAAAATTGAAAGCAGGTCTCAAAGAGCTATCTCCATACCATGTTCATAGAAGCATTATTCACAAAAGCCAAGAGGTGGAACCCAAATTTCCATCAACAGATGGGTGAATGGATAAACAAAATGTATGTACAGGCCATGGAATATTATTCAGCCTTAAAAAGGAAAGAACTGTCACATGCTACAACTTGGATGAACCTTGAGGACATCGTGTTAAGTAAAATGAGCCAGTCACAAAATGAGAGATACTGTATGATTCCACTTATATGTGATATCTAAAGTTGTCAAATTTATAGAGACAGAAAGTAGAATAGCAGTTACCAGGGGCTGTGGGGAGGTGGGAAAGAGGAGTCATTTAATGGGTACAGAGTTTCAGATTTGCAAGATAAAAAAGTTCTGGTTATCTCTTTCACAACAATGTGAATATACTCAAGACTCCTGAACTATACATTTAAAAAGGTAAAAATGGTAATTTCATGTTATGTTTTTACATAACAAACATACACACATTTTAAAATAAAGAGAGTAAGAAAGAGTAACTTTACAGTGGAGACACCATTTTAATCCAGTAATCAAAATTACCACCAGTAATGGGACAAACTGAAATCTTGGCGCCACCATATAGCATCTAGTGGGGAAAACGCAGCATCACTTCTGTCATTTCCCGCCAAAGAGGCATAACCTAAATCTAATCATGAGAAAACATCAAACAAGCTCTTCCTTATAGAAAGCACACTACAAAATAACTGTTCTATAACCTTTAAAAGTGTCAAGATCATGAATGTCAAAAAAAGGCTGAGAACTATATCAGACTGAAGGAAACCACAGAGGCATGACATCTAAGTGTACTGCATGATCATGAGCTGGATCCTTTGCTCTAAAGGACACTACTGGGACAACTGGCAACATGTGAATGGACTCTGAGGGTTCAATGGCTATGATATGTCAATAATATTTGCCTGATTTTGACGGTTGTGGCTATGTAAGGAATGTCCTTGTCTGAAGGAAATAAACACTAAACTATTTGGGTGTGCTAATGTACACCAGACTTACTCTCAAATGGCTCAGGGGAAAACTTTTGTACTGCAAAAAGCTGTAACTTTTCTGGCTGCCCCACTTCTCTTACAAGTCTTCTCTATCTCAAGAAATGACTACTCCATCCTTCCAGCTCTGCTCAAACCAAAATCTTTGGCATTATCCTTAGCTTCTCCCATTCCTCACATTCAGTGCTTTAGCAAACGCTGATCAGTTCTACCACTGAAATTTGTCCATGATCAGCTTCATCCAGACACCTCTACCACAATTCTGTGATCCAAGCCAACATAATCTCCTATTTGGATTATGGCACTGGCTTCCCCTGTCCTCTAGTCTCCCCCATTCCACCTTCATGCTTAAACCCTAAGTCTGTAGCCATATCATATCACTCCCTTGCAAGAGCTTTTCAGAGGCTTCCATCCCTCATTTACCCTGATTTTTCTTAGGCATTTTTTATGTTCTTTAACCACTGACCCAGAATGCAAGCTCTTTGATGCCAAGGACCTTGGTTTGGTTTGATGCTGTATCTTCAAACCCTGACCAGCTCCCTCTCCCTAAAGCACATCTGCTAATTGGAGATAACACTGGTTGAATTCATCTAGATTTTAGTTCAGTCCTGCCAGTTCCCATATGCCTCCCTATCTAATGGAGATGCCAGAAGCCTGGCAGCTAAGGGACAGAAGGCAAGCACTGGCAGAAAGGGAGGAGGAGGAAGTAGGCAGCCAACAGGCTCCAGGGCTCTTCTCTTAGAGAGGCAGAAGATCCCATGAGCTGGGCATCAAAGTGGATAAGGTGTGTGGGGTAATAGAGCAATATGCAAATGCAGAATGGTTCACTGGTGAGATCTTTCACATATGCAAATCCCCCAGCTGCTGTGATCCATTAAGCTGAGAAATATCCACATGTGGGACTCTTAAATTTTATCTCTGTGGGCAGGGCTCCCAGACCTACTAGCAGTATCATTTTGTCCCTGGGAACTACTTTTTCTCCTAATTCAGACATCTTTCTGAGAGTCAAACTCTGAATTTAGTGTTTTATATAGACTACTTAATCTTCACGATTTTATGAAACACATGTTTTTATTATTCCCGTGTTACAGGTGGGGAAACTGAGGCAAAGAGCCGTCGCTTGCATCATGTCATACAGCTGGTTGAGAGCAGAACAACCTAAATCCAGAACTGCTGCTCATGATGCTGCTCCTTTTGTTCTGTGATGTCAGTAAAATCAGAAAGACAAGAAAGGGGCTGGCTTTATTGGGAGGAGGCTTCCAGAAGAGCAATGAGCAATTACTCTCCATCTCCACCTCATATAAAACAAGAAATAGTCTTGAACTATAGTGTGAGTTTTAAGTTATGACAGGAAGAAAGACTTTCTGACAGTAAGGGGTTTTTTTGTTTGTTTTTGTTTTTTGTCTTTTTGCCTTTTCTTTTTTTTTTTTTTTTTTGTCTTTCTGCTATTTTTTTGGCCGCTCCTGCGGCATATGGAGGTTCCCAGCCGGCCTACACCAGAGCCATGGCAACTCGGGATCTGAGCCACATCTGCAACCTACACCATAGCTCACGGCAATGCCAGATCCTTAACCCATTGAGCAGGCCAGGGATCGAACACGCAACCTCATGGTTAGTCACATTCGTTAACCACTGAGCCATGACGGGAACTCCTCTGACAGTAAGTTTTAAGATAAAAACCTGCTCTCAGGAAAAGATAATAGTCTCAGTTTCTAACCATTAAAATCATAGATAACTGTGTTGTTAGGGCTTAAAGACCATGAGTCCTCTGCCTTCTTTCACGTGACAAGCCTTCAATAATGGAGCAAGAGAGGAATGGCCCTCACCTGCAGCCAACCATTCTAGATGCTAACTTTGTGGTATCAGGAAGGACTTGAGATTGAGAAGTCTAGAGCCAAGTAGAAACAGGCAGACCCTTCATTTAAGATACCCTCAGAGAAGGGAGCTCACAGAAAACTGAGTAGGAGGCACATATGAAAGAAGGGAGTGACAGAGTTCCCGTCGTGGCACAGTGGTTAACGAATCCGACTAGGAACCATGAGGTTGTGGGTTCAATCCCTGGCCTTGCTCAGTGGGTTAAGGATCCGGTATTGCCGTGACCTGTGGTGTAGTTTGCAGACGAGGCTCGGATCCCGAGTTGCTATGGCTCTGGCGTAGGCCCAGTGGCTACAGCTCCAATTATACCCCTAGTCTGGGAACTCCATATGCTGCAGGAGTGGCCCTAGAAAAGACCAAAAAAAAAAAAAAAAGAAAGAAAGAAAGAAAGAAGGGAGTGAGGACAAACTTCTCCAGCCTCCTTGGGTGAGAAAAAACTTTATTACCCTGCTGAGGGACTGAGCAGTTTCTTCCTTTCAAATAATGAAATACCATGTTTCTTTTTTTTTTTTTGCCTTGGCTGTCAGGGAGCTCAAAACTAGATTTTATAATCACCATGGCTAATGCTTCTACAAATCCATATTGACTTCCATTTTCTTCTTGCTCTCTCTCTCTCTCTTTTTTTGAGGCCACACCTGAGGCATATGGAGGTTCCCAGGCTAGGGGTCTAATCGGAGCTACAGCTGCCATCCTGTGCCACAGCACAGCAACGGCAGATCCAAGCCGCTTCTGCAACCTACACCACAGCTCACAGCAATGTCAGATCCTTAACCCACTGAGTGACGCTAGGGATGGAACCTGCAATCTCATGGTTCCTAGTCAGATTCGTTCCCCCTGTGCCATGACAGGAACTCTTCTTACTCTTAATTATCTAATTTCTAGTGAAATAGCATGCTTCCCCTTTTGCCTTGGCTATCAAGGAGTTTATTATCAGATATTAAAATCAATTATCATCTAATTACAAAGTCAATTATACAGACAATTATGGTTGTAATTTCTTGTTGTGGGGGGTGGGGGGAGCTGAGCCCACAGCATGCAGAAGTTCCCAGGCCAGGGATCAAACCCATGTCACAGCAGCAAGTTGAGCGGTTGCAATGACAACGCCATATCCTTAACCCAGATCCTCAACCCACTGCACCAAAAGGAAACTGGTTTTAATTTTTATTTTAAAATAATTTCACACCAAAATTGCAAGAATGGTGCAGCCACTGTGGAAAACAATTACTCAAAATATTAAAAATGGAATTATCATATGATCCAGCAGTTCCATTTCTTAGTATATACCAAGAGAACTGAAAGCAGGATCTCATAGATATTTGTACACCCATGTTCATAATAGCATTATTCACAAAAGCCAAGAGGTAGAAGCAACCCAAGGGTTCATCAGTAGATGAATGGATAAACAAAATGTGGTCTATACCTACCTTTTTTAGCCTTAAAAAGAAGGAAAATTTTTTTTTTTGTCTTTTTGCCATTTCTTGGGCTGCTCCCGCAGCATATGGAGGTTCCCAGGCTAGGTCTAATCAGAGCTTTTTGCTGCTGGCCTACGCCAGAGCCACAGCAACATGGGATCCAAGCCACATCTGCAACCTATACCACAGTTCACGGCAATGCCAGATCCCCAACCCATTGAGCAAGGGCAGGGATCGAACCCACAACCTCATGGTTTCTAGTCGGATTAGTTAACCACTGAGCCATGACGGTAACTCCGAAAAAGAAGGAAATTCTGACACATGCTACAATATGATCCTTGAGAATACTATATTATGTGAAATATGACACTTACAAAAAGATATTGTATAATTTCACTTATTTAAGGTATGTAAAGTAGTCAAATCAGAGACAGTAGAATGGTGGTTGCCAAGGGCTGGGAGAGAAGGGTAGGAAATGGGAAGTCATTGTTTAAAGGACACAGAGGCTCAGTTTAGCAGGATGACAAGAGACCTGGAAATGGATGTGGTGATGGTTGCAAACAGTGCGAACACCAATGAACTTAAAAACTTAAAAATAGGAGTTCCAGTTGTGGCTCAGCGGTAACGAATCCGACTAGTGTCCACGAGGACAAGGGTTCAATGCCTGGCTCTGCTCAGTGGGTTAAGGATCCAGCATTGCCATGAGCTGTGGTGTAAGTCACAGATGCGGCTCAGATCCGGGATTGCTGTGCCTTGGCGTAGGCCGGCAGCTGCAGCTCTGACTCAATCTCCTAGCCTGGGAACTTCCACATGCTGTGGGTGGGGCCCTAAAAAGACAACAAACAAATAAAAACAAACTTAAAAATGGTTGCAAGGGTAAATTTTATGTTCATTATTCAATTAGAGTAATTTTTACAAAAAATAAAGGAATTGTTCAAAGAACTCCTAGGTATCCTTCATCCAGATTCACCAATTGTTATTATTTCGCTATACATGCTTTGCTGTTCTAAATATACACATAATACATTTCTAAATCACTTGAAAGTAAGCTGAAATCATCTCCCTTGATAACAGCCAAGTACCTCAGTGTGTGTTTCCTAAGAACAAGGAGATTCTCTTACATAACCACAGTACAATTACCAACATCAGGACATGTAACATTAATACAATACTACTATGTCATCCGCTATTCATTTTCACACTTCACAAGGGTCTCAATCCATTTTCTTTTTTATTCTGATTTGCTGTTGTGTGTGGGGAGGTTTTAGAAGATAATAGGTGGGGGTAAAACAAAAGACAGGATCAGGGGCTCTGCAGAGCCCTGGAGTTTCGGGGAAGCTTAAGAATATTTACTGGACTCCACGGATTTTACAAATGATGGTAGTGAAGATCCAGAAGGGGGAGGAGGGAGCCTGGCTAAAAGTTACACAGCCCTTGTCCAGATTCCCACTTGTCCCCAGGGCTAAAGCCCACAGCCTTTAGTAGCCACGAAAAGCCCTTGTTCCAGCTTTGGTGCTGCTTCTCAGCCACCAAGAAACTACTTGTCTTAATGTCAGCTCTGAACTAGTCACTCAAATTCTGCATCTCATCACCCTTGTGATTAAACCCCTTAAATTCTCAAGTGACACAAAAACATCACGGCAAAGTGGCCTCTGGTGGTGCTATGGGAATCTCGAAGTGACACTTCTCACCCCTTAGACTTTCCAGAAGTGGAAGGTAAGATTTTTCCACGAGTTATGTAAAAGAATCAGAGGATTTAAAGAATGCCTTTTGCTTCCAGCCCCAAGAAGGGATCTTAAACACATAACAAATGCTGGCAATATCTCTTGTGTTTCTCAAATGGGTTTTTTCATGTATCCCAAACAGTGGAAGCTCTCAGTGCTGGGGGCTATATTTTTGTATATTTTTGGCTTGAGTGTCCTAGGTGTGCCTCTCCAAGTATGACTACACTTATTTACATATGGCAAATCATCCCAGAGGGCCAATATTGTCTCTCTAGCACAGTTCCAGGGTTGTGTGTACAGAATTTCTGTTTTGCAAACAGGTGGCTCATTTGGGATAGATGAGTAAGGGTGCTGTCACAGTACACACCTGCTACGTTGCTATTTGCCTAGGAGGGCGCCAGGGCACAGTGAAAGCACATGGATTTCCTGGAACAACCACCTGGTAGCTTAGACAAGGCCTTTGCCTCTCTGGGCCTCAGGCTCTTCATCTCTCAAATAGGGACAATACCACCTAGTTAGTAGCCAGGAAGTATGTTCAGGATAAGTGATAGCCTCTGTAGAGTGCCTCACACAATGCAGGCATACACTGGGCACTCTGCACCTAAGCCTGCGCCTTTCTCCCTTGTGACAGGTCACTGCAGGCTTCCTGACCCCCGGATCTGTGCCAGGTGGGCAGGGAGAGCCCCTGTAGCACTGAAAACACTTGTGCCAAGAGGTATCATAGTAGCTCCTTCTACATGAGCTTTCCTCCCATATAAGTCCTAATTTATCCTCCCTGCCTGATTCTGATCCCTGCTGCCAGAGCAGGTAGGGGTGGGGGTGGGGATTCTGAAGCTCACAGCCCGGAGGCTACAAGGCTCTCACACACACAACCACTAGCCCTCCCCACACTCTTTCAGCCATTCTTCCTTCAAATAGCAAGCACCCTCATCCACAGTGCTTGTTAATGCTTTGGTGACCTGCCTCTGCTCTCTCCCTCCAAGGCTGCCCCTTAATACTGACATTAACCATTTCATTTAGTGAAGAGTGTGGGGATTGGGCGGAGATGACATCTAGGACCCTCCCATCCCACATCTCTCAGGGATGGCCCTCCTTGTCCATCATGAAGGTTTAGCCTTTCAAAGCCTCAGTTTCCTAGTCCATTGAGGGGGATGAGAGTCTCTGGATGGCCAAATTGATCTTGGTCAAAAATGTACTAATACCATTTAATGTAGCTTACCATTAAGCACTTAGTCTCTACAAGGGACCGTACATGTGTAACTGAACACAACTAGGGCCAAGTGCTGCCCACTCGCTGCTTGATTACTAAATTCAAAGAAGCAGTAAAACTGCATAAAATCATAAATAAGAGCTATTCAAATGTTTATTTGGATTTTAAAGAAAATGCCAAAGGAGAAACTCATTCTCAGTGCACAGAAAAGCTCTTTGAAGACTGGATATTTCTTATTCTCAAGTTTTGTTACATAGTGGTTTCGGAAAAAGCTTTGCTCTTTCTCTGTTCCCCTCAAGACTTCCTAAAGGTCTGCCCTCACAACCTCTCCCCCTGCACATGGTGCCCTCACTCCCAAGATGCCCTTCTAGACTATTTTCTCACCCACCACTCCCCTAGAAAGCAAGCTCTGCCTCTTACGCTGTAAGTCTTTTCTCTCACTTCCCAGGAAGCAGGGCACAGGGGTCTTGGTGAAATCCTCCACCTTGCTGTACATGTACCACTTCTTTAAATCCTCAGCAGCTATTAACTGGCAGACCTAGGATCTTAGCCCTGAAGTCATTAGACTCCAGTCAGATGCTCAGCAAGATGGCTGTCATGGAATAAACGCTCAATAATAAGTTTCTCCCTTTCTCTGGTCCTGTCATGTCTGCTCAAGAACCTTCAAGATTTCCCTATTGCCTAGAGCATGGATCAACAAACAATGGCACACAGACCAAATCTAGGCTGCCACCTGTTTTTGTAAATAAAGCTTTATTGGAACACTAAAGCGACTTTCACCAGAGTTGGTAGTTGCAACAGAAACCATAAGGCCTGCAAAAACTAATATATTTATTATGTGGCCTTTTATAGAGTTTGCTGACTCCTGGCCTAAGGCAAAAGAGGGAACACAGATTGCCCCTTATCTTCCTTTGGATCTGCTGCAGAGCAAATACTTAATAAACACATTGCAAATGAATGAACAAAATATCCACATCATCATCTTGAGCCACAGCCCTCCATGCAAAGAGGCCCCTAAATATAGTCAGATACCCCAACTTACCTGGTCCCCAAACAGTGCCACTTAGCCTTGTAGGTCACAGACAACCCTTCCAGGACTGCCACAGATGTCCCAGACTCCTCCACCCTCTGAGGCCATCAGGGTCGTCCCGATGATTAAGTCCACTGCTTCTCTCCTCTTGTACATCCACGCTCTCTTCTGATGGAAAATTCCCTACTCCTCCTGCTTGGCTGCACGTGTAAAGTTTTCTTTAAAATTCAGCAAACAAAATTATAATGTTGAATATGCATTTCAAACTATACTCACCTCTCACTGGTGAAAACCATTGATCCAGCATGCTCATTTTGCCACGGGAGGAACTGGGGCTGCAGGCGAAGGACTCAAGGCGCTCAAAGGGGACCTGTGAGACAGACACAGAGCCAGGCTCTCCAGAGCTCCTAATGCCCGGCTCAGCGTCCAGGTGTTCCTCTGGGTCTGCTCACGGGGTGGGGGTGGGGGTGGGGGTGGGGTCGGTGAGTGTGTAGGTACTGGGTGGAGGAGGGCTCCTGTCTCTCCTGGCAGCTCCGGGCTGGACTCTTGTGCTGCCATGGCCTCTACCAGGCCCCTCAGGGCTCTCAAAGCTAAACCATAGGGTTTCCCAAGGGAGAGAGGTGACTTGGTCCTGGGTCTGTGGTGCTGAGACTAGACAGGAATCCTGAGTTCTAGACCCAGCACTACCAGCAAGGAGAGCCAGCCCAGGCCAGTGATGGGTGTTGGCCAGGACCCACCAGAGGGACTGAGGAGCCCTCTGAGTCCCACAGACCACCTTCTTGTCTCTGGTCTGCATCCTCTCAGGCTGCTCACTCCTCATCCTTGAGCCAGAACGCCGGCTCCTGTGGCTGCCCATCTGTCTTTGGCTCCTCACACCTCCCCTCACGGTCACACCTCACTCCACTTGCTGGCAAAGCCCTGTCAGTCTGACAGAGCTCCGTGACAAGCTACTGGCAAACCAGCAGCCTGTGGGCCCAACACAGCCTACGTATGTGTTTTGTTTGCCTAACGTAGTATTTCAAAAACAATTTGAATTTGTTGCTCACATTTGAAAACCAGTAGGAATCATCTAAAATATTGGGTTTCTGGATTGTCTTAAAAAAAATCTAAAGATCGGCAGTACCAGGCCTGTATTATTTCTTGGCATGGCATCAGCTGACAGGCTGTGGAGCAGCTGCTCCACCTGGATAGGGAATGAGTGCACCAGTCCCCACCATTCCCTGTTGCCTTCCCAGTCCTTCTGCTACACTCCTTTAGAGGACCTCTCTGGCCTTGCACCCCCCATCCCCCATCCCCACCCCCATCTTGTCTCTGTGCTTCCCACCTATCTCATCAGGTAAGACCCCTCAACCCTGAGGCTATCCCCAGTGATTAACCCATCCACATCTAGCTGCCTGAGCATAATTTACTCAGTCTCACAATGTCAAGGGAGACAGAGCCCCAGCTGCTGCTCCCAAATACCTCTCTGGACCCAGAGCTCAGCCTCCAGGATCACCCAGGTGTAGGCCCCACAACTCCCATGGTAGGTATGCAGAAAACATGGTGGTCAATCCAATACCTTTTATTGATTCTAAACAAGGACCCCTGCATTCTTATACTGAGGCAGGAGTTCTTGGATTTTGTACCGGGGTGCTATAATAGCTTGAACAATCCTCAATGGGGGGAGATATTTCTGGGGTGCCATAAAAATGGGATGATGACGTTTAGTCTTCTTGTCTAAGCTACACAAATCCAGCATCACAGCCTTGGGGTTGTAGATCCCTTTCTTCTTGGGCCGGATTGGGGTGAATGGTGGACATTGGCGAGGCTCTACAAGCAGTCGTACCAGGTCCTTTCGAAAGATATTCCAGGTGTTCTCCTTGAGGAACTTCTGGCACATATCTTCATCGCTAAAGGTAAGGCACAGATGCTGACGTTCCCACACCAGCTCCTCCCTGACCCCTACCCCTCCAGCCCTGCCTCCTGCCACTTTTTCCAATCCCTAGACACACTGTGCTCCGACCCACTTCTGTGCCTTTTCCCAGACTCCTCTTTGGATACCTTACCTTTCCATGCATTCATCCCCTAAACATGCACTAGTCCATGCAGTGGCCATGAGCCACATGTGGCTACTGAGTAGCAGAAGTATGGTCAGTCTGAATCAAAGATGGGCTCTGAATGTAAAATACATACCAGATTTCAAAGACTTACAACAACAACAAAAAGAATGTAGAGTATCTCAGTAATTTTTTTGTTGATTACATGTTGAAATGATAATGTTTTAGATATATTGCATTCAACAAAATAAATTATTAAAATTAACTTCACCCATTTTATTTTAATGGCCACACCTGAGACATATGGAAGTTCCTGGGCCAGGGATTCAATGGGAGCTGCAGCTGAGGCCCATGCCACAGCCACAGAACTACCAGATCCAAGCCACACCTGCGACCTCCACTGCAACTCACAGCAACACCAGATCCTTAACCCACTGAGCAGGCCAGGGATCTAACCTGCATCCTCACAGAGACAATGTTGGGTTCTTAACTCACTGAGCCACAACAGGAACTCCTCACCCATTTCTTTATCTCTGTCTTTCCTTCTTTTTTTTTTTTTGCTTTTTAAGGCTACCCCTGCAGCATATGGAAGTTCCCAGCTCAAATCAGAGCTGCAGCTGCTGGCTTACACCACAGTCATAGCAGTACAGGAGCCAAGCCACACCTGTGACCTACATAATAGCTCATGGCAACACCAGATCCTTAACCCACTGAGTGGGGCCGGGGATCGAACCTGAATCCTCATGGATACATTTGGGTTTGTAACCCACTGATCCACAAAAGGAACTCCTTTTTTTTTTGTTTTTAATTTTAGGACTACACCTGTGGCACATGGAAGTTCCCAGGCTAGGGGTCGAATCAGAGCCATAGCTGCTGGCCTACACCACAGACACAGCAATGCCAGATCCGAGCTACATCTGCGACCTACAGTGTAGCTCACAGCAACGCTGTATACTTAACTCACTGAGTAAGGCCAGGGATCAAAACCACATCCTCATGGACACTTAACGCATTGTGCCACAATGGGAACTCCCCCACTTCTTTCCTTTTTAAATTGTATTTAAAGTTTTCTTAAATTATAGTTGATTTACCACCACCATTTCTTTTTATTCCTTATAAGGTGGCTATTGAAAATTCTAAATTATGTATGTGATCATTAGCCATCAGGGAAATGTAAGACAAAGCCACACAAGATGCCACTTATGCCCACTAGAATGACAATAATTAAAAAGACAAATAATAACAATGTGTTAATAGGGATGTGGTGATGTTGGAACAAGGGTTTCAATACATTGTTTGTTTTTTTTTTCTTTTTTTTCTTTTTAGGGCTGCACCTGCAGCATATGGAAGTTCCCAGGCTAGGGGTCAAATTGGAGCTGCAGCTGCAGGCCTACACTACAGCCACAGCAACTTGGGATCTGAGCCTTGTCTGAGACCTACACCACAGCTCACGGCAATGCCAGATCCTTAACCCACTGAGAGAGACGAGGGATCAAACCCAAGTCCTCATGGATCTTAGTCGGACAGCTGAGCCACGACAGGAACGCCCCAATACATTGCCGACAGAAATGTAAAATCATTTGAAAAACAGTCTAGCAGTTCCTCAAAAGGTTAAACAGAGTTAACGTACGATGCAGCAATTCCAATCCTAGGTATACACCCAAGAGAAATGCTTGCACAAGAATGTTCACAGCAGCATTACTCATAATAGTCAAAAAGTGGAAAGAACCCAAATGCCCATCAACCGATGAATGGATAAAGTGTGGCATATACATGCACTGGAATATTATCTGACAACAAAAAGGAATGAAGTACTGGTACTTGCTACAACTTGCATGAACCTTGAAAACATTATGCTAAGAAGCCAGTCACACATATATGGTTCCATTTAACTGAAATGTCCAGACTGGACAAATCTATAGAAACAGAAAGTAGATTGGTAGCTGCCTTGGCTGGTCTTGGTGCCCTGGCGCTCCTCTGCCCCTTTCCCTCATTGCACATGAAGGTGAGGCAAGTAGAGGAGGGTGGAGTAGGCTCAGGACTCACTGGCTTATTTCCTCCTGAGACCACGGCAAGAGACGGGCACATTCAACTTCTACCAACTTACCTGGACTCCCACCTAAGGAGACAAGCCTGATAAATAACACATTAGAGCATTCCTACGGGTAGACTGCATTGACCAGAACAAAATTAACTCTGATTTATAGGGATCAACTTAATACAAAATTGAGAGGTCAGAATGGGCTACAAGTTAGTTCTAGTGGTCTCAGCTGTGCCAGAGTCAGCTCCTACCACCTCATGAGAGCAACTCCTTAGCTCAAAACCGGCCATGGCGGGAGTATGTGCACCTCAGGACCAGCAAGCACTTCCAGTCAGGGAACACTTCCACCTCCCAGAGAGCTGCTTCTTGAACATTCTCCAGCACACCACTGGATAGCCTCCACTTAAAAAGTTCCATTAGGAGTTCCCGTCGTGGCGCAGTGGTTAACGAATCCGACTAGGAATCATGAGGTTGCGGGTTCGGTCCCTGCCCTTGCTCAGTGGGTTAAGGATCCGGCGTTGCCGTGAGCTGTGGTGTAGGTTGCAGATGCGGCTCGGATCCCATGTTGCTGTGGCTCTGGCGTAGGCCGGTGGCTACAGCTCCGATTGGACCCCTAGCCTGGGAACCTCCATATGCCGCGGGAGCGGCCCAAGAAATAGCAACAACAACAACAAAAAAAAAAGGCAAAAAAAAAGTTCCATTAACTCCTAATTTCTTCATTAACAAATAACAATATCTGGGAGTTCCCGTTGTGGCGCAGCAGAAACAAATCCAACTAGGAACCATGAGGTTACGGGTTCAATCCCTGGCCTCACTCGGTGGGTCAAGGATCTGGCGTGGCTGTGGCTGTGGCGTAGGCCAGCAGCTGTAGCTCCGATTGGACCCTAGCCTGGGAATCTCCATATGCCGTGGGTGTGGCCCTAAAGAAAAAAAAAAAGGAAAAAAAAGCAAATAACAATATCTAACTCTACCTGAGCAATTACCATGCACCAAGCACTAAAGTTAACTCATTTGATCCTCACCACCACCCCATTTCACAAACATGGAAACTAAGACTCAGTGATGCTAAGGAACTTGCCAAAACCTATGAAGGGGCAAGCAATTGATTACAAACTCTTAAGGGGGAGTTCCCGTCGTGGCGCAGTGGTTAACGAATCCAACTAAGAACCATGAGGTTGCGGGTTCGGTCCCTGCCCTTGCTCAGTGGGTTAAGGATCCGGCGTTGCCGTGAGCTGTGGTGTAGGTTACAGACGCGGCTCAGATCCCACGTTGCTGTGGCTCTGGCGTAGGCCAGTGGCTACAGCTCCGATTCGACCCCTAACCTGGAACCTCCATATGCCATATGCTGATTCGACCCTTAGCCTGGGAACTTCTATATGCCGCAGGAGCGGCCCAAGAAATAGCAAAAAGACCAAAAAAAAAAAAAAATTCTTAAGGGATTTTTTTTTCTATTCTTTTGGATCAAGAGTCCAAGTTAGGATGGACCAGATTCCATGTCGCCTCCTGATGCTGGTGGCCATACTGACTTCTAGTCTAGTCTTTCACTAAATGCAGTAGCTCATCTAAAGCCCTCAGCTTCATGTAGGGATTCCAGTTCCAATCTGGGTTGTGCTTGAACTGTCCTTGCAGGCTGCAAAGCTTCAACCCATGAGGCCCTCAGCCTCCACCCCTACCGCACATCCACCCAGCAATCTAGCATTGGATCACGATCTGGGCTTTGGTTTTAGGCTGCTCTTCCTTTGAGCCCTTGGAGACTTCCTTTCTTTCTTATGAACTCAGCTGTTCATGCTCTACATGGTACCCCCCCTGTGTTTTGTCGAGGGCGAGGCTTCAGGTTATCTCGTCTGTGGGATCCACAGCACCCACTGACTGTGTGATCTTCAGGATGTCACCTCCCCTTTCCTGGGCCTCAGAGTCCTCAATTAAAACATGGAGGATTTGAGCTAGATAATGGATATGTTTTCTGCCTGCTATACCAGTCTAGAAAACTATGAGTTCAACAATTAATGAATAACCCCAAATTCTATCTGTCAGCATTACAGATGCTTACAGTGAAGTGTTGACTGGGCAGCACAGTTACTGCCCAAACATCTGCCACCCTGAGTCCATGCAAACCTTCTCTGAACTTCAATCTGACCAACATTAACTGACACCCATCATGTACCAGTCATTATGTGAGAAGCTAAGGCTCCTTAAACCCTTTTTTGAGTAGGTGGCTCTAAATATTACAATTTTGATTAACTCTACTTAGTTTCATCTACTTAAATATTTAGTTTGGCTTTGCTCTAAGCAACAAGATCATCAAATCATGGGTTTAGTGAGCAAGTTGTGTGTTTCTAATTCACACTAGAATAAATACAGAGCTGTTTAAACTGAAAATGTCAATCTATGTACCACTTAAAATCATCCTGTAAGCCTTCTGTGAATATGTTCCATACTTTGGGAAACTGATCTAGTCTAATTTTCTTGTTTTATAGGTTGGAGTCTGAGGCCTAGAGCAGGAAAAAATGGCTTATTCAAGATCACACAATTCCATATCAAATGCTTTCACATGCTCATTGGACATGACTGAAGTTAACTTTACAGATCTGCTGCCTCACATCTCCTCTTTCTTGGCCACAGGAACCACTTGCTTCTCACACCTGCCCACACAACCATGTCTGATCACAATATCACCACAAGAGAGGAAAAGGAGGAAGATGCAAAATGATATACTCTTCAAGGTTTCCATTGTGAAATACTGTGTGCCTGAATGCCATATTTGGCACATATCCATACAGTATAAAAAAATACTAAAAGGAAACATAAAATGCTCATTGGGATTGTTAGAGGAATGCAAATGTTTGGGTCTTCACCTTCTTAAATGTTCAGCAGTGAGTGTGCCCTATTCATTCATTCACTCATCCAATGATTACTGAGCACCTACCATGTGCCAGGTACTGTAAGGTACATGCCTTCATGAAGCAATTGATTAAGTGATGGGGAAAGAACTGTGAAAAACTCCACAGCTCTAAACAGCTGTGATACAATGTGGTGTGGCCACTGATAGAGCTATGTAGGGAATACTATCAGTGCACAGAAAGGGGGACTTAGGCCAGCCTGGCATCAGTCAGGAAAAGTTTTCTGGAGGAGATAAAGAACGAGGAGGAATTTATCAGAAAAAAAAAGAGGGGCAGGATTGAGGGATGGCATTGCAGGTATAAGGACCTGTATTGGCAAAGGCCAGTGTATGCAGGTCTAGGAGGCAATCCACCTAAGCTGCTGGAGTGGGTTAGAGGTGGGAGGAGGAGGTGCTACAGGGGCGCTGAAGGGCCAGACTATGAAGGGCAATTAAGTGGCACTGCATCTGCACTGTATCCTCTAGGCAGTGAGGTACCACTGAAAGCTTTTAAGCAGGAGTTTCACATGGACAGATCTGGGGTTTAGCAAGAGCACAATGTGCAGAAAGAATCTCTGGGAAGGGAGAAGCCCAAGGCAGGGACAGGTAGTATGATGGCTACAGGAGTCTAGGCTGGGGATCCCAAATTCAGGGTAGGGGCGTCACCCAGGGAGGTGAATGAGATCCATTGGGGTATGTGAAAAAATAATAGGACTTCATTTATATTTACCTTTGTCTTATTCTTTTTAGAGATCTATTTTTACATGTTTGTATGTGATATATATATTATAAACAATAATATAGTACAGTAATATATGAATCTAATAAATAAAAAGAAATTAACATACATTATTTATATCACATATATATTCTGGGAGTATACTCTCAAACACTCTTTACTAATAGCAGCGTGAAATCAAAACAGTTTTTGTAACCAGTGGTCTGGGCAAAAAATTAGTTTTTATGTAACAAAATAAAGGTTTTTTTTTCCACACTATAAAAGTATTCACTCTGAAAAACTTAGAAACTAGGGAAACGTAAAAAGAAATATTTTTATCAACTCTTTCAAGATGTATTTTTTTTTTTTTTTTTGGAATTCCCGTTGTGGCTCAGCAGGTTATGAACCTGACTAGTATCCATAAGGATGCAGGTTCGATCCCTGGCCTCCCTTAGCAGGTTAAGATCTGGTGTTGCCACAAGCTGCAGCATTTTAAATCACAGATGTGGCTTGAATCCTGCATTGCTGTGGCTGTGGCATAGGCCAGCAGCTGCAGCTCTAATTTGACCCCTAGCCTGGAAACTTCCATGTGCCACAAGTGTGACCCTAAAAAAGAAGAAAAAAAAATTTTAATTATAAAGGTAATACATCAATACCAAACATGTGGAGAATAAAGAAAAAACCCACTTGGAATGTCATTACTCTGATAGCAATTTTTAAAAAGTATATCCCCCCCATTATAAAAGAAAGGCACCCTCATTGCAAAAACAATTAAACATGAGAAGAATATATAACTCTAACCAGAAAGTCCCTTTTAGTCCTACCTTCCAGAGAGAATAACTATTATAAATTGGGCAATACCACAGATATTATAATTTTGGTTATTTTCCTTCTAGATTTTTCTCATGTGTTTTACAAAGGCATAGTCATAGCATATTTATAATTTTATACCCTCTCCTTTTCATGCGGCATTTTATCACCCGCTTTACTTATGTTTTTTAATAAAACAGTTACTTTCTATCAAGGGAATGTATCACAGTTTCCTAAACTATCCCCTTGGTGTGACACATGTGGGTGGGGGATGGTTGTTTTTCTATTATGAATATGGCAGCTATGAATATCTTAATGCACGCAGCTTTCCCTATAGCGATATAAATTCTCAGGTAGACCATTGTTTCAAAGGGTAGGAATAGTTTTGTTGCCCTTGAAACATTATTATTACTACTATTCAAAATTATTATCAAAGGATTGAACCAATTTCAAGTGTACCAACAATTATGTTTCATTCTGCCCTTGTCATTATTAGGAATTAGCATTTGTTTTTTTCTTTTACTAAAATAAGAGGTTAAAAACTATGCATTTGATCTGGTGGGATGTACACACATTTCCAGCACTGACCTGGGGTACATGATCTTGAACTTCGACAACTTTTCTATTGTCTCACTGTCAATCAGTTCGCAGAATTTTTCTTTCCCCACCCGTATCACCTCAGCTCCCAGGCTCACGAGGATCAAGGGCCGTATGTCATGTTGGCTGTCCGGGAGGAGGATCTGGTGAAGGCCCTGGAGAAAAGAAGTCCCAGAAAGTTTGACCTCAGAGACCATTCACCTTTATAACCAGATTTTCAGGATGGGAACAACAAGGCCCTGAATAGAAGGTGAGTCCATCTGGGGTCATTCAGGGCTTTCTTTGCTACATGACACTGAACTCCTTGGACTCCTCAAAAAGGAAGAGCCCTCAAGGCACTTTATCTACTGTCCTCCTTCCAGGCAAGCAGGCTCTGCAAGAATCATACTCACAGTCACTTGCCAGGTGATGGCATTTTACAGGCTTTCCCCAATGTTCAATCTCAACTCTTCCTTGTGCCAGGCCAGCAACTCCTTTTCTCTTCCTTAAGACCATGACAAACATCTAGTCCTCCTCTTTCAGATCTCCCCCGAGCTTTTCTGCTGGGCTTCATTCATATGCCTGTGTCCCCACTGAGTCTTAGTTCTTTTTCTGTCCCTCCCAGGCTCTGGGGCCACTGGTGGCCCCTGCGCAGCTCCCGTAGCTCCTCAGGCTCCCTGGCGTGGCTTCCTGCTCAGTTATATCTGGAAGGGAGATGGAGATCAACAGGTATACCTGCTTGTTTTACAGAGTGTAACCCCTTTTTAAGGAAACACTGAGATGGGGCAAAGCTGGGACTTTTGAGTCCTTGCTTCTGGATCCTAATCCAGGGCGCACTCTTGGCCTCTCAGCTACTAAGACCCAGGCAAGGAGGGGAAGGGAGATCAGGGGTCCAGAGCCTACAATGCCCAGCTGTCTTGGGCTTAAGAAGACATGAGGGGTGCCATAAACCAAGAGGTCTGCTCTATGGAGGCCACGTGGAATCAGGAATAATCCTGGCTGCAGAAGGAAGATCTATATGTTTACTTATCATCTGACTTTGGGCAAAGTTTTACTTCCCTGGCCATTGTTTGCTCACCTGTGAGAGGTGGAAACACCTGCCCCATGTGTCTTGTGTCTCCAAGGACTCTCAACTCAAAAGGAGATATGAAGTGGGATTTGGAAGAGCTTCCCCTCCCCCGCCCTCCCCCACACCACCACCACCATCACCATATGGATTCTAGACCCTGAAGAATGAACATATGCTCTGAGCACTGGCCTTGTCTCTCCTTGGGTAAGACCGGAATGGAGATGTGTTATCTTTCTTATGAAGCTGGTGAGTGTGAGGATGCTCTGGAGGATGTGAAGCACCTCACACATGAGTTGTGCTCAGTAAGATGGGCATGAAGGCCCTTCTAACACAGAAGCAAGAAGGGCTACTTGTAAAGGTCTGTATCTTATAATTACCGTAACAATGATGACAGTGGTGGTGGTGGTGATGATAGCGCCAACTGCTGTTTAATGAGCATTCAATAAATTCCAGGCCCTTGTGTAGCTTTCGTGCATACTAACTGGTGTAACCGCCACTAGACCCCATGAGGTGAGTCCATTTATTATCATCATATTACAGAGGACACTGCTGGGCTAAGAAACTTGTCCAACATCATACAGCATGGAAACAATAAAGCTAGGATTTGAACTCAAGTGGGTCTGTCTTTAGAGTCCATGCTTTCACTGCTCTACTCTGAGGAAACTGAGACCCAAAGAGGTTAACTAATGTGCCCAAGGTAACAAGACTGGAAGTGGTTTTGCCCAGGAGAAACAAGACTGGAGCCAGGATTTTCCCAGCATCGTCAGCAGGCACTATTAACCACTCCAATCCACCCACACACTCCAGCCAGAGTCGGGTCCTTTCTCTGCCCATCCTCTTCCAAAAGCTTCTCAAAGCACCCAGGATAAAATAAAACTCACTGTGGGGAGTTCCCGTCGTGGCGCAGTGGTTAATGAATCCGACTGGGAACCATGAGGTTGCGGGTTCGGTCCCTGCCCTTGCTCAGTGGGTTAACGATCCAGCATTGCCGTGAGCTGTGGTGTAGGTTGCAGACTCGGCTCGGATCCCGCGTTGCTGTGGCTCTGGCATAGGCTGGTGGCTACAGCTCCAATTTGACCCTTAGCCTGGGAACTTCTATATGCCGCAGGAGCCGGCCCAAGAAATAGCAAAAAGACAAAAAAAAAAAACTCACTGTGGCCACCAAGGCCCAGGCTGTCTCACTCTTGTGAGGCTCCCTGCCTTGTTTACTCTGTTCCAGCCATGCTGCCCTCCCTTCCAGTCCCCTCAACAGACCAAGATCCTTCTCACCTCAGGCTTGACCTGCTGTTCCTCTACAACACTCTTCCCCCCAGGTTGTCTGGAGCTGCTTCTTCTTTTTTTTTTTTGGTCATTCAGGTCTCAGCTTAAACATCTCTTCCTCAGAGCAGGCTTCCTTGCCCCCTCTGTTTAAGAACTCCAACACCACCCCTCTGCCCCCCAACCCAGCTTTTGGATCCATTCCTAACAGCAATTTAAAACCTTCTGCATGTTGGGCATTCCCTTCATGGCTCAGCGGTTAACAAATCTGACTAGGATCCATGAGGATGCAGATTTGATCCCTTGCTCAGCAGGTTAAGGATCCAGTGTTGCTGTGAGCTGTGGTGCAGGTCACAGACATGACTCAGATCCCGAGTCGCTGTGGCTGTGGCATAGGCTGGCAGCTGTAGCTCTGATTCCACCCCTAGCCTGGGAACCCCCATATGCCACAGGTGTGGCCCTAAAAAGCAAAATAAATAAATAAATTAAATAAATAAAAAATAAAACCTTCTGTGTGTTTGCTGCTTTATCTGCTTACTGTCTGTCCCCAGACTAGGTCATAACCCCTAGGAGGGCAGGAACGATATCAGTTTACTCATCCACACTGGCACCTTAAGCCATGCTTGGAGCATGAGAGATGCTCAAGAAACATCTGCTGAGTGAATATGCCAATGAAGTCATAGAACATTAGAGTCAGCCACTAACTCAATTGAATTTCCTCATTTTCTGATGACAATACAGGTTCAGAGAGGTAAAGTGATTTGCCCAAGGCCACACAGCTAGCTAATTGGAAGCAAAAATTAAAAGATGTGAGGTGGTCCATTTGCCATCTCTCTGCTGCTCTGCTGGTCTTAACCATGTCTGAGGCATCAGGCTCCCCTAAGACCTCCTGGCTCACAACATGGGTCTCCTTCCTCCAAGCCCCAACCTCTGCTAATTCCAGCGCTGACCCGGCTCTACATTCCTGCCTCCAAAGGAAAATGTGATCTCCAACCTCCTGGTAGGTGAATACAGTCACAGATTTGACCATTCATCCTCCTGCAAATGAAGCCAGGGCCTTGAAGCAAGGAGAACAGAATTTTACCAAAGGCACATCCAGGCACTTTCTTCAACAGATCATGTTCATGAATATTTGGGGTTGTGGGGGAGCTTATAAGCCCTGGGTCCTGTGTGGTGAATGAGGCAGTCAGGGCCTTGCTCTGAGTCCCCACCCAGAGCCCTTGGGGATTGCCTAGAGAATCAAGTCCAAAGTCCCTCTTGTTCCAGTTTCATCTTACACAGGCTCCCACTCCTATCACCATCTCCAGACCAGGCAGTGCCTTTCCTGCCCCGTGGTGCCTCCATTCACCCAAGGTGCATCCCAGCTTCTCTTCTGCCATCCAGGCAGCGCACAAGGCTGCTGCATTCACAGCAGGTCCCTGGCCTCAGGTAGCTTGTGTTCAGTCCTGAGACATGGAAACTGCAGTGAAGCAGAGGTGGAAGGCTGGAAACTATATCACATAAAGACTGAAGGAATGGAGGAATGTTTTCCTTGAATAAGAAAGTAATTAACAGGCATTGGCACTGTGCCTGGCTCCATAAATGCTGAATGAAAAATAAAACAGCATTCCTTAAATATCTAAGAGGCCATCATGTGGCAAGGAAGCTGATTTCTGTTTGTTCTTGGAGGAGGGGCGCGTAGGGTGATGGAGGTGGTGAAGGGAGCTAGTTAAAAGTTGTAGGAGGCAGAATTTTACTGAGCAAAGGGAAGAGCTTCTGCAGCTCAAACATTCAATCAGCATTGACTGAGGGCTGTGCTAGGGCCTGAGTCTCCCAGAGAGTGCTGGCTGACCTCCCTGCCTCTGAAGATACACAGTCCAGCAGAGCAGGAACACTAAACACCCATGGCAACATGGGCTGAAAGGGCATAAAGAGGGCCCTGGAGATTCATGGTGATGACGATGACCATACAGAGGACATCAGGAAGACTGAGACGCATCACTACTCACCAGGAAGCCTCGTGCCCTCCCCATGCTGCTCACCCAGCCACCCAGCTCCCACAATGGTCAACTCATGGCCACACTTGTTTCACCCATAGACCCCCCTACTATTGGATAATTTTTTTTAATAGACTTTGTTTTTTTGGAATAGTTTTAGACTTAGAGAAAAACTGAAAAGATATTACAGAGTTCCCAGATGTCCTCCACTCAGTTTCCCACTACCATCTCATATTAGTGTGATTAGTGTGACACCTTTGTTACAATTAACAAGCCAACATGGACACATTATCAATAACTGAAGCCAATGAGTTTAGATTTCCTGTCTTTACCTAATGTCTTTTTTTTTTTTTAAGTTTTAGTGCTGCACCTGAGGCATATGGAAGCTCCTAGAGCTTCGAATCAGAGCTGTAGCTGTCAGCCTGAGCCACAGCTGTAGCAACGCCATATCTGAGCTGCCTCTGTGACCTACACCACAGCTCACGGCAACGCCAGATCCTTAACCCACTGAGAGAGGGAGGGACAGAACCCACATCCTCATGGATACATGTCGGATTCATTTCCACTGAGCCACAATGGGAACTCCCTACCTAATGTCCTTTTTCTCTTCAAAAGTCCTATCCAGGACACAACATTACATTTATTTGTCATGTTTCTTTAGTTCCTTCATGGTCATGGCAGCTTCTCAGACTTAACCTTGATGCTCTTGACAGTTTTGAGGAGTATTAGTCAGGTATTTCACAGGATGCCTCACTATCTGAATCTGATTTTTTTCCTGATGATTCGACTGGGGTTATGAGTTATTGGGAAGAGGACCACAGAAGTAGAGTGCCATTTTATCACAGTACAGCCCACTTTTATTATCTTGTGTTAAGGGGACATACAATCACCATAGTTTATTACTGTTGATCTTGGTCTTGGTCACCTGAGGAAGCACTTCTCACTCAGAGGTTTTTTCACTGTAAAATTATTCGTTTTTTTCCTCCTTTCTACACTATACTCTTTGGAAGAAAGTCACTATGTACAGTCCACACCTAAGGAGCAACAAGTTATATACCCTCTCTATCTCTCTCTCTCTTTTTTTTTTTTTTGCCACACCTGTGGTATGCCTAAGTTCCCAGGCTGAGGATCAAATCCATGCCATAGAGGTGACCTAAGCCACAGCAGTGACAACACTGCATCTCTAACCTTCTGTGCCATAAAAGAACTCCTATATCCCCCTCTCTCTTAGGGCAGAGTATCTACATAAATTATTTGGAATTCCTCAGCATAGGAGGTTTGTCTCTTCTCTGTTTTATTAATTTTTTCGTCGTTTAAGCATTATATCAGTATTACTTATAGATGTTACCAGCTCTGGCCACTGGGAGTGCTTTCAGTTGGCCCCTATGTTCCTTTGATAAGCCTGCCCCCCATCACCGTAGAGATTTTCTACCCCACTCCCCAACACATCCTTACTTCCTTACTACTTGGCACTAAAAAATACGCCAGGCTCATCTTACATATTTCCTTCCCTGATTCTAGACTCAACCATTTTCCAAGAAGCCCTTGTTTCTTTCATTGAAGAATGGTATTAGGAATCAAAATCTGGGCGTTATGTGTGTGCTTACTGCTACCAGTATGTTGTTTCTTTTAGGCCCTGTTAGCTAACAGAGAAAAAGATATGTGTTTATACATCTATCTATAAATACTTCCATATGTAATCATCTGTATCTATATTAAGCTAAACATGAGTTCATACCGATATTTATAACTCTAATCCATTACCACATGGATCATTCTAGTCTTCTCCTCTTGGATATCTGTAAATTTCCACTCTAATGGTGAAAACCATGGCTCCTACTATCTGCCATTCATTTATTTAATTGATCCATTTTAATGTACATGTAGAGCTGTATCAGAACTGTAAGTCCATACACGCAGGGAGAAAACTTTGTCACAGAGTCCAATGCTCAGGCGCAGTTCCTTTTGCTTTTAGTCTTAAGAGACGCCACTTAATGCCAAAGTTACTTAGGGCAGCACCTTCTTCTCCCATCCTCTTCACTGAGGTTCTTTCATAGATTTGTAACACTGTTAGATTCTCTCCTCACAGTCTGCATTCCTTCCTGAGATTCCTCCTCCCCACCTCCTAAATTGCATACATTAAGGTTCACTCTGTACTATAAAGTTCTATGGGTTTTGATAAATGCTTAAGGTTTTATATCTACCATTACAGACAGTATCATACAGAATAATTTTAAGCCCGTAAAAATATCCTGTGCTTTACTTATTCATCCCTCCACCTGAACTCCAAACCTCTAGTGACCATATTTTTGCCTTTTCCATAACGTCACATAATTGGAAGCATACAATACCTAAACTTTTCATATGGCTTCTTTTATTTAGAAATATTCATTAAATCTTGCCATTTTTTTCTTCCCAGATGCATTTGAGGCATGTGGAACTTCCCGGGCCATGGATAGAAGTGGCATCACAGCAGCAACCCAGGCCACTGAAGTGACAATGCCTGATCCTTAACGCACTGTTCCACAATGGAGTTCCCAAATTTTGCCATGTCTTCTCATGGCTTGCTAGCTAATTTCTTTTTATTGCCAAATAATAGTTCATTGTATGGATTTACTGGTTTGTTTATACTTACCTTTCCATGTAAATTTTAGCATAAGTTTGTCAATATCCACAAAATAACTTGCTGGTTTTTTTTTGGGGGGGGGGGGGCTCCACCCAAGGCATATGTAAGTTTCCAGGCTAGGGGTTGAATCAGAGCTGCAGCTGCCAGCTTATGCCACAGCCACAGCAAGGCCAGACTGGAGCCGTGTCTGTGACCTACACTGCAGCTCACAGCAAAGTCAGATCCTTAACCCACTGAATGCGGCCAGGGATCAAACCTGCATCCTCATGGACACTAGTCAGGTTAGTTACTGCTAAGCCACAATGGGAATGCCAACTTGCTGGGATTTTGATTGGGATTGCATTAAATCTATACATCAAATTGGGACAAGCTTATGTATTAACAATATTGAGATCTCCAACACATGAACATAGAATATTTCTCTATTTATTTAAATCTTCTTTGAATTATTTCATTAGAGTTACACAGCTTTCTGCAATATAGATCCTGAATATATTTTATTAGATTTATACATAAGTATTTCATTTTTTGGTGCTATTATAAATGGAAATGTGTTTTTTATTTCAAATTACAAGTGCTCATTGCCTAATATCCTGTGACCTTGCTATAATAATTTATCAGCATCAGGAGGTTTTGTTATTTTTTATCATTGTTTTTTTGTTTGATTCTTTGGAATTGTCTATATAGACAATCATGTCATCTGCAAACAGATGTGTTTTATTTCCTTTTCCTAATGCACTAGCACTTCCAAAACAATATCAAATAGGAGTGGTGAGAGGGGACATTTTACCTCATTTCTGGATTATTTTTTTTATCAAGTTTTTTTTTTTTTGTCTTTTGTCTGTTGTTGTTATTGTTGCTATTTCTTGGGCCGCTCCCGAGGCATATGGAGGTTCCCAGGCTAGGGGTTGAATCGGAGCTGTAGCCACCGGCCTACGCCAGAGCCACAGCAACGCGGGATCCGAGCCGCATCTGCAACCTACACCACAGCTCACGGCAACGCCGGATCGTTAACTCACTGAGAAAGGCCAGGGATCGAACCCGCAACCTCATGGTTCCCAGTCGGATTCATTAACCACTGCGCCACGACGGGAACTCCTAGAGCAGTATGTTTTTAAACTTTAACTCTCACTACTTAGCACCCTCAGCCCATCTTGTTACACACTCCTTTGTGAACAAGGCTCTCTGCACACTTACCAAGATTTCTCCTTGCTCCACGGTGTGGATCTTCATGTAGGCCCCCACTGCAGCCTCCTTGGGGAGATCACCATACTTGGTTTCAATCATGGAACATTCCATCAAATGAGGACACCTGGATCTGAAATGAGGTTGTTAAAAAGAACTCTTTTGTAACACAGCCAGTTCTTATTGTCCTACGTAATCAGCCTCTACTCTACTGCATATTGAGATCACCCTTCCCTTCTCCCAGGTGGTGAGAAAAGTCAAAATCAAGCCCTGGAAGAGACTATCAGGAATTGGAGAGATTGAATAGGGAGGAGACTTGGGAGAGGGGGAGCAGGACCCCTTTAAACACTGGAAGGCTCTGATGTAGAAGAAGGTGTAGATGGTCTCATACACGTGAGCCAGGCCTGATGGGTGAGAAGTCCAGGCTGACTTAAGCTCCTTATGAGGCAGGGCTTTCTTTCTTTCTTTCTTTCTTTTTTTTTTTTTTTTTTTTGTCTTTTGTCTTTTTAGGGCCACACCTGTGGCATATGGAGGTTCCCAGGCTAGGGGTCTAATCGGAGCTACAGCTGCCGGCCTACACCATAGCCACAGCCACGTCAGATCCAAACCACATCTACAACCTACAACACAGCCCATGGCAACCTTAACCCACTAAGTGTGGGTTAACCCACTAAGCCTTAACCCACTGAGCCTTAACTCACTAAGCTAGCCCAGGGATCAAACCCACAACCTCATGGTTCCTATTCGAAATTGTTTCCACTGTGCCACGACGGGAACTCCAGGAAGGGCTTTCTAAGTCACTGCTGTCTGAAAATGGAACAGACTACCTTAAGAAAGAGCAAGCTCTATGCCTCTGGGGACACAGCAAAGGTTAGGATGCTTCTTCACAAGGAGGCAGAGAAGAGATGGCTTTGTCTACAAAAACAGGTTTCCCTGGGTGGTCTACAGATTCAGTATTTTGTTCATGTTGGTGTGCTTTCTTTTTACACAGGCAATCCTGTTGTGCTTTCTTTAGTTTCAGGCTAGGTAGAAGGAAAGCTATCTAGGGTATGCTATCCAGATAAAAGGCAGGGAAAAGATTATGTATCAGCTGAGAACATAGCTGAATTCTCCCAGTGTATACATAAGGTAGGCCTCCATTCTCACCCCCTAGGACATGCCAGCATATGTCCTTTATTTCCTACTGTGGGGCCAATCTGTCCCCTTTTTCCTTACTGATTTACAGCAGAGAAACTAAGTCTGTTCCATCTCCACCTTCAGAACTAGGATTGGGATTTCAAGCACTGGATCCCTTGGAAAGAACATAGATCAGAGGAAAAAAACAACAAAATAGGCACGGGGTGCTCATTATGGAGGCAAGAGGGCTGGAAATATTAACAGGCAAAGGATTCCAGTGAAGCAGTATTTGGGGCACCAGGGAGATTGTGACATTGATGTCATTATTAGTATTGTTGTGATATTTTTATTTCCTCTTTAATGGGAGGGGTGTGCAGGTTATGCTGCTCTGGGCCCAGCGCTGAGCTGCCTCTAGGCCACTGCTTGCTGAGTGTCCCTTCCTCTCCAGGACAGGCAAAAGCATGGCCTTCATTGTGCATCCCCCTTGGTCCTTTCATGACAATCGTACCAGACAAGACTGAGCATTTATAAGCTGCTCAGGTTTGAATGGTGGCTCTGCCACTTCTTACCTGCGTGACCTTAAACAAGTAACTTGATCTCTCCCTGTGCCTTGGTTTTCTCATCTGAAAAATGTGGTAATAACAGTACTTACCTTGTAGGGTTGTTGTGAGCGTTAAGTTAGATAATCCAGCACCAGACATAGAGTATTCCATAAATGTTAGCCATAATTTTCTTTACCTCATTTAATTGCTGGTTTACAACAAACCTGAGGTTTAGGCACTGTTATCTACAGACCAGGAAACTAAGGCTTAGAGAGGTCAAGCCCCTTGCCCAGGGACACAGCTAAATTAAGTGGCCAAGCAAGGATTTGAACCTGGCTCTTATTTACTGCCTTCTTTAGGTTAGTCGACTTTTCTGAAGAAGCTCAGAGTCAAAAAGGCCCAGTGATAAACAGAAGGTAATTACCAAAAAATGTGTCCCGGAGTTCCTGTTGTGGCTCAGCAGGTTAAGGACCCCACATGCCTCTGTGAGGATGTAGGTTCAATCCCTAACGTCACCCAGTGGGTTTAGGATCTGTCAAGCTGCAGTGGAGGTCACAGATGCAGCTTGGATCCGGTGTTGCCATGGCTGTAGCATAGTCTTCCGCTGCAGATCTGATGTGACCCTGGCCCAGCAACTTTCATTTCCCTCAAGTGCAGCTGTACAAAAAAAAAAAAAAAAAAAAAGAAAGAAAAAGAAAGAAAATGTGTCCTGCCCCTTAGAATCTTCCCTGAGAAAGGACACAGCTGACCGCCTAGCATTGCCCTGTCAGTTGGAGGCAGAGAAGGCAGCTCCAGGACATTAAACCTAGACCTTTCTAGGCTGCCTTCTGCACATGCCCCAACCCTGGGGTCAGGCTGTGATTGCTACCTTACTCCCACCCCAGCACCCTTGACATTCTTCCCTATAAATTATATTGCCCATTTTCAACCAGAACACGGACCCTCCTATTTGTCAAGAGCAAAGCTTACTTAATCTTTGACCCCAAGGTCTTTGGGAGGGTATTTCCTGAGGTTTTAATCTTCCTACTGAAGCTGGATCCCTGCTGCTCCTGGGATTTCTGGAGGTGCAGAAGTTTCAGAAAACTAAAGTCCTGTACAGGATACGATCTGATTTGGAATTCCTTAAATCTCTCCACAGGAGACAGATCTGTTGGAGAAAGCATAAGAAGCCACATTAATGGGTGTTTGCAAAATGAGGATTGTGTGGCAGTGCTTGAGAGGTATACCATAGTTTCCTGGCTGGCTAGTCTGAGGCATGGGGGAATTAAGAAAAATAGAAAAGAAAAACACCGTGGCTTCCATATATTGTTCCTCCGGGCCAGGCCCTGAGCTAGAGCCTTTATATCCATTACATCCAGATAAATGTCACTAGACTTATTTAAGAGAGAAAATGAGAAGCAGAGTTTAACACCCAGGAAAGGGCTGAAGCTGGATTTCAACTCAGGTGTTCCTGATACAAAGCTCATGTCTTTCCATTAACAGACCACATTTATCTGGGCTTTCATACTGGGATTGGGGGCAGGGACAGCAATAAAAGATAAATGGATGACCAGACATGGAACCTTGAACAAGTCTCAATCTCCTGGAACCCTCCTAGGACTATTGAAAGAATTACAGATAAAAGTAAATGTGCTATGGGGAGTTCCCGTCATGGTGCAGTGGTTAACAAATCCAACTAGGAACCATGAGGTTGCGGGTTTGATCCCTGGCCTTGCTCAGTGGGTTAACGATCCGGCGTTGCCGTGAGCTGTGGTGTAGGTTGCAGACGCGGCTCAGATCCCGCGTTGCTGTGGCTCTGGTGTAGGCCGGCGGCTACGGATCCGATTAGACCCCTAGCCTGGGAACCTCCATGTGCAGCGGGAGCGGCCCTAGAAAAGGCAAAAAGACAGGAAAAAAAAAAAAGTATGTGCTATGCTTAGCACAGTGCCCAGAACAAAACAGACCTTCTATGAGTTATTAACAAGATCTTCAAGAGAATATAATTCAGAAATACAATGCTGAGTGAAAGGAGCCAGACACAAAATGGTACATACTGTATGATTCCATATACATAAAACCCTAGGAAAGACAAATGTGATCTATAGTGATAGACAGTGATCAGTGGTTGCCTAGGGCCAGGGGTGAAGGATAGGGATTGACTGGGAAGGGGCACGAGGGAACTTTCGGGGGTGATGGAAATGTTTTATAACTTGATTGTGGTAGTAACAAGAGATATAAATTTGTTAAAATTCACTGAACTACGTTTTAAGAGTGTGTATTTTATTGCGTGAAAGTTAAACCTTAATGACATTGATTTAAAAAACAGATCTCCAATGTTAGAATCAACTATTAAAATGAATAGAAATAAACCTAAACTACACAAGGAATACAGTTGGATGAACAGAGCGTATATAAAAAAACCCTGAGAACAACTTATTTGGAAGGCATTTTAGCAATATTTATCAACATTTTAAATGTGCATAGCCAGTACACACTAGACCAATTACTTGATCCAGTAATTCTAAGAATTTGAACAATATGATTTTGTGCACAAGTATGCAAAGATAAACACCCCAGGAAATTCACCACAGTAGGGTAATAGTGAAAAATTGGAAATAACCCAAAATATCTGTATAAGGTAACTGCTTTGATTATGGTATATCCATCCATATAAGAGAATAAAACTAAACTATAAAGAACTATAGGAGTTCCTGTCATGGCTCAGTGGTTAACAAATCTGACTAGGAACCATGAGGTTTCGGGTTAGATCCCTTGCCTCGCTCAACAGGTTAAGGATCCAGCGTTGCTGTGAGCTGTGGTGTAGGTCACAGATGTGGCTCAGATCCCCAATCGCTGTGGCTCTGGCATAGGCCAGCGGCTTACAGCTCCAATTAGACTCCTAGCCTGGGAACCTCCATGTGCCACAGGTGTGGCCCTAGAAAAGACAAAAAGACCAAAAAAAAAAAAACTATATATCTAGATTTCTGCTTCCAGCCAAAGAGTAACAGGGACTAGAGTTACTCTCCCACCTGAAACTTAAAAAATACTGGGCTAAATACATGGGGGAAAAAGGTTTTCAAGATATTGGGCATCATCAGGTTATGAAGAACAATTATCCTTGAAAGACAGAAAACAAATGGGGTGATCCCTACTATTGCCCCAGCCAACCATCTGGAGGCTTTCTGGGTAACAGGGCAGGAAAGGGAAACTTAGGAGGAGGCCAGCCATCTCTCCAAATTAATGAGACAGAATTGAGAGTCCAAGGAGGACAAGGCAGCTGGAGTTCACAGAGCAGAATGGAGAGAGCTGCACAAAGAACTCTGAAGATCTCCTGAGGGTCCCTTTCAGTCTTGGCCAAGTATTAAGCAGCACACATACAATGCTAGGAAAGCACCAGTGGCAGGCAGCCTCTAACATGGCCCTCAATGATCCCCACCCCTGAGGGCCACACATCTGTGTACCATCCTCCTACTAAGTGTGGGGTGGATTTGATTCTAATGAATAGGATATAGCAGAAGTGATGGGATGTCACTTCTGAGATTAGGTTTAGAAGATTGTGACTTCCACCTTGGGTACACTCTGTGTTGCTCTCTCTCTCACTCTTGGGGAAGCAAGATGCCATGTCATAAAACATCCCCCTGGAGGCACCCACAAGGTGAGGGACTAAGGTTTGCAAAGAGCCAGGAAATGTGATAAGAACTCTCAACTGAGGAGTTCCCATCGTGGCTCAGTGGTTAACGAATCCGACTGGAAACCATGAGGTTGCAGGTTTGATCCCTGGCCTCGCTCAGTGGGTTAAGGTTCAGGCATTGCTGTGAGCTGTGGTGTAGGCCGCAGATGGCGGCTGGGATCCCACGTTGCTGTGGCTGTGCCGTAGGCCGGCTACAGCTCCAATTAGACCCCTAGCCTGGGAACCTCCATATACCACAAGTGCAGCCTTAGAAAAGACAAAAAAAAGAATTGTCAACTGAATTTTCAGATAAGACCACAATCCTGGCAGAAAGCTGCTGCAACTTAATGAGAGAACTTGAGCTAAACCATGCTCAAATTTCTGACCCACAGAAACAGGGATAAGTATTGTTTTAAGTCACTAAGTTTGGGGATAATTTGTTACACAGTAATAGACACCAAAATACTACCCAAGACTGAGGAAAGAACCACTGAAAATGTTTAGAGGGATAAATAATCAAAATTCACACAGGACCAGAAATAGTTGCTATTTCCAATAGCTATAACAGAAAGCCTCACATGTCTTGGGCACTGTGGAATATTCAGAATGGTTTTGAATCATAAAAGGGGCAAAATTAGCTCTAGATTAAACACTGCTCTGTTTGCACCTACCAAAGCCTAAATGCTAGTCTTCAAAAGATCAAAATATTTCCAAATATCTTACCTACATCCTAGAACAAATCTCAGAAATACATACAGGAATTTTTAAATAATCAGCACCCAAAATTCAGTTTCTAGCATTCTGTGCAAAATTACCAACCATGCAAAGAAGTAGGAAAATATGAACCATATAAAAAAAAAAACAAGATAAAACTGACCCAGAAATGACACAGATGACAAAATTAATATATAAGGATAGTAAAAGAGTTACTATAATTTATTCCAAGGAGAAAAATTTGTGTATACTAAGCAAAGACATGGAAATTATTTTTAAAAATAAAACTTCTAGATATGAAAACTGCAGGGTCTAAAATGAAAAATACACTGGATGGGATTAATAGCAAATTAGACAATGCATAAGAAAGGCTACTGGCCTTAAAGACACAGCAATAAAAATTATCCAAAATGACAGAAAAAAGACACACAAAAAATTAGTAGAGCATCAGTGAAACAACTTTAAGCAGTCCAATATACATGTGATTGGAGTCCCCAAAGTGGAGGAGAAACAAGATAAAAAAAACTTTGGGAGTTCCCATCCTGGCGCAGTGGTTAACGAATCCGACTAGGAACCATGAGGTTGCGGGTTCGGTCCCTGCTCTTGCTCAGTGGGTTAACAATCTGGCGTTGCCGTGAGCTGAGATGTAGGTTGCAGACGCGGCTCGGATCCAGCGTTGCTGTGGCTCTGGCGTAGGCCAGTGGCTACAGCTCCGATTCAACCCCTAGCCTGGGAACCTCCATATGCTGCGGGAGCGCCCAAAGAAATAGCAAAAAAACCCCAAAAAACAAAACAAAACAAAAACTTTGAAAAGGAGTTCCCATTGTGGCTCAGCAGTAAGGAACACAACTAGTATCCATGAGGACCTGGGTTTGATCCCCGGCCTTCTTCAGTTGGCTAAGGATCTGGCACTGCCATGAGCTGTGGTGTGGATCAAAGACGAGGCTCTCATCCTGTGTTGCTCTGGCCGCTGGCAGCTGTAGCTCTGATTTGACCCCTAGCCTGGGAACTTTCATATGCCATGGGTGCAGCCCTAAAAAGACCAAAAAAAAAAAAAAATTTTTTTTAAGTTGTGGCCCAAAAATCCCAAATCTGATGAAAAATATAAACACATAAATCCAAAAAACTAAGTGAACCCAAACACAGAAACATGAAGAAAATTTTGCCAAGGCATAATGTAATCAAATTGCTTAAAACTACTGATGAAAAGAAAGTATTTAAGCAGGGAAGGGCATGTGTGATCATTTTACAATCTATAAAAATATCAAATCACTATTTCGTACACTAGGAACTAACGTGGTGTTGTGGGTCATTTTATACTTCAAAAATTAACTCATAGAAAACGAGATCAGATTTGTGGTCACCAGAGGAGGGGGAACTGAATGCAAGGTCAAAAGATACAAACATCCAGTTATAAGTACTAAGTAATAGGGTTGTAATGCATAATGTGATTAATATAATTAATACTGCTGTATGTTATATATGAAAGCTGTTATGAGAGTAAATCCTAAGAGTTCTTATCACAAGAAAAAATTGTTCTTTTATTTTTCTATCTATATGAGATATTCATTAAACTTATTGTGGCAATCATTCTATGATGTATATAAGTCAAATCATCACTCTGTACACCTTAAACTTGAACTGTGTTGTACACACAATTACATTTCAATAAAACTGGAAGAAAAAAAAACCAGCCAGAGCAAAAAGGCATATTATGTACAAACGATATATAAAGTTATGCAAAGAGATTACACAAGATAAGAATGTTGCAGACTTCTTATTGAAAACAATGCAAGCCAGAAGACAGACTTTAAAGCAAACCTTTAAAGTATTAAGGGGGGAAAAAACTATTAACCTTGAATTCTACACCCAGCAAAAAATTTCTTTAAAAAATGAAGACAAGGAGTTCCCATCATGGCCTAGTGGTTAACGAATTCAACTAGGAACCAAGAAGTTGCAGGTTTGATCCCTGGCCTCACTCAGTGGGTTGGGGATCTGGCATTGCTGTGAGCTGTCGTGTAGGTTGCAGACATGGCTCAGATCCCAAGTCACTGTGGCTGCGGTGTAGGCTGGCAGCTGTAGCTACAATTCAACCCCTAGCCTGGGAACCTCCATGTGCCGCAGGTGTAGCCCTAGAAAAGACCAAAAAAAAAAAAAAAAAAGTTGCAACTGTAACTTGGATCTGATCCCTCAGATCTGATCCCTCGCCCAAAAAGTCCATATACAGCAGAGTAGCCAAAAAAAAAAAAGACAAAATCATTTTCAGACACAGAAAAGCTGAGAGAAATATTAAAGGAGTACTTTGGGCAGAAGAAAATGGTACTATGTAAATCTGATCTTTACAAAGGAATGAAGAGCATCAGAAATGGTACCACAAAGGCAAATACAAAATACTTTTGTTCTTATTATTTAAGTATATTGAAAAGATAACAGGTGTTTTTTTTTGTTGTTGTTGTTGTTTGTCTTTTTAGGGCCGCAGCTGCAGCATATGGAGGTTCCCAGGCTAGGGGTTGAATCGGAGCTACAGCTGCCAGGCTATACCACAGCCACAGCAACACTGAATCCAAGCCACATTTGCAACCTACACCATAGCTCATAGCAATGCCAGAGCAAGACCAGGGATCGAACCCTCATCCTCATGGATGCTAGTGGGGTTCATTAACCCCTGAACCACGATGGGAACTCCAAAAGATAACTGTTTAAAGTAAAAGTGATAACCATATATTGTAAAGTGTCTAATGTGTGTGTAGGTAGACTATAAGACCAATAGCACACGGGAGTTCCCGTCATGGCGCAGTGGTTAACGAATCCGACTAGGAACCATGAGGTTGCGGGTTCGGTCCCTGCCCTTGCTCAGTGGGTTAACGATCCGGCGTTGCCGTGAGCTGTGGTGTAGGTTGCAGATGCGGCTTGGATCCCGCGTTGCTGTGGCTCTGGCGTAGGCCGGCGGCTGCAGCTCCGATTGGACCCCTAGCCTGGGAACCTCCATATGCCGCGGGAGCGGCCCAAGAAATAGCAAAAAAAAAAAAAAAAAAAAAAAAAAGACAAGACCAATAGCACAAAATCTGAGAGGGGAGAAATGAAAGTATACCATTGAAAGGTTCTGATTCTATATGTGAAATGGCATGATATCACTTGAAGGTAGACTGTGATAAGGTAAAGATATATACAACAAACCATAAAGCAACCACTGAAATACTATGACAAAGAGTTATAGTTAACAAGCCAACAAAAACAACAAAAGGAATCATACAAAATAATCCAAAGGAAGGCAGGGGAGGAAAAGAATGTATTTAATACCACTGGTATTTTAAATGTGCTTAAAAATGGTGAACAGTAAATTCTACGTTGTGTGTATTCTGCCACAATAAAAAAACCTGGGGAGGAAACGTGTGGAATGTAGCTTTTTCTCTGGTGGATTGGCAATGGAAAAGAGGGGAAAAAAGAATTGACATGAGAACAGAAGTGAAATTTATTGCACACCTTCCCGGGTCCTGTGCACACATGATCTCACTCAGCCCTCCTAGTAACTAGTGTGACAAAGACAGTGGGTATCTATTATATACGAATGTATCTAGGTAGTGTTCTAAGAGCGTTATAGATTCATTTGCCTAATTTTATAACAAGCCTATGAGGTAGGGACCCTAAGTCACATTTTACAGACCCTGAGGGCATTGCTGTGCAAGGACACAGAGTAACTTCCCAGGATCCACACAGCTGGTAAGAGAAGGACCCTGGATTCACAAGTTTAGCCCCAGGGCCTATGCTCTTTTTTTTTTTTTTTCTTTTTTTCTTTCCTATGCTCTTAACCACAACACACAGCAACAAATCCCAAGACACCAGGCCCAGAGGCCTGAGTACTCACCAAAGTCGCCCAGCACATCAGCGGGATTCACATCTGGCTCTGTGTAGCTCCAAGCCCTTTTTTCCCACCCATCTCCCTGGGAGAACCTGAACTAAAGGGGAAAGGCTAAAAAGGGGCCACAGAGGTGGGTAGGAGCCTCCCTTCGCAGGGCTGCGTGGACTGGGTTTCCACAGCTGGAAGAAGAAGGGATCAAACCAAACATTGTGCCAGGCCTTTTTGGCTCTAGATTTCTAAGATTTTGGGGACCAGGCACTGGGAACCCTCAGGACCAGGCGCCCCCTGCCAAACTGCCAGTTATGGGCTTACCCTTGAGACGGGAGTTCAGAGGTCTGTCCTCTATTAGCTGCAGGTGCTGCCAGACCCACTTGTGGTAGAAGGGTGAGGTCCCAAGGTCTATCAGCCGCAGGACTTCACAGCTGCCCTGGACATCAAGGGACAAAAGCAGAAGGGTTAACCCCAGCTCCAGGCCGGCCAAGCTTTGAAGATAAGCTCTCTTTTGTTTTACTCGATTAATGCAAGTAGTTTCAGGTGCCTTTTAAGAATGAAAATGTTATTTACTCATCATAAAAAATTCAAATAGCTAAAGAGGCATGAGAAATTTAAAAAAAAAAAACACCATTAAGGACATTATGGGGACAATTGGTAAAATTGATTATGGACTATAGATACATTATACATTTATTAATGTTAAATTCCTAGATTTTGATAATTATTCTGTGGTTAATTTCTGATCTTAGAAAATAATCACAAGTATATAGGGGTAAATAAGGATGATGAATGATACTTAACTCTTAAATGATTCAGGTAGGAAAAATATATATATTAAAGCAAATGTGGCAAAATATTAACAGTTGTTGAATCCAGGTTAGAGTTATACAGGAGTCCTTTGTACTGTTCTTGCAACTTTTCCATAAACTTTAAATCATTCCAAAATTAAAGGTTTAAAAAAGAAGAGAGGAGTTCCCGTTGTGGCGCAGTGGTTAACGAATCCAACTAGGAACCATGAGGTTGCGGGTTCGATCCCTGGCCTTGCTCAGTGGGTTAACGATCCGGCGTTGCCGTGAGCTGTGGTATAGGTTGCAGACGCGGCTCGGATCCCGCGTTGCTGTGGCTCTGGCGTAGGCCAGTGGCTACAGCTCCGATTCGACCCCTGGCCTGGGAACCACCATATGCCGTGGATGCGGCCCAAGAAATAGCAACAACAACAACAAGAACAACAACAACAAAAATAATAAAAAAAAATTAAAAAGAAGAGAAAGTTAAAATTATGTTAATCCTAATATTCAGAAATAACAAGTGTAATTTTTTGGTGAATATTATTTCAAACTTTCTTCTCTAAGCATGTAAGATGTATAAATGCAATTTTTTATAAATGAGTCCTTTTATGTAAAATAGACCTTGTAGCCTTTTTTAAAGCTCAATAATATATCAAGGATATCTTTTTTTTTTTTTGACAATAATGCTTTGCTAAAATTATTTATTTATTTATTTTCAAGGATATCTTTTTATGCCAAGCAATATGGTCCTATGTAATGTGTTTTTTGGGGAGGGGGCATGACCGCAGCATGCAAAAGTTCCCAGGACAGGGATCGAACTCATGTCACAGCAGTGGCCCAAGCCACAGCAGTAACCAGAGCCACAGCAGTGACAACGCCAGATCCCTAACCATGCTGAACCACCAAGGAACTCTTGTAATTGTTTTTAATGATTACGTATCATTCTATGTATGCCATAATTTATATAAAATGAAAAATAATATTCAGTTGAGCAAAAGTCAGACACAAAGAACACATATGATTCCATTTACATGAAGTTAAAAAATAAGCAAAAGTAAACTCTGGTGACAGAAGTTAAAAGAGTGGTTACCTGGGGTGGTGGTGGGATTTTGTCTGGGAAAGGCTGTAAGGGAGCCTTCTGAGATGCCGAAAATGTTCTCTATCTTGATTTAGGTGATGCTTACACAAGGGTATACAGATGTAAAATTCATCAAGCCATAAAGTTTAGGTTTGAGGTCTTAACTACATATACATTATACCTCAAGAAGACATTTTTGAAGATTAATATTTATTTGTAATTTGCCAGTATTGTATATAATTCTGATTTTGTTCAGGACAGCAAAATCCTCATTTAAAAAAAACTCATCACCTTCCCAAAGTCTTCTACAGTGGGGCTGGCAGTGAGTGACCCAATTCTGGCTAATGAGCTATAATTGGAAGACCGATGGATAGAGCTCCCAGGAAAGCGATGGTTATCCTTCCCCCTATCCTCTGCCTGAAACTCAGATGTAATGGCTGGAGATGGAACAGCCATATTGTGACCATTAGGATGAAAGCCATAAAGTGTGGATGATGAAGGAAGCAGCTAGAAAGGGCCTAGGTTCTTGATGACTTCCTCGGATAGCTGTTCTAGCCCTGGATTGCTTAATTCTAGACTATTTATGTGACCTGCAGTGGACAGCAACTTTAACTGATAATCTTGTACATATATCTCAATGCCCATAGTGGTCATTAAGGCAGTTCATACATACTCGAGTTCTCCTCCCAGATACATGGCAGGATAGAACTTTTCTACCCTTTAACTAGGCATGGCCTTGTTACTGCTTTGGCCAATTTCCTTAGCAAAGTGACTTGTGATATTCTGGGTAGAAACTTTAAAAGCCAGTACTTGATTCTCAGTATTATCTTCTTCTGTTCTATTGATCATGGAATCATGGGTCAAAAGTCACACTTGTCTCCATGTGACCTGGGTCCCTGAGTGACCATAAGGAGGAAGGCCTCCTGTTGACCTGCTATGACCAGGTAGTAGGAGGAAGGAACAAACCTTTGTTAATCCACTGAAATTTGAGGATTTTTAAAAAAATAATTGCAGCATAATTTATTTTGTCCTAAAATAATACTTATGTTTAAATATCTCCTTGGGCTGCATTCCTAAAGGTATTATGCATGCTTTAAACTTTGATACACATTTGCCAAACAGCCCTCCAAAAAAGTTAGATTGGTTTACACTCTCTTCAATAGTGTGCAAGAAAACCTATTGTGATACATTTTTGTAGTATACTGACAACTGAGTTTTCACAATCCTTTTAATCTTTCCTAAACTGAGAGGCAAGAAAGATATGCCATTTTTCTTATGTATTTCATATCTTTATAAAATCTTAGGAGTTCCCGTCGTGGCGCAGTGGTTAACGAATCCGACTAGGAACCATGAGGTTGCGGGTTCGGTCCCTGCCCTTGCTCAGTGGGTTAACGATCCGGCGTTGCTGTGAGCTGTGGTGTAGGTTGCAGACGCAGCTCGGATCCCGAGTTGCTGTGGCTCTGGCGTAGGCTGGTGGCTGTAGCTCCAATTCGACCCCTAGCCTGGGAACCTCCATATGCCGCGGGAGCGGCCCAAGAAATGGCAAAAAGACCCCCCAAAAAAAAAATCTTAACCTTTTTAGTAAGAACTCTAAGAGACATTATAAGGTGTTAAGGTTCAAGACAAATTACTGTTGAAGAAGAAGAATAGATCAAACATTTAATAAGCCCTTATTATATTCCAGGCATTTTGCTAGGAGCTTTATTCAACATTCATTCAACAAACATTTATCCACCAGGAACTGCAGGTACTAGAGAAACACACATGAGCAGTTTTCTCTGGAAAGACTCTCATGGGTCTTTAATCGCATCTGTATCTGTGGAGAAAAACAATTTCACCATGTGTTCCCAAATGATAAACTGTTCAAAGTGAGTTGATTGTAGGCATTAATTATGTTTGCAGTGCCAGTGGAAATCATGTTCTCCAACCTTCCCAGGTCCCAAGGACACCCAGCCACCGGCTGCTGATTTCTCCCTCTGGTGACAATATGAGTAAACTACAGGAGATGGGACAACTGTTTTTAGCAGATAAACGTTCAAGCAGTTGGCCAGGTGGGAAATAAAAATGGGAAAAAAGAGCAGTCCCTTCAAGAGGCAGCAGATGCTCTTCAACTCCAGCCAGAGGGACCATACCAGAATACAGCCTGGTCTTCTGAATATTCAAAAGAAGGCAGAAGTCAGAATTTTTATGTAGAATCCTCGCATTAATGATTAAACAGAGTTTTAACAAAACACTGTAAGGGATAAACCAACTCATCTGCTAGCCAGGAGGCCCTCTACCTGCTGTCACTTTGTGACGTCTGTGTTATTTTTCTCAGGTGAAGCTCAAACATTTAAAATCACATGTGACGCTCTATCAAATGCACATTTCCAGAGTTAATGAAGCAGAATCTCTGGGTGAGGCAGGAATATGCCTTTTTAAGAAGCACTTAGGTGTTCTTTATGCTTATCAAAATTTGAAAACTCTTCCCTTAGGTCAGGGGTCTTCCAACTTTAGTGCACATCAGAATCACCTGGAAGCAGATGTCAGTGTTGTCAGAAAACAGATTACTGAGCCCCTCCTCCCAGAGTTTTGGGTTTAATAGCTCTTGGGTGGGTGTGAAATCTGCTTTTTTCTTTAGGGCCACACCCGAGGCATATGGAGGTTCCTGGACTATGGGTCGAATCGGAGCTGGAGCTGATGGCCTACACCACAGCTATAGCAAAAGGGGATCCAAGCCACGTCTGCAACCTACACCACAGCTCACAGCAACGCCGGATCCTTAATCCACTGAGCAGGGCTAGGGATCAAACCCTCATCCTCATGGATGCTAGTTGGGTTGGTTACTGCTGAGCCACAATGGGAACTCAGGAATCTGCATTTTTAGTGAGTTCCCAGGTGATACTGATGCAGCTAGTCCAGTGATAACACTTTGAGAACCAATGGATTAAGAGCTGACTGAGTTGAGTAAGTTATGTACCAAACTTATCCTCACAGACTTAATGAAGTAAGTATATGTTTGGTTTCTTTCTTTTTTCTCTTTTCAGGGCTGCAACTGAGGCATATGGAAGTTCCCAGGCTAGGGGTCGAATTGGAGCTGCAGCTGCTGGCCTATGCCACAGCCACAGAAACGTGGGATCTGAGCTGAGTCTGTGACCTACACCACAGCTCGTGGCAACAGTAGATCCTTAACCCCCTGAGCAAGGCCAGGGATCAAACCTAAATCTTCATGGATACTAGTCCACAATGGGAACTCCAGTACATAGTTTAACAGATGAAGAAAGGAAGGCTAAACTGGATTTAGAACTTTCTGCTGGTCAAGAAGTAATCATCACTAATGGGAGTCTGGAACTTTTACCACTATCTCACAATCTTTCCTGGTTATACGCTATCAAAAAAGCTTAGAGTTAAGTTTGGGGACACATGGCATTCTTGGCTTTGGAGGTGATCACCCCAAAATTTTAGGCGAGAGGAGGCAAATATCTTGGATGAAAAGGAATAGCAAATTATTCAGGTTGGACTTCAGGGCTCTCCACTACCAGTTCTTCTTCGAGGCTCTCTCCCACCTCTCCTCACATGATCATCAGGATTCTCTAAACTTATCAGACTATTCCTCCCCAGTAGCAAGGACCCCACCCTCATCCCCAGGCCCCCCTGGGTCAGATCCTGTGCATCCAACCCCCTTTCAGCATCAGTGTGTAGAGGCTGGAAGCCACACACCACATTTCCCAAGCTCCCTTGAGGCTAAGGCCCTGGATATGTTTTGGGTTCCGCCCATCCAGTGCACCTGGGCAAGGCTTGGCTTTGGAACTGCCCGACATCCACTTAGTGGAGAAAGTTGCTAGAGAGGTGGCTTCCTGAACCTGGCAAGAGCAGCAGCACCTGTGTCAGTCTAGTTCTGGACTCTGGAGTCGTTTGGAAGTCATTTTCGGCCTAGAACCTGTTTCTTCAGATCTCCTCCTCATCAGTAAATCTGCTAGCCATTTAACATCCTGCAGTAAATCCCTTCCTGCTTACATTAGCTAGATTTGACTGTTCTTCAGGACTGAAACCAGAATAACAACACAAACACACTGGCGATGCTGAAACAACCCACCCTTGAGTAACATGAATGTACATCTATACATTTCACTGTTATGAAGGATGTGTTACAAACAATTTATAAATAAAATATACCATGCTCTTATTGGAAATTCCATATAGCCAATCGATCCTCACAGAAGCTTTTTGTTGACTTTGAACTCTTTTATCTGTGGCCGGTCTGTAATCACAATTCAACCAACATTTGACAAATGAAGTTGCATCCCAATCCACTCTTTTCCCAATAAATTTAATATTATTAAATCTGATTTGTAACCTACTGGTAAACTGTTTCTCACACTCACATAAATTATATGCATTAAATTGAAACCTCTTTTAGCTTTAACACTATCTTTATTGGAATTCCACCTGTTCATCAATGATATAACTTCTATGATGAATCTATGATGAATCATTTTATTAAATTTTTTATTATAGTTTATTTACAATGTTCTGTCAATTTCTGCTATACAGCAAAATGACCCAGTAATACACATATATACATTCTTTTTCTCATATTATCTTCTATCATGTTCTATCACAGTGATTAGATATAGTTTCCTGTGCTATAGAGCAGGACCTCATTGCTTATCCATTCTAAATGTAATAGTTTGCATATGATGACCCATTTTTAAGTACTGGAAAAACATTTCTTTAATTTTCTTCTCTCTACAATGTAAGGGCTACAGACCCAGCTCACTTTTATGTTTTTTGGGTTTTTTTTTTTTGTCTTTTCTAGGGCCACACCCATGGCATATGGAGGTTCCCAGGCTAGGGGTCTATCGGAGCCATAGCTGCTGGCCTACGCCACAGCCACAACAGCAAAGGATCCGAGCTGTGTCTGCAACCTACACCACAGCTCACAGCAACGCCGGATCCTTAACCCACTGAGAAAGGCCAGGGATCAAACCTGCAACCTCATGGTTCCTAGCCAGATTCGTTAACCCACTGAGCCACGATGGGAACTCCTTATGTTTTCGTGGGTTTTTTTGGCCAGCCCACTTTTAAATTTAATCTGCTTTATAAACATTTTCTCCATAGCTTTCCTAAAACAATCAGCAAAGCCAGCAAAGCCATAAATCAAGTGTCTGCCTATTTCCATTGTGTATATACTCCCACCAAGGTTGATTTTAAGCTATCAACGAGAAGTCACTGAATGTGGAATTGAGAAGAGATCTGCACAGTGGTATAGATATCTGCCATATAGATATGATAGATAAAAGTAACCTCAAGAGCATAAACAACAGGAGTTCCCTGGTGGCTCAGTGAGTTAAATGATGTCACAGCTGGGGCTTGCATTTGATCCCTGGCTGGGGAATCTCTGCATACCATAGGCACGGCCAGAAAGAAAAAAAAAAAAAAAAGAGCACAGATAACAGTAAAATGCAATAACTTCACTAGGAAATGTTTTTCATTATTACCCTTGTTTTGAATATAATACATTGAATTTTAATTTCATGTAATTTATTTTTTTTTTTTTGCTTTTTTTGGGGGGAAGGGAGGCCTCACAGGTGGCATATGGAAGTTCCCAGGCTAGGGGGTCTAATCGGAGGTACAGCCGCCAGCCTATGCCACAACCACAGCAATGGGATCTGAGCCACATCTGTGACCTACACCATAGCCTGCAGCAACTCTGGGTCCTTAATCCACTGAGCAGGGCCAGGGATTGAACCCATATCCTCAATGGATAATAGTCGGGTTCATTTCTGCTGAGCCACAGTGGGAAGTCCCATATAATTTAATTTTTTTTCTTTTTCTTTTTTTGCCTTTTCTAGGACTGCTCCTGTGGCATATGGAGGTTCCCAGGCTAGGGGTCTAATCAGAGCCACAGCCTCCAGCCTGTGCCAGAGCCACAGCAACACAGGATCCGAGCCGTGTCTGCAACCCACACCACAGCTCACGGCAATGCCGGATCCTTAACCCACTGAGCAAGGCCAGGGATCGAACTCACAACCTCATGGTTCCTAGTCGGATTCGCTTCTGCTGTGCCATGATGGGAACTCCCCATATAATTTAATTTTTAATAATTATTATGTCTTGCAAGATTCCTGAAAACTTAACAATCAGCTCTTGCAGGCCAGGAACAGCCAGCTCCAAAATGCAGCTTATATTGCCCTCTACTTTTGTGTAAGAGTCCAATAGTTGAAGGCTCATCTCCCACTTTACCTCCTTCAGGAAGCCTTCCTTAAAGCCTTCAGCCTTTGGAGAGTTCCCCATCCTGAAATCTTATAATGCACAAAGTTTGCACTCATCATTTGGTATTTGGCATTGACAACTTTGTCTATGTTCAGAATCTAGTGGAGAAGATATATATATAGAGAGAGATCCAGTCTTTTCCATCTTTGTATCCCTCCAGAGCATGAACCAATGAATCAAGACTTTGGTAAAAACTTTGCAAGTATCTGTGGTGGCCTAACATGTAAGCAACAGGTATATGAGAGGTACTAAAAGTGCGGGGGCAGAAATCTGGCTCTTCCACTTACTAGCTGGGTAGTTTTTCTTAAGGAATCTTAGCTTCAACTTCCTCATCTGTAAACTTGGAATAATAATATCTTCTTGGTAGAGCTATGGTGAAGGTTTATGGTAGAATGGTAGGGAATAATGATGCTAGTAGAACTCCTACCATAGCAGTGAAGAGCCTCAAAAAAAAAAAAAATTGTGGCTCTTATGAGGATGATGATTAACTACTTAGAGTTTGAGCAGAGTCACCAGTTGACAGAAAGGTCAACTCAAATCCCAAGTCCCAGCACCTGGGAAGAAGAGCTTTGGAGCTGCCCCTCATCAGCTGTATGACCCTGGACAAGAGACTTACCCTTCCTTTCCACTTCTGTCAAATGGGGATAATGACAATACCAACCTTCTTTTGGTATACAGAAAGCACTCAACAAAAGTTAGATTTTCTCTTCATCATCAACCAACAGAGAAGTTGGCAAAGGACATAAAGCAATACATAAAACACAAAATTCAGATAGTAAAAACATGATTAATCTCACAGTAATCAGAAAAAACATAATTTAAATCACCAATAAGATAGTAATTGCTACCTATTAAATTAAAAACCTTAAAAAAAATTTATAGCCACACTTGCAACATATGGAAGTTCTCTGGGCCAGGGATTGAATCTGAACCCCAGCTGCAACCTACACTGCAGCTGTGGTAACATGAGATCCTTCAACCCACCATGCCTGGCTAGGGATCAAACCTGAACCTCTGTAGCAACCCAAGCGGCTGCAATCAGATTCTTAAATCTACTATGGCACAGTGGCAACTCCAAATTAAAAAACTTTTGAAAGAATGATTGGTAGAGGTTGGTGGCACTAGCAAAGTTGTACTTTGCTGGAAGCTATAGAAAGTGGATCCCTCCTTTTGGAAAGCAATTTGTTCCAAGAGTCATAAAACAGTGATTCCAAGCAATTCCACTTTTGAAAATCTATTCTGAGGTGATGAGCTCATTTTTTCCTCTTTCTGGAAAGTTATAATGTGGTTGTATCACTTTTACAATTTAAACATTATAATTTTTTAAAGTGACCTGACATCATTAAAATTCAAGAGCCAAGTGCATAATTTAAACATGTATCTCTGTGTAAATAAAGTTTATGAGCTCAAGGAGTGGGTACTCTCCCCCCTATACCACCAGCCCTTTTTCTAATATAATAACTATATACGGTAAAATTCACAGCAACCCTCTAAGGGAGGAAGGCCAAAGTGTGTCCTTTGCATTTTTAAACTAGGACATGGGTGCTCAGAAAAGGACCTGCTGAAGACAGGGCTCAGCCCCGTCATCTGCCCACGGGACATTAGATTAGGTACCCTCTTCCCAGCTTCGCCACCCTCTACCCTAGACCTCTCACCTTACAGACAAACATGATGAAGGACGATTCTACAAAGTCCTTTGAGATCAGCTGCCCATAGGAGAACTTTTCTACCTTCCCCAGCATTACGAGCTTCCAGAGCTTATCATCAGACCAGGAGTGAAACAGATCCATTTTCCTGAGAGGAAAAAGCCTGTTAGACTTTATTGCCTCTATCACCAAAGGTGTCTAATACTTAGCAATTTCTGGCAAGGGAATATCTTCACCTGCTCTTGCAAATGCCTAATGTGGAAGATTCCACACACCCTCTGATCGCTAGCCTAACCTGTGGCCAGTCTCCTGTTACCTGTCGTCTTTGCTCCCCTGCCCTCTTCTTAAGGCCCTACCCACCAGCCCCTTAATACACCTCAAATACTCCTGGGGTAATCAGAGCTATGCCTCTCTCACTCCCATCCCCCCTCCAGGAGCTTCTCCTGGCTGAATCCCCCCTCCAGCTTTGCCATCACTAAGCTGTTCCCATTTCAAGGAACATTACACTCAAGAGTTTCTCACACTTCAGCTCACTGGCTGTTCTGCCCCCAGCCTAACTGTCGTGGCCCTACCTGTGGTTTTGGCAGCTCATTCCAACCCCTGTCTCCTCCAGCCTATTGACTTCAAACACTCAGTCCTGGCCTGGGAATGGGGGAAGTCGGGATGCTCCTCTTTTTGCTATTTGTGCCCTGTGGTAGAAGGTAGCAATCCCGCGGTGACCACCCCTGCCCCTGACCTTGAACCTCATACACAACCAGTCATACGAGGCTCCATGCACGGGGCTGCTAACAATTGTCTTAGATCTCCTCATATTCAACAGATTATGAGTTCAGGACTCAGGTGCCTCAGACCCTCAGAGAAGGGGGTCACTGAGTTCTGTCCAGGGCATCAAAGGGGGAACAGGGTTAGTGCCATGTCCAAGGAGGAGAAGGACCTGGAGGCACAGGAGGTAAAGCAGGGTCACCACAGAATGAGTGTCTACTGTGCCCAGACTAGGTCACACACATCCCACGATCATCTCATTTGATCCTTACAATGACATCAGAACGGAATCGCTGTCCCCATTTTACAGGGCAGGAGACTGAAGCCCAGAGAAGTGACCTATCTAGGGTCCCACGGCTGATAAGCCTAAGAGCTGCAATTAGAACACAGCTCTGGGGAGTTCCCATCGTGGCGCAGTGGTTAATGAATCCGACTAGAAACCATGAGGTTGCGGGTTTGGTCCCTGGCCTTGCTCAGTGGGTTAACAATCCGGCGTTGCCGTGAGCTGTGGTGTAGGTTGCAGACGCGGCTCGGATCCAGCGTTGCTGTGGCTCTGGCGTAGGCCAGTGGCTACGGCTCCGATTGGACCCCTAGCCTGGGAACCTCCATATGCCGCGGGAGCGGCCCAAGAAACAGCAAAAAGACAAAAAGACAAAAAAAAAGAACACAGCTCTTAGGCTGTGTAAAAAAAATGAACAGCCCCTCCTTCTGGTCTGAGACCCCCCAGCCCTTTTCGGGCTGCAGCCCCTTCATGTAGACTGCTTTCCCTCAGCTCTAGACCACAGGGGCCAGACTTCTTTGTCAACACGCTTCTCAATGGCTGTGCAATCCTACAACCTTGTATTTTCCATACCAGTGCAGATATGCCACTTGACTTTCACTCTTTTCTTCAAGGTGAGTAACTAATGATAGTTAAATGACCACCTGCAAGTGCCTGGCACTGTGACAACATGAGGATTATGATGGTGAAAAAGGCAGGCCATGGAGTTCCCATTGTGGCTCAATGGTAATGAACCCGACTAGTACTGTGGACGCAGGTTTAACTCCTGCCCTTGCTCAGTGGGTTAAGCACCCAGCATTGCCGTGAGCTGTGGTGTAGGTTGCAGAGGCAGTTCAGATCCCATTGCTGTGGCTGTGGTGTAGGTCGGCAGCTACAGTTCCTATTCAACCCCTAGCCTGGGAACTCCCATATGTCATGGGTGCAGCCCCAAAAAGACAAAAAAAAAAAAAAAAAGGCAGGTCTGCCCTTGCCACCATACCACTTCCTGTCTGATGGTATAAAAAAACTATAAAGAAAGTATTGTATGATCAAGAATTCCAGTTTGGATGGAATTTAAGGAAACACAGGGTGTGACAGAAGCATTGAGGGGGGCATCCTCTCTCTTCTGGGGTATGGGAAGGTGGCCCTGGTTAGTGAGGTGGGATGGTGAGGTCCAGGGATTTCTGAATCAGACATTCTGGACACGTCACCATCCTGAGCCTTGGTTCCCTCATGATAAACTGGGGAGAATAAGAGAAACAACACTATGGGATTTAATGTGAGATTAGAGAAAATGGGTGGTACAAAGTGCTTACTTAGCACCCTGCCTGGCCCAGCAAGTGCTCAGTGCATGTTAGCTATTCTGTTGTTACTATCCCACAAGGAAGGAATATTTGAGCTTCAACTTGAAGGTAGAGTAGGAGTTTACTAGACAGAGAATGTGGGGGAGAGGTGGGTATGGGAGAGCATTCCAGCAGAGAACAGCACGTAGTGTTTCGCACCGGGCCTAGGACAGAGGCAGCTAATAAATACACAGAGGGAAGATGCTGGCTCATGGAATTACCTAAAAAATTCAAACCGATGCTTAGCATCCTTTTTAACTTCTTCGTCCAGTTTATTAGCAAGGAAATCCTCTCTGTCAACAACCAAGAACTCTGTTTCTTCCATACAGACCACGGTGGCCCTCCTCACTGAAGATGTTAGAAGGCCCATTTCCTGTTGGGTGGACAGGAGCAAAGGCATGTGAGAGGCCATCTCCAGCTTTCTGTCCACAGCCTTGAACACCTCTTCCTGGCTTCCACCTACTCCCGGAAATCTCTCATCCCCAGACTGCAGGTTCCCTGGCCCGTTCTGTGCCCATTCACTCACCTCTTCTGTGGGTCTACTCCTCTCCCTCTTAATCTGCTGCTTATGGAGAAAGAGGCCACAGACTTGACCAAAGCAGAGAGAAGTAGCTGCAAAGGCTTTGCTGAGGAGTTGCCACATCTCTAAGGGGTTACATAGGCAACATACTCCTTAAACATCACGGATGAGGTGGTCAGACTTGGACATCACAGGGTTTATCTCAGTTGGTGTCTGACAGGTAAGAGCTCTGGAACCCACAACAGGGCAATGGCTTATACTGAGTGAAGGCAGGACTGGGCCTGGCCTAGAGGTTCTAGCAGGAGTCCTGTCACACCCCTAATCCCAGCCAGGAAGACAGACCCCTCCCCCATGCTTACCCCAAAACAGTTGCCCTTTTGCAGCAACGTTGGGTGGGGGTCCAGGAAGGCACTGCTGCCATCCTCGTCCTCGGTCACTGCGACCATGCCCAGGTAGATAAAATAAAAACTCGTGCCCCTTTGGCCCTTCTTGACGATCACACGCCTACGACCAAACCTGGGAAAAGATCATAGCTGATTGATATGGTAGCAAGACAGAGCCTGGTCCACAGTGGCAGGAGATCTGGACTAGCTGTGCTCTTGCTCTGGAGTATGAAAGCACAGACTGGGACTAGAAGGGAACCTCAGAAGAGCCCAGCCCTAGCCCCATCAAACTTGACCTCTTCACTAACATTTATCCAGTTGCCCGTCTCCATTAGATTGAAGCTTCCAGAGAGCAGAGCCTTTGTTTGCTTAGAATGTAAGTAAATGCTCAATGAACAGTCATTGAATAAATGAATGAACAAATGCTGACAACAGTGGATGAGTAGCTAAATGATTAAGAGCACTGGCTTGAGAGTCAGACCAGAGTCTGAAACCTGGTTCTGCCCCTAGTTGTGTGACACTGGGCCTGCTTCATATCCCCATTCTGAACCACACTTTCTCTTGTCTGTAAAATGCAGATAAGCATGCCTAGAAAGAGAGGGATAAATGGTCTTATTATGTATGATTCCTAATAGCTCACTACTCAACTGGGAACCTTCAGAGCAGAGGTGCCCAAGTTCAAAGCAAACTAACAGTTCTTAAGCTCAGAGAAGGATAGTTTCTGTATTTCAAATGCAAGTTCAAATCTCACTTCTTTTAATATTTATTAATTTTATTCATTCATTCAATAAGTTAGACAAATACAAATTATGTCTATCAGATACAGTAATAAAGGACACAAATTCTGTTCTCAATATTATGGTTAAGTACAAAAAGCAAATAAAGTGATATTGTTGTTTGTTTTTTGTCTTTTAAAGGGCCGCACCCACGACATATGGAGGTTCCCAGGCTAGGAGTTCAACTGGAGCCAAAGCCACTGGCCTACAACACAGCCACAGCAACTCGGGATCCTAGCCTTGTCTTCGACCTACACCACAGCTCACTGCAACACCAGATCCTTAACCCACTGAGCAAGGGCAGGGATTGAATCTGCATCCTCATGTATACTAGTTGGGTTCGTTAACCACCACAGGAACTTCTTTTTTTTTTTTTTTTTTTGCAAATATAGTTTAAAAATGCTTTAAGAGGGAGTTCCTATTGTGGCTCAGTGGGTTAAGAACTCAACATAGTGTCTGTGAGGATATGGGTGCAATCTTAAGCCTCCCTCAATGGGTTAAGGATCTGGCATTGCCACAAGCTTCAGCACAGGTCACAGATGTGGCTCAGATCCGACATTGCTGTAACTGTGGCACAGACCTGCAGCTGTAGCTCTGATTCACCCCGTAGCCTGGGAACTTCCATATGCCACAGGTACAGCCATTAAAATAAAAAAAGAAGGAGCTCTCTTCCTGGCTCAGAGGTTAACGAACCCAACTAGGACCCATGAGGATGTGGGTTCGGTCCCTGGCCTTGCTCAGTGGGTTAAGGATCCGGCGTTGAAGAGAGCTGTGGTGCAGGTCACAGATGCAGCTTGGATCTGGCATTGGTGTGGCTATGATGTAGGCTGGCAGCTGCTCGACTCCTAGCCTAGGGATTTCCATATGCTATGGGTGTGGCCTTAAAATAAATAAATAAATAAATTTAATTAAATAATAAAAATGCTTTAAGAGAAGTAAAGCACAGGCTAGTTCAGAAGCACAGAGAAAGGGCACTTAACCCAGTTTACGAAGGCCAGAAAAGGTTCTAGGATGGCGGCTGAAGTCATCCAGGTGGACAGAGAAATGAAAGAGTGTCATAGGCAGAGACACCACCATGTCCAAAGGCAATGAAATGGCTGGAAGGCTGGCAACTTCAAAGAAATAACAGTAAGCTTCATCAACAGAAGAAAGCAGAGATGGCCCATTGACAATGACTAGATGGGAGAAGGCAGGCATATTCAGCCACGAAAAAAATAAGACTTTGGGGACAAAAGAACACAGGCCAGCCTTCATTCCAAGGTAGATTCTCAGAGACCATCTATTCAACCTACATTTTGGAGGTGAGGAAAGAGAGTCCTGGGGAGCCCAAGGCTTTCTGAAGGCCACATAGTGAGTCACACTTAAGTCAGCGCTAGAACCAAGTCTCCTACAGCAGATATCTATTATTTTCACTTCCCAGCAGCTGGTCACCCTTTTTCACCAACTGAGCCCTGGTTTTACTCTGGGAAAAACACCTTTTTCTTAACTCCTAGATGATCAGAACATCACTGACCCACTTGTGACTCAGCTAAGGTCAGTCTGGTTCAGAAAGAACTAATCCTAAGGCTTTGACTTGCCTGGCAAGAGTTTTCTCTCTTTCCCCAGGTTCTTAACCTGGAAAGCTGTAAGTTTGGAGCTGTGGTTTTAGCGGCCATGAGAGTCTCAGCCAGAGGCTCTTCTTTGCATTTGCATAAGCTGCCTTATGCAAATGAAGTATCAAGATTGGGAGAGAGACAGACACAAATAGTGGGTCCTGGTGACACTGAGCCCATGAATCCAGCTAAGCCTAAAGCTGGAGAACTATTTCAGGACTTTTCAGATAAAGGAGCACCAATGCATTCCCTTACGCTGGGTTTTCTGTCACTTCTGAGTGAAAGAATCCTATCTAATCTGCTAATTTCCAGTCCCAGAAATAATCAGCAACTAACAGAGGGTTTTAACAATCACCACTTCCTAATGCTAACAAAAAGCCCATAAAATCCATATTATCCTTCTCACTTCACTGATGAGGATACTAGTCTCAGAAAGGGAAAGTGGGAGTTCCCTTCATGGCTCAGCAGCTAACGAATCCAACTAGGATCCATGAGGATGTGGGTTCGATCCCTGGCCTCATTCAGTGGGTTAAGGATCCAGCATTGCCGTGAGCTGTGGTGTAGGTCACAGACATGGCTCGGATCCCGTGTTGCTGTAGCTGTGGTATTACGCTGGAAGCTGTAGCTCTGATTCAACCCCTAGCCTGGGAACCTCCATATGCTGCCACAGGTGCAGCCATAAAAAGCCAAAAAAAAAAAAAAAAAAAAAAAGAGAAAAGAAAAGAAAGAAAGAAAGAAAAAGGGGAAAGCAGCTTGCCAGAGGTCACTCCGGGTAGACCAGGCATTACATTCCAGAGCTCCTAGGCCTGTGATTTTTTTTTCTGTCTGCCATGAAATCCTACTTAAAAGAGCAGTGACTCTCTCTCTTTGGGCTGGAACAAAGCAGATGGTTCCTTCTGCCGGGAATGTCCCGTCTATACCTTGAAATCTACCTGTTCAAAAGCCACCTCTCCTGTGAAACTCCCTTGGCCAAGCCAGCTGGAAGGTTACCCCCTCCCCCCATCTTATTACCTGTGAAATGGACCCTGCATGAGTCATAAAGGGCCGTAATACATAGTTAGTTGTGATATGTCCTAGACTGTGACTTCGATAAAGTAAGATATGAAGGTACAAAACTATGGTGCACTTACATCTTAGATTTTCAAAACAGATCTTACTTCAAATATTCTGCTAGGCTGTCCTCCTTAGGCCACTGAGATGTCCTAGAAATAACTATCTCACATGCACTTCTTAGACTTCTCTAATACAAGGGATTTACATGGTCCTTTTTTGTGGCATGGACCAAATGACAATTTGGTGAAGACTTCACAGAACAATGTTTTAAATGTATAGAATCAAATACTGCAGAATTACAGTTAACGAAACCTCAAGTTTGTGATATGGCAATTTATGTGCCTCTTTATCAAGGCACTGAAAAACAAGATCTAGCAGCAGATCTAATAACTACCATAATTTCAAAGATGTGATAAATATAAATTATTTTTTGAGAAATTTGCAACAACTTGAATATGTAAAAATATCTGTAATTTCTTTTGGTTAAAAAAAATAAGTCAGAGCAGAGTTCACACTGTGGCTCAGCAGGTTAAGAACCCCGCTAGTATCCACGAGGATGCAGGCTGGTCTCTGGTCTCGATCAGTGGGTTAAGGATCAAGAATTACAGCAAGCTGCAGCACAGGTCACAGATGTGGCTCAGATTTGGCGTGGCTGTGGCTGTGGTATAGGCCAGCAGCTGTAGCTCTGATTCAACCCCTAGCCCAGGAACTTCCATATGCTACAGGTATGGCCCTAAAAAAAAAAAGAAAGAAAAATAAAATAAATAAATAAATAAAAATTTTAAAAGTCACAGGAATGACCAATACTAAAATGGTTACCTACATCCATGACTAAAGGAAATGATAAATTTCAGAGGTTAGTGAAAGTACAGATATGTTTTTCTCATCCAAGTTCACAGACCCTTGCCCTCATTGTTCTTATGTGGATACAGTACATCATCTATGACCCCTTCTGGCTTTTAGGGCCTGGATTTGAGTCTCAACTCTGCTACTTATTTTCTGGGTGACCTAGGATGAGTCATTCCCTCCTCTCTGAGTCTCAATTTCCTCATCTGAAAAATGAGAGAATTAGATTAGATCCTTTCCAAGGTTCCAGAAAGATCCTCTTCAGATTCAGTGGCTCCTCAAATGGATGAAATAAAATGTGCTACAGGAGTTCCCATCGTGGCACAGTGGAAATGAACCTGACTAGCATCCATGAGGATGAAGGTTCGATCCCTGGCCTTGTTCATTGGGTTAAGGATGCAGCATTGCCATGTGCTGTCGTGTAGGTCACAGACGTGGCTCAGATCTGGCATTGCTGGGGCTGTGGCATAGGCCAGCGGTTACAGCTCTGATTCAACCCCTAGCATGGGAACCTCCATATGCCATGGGCGCATCCCTAAAAAAAATAACAACAACAAAAAAATGTGCTGCAGTCATAACTGAGACCACAAAGGTGAAGTGATAGACAGTTTCTCATGGCTGACATCCCACAGAGGGGCTGGTGGACCTGCCAGAGCCCTTCTTGCCCAGCCCCACCCCTGCCCAGGGGCCAAGGGGTGTGCCCCTCACTGACCGTTCAAAGCGTATAACCTTGGCCAGAAGCAGCTGCAGGGGCTCTGAGTAGTTCCGGAAACTATCCAGAACCTGCAAGAGGCTACAGAGAGCCTGGATCTCCTGCTCTGTCCTCCAAGCGGGCTTCTTCTGCGCTATCTGAATGGCCCTTGGAGGGAAGTGACCCTGGGGAGAGAGAGCCAAAGTGACACAGAGGACCCAGCAGTTTCCCTCAGGGGCTAGCAGGCAACTCCCACTCTCCTGCTTTTACACTTTCCACTCCCCAAACAACAGGGGCTGACATGAGTGCCTACTGTGTGCCAGGCTTTGAGATAAGCATCTACACACACTGTCTCGTTGCATCTTTGCCCAAAGAAGTGAGGCACGATTATTATCCTATTTGACAAATGAAGACACTCAGAAAGGATTATAACCTAGATCTGCTACATGCCAAGGCCTGTATTCCTAACCACTGACCCTACTGCCCCTGCCGTTCATTGACTGGCCCCCAGTCAATAATGGGACTCCCTGGGCTCCAAGAGCCCCTCAATACATGCACACTGCAGTCAGGGGAGATCTCCCTGCCTCAGCCTGTACCTCAGCATGCTCAGGAGATGAAGGAACAAAGAGAACCCACAGAGACTCTTAGCTACAACTCACAAGCCAGAACTTATAGGGAGGCAGGAAGATCCTACCCATTTCCTCACACTCCTTCCTGAGCGGGAAATGGCACTGTGAGTTGCTAACAGCCCCCACTGGCTGCCCTTCACACTAAGGAAAAAATCTTAACTCCTACAACAGCCTAGGGGGCCCACACAGTCTGACTCTACTTCACTACCACCCTCCAACTTTACCTCCTGCCTCTCCCCTTCATTCTCTCATCTCTAGCCTTCTACCCATCTCTTGCATGTGCCAAGCTCACTTCTGTCTTTTCGTCTTCGCTTGGGCTGTTTCCTCCACCTAGAATGTTTTTCCCCCTGGATTTTCATATGGCCAAGGCTGCCTCCTCCTCCTCCTTATTCTGCTCTCAGCTCATATGGCAACACAACCTCAGGTAGTCCCTTCTGGATCATCTGAGCTAAAATACTAGGCAGCCTTCCCAGCCCTCTGTAAGCTCTGAATCATTTTCTTCAATACCTTCTGAAATGATCTTATTTCTTTTTGTTAATGTGTATATTATCTGTCAGTTCCCCACCGTGCCCCCCCAAACTGAGAACTGCACTGTCCAGGATGGCAGCCTGTAGCCACATGTGGCTATTTAAATTAAATTAGATAAAAAATAAGTCCCTCAGTCACACTAGCCACGAGTGCTCAATAGCTACATGTGTCTGTTGGCTGCTATAGTGGGTAATGCAGGCTACAAAACATCTCCATCGTCAGAGAAAGTTCAATTGGACAAATAAGTTATAGAATATAAGCCATCATATAAACAAGATAGAGGCCTCTTCTACCTTGTTTACCTCTCTAGAATAACATCTCACTTTAATGGACATTCAACAGAATAAATATTTATGAAGGGACTGAATGAATGCCAGCAGCCTTACATAACAGTAGTTATAGAAGCAAAAGGAAAGTGGGACATGATGCAGAATTCTGGACACCACAACAGATGTGAAGCCTTGCATATTCACTTGGAAAGGCAATATAGCTCAAACAATTAAAAGCACACAGGTGCGAAGTTCCCATTGTAGCTCAGCAGGTTACAAACCCAACTAGTACCCTTGAGGATTCAGGTTCCATTCCTGACCCAGCTCAGTGGGTTAAGGATCTGGTGTCACTGTAAGTTGTGGTATAGGTCACAGATGCAGCTTGGATCTGGCGTTGCTGTGGCTGTGGCATAGGCTGGCAGCTGCAGTTCCAATTTGACCCCCTACCCTGGGAACTTCCATATGCTGCAGGTGTGGGCCTAAAAAAAAAACCCATATAGGCTTTGGTGCCAGGGCTCTGAATTGAAACTTTGTCCTATTTCCTAGCTGTGTGCCTTGGCACAAATCACTCCTCCCTGAGCCCCAGCCTCCCTACCTGAAACTATACGTACAAACAGGAGAGTTAATATGTGTCAAGGGCTTACAATGTGCCTGGCACAGAGCAAGGGCTATATGGAAGTGATGGTCTTTTTTATGGTGAATCCAATCTTTCTCCTTTCTAATCCTCTCTTACTATCAATAACCCACTAGGATTTTTATCATAAGGTCTACTTATGGCAAAACTCAGATACCTCTGGCTTCTATGAACCAAACTTACTCTTTCGGCCCACTCAGGGCCCTGAGTCAGGAAATCTTTCTTACCATTCTCAACCCTTGAGATTCCCTCCCATGGAGTCCTACAGAACTGACAGTTTGTTCTTTAATGTCCTGGGTAAGTTTCATCACCTTAACTCCTAATTAGCTTCCTTAAGGACAGGTGTGAAAGGTACACAACCTAGCACAGTCATCCTCGTCCTCCAGTATCCACAGCGAGGGGAAGGATTGGTTCCAGGACCCCTGCCAACACCAGATCTATAGATGCTCAAGTCTCATAAAAAATGGTATATTTGAACACCCCCCCATACGTTAAATCACCTCTAGATTACTTATAATACCTAATGCAATGTAAATACTATGTAAAAAGTTGTAAATACAATGTAAATACTACATAAACAACTGCTGAGTGCAATTATTCAAGTTTGGATTTGTGGAAGTTTCTGGCATTTTTCTTTTCCAAATATTTTCTATCCATGGTTGGCTGAATCCACAGATATGGAACCTGCAGATACAGGGAGCCATCTGTATTCCCCACCACTAGACAGAGATCTAGGCCTGCCTCAGGAGTTCAAAAAATATCTGGAATGGAGAAAAGGGAATATTATTCAAACAGAGCCTGGGAGACTTGATCCTTGCCTGTTTCTCAAGCACCATTTCTCAATGCTGTCACCCTCACTCACTTCAGGCCAGACCGTCACTATGTTCCTTTAACATACAGGAAGGATAAATGAAACTAAGAAGGGTGGCTATGGGAGTTCCCATCGTGGCTCAGTGGTTAACAAACCTGACTAGCATCCATGAGGACATGAGTTTGATCCCTGGCCTTGCTCAGTGGGTTAAAGATCCAGCATTGTCGTGAGCTGTAGTGTAGGTCACAGATGCAGCTTGGATCTGGCCTTGCCATGGCTGTGGTGTTGGCTGGCAGCTACAGCTCCAATTGGTACCCCTAGCCTGGGAACCTCCATGTGCCGTGGGTGTGGCCCTAAAAAGACAAAAAGACAAAGAAAAAAAAAGGGCTGCTGTAAACCTACCACCCAAAATTAGCCATTAACATGTGGCATACTTGTTTCCTGCATTTTTCTTATGTATAAAGACAAAATATGAACATTTTTTCAAGTAAGACATAACTGGATTTTCCATTAAAAATCAGAACAATGTAGATAGTTAAATCCCCTTGTACAATGTCACCCCAATTCAGATCTGCTCTCCACCACTACAGTTAACCATTTATAATAATAAAATAAGTATATATATTATTATATACTTACACATGTGCCCAAATAATGCATATAGAATTGTTGTTGTTTTGTCCTTTTTGGGCCTCACCCACGGCATATGGAGGTTCCCAGGCTAGGAGTCAAATCGGAACTGCAGCTTCCAGCCTACAGCACAGCCACAGCAATGAGGGATCTGAGCAGCGTCTGTGACCTACACCACAGCTCATGGCAATACCAGATCCTTAACCCACTGAGCGAGGCCAGGGATTGAACCCATGTCCTCATGGGTCATAGTTGGGTTCATTACTGCTAGCCACTCGACAGGAACTCCAGAATTTTGTTTTTATTACATAAAGGTAAGACTGCTGACATCCTTTATGCAACCTGCTTTTTTTCACTCAATTTTTTAAACTATATTTTAGAAATGTCCCCATTGGAGTTCCCATCGTGGCTCAGTGGTTAACGAATCCAACAAGGAACCATGAGGTTGTGGGTTCGATCCCTGGCTTCACTCAGTGGGTTAAGGATTTGGCGTTGCCTCGAGCTGTGGTGTAGGTCACAGATGCGGCTCCGATCCCATGTTCCTATGGCTGTGGCGAAGGCCGGCAGCTACAGCTCCAATCAGACCCCTAGCCTGGGAACCTCCACATGCCACGAGTGGCCCTAGAAAAGGCAAAAAGACAAAAAAAAAAAGAAAGAAAGAAATGTCCCCATTGTTTCCAGTGTCTCAAAAATGCTAACATAAATGAGTCTTTGATTCTAAGCCTCTATAATTCTTAAAGTTCTTCTTGAGAAGTCTGGCATTAGTCGAGTCCTAATATGGACTCTACTGGTTTAGTTTTCAGTCACAATCCAAGTGTTGTCCTGAGAGACAGCTTTTATATGTACAAATGTGTTTGTGCGTGTGTTAGCTTGATTGAGATATAATTCACATGCCATCTGATTCAAATCAATTTTAGTGTTTTCACAGAGTTGTGCAACTACCACCACAATGCATTTTAGAACCTTTTCATCACCCTAAAAAAGGAACCCAGAACCTATTAAGCCACTCAAAGGACAGGTTTTTAAAACGGGTCTTTACTCTCCATCTCTGTGTTGCAGAGTCAGTTATAACTCATTCAAGAGGCAGAGAGTCCTTGCCTGTACGATGGGTTTTTCTTTCATGCTCTCTTCTCTCCCTCTACTGCAATGCATAGAAATGCCTTCGTCTCTAGAGTCCTGTGGCTCTGAGAGAGACTCCTAATTTCTCCTGTCTGAAGGGCAACACTTGAGTAACCTTCAATGCCCAATGTCAGACACTGGCTGGTCTTGAAAACTGAAAAAACAGAATTTGGATGGCTTCACTGTGCTTAATAAATAACAGAGCATGAGAAATTAGATTATGTCCAGGGGAGGCAGGCAACAGAAGCCACAACTTCGTTCCCAGGGAGGAGGGGGAGCAAGGTGGCACAGGTGGTGCTAATACCAGTTATAAAGCTCTATTCTCCCTGCCTTTCCTGAGAGACAAACCAGCATGGCTGTTTCAGGCTGGGGTCGGGTCAGGCCTACATTGGTGAGAACTTCAGATTTTGCTATAAACAGATAAGCCCCTTTAAAATTTAAGTGAAATTTTTTTTTTTTTTTTGGTCTTTTTAGGGCCTCACTTGTGCTATATGGAAATTGCCAGCCTAGGGGTTGAATTGGAGCTGTAGCCACTGGCCTACACCACAGCCACTGCAACACAGGATCTGAGCCTCGTCTGCAACCCACACCACAGTCACAGCAACACTGGATCCTTAACCCACTTGAACCCCTGTCCTCATGGTTACTAGTCAGATTTGCTTCTGCTGAACCACGACAGGAACTCATGAAATTTTTATTTTATTTTATTTTATCTTGCTTTTTAGGGCCACAGGTGCAGCATATGGAAGTTCCCAGGCTAGGGGTCGAATCAGAGCTGTAGCTGCTGGCCTACACCACAGCCACAGCAGCACCAGAACCAAGCCACATCTGTAACCTACACCACAGCTCACGGCAACATTGGATCCTTAACACACTGAGCAAGGCCAGGGATTGAACACAAATCCTCATGGATCCTAATCGTTAGCACTGAGCCACAACGGGAACTCCTGAAATTTTAAATTTTAATATCCAGGATTTGGCAGAGATAAGCCAGGAAGATAATTCTTGAAATTCAGAGAACAAATCATACAGTCTATTCCCTTCTCAGAATGGCCACCAGAGTCCAGGTGGGGGACAGATATGCCTGCATCTCTCAGGAAGTTTAGAGCAAACTGTGCTAATTCACACACAAGCTAGGGCTTTTCCCACTACCCTGATTATTTCTGAAGTGTCTGGGGCTCTCACATCCTCTGCTTTGCCTTCCACTGTTTTCCCATTGGTCCAAGCACAGGGAGATCACCCTTGCTGATTGTGCTCAGCTATGAAGCAACAATGGGTTCCAGGGGGCTTGCAACCTTGGAATGCCAGAACTGAAAGGGATAACTCAGTTCAGCTGTTTTATAGATGAGGAAACTAGCTCAGGGTGGCCAGCTCTCCTGATACCCAGCCCAGTGCTTCTTTCAGGCTAAGATTCAGGAAAAAAAAAAAAAAAAAAATTCCCAGGAATTTCCATGTGGCTCAGCAAGTTCAGGAGCCAGTGTTGTCACTACTGTGGCTTGGGTTGCTGCTGTGGTGCAGGTTTGATCCCTGGCCCAAGAACTTCTGCAAGCCTCTGGTGTGGCCAAAACAAACAAACAAAAAATTCCCAGCAGCAAGGACAGGGCTTTCTATACATACCGACTCTGCAACGAAGTCCATGGTATCAAATGTGATTCGACCTTGCTTCCTTTCCTGGGGGAAAAAAAAGGGAAACAGGAGTTGCAGAGAGGAAGGAGAATCAGCAAGACTGCTTCTAGAATGCTGCATTGAAACCAGAAGTGCCTACCTGGACCTCCACGGTAGGCAGGAAGTCTTGGGAAACCTCCTACCAACTGGGCCTCTTATGTCCACCTATGTTCAAAAGGCCCAACTCCACACAAGACTTGAGCCCAGCGCTGACAATGTATTATTATGGAGGCAGAGAGAGACGGGAGTGGGGAAAGGGAAAGGAGGATAGAGAGGAAGGATGGACAGAGAAAAGGAAGAGGGAAAAGGAGAAAAAAAGGCAGGGGTGTAAAGATGTGAAAAAACAAAACAAAACAGAAAGGAGGGATAAAATGGAAGGAACAAATGAAGCTGACCTTAATTAAGTGCCTATAAGGAGCCAGACTTGGCTGATCTTACTCCATGTCATCATCAGAACAAAGCAGGTATCTTAAGCAGCCTCATTTAGGGCTTGAAGCGGGTGAAGGAAATTGCCCAAGGATCACACAGTGAGTCAGTGGTAAAGGACTTCTTCCTTGGGTAAAGGACAGCCAGGAAGAAGAGGTGTAGGGAGACTTAGAGATGAACTAATCCAGCCTTATTTCCTAAACAGATGCAGAGAGGATGTGGAAAGAATAAAGGGGTAGAGAGAGAGGGAAAAGATGTTTAGGGGGAAGTAGAGGGGAGGAAAGGGAGAGACAAGGCCCTGGCCACTGTCCTGGGCCAAACCAGGACCCCCCCATTCATCTCTCTGGGCACACCTCATGTCCTGCCCCAGAGCCCACTTGGATCCCTGTCCTCTCCCTCCATTTATAGGTACTTCTCAGGGAGACTGATGAAAGAAAGATGTGGTGTTCACAGAGATCCGGACTCCACTGAAAACCAATCTATAGCTCCGTCTGCCTGACATCACACTCCAGCCCCCTGGTTTTCTGCCCGGAAGCCACATGACCCCCATACGTTGTCCCCAAGAGGCTTCTGCTCTGTTCGAGGCCATCCTGACTGCAATGTTGTTAGGTTTAGCCTCACTCCCCCCTGATGACAAGTGTGGCTCTAGTCTTCAGTTTCCACCGCCCAGGCACCAGCCCAAGTCTCTTGGTAACCAAAGGCTGCTGGTCTCCAAGGCCCTTTACTTCACCACCACATGACACCCTGAATCAGAAAGTTCTTCTTCCTGAGGTTACAATGCTCCTATTTTATATATATTTTTTTGTCTTTTGTCTTTCCAGGGCCGCACCCGGAGCATATGGAGGTTCCTGGGCTAGGGGTCTAATTGGAGCTGTAGCCACTGGCCTACACCACAGCCACAGCCACACGGGATCCAAGGTGTGTCTGCGAACTACACCACAGTTCATGGCAACTCCGGATCCTTAACCCACTGAGCAAGGGCAGGGATTGAACCCGTGTCTTCATGGTTGCTAGTTAGGTTCGTTAACCACTGAGCCACAATGGGAACTCCTACAATGCTCCTATTCCATCCCTTCTCATCTCATGACCCAACAACATGACTTAATGTGGCTGCAGACTTGTTCGGTTTGGCCAGCACAGTGCCTTTGAAACATGAATTTGAATGTCCTTTTTTTTTTTTTTTCTTTTTATGGCTTCACCTACAACATATGGAAGTTCCTGGGCCAGGGACTGAATCCAAGCTGCAGCTGCCACCTACACTGCAGCTGGGGCAATGCTGGATCCTTTAACTCACTGTGCCAAGCCAGGGATGGAACCCGCACCTCCAGAGCAACCCAAGCTGTTGCAGTCAGATTCTTAACCCACTGTGCCATAGTGGGAACTCCTCGAATGTCTTTAGATGGGGTGAGCCGTTCCTCTCCAGCTGCCGCTCAGGTGGCTACTTCCTGCTACATCTTAAACTCAGCCACATACACACACAGTTACATTACCTGTGGGCCCCTTAGAAATCAATCTCAGACATCTTCCTTTCCCCTGTCACCACCCCTCCATATCCCTCTCCTTGAGTGTTGGCCTTATAAACCATTCTGGGAAATAGCTTGGAGTGAGTTGCTAGATACAATAGGGCTGGATCTGGTCACTCTTGGGATAACAGGAATATGTGCAGGTTTTGTCCAGATATTTACTGGGGAAACTTTGGAGTCTTGGATAGTAATGAAGACACTGGGGAACCCAGAACAAGTTAACAGAATGGTGATCAACTTGTCTGAGCCAAAAATGGGCTCATGATCTACCACTGGAATAAGATATTTGAAATTGGGACTTTCTAGAAAACCTAGAAAGCATGGTCATCAGAGTGGTCTACAAATGTCCCCTTCTTATCTAGGTGGGGGACAGGAAAAAAGGCAGAGTAGATGAACATTTTGGTGGGAATTCAGGAAATCCTGACTCTATTTTGACTCCTTGATTTCTGTCTGTTCTGATCACCCTTAGAATGGAGATCGTCTCTCCCCCACTCCTGATGTTTCTTTCCACGTGGAGGGATAATACTAACAGAGCACTACTGGCTCCTCTTTCTCATTGAGTAATGTAAACTCCTTGGTGAATGTGGAAGGAGAAACTGGGCATGATCATCCCCTATCCTTCCCTCCAAGTCCACATTCTGCTCTCTGCCCTTCTCTGCTCTGAGTGTGGGACAGGGGGCCCTGCCACTGAAGTGAGGCCTGCCTTGGTCCAGCACTGCCTTGACTGGGGTCATCAGGAAGGCTGCCCAATTCTCAGGTGTAGTATTAGGTACCTTCTTGCTTGATGATACCAGTCACCTCCTCCAGTATAAGTCTCATCATTAATAAAAGGGACAATTTTTATTACAAAGGGTCTCCCATCTGCTCTACCCTTTTTCTTCTCTCTTAGTTGATTCAGAACTTGGGCTGGGAAGTATGGTGCTATTAATTGGACACTTTTAAACCCTCGTAAACCTGCTAAGCCCAAGAGCTTACATCCCAGAAAGAGAAGATAGGGTGCTTTCTGTGAGCAGTCTCAATGATCTGATATTCCCGAAATCCCCGGAGGCCTTGGCGGAACATTTTACACACTCGGTTCATCATAATGATACCCATGGTAAGCTGGTACAGCCCCTGTGGAAACAAAACAAGCCAGATCAGTGGAAAACATCTGTTTTCAACAGTCAACATCAGGCTGGATAGTGCTGAACAAGGTGAAATGTAATAGGATTAAAAGCAGGGGTGCTGCTAGAACCATAGTTACATCTTCAGGAAGATTCCAGGCCTGTTGAAGTCATGTTGGTAGCCTGAAATTGACCATATTGGGAGTATTTATGCTACAGAAACTGGCAACTGCTACAAATGGGGGAATCTCCCTCCCCAGGAGCCAGCTATTAAAGCATCACCAGCACAACTCTTTCACTGCAGTCCAGAAAAAGAGTGTGCACAAGTAACAGCAGTCAGGAGTTCCCATCATGGTGCAATGGAAACAAATCCAACTAGGAGCCATGAGGTTGCAGGTTCAATCCCTGGCCTCACTTAGTAGGTTAAGGATCCAGTGTTGCTGTGAGCTGTGGGGTAGGTCGAAGTCGCAGCTTGGATCTGGCGTTGCTGTGGCTGTGGCGTAGGCCAGCAGCTACAGATCTGATTAGACCCCTAGCCTGGGAACCTCCATATGCTTTGGGTGTGGCCCTAAAAAGACAAGTAATGGCAGGCAGTGAAGAGTGATGTGAAGAGCCTGAATTTCAGAAACAGATGGATCTGAAGGAAGGACAGTCAGAGAAGATGCAACACTGCTGGCTTTGGAGGCAGAGGAAGGGCCATGACCCAAGGAATATGGGTGGTCTCTAGAAGAGAGAAAGCCAAGGAGATGAGTTCTTCCCTTCACCCCTGAGAAAGTAACATAGCCCTGCTAACACCTGGATTTTAACCCATGACAGACTTCCATCCTATAGAAGATAATAAATGTGTATTGTTTTAAGTTGTTTAGTTGTGGTACAGCAGCCAAAAGAAAACTAATGTAACACCTAATCCAAGATAGGTCATGCTATCTTTCCCCTGGGAATCAGGAATTGGAACTGAAAACAGTATCAGCCTCTCCATTCCAGTATGAATTGAGGAATAAGGGCAGGCATCCTCTACCTCCTAGGTAAATACAGGGGACAGGGAAACAAGTTCAACAACAAGAGATAAATCTGGAATGTAAAACAATCTGCAAGTTAACTAATCCAGTTTCTTCAAAAGTCAATTTCACAGGAAAAAAGCAAAGTGTGAGGGCTGTTCCAGATTAATACTCAAGAGACATACAAACAAATGCAAAATACAAAGCTTGATTGGCTCCCGATTCATAATAACAAGCTGTAAAAGACATTTTAGGGACAAAGAAAGAAACATTCTACATACAGCAGAGTTACAGGACTGAACATGGCACTAAAACTGCGTGTATCAATGCAGGTAAAGGTCACACATAAATTTTGAGTGGAAAAAGGTTGAAATGAGATGCCATTTATGATTATCATTTAAAAAAATGTTCCACATACTGCAGTTGCTTATAAATATATGCAAACGTAATAAAAAATTTTAAATATAGATTGGAAGGGTACACATCAATCTCAGGAAAGAGGTTGCCAGTGAGGAGAAAGGGAGATGGTGAGGCACTTTACTTAAAACTGTTTTATACATATATACTTTTTGTTGTTGTTGTTGTTGTTTTTAGGGCCATCCCTGCGGCATATGGAAGTTCCCAGGCTGGAATTAAATTGGAGCTACTGCTGCCAGCCTATGCCACAGTCACAGCAATGAGGGATCCGAGCCACGTCTGTGACCCGCACCACAGCTCACGGCAATGCCGGATCCTTAAGCCACTGAGCAAGGCCAGGGATCGAACCCGAAACCTCATGGTTTCTAGTTGGAATTGTTTCCACTGTGCCGCAACAGGGAGCTCTGACTTATAACTGTAATATTTTCTTTTAAAATTATATATCTTAAAGGAAATATGGGGAAAGCTTTATTAATAAAACTAATATTTACTGACTACAATTTGCCATTCTCAGACACTACTCTAAGCCCATTATCTGTACTGACATTTAATCTTCAAAAATAAATTGAGAGTTCCCATCATAGCCCAGTGGAAACGAATCTGACTAGCATCCATGAGGAGGCAAGTTCAATCCCTGGCCTTGTTCAGTGGGTTAAGGATCCGGCGTTGCCATGAGCTGTGGTGTAGATTGCAGATGAGGCTCAGGTCTGACATTGCTGTGGCTGTGGAGCAGGCCAGCGGTTACAGCTCCGATTCAACCTCTAGCCTGGGAACCTCTGTATGCCTCAAGGGTGGCCTTAAAAAGCACACACACACACACACAAACAACAACCACAGGCACAGTGGAAACAAATCCAACTAGGAACCATGAGGTTTTGGGTTCGATCCCTGGCCTTGCTCAGTGGGTTAAGGATCTGGCATTGCTGTGAGCTGTGCTGTAGGTCGCAGACGCGGCTCGGATCTGGCATTGCTGTGGCTGTGGTGTAAGCTGGCAGCTGTAGCTCCAATTAGACCCCTAGCCTGGGAACCTCCATATGCCACGGGTTCGGCCCTAAAAAGACGAAAGACAAAAACAACAACAACAAAATAAACAAAAAACAATAAATTGATGCAGTAGGTACTGTTATCATCACCCTTTATAGAAACGGACAGTAGCAAATCAAATAACTTGCCTAATACTAATATTAGTCACATGACTAACAGGTGACAAGGATTTGAACCCAGGAAGCCTGGCTCCAGGCACCATAAGTTTAACCTATTACTCTACCCTGATGCCAGGTGTTATTCTCTGAATCTCCTAACAGCAAGAAGGGTGATTAAAGAGTCGTTCTCAGGGGCTCAGAGTGTAGCCAGTGCCAAGAGCAGAGTAGGCTACAGGGCAGGGGTCAGAATTCAGTCTTTCTGAAGCCTGATCTGGAATTCTTTCCTTTGTGACTCCAAAAGGTACAGGGTGGCCATGTTTATCCAAGGCCTTTTCCTACTGCTGACTCCCCCTTCCTCAAAATACCTGTCTGTGCAAACCTTCACTCTTTCCTCCCAGGCCCTTGGCACTCCTCACCAATTCCTTCTTCAGGATCTGCAAGGAGTGGGACACCATATATCTCCTCATGGTCCCTGAACTGGCAAATGGCACAACAGCCCCTTTTCCTTTCAAGAGCAGGACCACTAATCTTTGCCCAAGAATCTAGTAATATTAGAAACAAAGTTTCCCTCAGTGGCAAGGTTAAGGGTTCCTCTGTTCCTCCCACCCTACCAACAGTGGCTGGAAGCCTTGTTCTGAAAAATCTCATTCTCAGAATCTCCTTATGTCATACTGGAAGATTCTGGAAGGAAGAGGGGGAAGTGGGAAGTACTGGACTCTGGGAATCTAACATTTAGTAAGCACTCATTGGCATTATCTTAGTTAATCTTCACAATTATTACAAGGTGAGGGACATCACACCCATTCCTGACATAAGGCTGAGGTTCAAAGTAGTTAAATGACTGCCAGAGTCACATGGCCATCTTCAAGAAAGTAGGAGGCTTCTGGGCTAGAGGCAGGGGCATCCAAAACCTCAGCCTGGGGACCACTCAGGCTTAGAAATTGGAGACCCTGGAGTGTAGGTGCATGGCATGACCCTACAAACCTTGTTAAAATCAGCAAATCGGGAATGCTCAGCAAATTGGAAGTTGTCAACTAAATGGTGTATCAAATCTTAAAAGGGGAGTTCCCGTCGTGGTGCAGTGGTTAACGAATCCGACTAGGAACCATGAGGTTGTGGGTTCGGTCCCTGCCCTTGCTTAGTGGGTTAACGATCGGGCATTGCCGTGAGCTGTGGTGTAGGTTGCAGACTCGGCTCGGATCCCGCGTTGCTGTGGCTCTGGCGTAGGCCAGTGGCTACAGCTCCGATTCAACCCCTAGCCTGGGAACCTCCACATGCCGCGGGAGCGGCCCAAGAAATAGCAACAACAACAACAACAAAAAGACAAAAAGACAAAAAAAAAATCTTAAAAGGAACTTGGTGACCAGAACTCAATAACTCTGAGGTGGGAATTCCTGTTGTGGGGCAGCTGAAACAAATCTGACTAGTATCCATGAGGATGTGGGTTCGATCCCTGGCCTCCCTCAGTGGGTCAGGGATCCGGCACTGCCACAAGCTGTGGTGTTGGTTGCAAAGGCAGCTCGGATCCCACACTGATGTGGCTGTGGCTGTCAGCTGTAGCTCCAATTAGACCCCTCGCCTGGGAACTTCCATATGCTGCAAGTGAGGCCCTAAAAAGCAAAAACAAAAACAAAAAAACTCTGAGGTCACTCCATTTAAAGGGGAGTTACAGTAAAAATAATAATAATAATAATAATAATAATAATAATAATAATAACACCAGAAAGGTAGGAGGAGGAGGCAGGGGATAAGGAAAACAAATGTTAGATAAAAGGCATGCACCAGAAAAAAAAATTAACATGAAACAGATGATAATCATGAACAACAAAGGACTCAAAGGGCTTAATGAATTTTAAAGCAACAGATCAAAGTAAAGATGCCAGAGTTCAAAGAAGAGATGATGAAATAACTGGAGGGGATGGCACTGGCAAAGCTCAGGAAAGGAAGTATTCTTTAAAAAACCACCTCACAAGGGAAGGTCATTTGAGCAACATCAAAAAGGAAGCAAGCCTTGCTGAATATAGAGGACAGGACTGCAAAAATCGAGTGAAGGAATTGGAAATGAACAATGATAAGGAAACCAAGAAAAATAAAGCTAACAAGTATGGAGACACGGAGGGAGAGAAAGCAGGACAGTTGAGATCTTTTTCAGAGAGAAAACTTCACTGATTTTTTTTTTTTTTTTTGGCTATGCCCATAGCATGCAGAGGTTCCCAAACCCAAGCCCTGAGCCCTGAGTGACAATGCTGGATCCTTAACCCACTGAGCTACCAGGGAACCCCAATAACTGTAAACCTTAAGATAGCTCTTAAATCTGATAAACCAAGCATATTTACAGCTATAAAGGGAATTAATGATAATAATTAAAACTGGATAGGAAGGGTGAAGAAAAATGGAGGTATGACAACTACTCTTTTCTGACTTTTGTACTATCAGTTTTTAGGTAATAAAACAAAGTCAGTGCAGTATAATAAGGAACAAGGAGCTAACAGGTAGAGTACCACAGTAAAAACAGATTCACTGAAAATGGGAACCAGAAAGGTTGCAACTGAATAGGAATCAGTGAAAGGAGAAAAAAGCAAAAAGATTATGAAGTATCTAGGCTCCTGAATTACATTGGCTTATCAAAAATGAGAATGGCTAATAATAAGAGTTAATTACAAACATAATTATATACATAGGTTAGATTAAGCACCCTAGACTAGTTATCTTCTCCAGCTTATCAAAATATCAAAAGATAAAATAGACCTTCATCCCAAGATCAAACATATATGATGAAAAAAGGTCATCAAAAAGAAGTTAATAGTCAGTAGAGAGATCAGAGCAAGACTCTTAGACTTCCTAATAAAATTTTAAACACACACACACAAATGGAACATCCTGGGAACTTTTTATCCAAAACACTCCATTAGCTGATGAGGCTTCCTCTTTATAGCTGGCCACCTGGAATGATGTATGTAGTAGCATGTGGTATATGGAAGTGAAATTACAGGATTACTAAATCTGTTGAAAATCTGAATTTCTTGGAGTTCCCATTTGTGGCTCCGCAGTAACAAACCCAACTAGTATCCATGAGGATGTGAGTCCAATCCCTGGCCCCACAGGATCCAGCATTACCATGAGCTTTGGTGTACATCAGATCTGGTGTTTCTATGGCTGTGGTGCAGGCCAGCAGCTGCAGCTCTGATTCGACCCCTAGCCTGGGAACTTCCATGTGCTGCAGATGTGGCCCTTAAAAAAAAAAAGAAAGAAAGAAAATCTGAATTTCTTGTCCACTGGTAACTTATCTTAAAAATTTCTATTTAACATCTCACATTAATAAAAAATAAAGCAGGATTTCCCAGGTGGTGCAGTGGGTTGAGGATCCAGTAGTTGTCACTGCTGTCTCAGGTCTCTGCTGTGGCATGGGTTCAATCCCTGGCCCTGGACTTTTTGAATGCCATGGACACAGCCAAATAAATAAATAAATAAATATTTTTAAAAAATCTTAAATGCAAAATAACAAGCGTTGTCAAGTATGAGGAGAAATTGGAACATTTGTGCATTGTCGGTAGGGATGTAAAATGATGGAGCTGCTATGTTAAATATAAGGTGGTTCCTCAAAAGATTAAATATAGAATTACCATATAATCCAGCAGACAGGGTAGGGGGATCCCTGGGGAAAGGCAACCAGGCATGGCTTTCTTGACATAAGAGAAACCATTTTCGGCCGAAGCCATTTTGTGATCTAAATATGGCCACAAGGCTTGTCCTTGAACAGGTCTTGCAATTAATGATCTTAAGGGAACAAAAGAAGGCAGAAACATTGCCTGTTATCAGGCAAGAGAAGTAACAATAGCAAAGATAATACAGCAGTGGTTATGACTCCCTTTTTCTGTCTCAATGGTAAAGATTAGCCTGAAATGTTCTACCACTATATTAACTGGAACCTAAGAGATGACAATGTTGACCTTTTCTGACCCTCATGACTTCAACCAACTACAGCTGTTGACTGCTCAAGCCCTTTCATTAATATGCAGTATGCAGAGCTCAAAACTTCTCCAGTTTTACTGTTTGGCTTAGTTATATCTTTTGGCTCAATATCTACCAAGCGGCAAACCCAGTTTTTCAGGTTAACAAGTATATACTCAAAGGAATTAATAGCAAGGACTCAAAGAGATGTCTGCACACCAATGTTCACGGCAGCTTTATAAACAACAGTCAAAAGGGAGAAACAATCCAAATGTCCATTGACAAATTAATAGATAAAATGTGCTTATATATACAATGGTATATTAGCCTTAAAAAGGAAGGAAATTCTTAGACAGGCTACAATGTGGATGAACCTTGAAGATACTATGTGAAATAAGACACAAAAGGACAAATATTGTATGAATGACTTACATGAGGTACCTACAGGAGTCAAATTCATAGAGACAGTAGAATGATGGTCACCAGGAACTGAGAGGAGAGGGGAATAGGGGGTCATTGTTTAAGGGGTTCAGGGTTTCAGCTGGAGAAATGCGCTGGAGATGAATGGTAGTGACAATCACGGGACAATGTGAATGTACTTAGTGTCACCAAACCGTATACTTAAAGATGGCTAAAATAGTAAATTTATGTTTTGTATATTTTGCCATAATTTTTTAAGTTATAAATGAAGTATGTTTGGCATTCCCATTGTAGCGCAGTGGAAACAAATCCAACTAGTATCCATGAGGATGCAGGTGTGATCCCTGGCCTTGCTCAGTAGATTGGGGATCTGGTGTTGTTGTGAGCCGTGGTGTAGGTCACAGACTTGGCTCAGATCTGGCATTGCTGTGGCTGTGGTGTAGGCCAGAAGCTGTAGCTCCAATTAGACAGCAGCCTGGGAACTTCCATATGCTGCTGGTGTGGCCCCCAAAACAAACAAACAAAACAAACAGAAAAGTATACTTCCCTTCCCCCACTCTTCCTGAATGATTCTGGTGAGGCCAGGCATGGTAGGCATCTGCCTGAAGTGGAGGGAGGCTGTGGTGGGCTCACACAAGGTGTTGGAGCCCTGAGTGAGCAAGGTGAGGAGGTGGGGGTGGGGTGGGAACATGGGAGTGGAGGTTGGTGTGGGAATGAGGGGCAGAGCAACAACAGGAGATTGGTTACATTTAGGAGGACTGGTCAAAGAAGATCATGAGAAGCAGGTTTCTCCCTATCAAAGAAGGGAATTAAATGTATGGAAAGAGAGAAAACTATAGAGTAAATCCTGTGCTGTTGGACTGGAGTTGAAGGTGTTGGTATGAATTCATGGATTTCAAAAGATATGGATAGATGCAGAAACACACAGATATAAATGTATGTGTATATACTACACACACACACACACACACACACATTCACAGTGACTATCCAGAGTGCAATGGACAAACCCAGTGCCCAAATCTTGGTTTCTAAATACCATTCTTCACTAAAAGAACAAGGGTTTCTTGGAGAAATGGTTGATTCCTAAGCTGAGACACAGAAGGTACAAGAGCCTAAAAAGTAAGGAAATACTCGGAAAACAACAGAGATGTGTTAAAAGGACCTGAAGGGACTCCCACTAGCCAAATCAGAGATAATCTGAGCATCAGAATAAATAACGAATTGCAGTGGCACCCAAGATGGAGCAATCCCATTGCAGTCGCTCTCCCCTATTCATTACACCTATAAATTCTGGACAAAATACAAATAGCAACTCACTTGAGATTCTGAAAAGCAAATAATGCCAAGTGGGTTTTGAGCAAAGGGTAGTAAAAACTTGAATAAACAACCCCAGTGGGGCTGAGTTTCCTGGATTAATGAAGGATAAGTTGCTAAACAAAAATCAATTGTGTTTTTACATACTGTCAAACAATTAAAAATTTAAAAAAATGTTAAACAATACCATTGCTAGTAACACAAAAACATGAAATATTTAAGTATAACAAAATTTGTGCAGGTTCTGTACACTCAAAACTATAAAACATTGATGTAAGAAGCTGAAGAACATCTAAATAAAGCCAGACCTGGTACCAGTTCTTTTACATATATTCCCTCATTGACTCTTCAGAACCATTCTGTGTGGTTGTTATTATTCCCAGGCTTAGAAAGAGTACACAACTTACTGAAGGCCCATATTATAAAATAATTCATAGCAGCTTTATTTCTGATAGCCCCAAGTTGGAAATAACTCAAATGTCCCTCATGGGTGATTGGTTAAACACACAAAAGTACATCTATACCATGAATTATGACTCAGCAATAAAAATGAACAAACTGGAGTTCCCATCGTGGCTCAGTGGTTAACGAATCTGACTAGGAACCATGAGGTTGCTGGTTCAATCCCTGGCCTTACTCAGTGGGTTAAGGATCTGGCGTTGCCATGAGCTGTGGTGCAGGTTGCAGACATGGCTCAGATCCTGTGTTGCTATGGTTCTCGTGAAGGCCGGCAGCTATAGCTCTGATTCGACCCCTAGCCTCGGAACCTCCATATGCCACGAGTGCAGCCCTAGAAAATACAAAAAAAAAAAAAAAAAAAAAAGAACAAACTGGTGACACACACAACAACCTAGATGAATCTCCAGGGAATTTTTCTTAGTAAAAAAGGCCAATTACCAAAAATTACTACTGCATGATTTCATTCATATAATATTTTTGAAATGACAAAATTATAGAGATGGAGAACAGGTTAGTGTTACCTGAGGTTAGGGATGGGGGTAGGGGAGAGGAATGGGTGTAAATATAAAGCAGCAGCACAACGGATCTTTGTGGTGACCAAACATTTTGGGATATTGATGGTTGTACGAATCTAAGCCTGACAAAACTGCAGAGGCTGACATACACACATAAATGACAGCATATTAAACTGGTGAAATCTGAGTAAACACTGTGGATTAGATCAGTGTCCATTTCCTGATTCTGATATTGTACTAGTTATGCAAGATGTTACCACTGCTGTAGTGAAGTGTGCATGAGACCTCTCTGCATTCTTTTTTTTTTTTTTTTTTTGCTATTTCTTGGGCCGCTCCCGTGGCATATGGAGGTTCCCAGGCTAGGGGTCAAATCAGAGCTGTAGCCATCAGCCTACGCCAGAGCCACAGCAACGCGGGATCCGAGCCGAGTCTGCAACCTACACCACAGCTCACAGCAACGCCGGATCGTTAACCCACTGAGCAAGGACAGGGACCGAACCCGCAACCTCATGGTTCCTAGTTGGATTCGTTAACCACTGCGCCACAACGGGAACTCCCCTCTCTGCATTCTTTTTGCAATTTTCTATGAATCTATAATTATTTCCAAATAAAAAGCTTTTCTAACAAAAGGATCCAGGCTTCTGTTCCACAACTCCCAACAGTGTGCCATCAAAAGACACTGAGAGTCTGGAAATCATCTTAGAGCTCCTGTTTCACAAAGATGGTATGCAATCCACCACCAGTCCTCTTTAACCAATATGTACTGAGTGTCAGGTGGGAATCAGGCCTTGTGTTGGAAGCTAAGTGATACGATTTATGATCCATTCCCAGGTGAGCATCCAACCTATTGGGAATAAAAATGCCTAACGTGTTAAGTGCATTGGACTAGGAGTCAAAAGAATTCTGTCCTTCTGGAAACACTTACTAGGCTTTTGATTTTGGACCAATCCTTTGCCTCTTGGTATCTTGACTTCTTAACCTGCAAAATCAGGAGAATGAAATACATATAAATATACACATTTTAAACTTAACCTCAGCCCACTGGGTGGGTTCAAGGCTCTGAAATTATATGCAGAAGTATGTTAGTGCATCCTTCTTCTAGTAAGAGGTATTATAACTTTAAAAAAATAGATTTGGGGAGTTTATTGACCCAGAGAGTTTAGAATAACTGAATGTGATTTTTGGATTTAATCTCTAAGGTCCCTTCCATTCTAACATTCCACACCTTCTAGTAGCTCTCTAAGATCTACTAGAAGATCTCTAAAATCTTCAAATACATCTGTAAGATCTCTCCTTCCACCTCTGATATTCTGTGATTCCAACAGGGATAGAAAAAATGGGCTAAAATCAGCTATAATGGAAAAAATAAAAATCATTAATAACAAATACATAAATAAATGAAAACAGGGAAAAAAAGAAATGGGCTAGAGCTCTAACAATCATGATTCCCAGTAACACAAGAGTTCATTCCCTTCTGCAAGACAAAAAGGATTCAATTTTTCAACATGCAATTCTAGGCTCTTTATGATTTACCCTCTAACTGACCTTCCAACTTCAGTCAACTCTCATTCCTTCCCCAGACCCCAGCCACTCCCGTGTCCATCCTGCAATTTCCACAAAGCTTTGCCCCCATTCAGTCTATGCCTTGGTGCCCGCAGTGCCTTCTACCTGGAATGTCCCTAACTCAAACCTTCTTCTTCTTGAGTCAAGGCTTAAGGTCCTCTCCTCAGTGAAGACTTCCAGGACCCCTCATCCTTGCAGCAGGGTTTGGTGTGCTCCCTTAGCCCTGGATACCGACTGCCTGTTACCACACAGGAAGTAGGGCAGCAAATCCAACTGCCAACTGCCAGGTTGGTAGGCATGACAAACTACAGGCCCCTGTTTTCCCACCTCTGAAAATAAAAAAGAGCAGAACATTGGCTCTAAGGAAACAACAACCTGAGCGCAATAGGAAATGAACTGTTCTGAATGTTAATGTAACATGAAACAACATTCTATTTCAGAGACAATAGGGAGTGGTAGGGATTGAGGCTAACTGGAACAAAGTATCTTGTCTAAAGGAAGGAGACAGCTCCTACTAATTGTTAACAGGCAGGAATGTGGGTGGGTCCAGTGTAGCCAGCTTGTCCACTTTTTCAAGAAAAGCTGGAAGTCCAGATTTGCACATGAAACCTCCCAGTTTTTACATGTTAGTAACTAAAAACAATAAAGGCCCAGTGTGATGACTTGCAAGGTTTTCAGGCTATGGAAAATGTTCTGTGAGGATCCATTTCAACACATTTGCAAGAGTATATCCTATAGGAGAGGCAAGTTTTATACCAGAGCCACTAGTATGTTGATGGTTGTTTAAACGGCCCATTCATTCTGCACAGAAATCAAAGGGACTGCAAGGGTCATAAAAAGCTTTTCATAAGGGACCCGTCTCTTTCCTTAGTTTCCCTGTCTGTGAAATGGGGATACAAAGCATGCATCATCTCACTGACTTTTCATAACTACTAATGACATAAGTTCTATTACATCCAAAATGTACAGACAAGAAAACTCAGAAACAGCAGTTTAATGAAGACAAATATTTAAACAGCCCTTTCTTTCCAAAGTCTTTACTATTTAATCCTCTCAACAACTCTGGCCTATGGCAAATAGATTGGGATTCCACCAAGGCAGCCTGATTCCAACAGGGTAGCACAGTTTTACTTTTCAACATATATGTAATGGAAGGCATATATATAATTTAAAGTTTTTGGATTTCCCATTGTGCCTCAATGGGTTAAGAACCCAACTAGTATCTGTGAGGATGCAGGTTCCATCCCTGGTCTCATTCAGTGGGTTAAGGATCTGGTGTAGGCCACATAGGCAGTTTGGGATCTGGCATTGCTGTGGCTGTGGCTTAGGCTGGCACTGCAGCTCAGATTCCACCCCTAGCCTAGGAACTTCCATATGCTGTAGGTGCGCCCCCCCCCCATAAAAAATAGTTTTCTAGTAGGCCACATTTAAAAAGTAAAATGACACACATGAAATTTGACATTTATATACATATATATATATATTTTTAGTACCCATGGCATATGGAGGTTTCCAGACTAGGGGTCGAATCGGAGCTGTAGCTACTGGCCTAAGCCACAGCCACAGCCACACAGGATCCCAGCAGCATCTGCAACCTACACCACAGCTCACGGCAATGCAGGATCCTTAATCCACTGAGCAAGGCCAGGGATCGAACCTGTGTCCTCATGGATGCTAGGTGGATTCATTAACCACTGAGCCACGACAGGAACTCCTGAATTATATATTTTATTTGACTCAATATATGCAAAATATTATCAATCCAACATGTAACAACAGAAAAAATTACGGCGATACTTTATCTTTTTCATACCAAGTCCTGTATATATGTCACGTTACAGGACATTCCCTTTCTGACTTAGCCACATTTCAAGAACTAACGAGGTAAGCATACATACCTAGGGACCACTATATGGCAGTACACATTTAGTCTATTTAGTAATCCTAAAATTAAAAGCAAAACCTACAGAGCCACCTGTCCCTTGATTCCAGAGGACACGCAAAAAAAAAAAAAAAAAAGTTCTTCAGCATTTACTTTGTGCCATGAGAAGGGCAAGTTTTACTCTGTGTGCTGAGGATCTTACACACGTTATCTGTGTCACTCCCTCTACCAGGCGGGTGTACTGCCCTCTTTCGACTGAGCGAAAGAACTTTCCCGAGATGGGCCCTCCCTCTAGTGCCTGACAGTCATCCCGCCGTCCCTTCTCTGCCACCTGCTAGGCCCCAGACCCCGCGAGCTCTGGCTCGCCTTCATCCCAATTAGGGTCGGGTAAGAAGGTGCGCATGCAGAGGCAGGGGCGGCGCAGGTCACCTGCCGGCCGAAGCAACCAAGTCGCATGATGACCCTTTTGGGCCCCTCTTCCTTGGGCCTGAGTAGGCGTTCCGGCACCGGCTCCTCCCCCGACTCCTCCTCCAACTCCTCCTCAGAGTTCTCCTCCTCAGAGTCATCCTCCGACACCTCCTCGGGTTCCTTCCCCACCTCCTCCTTCTCCTCGAACTGCTGCTCGGAGGCGCCACCATCCCGAACTGACCATTGCACGCTTAGATTAGCCGGGTGCCCTGCTGTGGCCGCCGCCTCCTGGCGGGACTCGCGAACGCGAGGGGGCGCCGCGTCCGCGAGCCCAGACTCGGCTTCCGGGCGCTCGCTCACCGAGGTCATCATAGAGAAGCCAGCGGGGACGACCACTTCCGGCCGCCCCAGCCGCTTCACCGGCGCTGGTGAGCTCGCGGCGCCCCCCGCCCGCCTCCCTCGGGGTCTCGCGGACTCCGCCCTCTAGCGGAAACGTCTCCCTCCTTACCCCGCCCCCGCGCAGACGTAGTGCCGCGCCCTCAGCTGCGGGACAAAGAGTGACGTCCGTAGCGGAGTTATGGCGGCCACCGAGCTGAACTTGGCGGCGACCGGGAGTCTCGCGCTGCCGTTGGGGAAAGAAGAAGGGGCCGGCCCGAGCTCAGGCCCGGAGCGTGACTCTGCGGACTCCTTCTCGACTCCTGAGGCCCCACCGCCTGCCCCCAAGCCCTCCAGCCCCAAGGCCGAGGTCGCCGAAGAGAATCCTACGCCTCACTCGGCCGCCTCCGCCTCCCTGGAGCTGCCCCTCCGGCCCGCAGCCCTGGGCTCCGCGTCGTTTGCCGAAGCAGCTCCGCGCTCACCCCCAGGCCCTGGCGGTTCCCGGCCCGGCCCAGAGACGTTCCGCCAGCGATTCCGGCAGTTCCGCTACCAAGACGCTGCAGGCCCGCGGGAAGCGTTCCGGCAGCTGCGGGAGCTTTCCCGCCAGTGGCTGCGGCCCGACATCCGCACGAAGGAGCAGATCGTGGAGATGCTGGTGCAAGAGCAGCTGCTCGCCATCCTGCCCGAGGCGGCGCGGGCCCGGCGGCTTCGCCGCCGCACAGACGTACGCATCACAGGCTGAGCAGCCGGGCTGCCGGCGGCCCGGCTCTCCATTCTGCGTTAATGAAAAACGAGTTTTGGCTGTTCCTGCAGTCTCGAGTGTTCTTTTCGGTCGTCCTTTGCCATGTTTATTTCCCCGAGCCTATTTCCAACCTTTCTGACTGGTGGCGAAATCAAGTTGGGAGCTCATGAGAATAAAGCCTTTCTTATTCACTTGACCTTCGTAGGTTTTGTGGAATCATTGTGTTGGCTAGGCTTGGGCCTCCACATCTGGAAATTTTCTCCTGCGCGTTCCCTAGGACCCCACTTGGGTTTCCTTTGTTTGGTAATGTGGGTCCAGCAGCCTGGGTTCCGTATTCGCTCTACCCTCTCACTAGCTGGAATTTGAGCTTGTTTTCCTAACTAAGAGGGTAGATGATGGTTATAGTCTTACCTTATGACTGTGGGATGGTGCAGACAAATTGTTAGCTCTACTAAATACTCGTTTAAGTGGCCATTGCTGTGCCAAACTACTTGCCCCACTTGCCTGCCCTTTGGGCACTGGCTTCCCCAAAGGCCCAATTCATCAGGCTATTTTAGTAATTGTTTTAGCGCAGGTCCTTACAGAGATAGGCTAGTTATTACTGTTTGTGTCTGGTTTAGGCCTCCAAACTCACCTTCCTTAACAAATTTTAGGCCTCACAAATGATTTAAGGGGCAGATGTAGTGTGAACTAATGTATTACACTGCTGGAGCTACTCATTTTAATGTCTCTCCAATTGCCTCCCTAATTGTTTAGGAAGGGAAGAAGGAATTTGGTAAGTAATAGGGAAGCTCTGCAATATAACCCTAAAGCCTACTCTGTTCCTTGAATCTTCTGCCCACCCAGGAAAGAGTTTCATTAGGGTTCACAGACTGGATTGGTCTCAGAAGGGTCCTAGTTGCAGTGGGTGCCATCTTTTAATGTAAGAAAGGCCAGACTTGTCTTCCCTGCACCACTTTCAACAAAAAGCTAAGCCTGTAGCTCACCACAGTACATCTGCCAGATTGGGCTAGAGGCTGGTAAGGGTCATTTTACTTTTTAATATTAAAGACACTGGAGTTCCCGTCACGGCTCAGCAGAAACGAATCTAACTAGGAACCGTGAGGTTGCGGGTTTGATCCCTGGCCTCGCTCAGTGGGTTAAGGATCTGGCGTTGCCGTGAGCTGTGGTGTAGGCTGCAGGCATGGCTCGGATCTGAGGTGGCTGTGGCTGTGAGGAAGGCCAGCAGCTGTAGCTCCCACTGGACCCCTAGCCTGGGAACCTCCCTATGCCAAGAGTGCGGCCCCAAAAAGCAAAAAAAGAAAAGAATAAAAAATAAAATGCTAAAGACACTTAAATGAATTCCAAAGTATTTTGCATACTTGGGATTTTGGATTTGAGCTTGCATCTGCCTCCCTGCAGAAGATAAATCTATTTAGAATGTAAAAGAATTCCTTTAAAAGATAATGTTTATAGAAAATTAATGCACATTAAAAGTAGGGTAGAGAACTATAATTCAAAAATAAATGACTGAGACATAGCAACAAAAACCTGCTTTATTTTTTTCCAAATACAGATACAGAAGTTTGCATGTTTTGCAAATATTGCTTCAAAGCAACATTTCTATATACAGCGCCTTCTGTTCTAATAGCGTAAACAGATATGTATCCACAGTGCAATGTTGGCTGATTAAGGGTCCACCTTGCATACACTCATTACTTAAAGAAACAAAATGATTAGTCAAACCAGAACTGCTTGTGTCAAGGCAATTTTTTTTTTTTTAATAGGTGGATGGTTTTTCTCAAAAGAAAACTTAGGTAGTGTACATATTTCTAAATGGTAACAGTAATATTTGCAAATAACAGTTTCCAGTGCTCCAACTTGCGGTTAATTCAACTTGACCCAGGAAGTGGGGATGGAGTCCCGCAACATGGCTTTAAATTAGGGAAGCACACTTTATCAGAACTTGGAGTCATCTCTGCCTCCCTAAGGACAAAAGTGACAATGAGTGAAATGGGATTATTTCCTTTACAAAAAGCATACAATAAACCCAACAATGGCCACTTGGCAAAATTAGGGTAATTCAGTTTCTGCTTCCATCTTTAATAAAAACATGAGATTGACTACCTTAAAGTTACAGCTTCCCCAGAGGTGATGCCCAGATGTGCTTTCAGAAAAGAAAAAATGGTAATCCAAGTAATTTAAGTCACCATACCTCACAGTTGTAGCTACCGAAAATCATCCTGTTTCTTCCCTTTTCAGATGAGCGTCACACAGTTATTACAATGTGGCTGTCTGATAAATTAAGCAAAACATAGATGCCATGCACACTCCTTGAACATTTCTTCCCACACCAGAAATACCAACGTTAGCAATGGGAAACAACCCTTGAAGAGGAATTGTGTCACCTTTATTATAGACGTCATAGCCACATGTATTCCCTCTAATGGATAAGCTACAGCAGGTCAACTTGTCCTAAATTCATTTTATATCAAATGATGAATTAAATCACTAGACAGAGCATTCCCTGAAACAAAATCTTGGTACAGAGGCCTTCATGACCACAACGACCTGTGCCTTAAAGCCTAACCATTCCAAAGGTTGCTGGAAATACTGTCATTGCTATTGAGATATTGGCTACTTTTCGTTTACATAGTAAATATTTGCAGCATATAACATTACAGATTCATAAACCCATAATTAACTCTTGAGTGTTAATGGACAACTGTGCTTTGATTTTTGCCTTCAGTGATAAGAAAACTAAATGGTGAAATGGGTCACTCCTCAAAGCACTGAGCATTTTCTTAAACTTTGCCTGGTAAGGAAAAACAATTACAAAACAAAAACAATTACATGTGGAACCGTAACCTGTGAGAGTAACAAATATTGTCTCAAAAGGTACAAATTGTACCTGGACCTTAAGCAGCATAATCAACTTGATCTCACAAAATAATACAAACAGGAAATTTAAAGTGTTAAAGTATATTAAAACAATTCCGAAAATGCCAGGTACTGAACACATACCCTCAGGGAAGGAGAAAAGCGGCACATTTAGGATCTGGTGTGTTTACAACAATATAAAATAAGGTAATTCCCCAAACCACATTCTCTGTATCAAATCTTTACAGTGAAAGAGTTCAAAATTTTGGGAACCACTTTTTGGACGTTAAATAGAACTGGTAAGCTGTCAATATGAAGAAGTGGGTAGAAAACGCTGTCCCTTTGGGTTCCAGACCCTGCCTGCTTCAGTTTGGAATTCCTCCTAGATTCTTCTTACAGTGAGATTCTAGTTCTTCCACAGGCTGTACGGGCTCTGCTACAAAAGACACACGACCCAGCTGATTCGGGGGTGAAAGCATACAAAATTTGTCCTCAGTACCAGGAAGTCATGAAAGAGATGTGGTGAGAAAAGTGAAGAGTCCTAAGGAGAAGGCAGGGCAGCCAAGGCCTCTGGTCCTTCCCAACCTCCACAGAATGGTGACGTCACAACACTCCCATGAAGCTGGAAAAATGAAAATGATGCCTGCTGCCTAAATCCATGCCAGGCAGAAAACCAGAAGGCTTGGCATGTGCCCCAACCTGACAGAAAAGTCAATTAAATAAGCTGCAAGTTGAATTTACAACTGTTTCCGACTAAACTTTTTTGGCTCTCATTCCATTTATCATCAGTGGCACGATTTCAAGTGAAGATTGTGCAAAAAGACTCACTCTCCATTCAACAATGTGCACAGAAGAAGGGAATTCCAAGAGTCTATATCTGCTACCTTCTTGGTAGGCTTTGCCATCAGAGTGCCCTCCCTTCCAGTAGCCAAAATGGCCTCTTTGTCCAATGTCCATCACACCCCCTGCCCAGATCCCTGAAGTCAGTCGGTGTCACGTGCATTCGGCATGCTAGGTTTATTTATTTAAATATGAGAAGCTCCTCCTGCAGGTGCCCCAGGATTATGCCCCCCATTAGTTCTTAGTTTCATGTTGAGCAGCAGAGCGCGATCTGCTGCACCTTGCCCAGGTCCGTCAGCAGCTGCTTGATGCAATGCTTGAGCTGCGGAAGCCTGGCCAGAGGCTCCGGGGGTTCCAGTTCCCCGGTGTAGTCCAGCCAGCTCTCCAACACTGTAGGCAGAAGAGAGAGAGGACCCGATGAGTTCCCAAGGCATTTGATTGGCAAGAACGCCAGCAAGAATTGCCGCACTTTATCCCATCTGACAACTCATGGGGGACAGGAAGGGAGGGCCATTTCAGGCAACACTGACTCATCACTCTTTCTGCAAAGTATTACTCCTAGGACGAAGCTCAAATTCTGTAAGCAGTACAGCCCAACAGAACATTCTATGATGACAGAAATAGGTTATGTTTATGTTGTCTAATATAGCCACTAGCCATAGGTAGCTACTGAGCACTTAAAACATGGCTAGTGCAACTGAGGAACTGAATTGAAACTTTATTCCATTTTAGTTAATTTCAACAGCCACAAACAGCTAGTGATGACTGCATTAGTGCAGCTCTACAGTCTAGCAGGCTTTTCTTCATGTTACTGCCCCATCTTAATAAGACTTTCGCATGCTGAAAATCAGAGAGCCTGGAATTCCTGTCATGGCTCAGTGGAAACGAATCTGACTAGTATCCATGAGGATGCAGATTCCATTCTTGGACTCGCTCAGTGAGTTAAGGATCCGGCATTGCTGTGAGGTGTGGTGTAAGTCGCAGACGTGGCTTGGATCTGGCCTTGCTATGGCTGTGGCGTATGCCAGTGGCTACAGCTCCAATTTGACTCTAGCCTGGGAACCTCCATATGCTGTGGATCCCACCCAAAACAGAAAAAAAAAAAAAACAATCAGGGAGGCTGGTGTTTTAGCCTTACGTTAAGAAAACTGAGAAGGGACTTGAAAAGGTCTATTTTTATCAGCATAAATTATGATTCACTTGATATTAATTCCTCTCATCAGTAGCACAGAATACTCCGATTTTATTTTCTCTCTTTAAATATTTAATGTTAAGATGTCCAGGTACCAACAAACTTGATTATTACTATTTCAATGTCTAAAGAGCTGTCCTGCTTCTGAGAGCAGGGATTTCTCCACAGAAAACTAGTTTTTCTTTGCCAAGCCACTTCCTTAAGCTCTGGCATTTGGAAAGAGGCCATCTCAGAACGCTGCATCTTTGACAGCCTCCAGGTGGGCTGTGTGCTGACCCCAGCCTGTCTGTAGCCCTTCTAGACTGTGTATCAACCTGTACTGAGCACCTTATGGACCCTGGAACCAGAGGTGCAGAAAGAGGAAGACCCTGTAGTGCCTGTTCCTCAAGCAGCCTGAGCCTCATACACAATCCTGTGCCTTCTTCAGACCAACCTTTGGCCTTCCTTCCCACCTTTCTAAATGGCTGATTGTTCCCTGCAAGTTACTTCTCAGGGAAGCCTTCCCCAACTCTACCCTGTGTCAAAGGTGCTAGGCTCTCACTTGCTCTCCTTTGGAGCACTTACCCTGGTTTGTAATTATACATAGTGGGGTGATTTCATTAATAACTGTCTCTAACCTAAGATCAAGCTCCATGAGGGCAGAGGCTGAGTCTGCCTTGCTCACCAATAACTCCCTAACACTCAACTATGCCTGGAACATAACAGGTTCTCAACAAAGGTGGTGAGCAAGTGCAGGAATGGTCTAGTGATATGCCTCACTGAACACTCGGGCTCTGCAGAGCTCACCTTCCTCCCTCTATCAGATTCCTTGTTGGTATCTGGGGGTTCCAAGGAGGAGGAACTTTCCCTCCTCCTGATCCCAACAAGTACAAGGACATGAGAAAAGAAAATAAGACTGCCTTCTCAGACCTTAACTTGAAGACCAAGAGCAAAGGATCGAAGTCAAATGAGAGTGGAGTTCCTCTTTGGCTCAGTGGGTTAATGACCTAGAGTTGTCACTGCTGCAGCTGAGGTTCTATCCCTGGCCTGGGAACTTTTACATGTTGTGGATGCAGCCAAAAAAAAAAAAAAAAAAGAAACCCCACAAACTGGAGGAGACAGGAACTACTCAGCAAAAGAGCACAAGAATAAATGGAGAAAACAGCTAAAGTCAGTGCTGGAAGAGCCCATGTGGGTGAGCTTAATGAGGTGGTCAGGGCCGGATGGGCTGATTCCAACAGAAAATGTCAGTCAGTCTTCTGGACAAGATTATGCTACAATCGCTGAAAGACTCCTCTCAAAGTCACTGTAACTACTTCAGATCTGGTTCCAGGCTCACCAAAGATGTCCCCCAACACTGTAGTAACCAGCAGACATGGACAGGGAGAAAGAGCATCAGACTAGAAGTATCTAGGCCACTCAACAGTCTCTGAACTTGGTTAAAGTGTTTGGGGCCCCTAAAGTGGAAGCCTTCTTTCTAGATCTGCAGGAACAAAGACTAGACCTCAAATGGGGGAGCTAAGGGCACCTCCTCTGAACCTCAGCATCTAGCAAGCCAGCCTCCTCTCCGTAGCGGCTGCTGGACCATTACTCTGTTTCCCTTTTAAAGAAGCTTAACAACTCCTCAAGAGTACAAGGACTGCAGTTTCAAATACACTCCCCTGACCATCTAGAAAGAGGTCTCACAAAGGTAGCACTTTAAAAAAAAATCTTCCTAATGCTAAAAGATTAAGCATTTTTTTTCTTTTTTTCGCTTTTTTAGGGCTGCACCTGTGGCATGTGGAGGTTTACAGGCTAGGGGTCAAATCAGAGCTACAGCTGCCGGCCACAGCAACGTAGGACCCAAGCCGCATCTGCGACCTATACCACAGCTCACGGCAACGCCGGATCCTTGACCCGCTGAGCAAGGCCAGGGATCGAACCTGAAACCTCATGGTTCTTAATCGGATTCGTTTCTGCTGCACCATGACAGGAACCCCCCCAAGATTTAGTATTTTTATGGTCATTAAATACCTTTCATCTTTTAGTTTCATAAGACTGTTCACATAATTACTAAATTATTAAATAATGGTTAATACTAAAATGACATTTTTAAAAGTATTTATCAGTCAATATAATAGCTTACTAGGCTTTTTTAAAAGGAATATTATATATAAATTCCTATAAAAGCTCAGTTTATTTTGATGGTATTTAAATGAAATTAAGATAGTAGAAATAAAATAGTATTCTGATGAATCTCAATTTAATACAATGCAAAGTCTATCGACCTGAATAAAATCTTTAAATGTTATAAGTGATTTTCATGCTTCCAATACCTCTCAGAGTCTGGAATATCAGAACACAAACAGAATATGTGGCCTCCAATCAGCGGGACATATGAGTCTTCTGGGCCAAAGAAGGGGGCCCAGACTTATCATCCTGGCCACACTGCCCACTCGGTGAGCTCAGGGCTGGAGTAACCCAAGCTGGGAGGGAGGGCCAAGTCAGCAACCAAGAAGTGGGTAGCCTCTGACTTCTCCCCTAGGGACAGGTTCTTCTGGCAATAACAGAACATTCACCTTGTTTCCATGGTGCTAAGTGATCCAGAGCCAATTCCACTCTGGGTAGCAATGAATTGATTTCAGCAGTTTTCAGCAGGGCATTCAATCCTCTTTCAACTTTCTAATAGCAAGGTTTTCACAAACCAAGCATCATCAGCTACAGTTCTAAAGGAGTCCTAGGAAAGCTTTTAGGAATAAAAGAGAGACAGAACCACTCCCCCTTCCAGCCCTCACAATGGACTCTGGTCTGGCCTCCCATTCCTGATTCCTCAGTTTTGCTTCAGGGGCAGGAGAAAGAGCATGAGGGCAAGTTCGCCTCTCTCTCGCTCCTCCAAAAAGGCTATCCTTTCTCCAGTCAAGCCAGTCCTCTTAGCATCTACCCTCAGCTGCCGCTTCTCTAGCAGAAAATACCACTCTTTTCAAGGCTCCGCTTCAGTCCCAAGAGTTCCAGGAAGCCTTCCTGCTGTCACTTCCCCTCACAACAGGTCTCCTCCCCTGGCATGGCCTCAGCCACACCTTGTGAGCTAGCCTACATAACATATGGCATTTTTCTGAGTTATTTCATCCCCAATTATAGTAGTAATAGCCTGGCTATACTCAGAATCCTCAAACAGAACACACAAGGTTCCTAAGGATGAAAATAAATAATTAAGGAGTAAGTGAACAATCAACAAGGAAGTTTGTCTTCAAAAACCAAACTGACCAACATCCTGGGGGTCAGTCCTCTGAGCTCATCTGTTACCACTAACACCAGGGAGAAATATCCAGGGGCTACATAAATGACTCCATCAAGTTCTTTTTGGATTTGACCACAGTATGTGGAAGTTTCTGGGCCACAGATCAAACCTGAGCCACAGTAGCAACCCAAGCCACTGCGGTAACAATGCCAGATCCTTAACCTGCTGTGCCACAAGAGAACTCCTCAGCCAAGTTCTTAAATCTCTACTAATAAATAAAGAGGAGAAAGGTTCATTTTAGACTTTATCAAAGGCTGAAATAAAAGGCATTTCAGACCAATCCTCAGATATAAAAGCTCAAATAAGTCAGAATTTCAATTCCCTGCCAAACTTGGTTAGTAAAGATCTGCTCAGAGCAAACACTGCCTGTAGGCAGAGACCTTCTGCTCTCCCACAGTCTCCATGTAGAAGGGATTGCACAAGTGAGGCAGGAGCCCTGACATTGCTCAGACCTTAGAAGTGCCCAATGAACACTAAAAGTAAGGCTCGGCATGTTGGGGGGAGAATGGAAGTGGGTGAGACTCAAAGAAGATGAGGCCAAGTATACACAGTTGTCCCTGAAGAGCCAGATCAGGGGTTCAGAAAGCAGCTCATCCCAGCAGGCCCACGGTGCCCAAAAACAGCAGGGAGCCAAACGAGCCCTACCATCCAGCTCCTTCTCAATGGAGTCCATCCTATGTGTGACTTCATCCTGAAGAGATTCCACATGGGTCAGCAGGTTAAACTGCCACTGGTGCTGGGAGCTCAGCAGCCCCTCTCCACCTCTGTCCAGCAGCTTCCGAGTGGGGGCTTCCTCCGTGAGGACCTTTTTGGAGACATATTCCCTCACCTGGGGATGCAACAGCATTTAAGTTACTGAATGGAGAAAGTTCCCAGTCCTTTCTGCAACCAGCCCATGTTCGTAACCACCTGAAAGCTCAGCTGCAGTTTGAACGTTCCAAATCTCTATTTCCCTGCCCCTTCCTTCTCTCTTGGGCACTGGGCAAGAGCGTGCCTGCTGTACCAGTAACAACCACCTCAGGGCAGCACAGACCTCTGACTCAGAGGATCCCACAGCAGCTGGCCACAAATGGCCCAGGGCCCTAGGCCTGACATAGGCCTCACAGAATGGCCCCCAGAGCCCTGAGGTCAGAGTGGAGCAGGGAGAGTCTAAAAGGGGGTTAGTATGCTGGTGTCAGACAAACTAGCTCTAAGTCCCAGCTCTGCTCCACGTTGTGCTGAATGTGTGCACCTGGATGATCACGAACCTTTTCTGGGATTTATGATCACAACCTTACATTCATTCATTTGAAATGAAATAGGTTCTAGTTAACATTTACTTAGAGGCTACTATGTGCAAAGCCATGTGCTGAGAGCTTTCCACAGATATGTTCCACAGTGACTGCGAGGGCAATGTCACTGGCCCCCTCTGCGGGTGGCTAAAGAGACCCATCTGAGGAGGTGAGCTAACCTGCTCAGAATCACACAGCAAGTGGCTGAGCCTAGACCTGAAACTGGGTCTGTCTCCAAAGACTGTGTCCTCCCCAGCCTTACCCAGCACTGTTGGGACCTGGCAAGGGCACAGGCTGAATGAGGGGCTTCTAACCTAGGGTGCTCCCCTAGATAAGAGGCAGCAATGTACCTATGCTGGTGATACCAGCCCATAGGGTGAGGCCTGTGTAAGGACAATGATGAGGGTAAAGCAGCTCTCAAATCACAAACATTGTCACTGACAACTGAGGATGGCAGAATGTGACCAATGACTACTGGCAAGAGAATGCCATGGGGGCTCCAGAAGAAAATGACTTGAGTAACAAAAAAACTGAGACTATCTCTTGGGGAAAACTGACAAAGCCAGCAAATATTTTGACAAATTGGACTGTTCTTATGCTAGGGCTGCAAGGTTAAAAGTAAAGATATTGTAAAAAACTTGTGCCTAACAACACACTTGACTCATTCTTTGTTACTTATGCTAAGGATTAGCACTTTGGGAGCGATTACAGTATAAATTGCCTGAAGAAAACTGATTTTCCTAACTGACTTTCATTTATCAAGTTCCAATCAACCTTTTTCTCCTTGCTACCTCCCACCTCTCCACTCCCACCGACTCTGCCATTTTGTGGACATTTCCTAGAACCAATCATCTTTGAAGTTTGTCTCCTGACTCTATATCCATTTTTAACAGACAAAAATACACCTGTGACAAGCAGATTGAAATACAATTTTATAGTAAATACAACTTGATAATAAATACCTTTCACAGAACATTTAGTCCTAGGAGGAGATGGTACAAGCACTCAAACAAGGAATTAAGAACAAGAACAACGAGCCCCATACCTTTGGGGAGCCAGATTTGGGGTCACTGTCCCCTCTGCTCCTGTCTTGGTCTAGAGGCCAGCCCAGGCGCGGAGGGAGGGCATCGTCACCGTTCTCGTGGAGCGGGCTGACAGCATCATCAAGGGCGGAGCGCCGGGTCTCCACCACCAGCTTCTGTTCCACAGCCGGGTAATAGGTGCGGGGCTTCTGGTAGCAGTGCTCGCTGGTGATATACGACTCCTCCACTGACCGGGGCAAGGGCAGGGGCAGAGGCTTCTCCACTGCCCCATTCAAAGTTCTATAGCTTGGGGCTTCCTCCCTGCTCTTGGCTTCAGTGACATGGATGTGTCTGGAATGCAATCTCCCCTCTAACAGACGCTGTTTCCAAGGCTGACACCACAGCTGCAGATCAGGATGCTCCCGGCTTCTATTAGGAGGGCAAACACAGAAAGGGTTTTGGAGTACCTGGGACCATAGCAGGGGCTTCCCAAAGTGGGGAAGAGCTCCCACCTGGGCCATCTGGTCACAAGCCACCACTTTCTACACAAGAGGGAGTGTAAATCCGCAGTCTCTGAAGAGGCTACTTCCAGGCAAGCTCCTGCTGCACCACTTGCAGTGAGGGGGACTGGACGTGGAGCCAGGAGACCTGACAGCATTTCAGCTCAGCTGCTGATTAACAATGCAGCTGGGCTGTGCACTCAGCCAGCCTCATTCCTGTCCCTCCCCTGCAAAACTCACTGACCATCTGTCTGCCAGCAACCACTGAGTTTGATATGAGTTTGATAAAGATTAAGTGAATTAATTTGAATGGAAGTACAGAATACTTTGTTGGTGGTAAAGTGCTCTTCAAATGTCACTCACAAAAAATAACTTTAATTAATTAGAAACAACCAATAAACAATAAATGAAACTTTTTCTTTATTAGTAATGAAAGAAGTAAAAAAAAAATCACAATCCCCCCCAACTTATTAATAAACAGTCACAATAATCCTGGCATGTAATGCACTCAATTATACAAACCCGGTTGGTAATCAAAAATCTCTGCAAAGGCCATTAATAACAAAGTTTTTAAACATCCTTCAGGAAAAAAAAAAAAAAACTTCCAAAATCTTCTGTTCTCACCATTCCAAAAAAAAATTTTGTTACTAAACAACAAAGATTCGCAAAATTACAATGAGGTAACCACCTCACACCAGTCAGAATGGCCATCATTAATTAAAAAGTCCACAGATAATGAAAGCTGAAGAGGGTGTGGAGAAAAGGCAACCCTCCTACACTGCTAATGGGAATGTAAACTGACGTAGCCATTATGGAGCCCAGTATGAAGGTTCCTCAAAAAACTAAAAATAGAGTTGCCATGTGATCCAGCAATCCACTCCTGAGCATATACCTGGACAAAACTACAGTTCAAAAAAATACAGACAGCTCTGTTCTCAGCAGCACTATTTACAATTGCCAAGACATGGAAACAACCTAAATGTCCATCAACAGATGAATGGATAAAGATGTGGTATGTGTGTATACAATGGAATATTCCTTAGCCATAAAAAAGAATAAAATATTACCATTTGCAGCTACATGGATGGACCTAGAGATTATCACACCATAGGAAGTAAATCAGAAAAAGAAAGACAAATACCAAATGTGGTATCTAAAATAGGACACAAACTTATCTACAGAACAGAAACAGATTCACTGACATAGAAAATTGACTTGTGGTTGCCAAGGGGGAGGAGGGGCAGGGGAGGGTTGGATTGGGAGTTTGGGACTATATCATTTATAGGAAGGATAAACAAGAATCTACTGTATAGCACAGGGAACTATAGTCAATATCCTGTAATAAACCATAATGGAAAAGAACATGAAAAAAATAATGGCGTAGGTCACAATTGTGGCTCGGATCTGATCCCTGGCCCGGAAATCCACATGCCACGGGGCAGCCAAAAAAGAAAAAAAAAAAAAAAACAATAAAACATATGTATGTATAACTGAATCACTTTGCTGTGTATCAGAAACTAAAACAACACACAAATCAACTATACTTCAATTAAAACAAACAAACCAAAAAACCCTCAAGGATTATGATCCCTTTCTGGGTAACAGACACCTCCAAGAATCTGAAACCTCTGCCTACATGTATGTGTGTACATAAAATTCTATGTATGACTTTAGAGTTCCCTAAAGTTATCTGTTGCTTGAGGTTTGACCCAACAGAAAGTCATTAAATTAATTTATTGGATCATAATCAATTATTTAAAAAAAAGAACAGAAAATACCAGAGTGCACCATTCTGAGGAGTTTTGTGAAATTTTAGTTTTGAACATGTGATATAAAATGTATTTCTAACTGTGATATATATATATATATTTAAGTTAAAAAGTTGCTACTCTGGTGGTTCCTGTCATGGCTCAGTGGTTAGGGAATCCGACTAGGAACCATCAGGTTGCAGGTTTGCTCCCTGGCCTTGCTCAGTGGGTTAAGGATCCGGCATTGCCGTGAGCTGTGGTGTAGGCTGCAGATGTGGCTTGGATCCCGTGTTGCTGTGGCTCTGGCGTAGGCCAGCAGCTACAGCTCTGATTAGACCCCTGGCCTGGGAACCTCCATATGCCTCAAGAGCGGCCCTAGAAAAGGCAAAAAGATAAAAAGACAAAAAAAAAAGTTGCTACTCTAGAAAAGCTTCACCTTTTAATTCTTATCTGTCACCCCAAATTTCCATTATAATTTTTGATCGTTAAATGAAAGGAAGGAAGCAAGGAAAGGAGAAAAGGAGGAAGAAAACCTGGGCTTCTCTAGTAATGCCCACTAGCTCCCAGCAGTTCCTAGCTAGGAGGAGTGTTTGGAAACAAGTGGGAGGACTGACGGGTGCTACTCGCATTTGGTTCACAGATGTGCAGAAATGTGTGGGAGCCTTTCTGACTGTCACAATGACTACTAATTATCACAAATGTACTAGTGGTATTCAGTTCACTGAATTCAGAGATGCTAAATATCCTGTAATGCTCAGTACAATCCCACACATACAGAGAATTATCTCATGGTATAACGATGAACATTACCTTCCCATTCCCAACAGAGAAACGCTGAAACAGCAGGAACTCACCAGCAACTCCTACATATGGGTACCCCAACCCCCACTTTCCTGAAGCCTTTCTACAGAAATGGAATGGCATGGAATGATCTTACAAGATCTAAAATTCTGCTCGTAAGGGGCTGGAACTATGCTTTCTCAGCTCTCCCACTCCAAAAATCCCCAATACCCCTCTTAACCCCTGGGGAAGGAGAGGAGACTGCCAGCATGGAGGCAGCCTGGGTCTCTGGCCCCCTCCAGTAGGGTATTACAGCTTGCTAAAGGACCCCAGACACACCTTAGAAAACATAACTGCATCAGAGGAAATAGGAGTCATTGTTAACTTCCAGGTCTACTATAGTCTGAAATCTGTTAACTTGGAGCATGTAAGCCATAGTATGGACCTGTTCTTGTATGAAAATCACGAAAGTCTTTTTGCTCCTTCCTTCCTACAATTTTGACCCTCCTAGCTAAGATCTGAAGCCTTCTTCATCCTAGATGATCCGGGCCTTTCTTTGTAAACCCCATCAATCATGTACAGCCATTCATGTTACTTTTTTTTTTTTAATAATTTATGTTTAGTTACTATAGACAGCCAGGAAGTTGTTTATTTTGGCCACGCCCATGGCATATGGAAGTTCCCAGGCCAAGGATCGAACCCATGCCACAGCAGTAACCTGAGCCATAGCAATGATCCTTAACTACTAAGCCACCAGGGAACTCCCATGCATGTTACTTTTTAAATAGCAAGAGTTGCTCTGAAGTTACTCCCAATTTTATTGTTTGCCTTTGAAAATGAATCATTTAAGTACAAAATTTTTGAGAATGAAGACCTAAAATCCTGCTAGCAGAGACTATCCAGGTATACAGAGATACACTGGGACCACGTCCCCATCTCCCAGGATCTTTTCTCCATATATAATGTCGAACAAGATCTCCTCATACGCCCCGCTGAACAGCTCAGAGAAGTCAGGTTTAATTCCAGTACAAACTCACTGCTATAGGGAAGAAGGATCTAAATGGGGTTTCACAAAGAATAAGGTTCTAGAATATGGGACAGGGCCAGAAGCACTGGCATTTCAGTGAGAAGAGAGAACACCATCTGATCGAATCCTCAAATGAAATGAAACATGGTAATATTTACAATCAGGAGCATCACCTGAGGTTTTTCCATGCCCTCGCCTTCCACCTGTCTCAATTTCTGACATCTCATTTGGTTTACATTGAGTAGAATTTTCTGATTTTATAAAATGTGATGGAATAGCTAGTCTATGACATCCTAAACAGGGGCTGTCAATTGATTCAGTTCACCTCAACAGATACTGCCACAGTAATGGCTAATTTCCCCTGGTAACAGCTATCCTTTCCTTCTCTTATACGTGCCTCCACCCTCCCTCCTGAGTTTGCAGAGGGCACATGGCCAACTGGTAGCCTCTTGCAGTAAGGTGTGTTCATGAAACCACTTGCTCCCCTTTTTTCTCTCTTACCCCTCCCTGGAGGTTAGAGCAGGTGGGAGGGTGAGAGGTACAGGTGAGACTACTTGGACCATGCAGATGAGATTAACTTTCATGGAATGTCAGCACAATAAGACAGAAGGAACCCAAGTCCCCAAGTCCACAGTTGGAACCTTGGAGAAAGGCCATCTACCTGGCCTGGACCACTGCCTACCTCTGGACCATGTTTTATATGAAAAAGAAAATGCCATTTTGTTTTAGCTTTTTTTTTTTTTTTTAATGGCTGCGCCCACAGCGTATGGAAGTTCCCGGGGAATGAATCTGAGCCGCAGCTGTGACCTATTATGCCACAGCTGTAGCAATGCCCGTTCCTTAACCCACCACACAGGGAACCAAGAATCAAACCCATGCCTCAGCAGTGACCTGAGCCACCACAGAGACAATGCCAGATCCTTAACCCACTTCACCACAGCAGGAACTTTTTTTTTTTTTTTTTGGCTTTTTAGGGCTATACCCACAGCGTATGGTAATTTCTAGGGGTCAAATAGGAGCTGTTGCTGCCAGTCTACACAGCAGCCACAACAATGCAGGATCCAAGCATGTCTGCAACTTACACCAAAGCTCACGGCAACGCTGGATCCTTAACCCACTGAGCGAGGCCAGGGATCGAACCTGTATCCTCAAGGATGCCAGTCAGGTTCATTAACCACTGAGCCACAACAGGGACTCCCACAGCAGGAACTCCTAGCTTCTATTTTTTTGGTCTTTGTTATAGCAGCTTGGCTTTTGCCCAAATCAGTATTAGACCCTTGCAGAATGTGCCCTGTCCCCCACCCCTTGTCGTGCTAGTACATGAAGCCAGGCCTTTGCGCACTGGAATGCAAGAGAAAGCAACCCCCATTCTGTCAGCTCCAGGCTGACACTCTACTTTGCCTGACACCAAGAGCCTCCAGAACTCATAAGCACAAAGGAAACTTAGTTGGAGACTGGCCTATCGGTCTAATTCACTTGTGGCACTAGAGTTTGTCACTGTTGATGACTTCATTAAAATAGCACCCTATGGGCAGGCCTGTGGGAGAACCTAAGTTTGAGACTCTATCTCTGCCATCCACTGTGCTGATACCAAAAGAAAATTCATGGAACTACTGAGGAGAGGCAGTTGGAAAGATCAGGACAAGCACTTGATGAGAGTAAGGATTTGGGTTCTAGACCTGGCTCTGTCCCTGGAAACCATGAGAGAGTGGCTGCCACACTTAAGGCCCAACTGCCCTATTTGGTAAAGTGGGAGCAAATCATAAAAGCCAACAGACCCCAATAGGAGCCACATTTCTTTCTCAGAGCTTACATGAACTTGGGTCACCTGACACTAGAATGCAACCACAGAAGGAAACTCATACTCAATTTACTCCAAATTCTGGCCACAAAAAGCCTTAAGTCCAGCTCCAAAAGGCCTAAAACTTTTCTAGATGAGGAAATCATCAAAAGACATATGTATTAGGCAACCATTATGCCAGAGAATGGGCCCACCACCAGTGTTTCTTCTAGCAGCTTTTGATTTTACTTTGTTTACCAACCAAGAATGTTTAGGATGAACAGAAAAACAAAACATAGTATTGTATATAATGGAATATTATTTAGCCTTAAAAAAGGAAAAACCTCTGATACAGGTTACAATAACTTTGGACATTATGCTAAGTGAAATAAGCCAGTCGCAAAGAGACAAATACTGTATAATCTCATTTATATATAGTATCTAGAGGAGTCAAATTCAGAGAGACAGAAAGTGGAATGGTGGTTGCCAGGGGCTGGGGGAGGGGAAATGGAGAGAAGTTGTCTAATGGGTACAGAGTCTGGTCTGCAAGATGAAAACAGTTCTAAGATTGGATGTGACAGAGTGAATGTACTTAACACTACTGAACTGTACACTTAAAATGGTTAAGACGGTAAACTTTATATCACGTATATCTTACTACAATTTTTAAAACAAAACCAAAAACCTCAGAACAGTACACCAAAACAAAAAGACAAACTAAACACCATTACCTTGACTATAGTGGTGTTTGCAAGGTTATATACATTTGTTAAAACTAAATAAATATTTTAAATGAGTGAACTTAATTACACGTAAATTACGATTTTTAGAAAGAATGTTCATCATGTAACAAAACTTTTTTTTGGAGTTCCCATCATGACACAGAGGAAAGGAATCTGACTAGGAACCATGAGGTTATGGGTTCAATCCCTGGCCTCACTCAGTGGGTTAAGGATCCAGCGTTGACATGAGCTGCGGTTAGGGTTAGGTCACAGACATGGCTCAGATCTAGTGTTACTGTGGCTGTGGTATAGGCCGGCGGCTATAGCTCCAATTGGACCCCTAGCCTGGGAACCTCAATATGGCGCCAGTACGCCCCTAAAAAAAAGACAAAAAAAAATTTTTTTTCTGGTCTTCCGTTTTAGGGCTGCACTTGCGGCATATGGTGGTTCCCAGGCTAGGGGTCCAATCGGAGCTGTAGCCACCAGCCTATGCCAGGGCCACAGCAACATGGGATCTGAGCCATCTCTGCAACCTACACCACAGCTCACAGCAAAGCCGGATCCTTAACCCACTGAGCGAGGCCAGGCATCCAACCTCTGTCCTCAAGGACACCAGTCAGGTTTGTTAACTGCTGAGCCACGATGGGAACTCTGACAGAATGTTTAATAAAGGTCACAAACTCATCCATCTCATCATTGATTTTCTGGCTTTTCAATTTCTCATATTTATCCTGCTCTTGGCCCAGGCTGAATCAGACTCATCCCCAAAGCTGCAGGTGCCACACACACTTACTGTAAGATGCTCATCTTGAGCTGAAGGCCATGCAGAACCTCGATCACTCTCTGCACATCACCAAGAAGCTGGTGAGTGGCCACAATCTTCTTGGCATTCTGATGGGAGTAGTTCTCTTCTAAAAATGCCAGGCCATGCATGTGTCCCCTGCTCAACCACTCCTTGTCATACCAGTACTTGAAACCAGGCCTCTGACCTAAAGCAGTAACAATAAGACAGTTAATCCTTGGTCTGAAGGAAACCCAGACCATTTCATCATTGCACAATTACCACACAAACTAATGGAATGATGGACTGGTGTGTTCATTTTATTCATTCACTCATCCAATATACAATTACTTGGCACCTACTATATGCTGGGCTCTGTACTAGGTGTTGGCAATAAGGTAGTAAGGTATGCAAATTTCCTGATCTCTGCAAGAGAGAGAGTGAGAACTTGGATATCTTGCTAAATTTAAATCACATCACTCCCTCTCCCACTTAATACCTTCAATGACTTCCTAATGTACACAGAAGAAAACTCAAAGCCCTTACTCAGGTCTCATGAGGCCTATAGGATCTGGCTCCTTCCTGCCCTCCTTATCCCATTCTTTCTGGAACACAGAGAGCTCTTCCTATCTTAGGATCTCTGGTCTAGCAACCCCACCCCTGCCCCCAACCCCTGTCTGGAGCACTAGTCCCAAGGTCTTTGTAGGACTGGCTCCTACCACCTCCTCAGAGAGGCCTTATGTTACCTCCCAAGGTAAAAGAGCCTCTTCTGGGCCTCCCAGCTCCCTGTCCGAGGGCTTTTGCCCCATTGAAGCATTCATCCCTCCCTAACATGTTCTTGTTTGACTTATTGTGCCATCTGTTTCTAGCCCCAATCCCACTAAGAGTCAGAAAAATGGGAACTGTTTTGCTCATGGTTATACCTGCCAAAGCTATCTTGAATGGACTGATCAAATGGAAAGAAGCCCCAAGGTCCCCTCCAACTGTCACCTACCACTTAACCAAATGGGTGGTCAGCACCCACTCCCTTCTGTGGACCGCCCCCCCTTTCCCATCTGTTACAATGACAGATGAACTGAATGGCTTCAGTGGTCTTGTTCATCACAGAGATCCTTAGGAAGGACTGAAAACACAACCACTTATGACCTGGCAGTGTTTCTTGCTCCAAAAGCCCAGGGAACAGCTTTCAATCAGACCATTGTTCACCTACCAGTAGCTATAAAAACCCTAAAATAACCCAGGTAACCCCTCACAAAGTCCTTGGGCTCTTTCCAGCTTTCCTAAGACAAACAGTGGGGATGCACCTCCACCATGTTAATGGCACCTTTAAGGAACCTTTAAAGAATAAATCTGTTAGGTTAAACTTCTGGCCCAAGACATTGCATAGTTAAATACAGTCAATAAAAATGACAGGCACTGAATGCTCCATTCAAGGAATCTATTCCCAGGCTTGGCAATTTGGTTATAAAAGTTCAGAAAGTGCACAGGGATTGATGAAGATGGTGCATATGATTTCTCAAAAGGGAAAAGCGGAGGGAAAGACTGAGAGACAATAAAGCAGACAAAAGATATTTTTAAACAGTGCCCTAAAGGAGCCCTTGTTATTGTGTGTGGAATCTCAGAGGCCTGAGCAGCAGGAGGCAGGATTCAGAGCAGCACTGCCTGCTTCACAAGACAAAGGTTAGAGACAGGGGTTTCCTATTTAGCACCAACTGTCTGAGTGATCCTAGGCCAATCCGGTCCCTTCTGGCGCTGGTGCTCACTTGTTAAATGTCAAGGCTAAACTAAGTGGTCTGTGTGTTCCTGCCCATCAATTATATTCTATGACTCATAGACTAATCTTCTGTCCATATTCTTTCCTTGGGATAAAGGGAAAAACTGAGGCAGAGTGCTCTCAGTCTATGGACTAATCTAGCACAAGAAGACACAGTGTCACAATAAAAGTTATCAGGCCCCAAAGGGACCTACTTGCTAGAAAATGAACTGGGGTAGCCCAGTCCCTCCCTGTTTAACCAGCAAAATCAAAAGAGTTGGTTCCACAAGTCAGTCTTTCTTTTTTTTTTTCGTCTTTTTAGGGCCACACCTGCGGCGTATGGAGGTTCTCAGGCTAGGGATCGAATCGGAGCTACAGCTGCCAGCCTACACCAACACAGGATCCAAGCCACGTCTGCGACCTACACCACAGCTCACGGCAATGGTGGATCCTTAACCCACTAAGCAAGGCTAGGGATGGAACCTGGTGTCTTCATGGATGCCAGTCAGGTTCATTTCCACTAAGCCACGATGGGAACTCCCCACAAGTCAGCTCTAATTCCAACTTGCCTTATGAGATTAGGAAAGTCATCCATACTGGGCATCGATTTCTTCCTCCTAAGCAAAGACAGCAATAGGCGCTCCTACCAGGCCCACCTCAGTGGACTAAAAGGAATAGCAGAAGCAGAGGCTCTCAAGCGTTGTCTAGCTCTAAGGGGATCATGAGCCTGGACCCAAGGAGAGAGACCTTACAGGTGATGAATGGAGACAATGTCACCATCCCACTGACAGCAAGACAAGAACCACAGATTTATAATCCACCCCTGAGATTTCTGGAAAAGAGCACCCAAGAGCCACAGGCCAGCCCTGTGGTCATAGAACAATAAAACTAACTGATCCTAAGGAATTAATTCACTGCCCTCGGTGGCAGATAGGCTCTTGGCAAACACGCCTTTCCCCTCCCAAGGGCCTATCTCCCTTCTAGGTGGCAACAATGCAGTGGAAGGCAGATGCCACCAGAGGGAGCAGAGGTCGGTTTCTAACCTTCCAATGGCCCTGAAAAGCCAAGGACAAAGCCTATATCCTCATGAACTCTTAAGGAAAAGGTGCTCGCTCTGGCAGCACCTATTCTAAAACCGGAATGGTAGAGAGAAGATTATCATGGACCCTACACTAGAATGATATGCAAATCTGTACAATATAGTTTATAGAGAATTTTAGTCATACAGATGAAAAAGTTCTAGAGATCTACTGTACAACACTATGCTTACAGTTTATAAGCAATGCTGTATTGTACATTTCAACATTTAAGAGGGCAGATCTCATGTTATATGATTTTTACCACACACAAAAATTCCAGCACAAGGCCAGGCCTTCCACTAGGTGAACCTCTTCATGTATGACCTCTTAGTACCAAGTTCAGGACAGCTGGCCACCGGGTGAGCTAGCAACAAAGGCGAAGAGGAGTCAGAGTCTAGCCGATGCTGAAGAAATGAGTCTCAAGACCACAAACACTCAGGCTGCTTCACCGCCAGCTGTGCCAAGGAAAAGACTACATACTGTTAACATCCCTGACTCCAGAAATCTCTACCTGGAGGGTCTTGGCAAACATAACAGGTGTATTTCTCAGGCACATTTTCTTCCAGTAATCCCATGCAGACCCCATGCTGCCAGCACTGGCACTCTTCACACTGTCAGAATTAAAGAAGCAATAAAAATTAAACTCAGAAGGAATCCTCCATCCAAAGATAAGACCCACCTGTGGAGGGAGGGGTGGTGGGAGGAAGGAGAGAAGGAGAACACTCCCTACTGGCAGACTTGGGAGCAGAGCTGCAACCACTTGTCTAGAACCCCTTGTCTAGAACCGTGCTGGCCAATAGGGCAGCCACCAGCCACCTGTGCTTCTAACATTTAAATTAACAAAGTTAAAAATTCAGTTCCTTAGCCCCATTAGCCATATCTCAAGTACTCGACAGTCACATGACGCCAGTGGCCACTGTACTGGACAGCACAGATGAAGAACATTGGGATCTATTAAACAGCACTGATCTCAGAAAAACAACTATCTTCCCTCCCATTTCTAGAGGCTTTCACTTTTATGATCACTTTATGAAGACAGAGGAAAAATGTCCAAGTCCTTAGAGGAAGGCTAACTTAGAAAGACAAAAATCTGAGCTTGAATCCTGGCTCAGACATTCATTAGCTGTGTGACCATGCAAAGGTCACTTCTCCACCCTGGGCTCCAGTTCCCCCATCTACAAAATGAGATACTATTCCTATCGACCACATGGGGCAGTTAGGTGAGGAATCAATGGGTCACATGTAAAAGCTCATACTGCAGAGCCCAGCAACCAGCTTTTCTGTATTAAGAGTCTACTACTACTGCTACTGGGCAGGTGAATTCACCTTGATGCCTCCTGGAGGAACCATATGCCAGCACTTTGCATTTGTTCTCTCTAAACCTTCCCAAAGGTCACACAGCTGAGGAGAGGTAACGGTGGCTCAGAACACAAGCCTGGCTAACTGCACAGCTAGTTCTTTTAACCCCTAGGTGCCACTGCCTTCCATGGGGAAGGAGGAAAGGGAGAAGGAGCAGAAGGCAGAGAAGGAAAGAAAGGAGCAGACAATGAGGGCAGCACTGGGAGACGTGGGGCTGGCCTGAGGATAGTAAGCCTGAGGGGCTAGGGGTCCAGAGCAGGAAATGGAGAGGAAAAGGGAGATGCCGAAAGAGATAGTAGGATACTTTAAACAATTCCAAACCAGGGCCCTAAACCTTATGACTACCCAACTCAACGGATAGCTGTGGACGATGACAGTGGGTGAGCTTCTGTCCTGGGAGTGGGCCACCAGCCTGGCCACAAGGGAAAAAGTCCAAAGCTCACAGTTCTTAGACACTAGGAGTCACAGAACCCAGCATCAGGAGGGCTTTTATGGGCTAATTATATCGCAGTCAATAGGGGCAGATCTAGATGGACGAGAAACTACAGATATGATCCACATTCTTCATTTTCCAATGAGGAAACTAAGGCTCAGAGGGAAAGAAAAGGGTGTGAAGACAACAAAGGCAGTTATTAGCAGAAAACAGAATGAATAAAAATCTCTCTCATCAATGACTCAAGTATCTTAAAAACTAGGATACATCGAAACTGAAATAAATACAGCTAAAGTGAAAATTTCTAAATAACATTTCTCATGTGGGTATGGCTAAAATACATTATTCTATTTAAAAAAAAATTTTTTAGCTGTACCTGTGGCATGTGAAAGTTCCCAGGCCAGGGATCAAACATATGCTTCAGTTTTAGCCTGTACCACATCTGTGGCAACACCACCAGATCCTTAACCCAATGCTTTACAATGGAACTTCACATTATTCATTTTTAAAAAGTTTAAATTTAGCAATGAATAAGAATAACAACAGAAAGGATAAAACATCTAAGAATAAATCTAATACTATTGAAGAACAAAACATGCAAGATCTATATGAAGAAAATTTTTAAATATTTGAAGGTCAACGAGACTTAAGTCAAAGGTAAACTGTACTTTATTCCAGGATAGCAAGAGTCCTTTTCCAAAGGATGTCATTTCTCCTAGGATTAATATATAAAAACAATGTAGTGGAGTTCCCATCCTAGCTCAGCGGAAATGAATCTGACTAGGAACCACGAAGTTACAGGTTCGATTCCTGGCCTTGCTCAGTGGGTTAAGGATCTGGTGTTGCCGTGACCTGTGGTGTAAGCTGTGCAGACGTGGCTTGGACCCGGCACTGCTGTGGCTGTGGCACAGGCCAGCAGTTGTAGCTCCGATTTGACCCCTAGCCTGGGAACCTCCATATGCCGTGGGTGCGGCCCTAAAAAGCAATAAATAAATAAATAATGTAGTGCTTGGAGTTCCCACTGTGGTACAGCAGAAACGAATCTGACTAGTATCCATGAGGGAGCAGGTTCGATCCCTGGCCTTGCTCAGTGGGCTGGGGATCGGGCACTACCATGAGCTGTGGTGTAGGTTGCAGACATGGTTCAGATTCCAAGTTGCTGTGGCTATGGCACAGGCCAGCAGCTGTAGCTCCAATTCGACCCCTAGCCTGGGAACTTACATATGTCGAGGATGAGGCCCTAAAACAAAAAAACAAAAAAAGAAAGAAAAATAATGTAGTGCCAATGAAATAATAAATACCTTTCGAACCATAAAGAAGCTGATTCTAAAATTAATAGCCAGGAAATTTATAAAAAATAAAAGGAGGTACTAGATCAACCAGATATTTTTTAATATTATAAAGGTATATTAAAACAGGATTGTACAGCAAATATATGGACAGAAGGATCAACGGAAAGAGAGAATGCAAATGAAATCCAAACTACATACAGAAACAGCGTGAATAAAGGTGGCTTTTCAATAATGGGGCACAGTGTTGGGACAACTGGATAGCAGGAGCCCTCACCTCATACCAGGATAAATTCCAGGCAAATCAAATATTTACATTTTTTTTTTTTCTTTTTAGGGCTGCACCTGAGACATATGGAGGTTCCCAGGCTAGGGGTCTAATTGGAGCTACAGCTGCTGGCCTACACCACAGCTAGAGCAATGAGGGATCTGAGCTGCATCTTCGACCTACACTACAGCTCACAGCAATGCCAGGGATTGAACCCACAACCTCATGGTTCCTAGTTGGATTCGTTTCTGCTGCGTCATGATGGGAACTCCTTACATGTTTTTTAAAAAATAAATGAAACCTCAAAAGTACCAGAAAAAAACCATGAGAAAATTCTTTTATTGACTTTTCTATAAACTTTTATGAGCTTCCAATGAGGAAGCAACTGCTATTTAATTCTCAAGAGCCATTAAAGAAAAGTTTAATATATTTGACCTCATAAAAACAAAGTATCTATAAGACAAGTCAAAAGACAGATGACAAAGTGGGTACAAATATTTTTACTGTTCTCACAGCTGATACAAAAACATACCTACAAAAAGTCTATACAAACAAGTAGGAAAATGACCAACCATCCAATAGAAAAATAAAGGACATGAACAGACAAGTCAAAAGGGAAAAAAAAAGAATTGTTAAATAAAAAGATGTTCAAACCAACCACTAGAGGAATAAAGTAATGAAATGTGAAATGAAACCAGCCTAATAATATTCATACACATTAGTATTTCTAGTTTTGGGGATTACATGTAAATATCAATTAATTCTTTATACCTTTATGTACTGTCTGAAGTTTGTGTAATAAACATTTACTACTTTATTCTTATGTTATTCTTATGAAAAAGTGTCTATACAGCATAATTTTCATTTATATATGTATGGGTATGTGTATGCCAAAATAACAACGGTTATCCTGGGTAAAAATAATCTGGATAATTCTGTTCTTCTTTGTAACTTTTGGAAAATATGGAAAATCACAATCAGAAAAAATTTTTTTTTCTTTTTTAGGGCCATACCTGTGGCATGCGTAAGTTCCCAGGCTAGAGGTCAAATCAGAGGTGCAGCTGCTGGCCTATGCCACAGCCATAGTCACGCCAGGTCCAAGCTGCGTATGCGACTAAGCTGCAGCTCATGGCAAAGCCAGCTCCTTAACCCACTGAGGCCAAGGATCAAACCTGCATCCTCATGGATACTAGTCGGGTTCTTAACCCACTAAGTCACAATGGGAACTCACTGGCAAACTTTTTCTTAAAGACCCAGATAATAAATATTTTAGGGTTTGGGCCATGTAGTCTCTCTCACAACTACTCAACTCTGCCCCGAGCCCCTGGAGGAAAATGAATGACCATGGTTATGCTACAAAAATAAGACTCAAGCTAAATTTGGCCTGTGGAACATAGTTTGTTAACCTTTGCCCTAGAGCAACAAATATGTAACATTAGGTGCCAAATCCCTGTAAAAATTGTATAGCAGCTTTGAAAGTCTTTTCCCCCCCCCCCCCCCCATGGCTGTACCTGCAGCATATAAAGGTTCCTGGGCCAGGGATCAAAATCCCAGCCACAGCTGAGGCATCGCAGGATCCTTAACCTGCTGCACCACAGCAGAAACGCCAAGAGGCCCATTTTAAGCTTTGTTTGCTTGCCTTCCCTAGAAGCAGCCCTTATCATCTCCTTCTTTATTACTCCAGCAAATATATTCTCACCATTCTTTTTTTCCCTTTCTTTTTATGATAAAATGTACATAACATAAAATTTACCATCTTAACCATTTTTAAATGAATGTAGCAGTAAGTGAACTGGCATTGAGTACATTCACACTGCTGTACAACCATCTTTTTCTAAAACATGTTAACTTCCATATGCCACAGGTGTGGCCCTAAAAAGCAAAAAATAAGATAGCTCAAAAAAAAGAGGAGTAAGTTTATCAAAACCTGTGCTAAAAGAGTTTAAAGAATTTAAATATTAAATAGGTTTCCTGATGTTCATTTTTTATGTGGTACCCAGATTTCTGAAACATTCATGATTATTAAGATTTTTTTTCATTGTGAAGAGTATTTATTTTAGTTGCTGTAACTATTAAGTAAGATTTTAACCTTCCAGTGATTTAAATTAGCACTGGTAAATAAAATCAAGTAATAATATACATGAGCAATATTGACACCAAATAATAAAAATGACCAAAGAAAACTATTTCTCAAAAGTAATGTATTCATCTTCCAGAGAACAAACTGTAAATGTATTCTAGGGTTGTGCAAATTATCAACTAAGTTAAAAAATTTTTAAAAGAAATTATTTAAACTTTCCTAGATGACATATGCATTTAAAACTAGACAAATACAGTTTAAAAATTTAAACTGTATTTGCTCCAGTTAGCTCCCTCTAAATTTATGCGTTTTGCTAAAGTTACGGAGTGAAACTACTATATATAAAAATAGATAATCAACAAGGACCTACTATAGAGCACAGGGAACTCTATATAATATTCTATAATAACCTATATGGGAAAAATGAAACTGAAAAAGAATGGACATATGAATATGTGTAACTGAATCACTTTAGTGCACACCTGAAACTAACACAACATTGTAATTCAGTACTACAACAATAAAATATAAATTTTTTTTAAAAGTTACTGAGAGGAAAAGGTACACTGCTCATAATGACAGGGCAAGTTAGAAACTGTTCCTCTATAATACAAAGCCAGCTGGACAGCAGAGAAAAGTCTTCTACAGCAAAACCCAAGGTGTTTTCACATTCAAGTGAGCTCATCACCACTGCAGTGCCAGATAGAAAGCCACGGTGCTGAGCTGAGCTGAGCTCGGGGGAGGCCATGCGGAGCCTGGGAGGCAGAAGATGACTCTGTCATCGTAATAGTTTCAATTCTTCCAAACTTAGTTTCTTCATTTAGCACAAAGTGGCACTTCAAGCACTACTCCCCAAACAGCCCATGGCCCTTTCCACTTACAGAAAAGTCAATGAGAGAATACCACGGTGGATCAGAACTGGTGTCTTATATTGATTAGACCAGAGCCTTGCCAGGAGGGGCCTTCGCTACTCACCCACCAATGATCTCTATGGATAAATGAGGACCAAATCAGGCTTCTAAGCAAGGCTCAAAACTGGGCACAAGCCCAGAGAGACAGGATAAAAACTAATGACCTTCAACATAATTTTAGAAGCCAAACTAAAAAAAAAAAAAAAAATCTACTGAAAAAACATTTCATTTTACATAAATTTTTGAATTATATTCCATAGAGCTTCATAGATTCTACAAATGGGTTTTATAAAATGGGACTCTTTTAAAAGACAAAACAAAGCAAAAAATGCACACACACATGTTCTATGTCAAGACAACAGAGCCCACCAATACACATAATTCTGTACTCCTAGGCTAACTTACTGTGTTGTCCTCAGAACAAAGCTTTTCCTCCCATTTCTGATTAATCAAAGTGACTATATAGCATGTTGTTTAGGAAAAATCACCCATACAATGGCCATGTTCATTAGGCTTGTCTCATAAAAAAGAGGAAAACTGAGCCACGGAACTGCTCTAGGCGGCAACCATCACTCAAAACCCTGACTGCAGACTGGACCTCATAAGAAGAGGTGTGCCATTCACATTTCTGAACTTAGAAGTGACAATTATTCATTTTGAACTTGAAAACCACTGACCTAGAGCAAACTAAAGGTCATAAATATCAGGGGCTATTTGAGAACATTCATGTACCTTGAATTCCAAGGTTGTCATGAAATCTATTCAAAATAAAAGAAACTCCTTAAGAATTCTAACCAACATAAACAAGACTCCTTTAGAAAATTCAGGTTCCCTGGACAGGCCAGACAGCCCCCAAGACACACAGGGTATTTATGACGGCTCTTGGGGTCAGCAAGGCAGCAGCCACCTCCACCAGAATTGTGATTAAAGGCAAGAAGAGCCAGAAGCAAGCAGGCGCTGGCCAGGGATGGTCTCCCCAAGCAGGCAGGGAGGCCCCCCCAAAAGCACATCCCAGAGATGGAGATAACAAATACAGCTGCCAGGGAAATAAAGAACAAGAAACAGACAAGTTATGAAACTAGCCTCCATTTCTTTGGGCCATGAAGAAAATTTACTCAGAGAGAAGATATGTGTCCCCTGGAAGATTAAACTGCCTCTCCAGAGATGCAGGTCCCTACTGTTCAACTCCTCACTGTGTGACCACAGGCAAGGCCCTTCCCATTTGTGGGTCTAGCTGCCCCAAGCAGAGAATGAGAGGTTTAGACTCAGTGATCCCTCAAGTCCCCTCTTAGTCCACCAGCAGACTATTCATTATACCAGCATGAGATGCAGAGGAAGCTGAACCAATAAATCTACTGCTCAATCTACTGCTGATGGTACTGCCTACCTGGGGCTTCTGATGTGACCTATTATTTCTGCTGGCCTCAAGCCGCAGTCCCTCAAAACTCCCTCCAAGAACCAGATGTGCTTCTCTATACCTGTGTCTCCTGGAAGCTCCACCTACCTGAATCATGAAGTCATTTTCCTCCTGAACCTCACAGACGCAGCGGACCACTTCAAAATCGTAACGGTCATCCCCATCGAGTTCCTCGTCTGGGTTGGTGGTCACGTCGATGTCCTGGCCATACTCCTCATCGCTCCAAAGAAAGCTCTCAGAAGAGGACTCGCTCAGATTATCCTCTTCTGAGAGGAAAGGGAAAACAAAAGCCATGACTTTAAAAATAGTTTAAAAATGTTACAAACCCTCGACTATCAAGAACAGTAATGAGTTTTCAGAAAGCTGGGAAATGTGAACTCCGTCTGTTCCTTGGGCTGTTATCTACTAATCGCGCAAACAATATATGCTGCCTGGCAGTGAACTGAACTCCGTTTCCTCATTTTCCTGAGGGTGAAGGCCAAGCTAAGTTGCTGCTCAAGGTCATAGAGCTCACGGGGAGAGAAACTGCACCACACCACGAACCACCAAGATCATCATCCCTAACGATCGTGTTCCTCCACCTCGCCCAATCCAGCCAGGACCTGCATTACAGCCACCTTTATTTTTTTTTATTATTATTTTTACTTTTTATTTACTTTTGTCTTTTTAGAGCTGCACCCACGGCATATGGAAAAGCCCAGGCTAGGGGCTGAATAGGAACTGCAGCTGCCGACCTACACCACAGCCACAACAATGGGATCTGAACTGCCTCTGCAACCTACACCACGGCTCATGGCAACACCAGATCCTTAACCCACTGAGCAAGGCCAGGGATCAAACCTGCATCTTCTTGGATACTAGTCGGGTTCTTAACCCGACGAGCCACAACAGGAACTCACAACCACCTTTGAAATACTATAAACAGTGGGGAATGAGGAAGGGGCAAATTCCAGGGATAATCAGAACTACAATCACTAGATCCTAGTGCTTGATTTGTGATAATTACAGCTAACCTTTACTCATCACTTATTCTGTATCAGATACTATTCCAAGTACTTTCCACACACTTATTAACCATTTTCATTATTTTTTTACCATGTTATTTTTTATTTTATTTATTTTTGTCATGTGCACAAGACATGTGGAAGTTCCCAAGCCAAGGACTGAACCTGCACCACAGCAGCAACCTGGGCAGCTGCAGGGACAACACCTGATCCTTAACCCGCTGCACCACAAGGGAACTCCTATTCACTACTTTTAAACTCAGAATCATCCTGTAAGTTGCTGAAGAAGGGGAAGCTTTAAGGTAAACTCAGACTTCCCCAAGCCACCAGGTTAGATGCAGAGGCCACCAACAAGCAGTGGAAGAATGGAAGGGGCAGGTGTGCAAGGGAATGGGGGACAGTGGATTTGGTTATATACCCACTGGCTTGAGGGTACTTCAGACATTCAACTAAGACCAAAGCTACAGAGAAGGGAAGTTCAACGAAGGTATAGTTAATGGCCTATTTTATTTGATGTACTTCTTAAAAGATTTAACAGATTACTTGCAGAGGCCTGAGAGGAGATTACAATATCAACATACATCCAGCCTTCTCATACTATAGTGCTGTACAAATGATCAAGCCAGCAGAACCTCCTTACCAGACACTTTCACTTTCCCTTTGTGGTTTCCAGATTCTGAGCCATGGAGCTGCGGGCTCATGTGGACCCCAGGCTTATGGGAGGACCCACACCTGGTGACAGCAAATGCCTTGGGTGGAGAAGGTTCCTGGGAGGTGTCACTGATCTCCTCACTGCAGGGGCATTCTGGGAAAATAAGATCAGAAGAAAACTGGAACCCCCAGACATTACCAGGGCATTCCAAAAAAATCAACCCCATCCAACCAACAGCTCTGACGTTCATACAGCTCAAAGGCTCAAAAGCAATTCAGCTAGAACAGACTTAGGGATTAAGATTTCTAGTTACCTCCAAGAACCTCAAAGCCAAAAGCTTCCTCCTCACCATCACCCCTTCTCCCATTCTTCTGCCAGGACTGTTTGTCTAAGCTAAAAGATACTTGGAGAATAAAATGTGGCATCCCTTTAGCTCCCAAGATTGGAATACGGATTTTCTTAAATCTGTATTTTTATCAGAGATAGAAACACGCTTTTCAAGAAGTGAATCCTTTCTTGGCACCCCCTCCCCACTTATAGTAAGGAAACCCAAGGAAAACAGCACAGGGGAAAATTTACCAGGCTTAGTTTTCTTTTTCTTTTTCTTTTTCTTCTTTGGCTTCACCCTCACAAACTCTTTGAATTTCTTCTCTTTATTCTTTTCCTTGTCTTTTGCAGCTGAAATTAAATACAAGTATAAGTACTGGCATTCTAACATTTTGTTTTCAACGCTAGGATCTTTAATTCTTAAGTAAGTAAGCCCATGCACTATAAAGAACTAAAATGAGCAGGAGAACAGAGTTCTGCCTGGGAGGTCACCTTCCATTCCCCTTAGAGCTCTGCTGCCCCTTCTCTACCACAGAGCCTTTAGACCAGGGGTTAGCAAACTCTGGCCCACCACCTGCTCCTATAAAAAGTTTTAGCGAAACACACCACGATCATTTGTTACGTGTTCACCATGGCTACTGCCATGCTTCAATGACAGAGATGAGCAGTAAAGATAGAGACCAGGAGTTCTCTTACGGCACAGTGGGTTATGGATCTGGTGTTGTCACTGCAGCGGCTCAGGTTGCTGCTGCGGTGTAGGTTCAGTCCCTGGCCTGGGAACTTCCACTTGCTGTGGGCGCATCCAAAAAAAAAAAAAAGGAAGAAGAAGACAGAGACCTTATGGCCCTTAAAGCTGAAGAGATTTATTGTCCGGCCATTTTCAGAAAAACTTTGCCAACGCTACTTGGATTCCTACTCCTGAACGCTGGCTGCATACTGTAATCACTGAGGGAGATTTTTTTTTTTTTTCCCTTTATTGGCCACTTCACAGCATACAGAGTTCCCAGGCCAGGGATCAGATCCAAGCCACACCTGCAACCTATGCTGCAGCTGTGGCAACACCAAATTCTTTAACCCACAACTGTGCTGGGCCGGGGATAGAACCTACATCCTGGCACTGCAGAGATGCCACCAATCCTGTTGTGCCACAGCAGAAACTACACCAAGGGAGATTTTTAGAAAGTGAATGCCCAGGTCCCGCCCACAAAAATTCTGATTTAACTGGCTTGAGGTGTGACTTAAGCATCAGGATTTGGGTTTTGTTTTGTTTTTTTTTCCTTTTTTAAATAAATGAAATATAAGTCACATAATATAAAATTACCCGTTTAAAAAGGAAGAGGAGTTCCCACTGTGGCGCAATGGGATTGGTGGCATCTTGGGAACGCTGAGATGCTGGTTTGACCCCGGGCCCAGCACAGTGGGTTAAGGATCCGGCATTGCCACAGATGCAGCTTAGGTCACCACTGCAGCTAGGATCTGATCCCTGGCCCATATGCTGGGGGGTGGCCAAAAAAGAAAAAAGAAAAAGGAGCAATTCACACCTTCCAAAAACTCCAACTTCACAGCAAAACTTCTTTAGTTATCAATACTCCCTGTCCAAATTTCAGTGCAGTTTTCCCAACTCCCTTCTAAAAAGCTTCCTAGCTATCTTTCTACTGAGACTATAGTTCTCAAGCTAATAATAGCCTCATCATTACAAAATCCAGTTGTTTCTTCTCTCTTATCAAACATATCTGTAGCATTTCAGCAATTGGTCATGCCTTACTTTTTAGATGTTAAGACATGTTTAAGCACACACACATCCTGTGACCTAGTCATTTCCCTCCCAGATATTTACTCAAAAGATAATTTATGTCCACACATGAATGAATGCCCACAACAGCCTTTTTTTTTTGCTTTTTAGGGCTGCACCCACAGCATGGAGGTTCCCAGGCTAGGGGGTCTAATCAGAGCTACAGCTGCCAGCCTACACCACAGCCACTGCAACGCCAGATCCAAGCTGCGTCTTCAACCTATGCCACAGCTCATGGCAACGCTGGATCCTTAACCCACTGAGCGAGGCTAGGGATCAAACTCACAACCTCATGGTTCCTAGTCGGATTTGTTTCTGCTGCACCACAAAGGGAATTCCAGCCCACAGCAGCCTTAATTGTAATATCCCAAGGTGAAAACCTCCCAAATAGCCATTACTGGGTGAATGGACAAATCTGTGGTATATCCATAAAATGGAATACTTTCAACAATAAAAGTAGAAACTATTAATATATGCAATTAATAAGTGAATCTCAAAATAAGTGCTGATTAAAAGGAGCCTATAAAATCTAATGCATACTATATGATTCCATTTACATAAAATTATAGAAAATGAAAAGTAAACTCTATAATAGAAAGGAGAATAGCGACTGCCTGGGGATGACGGAGAGCGGTGGAGAGGAGGAATTAAAAAGGGGCATAAGGAAATTTTAAAAGGCAATGGATATGTTTACCCTCTTTACTGTGGTAATAGGTGGGTACATATGTCCTATCTCATCAAATTTTACAATTTAAATATGTACAGCCCACTGCATAACAATTAAGCTTCAATAATGCCACAGGGAGATAGAGAGGGAGGAGAGGGAGGGAGAGAGGGAGGGAAAAAGAAAGAATGGCCAGTGGCATGTAAAACATTCACGATGTTGTGCAACCAGTTCTACTCTAGTTCCAAAACATTCCCATCACTCTGAAGTAAAACCATTCACCATTAAAAGCAGATTCTCCCCAACCCCTCAACCCTTGGCAACCACCAATCTACATCTGTCTCTATGGATTTATCCATTCTGGACATTTCATATACATACAAAACGTAATCTGCTGTGTCTGGCTTCTTTCACCTAGCATAACGTTTTCAAGAGCATCAGGATTTGAACACTCTCCAAGTAATTCTGATGTGGAATCAAGAGGGATGACAAAGCATGTGTCGGGTAGAGTAAGCAGCAATCAGATATTTGAGATTTTAACCGAGCACTTATGTGCAAATACTGCAAACATCTAATTTAACCCTAACAACCACCTGTGTGTATCATTCTACTTTTACAGAGGAGGAAACTGAGGCTCGGTGAGGTGAATGCACCTGCCTGACATAATACAGATATTTAAAAACAGGGTTATCTGGCTCTCCAGCACTACATCAGCACTACTGCCCAGACCCCTCCTCCATATAGGCATCCAGGAACTGGTAGAGAAGACATCAGGCTGCTTTCACCAGCTGGTAAGTCCGGACTCTACAGGCAGAAGTTAATCAAACAGCTAAAGAACAACACAAGACTATCTCTAAGCTCCCTTCCTATTAAAATACTCTGCAACTGGGAAACAAAGTTCAACAAACAAGAACTCTAAAATGACCTTAGTCTAATTTACAAAAGTACTTATTTTAGGAGTTCCTGCTGTGCCACAGTGAGCTAAGAATCCAACTGCAGGAGCTTGTGTCGCTGCGGAGGTGTGAGTTTGATCCTTGGCCCAGCGCAATGGGTTAAAAAGGATGCGGCATTGCCAAAGCTGCAGCGTAGTTAGCAGATACGGCTCAGATTCAACCCCTGGCACAGGAACTTCCATATGCCACAGATGCGGCCATAAAATAATAAAAATTTTTAAATAATTTAAAAAATAAAGAAATAAAAAAAAGTTAAAAGTACTCATTTTAAGATTAAGAAACCAGGGCCTATAGAAATAAGCTGACTTATTCACAGTCATGTAGTTGATGAGCAAAACATGGTTTAAATTTCTCCTAAATTCATTAAAGCAATCAAGAATATTTACTTTTCCTCTGATCCTAGGAACAGTCTTCCTCTGGAAGAGAAACAGAACAACTCATTTCTGCATATTCTCTTGGCCACAGCCATATTATCAGTGATGGCTTCAATTCATTTACCTAACAAGTATTTGAGCATCTACCATGTTCCAAGCACCAGTCTAAGGAGGAGGGTGGGATAAGGCACTGAACAAAAAAAGACAAAAATTCTTGCCCTCACAGAGCCACATTCTAGTGGGTGGCAGCAGAAAGCAAATAAATTACATAGTATTTTAGGAGGTGGTTAGCGCTATGAAAAAAATAAAGCAGGGAAGGGGGGCAGTAAAGATGAGGGAAGGAAGATTTGTAATTTTAATAGTCTGTAGTCAGAGAATGCCTCATCGAGAAAAGGACATCTGAGCAAAGACCTGAAAGGAGTGAGAGAACAAAACATGCAGGAATCTGGAAGAGTCTTCCAGGCAGGACACCCAGGACTTCAGAGTTTAAGAAACAGGCACAGGGAACACTTCCTAACTCATTCTATGTGGCCAGCATTACTGTAATACCAAAATCAGACAAAGACATAACAAGAAAGGAAAAGTGGAGACCATTATCTCTCATGAACACAAAGGCAAAAATATTAGCAAACTGAATCCAACAATGTATAAAAAGAATTATATACAGTGACCAACTAGGATTTATTACAGGTATACAAGTAAGACTGGTTCAACATCTGGTAAACAAATAATGTAATTTACCATATCAACAGGCTGAAAAAAGTAATATATCAACTGATGCAAAAAAAGCACCTGACAAAATCCAACACTCATTCAAGATAAAAATTCTCAGAAAACTAGGAACAGAGGGAAACTTCCCTAACTTGATAAAGGACATCTATAAAACACCCACAACTAACTTCACATTTAATGGCAAGAACTGGATGTCTTAAGAGCAGGAACAAGGCAAGGATGCACCCTCTCAACAGTCTTATTCAAGACTGTACTAGTCATCCTAGCTAGTACAGTAAGATAAGGAAATAAAATATAAATTGGAACTAAAGAAATAAAACTGTCTGCAGAGACATGACTGCCCCTGTAGAAAATCCCAAAGAGGAATTCCCATTGTGGCTCAGCAGGTTAAGAATCCTACATAGTGTCCTTGAGGACACGGGTTCGAGCCCTGGTCTCTCTCAGTGGGTTTCAGATCCGTCATTGCCGCAAGCTGCTGTGTAGTTTGCAGATGTGGCTTGCATCTGCAACCTTGTGGTGCAGACCTGCACCTGCAGTTCTGATTCGACTCCTGGCCCAGGAACTTCCATATGCCAAAGGTATGGCCATAAAGAAAAAACAAAATTCTCAAAGAACTGACAAGAAATAAACATAAAAATCTGAACTATGACTATAGCAAGGTTGTAATATACAAGATTAATATACAGAAGTCCATTGCTTTCCCATGTATTAGCAATGAACAATTATTTAGTGAAATGAATAAATAGCAAGGAGGTCTGTATGTCTCTATTGGAATTGAAATTAGAATTAGGTTGAGGGATAGATGATGATGCAGGCTAGACGATCATGCTTTACAAGGAAATTGGCCTTTTCTATGAATGACTAAGGGGCTATTGGAAGGATTTGAGCAAAGAAGTGATAGGATTTAATGTACCTTCACTCATAAACATACAGAATCCATTGCCCAATTCAGTTTTTGATTTATAAATTCAGGTTTTAATGACCTCCAAACTAAAGTAAAGTAACTATCTATTAGCTCAATGAAATGCCAACAGCATTAACCCAGTCATGAGCAGAACTGGTTGAGGAAGAGATACCACCTAGGTTCTGGATCCTTGAGATGCAAAGGTCAAGATGTAGGGTATAAACTGTCAAATGCCAGGGCATACCCAGTCATCACCTAAGTATGGGAGTTCCTTTGGGCTTCTCTAAACAATGATTTTTTTTTTTTTTGGGGGGCTATTTCTTGGGCCGCTCCCGCGGCATATGGAGGTTCCCAGGCTAGGGGTCGAATCAGAGCTGTGGCCACCGGCCTACGCCAGAGCCACAGCAACACAGGATCCGAGCCACATCTGCAGCCTACACCACAGCTCACGGCAACGCCGGATCCTTAACCCACTGAGCAAGGGCAGGGACCGAACCCGCAACCTCATGGTTCCTAGTCGGATTCGTTAACCACTGCGCCATGACGGGAACTCCATAAACAACGATTTTTTATGCATTTCACATTTTATTAAAATAGCATCACATCTTTAGGGAACTCAAAAGGCAGTAAAAGAAGGGTGAAGGAAGTTCATTCCACACAAGAGATTCTTGAGGACGCCACATTATTCAAACTCACATAGGTCATGACTAATAGTCCCAGAAAATAAAGGCATAATGAACACACTTTCACTGGCCTACCAGCTTTGAAATCATGAATTTTCTCAATTTGGTAGGATATGTATTAATTCAAGCTATATATATACATATATATGTGTATATATATATGACTTTTTTTTTTTTTCCTTTTAGGGCTGCACCTGTGGCATATGGAGGCTCCCAGGCTAGGGGTCGAATCAGAGCTACAGCTGCCAGCCTACACCACAGCCACAGCTACTCGAGATCCAAGCCACATCTTCAACCTATACCACAGCTCATGGCAACACCGGATCCTTAGCCCACTGAGCAAGGCCAGGGATTGAACCTGCAACCTCATGGTTCCTAGTCAGATTTGTTTCCACTGCACCATAACAGAGACTCCTATATAAGACTTTTATATCAAACAACTTCAAACTGATAAACTCAATTTTGCATAAAATATATAAATATAAAATACCTTAAACATGATTACCACTTTACAGAAGAGGAAGTGAAATTCAGAGAAGCAGCAAGATCACATAAGTTGACCTTCCCTGGACTTCCCCATTAAGTGAGCTAACACATTGCCTCTACTGCAGAATCAAATTAAATTGGGTTTCCTGTTACTTAAAACCAAAAGCATCACAATGTTGCAGTTGATCAGAAATATGATCACATTAAGCTTTAAAGATTCCCCTCCTGAGGCTTCAATTAGAGAAGTAAACCATGAGGATAAAAATAAGAGATATTCTAGAAAATTGTTCTATAGAAACCTGTGTTCTCTGAAGAGAGAAAACCTGCAGAGGCTCACCCTGGCTTCTGACGGAAGATTGTAAAGTCACATGTAGCCTTAAGCGGCAGAGCCCACAGGGAGAACTGCCCAGCAGGGACTAAGCTAACCCAGGTGAGTCACTGAAGAGGGAGAGACAATAAGCAGAACTCATTCACTCACTCATTTGGATGACCCATGTGCACAGAAAATCCCCTGCAGGGAGGCATTCTATTCCCTGCTCCAGGCCCAGGGCAGGGCATCCTTCCCTGGAATCCTAAAAGACAGCAGGGCCTAGTGGTGGAAGTACAGGCTCCACAACTAGATTGAAATCGTGGCTCCACCAGGTGCTAGATGTGTAGACACTTGGCTCTAGTTAGTCCATCTCATCAGCACCTCAGTTTCTAATCCATAAAATGGAAACAACAGTATCTGCCTCATAGGGTTTGTTTTGAAGATTAAATAGATAATACAAGTAAAGAACTTGCAACAATGGCCAACACATGACAAGTACTTAAACATTAGCTCTGTTATCTCACCTAACATACTGTCTCCTTGGAAAGTGGTGCTGGTCTGCTGTCACCTCTCTCTTTGAACAGGTTGACCGATTGTCCATGACCCACAGAACACAGAGCTGGCTGCAGAGCCTCTTCCTGATGCCCAGCCTTGGTTGGACAATGGGAAACTTCCTGCCAGGGCTCTGGATCAGAGAGCAGCTTGTTTTGCCTGAGGAGAGCACGGCTTTTCCAGGACGGCCCCTGTACTCTCCTCAGGTAGCAGGCACCCATGAGGAGAGATACCAGGGCCCTTCTTGCTCCCTCTGCACAGCCTGCTCCCTATTTCTCCCTTGGATCTTCACTGAGTTACGAGAGCAGGACATCAAGACCACTGCTTCCACGAGGGAAGAGGAAAAAACAACATCACCCTCCCCTATGGGAGAACTGCCTGTACACCCCAGAGCTCGGCCATGCACAGTGGGGACAGTCACCAGAGAACGTTCTGACCTGCACAAGGAAATGGCAGCTCAGGGGCAGAGCGTGGGTATGAACTTGGAGGGGTTCTCACTGCCTATCAGAGGAAGTGACCTCACAGCCTAACACCATCATTTCACCTTGTTCACCTTTCCAGCCTCATCTCCCATCAGTCCCCCACCATGGATCTCATCCAGACACTAGCCCAAAGGGGCCTTCAACAAACCCTTCCCTCAAGCCCTGACTTCTCCAATACCTATTTCTCCATTTCTTCCCTAGGAAAAGAGTGCATTTTCCAGCTTCCCCTGAGAGATAAGTAGCCATGTCACATGTTCTGACCTACGGGATATAAACAGAAGTCATGTGTGGCACTTCTGGGTTGTGCTCTTAAAAGAAAGAAAGAGGGATGCCCCCTTCCCTGCAGCTGAAAGATGGGCAAGGTGGTAAATGAGTGATTCTAGATCATGCAGAGAGTGCAACACCTTAGACCTGGTGGCACAATGGGCAGAAAGCTGGCCCTGGACAAATGCAGAGAGCCACAGCAGTGTCACTGTGGGGCGCTTGCAGTCTGACATGAGGTGGAAATAAATCCCCATCTTTTTTTTTTTTTTGTCTTTTTGTCTTTTTGCTATTTCTTAGGCCGCACCCACGGCATATGGAGGTTCTCAGGCCAGGGGTCGAACCAGAGCTGTGGCCACTGGCCTACGCCAGAGCCACAGCAACGCGGGATCCGAGCCGTGTCTGCAACCTACACCACAGCTCACGGCAACGCCGGATCGTTAACCCGCTGAGCAAGGGCAGGGACCGAACCCGCAACCTCATGGTTCCTAGTCGGATTCGTTAACCACTGCGCCACGACGGGAACTCCTAAATCCCCATCTTAAACCACCTTCTTTGGTTCTCTAAGACCACATAATCCATATCCTAGTTTAGCTCCTATCATTTCCTTCCCTTTAAGGGGAAAGAGGGCATGTTTTGGTAAGAAGGTCCCTCAAGCACCCCAAGAGAAGGTGCAAAGAAGTACCCATTCTGGTGCCCCAAGGCTTCTTTTGACCTTAGATAAGGTTTGCCCAGAGTGAGAATATGAATGAAATGGATTTAACAAGAGGTAATAAGCACAGATAAGTTCCCTTTGATACCTGAATATTCTTTCTGGGCCAAATCTCTACTCCAGACTGAAGTGACTTACACAGAATCAAACCCAAACACCAAGGAAGCCTGAAATCACCTCTGGAAGAGACTTTACTAAGTGGATTCTGGCATTCTAAGAAACCTTGTTTGGAAAAGCAATTCGAAACTGAACTTAACATACAAATGGCCAATAGGCACATGAAAAGATGTTCTGTTCAACACTGCTAATTATTAGAGAAATGCAAATCAAAACTACAACGAAGTACTGTCTCACACTAGTCAGACTGGCCACCATTAAAAAGTCTATAGGAGAAGTTGCCATTGTGGCCCAGTGGAAACGAATCCGACCAGTATCCATGAGAATGCGGGTTCGATCCCTGGCCTTGCTCAGTGGGTTGGGGATCTGGCGTTGTTGTGAGCTGTGGTGTAGGCTGCAGACACGGCTCAGATCCCAAGATGCAGTGGCTGTGGTGTAGGCTGGCAACTACAAGTCTGATACGACCCTTAGCCTGGGAATTTCCATATGTCGCAAGTGAGGCCCTAAAAAGCAAAAAAAAAAAAGTCTATAGGAGTTCCCAGTGTGGTTCAGTAGTAACAAACCTGACTATTACCTGGTGAGGATATCTAGCCTCACTCAGTGGGTTAAGGACACAACGGTGCTGTGAGCTGTGATGTAGGTCACAGACTCGGCTCAGATCTGGCATTGCTGGGGCTGTGGTGTAGGCTGGCAGCTGCAGCTCCGATTCAATCCCTAGCCTAGGAACCTCCATACACCTCAGGTGCAGCCCTAGAAATAAAAAAATATTTAAAAAGATCTAGGAGTAACAAATGCTGGAGAGAGTGTGGAGAAAAGGGAACCCTCCTACACTCTTGGTAGGAATGTAAATTGATGCAGCTGCTATGGAGAACAGTATGGAGGTTTCTCACAAAAACTAAAAATAGAGTTGCCATGTGATCCAGCAATCTCACTCCTGGGCATATATCCAGACAAAACTGTAATTCAAAAATATACATGTGCCCCAATATTCACAGCAGCACTATTCACAATAGCCGAGACATGAAAATAATCTAAATGTCCATCAACAGATGAAGGGATCAAAAAGATCTGCTACATGTACACAATGGAATATTCCTCAGCCATAAAAAAGCAATGAAATATTGCCATTTGCAGCTACATGCATGGACCTAGAGATTATCATAGTAAGCAAATTAAGCCAGAAAGAAAAAGACAAATATCACGACATCACTTATATGCGGAATCTAAAATATGACACAAATGAACTTACCTACAAAACAGAAACAGACTCACAGACACAGAGAACAGACTTGTGGTTACAGGAGGTCAGGGGGAAGGGTCAGAATGGGAGTTTGAGACTAGCAGATGCAAAATATTACATATAGAAAGGATAAACAACAAGGATCTACTGTAGCACAGGGAATTATATCCAATATCCTATAATAAACCATAATGGAAAATAAATAAAAAATAAACTGACCTTCCAAATTAACTTATGGGACTAAGGGCCTGGCTGAGGGAAGAGGAAACATCGGAAGGCCGGAGTGGAAAGGGGTACCTTAGGGACATGTGATCATGACACTTTTTCCCCCTCAATGCCTCTGAACTTTGCTCTGCTTGTTCCTGGCATAGGGATGCCTTTCCTATTCCCCTGCCATCTGGTCCAACCCCTACCTACCCTCTCCCTTTAAGACTTAACTCAAATGACACCCCCAGCTCTCAGCCTCCCAGCCCATTTTACAGGAAAAACCTGAATCTGAGTTCCCATAGCACTTTATATGTTCCTTATATAAAATGTAGCAGTTCTCACTGTATCTGTTTATGTGCTTTTCTCCTCACATGAAAGAGCCCTGTCTCATTCCTACCTAGTCTTACATCTTCATTTTGGAGAGGAGGAAATCAGATCTTCGAAGAGCTCAGATTAGTGAACAGTAGCAACATTATTACTAAGATTCAGTCTATGGAGTTCCTGTCATGGCTCAGTGGTTAACGAATCTGACTAGGAACCATGAGGTAGCAGCTTCGATCCCTGCCCTTGCTCAGTGGGTTAACGATCTGGCATCGCTGTGAGCTGTGGTGTAGGTCACTAGCCTGGGAACCTCCATATGCCATGGGTACGGCCCTATAAAAGACAAAAAAAAAAAAAAGATTCAGTCTATGGACACTCAGACCAGAACTGCTTTTCTCTGCCTAACCTGACCAGCAGGGAAATTAGGGGCAGGGGCAGGCAGTGGAAGGTGGGGGTGGGGCAGACCAAAAATAAAAATGTCTGTAGAGCACTTTCTGGTCCTGATGGAATCTTCATCTGAGAAATCTTTTAGTACCCAAGTTCCCAGTTGTCATAATCAGATTACTCACCATAAAAAGAGTACTTTTTTACCTTATTTATTCCCAAGCAGGAGTTCCCATCATGGCTCAGTGGAAATGAATCTGTCTAGTATCCATGAGGATGCAGGCTCAATACCTGGCCACCCTCAGTGGGTTAAGAATCCAGCATTGCCATGAGCTGTAGTGTATGTTGCAGACATGGCTCGGATCCTGCACTGCTGTGGCTGTGGTGTACGCCAACAGCTCTAGCTCCGATTTGATCCCTAGCCTGGGAACTTCCATATGCCACAGGTGTGGTCCTAAAAAAAAAAAAAAAAAAAAAAAAATCCCCAAGCAGCATACATTCTGTAATATTCTGTTTTTCACTTAAGCATAATGTCAAATTCACACTGCCTGTGAACTAGGACACAGGCTGCCTGGTGTCAGAGTCTCATCTTGAAACATCTCCCCAACCAAACTCCCGCCACCACCTGAAATTCCACCCTAAAGATAAGAGCTTCCTTAGCAGTTGAGGTGAAAACTAAATATGCTGCGAAAACAGGTGAGCTATTGAGCTGGTTTTATTTTTTCAAATCTTAAGAAATTTAGTTATCAGATTAGTCAAGTACCCAACAACCATTAGGAAACAGAAAGAGGCTCTGATGTGAGAAAAGTGGGGGCAATGCCTGGAACAGAGGGTGCCTTCTGGAGGGCTGGGACCTACGGAATATTCTGATTATGCCTCTACGTTTTTCACATTGATATCCAGCAGCATGATGAAAGCTAAACATGCCAACTGACTCCAGTTCACAGATGGTCAAAACCGAGGATCCTGCTGGTTAGTGGCAGAGGTAGGAAGTGCGGCCAGAGCTTTAATTTCCCAGCTAGAGCATAGAAAGATGAAGGGTCTGGTTTCCTTCAGCCTGGGAACTACTGGCAATCTCAGCAATCTGAGTTGTGAAATCATCTGTGTCCACCTGAAATGAGGGGTGGGGGCAGCACGTCCCTTCCGGGCTGCACAAACCTGCTCTCAATCTGAGATGGTGCAGGAATGACCAGGCTATACTCTAACAGCGGGTGAGAGGCTGTGTGGCACACTCTGCCACCAAACTGACCAGTTCTACAAAGGAACAGCAGAAAGGTAACAAGTTAAAACAGAAGGATTTAAAAGACCCTTTTGTTTCCTCAAAGCATTTTGTAATTGTCCACCCCTGCCAACCTGGCAACTGTACCCAGAGCAGATCTTGTTATTTTAAAAACCTGGCAGGGAAAAATCCTCAATTCAGGGATTTCCAAATCCCAGTAAAAGATATCCTTCTATATTGAGAGAGAATAAAATCCCCGTATATTGGTATGAGACCCAAGGGCAGAACATAAAAAAAAAAAAAAAAAAAAACGTTTTGCGGAGTTCCTGTCATGGCTTGGCGGTAACAAACCTGACTAGGACCCATGAGGGTATGGGTTTGATCCCTGGCCTCACTCAGTGGGTTAAGGAGCTGGCGTTGCCAGGAGCTGTGGTGTAGGTCGAAGACGTGGCTCAGATCCCACATTGCTGTGGCTGTAGTGCAGGTCAGCAGCTGTAGCTCCGATTTGACGCCTGGGAATTTCCATATGCTGCAGCCGCCCTAAAAAAGCAAAAAAGACTTTTTTTTTTTAATCTTTTCGGGCCACACCCACAGCATATGGAAGTTCCCAGGCTAGGGGTTGAATCAGAGCTGCAGCTGCCGGCATATGCCACAGCCACAGCCACGCCAGATCCAAGCCCCACCTGCAACCTACACTGCAGCTCCTGGCAACACGAGATCCTTAACCCACTGATCGAGGTCAGGGATCAAACCCGAGTCCTTATGTCTATTATCCGGGTTCTTAACCTGCTGAGCCACAACAGGAACTCCTCGCTCAGGTTTCTTAATTTGGTAACCACAATGGTAACAACTTGTCTTTTGGTTTTGCAGCTCATCAGAGGTAAACTGAGTTTAGAACTTAACTTTCTGACTGCTTGGGTTAATGTTTTCACTAAGATAAAGAGCTAGTATTTACTAAGAATTTACTATGGGCCTGACATTGTGCTAAGCCTTTTACATTAGGTCATTTAATGTAACAAAGTTCTGAGATAGCTAGTTATATTATCTCCATTTCACAGACAGAGAAACTGAAGCTCAACAGTTCTTCTGCCCAAGGTCTCACAGACAGCAAGTAGTGGAGGCTAGATTCAAATTCAGGTGTGCAGACTCCAAGCCTGCACATATTGCTCAACACAAATCAAGACCTCAAGTAAAATTAATCAGGAATTCCAAAACCAAACAAGAGATCTGTACATGACCAGGAATACCCACCCTCTAAGTCAGGTGCATTACACTGGGCAAAGCCTCCCCATGGACAATTACCATGTTCATCCGTCATAACCCATAGTGGGAAAGAAAGGAAAAGCAATTTACAGAGTTTCTACTTCTTCCTAGCATTTTGTTTACCTTAAAAAAAAAAATCTTGGAAATTCCCATGTGGCACAACAGCTGAGGGTAATAGAGCTGTATGGACCAACTCTGTGGCCACTTAGCCATATGTACCTACTGAGCACCTGAAATGTGGTTGGTCTCAACTGAAATGTTCAGTAAGTTTAAAACACACACTGGATTTTAAAGGCTTAATACAAGAAAAAGAATACATAATAGCTTATTAAACAATAATTCTTACACTAATTACATGCTTAAATGATAGATATAGCATTTTGGATATTTTGAGCTAAAATTTACTCAAAGAAATTTCACTTATTTCTTTTTATGTTTTAAAATGTGGCTACCAGAAAAAGCTACAGGCTGAACGCATTACATTTCCTTTTATTTATTTGGCCATACCCTCAGCATGCACAAGTTCTTGGGCCAGGGATCGAACAAAGCCAACAGCAGTGACAATGACGAATCCTTAACTGTTAGGCCACCAGAGAACTCCATCACATTATATTTCTAATGGATGATAGAGCACATATGACTAAGAAACTGCAGCTTGACACATTATGTCTTCACAGCTTAGTTAAGGACTGACCTCTCAGAGTCAGAGATCATCTTAGTCTGTTTGATCCTGCCCTACTTCCCTGAAACCTGACTTTATACTTCCTTGGGAATGCTGTCAGATGTCCCAGGAGTTCCATACACCATCTAATACCTATGTATTGTAATGGAAAAGTTACCAGCCAAAAAATATATAATGACATTAAAATTTGAGGTAAAAAGAAGTTGGGGGAGTTCCCTCATGGCACAGCACATTAAGAATCTAGCACTGTCACTGCTGTGGCTCAGGTTGCTACCATGGTGGTGGTTCAATTTCTGGCCCCAGAACTTCTATGTGCCACAGGTGTGGCAAAAAAAAAAAAAAAAAAAAAAAAAAAGAAGCAGCAGCAGCAGCTGGGAAGCCTTGTGGAATTTACTGGAAATTCATTAATTATTCTGAAATCCCCCAGAAACATGTAATTTTTCAGTTTGAGAAGAAACTGCCAAAAAGATTCTGTTATAATAAGACATGAACATGAGACTTTATGGTAACCCTTACTACCACCATTGTAGTTTCTATGCAAAGCAAAGTGTTGCTAGAAAACTTCTTCGGTTGCAATTACAAAGAAACTGGACTCAAAACTGGACCCAGGAGGAGACACACATCACCTCTTAGTTCTTTAGTTCTGTTAGCGGGGATGAGGCATAAGTCTGGGGGAGGGGATGGCTGTGCCCGTGCTGTTCCAAGCACTAGTTCTCCTGCTGACTTCTAAAGGAGCTTCCTTTCCTTGGAATTCCTGTTGTGGCGCAGTGGTTAACAAATCTGACTAGGAACCATGAGGTTGCGAGTTTGATCCCGGCCTTGCTCATTGGTTTAAGGATCCAGCATTGCCGTGAGCTGTGGTGTGGGTCGAAGATGCAGCTCAGATCCCGTGTTGCTGTGGCTCTGGCGTAGGCCGGTGGCCACAGCTCCAATTAGACCCCTAGCCTGGAAACCTCCATATGCTGCAGGAGTGGCTCAAGAAAAGGCAAAAAGACAAAAAAAATAAAGAAATAAATAAAGGAGCTTCCTTTCCTTGACTGTCCCCGCTCCATACTGGGAGTACCAAGCCCCTCAGAGACTAAGGGATTTTCTAAAGTAACTGGACCGGCAAGAGGTGGAGGTAAGAATGAGAGTCAGGGATTTCTGCTTCCTCCAGGAGGGCCACAACTCCATGATACAATTCCCGATGATCACTTGTCATTTCCAATTTTGGGGGGTTCAACTGGACCAGTCCAACCTGACACCTGCTTTCCATGTCAGCCCTTCATTATACAGATACAATCCAGAACCAAAATGCTTACTTGGGGAACTGGCAGAGACCCGCTTCCTGGTCAGGCTCTCCTGGCTGGTCTTGTCTGAAGCTGAAGAGCCCCTTGTCTGGACATGCCTCTTTCCTGGGTTCTCCTCTGGCTCTGGTGACTTCTCCATTCCGTGGAAATACTTCATGTGATAGTGCAAGAGCTTGGCTTTGCGGAAAAATTTTAAACAATCTGCAACCTTGCACCTAAACTTGTGATCTAGGTCGACAGCTGGTGCTTTAGATGTCACAAAATCATCTGTTTTCTTAAAAGTATTTGTTACTGAAAAACAAAAACAAAGATCCCTCATGCTTATTTTGGTTATTACAACACACGCATCACAGGGCAATAAAGAGTGAAAAAGCAGCATGCATATGTAGACGAGACATCAATGACCACTGCTATTTGAAAGACCAGATATAAATAACCTCAGGGTACATGATAGAGACTCAACTGTGAAATCTTTTGAAAGAAGAGACCAACTTTTTTTTTCTTTTTTAAAGCACTCCTACAAGTTCCCAGGGTTTCAGAAGAACAAGGGAAAATCCTAATCAAAAAGAAAAAAAAAAAAAATCAGAGATCCAACCCAGCACTGTTATTCATGAGTTGGACCAGATTCAGACTTTCCATCATCCCGATACTTTGTATAGACAGGACTAGAGAATATTCTGGTGGGATAGCTTTATGAAACCAAAAGGATCTTACAATGGTTTTTGCACAAGGAGAGTAATTACCACAAAGCTTTTTAGTACTGAGCTTTTAAGATTTCCCTACCATGTAACTCTGATCAAGAGGACTCAGAGACTAAAAGAAGACAACCAACTGAATGGAGCTAGGAGGCATGAGGTGAATTCGGAGGACTCAGTCAAATTCACAGAGACAAAAAGGTTGACACCCCACCCCCCAAATACACAGAAGATGATGGTCCGTCATGCACCAATGACCAAAAGGAAAGCAGTCACAAGGAATTCATGAATGTTAGAAACTTAGTTTATTGACGACTCCCTTCACTATGCCCTTACCCCAATGAGAGCAATCATCTGAAACTCAAATCACTCCTACTCTATAGACTGTCTACCCAAGAATATCCTGAATGGACAGATCTTTCTGGAGTGAATAAAAATTTTCCTAAATGCAATTATACATTTTCCATCAGAAGTGAAAAGCATGCTGAACTTACGGTAAATATTATGACTACTTTTTCAAGTACCACTTGAAAAAGTCAGACCATTCCATAGTCAGAAGGAATACAAAAATTCTTCATACTCTACATTTCTAGGGTATACTCTACAGAACTAGGGTATTATTATAAAATGGGTAGGCTTGATGATCTCATGGATTCTGTTACATATGCAATTTAAACAAGTAAAAAATTATACAACACCCCCCCAAAGCAAAATGCCTTAAATCACTTTCTATTCGTGACAAGAAATATAACAAGGAGGTTCTTATCAATCAGATGCAGTTATGAGAAGAAAATGTAACACAAAATGAAATGGAATACACATGTCTCAGACAAATAGTTCCATGGGAAAAGCAAAAAACAAAAACAAAAAAAAGTCAGTGAAAGAGTTCCCCTCATGGCTCAGCGGTTAATGAACCTGACTAGGATCCATGAGCATGCGGATTCAATCCCTGGCCTAGCCCAGTGGGTTAAGGATCCGGCATTGCCCTGAACTGTGGTGTAGGTCACAGAAGCGGCTTGGATCCCAAGTTGCTGTTGCTGTGGCTGTGGTGTAGGCTGGGAGCTGTAGCTTCAATTCAACCCCTAGCCTGGGAACTTCCACATGCCACAGATGTGGCCCTAAAAAGAAAAGAAAAAAAAAAATTCAAAATTCAAACCTCCAATATATCCTAAAATTCTTTCTTAAAAAATAAAATACAGGGAATTCCTCTGTGTCTCAGCAGGTTAAGGATCCAACATTGTCAATGCAGTGGCTTGAGTCAACGCTGTGGAAATACAAGTGGTTTCTCTGGAATTTCCTTGCCTTAGGCCTATTAAGTTGAACCATATGAATCTGCCATTCTTGTAAGTTAAGAAAGGTTAGATATTGGCTATTTCATATGGTCCAACCTAATAATTCCTTTTCCATCTGACAGTCTTTCAAAAATCACTGCAGAAAATTCCATTTACCACTGTGTGAACAAAGCTAAGGTCTGAGGAGGTCAGAGAGCATCAAGGACTCTGATGCCCACTACCACCTGAGGACCACAGAGGTCAAGCTCAGCTACGATAAAGTCATCCTTTGGTGTGTGTTTAAAGCTCTGTTGGTGGAGTTCCTGTCGTGGCGCAGTGGTTAACGAATCCGACTAGGAACCATGAGGTTGCGGGTTCGGTCCCTGCCCTTGCTCAGTGGGTTAACGATCCGGCGTTGCCGTGAGCTGTGGTGTAGGTTGCAGACGTGGCTCGGATCCCGCGTTGCTGTGGCTCTGGCATAGGCTGGCAGCCACAGCTCGGATTGGACCCCTAGCCTGGGAACCTCCATATGCCGCGGGAGCAGCCCAGAGAAATAGCAAAAAAGACAAAAAAAAAAAAAAAAAACCTCTGTTGGTGATAAACTTACTTAGAAAAGAAGAATGTCAAAATACAAATACCTCCGAATTAAAGAAAAAAAAAGTTAAAAATGAAAACCTTGAAGCAATTCCATTAAGAATTACTATTCTTTCTATTCAAAACCTTTGCACCCTTGTGTACACATACAGGTCACTTGCATAAGGCAAGAGAGAACAGTGGTTTAAAGTATGGACTCTGCAGCTGGACATCCTGGTTCAAATCCCGGCTCCTCTGATTACTCCTCCTGCCTCCTCAGTTTCCTCATGTGCAAAGTGGAGACAATGGTAAGGAACTACTTCATGAGTTGTAAGAATTAAATGAATTACATGAAAAGATCCTAGAAAATCATCTGGCACATAATAAGTGTTCAATAAATACTAGCTTGTATTACATATAGTGTCATTTTGGATTTAGGAATAAATGGGACTTAGGAGCAGTCTTTCAGGAATTAACCTGCTCATAAGCAGAAGGGCAAAAGTCCCCATCTCCCGGCCTCACTGCATGCTCATTCCAGAGGCAGTTATGGTATAATGGAAACAACCCAGACTCTTTTTTTTAATTTATTTATTCTTTGTTTGTTTGTTTGGCTTTTTAGGGCCACACCTGTGACATACGTAAGTTCCCAGCCTAGGGACTGAATAGTAGCTACAGCTGTCAGCCTACCTCACAGCTCATGGCAATGCCGGATCCTTAACGCACCAAGCAAGGCCAGAGATTGAACTCAAATCCTCATGGATACTAGTTGGGTTCATAACCTGCTGAGCCACAATAGGAACTCGTGAAACGGCCCAACTTTAAATCCCAGCTCTAGCCTTCATTAGCTGCATAAAGAAGCTTTGCATGATGGGTTTGGTTTTTTTGTTTGTTTGTTTTTTAGGCCACTCACTCAGCATATGGAAGTTCGCAGGCTAGAGGTCCAATCAGAGCTGTAGCTGCCGGCCTATACTATAGCCACAACCACAGCAATCTACAGCACAGCTCACGGTTCATGGCAATGCCAGATCCTTAACCCACTAAGCAAGGCCAGGGATCAAACCATGTCCTCATGGATACTAGTCAGATTTGCTACTGCTGAGCCACGACAGGAACTCTTGCATGTTTTTAAATTTATTCTGATTATCCAGGCTCCTATCCATAAAAGGGAAATATACCACCTATTTCAAAAAAGTTATAGAGAGGGCTATATTTATTTGGCACAAAGCAGGCTATTTCAAGTACAAAATAACACTGTCATGTCATTTATGGAACGTGGCTAGAGAAAGCTATTATAATTATCAACCAGAATGAAACATGCCTCCAACCTACACTCATAACTCTGGCTGGGAGACAGATCATTCTGTAGACATTCAGTTTTGTCTACATCTTTCTAAAAATGTAAAACCCAAAACCAACCACAAGATTCCTAGTATGGCCATTCAGTGGGATTACTACCCCCACTTTTCAGGACATCTTTTCTTTTGGAGCCATCCTAGGGATCAAACCTGCACCACAGCAGCAACCCAAGCCCTAGCAATAACAATGCCAGATCCCCAACCCACTAAGCCACCAGGGAACTCTGAGGATATCTTACTTTTACTAATGCAGCCAAAAACAATTTTTTTTTAATAATTATATTATGTGGTGCTGGATAGTACCAAACTTGATCCACCAAAACCTTGAACTCTGTATTGTCTTTTTAAAACATAAAGCTCATTTTCCCATTTTATCAACCATTTGTTTGAAGTTACACTTATCTCTAATAAACTCCATCTGACTATTTTAGCCCAAGAATTTTATAACTCTTGTTTCTGTAATCCTAGGTATTCTCAGGTCTTTACTCAAGTTGTTGATAAGATCCAGTAAGACAGAGCTGAAGCGAGCTTTCAGAATAAACTTCAGGCTGATATCCATCCATTAATCTACACTCTCTAGGCAGAGCTGCCTGAGCCAAGCGAATTTCATCTATGCAGATTACCGGTGCATTCATGTATCTAGTTCCTCCTTGCCCACAGAGAGATTTTAAGAGTGATGTGATCAAGCCATCTGCTGAAATAAAGATATACCTGGTTTGGCACTCCCATCATGGCTCAGTGGTTAATGAATCCAACTAGGAACCATGAGGTTGCGGGTGTGATCCCTGGCCTTGCTCAGTGGGTTAAGGATCCGGTGTTGCCGTGAGCTGTGGTGTATATATATGTATACTGGTCTGACAGTACTTTACTAGACCCCCAAAATTTGTAATGTTGAAACCTAATTCCCAATGTGATAGTATTTGAGGTGGAGCTTTGGGGGAGTGATTAGGTCATGAAGGCAGAACTCTCAGAATAGGACTAGTGCCCTTATAAAAGAAAGTGCAGAGAGCCCCCTTGCCCATTCCACCACATGCAGTTACTGTGAGAAGATAGCTATTTATGACCTAGGAAAGCTGGCCCTCACCAGACACAAACACAGAATATCTTGGTACTTGATCTTGAACTTCCCAGGCTCTGAAATTGTGAGATAAAAAATTTCTGTTGTTTATGAGCCACCCTGTCTGTTATAGTAGCCCTAATGGACTAAGACAGTCCACCAATCCAGTAAGCCTCTCAAAGGGAAATAAATTAGTTTGGCAGGTTAAAAATTCTTCCCCTCAAAAGCAAAACCCTTGATTCCTCACAGCTAAGCAGAAGGTGGCAACAGTTGGCCCTCCAAAGGTAAACAAACTTGGCCTCTGAGAGGTGGTATTAGAGGCTCAAGTAAACAGATAAACTCTCCAGGAGGAAAACCATTAGCTGGTACCACTGTCATGAAGCCCCTGGCCAAACCAAGAGTGCTTTTCAAGATGGCACTATTAACAAGACAAAAATGAGTTGCTGGGTTTTGTTTTTTGTTTGTCTCTATTTGGGTTTTGTCATTGTTGTTATTGTTTGTTTTTTTTGGCCACAACTACAGCATGCAGAAGTTCCTGGGCCAGGGATCAAATCACAGCAGTGACCCAAGCCACAGCAGTGTCAACACTGGATCCTTAACGGCTATGCCGCCAGGAAACTCTGAGGTGTGAGGTTTTGTCTGAAGGAGTAAACATTAAAAGAAGAAATATTTGAGAATTATGAATCTTCAACCATGGAAGTTCAGGGAGTAAGATTCTCCCATAAACTCAACTCAGTGAAGTATGTATAAATCATTGATACGCAAGCTCTTCTGATTATAAGCCAACAGGTATATCCTACCTTGCAATGTGGAAAAAACACAATCAACACAAGCATCAGAGAGACAAACAGCAAAGACAGTATCATTTAATTATGGATAACAGCCTGTGACAAAGCCTGACAAATTACAAAATTAACTATAATTTCAGACTCAGAAATGAAGTAGATCAAATACCCAAGACTTAAGTAACAGCTTTCCATGAAAGTCTTGCAAACTTTGGAACACGTAATGTGAGAAAAAAGAATGCATACATGTATGTGTAACTGGGTCACCATGCTGTACAGCAGAAAAAATATATATATATAAATAAATGATAAAAAAGAAAGTCTTGCAAACTGTATTACTTCATTTCTGAAACCAACAAATTTTTAGAGATATGAAAAACTGTATTTCTCCAATCTTATCCTAATTTTCTCATATGGCAGCCAAAGGAGCCCTCTGTATGCATAATGAAAACTGCCAGTTCAGCCAGTGCAGGCCACTTGCTCCTGCAGGCAAACCACCTCCACATGCAAACCAAGCCTTGCTCAGCCTCCAAAGGCCACCTGCTTGTACAATGCTTTTTCCTTAGTTCCTTTGCAAGAGATTATGTCTGCGTTTTGTAAATTCCCATAAATACTTCATGGAAAATAGATATTATAGAATCTGTTCCTTTCTTATTTGTATTACAGTTAGTTCTGTTCATTCCTTATTCTAAAATGTTGAAATGGGGAATGTGCTCTGTTCTTCACTTCTCCAACAGTACTCATCTCAGGGTACTACTAAGTCAAACAAGAGAGTCAGCCTCTCCAAGACAGTTTCCTTATCATTAAATGGGAATAAAAATACTTTTTTCACAAGGCTCCCACATTTCCTTGAGGTAATAGAAGAGAAAACATATCACTAACAGCAACAGGGTACTTGAACATTAGCTGTTATTTGGTTGTCACTGACCTCAAAGTTGTTTGCTTAAAACAATCAAAGTTATGCATAACCCCAGGCAGGGGTCCATGTACCAGGGCACAACCTACAAAATTTTAACATCTAACTGCCCCACTTTATTAATCAAACACTGAAGTGATAATGGTAATTAATAAAACCACAGGAACATCAAAACAATGCGACCAGCAAAAATGTTTTATATTTTAAAAGGAAGAATTTTAAAGCAGAATATCCACAACAGAATTATGCTAAAGAAAGCCTGCAAAAGAAATGGTATCAGAAGTTCCCATTGTGGCTCGGTGGGTTACAAACCCAACTAGTATCCATTACAATACAGGTTTGACCCCTGGCCTCTCTCAATGGGTTAAGGATCCAGAGTTTCCTTGAGCTGTGGTGTAGGTCACAGATGCAGCTTGGATCCTGGGATAGGCCAGCAGCTGCAGCTCCTACTCAACCCCTGACCTGGGAACTTCCATATGGTGCAGGTGCAGCCCTAAAAAGCAAAAATAAAAAAAAAATTTTAAAGAGAGATGGTATCAGCAAAACATAAAAGTATATATGTAACATATAAAATATAATAGTATATATTTTTAGAATTGTAAGAATATAAACAATGGCAGTCTTTTGTTATGAGACTTCAAGTAACAGAAAAAAAACTGATTTTCCTACTCTTCCATGTTATAATACTCAAATTACGTTAGAGTAGAAAGAACAATTCTTTTTTTTTTTTTTTTGCTTTTTAGGGCCGCACCTGCGGCATATGGAGGTTCCCAAGCTAGGGGTCAAATTGGAGCTACAGCTGTTGGCCTATGCCACAGCCACAGCAACACAGGATCCGAGCCATGCCTGCAACCTACACCACAACTCCCGGCAACTAACCCACTGAGCGAGGCCAAAGATCGAACCCCTAACCTCATGGTTCCTAGTCAGATTCGTTTCCACTGCGCCACAACAGGAACTCCAAAAGAACAATTCTTTTATGTATGATATTATACTTCTCCCCAGAAGAGTTTTCCTGTGACAAAAGAAACATGGTGATGGGAGCATGGTTAAGAAACCAGGAGAGGAATTCCCATTATGGCACAGCGGAAACAAACCTGACTGGGAAACATGAGGTTGCTGGTTCGATCCCTGGCCTCGCTCAGTGGGTTAAGGATCCAGCGCTGACATGAGCTGTGCTGTAGGTCGCAGATGTGGCTCAGATCCTGTGTTGCTGTGGCGTAGGCTGGCAGCTGTAGCTCGGACTCAGCCCTTAGCCTGGGAACCTCCATTTGCCGTGGGTAAGGCCCTAAAAAGAAGGGGAAAAAAAAAAAAAAGGAAACCAGGAGAGTCACTGGCTGCCAAAAGGGCCTGCTGGGCCACTGTCTACAGAAATCCCACGTCTCACACACAGTGTCTATTTCCCAACAGGAAGACAGTTCATTTGGAACATATGTCACTGATGGCACCAGCTAAGTGACATCATCCACTCTTGGGATACTATGGCCCTTTGTCAACAGAAAAGCAGTTACTAGGAGACAACATGCAGAAAAATACGTAAATTAAATCCTCCAGGGAACCTGGTTCAAAAGTTACGGGCAATCGAATTATCCTTGAAATAGAAGGTATACTACTGAAACCAATTTATTCCTGTTTTAGAAAGCAGTACGGAAATCAATATTTGCAAATAGTTACGGGTATTACCATTTAAATACTCTGTGCTCTCCCTCATGTTTAACAGATTTTCATTTGCAAGAACTGAGGCAAAGCACAGAGCTCTGTCCTAGGTTACCAGACTTAAAATCTCAAGTCACTCTTTGCTCTTGCCTCTCCAAAATTACTACTATACCTTAGTATATGAGGGGGAAAATGGTCCACAGAATCTCAATTTGCTATTTTTCTTGGCCACACCTACAACATGAGGAAGTTCTTGAGCCGAGGATAAAACTCCTGACCTGAGCCACCGCAGTGATCCTTAACCAGCTGCACCACAGGAAAACTCCCTTGAATTTGCTTTTAATAATGGTGTTTGGTATAACACTAAGGAATGCTTGTGGGGTTTTTTTGGTGGGGGGTAGAAATAGACTATAAAATGTCTCCTAATAATCCCTGCTTCCTGGTACCCACATCCATGTGTAATCCCCTCCCCTCGAGTGTGGGCAGGACCTATAACATGGCTCTAATAGAACAGACAAAGGTGAGAGGGTGTCCCTTTCATGATTATTAAGATTGTAGCATCCATCTTACTAGCAGGCACTCTCACTTGCTGGCTGGATGAAACAAGCTGCTATGTTGTGAGCTACTCAGATGCATGTGGCATGGAACTGAGAGTGCCCACAAAAAAGCTGGCCCTCAGTCTGGCAACCTGCAAAAAATTGAATGCTACCAACAACCTGTGAGACTGTAGAGTTTCCACAGTAGAGTTTTCGGATAAGACTACAGCCCTGGTCAACCCCTTGATGGCAGCCTTGCAGAGAAGCCTGTTAAGCTGTGCTTGAACAGTTAACCCACAAAAACTGTGAGAAAATAAATATGTTGTTTTAAGCTATGTTTGTGAATACTGTCACATAGCAAGAGAGTAGAATCAGAAGCCCACTTGTTTTCTATTTGTTTGGGTAATGCTTTATACTTTTCCTTTTACAATAAGCACATACTACTTTCTTACTTAAAAAAAAAAAAGTTTTTAAACAATGTTTTCTAAAGCTTGGCCTAGAAATAATGTCCCATATAGCTGGGGTTTTTGTATGTCCATTGCCTGTACCTCAAAACCTCAAAGTCGGATGACTATGATGATGGTATTCATTCTGGCCAGCAATACTCAGTCTGGTATTCTAAGCCCATGTCATTCTGAGCACCATATTACCTTCCAAACTCATCTCCTATTAATTAATCCAAAATGGGCCTCAGCAGCTGCCCCGGCCAATTCCTGGCCCCAGGAATAGCTTCACACTCTCATAGCTTGCACCTCTGCTAATGGTGTGCCCTCTCCCTGCCATTCCTACCCACCTGAGCCAAGTCTTTACTGCCACCCAGACTTAGCTCGTTCCAAATGCATGAAGGCGTCCAGATGGCCCTGGCTTGCAGGCACCACATGCTATCAACACCTGGCACAAACAACAATTTGCTGCACCCTATCTTTAGCACTGCAGAGCTGCTCCTGGATCTTGCTATCTGTCACTTCTCCAGCCAGAGGATAAGGCTCATTGTCCTGTGTTCCCTCAGAACCAACCCCTAATACAGCTGGTATTCTTGTCAATGAGGATACCACATGACCCCAATAGTTTAATACTTTTTTGACATGTATTTCAAATACTATGAATAAAACATTTTCCAGGTCTATGAAGGAAAAACTTTCTCAGCTATGAAGCAACAAAAAGCAACCAAAGAGAAACATGAACAAATTTAAATATTCATAGCAAATCCAGTCAAATGCTTAGAATTAAAAAAGTAACAAAGTGTCCATAAACAGAGGGATAGTAAATTATGAGAAGTCTACACTATATAATTCTAACAAGCCATTTAAAAGAATGAAGTAGCTCTGTACTTACTGATATGGATCATGTCAAGATACATTATCAAGTGAGAACAGGAAGTTGATGAGTACATATTCTATGACCCCATATATGGTTACAGACAGGAAAAAACATATTATAAAAACGCCCAGAGGCGTTCCCATTGTGGCACAGCAGAAACGAATCTGACCAGGAACCATGGGGTGGCAGGTTCGATCCCTGGCCTTGATCAGTGGGTTAAGGATCCGGCGTTGCTGTGAGCTGTGGTGTAGATCGCAGACACAGCTCAGATCCCAAGTTGACATGGCTGTGGCGTAGGCCAGCGGCCTACGTAGCCTGGGAACATCCATATGTCGTGGGTGCAGCCCTGAAAAGACAAAAAACAAAACAGAAAAAAAAGCACAGAAAGGAAACCATAAGGATAGATATCAAACTGTTGGCACCTCTAGTGAGGAGCTCAAGCTAGGAAAGCAGGTAGTAAAGAGGAACTTTCACATTTTCTCTGTATGCCCCAGGAGCCATGAGCACACCTAGCACTCAGCTCTTGGTTCCTTACTACAGTTCTCCATGTAAAGTGGAGAAAGGGTTTCTTACAGAAAAGACTGAATCCAAGATTGGATAAGAACAATATAAGCTTGGAACATCTTGTTATGCCAGAAAGTAAAGATGACAAAGGAACCAGTTTGAAGGGCTCCCACTGGCCAAATGTGGGATAATAATTGATTAAAATAAATAATGATAGAGGCAGACTGTAACCCAGAGAACAAAAGAATCCATCAGTCCATGTGGATACAAAAGAAAGAAAAGGAGTTCCCTAATGGCCTAGCGGTTAAGGATTTGGCATTATTAATAGCTCAGGTTTGATCCCAGGCCCCAGGACGGAAGAAGCAGGGAGGAAGTCAGGACAGGCAGGCTCTTCCTTACAATAGAATACAAACTAACAAGTGTAGAAGAAAAGATGAGAGTTAGAAATAACCGTTTGGCAGGCATCAAAGTAAAATTTGTATCGGGAGGAATTCCCATCATGACTCAGTCTTTAACAAATCCAACTAGGAATCATGGGGTGGCAGGTTCAATCCCTGGCCTCGCTCTAGTTGGTTAAGGATCTGGCATTGCCATGAGCTGCGGTGTAGGTTATAGACATGGCTTGGATCTGGCATTGCTGCGGCTGTGGCATAGGCCAGTAGCTACAGCTCTGATTAGATCCCTAGCCTGGGAACCTCCATATGCCACAGGTATGGCCCTAAAAAGACCCCCCCCCCCCCCCCCCGCAAAAAAAAAATTGTATCAGGCAAGAAATAGCATGTATGAATAACTCATACAACTCAACAACAAAAGGACAACCCAATCAGGAGTTCCCGTCGTGGTGCAGTGGTTAACGAATCCGACTAGGAACCATGAGGTTTCAGGTTTGATGCCTGGCCTTGCTCAGTGGGTCAAGGATCCGGCGTTGCCGTGAGCTGTGGTGTAGGTTGCAGACACGGCTCGGATCCTGGATCCCACGTTGCTGTGGCTCTGGCATAGGCCAGTGGCAACAGCTCTGATTAGACCCCCGGCCGGGGAACCTCCACATGCCGCAGGAGTAGCCCAAGAAAAGGTAAAAAGACAAAAAAAAAAAAAAAAAAAAGGACAACTCAATCAAAAAATAGGCAGAAGACCTAAAGACATTTTTCCAGTGAAGACACATGGATGGCCAGTAGGCACATGAAAAAGGCTCAACATCACTAATTATTAAAGAAATACAAATCAAAACTACAATGAGGTACCACCTCACACAGGTCAGAATGGCCATCATTAATAAGTCCATAAATAACAAATGCTGGAGAGGGTGTAGAGAAAAAGGAATCCTCCTGCACTGTTGGTGAGAATGTAAATTAGTACAATGACTATGGAAAACAATATGGAAGCAGCTCAGAAAACTCAATATAAAACTACCATATGATCCAGCAATCCCCACTCTAGGGCACATACCCAGACAAAAGTGTAATTCAAAAAGATACATGCACCTCTATGGTCAGGTCATAGCATCATTATTCACAATAGCAAAGACAGAGAGGCAACCTAAATGTCTATTGACAGATGAGTGGATTAAGAAGATGTGGTGTAGGAGTTCCCGTCGTGGCACAGTGGTTAACGTATCCAACGAGGAACCATGAGGTTGTGGGTTCGATCCCTGGCCTTGCTCAGCAGGTTAAGGATCTGGCGTTGCTGTGAGCTGTGGTGTAGGTTGCAGACGTGGCTCGGATCCCACGTTGCTGTGGCTCTGGCGTAGGCCGGCGGCTACAGCTTGGATTTGACCCCTAGCCTGGGAACCTCCATATGCCACAGGAGCGACCCTAGAAAAGGCAAAAAAAAAAAAAAGAAAAAAAAAATAGAAGAAGAAGATGTGGTGTACACAGACACACACACACAATGAAATACTACTCAGTCATAAAAAGAAAGAATGAAATACTATTTGCAACAACATAGATGGAGGTAGAGATTCTCACAGTAAGAGAAGTCAGAAAGAAAAAGACAAATACCATATTTATATGTGAAATCTAAACTATGGTATAAATGAACTTATCTGCAAAACAGAAACAGACTCACAGACATAGAGAACAGATTTGTGGTTGCCAAGGGGGAGGGGGGAGGGAGAGGGATGGACTGGGAGTTTGGAGATAGCAGATGCAAACTATTACATTTAGAATGGATAAGCAATGAGGCCCTACTGTATAGCACAGGGAACGATATAGCCAGTCTCTTGAGATAGACCATGATGAAAGATAATATAAGAAAGAGAGTGTGTTGGGGTTCCCGTTGTGGCACAGCAAAAACTAACAGACTCATTTGTATATACATACATAATTGGGTCGCTCTGCTGTAGAGCAGAAATTTTGGCAAAACATTGCAAATCAACTATATTTTAATTAAAAAAAATTTTTTTCTCTTTAAGGCCACACCTGCAGCATATGGAAGATCCAAGGATAGGGGTCGAATCAGCTATAGCTGCCAGCCATGGCCACAGCCACAGCCACAGCCATGTGGGATCCAAGCAGAGCCTGCGACCTACACCAGAGCTCACAGCAACACTGGATCCTTAACCCACTGAGTGAGGCCAGGGATCTAACCTGCATCCTCATGGATGCTAGTCAGATTTGTTTCTGCTGAGCCACAACAGGAACTCCAATAAAAATTTTTTTAATTTTAAAAATTAAAAAAAGAAAAATCAATGGGTACTAAAATAATGGGTGAACATTTGATGAGGAAACAAGATATTTACATAGACTCAAAGTATCCTCTCACAAGAAACTCATTTAACTACAAAGGGAAAATAATAACTTTACAGCAGAGAAACCTGGTGGGCACTACCTTAGCCAAGTGACCAAAGTTAATGTCACCAATAAATGGGACAAACAAGTATCACATTCCTCCTGACAGAATGCACTTGAAAAGGACACATTACTTATATGGTATATCTGCTAAAAATGAATAAATCTAATTATGTGGATAAATAAGAAAACCCCATATTGAAGGACATCATATTCTTCAGAAATATCAAGGTCATGAAAGACAAGGAAAGACTAAAAAAATCGTTTCAGATGAAAGGAGACTAACAAAACATGACAATTAAATCCAATGTGTCATTCTGTATTGGATCCTGATTAGAAAAAGTGTTTTTTCCCACTTTTGCTACAAAAGACATTATTAGAACAACTGATGAAATCTGAATAAGGTCTTGATTTTGCTAAGCACATTGTGGTAACGTAAGAGACTATCCTTGTTTCAAGAAATATGCACTGAAGAATTTAGGGTAAAGATCTGCAAACAATTCAGAAAAAAATACTTTTAAATTTCAGAATAACAAAGCAAATATGTAAATTGCTAACAAGTAGGGAATCTGGTTGAAGGAACCAGATTCTAATACTCTTTCTCCTATTTTTACAACTTTTTATAAGTCTTAAATTATTTCAAAATAAAAAGATCTTTAAAATATATGTAAGGAAAAAAATACATATGCAGGAAGAATACTTTTGAGGTCACAGAATAGCTAAGTGGGAGGAAAGCAATCCTACCAAGGCTATCCCCTGGAAGACAAGTCTTTGCACCCAGACCTCACAAAAATCACTGGGCATTTATTCCACAAGATGGCAGACTGCCTCAAATGCCAGAGCTGCTTATGGAACAGCTAAGGCCTCTCTTCTGCTCTATACTAGATGGCGTTGCCTTCCCAGCTCTTCCTTCTGCAGCCTAAGAGCCTCCTTCACACAGATTTCTCAGTAATGACTCCATCCCAAGTTAGAAATTCCAAGACTAGGGAGTTTCATAGGGGAAATGAATCCAACTAGTATCCATGAGGATGTAGGTTCGATCCCGAGCCTCGTTCAGTGGGTCAGGGATCCAGCGTTGTGGTGAGTTGTGGTTGTATATCACTGACGTGGCTCGGATCCTGTGTTGCTGTGGGTGTGGCTGTGGCATAGGCCAGCAGCTGCAGCTCTAATTCAACCCCTAGCCTGGGAACTTTCATATGCCATGGGTGCGACCCGAAAGAAAGAAAGAAAGAAAGAAAGAAAGAAAGAAAGAAAGAAAGAAAGAAATTCTAGAACCATCACCAGCTTAGGACAGCAACCTCTAAAGAATGACTAACACAGCAGCATCTTGGCCTCCAGGGGCCTTGTTGTATGTTTCTAAAGATGATACAGCCCTGCTTCGGACTTCCTTGCATAATACATTCCTAGTGAATGAGTTCTCCACAACCCCCTTCTCTCCTAGCAATCTTTCTGGATTGTCCTGTACTCACCACTGAGCCCGTGTTCTAAAACAGACACTAAGGACCAGGACAGCACTCAGTTCCCAGATCAACAATTCCTCCCTCTTCAAATTAAAGATTCCAAAGGCACCACCCTGTCTGGAGTACTGACATCACTTGCACCACACACGGCTCTTCAAACCAGACCATCCTACTGAGCTTCTTACTCAGAGTGAACACACTGCCTTAACAGGTGCCCTTGAGAGCAGTGGGAGTTCTGTGTAACGTACATGCAGCTTCTTTAAAGGCAGGGACTGTGTCTACTTCACTTGATTTATGTGGCACCCTGCATCTCATCAGACGGCATTAGACACACATTCGGAAGATGGGAGTCACAATGACCCAGCCATTGGGAAGTGTGCAACTCTTGACTCTATCTAAGTCATTCCTTCTTGCCAAGTACAAAACTCTTTCGTAAAATGGGGAGAATTAAGAGTGAAAAATTAGAAGTAACTTAAATGTCTTTCAGCAGAGGACAGTTAAATAAATTCTGTAAATAAATTATATGTAATCATGAAAGAAGCTATGAATAGACATGGAAAAATATAAATGAAAACGACAAGCCATTGACTAATTAAGAATATGATTCCTTTCTTTCTTTTTTTGTCTTTTTAGGGCCACACCCACAGCACATGGAAATTCCCAGGCTAGGGGTTGAACTGGAAAGGCAGCCACCAGCCTACAGCCACAGCAACACCAGATCCAAGCCGCATCTGTGACCTACACCACAGCTTGCAGCAACACCAGATCCTTAACCCACTGAACAAGGCCAGGAATAGAATCTGCGTCCTCATGGATATTAGTCGAGTTTGTAACCGCTGAACCATAATAGGTACTCCTCTTTTTTTTTTTAAATGACTACACCTGTGGCATATGGAAGTTCCCAGGCTAGGGGTCAAATTGGAGCTGCAGCTACAGGCCTACACCACAGCCACAGCAATACCAGATCTGAGCCACATCTGTGACCCACACCACAGCTTTGATCAAAGCTAGATCCTTAACCCACCGAGCAAGGCAAGGGATTGAACCTGCATCCTCATGGACACTGTTGGGTTCTTAACTCACTAAGCCACAACAGGAACTCCCATTAAAGTGTTTTCAAAAAGCTATATGGGTGTATGTATGTTTGTATGTGCAGAGTTTGTACGTGTGAAAGGATGGAAGGCCACACACCAAACTCTACCATTATTCCTTCAAGAGTGAGAAGAGTAAAAGAGGACTTTTCACTTTTTTTTCTCTTTTACTTAGTTTTCATTTTTCCTAGAATGTATTGGTTTTGAAATTTATGGGGGAAAAAAATAGCAAAATGACTCTTTATATAATAATTTTAAAAATAGGAATTCTAGCCGCCTTTACTTCAGAGTAGCTGTGAAAATTTATCAAGAACTAGTACATATAAAGAGTTAATATTCTTCGGTGTTTTGATTGTTAAAAATCGAATACAAATTTTAAAAATCAATATTCAATTAAAACCTTTCATTGTTATCTCATGATTCAAAAATGATGATCATGCTAGTTGCACCCAGTCTAAGATGACCTTAAGTTCCTGCCATGTTGTTTCTTCAGTGAAAAAAACTAACAATTAACTGGTGTGATCTGGGGTTCCCTTTGTGGCTCAGCAGTTAACGAGCCTGACTAGGATTCATGAGGACGCGGGTTTGATCCCTGGCCTCACTCAGTGGCTTAAGGATCTGGTGCTGCCTAGAGCTGTGGTACAAGCTGCAGACACGGCTTGGATCCCACATTGCTGTGGCTGTGTCCTAGGCCAGCAGCTGTAGCTCAGATTTGACTGCTAGCCTGGGAACTTACATATGCTGCAGGTGCAGCCATAAAAACCAAAAAAGAGGAAAAAAAACAACTGGTTGATTTAACTTTTAATTCCTTAGAAAATATTAAAATATATTTTCACATTAATTTTCAAAGTAGGAGTTCCCGTCGTGGCTAAGTGGTTAGGGAATCCGACTAGGAACCATGAGGTTGAGGGTTCGATCCCTGGCCTCGCTCATTGGGTTAAGGATCTGGCATTGCTGTGAGCTGTGGTGTAGGTTGCAGATGCGGCTCGGATCTTGCATTGCTGTGGCTGTGGCGTAGGCCAGTGGCTACAGCTCCGATTAGACCCTTAGCCTGGGAATCTCCATGTGCCGCAGGAGCGGCCCTAGAAAAGACAAAAAAAAAAATTTTTTTTTTCAAAGTAGATTCTTTATCTCATCATATATATTGATTTTTATAAATCCCCATATCCAATAGGAATCCTGGAAATAGAATCACTGCATCAAAAAAATTGGACTTACTTAAATTTTGTTTGGGAAAACAGCTGTCAACATTACTGCAAATCTAGAAATGTTTAAGCTGGGCAATGATCAATCAAAAATGTTATTCACCAGTTGTCAATGAAGTATCCAAAACAATCCATTCTTAACCTAAATGTCTATTGACAGATGAATGGATTAAGAAGATGTGGTATATATACACAATGGAATACTATTCAGCCATAAAAAAGAATAAAATAATGTCATCTGCAGCAAATGGATGGAACTAGAGATTCTCATACTAAGTGAAGCCAAGAAGAGAAAGATAATTACCACAAGATTATCACTTATATCTGGAATCTAATATACGGCACAAATGAACCTTTCCACAGAAAAGAAACTCACGGACTTGGAGAACAGACTTGTGTTTGCCAAGGGGGGATGAGGAGGGAGTGGGATGGACTGGGAGCTTGGGGTTAACAGATGCAACCTATTGCATTTGGAGTGGATAAGCAATGAGATCTTGCTGTACAGCACATGGAACTATAACTGGTCACTTGTGATGGAACATGATGGCAGATAATGTGAGAAAAAGAAGATATGTATATGTATGACTGGGTCATTTTGCTGTACAGTGGAAACTGACAGAACACTGTAAATCAACTATAATGGAAAAAATAAAAATCATATTAAAAAAATAAAACAATCCATTCATATAAGTACATGTCTCCCAGAGGTCAAGAAGATAAGTTGTTCATGTTTTCCTAACCCCCTCCAGCTTTCTTCTCTCCCCCTCAAAGTTTTGGTTCCTAGGAAATGTTCAGGTAACTACTGAATGAATGGCCCAATGACAAATGGTACCACTACTTGACTGGTGAAATAAGATTTCCAATGGATCCATTTGCTCTGGCTGGGAATAAAATGTATTCAATAAAGGTGTGCTGAATGAATGCCCAGAGGCAGCAGGAAGAAGAGAAGCAGGAAAGATGGAGTTGGAAAGGTTACAAGTGGCCAGAAGGAGTAGGACCACTGTGGGCCAGGGCAAGGACCTGAGGCACTCATGTTCTAATAGTTCTGGGTTGTGGGAAACATGAATGTTAGTTTTATTATTCCTTTACTTTTCTGGATCTCTTTTCAAATTTATTGATATAAAAAAGCAAGTTACCAAAAAAGAATACACTGGATGAAGACAAGATTTCTTTCATAAATAAGGTAAGAGGTACCAATGAAATCCTTGATGGAGTCTGAATAAGGTCCTGATTTTGATAATTATTTTGTAGTAATATAAAAGAATGTTCTCATTTTTTAGGAAATACATGTCAAAATATTCAGGGGTAACAGTCTGCAACTTATTGTCAAACAATTCATAAAAATACTTTAAAATACTGTAAGGTCACAGAATAGTTAAGTAAGAGGAAAGTAATCTTACCAACAGAGAGATCCAGGCAAACATTTGAGGGCTATCTCCCTATCCTACAACTGAAGCATTTTTTTTTTTTTTTGCTTTTTTAGGGCCACACTCATGGCATACAAAGGTTCCCAGGCTAGGAGTCTAATTGGAGCTACAGCTGCTGGCCTATGCCACAGCCACAGCAATGCCAGACCAAGTCTCATCTGCGACCCACTCATGGCAACAACCAATCTTTAACCCACTGAGCGAGGCCAGGGATTGAACCCAAAACCTCATGGTTCCCAGACGGATTCGTTTCCGCTGTGCCACGACGGGAACTCCATGAAGCATTTTCAATAGTGCTATTTAAAAAAAAAAAAAAAAAAAAAAGACAACTCAAAGCAAATGACCTCAATTTGACAATGACTTACCTGCTCAGTCTTAACCCACTTTGGGAAGACTGCAGTTAAGTCAGAAAGCACACCTAACAGTCTCAGAAAAGACTCTATGATTATGTGTTGATGCTGCTCTCTGCCTCCATCTGCAAATGCCTAACTACCACTCATCCTTCAAGGCCCTGTGTTAGTCTCATACTCTTCCACTCCTTCCCTCAAACCACCAACCTAAGTATCACCTCTCTCCAGAGTTAGATCCAAACAGCATTTAATGAACACAAAGACCACAAGGGCCCCATTCATCCTTGTATATCTGGCAGTTAGCAGAGCTCCCAGGCATATAGAAAGGGTTCAACAAGCAAATCTTGACGTCAACCTCCACATGGCAGGGAGGCATATCACCATCAGTTGTCTCTCCCATAGTTTTATTTTAAGTATTTCTCAGGACATCACCTTACTTTCTCTCTTGTAATATAGGTACCTGCAGTCTTATTCCTTCCTCTGGACAGAAAGACCTGAAAGGGCACTGACCAGATGTCTTTTTCATTTCTCTAACCCCTCTCAGCCAATGTTTCATCAGAACATGTCTGATGACAGACCATAGACACTCCCAACTTCCCAAACTACAATGGCTATAATTCTATGATTAACCTACTCAAGAAAACATAGAGAACACAAGTTCCTGAAACCTGAACTATTGTAGGCATTACACTGAAGCAGACAAAGTTAATTTAAAAATAAATAATCTGCAAAAGGCATTATAGGCATTATGCTGAAATTAACCTGGTTAATTCATAAGTAAATTACCTGCAAACATGTGGCAATGTCCCATTTCTAACAGGTACTTAGTTAAAAAACAAGAAAAAAAAATTTGCTGAATAAGCCTGTACTTCTTTTAGGTCTTCTATCTTATTTATTCTGTGGTTCATGTAGAATATTCACAAATGACATAGCTTACAATAGAGTCTGGCACTTAGTAGGCATATTTTGTTGACTAAAGTGAATGAATGGACTATAGCCCATTTCAAGCAGCTCTGGTTATTGTAAATGGCTAAATAGCCTGGGCCCAGATTTAGAGAATGATCTGAGATTTCTGAACTTCTAAGGGCATCCATTCTATTTCTGTTTTACATAATAAATAAATGCTTACCCAAGTAAAACAATTCCAACTGCATTCTCCTCTAGCATTTTAGTCATGAAAGCAAACAGCTTAGAGCCTATTTCAAAAGAGTACTCTTTTGAATGTAATGGGATCCATGCTGCACTTACTTCTCCCAGCTCAAGCTTAAGGTAATTGGACCTCTACCATTAGGTAGAGGAAAATGGGCAAGTGCTGTAGTTACTTTCAGTGGTTTCAAAATTATTCCCTAGAAAATCCTCTATGTAATCTAAATAAGCAAGACAACATAAAATCTTGCCATCATCCTTTCCCAAGACCTGTCCTACCCTGACTTCATCTTATTTCTATCTTCTCCATAAACCAGAGATTCAGCTAAATTAACTGACCCAAGACAGAAACCGTATGTGTATGCAAACTTTAAAACAGGCACTGGGTTTTAGCCTCTAACCTAGTCCCCTCACTCATCTCATCTGTACAACATATTTCCTAGTGATATAGGAACCATTCACTGCCAATTTCAAGTGATGTCATATCACCACCCTTAAGGCAACATAACGAAGAGCTTAGTTTGCTGGGTTATAAGGGATATGGCTCTCATACAGAGTTCTCTATGCCAAAACAGACTTCTAAATTCTGAGATAAAATTTCCACCTAATTTGTACATCACGTCTAATAACTTTCTCTACGGACAGAAAGTAGGTTGGGAGGACAGAAGCCTTGCCACTTAGAGGAAGCTCGGCAAGAAAAGGGAGATGCCTTGTACCCAAGAGCCCATGAGGCTGAGGCACAACACTCTGGACCAAGTGAAAGAGCAGACCAACCTAAAGGTACCAAGGATGAGCCGGGAGTGATATTTGAGTACTTTCAGTTTACTATTTTCAAAGAGCTGCTCTGCTCTGTATATATGTTAACTACACAGTATGTGACCAAACCCGCCACCCCACAAAGAAGAAACTACGCCTTCCCCCCAAATTGAAATCGAAATAAAAGTATACAATTCTGTAGACATTATGGTATATAAGTCTTATAAATGACCACACTATAAAATCAAAACTATTTAAATGCCATTAACATTTTAACGGTGTATAATTTTCTATTTATAATCTAAATTACTTCTGTTTGAATTTGCCTTATCAGAAGAAAGGCAAAGAATTTCAAATCTTTATTAAATACATACATTAGATTTACATTTAGTATAACACAAATGAAGATAAAAAGTATAGATTTCATGACAGCTTATATTAAAGTCACAAGTTCACAGTGTCAAAATACAGAATCACTAAATATTTGACTCTCTCCTCTCCATTTGAAATAGCCTAATAAGAGATCTGCTACAACCCTGTTCATATTGCCTCCTCTGGTGGAATACATAGACCCATCTATAACTCAGGGGACAGTGCTACACATCCATTAAGGTTCAATTAAATGTCATGCCTCCCAGGTTAAGATGGACAGGCACCAAGTCTGACTGAACTTAATCACTGACGCCTATAGGCACACCACCTAGCATTTGGCAGGTCAATAGGACATTCTAACCAAACTGAGCAGAAAAAGACATGCTACAAGTGCTTACATGTTCACATTTGCAGCTTTGCTTCTCCCTTGCATGCCCTAACCTTTCATGCAAGAAGACAATTTCGTTTACCCTTTACTACTTCCGTGAGCCTCTCGCTAAAACTCTGTCCACACATTCCTCTCCAGGGAAAAGGGGCACCCACAAATCTCCAGGAGGTTCCTCATTTTTCCTCTGGACTCATATACACTGAAGAAGCTCTGCTTTAGGAACTACAGAGCTCATACTCTCCACACATGGGAAGGAAGGAAGAACAGAGGTTTCAGATGCTGCCCATTGCCAAGGAAAAGAATTTGGAATTTGGGTTCAGCCAAAGAACTTCCCTTTAAAAGAAAGAAATCATTATTCTTCAGAGGAATGTAAAATTATCCAAACTACAACCTATCACTCAAAATGCACAGAATATAATCCAAAATATTACACAGATAAAAGGAAAGGAAAATGTGACTTGCAGTTAAGAGAAAAGTCCAATCAGTAGAAATGAACTTCAGGATAAACCAGATGTTGGAACTGACAGAAAAGGAGTTTAAAGCACCTATTAAAACTATGCTTGGATGGAGTTCCCTTTGTGAATCAGTGGTTAATGAATCTGACTAGGAACCATGAGGTCGAGGGTTTGACCCCTGGCCTTGCTCAGTGGGTTAAGGATCCGGCGTTGCTGTGAGCTGTGGTGTAGGTGGCAGATGCGGCTCAGATCCCAAGTTGCTGTGGCTCTGGCATAGGCCAGCAGCTACAGCTCTGACTAGACACCTAGCCTGGGAACCTCCATGTGCCGCAGGTATGGCCTTAGAAAAGACAAAAAAGACAAAAACAAACAAACAAACAAACAAAAAACCCCACTACGCTTGGAGTCCCCATTGTGGCTCAGTAGTAACAAACCTGACTAGCATGCATGAGGACGTGGGTTCAATCTCTGGCCCCACTCAGTGGGTTAAGGATCTGGCACTGCCATGAGCTGTGGTGTAGGTCGCAGATGCGGCCTGAATCTCAAGTTGCTGTGGCTATGGCAGCAGCTATAGCTCCAATTCAACCCCTAGCCTGGGAATGTCCATATGCCATGAGTTCAGCCCTGAAAAAAAAACAAACAAACCTCGAAGAGTGAAATAATGCCATTTGTAGCAACATGGATGGACCCAGAGATTAAGTAAAGCAAACCAAAGACAAATATCATATGGTATCACTTATATATGGAATCTAAAAAGAAAAATGACACAAATGAACTTATAAACAAAACAGAACCACAGACATAGAAGACAAACTTACGGTTACCAAAGGGGAAGAGGGAAGGAGAGATAAATGAGGAGTTTGGGATTAACATGTACATACCACCATATGTAAAAGATAATCAACAGGGACCTACTGTATAGCATAAGAAACTGTACTCAATATTTTATAATAATCTATAAAGGGAAAGCATCTGAAAAGAAAAAATACATATATATGAAACACAGATTGTAAAAACTATGCTCATAATGAATCAACAGACTGAAAATCAGGGAATCTAGGAGCAAAAAAGGGGTACTGTAGAACTAAAAAGTATCAGAAATAAAAAAACTGACTGAATGAGTTTAACAGCAGATTGGAGTTGAGAGAAGAATTTGAAAACAGATCAAAAATTATTCAATCCCAGAGTTCCGGTCACGGCGCAATGGAAACCAATCTGACTAGGAACCATGAGGTCACAGGTTCAATCACTGGCCTTGCTCAGTGGGTTAAGGATCCACTGCTGTGAGCTGTGGCGTAGGTCAAAGACACGGCTCGGATCCTGAGTTGCTGTGGCTGTGGCATAGGCCAGCAGCCATAGCTCCAATTGGACCCCTAGCCTGGGAACCTCCATATGCCGCGGGTGTGGCCCTAATAATATTAAAAAAAAAAATTATTCAATCTACAAAGTTCCCACTGTGGAGAAATGGGATCAGCAGCATCTCTGAAGCACTGGGACACAGCTTTGATCCCCAACCTGGCACAGTGAGTTAAGGATCTGGTGGTGCTACACTGCAGCTCAGATCTGATTCCTAGCCTGGGAACTCCATGTGCCCCAAGGCGGCCGAAAAAGAAAAAAGAAAAAAAAATTAATTTCAACATCGTCCCAGTGACCTATGGGATAGTATCTAAAGGTCTAACAAATTTGGTGAAATAAATTCTGCATATTCAAGCTCAGTGAATCTCAAACATGTTAAATACAAAACTAAAACAAATTTGAATACATCACAGTCAAACTGCTAAAAACCAAAGATAAAGAGGAAAATCTTGAAATCAGCCAGGAAGAAAAATAGCACATTACAACCAGACAAACAATAATATGAAAATGATCACTAACTTTTCTTCGTTAACAATAGAGGAACATCAATAACATCTTTTAAGCACTTTAAAAAAAAAAAAAACTGTAAACCCACAATTCTATATTCAATGAAAACATCTTTCAAGGATGAGAGTTAAACAAAGTCATGATCAAAAAGGGAAAAACCAAGGGACTCTGTTACCAGGACACCAGTTAGAAAAAGAGCTAAAAGAAAAATTTCAACCTGAAAAGAAATCATTGAGAAGAAATAAAGAACACTGGAAATGGTAAATACATGTGTAAATCACTATCTCTTTTGTGTCATCTTCTTTAAAATACATAACTATTTGGAGCAAAAATTATACCACTACACTGGGGATTTTTTTTTTTTTTGGTCTTTTTTAGGGCCGCACCTGCGGCATATAGAGGTTCCCAGGCTAGGGGTCAAATCAGAGCTGTAGCTGCTGGCCTGTGCCACAGGCACAGCAACACCAGATCCAAGCTGCACCTGTGATTTACACCACCTCTCATGGCAACACCAGATCCTTAACCCACTGAGCAAGGCCAGGGATCGCACCTGTGTCCTCATGGATACTAGTCAGATTCATTTCTGCTGAGCAAGGATGAGAATTCCTACCTTGGGAATTTTATAGCATGTGTAGATATAATTTGTGTGATACTAGAGCATAAAAAAAGAATGTTAATGGATTACACACTATTTTTATAAGGTGGTAGTTCCCTTGTGGCCCAGTGGGTTAAGGACCTGGCATTGTCAGTGCAGCAGTTCAGGTTACTGCTGTGGTGAGGTTCGGTCCCTGACCCGGCAACTTATACATGCTGTGGGCATAGCCAAAAAATAAAAATACAAAACAAAATAAATGCTAAGAAGTATAACTAAAAGCAAATAAATGAATTAAAATGATATTTTTAAAAATTATTCAATTAGGAGTTCCTGTCATGGCTCAGTGGTGAATAAATCCGACTAGGAACCATGAGGTTGCTGGTTCAGTCCCTGCCCTTGCTCAGTGGCTAAGGATCTGGCGATGCCGTGAGCTGTGGCGTGGGTCAAAGATGTGGCTGGGATCCCACGTTGCTGTGGCTCTGGCGTAGGCCGGTGGCTACAGCTCTGATTCATCCCCTAGCCTGGGAACCTCCATATGCCGCGGGAGCGGCCCTAGAAAAGGCAAAAAGACAACAACAAAAATTATTCAATTAACCTGAAAAAACAGGAAAGGAGAAAGCAAAAAGCAAAATGGCAGACCTAAAAGCAATCATATCATAACCACATTTAATGTAACTAGATTAAACATTGCTGTTAAAAATCCAAGCTCAACTATCTATACATAAAAGACACACTCTGAGTTTAAAGACACAGTTATGTTGAAAGAAAAGTGATTAAAATGGATATACCATGCATACAGAAAGCAAAAGAAAGCTAGAGTACCTGTACTAATAGCAGCAAACATAGACTTCAAGTAAAAGACTATCACCAAAGACAGAGTGATATTTCACGTTACAAAGGGGGCAGTGCATTAGGAGGGCATAACAATTATACATGCGTATGCACATAATGACATAATTTCAAAATACATGAATCAAGACTGACCGAATTAAAGGGAGAAAAAGATAAATCCACAATCACCCCTCTCTTAGTAAATGGTAGAATTAGACAAAAAAAAAATAATCCACAAAATCAATAGTGAGATACATCAGAAAAAAACACCATCAACTACCTTGACCTAATACACAGATATAGAACAGATTTACAACAATGGCAGAACACACAATTTTTTCAAATGCATGTAGAATATTCACCAAGACAGATAATACACTGGACCGTAAAATAAGGCTCAACAAACTTAAAATCCTACAGAGTAGATTCTCTGACTACAACGGAATTCCATTAGAAATCAATAACAATAAGGTAACTATAAAAACCCCATTACTTGAAAATGAAACAACACATTTCTAAATAACCATAGTCAACAAATAAATCTTAAGATATTTTGAATTGAATGAAACTGAAAATATAAGAAATCAAAATCTGTAGGATGTAGCTAAAGCAATGCTTAGTGGGAAGTTTATAACTTTAAATGCTCATATTGCTCTTGCGGCATCTCACTGATTTTGAGTGGCTGTGTCTTCATTATTATTTGTCTCGAGGTATTTTTTAATTTATAAATATCCTGCTGTATAGCACTAGGAACTATGTCTAGTCACTTATGATGGAGCATGATAATGTGAGAAAAAAGAATGTATACATGTATGTGTAACTGGGTTACCTTGCTGTACAGTAGAAAATTGACAGAACACTGTAAACCAGCTATAATGGAAAAAATACAAATCATTATGAATAAAAACAAATAAATAAATGAATGCTCATATTGGAAAGGGAGATCTAGAAGATCTAAAATCAATGACCTGAGTTTCTAGAAATATTTAGGGAAGAAAACAATTAAGATCAAAACAGAAATCAATGACATTTAAAAAAGACAAAGAGGAGTTTCCGTCGTGGCGCAGCGGAAACGAATCCGACTAGGAACCATGAGGTTATGGGTTCGATCCCTGGCCTCGCTCAGTGGGTTAAGAATACAGCATTGCCATGAGCTGTGGTGTAGGTTGCAGATGCGGCTCGGATCTGGTGTTGCTGTGGCTGTGGCGTAGGCCAGCAGCTGTAGCTCCGATTATACCCCTAGCCTGGGAACCTCCATATGCCACAGGTGCAGCCCTCAAAAAAGACAAAAGACAAAAGACAAAAAAAAAAGACAAAGAGAGAAAATTAAAGCAAAAGGTTGGTTCTTTGAAACTATCAACAAAATTGATAAATCTTTAGCTACACTAATCAAGAAAAAAGGAAATTAGCAGCAGAAATGAAAAGTATATAGCATTTTTTAAAAGTAGATAGCATTAAGAGAAGAAAGGATTATTAATAAAAGATGAAAAAACATCAACAGAAAAGTCCATTCTCTTAGTTCACAATCAAAGCAGAAGCAAAAGTCTATATTAGAAGAGGATTATGTTAACTCTAAATATGAACCTGCCACAGTAGAAATCTCTTGTAACTCAGTGAGGGGAGAAGCCGGTTCTGTTTTCATAGCGTTTTCTCCCATTGACTTGCAGTTCAACTCCAAGCCTGCAGGCCCCAGTCCATCCCCAATGGAGTGGCAAGTTAGTGCAGATGAAACCTGGCCAGCTTCCAAAGGAGATTTCAACTGACCTAGAGGAGCAAAAGAAAGATTGGGGAACATACGCATGTTTATAAGAATCAAAAGTTCCAAAAGACTGATAAAGCCAGAGTCTTTTTAGAGGAAGCCATTCATTTCACAGTATACAAGAATACACTTACAGGTTCCAGCATATATAACGAGGACTGTGAGCATATCAAAGAAAGGCTAATAAAAAGCTAAATGGAAAGGAGAGTTTGCCAGAAATATTAATAAAAAGGCAGAGGCACTGAAGTAAGATGGCAACAGAAAGACAGAGAAGAACAGGGCTCTTCAAGAGCTGTAACTCCAACGCAACATTCAGACCCATACAAGCAAAACCAATCACAAATACATACAAAAGTTTGTCTATTGAAACCTCAGTGAAGAATAATATAAGAAATAAGGCACGGGAGTTCCTGTCATGGTGCAGTGGTTAACGAATCTGACTAGGAACCATGAGGTTGAGGGTTCGATCCCTAGCCTTGCTCAGTGGGTTAAGGATCCGGCGTTACCATGAGCTGTGGTGTAGGTCGCAGATGCGGCTTGGATCCTGTATTGCTGTGACTCTGGCGTAGGCCGGCAGCCCCAGCTCTGATTGGACCCCTAGCCTGGGAACCTCCATACACCACAGGAGCGGCCCTAGAAAAAGGCAAAAAGACAGAAAAAAAAAAGAAAGAAAGAAAGAAAGAAGGCAGCCAATTCATTAACTTGATTTCAAGACCATCTAAAACTTGTATGAAGCTACTGCAATGCTTGGTTTAGATTGGTTCACAACAGACAGGCATCAGGTTGGCAAGACCAATCCAGAATAGACTCTGACTCACCTTCTTCAGATTCCTTGGTACCGGTTGATGTGTTTTGCAAAGGATCGGTATTAATCGTATCAACCAAATCTGATACAACCAAGTCAGGGTCTAGGATCTCATGGGTCCCATTAGTGGACAGCCTGGAAGACCGTCTCCTTGATAAGTCTTTGTCAGTGTTTTCCGAGTAGTTTTTTGACTTTTCCTGGGCTATAAACCATTAAGAGAGTTGTAGTCAAGAAACCCGAAGAAATAACTCTGCTACTACAGATTTCTGGACCAGCTGCCTCTATAAAGGCTTTACAGAGGGACTTTAGAATATCAGATCTGTGATGAAAGGAAATACCCTATCCTACTTTATAATTTTAAGTAAAGTGAAAAGGCCCAGTCTTTCTGCCAGGATATAATTTTCCTAACTTAATGGATTCATGATCTGAAAATATGTGCCAAGGTCACATCCCCATCTTGACAAGTTCTGTTTTGGGGCGTTCCAACATAAAAGTCTATGATGAATTTCCCAAGTTACTAAGATTTACAGAGCCTTAGAGCCATCACAAATCTTTCTTGAAGCCAAAAGGGTATTTTTAAAAAAAAAAAAATCAATAAATCATTTTTTGTTTTTTGCTTTTCAGGGCTGCACCCACAGCATATGGAAGTTCCTGGGCTAGGGGTTGAATAAGAGCTACAGCTGCTGGCCTACAAAACATCCACAGCCACGCCAGAACCAAGCCAGCCATGTCTGTGACCTACACTACAGCTCACGGCAACACTGGATCCTTAACCCACTGAGTGAGGCCAGAGATCAAACCCGCATCCTCATGGATCCTAGTCGGGTTCGTTAACCGCTGAGCCACGAAGGGAACTCCCTAAATTGTATTTTTAAAGTTTCACTTAGCATATGATATCCATCCCTTCCTAAAACATTAAATTTCTAGTAGAATGCAAATCAAATGTAGTTTATGGGTATGGAGATTACATCCCTGAACCCAACATTGATACAGCTTGTGCTCTGGGATTTATTTTTCCTTGAACAAAACTTCTCTGATCCAACCACATCCCACTCACATCTGTTCCTGTGATCAAGGACAACAAGCATTAAAGCCTATAAGGAATGAGTGACATCCTGGATATAGGGGAACTAACACAATGACTGTCAAATTGTAATCACACAGACACAAACTGAGAACTCACATGAATTTTTGTCAAGCCGAGGACGTTTTATGGGGACTTCACTTCCTTTTGATATTTTCCGTCTTCTCAGTTCCAACGTTATTGGTTGCAAAGTTTGACTGTTTGAATCCACAGCTACAATGTATATAAAACCATACAAAAAAAGGTATGTAATTTCTTAGTGACCAATCTCCACATTATATATAAATAAAACATACATATATATACACACACACACACATATCCTTGTTTGATACATAAGCTCTCAAAGGGTATTCTTACTTAAGCTAAAAAGAAAAAAGGATGAGAATTTTTTTTTTTTTTGTCTTTTTGTCTTTTCTAGGGCCATACCCTCCGCATATGGAGGTTCCCAGGCTAGGGGTCTAAGTGGAGCGGTGGCCGCTGGCCTATACCAGAACCACAGCAATGCCAGATCCAAGCCACATCTGCTACCTACACCACAGCTCATGGCAACAGATCCTTAACCCACTGAGAGAGGCCAGGGATTGAACCCACAACCTCATGGTTCCTAGTCGGATTTGTTAACCACTGAGCCTTGACGGGAACTCCAAGAAATTTTTTTCTTACAGGAGATGCTGATACCTACAGACCAACCTCCTGAATTTTTTTGGTCTCTCATATGACCCAGCTCTAGTCATAATACTTATCTCCTGAAACTCTCTCTTTAAATATCCCATGACTGCTTTAAAATATGAAGGTGGAGTTCCTTCGTGGCAAAAGTTCAACCCCTGGCCCAGGAGCTTCCAAATGATGCAAGCACAGACAAAAAAATAATTAAAAATAAAATAAAATATGAGAATAGAAGAAGTTCCCTTGTGGCTCAGCAGGTTAAGAATATAGCATTGCTGCAGCCTTGGGTCACAGCTGCAGTGAAGGTTTGATACCTGGCCTGGGAATTTCTGCATGCCACAGGCAGAGCCAAAAACAAAAGAATAAATTTTTTTTAAATATATGAGGATGGAAGGGCAACAGAAAAGCCATTTTTTATCACCATCGAATCTTCTCACCAAAATATAGCTTATCCAGTACTCAGGAAATCCATCATGCTGGCTAATTCTTAAAAGGTGTACCCTGGGACTATGGCTTGATTATTATTCTCAACCTCTACTTCTAAATTGGTTAGCTTGGCATTGGTCCTCGTTTTGAGGACCTTTTGAAAACAATTCCAGAAAAAACTCAGGAGTCTATGCTATTTGTTAGTCAGTGTTCCTGGCAAGGGTGCTTATCACCAGCAAATCCAGCCCTGATATAATTTAGCAGTTCAGAAGCTGAACCTTTATACAGTACTCACTCCTTATTTTTATTTTATTTATTTATTTTTTTTGTCTTTGCCATTTCTTGGGCCGCTTCCCTCGGCATATGGAGGTTCCCAGGCTAGGGGTCCAATCGGAGCTGTAGCCACCGGCCTACGCCAGAGCCACAGCAACTCGGGATCCGAGCCGCGTGTGCAACCTACACCACAGCTCACGGCAACGCCGGATCGTTAACCCACTGAGCAAGGGCAGGGACCGAACCCGCAACCTCATGGTTCCTAGTCAGATTCGTTAACCACTGAGCCACGACGGGAACTCCTCGCTCCTTATTTTTAAACCTAACACTTAAGAAGCTCTCCTCCTCCATGGAGTTTCCATGTGGCTCAGCAGGTTAAGGATCCAGCATTGTCACTGCAATGAAGTGGTTCCCTGCTGTGGCCTGGGTTCAGTTCCTGGCTTGGGAACTTCCACCTGCCACAGGGGTGGCCGAAAGAAAGAAAGAAAGAAAGAAGCTCTCTCCCTTTGGGAAAGATGAAAATCCAAAAGGCTAAGAAATACAACAAAAGAAATTGGGAAGCATGAGGGAAAGGTAGGGCTAGGGGGTCTGATGAAGGTTGAAGAGAGAGAAAGAAGCAGCAAGGAGAAAGAAGAGGGAGGAAAGGAAGCAAATGGGTGGGAAAGAGGAAAGAGAAGGCTCTGAGACCAGTAGCTTCAGATCTGCCATGTCAAATGGTCAAAGCAGGCAGGGCTGAGCTCTGAGGAGGCAAACCTGATGAGAAAGCTAAACTCCTTGGCTCTTCCTGCATTCAATCGTCCCAATGTGCCAACATTATTTTGTTCCAAGGGTGGGAACTTGGAGATCACACACATTCCAAATTAAACACAAACAACCTTCCCTAAATAGCTCAGATCCTGTTCCAATAAGGAGCTCAAGGCTCCACCGTGTCAATGAACTTATTTCAAGCAATTTTTGGCAAACCTTCCTCACTTTGATACCCTTTACAAAGGAGGGCTGACCACATAGAACTTCAGTGCTTCCCAAATTTTTTACAGTAAGAATCATGTGGGAAAGTCATTAACAACTAGCACCCCCAGATCCTGCTCCAAACTGACTGGGGAAAAATTCCTCAGGCAAGTGTTAACAGTAAGCTTGGAAAACACCAGTTCTCTATTAAAACGATCCTATCTCTGTGAAATCGTATACTTTTTTGGGGTGGGGGCAGGGGGCCATCCACAGCATGTAGAAGTTCCTAGGTCAAGGATCGAATGCATGCTGTGACAATGACCCAAGCCACTGCAGTGACAACATCAGATCCTTAACCCACTGAGCACAAGGGAACCCCTGAAATCCTACACTTTTAAAGGCAATAAACTGAATGCCCATTTTTCATCTGAGTGAAGCAATGTGGCCTCATAGAAGCAGTCTGAAAAACAGAGTCCACACTTGCCAGAGGGAATAAGTCAGAGCATGTATAACTAAAAGGAACTCTGTTTCAGAACACTCAATTCCCACACACACTCTTTCATAAACTGAGATGCTGAGATGAGGACACATCAGATTTCTTCCAGTTCGTATTTTCTGCCTTTCGTTGCATAAGTGCCCTTCTGCTTACACAAAAAGGCCTCCTTATCACATTCCACATCTTTTTCTTTCTTTCTTTTTTTTTTTGTCTTTTTGCCATTTCTTGGGCTGCTCTCACAGCATATGGAGGTTCCCAGGCTAGGGGTCTAATTGGAGCTGTAGCCACCGGCCTATGCCAGAGCCACAACAACATGGGATCCGAGCCGCGTCTGCAACCTACACCACAGCTCACGGCAACGCCGGATCCTTAACCCACTGAGCAAGGCCAGGGATCAAACCCGCAACCTCATGGTTCCTAGTCGGATTCGTTAACCACTGCGCCATGATGGAACTCCACATTCCACATCTTAACATGGTACACTGCCCAGAGGTTTAAAACTTCCAGACTTTATCAACTGGGGTCTCTCATTTGAAAACAGAATACAGAGGTCATTTCCTCAATAGTCCCAAGAATGGGTTATAACCAGTACCACTCCCAATTCACAGAAGTCAATTCAATACAGATCATGGATGCTTTGGGCATTAGAGTTTAATTCTTGCTTAGAACCCTGCTGAGAAACCCAGTGAACTTAGGACAGTGCTGAAATATAGTGAAAGCCACAAATGCAAGCTACACGTGTAATTTTAAATTTTTAGTTGTCACTTTTTAAAAAGTGAAATTGGAGTTCGTATTGTGGCGCAGGGGAAATGAATCCAACTAGGAACCATGGGGTTACAGGTTCGATCCCTGACCTTGCTCAGTGGGTTAAGGATCTAGTGTTGCCATGAGCTGTGGTGTAGGCCGGCAGTTGTAGCTCCGACTGGACCCCCAGCCTGGGAACCTCCATATGCCACAGGTGCAGCCCTAAAAAGCAAAAAAAAAAAAAAAAAAAAAAAAACAACACAAAATAGCCACATTTGAAATGCTCAGTGCCCACCTGAGACTAGCAGCTACCACACTGGACAGCACAGGGACAATTCCAGCATGCTTGGCTCTTGAGGGTGAGACCCAGTTACAACCACTGGAGGGGGAATTCCCTTATTTCCTTTGTGAAGAAATCAATCATCTAATTTCATATCTTAAAATAAGAATGTAAGAAGACTGTCTACTGAGAACAAGCACTAATATATTTATTTGATATAAAGAAAGAGATTCTTCCACAGAAATTAAGTCTGGTGTAGCTGTCTGGATTGATAAAGAGGACTGGCTTTGCATTCCACATCATAACAGAGTAATAAGTGGGTTAACTCTGTAGCTCCACAGTTTCTATGAAAATACATTCTATATCATATTGTGTATTTAAAATTTATCTTTGGCAGCTTTTAAACTTAAGAAAAAAAATAATTTTAAATGTGATAGGGGACTCAGTCTTTCAATAGTCATGTAAAGACTATGCAAGCAAGAATATCTGAAGGCCACAGCTAGATAATCATGGGGCCAGATAATCATGGGCAGTGTTCAGTCTAGAGATCCTGGGGGCTCCTCACATCACTCAATCTAGAGAAGTTATGTTTAGCTTAAGAAGAAATTCATAGTTTGTTTCATTCTTGGCTATTCCAGAAGCCGTCCAAATTTCAACTTTTTAAAATAATTGTATATTCCTCTCTGAATCTGTATACCTTAACCTTGACTCTTACCAACTAGCAATCTCAGCTTTTTATTTAGATTGAAAATTTCCAATGCATAATCACTCTCCAGAGAGCCCAATTTCTTTTCTTTTCTTTTTTTTTTTGTCTTTTTATCTTTTCTAGATCTGAACCCACAGCACATGAAGGTTCCCAGGCTAGGGGTCTAATCGGAGCTGTAGCTGCTGCCCCACACCACAGCCACAGCAGTGCCAGATCCGATCTGCTTCTGCAACCTATACAGCACAGCTCATGGCAATGCCAGATCCTTAACCCACTGAGCAAGGGCAGGGATCGAACCGGCAACCTCATGGTTCCTAGTCGGATTCGTTAATCACTGAGCTACGACAGGAACTCCATGGAGAGCTCAATTTCAAATGTACCCATACCTTCCCAGTCTAGTGTTCTTTGTTCCTGCCTCCTTCATGTGCCCATACCTACTTACTTCTCCTTTTCCCTTCAATGTCTCTCATGAAAATACCATTGCCTGCTTCCAGGTTCCATTAAGCTTAAAGTGAACTCATTTGAACTGGCACAAACAAAAGGCCTTAGCTTATTAGGTTTTATTATATTAGCTGAAGTATCTAGTGAACAGTTACCCACCATCCCAGAAGCCCAGTCAAGAACATGTTTCCCAACTTATGTTCATCTGGATATATGTTTCCCTTAAAATTCAGCTTCACAGACAGGACCTGTTCTCAGATGACAGGATAATTCAAAGTCATTCACCAAAAAGAAGGGCTGAAGTATAGAGGTTATAAAGAAGAGAAGAATACTCGCATTGCTCACTTGGGAAACTCACCAGTAGGAGCTATGGAAGGGGGTCTGCCTCGTTTTCTTTTTGGCTCCCTCAAGTTTTCTTGTGGACTCTTCACAATGTCATTTTCAGGTTTCTTATCCACTTGAGCATCTCCAGAATACTCTCTGTCATTTTCTGAAATGTTCTCCTTATCTTCCTTCTCGTTCTTAGGAAGGTTCTTCTCTGACACCTTCCCCTTTTCAGAACAGATTAACTTTCCTTCTTTATCGGGCTGCTTAGGTTGCTTTTCTGTCTTCAAGGCTTTGTCCTCTTTGTCTTTCTTCACATTAGCTGTCGCTTTTCTCTGCTCTTTAAACTTCTCTCGTTTATCAGGAGATGATGAAAGACTTTTGTGTTCTGTTTCTTTAGGCCTAGCATTACCCACAATATTCTAAAATGAGCAAAATAGCGATGAAACACACTTTGTGATTACTTGCAAATATAAAATCAGATGGCTTTTTGTAAACTTATGAAGACAAAGAAATTAAAAAAGGTCATATATCAGGTCACATAATGGAAGGCACCATTGAAAATGCTCACTCATATTCTGAGGTTTGAGAACCAGCTCAAAGTTTAAAGGAAATAACGGTCATGTTCAATTCCATCTGAGACAGTGCTATCTGCCTTATGATTAGTAAGTCACTAGAAAATAATTAAAGGGACAGACAACTACCTCAGGGACATCTTCTGGGAAGCAATCTTTCTTACAGAGATGTTATAAGAAAATGCCTCCATGCTCTGTCTTTCTCATCACAAGCGTGACTACAGTGACCCAGGCCTTTCTGAGGCCCGGCTCAGTTTGCCAGATGCTGACATCCAGTGTAGGGAAGATCCCAAACTGGTATCTGGAGGCTGAACAAGAAAGCTGTAAAGATTTTTTACCCAGAAAAGTGTCTTTACTTCCTCTACTGGGTAAAGCTGTACTCAGTCCAATAAGCCACCTACAAAGTTCCTGAGGTACTGAGTTTTTGTCCACCAGGAGGAAATACTGCTTCTTAGTTACTTTCCTCCTAAATTACATTCTTTAAAATTCATCCTAAAAATCTTGTGTCCCAGGAGACTGTCTCATGATAAAGTCAGCTCTGAAAGCTCTGGAGTTTCCAAAACCACAATTAAGTTTGTATATTTATCTTCCTTCCAAGACCTTAAGAGTAGAAACTACCATACCATGTTGATATGGGATCCCTAGCACCTAGCACACATTAGGCACAGAGGTCTTTTTCTTTCTTTCTTTCTTTCTTTCTTTCTTTCTTTCTTTCTTTCTTTCTTTCTTTCTTTCTTTCTTTCTTTCTTTCCTTCTTTCTTTCTTTCCTTTTTTCCTTCCTTCCTTTCCTTTTTTCCTTCCTTCCTTCCTTCTCGTTTTTTACAGCCACATCTGTGGCATATGGAAGTTCCCAGGCTGGGGTCAAATTGGAGATAGAACTGCAGCCCTACTACATCACAGTCACAGCAACACCGGATCCGAGCCACAACTGTAACCTATGCCGTAGCTTATGGCAACACTGGATCCTTAACCCACTAAGTGAGCCTGGGATAAAACCCGCATCCTCAAGAAGACTATGTTGGGTTCTTAACCCACTCAGCCACAAGAGGAACACTAAACACACAGATCTTTGCCATAAGCAGGAAGAAACACCTTTATACTCAGTGAAAGTTTAATTTGTCACATAATGAAAAGTAATAAATAAGGCGAATCCCCGTGGTTAAAGCCTAGAAGAAAAAAATTTTTTTCAAGTCCCCAAAATTTTCTGAAAGCAGCCAGGTTTAAGATAAGCCCTCCTCAGTAACTGCTGGCAGAAATATAAATTGCAACCACCGAAAAAGGAAGTTGGCAACTTGGGTCAAAAGACTTACAAAGTTTATACTTTTGAACTGGAATGAATTCCTAGAAATGGAATCTCCTAACAGAATAATCAGACTTGTACACCCAGATTTACAAATATCCTTCAGTGACCATCAAGGAATTCGTTACACAAAGTAGGGTTACATACATATAAAATAATAAATAGCCATTAAAAGCTATATTCCCATAGAGTACTCAGGAACTTAGGAAAATGTTATTTTGTTAAAAGAACAAGTTATAGAACAGTCATGTATGCATATAACTCGAATTTTGAATAGCAGTAAATATATACATGTATGTGTGTGTGTGTGTATATATATATACACACACACACACATACAAACTTTAAAAAAAAAAAAAAACAGGAGAAGTTCCTTTGTCACTCAGCAGGTTAAAGATCTGGTTTGTCATTGCAACAACTCAAGTCGCTGCTGTAGCATAGGTTCGATCCGTGGCCACATGCCATGGGCATAGCCAAAATGAAAAAGAAAAGGGGGGAGTTCCCGTCGTGGCGCAGTGGTTAACGAATCCGACTAGGAACCATGAGGTTGCGGGTTCGGTCCCTGCCCTTGCTCAGTGGGTTAACGATCCGGCGTTGCCATGAGCTGTGGTGTAGGTTGCAGATGCGGCTCGGATCCCGCGTTGCTGTGGCTCTGGCGTAGGCCGGTAGCTACAGCTCCAATTCAACCCCTAGCCTGGGAACCTCCATATGCCGTGGGAGCGGCCCAAGAAATAGCAACAACAACAAAAAAAAAAAAAGAAAAGGAAAAAAAAAACCACTCTGACCTATTCTAATACTATATCAAAAAGATTTTAAAATTTTCTGACATATATTTTTAAGAAGCTTTGCTTTGTAAGTGGCCATTATATAAACCTAGATCCTTAGGGTTGAAGAGAGCTAAGAAGTCATTTATCCATACTACTATGTCCTCTTAGAAAAGAAAAACAAACAGGAGACAGGGGCCTGTGCCTGACCACCTGCCAGGTCTGAGTTGAAGTGAGACACTCAGAGGCAGCTGGGAATTGACGACTGAAGCACCCACAAACCTACACAGGGTGAAGTGCCCATCTCCAAGCCAAGGCACATGCGTACTATCCATCAGAGTGAACGGCTGAATGTTAGTTATCTGGAGCCCTGGACTTCCATCTGGAGATACTCTAGATCCATTCTGGAAGGTTGTTCTTAATACATTTCTCTGTCTATATAAACTCATTCTACAAACTTAACATAAAAATTGCCAAATTTAAGGCCAAAATAATGTTTTAGAGTACTGGGAGGCTCCTTAGAGGCCTGAGGGGCAAATAATCAAAGAGAAAACATCTTTAGGCTAAAATTGTCAATTTTCTGAAGAGGAAAATCAGCAAGAGGCAAAAACGTTTTTGAGGCTATCATTAATAATATCATGGAGTTCCCATTGTGGCTCAGTGGTAACGAACCTGACTAGTATCTATGAGGATGTGGGTTCGATCCCTGGCCTTGCTCACTGGGTTAAGAATCTGGCATTGCCATGAGTTGCAGTGTAAGTCTTGGACATGGCTTAGATCTGCATTGCTGTGGCTGTGTGTAGGCCACCAGCTGCAGTTCCAATTCGACATCTACCTTAGGAACTTCCATATACCCCAAGTATGGTCCTAAAAAGCAAAAAAAAAAAATCATGTATCATAATATTTGAAATTGATAACTACATGTACAGAAGAACTTATTAAAATCTGTGATAAGTAGAAGCTTTTGCTCATCCTAAGAAACAGCTTCCAGCATTACCAAATACTGTCATATCCACAACCACCCAAAGAGGTAAGTAACATTAATTAGAATCTGTCTCCTCAGCTCTTTCATTAAGACATAAATATGAAAAAGACTAAAGGGGGAAAAAATCATGAAGAAAGTAGACAACACTTCTATATGGCCAGTATCTATTTGTGTTCACCGTATTTCCAGTATCAAAAATCAGGTCCCATGCTCAGGGAAATATATGAATGGTGACAAGAACAAGAGCAAACAAAATTCTCGACCCAGGAACATCTACACCAAACTAGCTCTATAATCACCAAGCTATGGTTTTGAGCTGAAAGACAAAGTTAAATGAGGAGAAAACACATCTCTAGATCTCCTCAAGCACTCAGCAAGTTCCCTCAGAAGGGAAACAACTCTATAGGCAGGGTTCAGGGAGAGAGAAAATCCACACGCTTTGCAGAAAAACAGGTAACAAGTGACAGTATTCATGTACTGGCACTTCCAAAAAGAAAAATCTGTATTAAAAGGAAAAAGCACAGAGAGACAAATATTCACAATTTCTGAAAACTTGTATACTGCTTTTAGGGCAATCATGTCAAGATGAAGGAAAGACTGCCATCATAAACAAATGTAACAGCTTTATTTGAGAAACAAAACCACATTAGCATTATTCATAATATGGAGCGAAAAAACACATTTCTTACCTGATCTTTGGAAAAAGCTTTGACATGAATATGTTTGACAGTCTGAACTACTCCATCATAAAATTTCACAGTGTAAGTACCTAAAATTCAAAAATATACCATGATTTTTTTTTGTAATTTCATGAAAGCTCAAAACTTTTCAAAGCATAAAACACAAAAGTGCTCCAACCATAGCAGTAAATTTGTGGTAATTACAAAATTGTCTAAGGGAGTTCCTGAGGTGGCTCATCGGTTACAAACCCGACTAGTATCCATGGGGATGCGAGTTCGATCCCTGGCCTTGCTCAGTGGGTTAAGGATCTGGCGTTGCCCTGAGCTATGATGAAGGTCGCAGACGTGGCTTGGATCCAGTGTGGCTGTGGCTGTGGCGTAGGCCAGCAGCTGCAGCTCTGATTCAACCCCTAGCCTGGGAACTTCCACAAGGCGCAGGTATGACCCTAAAAAGCAAAAAAAAAAGTTTAAGAATCACATTCAATCTTACATATGTCCAAGATAATAGTATCCCTGCTTTTTCTCTTTTTCTCTTTACAAATCTTTTTATCTACACAGATCAAAATCCATCAGAAAAAATTCATTTCTGGGGAGTTCCCATAGTGGTGCAACAGAAACGAATCTGACTAGGAACCATGAGGTTGCAGGCTTGATTCCTGGCCTCGATCAGTGGGTTAAAGATCTGGCATTGCCGTGAGCTATGGTGTTGGTCGCAGATGTGGCTCTGATCTGGCGTTGCTGTGGCTCTGGCGTAGGCCGTGGCTACAGCTCGGATTCGACCCCTAGCCTGGGAACCTCCATATGCCATGGGTACGGCCCTACCAAAAAAAAAAAACTCATTTTCATGACGCTTCGTAAAAATTAAATTTACACTGATTTTAGGAATTCCCGTAGTGGCTCAGTGGTTAATGAATCCGACTAGGAACCATGAGGTTTCGGGTTCGATTTTTGGCCTTGCTCAGTGGGTTAAGGATCCGGCATTGCCATGAACTGTGGTGTAGGTTGCAGACGCGGCTCAGATCCTGTGTTGCTGTGGCTCTGGCGTAGGCCGGTGGCTATGGCTCCGACTCGACCCCTACCCTGTGAATCTCCATATGCCGCAGAAGCGGCCCTAGAAATGGCAAAAAGACAAAAAAAATAAATAAAATTACACTGATTTTAGACAAAGAAAAAAAGAGCAGTAAAATAATTAAGAATGTAAGAAAACACCAACAATGAACTATCAAAAAGAGAAATTAAGGTGTTAAACAGTTGGTGAAATGTAAATTGGTACAGCCACTTTGGAAAGTTTCCCAAAAAACTAGAAATAGAACTATCATATGACCCAACAATTCCACTCCTTGGTACATGTCTGAAAAGAAAAACACTAATTCAAAAAGATACATGCACCCCCATGTTCACAGCAGCACTATTTACAATAGCCAAGATATGGAAGCAACCTAAAGTGAACATCAGCAGACGACTCGATAAAGAGGTGCTGTATCTCTATCTCTATCTACGTCTGTGTCTATATCTACAGACACATTATGGAATACCACAAAGCCATAAAAACAGAATGAAATCTTGCCATTTGCAACAAAATAGATGGACTTAGAGACCATTATGTAAAATAAGTCAGAGAGAGACAAATACTATATGATCTCACTTATATGTGGAATTTTAAAAAAAACAAACTAGTGAATATGACAAAAAAGAAACATTCACAGATATAGAGAACAAACTAGTGGTTTATTGGTGGGGAGAGGGAAAGAGGGAGGGGCAATACAGGCGTAGGGAACCAAGAGATACAAATAACTATGTGTAAAATAAACTACAAGGATATACTATACAATACAGGGAATACAGACAATATTTATAAAACCAATAAATGGAGTATAACTTTTAAAAATTCTGAATCACTATATTATACACTTGAAACTTATATAATATTGTACATCAAATACACCTCATTAAAAAAAAAAAGTGACACACCAGGTTAAGGATCCCATGTTATCACTGAAGCAATTTAGGTTGCTGCTGTTGTATGGGTTTGATCCCTGGCCCAGGAACTCACACAAAACAAAATGAAACAAAACAAAAAAAGGATGCTAAAGAAAATGCAGATTTATTTATTGCTTGGTGAATTATTAACGTTTATCAATTAATCTTTATTTTTTCTGGGCTTAGGGATAGTAATATCTTTAAAAGCTTTAAAAGAAACATGACTATCTAAAGGTATTATGTTTTTAGAGGTCAGATTAATCTCAAAAATCCATATGAATTACCTGCATGTTACAATATTTAAAAACAGAGACTAGGCCAAAGTAGTAAAAGGTGTCTGCTACACTGTCAATTTTACTAGTTTTATTCCATTAAAAAAAATATAGTCTGGGAGCTCCTGTCATGGCTCAGCAGTTAATGAACCTGACTAATATCAATGAAGACACAGTTCGATCCCTGGCCTCACTCAGTGGGTTAAGGATCCAGAGTTGCCATGAGTTTCAGTGTAGGTCACAGAAGAGGCTTGGATCATGCGTTGCTCTGGCTGTGGTGTAGGCCGGCAGTTACAACTCTGATTCAATCCTGGCCTGGGAAGCTCCATGTGCTGCAGGTGTGGCCCTAAAAAGCAAAAAAATTAAAATAAAAAATAAAATATAGTCCTACAAAAAGCCAATCTCTACTAAAATATTAAAGCTGGAAATCCAAATAATCTTATCCTCCCAAACAAGGAATCCAGCTACAAAAGTTCTCATTAGTTGCATCCAAACACAGTCAAGCTTTGCCCCCTTTTTTTTTTGTCTTTTTAGGGCCACACCCATGGCATATGGAAGTTCCTAGGCTTGGGGTCAAAACAGAGCTACAGCTGAGGCCTCCACAACTGCCACAGCAACACGGAATCTGGGCCGCATCTACAACCTACGCTGCAGCATGCAGCAACACCAGATCCTTCACCCAGAGATCAAACCAACATCCTGACAGACACTATGTTGGGTTCCTAACCTGCTGAGCTACAACGGGAACTTCAGGGAGTTCAAAATACAAACTCTGGGAGTGTGAAACAGAAATGCATGTTGCTGTGGGGGTTTTTTTTTGTTGTTTTTTTTTTGTCTTTTTTAGGGCCGTACCTGAGGCACACGGAGGTTCCTAGGCTAGGGGTCTAATCAGAGCTACAGCTGCCGGCCTATGCCACAGTCACAGCAACACCAGTTCCGAGCCACATCTGCAACCTACACCACAGCTCATGGCAACAGATCCTTAACCCACTGAGAGAGGCTAGGGATTGAACCCGCAACCTCATGGTTCCTAGTCGGATTTGTTTCCACTGCGCCATGACGGGAACTCCAGAAATGTATGTTTTAATAAGTTCTTCAGGTGACTCTGGTGCACACTGAAGTCTGAGAACTATTGTCATAAACAATTATTAATTACCTACTGATTTTACTCCTAGTAATTACAAAATAAGTGATTATTTGTCACAGTGTCACCAACACAGAAAGAAATGGCTAGCAAACAAAACAGATACAAGGATATATAGCTGGCTTTATATAGGTGTGTATATATACATGTTTATATAAATATAATTGGTTAAAACAAGCAATGAGATGCAAGCTATGATAAAAGATTCCACATGAGGCAATAACTGGTGACTACTTACAACAAAGGCCTGAGTTCCTGTTTTCCTGCTTCTATTGTGAGGGTGTTGGCAAGCAAAGAAGCAATAATAGGCAATGCTGTGGAACTCTAAACAAACACTTTTCATGCAACCATAGCAAAGCTCTGGCCAGTCTGAGGACAGGTTTGGGTTGGGGACTTTAAGAATCCAATTCTCGAGAAAACTTAAGTGTGCCAACCAGCCACCCAAGTCTTGTTTCCACTATTTCGTCAACAAAATTCAGCATCAGGTACATCAATTTGTCCATTTTTACAGACATTTCAAATATCCAGAAGGACAACATAAATAATATTAACCGAAAGTCCAACATTTTCCAGGTCAATTTTGAAAGCTTACTCCTGACGGCAGGCTCAGAATGGAGTCCTTAGATGAAGGGATGTGTGCCAAGCGCCATGTTAGTCTAACACAGGGCTAGAAGCAAAACCCAAGCCTATCTGCAGACCTCTGATTAATTCTTCTCCCATCACCCACACTGTCTAGTCCCAGAGACTCTCGGCCTAAATTCTAAACCAGACCCAAGTACCACTGGTCACTCTAAAATGAACCAATCTACAGCCAAAAGTGTGCAAGCACCACTATCCTTAGATAACAATATCCCAGCTCTAACCCTTTTCTACTTCAAAAGAACTACAAGGGATCATCTTGAAACCTTCTCCCTTAATCATGCACACAGCCTAACATGGGCTTCAAAAATCAGAGGGAACAAAATGACATGTCCCATGGACAACAGTGGCCCAGCCTCACTTCTGGAGAGAGGCCCCCAATCTAATGGCCACAGAATCCTCCCATGGGAGCCTGGCAACAGAGGTCCCCCTTCACCACAACAACATCTAACAAAAAACATACAAATGACAAAATTTAAAAAAAGAGCATTCACGACACAAATGCCACCTGCATCAGGTTCCCTTAAGAAGTTCCTATCTTGGGGAGTTCCCATCATGACACAGCAGAAACAAATCCAACTAGGAACCATGAGGTTGCAGGTTCGATCCCTGGCTTCACTCAGTGGGTTAAGGATCTGGAGTTGTTGTGTGAGCTGTGGTGTAGGTCGCAGATGTGGCTGTGATCTGGTGTTGCTGTGGCTCTGGCGCAAGCCAGCAGCAACAGCTCCGATTAGACCCCTAGCCTGGGACCCTCCATATGCTGTGGGTATGGCCCTAAAAAAAAAAAAGAAGTACCAGATGAAATGAAGCTTCCTAGCCTTGAGCTTCTTGGTGTTAAGAACTCAGTGTATCAGACAACATTACAGAGGTCAGTAATAGCAGAAGGGATGTAAGAACAAAAAGCAGAAGGGATGTAGCAAGCTCTTCTTCCCTAGGAACAAGGAAAGAGGAACAAAGGTGACTGGAAAGGACAGATTTCTGCTGCTCTTGAAATCTACCAAATTGTGACTTTAGGGCCCTTTTTCTATCCCACTCATTCTCCAGGAGTCAGAAAATTCAATAATACTATAGATAAGAGTTTTCAAACATAATATCTCCAAGTCCTGAGGGGGTGGACAGAGGGATGAATAAGCACACGGTTGCAGGCGAATCTCCCCTTAACTAATTTCCTCTTAGCAATTGTACACGATAAGCTTCTGAGGCCAACAATTTCCAAAAATGCTCATTTATTCCAATTCCTTCTTCCACTTCTAACTGCTCAAGTGGGTCCATACCAAGGAGAGTGACCTGCCTGTAATCACCCAGCAGGGACTGGGACAGAGTTTATCTCCCATCAGGGCTCTCAAGACACCATCAGGCTCCAGAAAAGTACAGACAATCCACACCTACTATACCATATCAGATGCATGTACACACATGCCCTCCAGCAAGCACCCAGCCCTGACAACTCCTGTTGTTTAAGGAAAACCTTGCTCCAGAGAAGCAGCCTTGTACTGTAGAACTGCAGTTTCATGAACCTTGGAGTGCACAGATCTCCATTCAGATCTCAGCTCTACTTTTTTCTTTTTTTTTTTTTGGTCACACCAACTGCATGTGGAAGTTCTCAGGCCAGGAACTGAACCCACAACACAGCAGTGACCCAAGCCAATGCAATGACAATGCCAGGTCCTTAACCACTGCACCACAAGGGAACTCCTCAGCACTACCATCTATGTTTGTGCTCTGGAACTTACAGCAGTTTCTCCCCTGAGCTTAGTTCCTGAAAAATAAGGATAGGGTTGGTGGCAACAACCTTTCCATGTTTGCGTAAAGACTATATCAGGAGTTCCAGTCATGGCTCAGTGGTTATGAACCCGACTAGTAAGCATGAAGATGCAGGTTCAATTCCTGGCCTCAATCAGTGGGTTGAGGATCCAATGTTGCCGAGCTATGGTGTAGATCACAGACACAGCTCAAATCCTATGTGGCTGTGGCTGTGGCTGTGGTGTAGGTCAGCACCTGCAGCTGATTCAACCCCTTTCCTGGGAACTTCCATATGCCTTGGGTGCAGCCATAAAAGGACCAAAAAAAAAAAGACTAAATGATAAATGAGATCAGGTATGGAAACTATTGGGCAAAGGGGCTGTCACAGAGCAAAGTGGTTCTAATTATCCCCATCCACCAAGTCATTTTAAAAGGGAGCCCCCACCTGCATAAACGATAAGAGCCAAGCTAGCACCTGCATATATTGGCCTAAATTGTCCTTTTATGTCTTTTCAAAGCTTTTCAAAGTCTCAGTATCCCCACGTTTCAAATGTAGGATCAGTTACAGCATGAAGAAAACAAAAAAATATTAACCGTTTCAACCAGAGACTCCAGAAACAAGACCATTTCCAAAGAATCTCCCTGTAAAAATGCAGACTTTAGGCACTGAAAAAGAACCAGGGGACAAGGTGGGGGGCAGCTGTGACCTAAAACTATGGATAATTGTAAGGAAGAAGGACCTGGCTTGCCTGCACAGTAGAGTTAGAGAACCACAGATCAACAGGAAGGAACGATTCCTCATTCTGCTGTATGTGTGTACGTACTTTCAGTTTCCCTAGAAAGAATGCCTTGCAAAGCAGGAGGCACACAGCCCTAACAGACAAGTGGCTCTGACATCCGCAATGTCAGAAAGGGAACTGAGCAGCCCTGGTAAAGAGCTGAGGTCAACTTACCAGAGGTGGTTTCAGAACAAAGAGTCTCTGAGAGCAGAATCCCTTCTTTTACTCCAACACAGACTGAGGCTCTAATGAGGCTACCAGGTGTGGCTGCCTTCATACAAAATGATGCTTAATTGACATTAAAAGAATTATTCCAGGTGAAAAGAGCTAAATAACATGGCATGTCTCTCCCCAGTTTTCAAGTGCTAAATAACTCCCTTAAGGAACTCAATTTACTATCTAGCTGTGACTGGGCCATGCTGGATTCCCAGCACTCTCCACTCTGGCTAGAGCCCCCACCCATCAGCCTTTTCAATATTTAGCCTCAGCACAACCACCAAGGAAGTTAAGAGCAACAGAGGTGTTCCCACAGTGGCACTAAAGGACTGGTGGTGTCTTGGGAGCAATGGGATACTGGTTCCATCCCCAACCCAGCACACTGGGTTGAGGATCAGACATTACCTGCAGCTGTGGCTTGGGTGCCAACTGCAGCTCAGATATGATCTCTGGCCCAGCAACTCCATATGCTGTGGGGCAGCCAAAAAAGGAGGGGAAAAAAAAAAAAAAAGAATGGCAGAAAAATCAGACCACGCCTTTCCAAGATGAATCTGTAGAGAGTGACTTCCCTATATCCCCAGCTAGTAGCATCAAAAAGAAAGAATAACTTTACAGGAAAGAAAGGGGGCATCTTGCCTGCAGAGGTTCTTCTCACAGCACCATTAATGATACTACCGATGAAACTGAGGCCAGGGCAGAAAACACAAGAAAAAGAGTGAAAAAAAGAGTCCAACATTGTCCCTCCCAATCCTGCAATTACTAGAATAAATCATGAACTAGAAACTGTCCCCCAGCTCCCCTGGATAGAATCTAGCCCAAAGGCAGCACCTAAGAGTCATTTTATTGCAAAGTCAGGCACAGATCTGAGCTCCCATGAAAGCTAGCTTTCCTTCACCATCCACCCAGCTGTAGCAATAATGCCACCCAGCTGGTTCCATTACCTTTCAGGATTTTCCTTCCCCAGCATCCCTCCTCTCCTCCCTCTTTCAATTAGTTTTAAGAACCCAGTAAGGGATTCCTGTTGTGACTAAACAGGTTAAGGACCCAACACTGTCTCTGTGAGGATGCAGGTTCAATTCCTGTGCTCGTTCAAGTGGGTTAAGGATCCAGTGTTGCCACAAGCTGAGATGTAGGTTGCAGATGGCTTGGATCCAGTGTTGCCGTAGCTGTAGCATGGGCCTCAGCTGCAGCTCCTATTCGACCCCTCACCCAGGAACTTCCTTATGCCACCAGTATAGCCATGAAACAAAGGAGAGAGAAAGAAAAGACCAGGACTTCCCGTCGTGGCTCAGTGGAAACGAATCTGACTAGCATCCACAAGGATGCAGGTTTGATCCCTGGCCCGGCTCAGCGGGTTGGGGATGTGGTGTTGCCGTTGGCTGTGGTGTGGGTCGCAGACACGGCTCAGATCTGGCATTGCTGTGGCTGTGGCACAGGCCAGAGGCTACAGCTCCAATTCAACCCCTAGCCTGAGAACCTCCATGTGCCCTGGTTGCGGCCCTAAAAAGAAAAGAAAAAAAAAAAAAAACGAGAAAGAAAAGACCCAGTAAGGACAGCAGTATAATAGAGGACTTCAGATCCAAGAACTCTGGGGAAGACAGGTTCTCCAAAAAACACCCACTCATTTTCTTTCTTTTTTCTTCTTTTTCTTCTTAGGTTTTCTTTTTTTTTCTTTTTAGTTTTTTAGGAACTAAAATTCATTGAAAAGAATTTGAAGCTCACTGAACTAAAACATTAAGGTGGCAGATGAACACTGTAGGAACAAGCATTACCTCAAGATTTGCCTTTAATTTTAGCTCATGGAGGAAACAAACTGAAAAGACTTTTACGAACAATTTGCGAAGCTCTGGTTGCCCAAGTTTAAAAGACATGTAAAAACCTTAATACACTATGACTAATAATTTGAAATGGGTCTTTATTTTTTTAATCCATGATGCCCAGGCATGGGCTCTATAGATATTAGATACAAAGTGTAGCTTCTACCTGGACCCCACCCCGTCTATGAGACAGCATCCAGGCTCTCCAAACCCCTCTTCCTCAATCTGCCCCTCCTTTGCCACTCCCTTATCTAATGCCCTTCACCTCATCTCTGTCCTCCACTTGACTCAGAGATATCAATGGAACACAGAGAAATGTTGCTTCCTTTCTGCTACCTCCTTTATCTACAGCTACCCATGTTATTTCCCACATCTTTCAATGGATCTACAAGGCAGCCATTTCCCAAGGGAGCACATCTCCAATGGATATTACTCAAGCGTAAAATATGACTTGATCAGCATAAATCAAATTAACAGACTTTCGACCACATCTACACATACTCAAAAGGACCTGTATTTCATGTCACAGAATTTACAATCAGTAAGAGCAGAAAAGTTACTAATATTGAAAATAAGACACTAAAAATAAATTCTATCTCTTTTTTTGCTGACTTTTTTATTGAGGTATAGCTGCTTTATGATAGTAGTTTCAGATGTACGACTCAGTGACTCAATATTATTAGAGATTATACTCCATTTAAAGTTATAAGAAGTTTCCATGTAGCATAGCAGGTTAAGGATCTGGCATTGCCATAGCTATGGTGCAGGCCATAACTGCACCACAGGTTCGACCACTGGCCCAGGAACTTCCACATGTTATGGGTGTGTACAAAAAAAATAATAAAGTTATAATAAAATATTGGCTATATAACCTGTGCTGTACAATATATCCCTGCAGCTTTTTTTCTTTAACTTTGATTATATTTTCCCGATATAAGTGATATCATACAGTCATTTTAATAAAAATAGACCTAGGGAGTTTCAGTTGTGGCGCAGTAGTTAACGAATCCAACTAGGAACCATGAGGTTGTGGGTTCGATCCCTGGCCTTGCTCAGTGGGTTAAGGATTCGGCGTTGCTGTGAGCTATGGTATAGGTTGCAGACGCGGCTCAGATCCCATGTTGCTGTGGCTCTGGCATAGACCAGTGGCTACAGCTCCAATTAGACCCCTAGCCTGGGAATCTCCATATGCCATGGGAAGCAGCCCTAGAAAAGGCAAAAAGACAAAAAATAAAATTAAATTAAATTAAAATAGACCTAAAAATAGACTTATAAGTTGTATTTAATGAGTGTCTTAAACTTTTTTTTTTCTCTTTTTGTCTTTTCTAGGGCCGCTCCCTCGGCATATGGAGGTTCCCAGGCTAGGGGTCGAATTGGAGCTGCTGCCACCAGCCTACACCACAGCCACAGCACCGTGGGATCCGAGCCACGTCTGAGAGCTACACCACAGCTCACAGCAACGCCAGATCCCTAACCCACTGAGCAAGGCCAGGGATTGAACCCGCAACCTCATGGTTCCTAGTCGGATTCGTTTCCACTGTGCCACAACGGGAACTCCTAAGTTCTTTTTTTTAGATTCCACATATAAGTGATACCACATGATATTTGTCTTTCTCTGACTTACTTCACTTAGTATCATAACCTCTAGGTCCATCCATGTTGCTGCAACATGGCTGAGTAATAGTCAATTGTATACATGTACAATTTCATTCTTTTCTATGGCTGAGTAATATTCAATTACATATATGTACCACATCTTCTTTATCCATTCCTCTGTCGGTGGACATTTAGGTTGTTTTCATGTCTTAGCTACTATAAATAGTGCTGTTATGAACACTGGGATGCATATATCTTTTTCAAATTATATTTAACTCCAAGATATATGCCCAGAAGTGGGATTGCTGGATCATCTGGTAGTTCTATTTTCAGTTTTTTAAGGAACCTCCATACTGTTCTCCATAGCAACTGAACCAATTTAATGACTGTTTGATTTAATAAACTACATCTTTTACTTAAAGGATTTGAAGCAGTTTAATAACATGTAAGCCTTCCTTTAAAATAGCTTTCTAGGTTAAAGTGATATGAAAAGTAACAACAGGATTTTGTTTTGAACAAAGGCTTATTAAAGGTAACTGAAGCAAACAAGGGACTCTCCAAAAAGACTTAATCAACTATAAACAAGAGGATCAGAAACTGCTTAGACAAGACAGATGATGCAACCTTGCTTTGGAGGCTTCTGGTAAGAGGTAAGAGGATCATGGTTTAAGGATAACCTACATCTGTCAACCCACACTGGTCTAATAGCTGCCAGACTGGGGGTGGGCAAACGCAGCAATAAAGAAACAAATTTCTGCTACATTCAAATGTATGCTCATTTTTTACCATTTCGACCCATTCTCAAATAGAAATTCTTGATCACTCCAAGGTCCAGCGTTTAGCAGAGTGATGAATAAATACTTGAACAACTTCACTGAATGAAAAAAATCAATCCAGGGAGTTCCCATTGTGGTTCAGTGGGTTAAGTATCGACACAGACTCCGTGAGGATGCAGGTTTGATCCCTAGCCTCATTCAGTGGGTTAAGGATCCAGCATTGCTGCAAGCTGCGGCAGAGGTCAAAGATGCGCTCGGATCCAGTGTTGCTGTGACTGTGACATAGGCCTGCAGCTGAATCTCTGATTCAGCCCCTAGCCTAGGAACTTCCATATGCTATAGACGAGGCTCTAAAGAAAAAAATCAATCCGGCCTCAGAGTCATCACTAACCATGGTACTAAGAGGTCTGTTTGCCCTAAACAACCATTGCAAAGATCAAGGACATACAATAAACATCTTGGTAGAAAAAGCTAAAAGAGGAGTTCTCTGGTAGCTCAGCAGGTTAAGAATCCAGTTTTGGAGTTCCCGTCGTGGTGCAGTGGTTAACGAATCCGACTAGGGACCATGAGGTTGTGGGTTCGGTCCCTGCCCTTGCTCAGTGGGTTAACGATCCAGCATTGCCGTGAGCTGTGGTGTAGGTTGCACACGCGGCTCGGATCCCGCGTTGCTGTGGCTCTGGCGTAGGCCGGTGGCTACAGCTCCGATTCAACCCCTAGCCTGGGAACCTCCATATGCCGCGGGAGCGGCCCAAGAAATAGCAACAACAACAACAAAAAAGACAAAAGACAAAAGACAAAAAAAAAAAGAATCCAGTTTTGTCACTGCTGTGACAGAGGTTCAATCCCTGGCCCAGGGAACTTCCACATGCCCCAAGTGTAGTCAAAAGAAAGAAAAAAAAAAAAAACACAGAAAGTGCTATTTAAAAAAAAAAAAAGGTATCATTTGAACCCCAAGTCTGTCCTCTGAGTGTCGGGCTACTGACAACACATATTATCTACAATAACCCTCCTATTGCCTTTGTATGGGCAAAATGAGCCTCTGCAGTTCATGGAATATGTCCAGATGCCTCATGTTCTAAACTCTGGCAAAGGCATCCCAACTCAGTGCCCTAAATCCCAGTACCCCAGCTTCAACTAGCAACCCTGATATTACAGACCATTCCCAATCACCTTGCAGCCCCTAAGCTCCCCCCACCCCTTTTTTGATCTTTTTGCCTTTTCTAGGGCCACTTCCGTGGCATATGGAGGTTCCCAGGCTAGGGGTCTAGAGGAGCCATACCTGCCGGCCTATGCCAGAGCCACAGCAACTCCGGATCTAAGCTATGTCTGCAACCTACACAACTCACAGCAATGCCAGATCCTTAACCCACTGAGTGAGGCCAGGGATGGAACCCACAACCTCATGGTTCCTAGTCAGATTCGTTAACCACTGAGCCATGACAGCAACTCCTAAGCACATTTTTAAGAAATGTATGTTGTTTGCTTCATTTCTAGGCCGTCCACAAATAACTAAAAGGAACATTGGGGGCTTGTTTCAATTATTTTATTTATTTATTTATTTATTTTGTCTTTTTTAGGGCCGCACCTGTGGCATATGGAGGTTCCCAGGCTAGGGGTCTAATCGGAGGTGTTGCCGCCGGCCTACACTGGAGTCACAGCAACGCCAGATGTGTGCTGTGCCTGTGACCTACACCACAGCTCATGGCAATGCCGGATCCTTAACCCACTAAACGAGGCCAGGGATCAAACCCGCCTGCAACCTCATGGTTCCTAGAAAGATTCATTTCTGCTGTACCACGATGGGAACTCCGCTTGTTTCAATTATATTAGGAACTCTTAAGACAGCAAAAAGCGGCACACTTCCCAGCAGAGTGGCAGATGAAGAATGACTGTTATAGAAAACAATGACTAAAACTTAGGAGGCAAAGAATTAAACTTCCCTTCTTTAACCTAGCTTTCTCTTGTTGATATTTCTTCCTAACGCCTGACATAGTAATTAACTTGAAGAGAAAGGAATCCTAAGCATTAAATACATACTGAAAATATACTATCAAACTCCAATATCAAACTCACCCCTAAGTCCAGAGTAAAAACAATTACAACTCAAATGTCTTACCATCCTTATTAACAGCAGTGACTTTGGCTGGGTAAAAACGACAATCAGACCAACAGGCGAGAACCTGCTCGTTTATTTGAAATTCCTAAAAAACATTAAAAAACAAAAAAAGACCCTGTTATTAATCCAATTTCACAGGACATAACACAGTATTTCATAAAAGAGGCTGAAACTGGGAATTCCCTGGTGGTCCAGCGGGTTAAGAATCCTGAGTTGTCACTGCAATGGCCTGGATTGTTGCTGTGATGAATAACAATCCTAACCCCGGAACTTCTGGAACTGGCATGGTCCCAAAAAAAGGGCTGAAATTGACAACAGTGCAAAGGAGAGATGGCTATTGAGATTGAGGAAGATGTTTCTGCTATTCAGCACTGGGAGTCAAAACAAAAAGTCTAGAAACAGAATTTTCCCATTTTAGGAGTTCTGGACACGCATGGCACAGCACTGTCAATAATCCTATCCTGTCCTGAAAGGGAGTCTTAGAATCCAGGACCACCAGGGAACACACCAAATATGTAAGCTGGAAGGAGAGAGGCTTCTTCACATGAGGGAAGCAGCTTTCATGCTGCCTAATGCCACCCACATTTTTAAAGGGTCTTTTGCCAAAGGAGGGCACTCATTCGCCATTAATATTTCATATTGTTTTCCCAGCACAAAGTGCCTTAATACATCTTGGAGAATGAATACTGAGCAAACTGGATAACAGTAAACAATCCTAAATTGAGAGGGGAAAAAAAGGCTAGCAAGAGTTCAAGTTCCCTCATCAGGATTAAAATGGAAAACAGAAACCAGGGCTGAGTCAGATCAAAAGGCAACGGGATTTCTACAGATGTCTCAGTGCCTGTTCAAAAAACTGAAAATAAATACTTCACGCTTCATTCTGAAGTCAATAAAAGCTCCAGGCACAGTGATGAAATTTAGAAAAAATACCGTCCTATCCCAAATATTTCAGGGGCTTATAAAATGCCTCAATATGACGCTAGCACAATGTTCCACATGGAATAATTCCTTAATAAATGGTCAGACAGAAGACCAGCTTAATAAATGATCTAAAGGGACACAGTATGAAAACTAGATAATGTCCCCCATCATCATCAACACAGTCTCAATCAAGTTAGTTTATGAGTTGTCATTTCAATTACATCATACAAACAGATGACAACTGTGATTCTTCAACAATCTCCCAGATCAGCCATGTAGATCTCAGGGTTGCACTACAAAAGCCTAAATAAGGATTAGCCCCCGGCTGCTACTGAACTTTCACACTAAACATCAAAGACTAGATCATGAAGTGCGCAACAGCTGACCCAGCTCATTACTGAACTGCCCAGATTTGTTACTCACAGAAGATCCTTCCTCTGCATGTAAGCCCTCTTTCCTCAGCTGTATTTTCTCTAAAGGACGTAAATAAGGACTGTCCCAGCAGAACCACTCATCATAACGATGGTTCCAACGCTTGAAATGAATGAGTACTTTTCCTTCTTCGTAGTCAATATCTTCTATGTGAGCTGGATACCTGAGAGTCAGGGAAAAAAAAAATTGAAACGCCTTTAATACCCACCCAGAAGACTCAAAACAATGCTGTCCCAAACCTCCTCCCAAAGGAGTAGGTCACCAAAGTAGTAAATAAAACCTATCAGTTAGAGGCTCTGTGTCATTGTGTCAAATCAAAAATTATGAAAGCCAACAGACTTTGGACTCAAATCCCATCCTAAATATCCCTTGGTTTGTGATTAAATTAACTTTTCAGAGCCTGGGTTTCTTCACATAAAGTGGAAGGATACCTAACTCACTGTTATAGTGCAAGTTAAACAAGATGACATAAGACCTGAACACCAAAGAGGCAGAAAGCAAAACCTTTAACAACAAATTATATTTTACATGTGCCAAAAAATTATAATCTAGATACTGGAATACCATTCAGTTGTTTAAATGAACAAAATCATTCTATGTCATGATATGGAAAGCTCTCCCAAGATGAACTATTAAATGAAAAAAGTGAGGTGTAGGATAAGCTACTGCCTACTTTTTTTAACAAGATGTAAAAGACTATATATTTATATAGGCATAAAATATATGGAAAAATACAAAGGAAACTAGCAATGTTACTTGTGGAACTATAGTCAGTTTAGGAGATAGGCTCTTTCAATCTCCAATCTACACTTCTAGACTAAGAGTTGGGGGGAAAAAAACTGCATTTTCCTGACTCCCTTACAACAGATAATCAAAGTCATGGATACATGTGGGTTTGAAAGCAAAGATCCAGTGAGCCTGTGGAAGACCTCTCAAACTTTCATGCAATGCAAAACATCAGGGGATCTTGTTAAAATGCAGATTCTGATTCAGCAGATGGAGCTAAGGCCCAGGAGCTTTAAACAAGCTCCCAGATGATAGTAACATGCTGGTCTGCAGTAGCAACGGTCTAATGTCTGTCTAGTAGCAAGCTTGCTGAGTGTCAGGCAGCAGCGGCTGGGATGGCAATAGAAGTAGGGACTTCCTGACCTTCAGTTCACAGCTCTCACAGTGGGTCCTTCAAATTGAGGCTCTAAGAGCAGTCCCCTTGAGTCCCACTCCTCCAACCCTTCCAGCAATTGTGTAAATACCCAACTTCTTGTGTTAAATTCTTTTGTGGTTAAAGGACCCAGAGTTTGTTTCCAGCATTTAAACCTGATTAATACAAGTAGGAACTAAGCATGAGGGCAGAAAGGGGCAAAAGTGGGAGGGAGACCTTTTGCAGTATACCTCTTAAAGATTTTCATTTTTCTTTTTTCTTTTCTTTTTATGGTCACACCTGAGGCATAGGGAAGTTCCCAGGCTAGGGGTCGAATCGGAGCTGCTGCTGCCGCTGCCGGCCTATGCCACAGCCACAGCAACGCCAGATCCAAGCCAAGTCTGAGACCTATGCCACAGCTCATGGCAACACCAGATCATCACTAAGCAAGGACAGGGATCAAATCCGAATCCTCATGAATACCAGTCAGATTCTTAACACACGATGGGAATGCCTCATTTTTCAACCAAATGACTATTTTGCTCATTCCAAAAAAATATATAAAAGGTTAAAAATAAATATAATATACAATTGTTCTCTTAAATACACTTGTATTAATCAGAATGCTATTCTAGATTGAGAAAGTTTAGATATACGTATTTTCTCCAACTTGAATTTGCTCCATTTCCTTCCTTTCTAGATACCCTGCTGTCCTAACAAATATGTGCTACCTAAAGGAATAGGCCTGCTTCCTTGTGTCATCTGTATACTGTGTCCTCTTCAATTCTACATAGTACCCTCTAAGGCAGTTTGCCTGGAGTTAGCCAACCCCTCCAGGCAGTTTGCCTGGAGTTAGCCAATGACTAGACATTCAATAAACACTCAGCAAATTAATTCCCCCTGTTCTTCCCAAAGGTTATGTGTATCTCATCAATTCTTCAATCCCAAGGCTTTCAAAATTCAGCCACCGATTCCAATATCAGACACTCTGCAAGTTCAGGTCCCAATCAATTCATGTCAGTATTTCTCACACATGACCAACAGGGTATGCTTTTCAAAATTCCCAGTGGTACTATACATACTTTAATTGTTCAAAAAATATTAACAAAAGGACAACCCAATCAAAAAATGGGCAGAACACAATACTGTAAATCAAGTATAATTTTTTTAAAAAGGGGCAGAAGACTTAAAAAGACATTTCTCCAAAGAATACATAAAGATGGCCAATAGGCATGTGAAAAGATGCTCAATATCTTAATTATTGTAGAAATGCAAATAAAAACTACAATGAGGTATTACCCCACACCTGTCAGAATGGCCATCTTTAAAAAGTCTACAATTATATGTTCCCTCGGTGACACAGCAGAACTGGCTTGGGCCACTGCAAGGGCATGGATTTGATCCTTAGCCCAGCACAGTGGGTTAAGGATCCCACATTGCTGGCAGTGGCAGCATAGATCGCAGCTGAGGTTCAGATTTAATCCCTGACATGGGAATTTCTATGCCGAGGGACGGCCAAATAGAGTGAGAAAGGACTAGGCATTCCTGCTGTGGCTCAGCAGGTTACCAACTCGACTAGTATCCATGAGGACAGGGGTTCAATCCCTTGCCTTGCTCAGTGGGTTAAGGATCCAGCATTGCTATGAGTTGTGGTGTAAGTTGAAGACGCAGCTCGGATGTGGCCGTGGCTGTGGCCAGCAGCTGCAGCTCCAATTCAACCCCTAGCCTGGGAACTGCCATACACCACAGGTGTGGCCATAAAAAGACAAAAAAAAAAGAAAAGAAAAGAAAGAAACAAAAGAAAGAAGGGTCTACAAATGCTTTTGAGGGCGCAGAGAACATGGAATCCACCTACACTGTTAGTAGGAATGTAAACTGGTGCAGACACTATCGAGGACAGGATGGAGATTCCTTAAAAACTAAAAATAGAGTTCCTATATGATCCTTCAATCCCACTCCTGGGCATATATCCAGAGAAAACTCTAATTTGGAAAGATATGTGCACCCCAATGTCCACTGCAGCACTATTTACAACAGCCAAGACATGGAAATAACCTAAATGTCCACTGACAGAGGAATAAATAAAGATGTAGTACAATATATAACTGAATATTCCTCAACCATAAAAAAGAATGAAATATGCCACTTGTGGCAACATGGATGGACCTAGAGATTATCATAGTAAGTAAATCAGAAAGAAGCAAATACCATGAGATACCATTTATACGTGGAATCTAAATGTGGCACAAACGAACATGTCTACAAAACAAAAAGACTCACAGATGTAGAAAACAAACTTATGGTTACCAAAAGGGATAGTCAGGGGGAGGTGTAAATTAGGAGTTTGGGATTAATATATGCTCACCACCATATGTAAAACAGATAATCAACAGGGACCTACTAAACAGCACAGGGAATTATACTCAATATTTTGTAATAACCTATAATGGAAAAGAATCTGAAAAAGAATGTGTGTGTGTGTGCACAAGTGTATAAAGTCCCACACAGAAAAAAAAATTAACAAAAAGAATAAACAACCCTAAAACTAGTCTCCCTACTCCACTCCATCTGACACACAAGTGACATAAATCTATCTTGACAACAGACTGGCTAATGTACAATCTGATGAAGTGAGCAATCTGATAGTAGGACATAAAGAGGATTCCCTGAGTTGATTCCTCCCTGTAAAATGGGGAGAGGGATAGGGATATTTCAGTCATACTCCTCTTATGCTCTCATTCAGTCAGGCTACCAGAGACTAGTAGGCCTAAAAAGACCTAAATAAATAAATAAATAAATAAATAAATAAATAAAACAATGAAAATTGGTGGGGGGATTTTTGGGCTTTTTCTTTTTTTGGTCTTTTTTTAGGACCACACTCACAGCATATGGAGGTTTCCAGGCTAGGGGTTGAATTGGAGCTGTAGCTGCTGGCCTACGCCACAGCCACAGCAATGCCAGATCCAAGCTGCATCTGCGACCTACACCGAAACTCATAGCAATGCTGGATCCTTAACCCACTGAGCAAGGCCAGGGATCGAACCTGCAACTTCATGCATACTAGTCAGATTGTTTCCGCTGAGAGACAAAAGGAACTCCTGTTAATATTTTTTTAACTGTTCTCCCCCATATCCACCCTCAAGTCCCCTGTGATCTGTTTTCTATGGGGGTTTTTTTGTTTATTTTCTTTTGGTCTTTTTTGAGCCACACCTGCGGCACGGAAGTTTCCAGGCTAGGGGTCGAATAGGAGCTTCAGCTACCAGCCTATGCTATAGCCACAGCAACACCAGATCCTAGCCATGTCTGCGACCTACACAACAGCTCAAGGCAATGCTGGATCCTTAACCCACTAGGCAAGGCCAGGGATCGAACCCACGTCTTCACGGATACTAGCTGGGTTCATTTCCACTGAGCCACAATGCAAACTCTAGTAATTGTTTTTAACCTTACTAATATTATGCAGCCATTAAAAAAAAATGAGGCGGCTCTTGATGTACTGATTTTTTTAAATGTAAAGATGTCTAAGAAAAGCTGGGGAAGAAAACAATTCAAGATGCAAAACTGTACTGGATTCACTACTGTTTATTTGGGGGAGGGGAGAGAGCCAATACATTCGTACCTGTTTTTATCTTTTTTTTTTTTTTTTTTTTGCTAGTTCTTTGGGCCGCTCTTGCGGCATATGGAGGTTCCCAGGCCAGGGGTCGAATCGGAGCTGTAGCCACCGGCCTACACCAGAGCCACAGCAATGCAGGATCCGAGCCACGTCTGCAACCTGCACCACGGCTCACGGCAACGCCAGATCCTTAACCCACTGATCAAGGGCAGGGACCAAACCCGCAACCTCATGGTTCCTAGTCGGATTCGTTAACCACTGCGCCACAACGGGAACTCCCGTACCTGTTTTTAAATGTGTGGGCTATCTCTGGAAGGATGATCAAGCAACCTGGTTTGCCTCTTGGGAGGGGAACTGGATAATTAAGGAACTAGAGAAGAAATATGAGACTTATGTATTCACTATATATCCTTTTGTTTGTTTTGAATGTTGTACCATGAACACATTAAATATAAATAAGGAGTTCTTGTTGTGACTCAGCAGTTAACAATCTGACTGGGAACCATAAGGTTACAGGTTCAATCCCTGGCCTCACTCAGTGGGTTAAGGATCTGGCATTGCCGTGGGCTGTGGTGTAGGTTGCAGATGCAGCTCGGATCCCACATTGCTATGGCTGTGGTGCAGGCTGGCAGCTACAGCTCCGATTCGACCCCTAGCCTGGGAACCTCCAAGTGATGTAGGTGCGGCCCTAGAAAAGACAAAAAAAAAAAAGACCCCCAAAAATATATATATATAAATAATATAATGGGATATTTATTTTAAATATCCTTATTTGGCAAAATAAGAAGTTGGCAACCTCAGGACAAACCACAAATTCTTTTGAATTTGCACTTGGTTAGTGCTTCTACAAGTCTGTATCCACAGAATTAACTGCAAAAACCCTAGGCTAGCAACTCCACTGCACACCTCTGATTGTTAAAAGGACCTCTGGGTCTTTGTTAGCCTAAAACTATCTCCTTGCTCAAAAAACTTCAGAGGACACAGGTATCCCACTGCCTCTCTCCTGGAGAATTAAGAACAACCAAGGGGTCAGCAAGTTTTCCTAAGGAGAAAGGGTGGTTCTCCCCACTTGTCTAAAGTATGACAAGGATGCAAGTCACTCATGGTGGACAGGGAAACCCAACTGCATTTCAGAGAAGAGGCAGTTGACCTTAGAGATCAACCCAGTAGGAACTGGTGGATCACAACTACTAGTTGCCTTGGGGACAGCTCAAATTCATCAGTCAACAGAACTTGATTAAGTGATTTTGATCTGGCCAGTCAATTCCAAGTCTTGGAAGAGATTCTAAGAGGTATGTGGTTCAGGCCTCTGCCCTTGAGAAGAATCAGATACATGAATCAACCAAGTTTTAAAATTACTAGGTAAACAGACATTTTTTGAAAAAGGAAATGTAGATGGCCAATAGGCACATGAAAAGATGCGCAACATTACTAATCATCAGGGAAATGGAAGTCAAAACCACAATGAGATGTCACCTCACATCTGTCAGAATGGATATCATCAAAAAGAACACAAATAACAAATGTTGGCGAGGATGTGGAGAAAAGGAAACCTTCATATGTTGTTGGGGGGAATGCAAATTGATGAGGCCACTGTGGAAAACAGTATGGAGGTTTCTCAAAAAACTCAAAACAGAACTATCATATGACCCAGCAATTCCACTCCTTGGTATGTATCTGAAAAAAAAAAAAAAAAACTAATTCAAAAAGATACATGTACCCTAATGTTCATAATATGATTTACAATTGCCACGATATGGAAGTAACCCAAATGTCTATCAACAGATAAATGGATAAATGTTTGAGTATACACACACAGGCAAATGCACATGTGTATGCACAACGGAATACTACTCAGCCATAAAAGAATGAAATTTTGCCACTTGAGGCAACATGGATGGGCTTGGAGGGCATTATGCCAAGTGAAATGTCAGACAGAGAAATACAAATACTGTATGATTTCACTTATATGTAGAATCTAAAAGATACAACAAACTAGTGAATATAATAAAAAGGGAGCAGACTCACAAATGTAGAGAATAAACTAGTAGCTACCAGTTGGGAGGAAGAAGGAGGAACAATATAAGAATGGGGGAGTGGGAGGCACACAATATTGGGTGTAAGATAGGCACAAGGATGTATTATACAACACAGGAAATAACAGCCAATATTTTGAAATAACTGTAAATGGAAAGTAACCTTTAAAAATTAAACAGGGAGTTCCCGTCGTGGCTCAGTGGTTAACGAACCTGACGAAGATCCATGAGGACACAGGTTCAATCCCTGGGCTTGCCTTAACACTGGTTTAGGATCCAGCATTGCCATGAGCTGTGGTGTAGGCCACAGACACTGCTCGGATCTGGCATTATTGTGGCTCTGGCATAGGCTGGCAGTTACAGTTCCGATTCGACCCCTAACCTGGGAACCCCCATATGCCTCAGGTGCGGCCCTAAAAAGACAAAACAAAACAAAACAAAAAATTGTATAAAAATGGAGTTCCCAGAGTTCCCGTCGTGGCGCAGTGGTTAACGAATCCGACTAGGAACCATGAGGTTGCGGGTTCGGTCCCTGCCCTTGCTCAGTGGGTTAACGATCTGGCGTTGCCGTGAGCTGTGGTGTAGGTTGCAGACGCGGCTCGGATCCTGCGTTGCTGTGGCTCTGGCGTAGGCCGGTGGCTGCAGCTCCGATTCGACCCCTAGCCTGGGAACCTCCATATGCCGCGGGAGCGGCCCAAGAAATAGCAACAACAACAACAACAACAACAACAAAAGACAAAAAAAAAAAAAAGGAGTTCCCGTCAAGGCTCAGTAGTAATGACCCTGACTAGTATCCACGAAGACCCAGGTTCAATCCCTGGCTGCACTCAGTGGGTTAAAGATCCGGCGTTGCCATGAGCTGTGACATAGGTTGCAGACAAGGCTCGGATCCAACATTGCTGGGGCTCTGATGTAGGCCAGCAGTAAAGTTCCAATTCAACCCCTAGCCTGGGAACTTCCATATGCCATGGGTATGGCCCCCAAAAAAGATGTAAGTAAATAAATAAAATAAATATTGTATAAAAATTGTTTTAAATTTTTTAAACTACTAGGTAGAACCACATGAAACATGATAATCAACTGCTTTTCACTGACAAAAACAGCAATTTTATCTGGCTCAACCTAAATATTTGAACAACCATAAGGGAAGCTAGAAAGGATACAGAAAAACTAACAAAACAGGAGATGTGAATGGAATCTGTCTATACAGAAAAGGAGAGAATTTCCAGCTTTGACATGTAATTAACAGCCACTAATGAGATTCTAGCCTCCAAATTAACGTTACAGCTGGGAGTCACATTTCTAATGGAAATATTAGTGAGATAGGAGCAGATACAAACCACTAAATGAAACAAAACTTAGCTCTGGAGAGGGGAGGTGGGTTGGAAATAGCCAAGAGATTTGTGACTGTAGTTTTAATTTTTACAAGGATTTAATCATACTAACACCTGTATAGGCAAAAATAAATACTTTTTTTGGTTGTACCCACAGTATACAGAAGTTCCCAGGCCAGGGACTGAACCCAAGCCACAGCAGTGACAAGACAATGAGCCACAAGGAATAACAACATCAAGTCCTAAACTGCCAGGCCACCAGCAAACTCAAAAACAAAATACTTTTATTTTTGTTCCCACCTGCAGCATGTAGAAGTTCCTAGGCCAGGGACCAAACCTATGCCAAAGCAGCAACCAGAGCCATAGCAGCGACAATGCCAGATACTTAGCCCACTGTACCACAAAGGAACTCTCAAAAACAAATACTTTCAAATTAAAGTTTTGAAAAATATTTTTCAAATATTTAGTAGTTATCACCTAATAGTTTCAGGGCTGTTGGATTTACGTGCTGCTTCACACATCCACAAAACAGATTATGCAGCTGTTTAAAAAAAAATGAGAATAGGAGTTCCCGTTGTGGGCAGTGGAAACGAACCCAACTAGGAAACATGAGGTTGAGGATTCGATCCCTGGACTTGCTCAGTGGGTTGGGGATCTGGCACTGCTGTGAGCTGTGGTGTGGGTCGCAGACACGGCTCAGATCTGGCGTTGCTATGGCTCTGGTGTAGGCTGGTGCTACAGCTCTGATTGGATCCCTAGCCTAGGAACCTCCATGTACCTCGGGTGCGGCCCTAAAAAAAAGGGGGGGGGGAGGACAAAGACAAAAAGAAAAAGAAAAAAAGAGAGAATAAACCATGAACTGATAAAGAAAGAGTTCCAAAGTTTTTAAAAAGCAAGCTAATGGAGTTCCCATTGTAGTTCAGCAGTAACAAAGCCAACCAGTATCCATGAGGACGAAGGTTCAATCTCTGGCCCCAATCAATGGGTTAAGGATCTGGCAGATACGGCTCAGATCTGGTGTTGCTGTTGCATAGGCCAGCGGCTGCAGCTCCAATTCAACTCCTAGCCTGGGAACTTCCATATGTCATGAATGCGACACTAAAAAAGAAAAAGAAAAAAAAAGAATAAATTTTGAGACGATTCCATTGTGGCTCAGGGGGTTAAGAACTATATATAGTGTCTGTGAGGATAGAGATTTGAGGTTCAATCCCTGGCCTTGATCACAACCCCTAGCTCAGGAACCTCCATATGCCACAGGTATGGCCCTAAAAAGGAAAAAAAAAAAAGGATAAATTTTAAGAATTTTCAGTCGTTGTCAAGGTGATTATACAGTCCTTTTTATTACTCTATGAATATAACAATACATTTCCCAAGCTTAAGTTAGCATTATTCTGCTAAAATTAAGTCATATTTGGTTGTGCGTGTCATTTAATAAATGTCTCTTTGGTGTTCTAGCATTTGATCGACAAGTTTTCTGTCTTTTATTTATTTAATGTCTGCACCTGGGGCATGCAGAAGTTCAAGGGGCAGGGATCAAACCATGCCACAGCAACAACCGGAGCCATAGCTATGACAATGCTGGATCTTTAACTTGCTGCATCACCAGGGAACTCCTTGTGCCTCTTTTATAAGTAGACTTTGTCCAAGTTCCCTTGTACTATGCCCTTGCTGCCCAGTTTCAGTATTAGGCTATCCTAACCTCACAGAATGAACAAGAAAGCTTTCTCTCATTTTCTATGAAACTGCATACTCTGGGGAGCTTTCATAACATAGTTCTTTATCCACCTTTTCCATTACTTCTGTGGTTACTAGCATGGTCAAGTTTTCCACCTCTTCTTGAGTATATTTTGTCTAAACTAATCAGTTTGAAATGATCAGCACATACAATTTAGGCGTTCAAAATCCATAGTTTTCCTTTGAAAAAAGAGCTCAAGAGCCAATATAAACATTTCAAACTCAAGTCACAAACAGGATTTTTAAATGGTAAATACAAGCACTAGATTGCTTGTAGGACAGAAACGATGCCATAGAGTCGTTATTCAAACATTCCTTAGTTTGTATTCTGAAACAAACAACTGCTAGGTGACGAAGATACAAACTAGATGTCCAAGGGGTGGCAAGAGCCAAAAGAGAAGTTTGGTGTGCTCCTTGGAATTCCCTATCTGTCCTCAAGCAAAGAGACCAAAAATGCTCAATCTCTGGAGAAAAAAGAGTAAAGGAATATAGCCCAAGAATTACCTGGCCTGACTATATCCCTATAATAAGGACCGGATGGAAGAGAGGCAGTGTGTCTCTGCAGAAAGCCTGCGCTGGAGAGTGAGTTTCTGCACATTCTCCCCTCTCTCCCTCTAAAGTATCTAAATGGACCCTTCTCCTTTTAAAGAACATTTCCTGCCACCTGCCTCCTAATCTTTTCCTTTGCAAATCTACTTCCTCTGTTCACCTTCCCCAGAAGCAGCAGTAGAGTCCACTACAAAATTTTTCATCAGGTACTAGAAGCTTTGGCTTTAGGGAAGCCTTGGCACTTGGGCTGAACCTTAAAAGATGAAGAAAACTGTTTGCAAAATGTTTAAATTTCCTCGGGTGCATTCTGCATATATTAGGCATTCAATAAATGTTCATTAAATGTACTTCTAAAAAATATTTGATTATGAATACCTAGAGCTACAAAACAGCAATTAGGAATATATACACACAAGCCAAAGTGAATTACAAGTTCCCGTCATGGCGCAGTGGTTAACGAATCCGACTAGGAACCATGAGGTTGCGGGTTCGGTCCCTGCCCTTGCTCAGTGGGTTAACGATCCGGCGTTGCCGTGAGCTGTGGTGTAGGTTGCAGACACGGATTGGATCCCACGTTGCTGTGGCTCTGGCGTAGGCCGGTGGCTACAGCTCCGATTCAACCCCTAGCCTGGGAACCTCCATATGCCACGGGAGCGGCCCAAGAAATAGCAACAACAACAACAACAACAAAAGACAAAAAAAAAACTCACTTATCTAAAATTCAATTTGGGGGAGTTCCCGTCGTGACTCAGAGATAACAAACCAACTAGTATCCATGAGGACAGGGTTTGATCCTGGGCTTCGCTCAGTGGGTTAAAGGATCCAGCGTTGCCATGAGCTATTGTGTAGGTCACAGATGCGGAGAGGATCTGGCACTGCTGTGGCTATAGCTCAGATTCGAATCCTAGCCTGGGAACTTACATATGTTGCAGTGCAGCCCTAAAAACACAAAAATAAAATAAATAAATAAATATGGAGTTCCCGTCTTGGCACAGCAGAAACGAATCCAACTAGGAACCATGAGGTTGCAGGTTTAAAGCCTGGTCTCGCTCAGTGGGTTGGGATCTGGCGTTGCCATGAGCTGTGGTATAGGTGGCAGACACGGCAAGGATCTCGTGGTGCTATAGCGTAGGCCATTGCCTTCAACTCCAATTGGACCCCTAGTCTGGGACCGTCCATATGCCATGGCTGTGGTCACAAAAAAGACAAAAAAAAAAATTTTAAGTAAAATTCAATTTGGAAAGGTCAGATAACTTAAACCTCATAATAAATTAGGTTATTTTGGTGCCCTTATCTTTTTTGTTTGTTTTTTAAGGGCCACATTCTTGGCATATGGATTTTCCCAGGCTAGGGGTCGAATCAGAGCTGTAGCCACAGGCCTACGCCACTGTCACAGCCCAATCCAAGCCATGTCTGTGACCAACACCACAGAGCTGAAGCCACAGGCCTACGCCACAGTCACGCCCAATCTAAGCCATGTCTGTGACCAACACCACAGCTCACAGCAACTCTGGACCCTTAACCCACTGAGCGAGGCCAGGGATCGAACCTGCGTCCTCATGTATGCTAATCAGATTCATTTCTGCTGAGCCACGATGGGAACTCCTGGTGACCTTATCTTAAGCAACTGGTATAACTGGTTACTAAACCAAGAAGCCATAGCAGGCCAGTGTAGACAATCAAACATAAAGAGACAAGGAAAATAACAAAAATTAGAGAAAGAGAAACTCATCAATTCCACATACATTTTCTGAGTACCTACTCTGGGCCAGGAAGTATGCGAGGATTTGGAAACATAGAGTCAACTCTATAAAGATATCGTGATCAGAACAGCTTGCAGAGGGAAAAAGATTATATTACAAGGCACACTGGCCCTTTCACTTCCTCAGATGTATACATACCTTTCCATACCCACTCGGCTTCCTTGACCTGAATCACTTCCCCCTGCCCACTCTTTCAGACAACAGCCTTTCCCTCCTACAGCCTCAGAATCCTGACTACACTACAAGTAGCTGCCATCTCTTTCCAACCTGTGACAGTTTCCTGCTTACTTCCTTCATAAATAACATTTACCCTAATCTGTATTATTTCATTTGTTTTCCTGTTTACTTGATTATGTTTATGGCCTGCTTCACTAGGAGATTACAGACACCCTTAAAGACAACTATCTTCTATTCACTGCAATATCCTCAATATCCTCAGGGGGATAAATGTGTATCAATACACACAAATAATTGTAATAAAGTATCACAAGTGCAACCCCAAAAGAATACTTAAAGTAGAATAGGGCACAAAGGAGCAAAAGCCTAGTTCAAGTGTAGAGGGGGAAAGGAAGGAGGCCGAGGAAATAGGAGGCTGAGGAAGAAGGAGGGGCTGAGATAATTCTAGTGAAAAGGAGACACGTGACTCAATTCTGAAAGATGAATAGGCATTTTCCAGATGACCAGGAGGCAGTGAGGCTGAAGAGTGTTTCTGGGAGAGGGTACAATATGAGTAAATCAGCAGAAGTACATAGGAAGGGAAGCACAAAAGAAGATAAGGAAGTAAAAGAAACTGAAGGTGAGGAAAGAAATAGCAATTCCGTGCAGAGAGCTGTGCAGGAACCTTATAGATTCTGTACCTATGTACAGATGGGCAGCTGAGCCCTAAATGACTTTTTTCCCAATAGTAAACCAGGACTATGGGTGTTAGTGAACACAAAGCTGGTGGTCCACAAGGTCTCTGAGGAATATTTTATTGTGTTTTTCGATAATCTGGACCATCTTTATCAGAGCTTCCTAGCTGAGGTGCTACAAATGGATTAAAAGTGAGGAATGACATGAAAAAGGCTGAGATGCACTTATCAAGATGACCACCACAGGACCTCCCAATGTGGCAAGATGGGATCAGCAGTGTCTTGGGAGCCATTGAGAAATGGGTTCATTCCCCGGCCTGTCAAAGTGGGTTAGGGATCCAGAACTGCCGCAGCTGCGGCTTAGGTTGTGACTGTGGCTCCAATCCCTGGCCCAGGAGCTCCATATGCCGAGGGGCAGACAAAAAATGACCAAAAAAAAAAAAAAAGACCACAATATAATCAAGCGATTCTAAAGAATTTTAGTATATGTGTTTACAATTAACCTGGCATTATATGATCACTCTCAAAAGGTAGTTGCAGTGGTTTTAAAATAGGTCTGCAAATTTGACACTTCTTCTTTCAAAAGGTGAAGCCTAATTATCCTCCTCTTGAATGTGGCTCATTTCTAACTAATAGAATGTGGCAGAAGTGACAGTGGAGGACTTCAAGGCTGGGTGATAAAAAGCACTGCTGCAATTCCACTGCTGCATAAACACCCAAAAAAACTGAAAGCAGGGACTAAAACAGATATCTGTGTACTAATGTTCATTAATAGCAGCATTGTCCACAATAGCCAAAAAGTGGAAGCAATCCAGGTGTCCATCAACAGATGAATGGATAAACAAAATGTGATACATCCACACAATGGAATATTACCCAGCCCAAAAAAAAGAATGAACTTCTAGTATACCCTATAACATAGATGAATCCTGAAAACATTATACTAATGAAATAAGTAATCACAAAAGGACAAATACTGTATGATATATAAAGTATACAGCAATTCTGTGTGGAGAACTCAAATTTAGGAGTTCCCACAGTGGTGCAGCAGGTTAAGGATGCAGCATTGTCTCTGTGGCAGCTTGGGTTCAATCCTCAGCCTGGCTCAGTCATAGGTCACAGGTGCAGCTCAGTTCCCTGGCCTGGGAAATTCCATATGCCATGGGTGAGGCCAAATAAATAAGTAAATAAAGCAGTCAAATTCACAGAAACAAAAAGTAGGATGGTGGCTGCTAGGAGCTGATGGGGCAAGAATGAGGAGTTACGATTTAATAGGTACAGAGTTTCTGTTTGGAAAGGTGAAAAAGTTCTGACAACAAAGGAAATAGAGTCAATATTTTATAACAACTATAAATGCAGCACAGCCTTTAAATACTGTGAATTACCATACTGTACAGCTATAACTTACACAATATTGTACATCAACTATATACTTCTAAGAAGTTAATTAATATAAAGTAAAATAAAAAGTTCTGGGATGGGTGATGATAATGGTTACACACAATATGAATGTACTTAATGTCACTGAACTATACACTTAAAACGGTTAAAATGATAAACTTAATGTATGTATATTTTAACACACAGATACAAACACACAAAGTATGGCTGCTTCTTGAGTTTCCCATTCTGGGGGAAGCTAGGTGCTATGTCACAAGAACATTCTAAATGCCCTACGGGAGAGGTCAACGTGGCAAGAAATTGAAATCTGCCAGCAACCAGCACTAACTTAAGACCAACATAAGACCTCAACCCAGAACCTTCCATTAGGCTCCTGAATTCCTGACCAACATGCTGAAAGGATAACAAATGTTTAAAGTTGTTTTAGGCCCACTAAATTTTGAGAAAATATGTTATGCACCAAGAAATAATACAGTAGCATTTTGCTCCAATGCTACTAAAAGTGGAATCTACAGATAGCATCTAAATTGGAGACACCAGTCTCCATTTTTTGAGTTTCAGAAACACTGCTCTAAACTACCAGTTAAGCCAACCTACCCTACAGCACCACCAAGGAAAGGAGAGGACTGTGGGAAAGTGAAGCTCACACCAAACAAGAGGGAATAATTGCACTGCATGTCCAGAAAGTCAAAGAACAATTCAGGTCCAACACAGAAATACAATGTTGGCTTGCCTACAGTACATGACCTCAGGTCCTAAGATGGCTTGCTACTCAGGGTCTTGGCTGCTTCTGAGTAAAACAGTGTGCCCGGCACTACACACTGTACACATGCTTAAATTAGAGCAGCCAGACAGTGTTTGGCAGAAATCTATTTGGTCCCCCGACATACACATCAAAAGCACAAACTGAAGAAATGCTATGGGGAACGGGTAGAGGTGGGGGGAAGGCTGGGGGAGGAACAAGAAAAGATAACAATTTCCCTCTGATTTCCCACTCCAACCAGTCAGCATTCATTCACATGGCTATTAATAACCAATCTGTGTGGCTTACTGCAGGGGTTATAAACTGCCTTTACACAAGGTATCTCACTGGATCTTCACCACAATCCCATAAGGACTTAAGGAACTGGTATTACCACTACACTTGTTTTACATTCGTGGAAGGGGACACTCAAAGAAAGTTACTAGGAAGAAGTATAACCAAGACAAGTATCCAAATCTTCTGACTCTAAAACCAGTAAAGAGACTTCAGCTCTTAATTTGATTTCACATGCAAACATCCCTGCAGCGACACAGGTCCACAGAGATGTCTTTTAAATTAGCCACCTAATGGAATCCCATAATTTGCCTCAACCTTCCCCCAGGGGTTGGGCATTCAAGCTGCTTCCAGATTCTTCCCTATATAAACAGCCTGTCTGCAACTATATAGCATTCATTTACTTCAAGAATCAGAGTGTGGGAAGTTCCGTGGTGGTCTAGTGGGTAAGATTCGGCGCTTTCACTGCTATGGCCCAGGTTCAATTCGTGGTCTGGAAACTAAGATTCTACATCAAGCCACTGCATGCCTCAGCTAAAACCAAAAAAAAAAAAAAAAAAAGAATCAGAGTGTGTCTCTATTCCTGGCTTAGAGCACACACCAGAAGCAAACGACTCCTATGTACAAAAGTGACATTCTAAGCCATCTCCAGCCTTTGCTGGAGAGGGGATGGGGATGGAAATGGTATTTAGTATAAAACAAAGGGCTGACTATTAAGCTGAAGAAAAACTGCTGTCTTGTATGCCTTAACCCTTTGCCTATGCCTTCACCACTTCCATTAATCAACATCTGACACTTCAAACTCAGGAAGCGTCTTGCATTGATCTCTCCTCTCTATACTCATCATTTTTTTTTTTTTTTTTTAGGGCCGCACCCATGCCATATGGAGGTTCCCAGGCTAGGGATCTAATTGGAGCTACAGGCACCAGCCTACGCCACAGCCACAGCCACACCAGATCTAAGCCGTGTCTGCAAGCTACACTACAGGTTACAGCAATGCTGGATCCTTAACCCACTGAGCGAGGCCAGGGACTAAACCCTCAACCTCATGGTTCCTAGTCAGATTCGTTTCCGCTGCACCATGATGGGAACTCCTCTATGCTCATCATTTCTCACAGCTGAAGAGTCAGTACATCCAGGTAACCCCTGTGCCTCTCCATCAGTAAAGGAAAAGGGCCTGATACAAAGGAACTCAATAAATGTTTGGAGACTGAGCACAACCACTGTTCTGTTTCTATGAAGGATCTGATCACATCTCTCTAGCTTAAAATCTATCTTTCTAGCCCAGTCTCCCACCACTCCAGATCTGCCTCCTCTCTAGATTCTGAGAAGACACCATGTTCTGTGAACCCTCAATACCTTTTTTTTTTTTTTTTGTCCTTTTAGGGCCTCACCCGAGATATATGGAGGTTCCCAGGCTAGGGGTCGAATTGGAGCTGCAGCTGCCAGCCTACACTACAGCCACAGCAACAGCAGATCCTAGCCATGCCTACAGCCTACACAATGCTGGATCCTTAACCAGTAAGTGAGACCAGGGAGCGAACCCGAATCTTCATGAATACTAGTTGGGTTTGTGACTGAACAGTATTCATGGTTTGATCCAGCCTGGGAACTTCCACATGCCGTTGGTACAGCCAAAAAATAAATAAAAGGTATGTACTATAATACAAATGATACCTCAACAAATTTTTTTTTTAAATAAGAAATTCTACAAAAAAAATTAAAATTTTAAATAAAATAAAATAGCAGTTCCCGCTATGGCACAATGGGATCAATGGCATCTTGGGAGCACTGGGATGCAGGTTCCATCTCCAGTCCAGCACAGTGGGTTAAGGATCTAGCATTGCTACAGCTTCGGCTTAGGTCAAGACTGTGGCTTGGATCTGATCCCAGGCCCGGGAACTCCATGTGCTGCAGGGCAGCCAAAAATGAAAACAGAATAAAAATAAATAGGAGTTCCTGTTGTGGCTCAGCAGAAACGAGTATGACTAGTACCCATGAGGACAGAGGTTCCATCCCTGGCCTCACTCAGTGGGTTAAGGATCCGGGCATTGCCTTGAGCTATGGCGAAGGTTCCAGATGCAGCTAGGATCTGGCGCTGCTGTGGTTGTGGAATAGGTCAATGGCTACAGCCCTGATTCAATCCCTAGCCTGGGAACCTCCATATGTGAGAGTGTGGCCCTAAAAAGACCAAAATATATAAATAAATAAATAATTTTAAGAAGTACCATCTTTGTTCTTTTCTTAATTCAATGTCTCATAACTGTAAACTGGCATAAAAATTGTCAAAAATTTTTATAAAAAAAATCCACAACCTGAAGTTTCCTTTTGGTTCAGTGGTAACGAACCCAGCTAGTAACCATGAGGACTCAGGTTTGATCCCTGGCCTCAGTGGGTCAGCCATGAGCTGTGCTGCAGGTTGCAGATGCAGCTTGGATCCTGTGTTGCTTTGGCTATGGCACAGGTCAGCAGCTGCAGCTCTAATTTGACCCCTAGCCTTCAAACTTCTATATGCTGCAGGTACAGCCATTAAAAAAAAAAAAAAAAAAAATCCAGAACCAAGGAGTTCCCACTGTGGCACAACGGGATCAGCGACATCTCTGGAACAAAGGGATGCAGGTTCAACCTCCAGCCCAGCACAGTGGGTTTAAGGATCAGGACTTATGGTAGCTCCACCACAGGTTGAAATTGTGGCTCACATCTGATCCCTGGCCTCGGAGCTCCATATACCATAAAGAGGCCAAAAAAGAAAGAAAGAAAAAAATCCAGGACCAGGAGTTCCCTGGTGGTCTGGAGGTTAGGACCTGGTAATTTCACCACTATGGCCAAGTTCAATCACTGGTCTAGGAACTGAGAATCTACATCAAGCTTAGCAGTCAAAAAAAAAAAAAAAAAAAAAATCCAGAACCTACTACGGGCTACTGAGTGGAAAAGAGCCTGAGGAGGAAAAGTGGTCGAGAAGAATGTAGGAAACCAGTCAGGTGGCTACTACTGAGTGAGGTTCAGAAGATTCATGATGGAGCTCAGGCCACATCATTAGGATAGAGGAGGCAGCCAGTGTTAGAGTCAGGATAGATTCTACAGGTGAATCTGACAGCTGAGGGACTAAATGATGGAGTGGAAGAGAGAAGCCAAGGTGACCTCAAAGGGCTTTGAAAGGTTCTGCCTATTGGGTTCTGAGTCACTTGTCTGTTTTTATTTTTCATTCAAAATCATCATCATTCAGAATCCAGAAGCAGTGACCCTCAGTAACAAGGGGTACACCTAGAAGCCAGATCTCAGTACCTAATACTATTTTTCAAAAAAAGAAACCAGGACTCCTTGAAAAAATGGGTGATTCTAGGACTAGGGCAGGAAGTACACACAAGATGAGCCAGGGATATTCTGTAGAGCCAGAAATAAGGAAGTATTAAACACAGTTATGATGAAAGGATGTCAAAAGGATACAAAAGCCAAATGAAAGAGCTCCCAATGTAACAACAGGACCAACAAAATAAATAACATAGTACTACTGGATTGTACCGAAGTCTAAAATAAATGCCCATAATGATATAAATAAAATTATCAAAAACAAAGAAAATCTAGAAATCAATATAACCAAAAGCAGCCTAAGGAGATATGACCACTAAATGTAATGTTATATCTTAGATGGGATGCTGGAACATAAAAAGGACATTAGAGGAAAATTAAGGATATATAAATAAAGTATAGACTTTAGTTAATATACCAATATTGGTTCATTAAACATAACAACTGTACCTTACATTTCTACTCTTATTCTTTTCCTTCTATTTCATTCTCACTAATGTACCATGTTAATAGCAGAGGATACTGGGTGTGTCATATATAGGAACTCTATTATCTCTGGAATTTTTCTGCAAATCTAAAGCTACTCTAAAATAAAAAGCTTTTTTTTTTTTTTTTCGGTCTTTTAGGGCAGCACCCACAGCATATAGAGAGGTTCTCAGGCTAGGGGTCAAATCGGAACTGTAGCTGCCTACCTACGCCACAGCCACAGCAATGCCAGATCCAAGCCATGTCTATAACCCACACCACAGCTCATGGCAATGCTAGATCCTTAACCCACTGAGCGAGGCCAGGGATCAAACCTGCATCTTCATGGATGCTAGTCAGATTCGTTTCTGCTGAGCCGCGAAAGGAATTCCACACTTTGTTGTTTAAATTTTTGACTTTTTTTGGCTGCACCCGCACCACAGCAGTGACCCAGGCCACTGCAGTGACAACACCAAATCCTTAACCTGATGCCCCACAAGAGAACTTTAAATGTTTTAATTTAACTACAACTGATTTACAATACTGTGTTAGTTTCAGGTGTACAGCACAGCAATTCAGTTATATATATATATACATATATATGTATACATATATATGTATATATGTTCTTTTTCAGAATCTTTTCCCTTATAGATTACTAAAAAATATAATATTGAGTATAGTTCCCTGTGCTATACAGTAGATCCTTGTAGGTTATCTAATTTCTATAAAGTAGTGTGTATATGTTAACCCCAAACTCCTAATTTATCCCTCTCCCACCCTCATTTCTCTTTTGGTAACCATACATAAATTTTTTTATCTTTGTGAGTCTCTTTCTGTTTTGGTAATAACCTCATTTGCATGTTTCTATAGGTATGGATGTGTGTGTATATTTTAGATTCCACATATAAGCAATATCATGACATTTGTCTCTTTCTGGCTTAATTTACACGTGCGCGCGTGCGCGCACACACACACACACACACACACACACACACCCCAAATCTTATTTTTCCATTCATATGCTGATGGACATTTAGGTTGCTTCCATGTCTTGCCTATTATAAGTAGTGCTGCAATGAACACTGGAATGCACCTATCTTTTCAAATTAAAGTTTTCTCCGAATATATGCCCAGGTGTGGGACTGCAGGATCCTATGATAGCTCTATTTTTAGTTTTTTAAAGAACCTCCATACTGTTCTCAATAGTGGCTGTACAAATTTACATTCTCACCAACAGTGCAGGAGGGTTCCCTTTTCTCCACACCCTTTCTAGCACTAGTTTCGTAGACTTTTTGATGATGGTCATTCTGACCAGTATGAGCTGATACCTCGTTGTAGTTTTATTTGCATTTTTCTAATAATTAGCAATGTTGAGCATCTTTTCATGTGCCTTTCAACCATTAAAATAAAAAGTTTATTGAGGAGCTCCTGTCACGGCTCAGAGGAAACAAATCTGACTAGAATCCATCAGAATGCAGGTTCGATCCCTGGCCTCACTCAGTGGGTTAAGGATCTGGCATTGCCATGAGCTGTGGTGTAGGTCACAGACAAGGCTTACATCTGGCATTGCTGCAGCTGTGGCGTAGGTAGGCAGCTACAGCTCCAATTCGACCCCTAGCCTGGGAATCTCCATATGCCGAAGGTGCAGCAACATGGATGGAAATAGAGACTCTCATACTAAGTAAGGTCAGTCAGAAAGAAAAAGACAACTACCATATGATATCACTTATATCGGGAATCTAATACACGGCACAAATGAACCTTTCCACAGAAAAGAAACTCAGGGACTTGAAGAACAGACTTGTGGTTGCTGAGGGGGAGGGAGTGGGATGGACTGGAAATTTGGGGTTAACTGATGCAAACTATCGCCTTTGGAATGGATAAGCAATGAGCCCCTGCTGTATCTGGGAACTGGGAACTATATCTAGTCACTTACGATGGAGCATGACAATGTGAGAAAAAGAATGTATATACGTATGTGTGACTGGGTCACCTTGCTGTACAGAACACCATAAAACAGTTATCATGGAAAAAATAAACATCATTTTAAAAAAAGAAAAAATTCATTCACAAATTATTCATAGCAGTGTTATTCTTAACAGCCAAAAAGAGAAAATGATACAAATACCAACTGATGAATGTATAAACAAAATATGGTATACCCATATAATGGAGTATTATTCACCCACGGAAAAGAATGTTGAGCTAAGGACATTATGAAATTCAGATTTTTAAAATCCTTTGTAGGAGAAATGGAAAGAGATTGTGACCAACTTAAACAGAAACAAAGTAGTGGAAACATGCCAAAGAGACAAGAAAGCAACAGATAGAAGGACCTTTTTTCACTGTGTTCAGAGCAAGAACAGGGAAGGCCAAGCCGACTGATCAGGGCAGACGGTGTGCTCCTGTAGGATGACAGGAAGAAGGCAGAAGGTGTCAAAAAAAGTAGCTTCCATTCTATCTACCAAGCATCATTACTAGGACACTGATTAGACAGTCAGCTCATCAATGCAACCATGAAAGTAAAAAGGGCAAGATTACTCCATCTACAGAGTAGAAAATGGGTATGTGCAAAGTTCACCACAGAGTGGTAGGTTCAAAATTAGAATACGGATTCTTATCAATATTCTATAGTCTGTCTGATGAGATAAACAAACTGTTTTGAGAACTGATGATCTCTATGGAAAATCTAAATCTGTATTTTATAAACACACCCCTCTAAGAAAAAAGAAATCCTAATTCCATGATTTGGGGAGACCCTGTAATTTAAGAAAAGCCGACTTGGATGATTTATAAATAAATTCTGGTAAGTCACACAAACCACTGTCAAAAAACAGAACTGTGTTAGGTCTCAAATTCAGCAGTGATTAACCTGGGGCAAATGATTTTACCTCTGAGCATCAGTTCCAAATGGGCTTCCTATGGAGGATTAAATGAGAGAGCACATGTAAAGCAATTAGCATACCTGACACAAAGCAAATCTTTGATAAACGTTAGCTGTTACTGCTCTTATTGATAATTTGACAGAAGAATAATATGTGCAGTTTACAAAAGTGAGAAAAAATGGTTTCTGCTAAAGTAATACAGACAAAATTAATCAAAGATACAGACCTTTCATAAATATGAATGCATTAACCCAGAAGGATCTACTCTGGGTCACACTGTTGTCTCCATATATTTCCAGTGACACTTGGGTTTTGAAAAATACCAAACTCTTTTTATGTCTTTGTTTTCCAAATAGGACTAAATCCAGGAAATAAGAAGACCACCCAGAAATGTATCACCAGGGGAAAGGAATCACCTGGGAGGCATGGCAAGCCTTTGAAGTCAGATGGACAGGGTTGTTCAAACCCCAGCTTTACCACTGACCAACTCTGAAATTTGGGAAAAAGGACTTTCACCTCTGAGCCTTGGTTTCTTCCTTCATTAAATTGAAACAACAAATTCAGTTTGTTGAGAAAGTTAAATGGAGAAGCTGCATATGGAGAGCCTGGCAAAGTCAGTCCTTTACCTAACTGCTTTCTAATTCTGCAATATTAAAAAAAAAATTTTTTTCTTAAAAGGAACCTTCCCACACTGCTGGTGGAAATACAAACTGATGTAGCCACTATGGAAAAGAGTATAAAATTTCCTTTAAAAACTAAAATAGAGGAGTTCCTGTCATGGTGCAGTGGTTAATGAATCCGACTAGGAACCATGAGGTTGCGGGTTCAGTCCCTGCCCTTGCTCAGTGGGTTAATGATCCAGCGTTGCCGTGAGCTGTGGTGTAGGTTGCAGACGTGGCTTGGATCCCGAGTTGCTGTGGCTCTGGCGTAGGCCGGTGGCTACAGCTCCCATTCGACCCCTAGCCTGGGAACCTCCATACACCGCGGGAGTGGCCCTAAAAAGACCAAAAAATATATATAATAATAATAATAACAACAACAACTTAGGAGTTCCCGTTGTGGCACAGCAGAAACGAATCCAACTAGGAACCATGAGGTTGTAGGTTCGATCCCTGGCATCGCTCAGTGGGTTAAAGATCCGGCATTGCCATGAGCTGTGGTGTAAGTCACAGACGTGGCTTGGATCCCACATCACTGTGGCTGTGGCGTAGGCCAGCAGCTGTGGCTCCGATTAGACCCCTAGCCTGGGAACCTCCATATGCCACAGGTGCAGCTCTAAAAAGCAAATAATAATAATTATAATAATAATAACTTGTACGTGGAATCTAAAAAATAATACAAATGATTTTTGAATTCCCATTGTCGCACAATGGGTTAAAGATCCCAGACTGCCACAGCTGCAGTTCAGATTCAATCCCTGAACCAGGAACTTCCATGTGCCAAGTGTGCAACAACAACCAAAAAAAGGTAAGAACAAGCACAATTTCACACACAAAGAAACAAACTTATGGTTACCAAAGAGAGAGAGGAGGGGACAAACTAGGCATATCAGATTGCACATTTAAACCACTACATATAAAATAGATAAGGATTTACTGTATAGCACAGGCAATTATATTCAATATCTTCTAATAATGGAATATAAACTGAAAAAAAAAAAAAAAAACCTGAATCACTATGTTGTACGCCTGAATCACTATGTTGTACACCTGAAACTAACACAATATTGCAAATCAACTACACTTCCATTAAAAAATTATTTTTTTCTTTCAGGCTTAAGATGTAAGCAATCAAAATGACCTAGGAAAATGTCTTCTTAGAATCATTTGAAACTCAGTTCACAGATTTTATTTAGTATCTATTATATGCCAGGTTCAATTGTGAGGCAGTAGAGATATATCAGTGAACAAAAAAGACAGCCGAACTGTGGCTGCCTTTGAAAATATACCTAACACATCCTTTTTGAATGGCTAGTAACTGACCACAGCTGCAACAGCTTTAGACCCATCACCACTCAGATTTGTTAGTAGTAATACTGGTATTGTAATATTAAAACTATTTTGTGTATAATATAGAATAAAGAAAATAGGTCAATATACTCATGTGATTAGAAACAAAAATTTTCTTTTTTGGGGGGAGGTTTTCAATATTAAAGAAGGCAAAAATAAAAACAGAAACTACAAAATGTTACATTTAATTAGAAATATGGGAGTTCCCTGATGGCTAAGAAGGTTAATGGTCAATGCTGTGGCTCTGGTTACTGCTGTGATGCAGGTTTGATCCCTAGCCTGGGAAGCAGGAGTGACCAAAATAAAACAAAAAATCAATAAATAGAAAATTTTAAAATGAACTCACAATTTTTCAAAAAACTTATTTCTTGGCTCTACCCACTAAAAATGCCTTAAAGGCAATGCATTGTAGCAGCAATAAACAAACCAGTGCCCAGAGCTTAATTTGTTTTTCTTTCTCTTTCTTTTTTTTTTTTGCTTTTTTGCTTTTTTAGGGCCACACCCTCGGCATATGGAGGTTCCCAGGCAAGGGGTCGAATCAGAGCTATAGCTGCTAGCCTACACCACAGCCACAGCAACATCAGATCCAAGCCACATCTACAACCTACACCATAGCTCATGGCAACACCGGATCCTTAACCCACCAAGCGAGGCCAGGGGTCAAACCTGCATCCTCCTGGATCCTAGTCAGATTTGTTTCTGCTGCACCACAACAGGAATTCCCGGAGCTTAATTTCTAAGTACCCCACAACTAAAAGGAACCAAGCCTCCTTGCAGAAATGGATAGGGTCTGGGAGAAGGACATGAACAAAATAAATCTGGGGCTTTTAGTAATGCCAAAAAACAAGAAAATGCTTAAGGAGTAATAGGAGTGTGTCGAAAGAACAAAAGAGCTAGTTTAAAAGGCCTCTCACTGACCAAATTTGGGATAATTTCAGCACCAAAGAGAATAATGAATATAACTGACTACAAAGCAACACTGAATAATCTCAGTCCTTAGTGATCTTTAAAAAGAGAAAACAAAATCACTCTTCTTACAGAAGAACATCAGCTAATAAAACACAGATGGAATGACGGAGGTAGAAAATCACTATTCTTTCACTTCCAGTATAACTGGTTCAGACAAGGATTATCAATGGATGCTAAAATCATTAGGTAAATGGTATGGGGGAACAGGATACTGATATATTCACTTTAAGATGGTGAGAGACGGCAGTTATTACCTTATCCAAGTGATACATGGAAGAGTGAGTGGGATGCTATGGTTTTATGTGTCCCCCAGTGTGATGCGATATGAAATACACAGCATTAGCATTCAAACATTCTGCAAGACAATGTTTCATCTGAGGTCTAGACTTAACTTCCAGTTTATAGGAAATAGAAAATCCGGGAGTTCCCATCGTGGCACAGTGGTTAACGAATCCGGCTAGGAACCATGAGGTTGCGGGTTCAGTCCCTGCCCTTGCTCAGTGGGTTAACAATCCGGTGTTGCCGTGAGCTGTGGTGTAGGTTGCAGACGCGGCTCAGATCCTGAGTTGCTGTGGCTCTGGCGTAGGCCAGTGGCTACAGCTCTGATTCGACCCCTAGCCTGGGAACCTCCATATGCCGCGGGAGCGGCCCAAGAAATAGCAAAAAGACAAAAAAGAAAAGAAAAGAAAATCCAAGACACAAGTTACACTTACCATAAGAAAACAATATGACCAACCCAGAATGTGAAATATTCTAAAAAACAATTGTTCAGAGCTCTTAAAAATAAATAATGTCAGAAAAAGGGGAAACTGTAGGGAGGAGAGAAGGATTATCATGGACTAAAAGCAACTAAAGAGACATAAATCTGAATACGTTCTGGATATCAGATATTATGAAACTATTGTGAGTTAATGATTACAGTACAATAAGTATATAAAGCAAATGGGATAAATACATTAACCAGTGAATACAGAAGGTAAGTATAGTGTTCACTGTACCATTCTCTCAATTTTTCATTATGTTTGAAAATGTTCATAATAAAAAACTGAAAATCGGCATTCCCGTCGTGCCTCAGGGGTTAGCTAACCCGACTGGCATCCATGAGGACATGGGTTCGATCCCTGGCCTTGCTCAGTGAGCTGAGGATCCCGTGTTGCCATGAGCTGTGGTATAGATTGTAGAAGCGGCTCGGATCCTGTGTGGCTGTGGCTGTGGCGTAGGCCGGCAGCTGTAGCTCTAATTCAACCCCTAGCCTGGGAAGCTCCATATGCCGCAGGTTCGGCCCTTAAAAAAAAAAAAAAAAAAAAAAGCTACTCAAGATGGGAGTTCTCTGGGGCACTTAGGTTAAGGATCCACAGCTGTGGCAGAGGTTCAACACCTGGCCCAGGAACTTCCACATGCTATGGATGTGGCCAAAAAAAGGAAAGGAAAAAACAAAAACACTCAAAATGATTCTAACTAGTGTTATTTCTGGATATATAGTAAAAATGTAAAACATGGACAGAAAGGAAACATCCAACTTTAGGAATGCTGGTTGCCTCTAAGGAATGCAGGAGGGGAATTGAAATGGGAAGAGTATAAAATGTACTCAAGACATATGGAAGTTCCCAGGCTAGGGGTCGAATCAAAGCTGCAGCTGCCAGCCTGCACCACAGCCACATCTGCAACCTACACTGCAGCTAACTTGTAGCAATGCCGGCTCCTTTAGGCCAGGGATCAAACCCACATCCTCATGGATACTAGTCGGGTATTTTTATCCCACTGAGCCACAGCAGTAACTCCTTATTTTTTTAAATATAAATAAAACAAAAATGTTAATGTTTAGAGATTCTGAATGACAAGTACATAGATTATTTTATGGTTAGCTGTACTTTTAAACATTTTCTATATATTAATTTTTTCCACAAATTTATCATTTGGGGGGGTTGGTCCATACCCGTGTTATGCATAAATTCTTGGACCAGGGATCAAACCTATGCCATAGCAGCAACTTGAGCCACTACAATGACAAGGCTGGTTCCTTAATTCAAGGAGCCACTTTTTTTTTAACGGGAAATTTAAAGAGACTTATTTCCCTTGATAAAGCTCCCTTAAAAAATACTGAGGGAAACCAAAAAGGGAAATAATTATAGAAATACAAATAGCCTAAAAACTAGGTGTTCAAAGTGTCACTAATTCTTACATCAACTTTCCCAGCCCCAAAAGGGAGCAGAGACATTTTCTACTCTAGCCATTTCCCATTTCCCTCCCCATCCGCTCTTCTTCCTACACACTAGAAACTAGTTAGCCTGTCTAGTCTTTTTCCTTTTTTTTGCTTTTTAGGGCTGCACCCACAGCATGTGGAGGTTCCCAGGCTAGGGGTCGAATGAGAGCTGTAGCTGCCAGCCACAGCCACAGCCACAGCCACAGCAACGCAGACTCTGAGCTGCATTGGCAACCTACACCACAGCTCACGGCAGTGCCAGATCCTTAACCCATTGAGCAAGGCCATGGATTGAACCTCCTCATGGATGCTGTTAACTGCTGAGCCACGACGGGAACTACCTAGCCTGTCTATTCTGAGATAAGCCCCAAAAGCACTACACTCTTCTTTCTGAAAACTCAGAAAGATTTGAGTTCTGAAACCTCCACTTTCACCTTAAGCAGTAACAAACGACCAAAATCCAGGATATCCTTAACAACGACCATCATTTTACAGTTTATAAGGCCTTTTACCACATATTCTATTATCTGATTCTCAAAAAAACTCTGAGAGGTCTTTATCACTAGTACCCACATTTATAGATGAAAGTTGCTCAAAGCAGCTAATTACCAGCCAGAGGTCACACGTCAATGACAGAGTTGGGACTACACTCCCTCAGCTTCTCATTCTAATCAGCCCTACAATGTGATGACTAAGTTTCAACAATACAACAACACATGCAGAAAATAGGAGGGGTTGTTCACAACACACAAGATGTTCAGATCTAACCCCTTTTCTTCATTCTTCCATCCCTGATCTTTCTCTTGTCTCTTCTTCCAAACAGGCAGTCAAAAGCAAGACAGCTGCCACAATTAACTCTTCCCTGCCCTGTAGCCACTCCTGCTTCTTTTTCCCATACCTCCCTCAGATGAACAGGCTGAAAAGGGGAACAGATAGAAGAGGATGGTCGCCTTGACGCAGGGATCACAGCACCAAAAAGAAAGGACATCCCCACAGCTCTAGACTTAAGTCTCCTTCCACCTTACAAGAATCAGGGAGCAGGAAAACACTACAGAAAAGCCCAGGCTACCCCTCTTTATCAGTGCTGGCAAAAGTCCTTTACAGAAGGGATTTAATTAACAGAAAAATATAAAAGTACCAGTTTTTTAATCGGTCCCGGGCTTCCAACTGGGCTCCCACTTCAAAGCTGATTCCTCGTCTGTTAGGTGGATGCTTTGTCATTTTCAGTCATCAACGGGGCTGCCTTTATTCTCCTGAAAAAGCCAATTAAATATTTATGAAACTTAGGCAAAGTCTGCCCAGAGTGGAGTATCACTCACTACACATAAAAGACAAACAGGCATTATTCAAAACACAAAGCTCCAGGAAAGCCTGTCAGCACTCTTTTTACTCCTGCCCTCGTCCTGACACAGGTGTGCCCTCCACTGGTTCCTTCTTCTCTGTTATGTGCATCGTGTAGTCTCTGGAACTGTGAGGAGACCCTCCATCAACACTGCTTACCAAGGATTCACCTATAAGGGGCACCCCTCGGAACCTCAAAAATCAATTGCTCTCAGAGTTGAATTTAGGAGTTCCTACTGTGGCACAGTGGGTTAAGGATCCAACTGCATTGCTTGGGTTGCTCCGGATGCAGTTTGATCCTTGGCCCAAGAACTTCCATATGCCATGACTGCAGCCAAAAAAAGAAGAAAAAGACTTTAATCATTTGCTGATGCATTCAACAAATATCTGCTGAGCGATTATTTAGGAAAACAGCTGCAAGACAAAAAGAGAGACAGCTCCTGGCCTCAGGAAGCCTCTGGTCTACCAGGGGAAAGACAAAAATGTAGTCAGTAAACACAAAAATGACTTCACTGCACGCTGTAACTGCTATGAATTTTAAGTGCTACAAAAGAAGCAAACAAGGGCAATGCCAGATCCTTAATCCACTGTACCGGGTCAGGGATTGAACCCAAGCCACAGCAGCAACTTAAGTCACTACGGTGACAACCTGGGATCCTTAACTCACTGCTCCACAAGCGAATTCCTTTCTTAATTCTTTTTTTTTTTTTTGGTCTTTTTGTCTTTTTTAGGGCCACACCCACCATATGGAGGTTCCCAGGCTAGGGGTGGAACTGGAGCTGCAGCTGCCAGCCTAAGCCACAGCCACAGCAATGTGGGATCTGTGCCACATCTGTGACCTACACCACAGCTCACAACAACCTGGATCCTTAAGCCACTGAGTGAGGCCAGGGATCAAACCTGAGTCCTTGTGGATGCTAGTTGGGTTCACTAACCGCTGAGCCACAACGGGAACTCCCCTAATTCTTTATCAAGCCTTTTGGTACTAGCATTGTTGGTCATTTTCTTCTTCTTCTTCTTTTTTTTTTTTTTTTTTTGGCTTTTGTCTTTTTAGGGCTGTACCCGTGGCATATGGAGGTTCCCAGGCCAGGGGTCTAATCGGAGCTACAGCTGCTGGCCTACACCACAGCCACAGCAATGCCAGATCTGAGCCGTGTCTTCAACCTGCACCACAGCTCATAGCAACACCAGATCCTTAACCCACTGAGCGAGGCCAGGGATTGAACCTGCATCCTCATGGATGCTAGTCAGATTTGTTTCCCCTGAGCCACAATGGGAATTCCTCTCCCACTAAATTTTGGATCTCAACAGCCTACAATGCCCAAGAAATGCCAGAGCCCTGCCAGGGCAATATCAGCCTCATACCAGAACAATCTTTGCAATGGATAAATGAAGAGTATCTTCATATCTAATGTGTAATACCATCAAATTTTAGGACGAATTTCCTTGTAATATATCACAGCTCACATTAAAACCCATGTGCATTAGGGTGTGAGTAGGAGGGACTCAAGGAGTTTGGGGTTAATAGATGCAAACTATTACATTTAGAATGGATAAACAATAAAGTCCTACTGTATAGCACAGGGAACCATGTCCAATCTCCTAGCATAGACAATGATGAAAAATAATACAAAAGAAGAATGTACGGAGTTCCCTTTGTGGCACAGTGGTTAACAAATCCGACTAGGAACCATGAGGTTGCGGGTTCGGTCCCTGCCCTTGCTCAGTGGGTTAAGGACCCGGCGTTGCCATGAGCTGTGGTGTAGGTTGCAGACGCAGCTCAGATCCCGCGTTGCTGTGGCTCTGGTGTAGGCCGGCGGCTATAGCTCCAATTAGACCCCTAGCCTGGGAACCTCCATATGCCGCAGGAACGGCCCTAGAAGAGGCAAAAAGACCAAAAAAAAAAAGTACATAATACTTTGCTGTATAGAAGAAACTGGCAAATAATAAATGAATTATACTGTAATTAATTTGTTAAATTTTTTTTCTCTTTAGGCTGCACCTGCAGCATATGGAAGGTCCCAGGCTAGGGATCAAATCACAGCTGCAGTTGCCAACCTACACTATAGCCACGGCAATGCCAGATCAGAGCCATGTCTGTAACTTATGCCTCAGCTCACAACAACAGCAGATCCTTAACCCGCTGACCAAGGCCGGGGATAAAACCAGCGTCTTAATGACACTAGTCTGGGTTTGCTACTGCTGAGCCACAATGGAAACTCCCCCCAAATTTTTTTAACTAAAAAGACTGGAAGAAAAATAACAGGTTGTGACTGTTCTTTTCCTCTTAAACAGTTTCCTAAAGTCACAGAGTTTTGCACAATGGAAATTTTCCATAAGAAAAAAAACATGTAGGGAGTTCTCCCGTGGAGCAGCAGGTTAAGGATCTGGCATTGTCTCTGCTATAACTTGGGTCATGGCTATGGTTTGGGTTCAGTCTCTGGCCCAGAAACTTCCACATGGTGCAGGTGCAACCAAAAAAGAAAAAAAAACATGTAATGGAAAGGAACACAATCTGAAGGGCTCATACTGGGGAACACACAAAGCAAATCAAGCTAAGACCAGAATGGTTGACAGTTGTAATTAAGGAAGCTGAAACCTAATAAACTGAAAGTTATGGGGTTTTTTGTTTTTGTTTTTGTTTTCTCATAAAGGCCACACCTGTGGCATATGTAAGTTCCCAGGCTAGTGGTGTAATTGAAGCTACAGCTGCTGGCCTACAACACAGCCACAGCAATTCGAGATCCGAGCCATGTCTACTACCTACACCACAGTTCACGGCAATGCCAAATCCCCAACCCACTGAGCAAGGCTAGGAATCGAACCAGCAGCATCATGTGTGCTGTCATGTGTGCTAGTCAGATTCCTTCTGTTTCTGCTGCTCCACTAGGGAACTCCCTGAAAAGTTATGTTAAGCCAGTGTTCTGATCATAGGGACCCTAAAAAGGAAGGGTCAGTGCTTTGACTGGCTTTACTTCACACTCTACAAAAAAATAAGGTATCAATTCTGACAAAAGTAAATCCAATCAGTCTTCACTTTGACTTGCCTGAGATATGACCTCAAATTATCTTTTCGACTTCATACATACCAAGTAATTTCGGATTAATAGTTTGGCCTCTCAAATTATATGAAAAGGTGATACCTGACAAGAAGAAAGGCAGAGTAGCACAGACAATTCCCCAAGCATCTAGTATTTGTCAGACTTCATGCAGGGGGACAGCTTTCTTTCATACACATCAAATAACAGAGTTAATGTAACAGGATTAAATGCTTTTAATCCTCAGCCCCACCCGCCTATTAGCTGAATGAAGCTGAGTTAGTTACTTAACCCTCTGAATTTGTTCCCTCTCCCTAAAATGGGGAAGATAAAAGTACCTATCTCCAGGCAGTGTGTTGAAGACTAAATGAGATAATCCCTTTAAGGAGCACAGGGCTGATACAAAGTAAGCACTATAGAGATTCCATGTATTAACAATTCTATTATCACAAGTAAAGGGGGAGTACCCCATGGTCTAGTGGTTAGGACTCAGAGCTTTCACCACTGCAGCCCGGGTTCAGTCCTTGGCCTGGGAACTGAGATCCCACATCAAGCCTGCTGCATGCCATGGCCAAAAAAACAAGGTTTAAAGTAATTTGATTAAAGTTTAGGTGCTAAGGAAAAGGCCCAGAACAAGAGCCCATGTCTGCTTGATTTCTGAATTAATCCTTTCACCACACAACTTCCCTAGGAGGCCTTCCATTAAAATACAGGAATGTGGGAACAAGGCAATGAATGAAAATGAGCAAATTATTCCCCATGGCTCAAGAAAACCAATTCCTCTTCTTCTTTTTTTTTTTGCGTTTTAGGGCTGCACTCATGGCATATGAAAGTTCTCAGGCTAGGGGTGGAAACAGAGCTACAGCGGGTAGCCTATCCCAGAGCCACAGCAAAGCAGGATCCAAGCCGTGTCTGCAACCTATACCATAGCACACAACACCAGATCCCCAACCCACTGAGTAAGGCCAAGTATCGAACCAACATCCTCATGGATACTAGTCAGATTTCCGCTGCACCACAAGAGAAACTCCCAAAACCAATTCTTCCTGAGACTAAATTGTCAAAGGTCTTCCTTATCATGAACTAAAACCTGTTTCACTGTTAACTCTGACCCACTTATTTGAAGCTTCACTCTCTGAAGTCACACAAAACAAGACTAAGGACTAATCTAATCCAGCCGCTTCCATGTCCCATCCCCAATATTCCCTCCACTCCTCTGGAGTGGCAGAGTTTGTTTTTTGTTTTTGTTTTTGTTTTTAGGGCTGCACCTGTGGCATGTGGAAGTTCCCAGGCTAGGGGTCAAACTGGAGCTGCAGCTGCCAGCCTACACCACAGCCAGGGCAACACAGGACCCAAGCCACATCTACCTATACCAGAGCTCACAGCAACGCCAGATACTTAACTCACTGTGCAAGGCCAAGGATCTGCGTCCTCATGGATACTAGTCAGATTCCTTTTGTTGGCCAGAACTCCTTACATTTAGTTTTAAACACAAGTTTTTCTCAAGATGCAAGACGGTTAAGATTCTGGAGCTTTTAACATCCATTCTTCATCAACAGCAAAAAACTCAACAACCCAGTTGAAAAATGGGTAAAGATCTGAATAGACATTTCTCCAAAGAAGATATACAGATGGCTAACAAGCACATGAAAAAATGTTCGACATCACTGATTAGAGAAATGCAAATCAAAACTACTTATAGGTATCACCTCACACCAGTCAGAATGGCCATCATTAATAAGTCCACAAATAACAAATGTTGGAGAGGGTGTGGAGAAAAGGGAACCCTCCTACACTGTTGGTAAGAATGTAAATTGGTACAAGCACTATGGAAAACAGTATGGAGGTACCTCAGAAAATGAAATATAGAACTACCATATGACCCAGCATATATCCAGACAAAACTTTCCTTGAAAAGGACACATACACCCATATGTTCATTGCAGCACTATTCACAATAGCCAAGACATGGAAACAACTTAAATGTCTACCAACAGATGAAAGAATTAAGAAGATGTGGGGAGTTCCTCTCGTGGCACAGTGGTTAACAAATCCGACTAGGAACCATGAGGTTGCGGGTTCGATCCCTGCCCTTGCTCAGTGGGTTAACGATCCAACGTTGCCGTGAGCTGTGGTGTAGGTTGCAGACACGGCTCGGATCCCGCGTTGCTGTGGCTCTGGCGTAGGCCGGAGACTACAGCTCTGATTCGACCCCTAGCCTGGGAACCTCCATATGCTGCGGGAGCGGCCCAAGAAATAGCAAAAAGACAAAATAATAATAATAATAATAATAATTAATAAATAAATAAAAAGAAAAAAAAAGAAAAGCTTTTCTAGAGGCAACTTGGCACCACCTAAAAAAATGCACACACCTGCAACCCAGCAGTCCCATTACCAGTAACTCATCCTACAGATAATTCCCCAAACTACCTGTAAGGATGAACAATGTAGCCTTGCAATTTCTGCAACTAAAATGTCCATCAAAGGAGACCTCGTTAAATGAATTATAGTCATCTGATGGCAATCTGTGGATGCTGATACAGAGCTACCTACAAGATACACTGTCAAGTAAAAAAGTCACAGTGTAGAGGCATGTGATGGTCCCTTTAATGTAAAGCAACAGATACAAATACAGACGGATTATAGTAAATGCATAAAATTGTTTCTTGGAAGGAATAAAAAAACTACTTAAGTAGTTCCCTTAATGAGAGGAATAGTATTGTTAGAATTTTCTAACCTTAAGAATATACCTCGGAGTTCCTGGCGTGGAGCAATGGTTAACAAATCTGACTAGAAACCATGAGACTGCAGGTTCGATCCCTGCCCTTGCTCAGTGGGTTAAGAATCCAGCGTTGCCATGAGCTGTGGTGTAGGCTGCAGACACAGTTCAGGTCCCACATTGCTGTGGCTCTGGCGTAGGCCAGACCCCTAGCCTGGGAACCTCATATGCCGCAGGAGCGGCCCTAGAAAAGACAAAAAAAAAAAAAAGAATATACTTCTTCATTACTATTTTAATTGTCAGCAGGGATTATCTAGTGGTAAGATTTTAATTTTGAATTACTTCTCTATATTTCTTCATTTTTTTAAAAAATGTTATTTAAATTTGTAAAAATCCTTTCATTCTTACCATACTTTTTTGGAACTACACAACCACCAAATGATGTAGTTAGAACTAAATGTGATGTTCCCATGGCACAGAAAGGAAACTGAGGGCCAGAGGGTAAAGTGAGGTGCAGAGGGCTGGCTGCTTTCAAGGTCCTCCAAAGTAGAAGACATCACTTTCATCACAAGTAACAGGATTTTCCCAGAGGGAGACAAACCACTTCTCAAAGGCCCTTCCTCTTTCCCCTACAAAAAGCCAATGCTCTGCTTATACTCATGTCTGAAATATAAACATACTTTGAATACAGGAAGATGAAGCAATTGGATCCTTTTCAAATGTTATGTCAGAATTAGGACACCCCTATATAATATGCAGAAATATTTATTTTTCAAAAGGGACAAAACTTAAGACAGGCCCAGCTATAGGAATACTGGAACAAATGAACCAACCACCGCCCGAGGCCCTGACCATGGCCGTCTTTTTATACTTCAACCTGGAAGCAAGAAACAAGCTGTCGGAGTTCCCATCGTGGCGCAGTGGTTAACGAATCCGACTAGGAACCATGAGGTTGCGGGTTTGGTCCCTGCCCTTGCTCAGTGGGTTAACGATCCAGCATTGCCATGAACTGTGGTGTAGGTCGCAGACGCGGCTCGGATCCAGCGTTGCTGTGGCTCTGGTGTAGGCTGGCAGCTACAGCTCCAATCAGACCCCTAGCCTGGGAAACTCCATATGCCGCGGGAGCAAAAAGACTAAATAAATAAATAAATAAATAAATAAATCATTTGTGAAAATGGGGGAAAAAACATTTTCTACATACGATTCTGGGGAAACTAGATATAATTTACATGTTTAAAAATAAAAGAATATTTAAACCTAATATAGAAGGACTACATTATAAGCTCCATCAGGAAAAGGAATGACTGCTGACTGATGCTCAACAGATGCCTAATAAATCAAACAAAGAATGTTAATCAGCTACTAAAATGATGAAGATGTGAACTAACCTTACCCTTATATAAACTAATAAGACCTACATAAGGTACACTGATAACAGTAATAATAGCTAACTCTGTATATATTAAGTCATGTAATGCTTACAACTGCAGAGATAAATACTACTATTAATATCCACAATGAGAAAAAAAGCAGGGGCCGTGCGGGGCGGGGGGGGGGGGGGGGGGGGGAATTGTCCTAGGACACCCATACAAAAAGAAGCTGAGGCAGAATTTGAATCTAGGCTCTGTGGCTCCAGATTCCTAACCACTACCACATGTTTGCTTATAAGCTACATCTTTGAATTCCCCTTAACTCACCAAATGAGAATTAATGGCCTCTATCTTGGGTGCTGAAAGAATTAGATGAGAAAAGATTTCCAAAGCCCCTATACATCTAGTACAAAGTAAGCACTCAAAAAATAGCAGAATTTTCTGAATTCATAACACTTTTACAGTTAATGTTGTACTTACACGGACTCTGGATTTTATTTGGGGAGAGATTTAAGAGTACTGTAGCCATGGTACTACATGGAGGTCCTGCCCTCAGCAACCCAACTGTGCTCTGAGAGAAGAGGCTGTGGGCTTAAAGTAATAAAGAATTAAAGTGATAGGTGGGAAGTTCCTGTCAGGCTCAGCAGTTAACAAACCAGACTAGCATCCATGAGGACACAGGTTCGATCCCTGGCCTTTCTAAGGATCCAGCATTACCATGAGCTGTGTGGTGTGGGTTGCAAACACACCTCAGATCCCGCATTGCTGTGGCTGTGGTGTAGGCCAGCAGCTACAGCTCTGATTCGACCCCTAGCCTGGGAAACCTCCATGTGCCTCGGGTGCGGCCCTAAAAAAACAAAAAAAAATTTTAAATAAATAAATAAAATGATAGGTGGGCATGAAACAAGATTTTTTTTTTTTCTTTTCTGCCGGCCACCCCGAGGCACATGGAGTTTCTGGACCAGGGATCAGATCCAAGCCACAGTTGCAGTTGTGACAATGCTGGATCCTCAACCCACTGTGCCGGGCCAGGGATTGAACCTACGTCTTAGCACTGCAGAGACGCTGCCAATCCAGCTGCGCCATAGCAGGAATTTCACAAGGTCTTTTAATGAGTCTGCTCTAGACAGGATTAGGGGGAAATAAATTCTGGAAAGATTGTCAAGCACCAGAAACTACAGAAAAGGCTTTATGAAACCTAACAGTGCTTACACCAGGCTTGCACTAAACCTCCATTAAAGGGTGATGATGACTTTTAAAGGTAATGCAACCCCCTTGCAAACTGAAGGACACTTCAAGTGAAAGACAAGCTTAAATCTTTATGCCTCCTTCATTCAATAAATATTCGCTGAGTGCCTACTACATGCCAGGTGCTGGAGATAGGTGCCAGAAGGATGAGACACCCCAGCCCTGTTCTATAGTGGGGAATGATAAACACATATACAAAGAAGACAATTTCTGGGAGGACAAATTCTATGGAGAAAACCCAACAAAACAATGTAAGCCAATGATGGGGAGGACCACTTTAGATAAGGCTGTTAGAAAGAACTCTGAGGGGAGTTCCCACCATGGCTCAGCAGTTAAAGAACCCGACTAGCATCCATGAGGACGCAGGTTTGATCCCTGGCCTCGCTCAGCAGGTTAAAAATCCAGCATTGCCATGAGGTGTGGTGTAGGTCACAGCTGTGGCTCAGATCCTGCATTGCTGTGGTATAGGTGCAGCCCTAAAGAGACAAAAAAGACCAAGAGAAAAGAGAAAGAACTCTGAGGAGCTAAAGTCTGAGCAGTGATCTGAATGACCAGGAGACAAGCAAGAGAAGATCTAGGGGAAGAGTGAGGGGAAAGCCCCAGAGGTAAGGCGCCTAAGGCAGGCATGCGCTGCCCTCACCCACACAGCCCTAAGCCTAGGAGATGGAGATGTCCCTACAGCCCTCACTGCCTGCCCAGAGAAGCACAAACAATATCAGCAGGTCCAGACACCCCTAGGTCTCACAGGAGGAAGCTTCCAAGGGGACTCTGCCAAAGTTCTGTCTTGGAGGAAGGCCAGGGAATACTTAAGGATAGGACCTGACTTTCTAGCCAATCCTGGCTCCGCTCTTTGTCCACTAAGTGAAAATGAGAAAAATCACCCAGCCTCTTTCTGTTTGCCCATCAATAAAAGGGGATTAATAACCCCTACCTCCTGGAGTTGTTTGGAATAAGTGAGTCAATGGATGTTAAGTGCTCAGCAAAGTACACACTAAATATTCACACTAAATATTCAGCATTGGTGATAAAATGGTTGTGTGATAACAGCAACACCAGCAAAAAGGACATCAGACACAAAGGATTACAAGTCACTATCATTATGCAATATTAACCAATAGTATCCAATAGAAAGAACATAAAAGAGCACATCTTTAGTCCTGGGGAAGTGACAAGGTGGTTCAAGTAGGGGCAAGGGCCCCTCCACTATCATTTCCTCAACACAGAAGGAAGACAAGGTCTAAAACCAATCATATCATTCCTTCAGGCCCTTGCCCAGGTCACACTAAAAGAGCCGAATTAGCCTCTTTTACTTGAGATGGTAAGGAAGGAAAAAAAGAAAGGCGGGAAGAATGAAAGAAATAGGCCAAAAAAAGTCCTTACCCTCTTCCCAGATACTTGAAATGCTTTTTCCAAGGGCCAAGCTTTCCTTCCACAATTAAAACTCAGACAGAGAGCAAATACAGGTTGAGTTTACTCGTTCCAAATTACTGAAAATGAATTGGTTAAATCAGTGGATCTTCCCAGAAACAGTGGAAAGGGCCTAGTGCCCAGGCTTGGCTCAGGAATACATTTGTTAAATGACCTTTGGCGCATTACTCAACCTCACTGAGCTAATCATCTTACCCTCACCAGTTCCTTCTCCTTTTCTCCCCATCACAATGTGAGGCCCCAAGACTGGCCAATGTGCCAAGTAGAAACATGAGCATTGCCCATGCCTCCCACTCTCAGTCACCATTCTGTCACACCTACTTTCTACATTTCTACCATTGCCCAGTTGCGGCCCAGTTGAACTGGGCCCCCATCAGCTCTAATCCGATTACTGCAGCAGCTCAAAATGGAGCTCAAAACCTCCACCCACACCCTCCCCAGATACAAATCAAAACTATCTTAAGAGACTGGCTTTTTTTTTCCCTCTTTTTTTGGCTACCCCATGCCATATGGAGTTCTCAGGCCAGGAATCAGATCCAAGCCACAGTTGTGACCTATGCCACAGCTGCAGCAACACCAGATCCTTAATCCACTGTGCCAGGTGGGGATCAAACCTATGTCCCAGCACTCCAGAGACACCACCGATCCCACTGTGCCACAGTGGGAACTCCTAATTTGACTTCTGATTACCTATTTATGACAGACACTTTACTAAGGGCTTTATATATATACATCATCTCATTTAGCACCTACCTCATAAGTTTGTAATGAGGATTATTATATACGTTTTATAGATGAAAAAACGAAGGTTCAGAAAGTAAGCTGCCCAAATGACAAAGCTACTAAGTATTGGAGTATTGGAACATGAAATTGAACCTGGGTAGTCTAAGTAGTCAACTACAACTCTGTAGCTAACTTTTGTCAGTGCTACTACAGTAATATTTTCTTCTTTCTTTCTTTCTTTTTTTTTTTTTAAGGGCTGCGCCAGCTGCATATGGAAATTCCCAGGCTAGGGGTCAAATCGGAGCTGAAGCTGCCAGCTGCCACAACAACTCAGGATGAGAGCTGAGTCTGCAACCTACACTACAGCTCACAGCAATGCCAGATCCTTAACCCACTGAGTGAGGCCAGGAATCAAACCGGCATCCTCATGGATACTAGTCGGGTTCATTACTGCTGAGCCACAATGGGAACTCCTACAGTAATATTTCTAAAGCATAAGACTTCTCTGTTTAAAACACTTCAGGATACATGTCAATTATATCTCATTTAAAAAAAAAAAAAAAAAAAGCTCAGTAGTTCTCCTACAGAACGGAATTCAAACAATTCAGTGTGGCATCAAGGCTGTCAGCGAGTTACCATTATGACCAAGCCAAGCCTGGGGTTGTTAAAGACAAGAGCTTAAAAGGAGAGGAGCAGACAAGCTCAAGAGAGAAGTAGAAACACATAGTGGTTTTGAGACAGAACTCTGAAGTAAGAAAGCCTGAGTTTGGATACTAGCTCCACCATTTTCCAGATAATCCTGCATAAGTCATTTCCTCTCCGAGCCTCAGGCTCCTCGTCTATTAAATGGGAATAAGACCAGCACCTACTTCATAGCTTCACACAGGTGTGGTGAAGATAAAAATTACTTAGCAAAGAGCCTGATGCACAATAAGCTCTCAAGGTTATTACACACTCACTCTTTGCAGTTCCCACCTCCAGACCTTTGCTCAAACAAGCTACTCCCTCTGCCTGGTTCTTCAGACTGGGCTCAGCCATCAGCACTTCACTGGCTGCTAGGCCAGGGTCCAGTTCATTATTCTATGGCAGCCTTGCCTGCTGTCTGGACCAAAACACAGCATTCTACATTGAAACTGCCTGTTTCTGAGCTGCTACCTCCTTGGGCATTTAACAGGCACCCCCAGCATCTAACAAGAGAACCCCATCCTTGGCAGTCAGATGCTTGTTAAATGAGCTAACCTCAGCTTCCTCATTGTGAAAATTGGAAGAAAAACAGGAAAGAGACCAATATCACCCCGCTTAGGGGATGTAGGGATTCAATGAAACAATCAAACGGAGGCTCTTTGAAAAGTGCTATCCACAAGTAAATGCAGGAATGCCATTACTTCTTGGGAGCAGGGGGAGGAAGGCAAAGCACAGGGAACAAGGCCCCTGAAGACAGACCACATTATTGCCCTGGAGCCTAAGAAAAGCTCTACTTGTTCTTCAATAACCAGGAGGCCTCTAGTCTATAAATGGTGGCAGGCAGCTCTAGAGTGGGTTTGTGTGGGTTTCTTTTAGGGAAGGGAGTCTTTTTTTAAACACACCTGACTAAGCTGTTCTTACAGGATTCCTTAATAGAGATATCACTATATTATAGAGGAAAACAATTTGGAGATGGAGTCATTACCCCACAGGACCTCCAAAGACATTTTCCTAAATGACAACCATTTCACTCTGCATGAGGTTTTAGAAATAAGTCAAAATTATTTAACAGTCAATTAGTTTATTCTTTAAGTATGAACTTTCACTCCTGGTCTTTATTATTAATACCATTTAAACATTTACTGAGTTTTCACTACAGGCTAAATCCTTGACAAATCTCATTCCCAACAAGGCAGAGAAGTGAGAAGTATTCTCCCATTTTAGAAAGGAGAGTAAAGAGACTCAAAGCAAATAATTTGCCCACCGGTCACCTTGCTAGGAGGAAGAGCTGGGATTTAAGATGCAGGACCTCCTCCAAAACCCACTGTACTTATACTGCTTTTAAAAATAAGTCCTGTTGTGGCGCAGTGGTTAGCGAATCCGACTAGGAACCATGAGGTTGCGGGTTCGGTCCCTGCCCTTGCTCAGTGGGTTAATGATCCGGCGTTGCCGTGAGCTGTGGTGTAGGCTGCAGACTCGGCTCAGATCACGTGTTGCTGTGGCTCTGGCGTAGGCCAGCGGGGCTGCAGCTCCGATTGGACCCCTAGCCTGGGAAACTCCATGGGCCGAGGAAGCCGCCCAAGAAATGGCAAAAAGACAAAAAATAAATAAATAAGTAAATTAAATAAATAAATAAATAAAAATAAGCCCTTTGGGAGTTTCCACTGTGGCACAGCAGGTTAAGGATCCAGTGCTGTCTCTGTGGCAGCAAGGAATTGATTCCTAGCTTGGCACAGTGGGTTGAGGATCTGGCGTTGCTACAGCTGTGGCACAAACTGCAGCTACAGCTCAGATTCCATCCCTGGACCAGAAACTCCCATGTGCCACGGGTGTGGCCAAAAAAAAAAGCCCTTTGACATATTTGAACACTAACAATATTAAAGGATTACTGTTAAATTGCTATGCATGAAAATAAGAAAAAAGTTTAAGTGTCTTTCTTACAGAGAGTACTGACTTAGTTATGGATGAAACACTAACAAGATCCATGAGGGAGTTCCTGTCGTGGCGCAGTGGTTAACAAATCCCACTAGGAACCATGAGGTTGCCGGTTCGATTGCTGGCCTTGATCAGTGGGTTAGGGATCCCGAGTTGCCGTGAGCTGTGGTGTAGGTCGCGACACGACTCGGATCCTGCGTTGCTGTGGCTCTGGCGTAGGCCAGTGGCTACAGCTCCGATTAGACCCCTAGCCTGGGATCCTCCATGTACCTCGGGAGAGGCCCTAGAAAAGGCAAAGAGACAAAAAAAAAAAAAAAATCCATGAGGGAATTTTACAAACATTTTGTAAGAGGGATAAAACAAAATAATAACATATACTCAAACTCTTCACAATTCACCAAGCTTTAATGACCTAATAAATTCGATTTTCTTATTCCTATCTTACTGATTAAGAAATGAAGAGAAAGGGTAATATTTTTTTTTCTTTTTTTTGTCTTTTTGCCATTTCTTGGGCCGCTTCCACAGCATATGGAGGTTCCCAGGCTAGGGGTCGAATCGGAGCTGTAGCTTCCGGCCTACGCCAGAGCCACAGCAGCGCGGGATCCAAGCCGCGTCTGCAACCTACACCACAGCTCACGGCAACGCCGGATGGTTAACCCACTGAGCAAGGGCAGGGATCGAACCCACAACCTCATGGTTCCTAGTCGGATTCGTTAACCACTGCGCCACAACAGGAACTCCAGAGAAAGGGTAATATTTACTGATACTTACAATGACGGATGTGAGAGAGAAAAGAGAAGTCCAGGTAGATTAGGAACTTGCCATGCTGGAAGTGTGTGTCCAATGTCTGTGCCACAGGGAGGGTCCCAAGAGGTTTGAGCCCCATAACTAAGTTACATAGGGCCCCAAGAGAGTGGCAGATACTGGAAATCAAAACTCCAGCATTCTGTCTCCAAATCCTGGTCCTTTACCACTATATACCATGCAGCCTGCACATGAAAGGTGACCTCTTTAATATCTTGCCTTTCCGAATTGCAGATCTCTAATTTTCATATAGGTCACAGCTTGACCAACTTCCTACAGGCACTCACACTCCATGAGACCAAGGCACAGTCAAGCAGCCCAAACTTGCCATGCCCAAGAGCCTCAAGAAGCGGAAAAAGGCAGCCTGGGCTGGGAGAGGCTGGCTTTCATAGTTAAGGGATGTTTACATGGTCAGGATGAGAATATGGGATGAGGTGGCAAGGCCATCTCTTCTCTCATCAGTGATTCAGTCCTGGGTTCCAGGCCACCACCTGTTTAGTGAAGTGACTGATGTGACTTATTCAAACCTTGAGGGAGAAAGGTAAGGCAGCTGTAAAGATGAGGATGTAGAGTACCAGGCTTACAGGCAAAGAAACCTGAATCATTAGGCTAAACGACCTTGGACAAATAAATTCCTTAACCTCAGTTTTCTTGTCTATTAGATAAGGATAACAGGAAAACTGTAAAGATTCACTAATATCCAGAGCTCCCACTGTGGCACATTGTGATTGTGGTGTCTTGGGAGCTCTGGGACTCAAGTTCGATCCCTGACCACGCACAGTGAGTTAAGGATCTGGTGTTGTGACAGATGCGGCAAAGGTCAAGGCTGCGGCTCAGGTCTGATCCTTGGCCCAGGAGCTCCATATGCCAAGGGGCAGCCACCCCCAAAAAAAAGGATTCAGTAAGATTCAACAGAGTGCTCCAAAAAATGCTAACTAAAATGCCCACATTTCCAGGCCTGGTTTCCACAATCTAGAAATCCCAGCATCTGCAGGAGCAAGGAAAGCATGTCAATCCACCTATGTATGCACCTTTTCCACACAACAATGAGACCTCTTTTCCACACAAGAATCAGGCCTCAACTAGGACCAAGAGAATCCAAAGACTTATCTAAGACGCCTTTAAAACTCCTAGGATTATGTTCTTGACAAGGGGACAAGGAATCAATTCTTAACAAATCAAATAAAACTATCATTTAAAATGCTTCCCCAGGCCCCTCCTCCTCCCTCTTCCCCTAAGTCCACTGCTTCAGGCACCAATTCCCTTTCATACAACTGCCCTACTTATGTTTGGTGACTCATACCCTAGCTCCTAAAATTTTACAGGATTTCTTTAAGCTCGTCACTTCCATTATTTGGCCAAAGAAGGCAAATGACATTAAGAAGATGTGGTGTGGTACTATATACAATGGAATACTACTCAGCCATAAAAAAGACAAACTAATGCCATTTACAACAACATGGATGTATCTAGAGACTCTCATACTAAGTGAAGTAAGCCAGAAAGAAAAAGGCAAATACCATATGATATCACTTATTTATGGAATCTAAAATATGAAACAGGAGTTCGCATCATGGCACAGTGGAAACAAATCCGACTAGAAACCATGAGTTTGCGGGTTCGATCCCTGGCCTCACTCAGTGGGTCAAGGATCTGGCATTGCCATGAGCTGTAGTGTAGGCCTGCAGCTATAGCTCCAATTAGACCCCTAGCCTGGGAACATCCATATGCCATGGTGCGGCCCTAAAAATCAATAAATAAATAAATAAATTTTAAAAATTAATAAAATAGGAGTTCCCATTGTGGCGCGGTGGTTAACGAATCCGACTAGGAACCATGAGGTTGCGGGTTCGGTCCCTGCCCTTGCTCAGTGGGTTAACGATCCGGCGTTGCCGTGAGCTGTGGTGTAGGTTGCAGATGCGGCTCGGATCCCGTGTTGCTGTGGCTCTGGCGTAGGCCGGAAGCTACAGCTCTGATTCGACCCCTAGCCTGGGAACCTCCATATGCCGCGGGAGCGGCCCTAGAAATGGCAAAAAGACAATTAATTAATTAATTAATTAATTTAAAAAGTAAAATAAAATATGGAGCAGATGATCCTATCCAAAAATAACAAACACAAAATGGAAATAGATCATGACCAAGAAGGGCAGACTTGAGGTTCCCAAGGGGGAAAGGGGAGGGAGTGGGATGTATGGGCATTTTGGGGGTTTTCTGGACGCAGACTGTTATATTTGAAATGGATGGGCAAAGGGATCCTGCTATACATACAGCACAGGGAAATCTGTGTGATTGGGTCACTTTGTTGTACAACAGAACTTGATGAAACATTGTAAATCAACTATACTTTACATAATAATAAAAAGAAAGCAAAGGACAGCTGGATACCTAGCCCAGGATCTAGCAAAGTTGTCACAGGACCATCACAAATCAAGGATTTCAATTTTGAATAGGTTACCCCAAGGTTAATCAACAACTTATAAAGGGTAGTTGCTGAGACGAATAACACAGGGACAGCACCCTCTCTTTCTCCAAGCTTACAATCTAACCAAGAAGGTCTCGACTAAGCACACATTTTGGTTTAAAGAATACTTATCAAGAAAAACGTAAACTTCTCCCCTATTAGTTCCTAAAAAAGATGAGGAAGGGGGATTAGAAGGCTATATACACCTTTGATCCCTGATTTCCAGGCAACATCAGCAACTGACTTTGAGAATAATCAGGTGTTCTCAAAGAATTGTCATCTTTGGAGTTCCCATGTGGCACAGTGTGTTAAGGATCCAGCACTGCCGCAGCTGCAGCAGAGGTCACAGCTGTAGCTCGGATTCCATCCCTGGTATAGCCAGAAAAGGCAAACACAAATTGTCAGCTTTATTCGCTGATAAAGTTATCTGAAATTTTTTTTTCTTTTTCAGGCCCTCACCTGCAGCACATGGGGTCAAACTGGAGCTGCAGCTGCTGGCCCATACCACAGCAATGCCAGATCCAAATGACATGAAGCTTGATGCAACACCAGATCCTCAACCCACTGAGCAAGATAAGGGATCAAACCCAAATCCTCATGGATAACAGTCAGGTTCTTTTTTTGCTGTTGTCTTTTTAGGGCTGTGCCTGTGGCATATGGGGATTCCTAGGCTAAGGGTAGAATCGGAGCTATAGCCATTGGCCTACACCATAGCCACAGCAACGCCAGATCGACCTACACCACAGCTCACAACAATGCTGGATACTTGGAGTTCCTGTCATGGCACAGCAGAAACAAATCCGACTGGGAACCACGAGGCTATGGGTTCAATCCCTGGCCTCGCTCAGTGGGTTAAGGATCCGGCGTTGCCGTGAGCTGAGGTGTAGGTCACAGACACAGCTCAGATCTGGCATTGCTGTGGCTCTGGCGTAGGCTGGTGGCTGCAGCTCCCATTAGACCCCAGCCTGGGAACCTCCATATGCTGTGGGAGTGGCCCTAAAAAAAGAAGAAAAAAAAAAAATGCCGGATACTTAACCCACTGAACAAGGCCAGGGATCGAACCTGCATCCTCATGGATACTAGTCAGATTTGTTTCCACTGAGCAAAGACAGGAACTCCAATAGTCGGGTTCTTAACCCAATGAGCCACAATGGAAACTTCTGAAATTTATTTTTTTAAAGAGTTTTTTTTTGGGGGGGGGGCGCGCACCCATGGCACATGGAAGTTCCTGGGCCAGGGATCACATTACAATAGCAACCTGAGCCACAGCAGTGACAACCTAGGATCATTAACTCCCTGGGCCACCAGGGAACTCCCAGTAATTTGTAAATGAAGTCTGAACTTAACATATACTTCAAAATTTCAGATAGGGTATTTAAGCACCTTTAGAACCCAAGAAGTACTGGCTAGCTGATTCCCCACAGACAGGGGAGATCTTGAGAGAAGAGGGCTAAAAGCATCACATCTTAATTTCCCCAAACTCCAGCCAAAGGCAAACTACCTATCTCATTTTTTTTTTTTTTCTTTTTTGGCTGCCCTGCAGCATATGGAGTTACAGGACCAGGGATCAGATCTGAGCCGCAGCTGCAACCTAGCTGAGGCACCACCAGATCCAGAACCCACTGTTCCGGGCCAGGAATAGAATACCGCAAATCCTGTTGGGCCACAGCGGGAACTCCTGTTTTTTGTTTACCTGCTTCATTTTTAAATTTCGTTCTACCTACTCTCTCCAAATTCAAAGCAGAAAAGAAAGGGGGGGTAGGGAGAAGGGAGGAAATATTTTTTAATACAGACCATATAAGAGGACTTATGAATAAACATAGTTGAATGTAAACTACAGACTCCAAGTGATTTGGAGAAGTAGCTAACACTGACTGGAGAATTCAAGGAAGACATCTTTGAGACAGCTTTGAATGAAATAAAGCATGGAAATAGCAGAGAACACAGGGGCAGAAGACTGTTGAAGTTGGGTGTGAGGACAAGTTGGCTGCCTCAGCTAGAAAAGAGGTAGTGGCAGAAGTGACTTGGACATGGAAATGACTGGCAGCATGCCTAACGGAGCACGAGAAGGAAATCAGATCTGCTACAACAAGCTTCACAGACGCTGGATTTCTAAGCAAGGTATGGACAAGGGCTCAGTGCAGGGCAGACTTCAGAGATAATCAGGCCCTCATTTTATAAATGGAGAGAATGAGGCCCAATAGCATTAAGTGACTTGCCTGAGGTCTCACAGTGAGTGGAAGAGCTAGGACTAGAGCCAAATTCAGATCAAATCCGTTACTGAAGAGGATCTATCTGACATTCATCTGAGGGATGAGGGGGAGGGGAGAGGATCAGGACACAAAATAGTCTAGTCATTCAGGTTTGTCCTGATTAGGGCCCAGAATAGGATCATCTGGGGAAAGGCCATGACAAACGATAGCCAGGGAAATCGGTACAGATGCCCTAAGATACTTAGAAAGTAACTAAGACTTAGAAATTGATGTAGACACAAAAGGAGAGTATCATAAGCCATGATTCCCATTAAAAAAAAAATAAAATAAAATACCACTACCATTCGCCTTTGTGAAGCTCCCATAGAGAAAGACAAGTCAGTAGCTTCCATTTGAGGTCCAGGCACCTACCTTTCCCAGACCATTCCCAGAACCTAGAAAATCAAAATCAAAGACTCCTCAGAAATTCTAACACCTGTGACCCTGCTGACTTGGGGTATCTCAGACTCACTACCCATAGTAAGATGACAGGTGAAGAACCAGAGCAAAACACATAGAAATCAAACTCCTGGAGAAGTTCTAGCAATGATTTTAAAAGCTAAATGCTAGAATAACCATAAATGCTAGAGTAATCCTCCAAAAGAGACTGTGGCCTTATACAAACTTTAAGGGATGTGTGTCAAGAGAAAATGGAAAATAATGCCCCAGCATAACGCTAACCACCACCTTCTTATTTTCACAGAGAAATCTTTGGCTTTATGCCTAGAACCTAACACCTTGGAAATTTTTTAAAAATCAGATATTTAGGTCCCATCCTAAACCTACTGGATTAGAATCACATTTTACCAAGACTTCAAATTCAAGTTTGAGAAGCACTGGTGCAGAACACTTTAAGGGTGGGACTATATATAGCAGAACACAGATAGAATACCAAATAGGCAAATAAGAGACAAAGTACCTGTTTGCTTTCTGTAAACCATATTTTATTAGGTACTGCCCAGACCTCCAACTTTTTTTAATGAATTTGTACTTACTGGTGACCATATGATCTAAATGTGGGATCTATTTTCACTTCCTGAAGTATCACAGATCTAGGGTTTTCACACACATGAAATATAAATCAACTTCGTTGTTTTGAAAATACAACGATTAATTTTATTCAAGTTCCAACACTGAGTTCAGAGCACTTCTCCACAAGCCTCAATAATTCCTACAGGTTCCTGGGAGTATCATTAAATCTCCCAGCATCCCTAAGAAGCAGGTGCTTGGCAAACATCCAATCCTCAAATGAGATTCAGAAGGACATGGTCCTGAAAATGCAATATTTTCCTGACTTATCCTGCCAGGGTAGCTTCTCAGCCTCAAACTCTCTCCCCCACTGAGGCCTCATACAGCTGCACACTCAAGTACTTCCCAAAAAGGAGAAAGGTCAGAGGTGTCATTATCCCATAAGCACTTGAGATTCCAGCTGCGGAGAAATTAATCTGGTTAGGGTTCTGGCTGAGAAGCCCTGAGTAAAATCTGGAAAGACAGAGGGAAACACAAAAGAAAAGAACCTAGTGAGAGGCTTTTAAGAGAAAAGGAGTCTCAGACATTTGCAGATTTTAAGGTGGGGGTTAGGAGAAAGGCTAGGCAGATAAGTGAGAGGATTACAAGGAGAGATAAATATTCATGCCCCCCACCTGTACCCCAGGAACAAGAAAAAAAAAGAGTGACCAGGAAATTCCTCCAAATGACCTCTTCTCCTGATAAAAGAAAGGAAGGAACCCAATGTAGGGAAGACCTTTATGAGCTGAAAGCAAGACTAAAGAATCTCTTGAGGGTTTTTTTCCTTTTGTTTTTTTTCCCCAATGAAGGGAAATGAAGCAAAGGAGAAAATAGTGCCCATCTAATCAGACTCTTATAGGAAGCAAACCACCAGGAAGATTAAGAACCCTGTGAATAATCAGAGAAATGCAAGGGAATTCCTTTCTGTTTAAATCCAGCCCTGGGGAGTCAGGTAGTCCTGGACTTGAGGCCACTTCCAGAGCAAGGGGAAGAAAGGGGAAAATCTGTAGAGCTACCAGCAAGCAGAACAGTTTCCAAAGGAAGAAAGAAACCAGAAAAAAAATGCCCCAGGGATAGGGCAAGCCAAAAGAAAAGAGTTCCTGTTAGCAGAAAGATAAAAGATAGAGAAGACACAAGAAAGAAAATGTGCGGGGGGGGGGGGGGGGGGGGGGGGTGTTCCTACCCTAGGGGGCGGGGAATTTTAGAGGTAGGAACATAGGAAGTGTGTTCAGAAAAAAAGGCCACAGAAGCATAGAAAGTGTAGTGCTGAAAAAACATATACATTCACCAAAGGAAGGAAGAGGAAATAGGTGCACTGACCAGAGAGACCACCTAAAGGGAAACGTGGTTCCAAAGAGGGAAGAAAACTGAGGACAGAAAATATCTTGGATGGCAGAAAAGCTTAAGAACCACAAACCATCCCCTGGAAATGAGAGGACTCAGAAAAAAGGTGTGCCCTCTGGATATAAGAAGCATCAGAAAGGTGCCTACATCCTGTATAACCGAAGGAGTGCATGCTGTACATTTGGGGGGCACTAGAACCAAGCACACTTTAACATAAGAAAGTAAGTCTCCCCCAGGAAATAAGGTGGTCTGATTTGGAGGACTCATGAAAAAGGATGCAACTCCAAGAAGAGAGTGACTGAAAAAAAAAAAAAAAAAACACTGAACTCCCTTGTACAAATACAAATATGTATCCCCAAACTGGTAATGAAGTGCACGCCCAGATTTGAAGGGTTAGGGAGAGGAAGCAGCCCCTACAATGAAGAAATTCTGGAAAGCACGTTACCAGATTTTGGGCCTAGAAAGGAGATTCTTCCTTGGATTTCTGGGAACATAAGTACTCCCAAAACTCTGGTTCCCGGGCTCCAGATTTTAGACTCGCTAATGGGATGAACCCCCAAATTTGAAAGGAAATGCTTATTCAACTGGAGGCTCGAAATGGGAGTGCCCTCCCAGACTGGGGGGTCGTGGGTCAGGAGGTACATCCTCAGTTGAGGAGGGTCTATAAATTAAGATAAAACTCCATGGCTAGAGCTTAAGAAAGGGGATGCACCGACCACATTTTGCAAAACTATAGAGAAAGGGGACACTCCCATAGTCGAGGGCTTGGAGAAGGGGTGTGCTCCCCAGAATACGATAAAAGAGTCAATAAAAGAAAACGCGTTCCCGAAGCACAAGGAAACAGCAGGGGTTGGTGGTGGAGCCCTCCGGGGGCCACAGAGCTGAGGATCCAGCCCTAGCGATCACCCCCCACCCCCAACACGGCCCGCTCCGCGCCCGGGGCCCGCACCCCGCGGCTCAGCCCCCTCGGGCGGCGCTGATTGGTCGCAGCCACTGTCACTCTCGCGGGCAGCCCTGGGGATTGGGTGCCGCTCGCACGCCCGCCACGCTCTCGACAGCGGTCCCCGGGCCTCCCTCCAGGCTGGGCAAGCGGGGCCAGGCGGGGAGCGGGGCCGGGCAGGGGACCGGAGCAGCGGTGGCGTCCGTCACCGTCCCTGCCCGCACGGCGCGCGCACGCGCGCGCGCGGCGCGGGCCCGACCCGACCCGGCCCCAGCAAGCCGGCTTCGCCTCGCCGCGCCTCGCCGCGAGCTCACCTCACAGCCCGGCTCCGGCTGCGCCGCTCCAGGACCAACCGACAGAAGGGCTCTGCGTGCTGCGCACCACGTGACCCCCGGGACGCGCCCAGCGTATCCCCCGCCCCCCACACACACGCACCATCGCCACCACCGAGTGACGCAGCGCCTCAACTGCCCCGCCCTTGGCCCCGCCCCGCCCCTATCACCGTGGCGACGGCCCTGACGGGTCACACCCACGGCCCTGACGCGCGGGAACTGGACTGCACCCGGATCCGAAGCACGAAGTCCTGGTTCGCCTGTTAATTTTGCCTCCTAAATGCATCTCGAAGCCTCCTACTTTTCTCCATCCCGCTGCCAACATTCCACTCTAGTCCACCTTAAACCCTCTTCTGGATGGTGGTTATTATCTTCTCCATCTCCTTACTCTTACCCCTTCCAATCCATTCTTCACACTCAGACAGCTGGAGCTTTTCAAAACGCAGCTATAGTCACAGCCATCCCCTGCTCAAAACTCATTACTCACTGTTCTTCAGATTAAGATCTAAATCATCATTGTATTCTATCAGGCTTTTCAGAGTCTGTGCCTAATGTGCCTCTCTCCCATTCTCACACATTCAGATCTTAGCATCCTTCAGGTCCCCAAACAAGCCAGGTTCGTTCCTGCCTCAGGGTTTTTGCCCACATCTCTCCTCCACTTTACCTCATTAACTTCTTGGAAAGGATTCCAATAGCTGGTGTCGAGACGAGCTGTATTCTGCCTCAAAGGATTAAGGAGGAAGCCTCAGAAGGGTCTGAGATGCTTTCCCAATGAGACTTGGGAAGTTCCAAAGAGAAATGCTAAACATTTGTTTTTTTAAAAAAGGCAACAACGACTTTATTTTATATTGGAAAAACTGGGTCGCTAGATTGCACTTCTTAAAATGTAAATGTAATCATGTCACTCCCCCTGCTTAAAACAACCAATCTCTCCTTCAAATACTCCTCCCTGCTAACCCTTTGGCCACAATGACCTGCTGTCCATTTTTTTGGTTCCATTCTCTTTCCAGGTGCTAGGCCATTGACGAGGCTGTTGCTTTTGGCAAATCTGACTCTTTAAAGATCTGTTTGTCATCTTCTCAGTGAGGTCTTTTTTTTTTTTTCTGTTTTTCTATTGTTATAACCACCTAGTGAGTGTGAAGTGGTAGCACATTATGGTTTTAATTCACATTTTCTTTTTTCTTTTTTAAAATGTATTAATTAAAGAGTAGTTGATTTACAATATTGTATTAATTTCCACTGTACAGCAAAGTGACTCAGTGATATGCATATATACTTTTTTTTTTTACCAAAACCACTGGCATGTGGGGGTTCCCAGCCAGGGATCTAACCTCTACCACAGTTGCAACCTGTGCCACAGCTGCAGCAATGCGGATCCTTAACCAGCTGCACCACCTCCCATACATTCTCCTATACCTTCTTTTATATTCTTTCCCATATTGTTTACCATAGGATATTGAATATAGGTCCCTGTGCTATACAATAGGACTTTGTTGTTTATCCATTCTATACATAATAATGCATCTGCTAACCCCAGACTCCCCTGCCATCCCTCTCTCTTGGCAACTACCATCTGTTCTCTATGTCTGTGAGGCTTTCTTTTTTGTAGATAAGTTCTTTTTTTTTTTTTTTTTTTTTTTTTTGCTTCTTAGGGCCACACCCACGGCATATGGAAGTTCCCAGGCTAGGGGTCAAATCAGCTGCAGCTGCCAGCCTACACCACAGCCACAGCAACAGGGGATCCAAGCTGTGTCTGCAACCTATACTGCAGCTCATGGCAACACCGGATCCCTGACCCACTGAGCAAAGCTAGGGATCAAACCCACATCCTGATGGATACTAGTCGGATTCATTTCAGCTGCACTGCAACGGGAACTCCTATGTCATATTTTAGATTCCACATTTCGGCAATATCATATAATATTTGTCCTTCTCTTTTCTACTTACTTCACTTAGTATGATAATCTCTAGGTCCATCCATGTTGCTGTAAATGGCATTATTTCATTCTCTCTCTCTTTTTTTTTTTATCTTTTTAGGGCTGCACCCGTGGCATATGGAGGTTCCCAGTATAGGGGTCCAATTGGAGCTGCAGTCACTGGCCTATGCCACAGCCACAGCAACACCGGATCCTTGACCCACTAAGCAAGGCCAGGAATCGAATCTGAAACCTCATGGTTCCTAGTCAGATTCGTTTCTGCTGTGCCACGATGGGAACTCCTATTTCAGTGGCTTTTTTATGGCTGAGTAGTATTCCATTGTATATATGTACCACATCTTTATCCATTCATCTGTTGATGCACATAGGTTGTTTCCATGTCTTGGCTATTGTGAATAGTGCTGCTATGAACATAGCGGTGCATGTATATTTTCAAATAATGGTTTTTTTCTAGATATGTGCCCAGGAATGGGACTGCTGAATCATATGTTAGTTTGATTTTTAGTTTTCTGAGGAACCTCCATGATGTTTTCCATATTGGCTGCACCAGCTAACATTCTCACCAACAGTGTAGGAGGGTTACCTTTTCTCCACGCCTTCTCCCGCATTTGTTATCTGAAGATTTATTTATGATGGCCATTATGACCCATGTGAGGTGGTACCTCATTGTAATTTTGATTTACATTTCTCTAATAACTAGCAATGATGAACACATTTCCATGTGCCTATTGGCCATCTGTTTCTCTCTCTCTTTTCTTTTTTTCTTTTTTTTTTTTTTTATTTTGCCTAGTCCATGGCATGCAGAAATGCCCAGGCCAGGGATTGAACCCAAGTCACAGAAGTGAAAACACTGAATCCTTAACCCACCAGGCTACCAGGGAACTCTCTTCTATCTTCTTTAGAGAAATGTCTCTTTAGGTGTTCCGCCCATTTTTTGATTGGATTCTTTTGTTGTTGTTGAGTTGAATGAGCTATTTGTGTATTTTAGAAATGAAGCCTTTGGTCGCATCATTTGCAAATATTTTCTCCCATTCCACAGATTGTCTTCATTTTTTTTTTAACAAAAACTTGTAAGTTTGATTAGATCCTATTTCCTTATTTTTGTTTTTTGTTTTTTATTATTTTATTTATTTATTTATTTATTTATTTAGTCTCTGCCATTTCTTGGGCCTTTCCCATGGCACATGGAGGTTCCCAGGCTAGGGGTCGAATCGAAGCTGTAGCCACTGGCCTACGCCGGAGCCATAGCAACATAGCAACGCGGGATCCAAGCCGCATCTGCGACCTACACCACAACTCACGGCAATGCCAGATCCTTAACCCACTGAGCAAGGCCAGGGATCGAACCCACAACCTCATGGTTCCTAGTCGGATTCATTCACCACTGCACCACGATGGGAACTCCCTTATTTTTGTTTTTATTTTTGTTACCTTGGAAGACTGACCTAAGAAACACTGGTATGATTTATGTCAGAGAATGTTTTCCTTATGATCTCTTCTGAGAATTTTATGATGTCTTGTCTTATATTTAAATCTTTAAGCTATTCATTTTGAATTTATTTTTGTACATGGTGTGAGGGTGTGTTCTGACTTTACATACGTCTGTCCAACTTTACCAGCACCACTTCCTGAAGAGACTGTCTTTTTCCCATTTTATATTCTTACCTCCTTTGTTGAAGATAAGTTCATTCTAAGTGTGGTTGAGGTCCTCTTTGATTACATTATCTAGAAGTGCCCCCACCTCGATCTCATGCCTCCCACATGGCAATTGTTCTCTACCTTACCACTCTTCATTTTCAGCAGAGCACTTTATACAGTTTGTAATTATTTAATTTCTTTGTTCTCTTGGTTTTGTCTCTTTCCCTAATTACAGTTAGGGATAATCATGTATGTACTGAATTATCAGAACCTGAGAAATAGATGTTCACTGTGTATCTTTGGAAGGAATGAAAGGAAAGAGAATATTTGGGGGAAAAAATTATAATTGAGGAGTTCTTGTTGTGGCTTAGTGGTAACAAACCCGACTAGTATCCATGAGGACATGGGTCCAATCCCTGGTCTCACTTAGTGGGTTAAGGATCCAGTGTTGCTGTGAGCTGTGATGTAGGTTGCAGATGCATCTGGGATCCCACTTTGCTGTGGCTGAGGTATAGACCAGCATTGCAGGTCCAGTTTGACCCTTTGTATGCCACAGGTGTGGCCCTAAAAAAAAAGAAAGAAAAAAAAAGATAATTGAAAATAATGAATAGATTCTTCTTTAACGATGTGACTCAGTAGGAGTGGTCTTTTCAAATCTGGGCTAGAGACTGAAGAGGGTATTTCCTGGGCTGAGGTAGTCAAGGCAGAGGGCAGTACTTAGGGAGAAGCTCTGGGAAATCAGAGACAAAAGGTTCAGCCATACACCCTTTGACAACACATATACAAATATTGTTGCTATACAGAGAAGGCTAGTATGACTCCTGTCCAAGCATAGCATGCAAATTAGTGAAGTGCTCTGTATTTTAAAAAACAAACAACTTCTAGAATTTGAGGACCAAAACTACCTGTGTAAACCGAGCTAAGCACTCAGATACAGAAAGAAAGGACTCAGGATCCTCTGGGTTTGTTTATTAACATGAAATTGCTCAGATTTTTGTGGCCGTTGTAGCCTATAGAGAATTTTTGCCTACAACCTCAGCAATGCCTAGAATCCGCAGCCTCATAAAACAAATGTAACATGTTTCTTGTATTATTCAACCTGCACCTATTGAGTCGAGCTTGAGCTGGGTATCAAAGACACAGAAGAGAATGAGATTTAGGCCCTGTCCCTAAGGAGTTTACATCCTAGTAAAAGAAATCTTCACAATTTGTAAATTAAAATTCTTTTTGTCTGTTGCAAGTACAAACACTGACACTGTTGCAAGCACAAGCAAAAGAGAAATACATTAGGAGGGAAATACATTGCATGGACAAGAGGGCAGACTTAGAAAACAAGCGGCACAGCACAGCTCCAGTAAGAAGCAAGAAGCAGAGCTTCTGCTGCCAGCAGCACCACACACCACAACTGGGATTCAATCCTAACATCTCTTTGTCTGACTCACTCACTCAAGAGGCAAAGTCTTGGCCAGGAGCTGATGTTGATTGGTCAATCTCAGATCACATGGATTAGTCCAGGCTGCCAAGGGAAGAGAGGAGAGATTTGCCCTTAAGGATATCCCCCCAAATGAAAAGAGAGAGGAGGACTGATGCTAGCCAGGCAAAAATAACTTGATACAAATATGAATAAAATACCTTGGAACTTAAGCTTTTCCTGATTAAAAACCTGCAGAAACCTGGTTTAGTAGCTTCTGAACTGAGCAGTCACTGGCTCCTAGTCACAAAACTCTAGTTTGCAAAGTTCTGGTCTAAAGTCCAGGTCTCACCACTTCCTCTTTAACAACATCTACGATTCTGCCTTAAAGTCTTTCCAGTGTTTCACTAGTAATTGGCTTTTTTTTTTTTTTTTTTTTTGGCTTTTCAGGGCCACACTCATGGCATATGGAGGTTCGCAAGCTAGGGGTACAATTAGAGCTCCAGCTGGTGGCCAATGCCACAGCCACAGCAATGCCAGATCCAAGCCATGCCTGCAACCTACACCACAGCTCACAGTAACGCCAGATCCTTAACCCACTGAGTGAGGCCAAGGATCAAAATCACAACCTCATGGTTCCTAGTCAGATTTGTTTCTGCCATGCCACGAAGGGAACTCCAACTAGTAGCTGGTCTTAACCTCCAAATTCTTTCTTAGGTTGAAAGCTTTCTTCATTGAAATAGGCATTCCATTAAAAGTTGAGGTAGAGTGAATGAGTGAAAGAATGAACATACAAGAGCCTTGACTCCAGAGACTAGACTCTCTCCAGCCATTACAGAACTGTGTAGAGGAGTTCTATCTTGGCTCAGTGGTTAACAAACCCAACTAGCATCCATGAGGACAAAGGTTTCAATCCCTGAACTGGCTCAGCGTGTTAAGGATCCGGCTTTGCCGTTAACTGTGGCATAGGCCAGCGACTGCAATTCCAATTCAATCATTAGCCTGGGAATCTCCATATGCTGAGGGTGCAGCCCTAAAAAAAAAAAAAAGAGGAGTTCCTGTCATGGCTCAGCAGTTAACAAATCTGACTAGCATCCATGAAGACACAGGTTCAATCCCTGGCCTTGCTCAGTGGGTTAAGGATCGAGCGTTGCCGTGAGCTGTGGTGCAGGTCACAGACACAGCTTAGATACTATGTAGCTGTGCCTTTGATGTAGGCCAGCATCTGAAGCTCTGATTCAGCCCCTAGCCTGGGACCTCCATATGCTTCCGGTGCAGCCCTAAAAAGCAAAAAAAAAGAAAAGAAAAATAAAAAACTGTGTAGAGGTCCTGCTATGGTGCAGTGGGTTGAGGATCTGGCGTTACCACAGCTATGGCATGGTTTGAAACTGCGACTTGGATTTGATCCCTAGCCCAGGAACTTCCATATACTGCCGGTACAGCCAGAAAAAAAGGGAAAAAAAGAAAAGAAAAAAAAAAGAAAAAAAAAAAAGAAAGGAACTGTGGTTCTATCACTCAACAGCTTGGAGTTCCCACTGTGGCACAGTAGGTTAAAAATCTGACTACACCAGCTGGGTCACTTTTATCCAGGTTTGATTCCCCAGCCCTGTTCTATGGTTAAAGGATCCCACTGTTGCTGGGATCTCAGCTATGGCTCTCCCAGGAACTTCCTTATGCTGAATATGCAGCCATAAAACTTAAAAAGAGAAATGGATAGCCATAAAATTAGCACGCTCCACAAGGAAACCCTACATGCACATCAGCGTGTACATTAGCACCAGAGACATTCAATACCTGCATGGGTACAGCCACTATGGAGAACAGTTTGGAGATACCTTAGAAATCTATACATAGAACTTCCATATGACCCTGCAATCCCACTTTTGGGCATATATCCGGACAAAACTCTACTTAAAAGAGACACATGCACCCGCATGTTCATTGCAGCACTATTCACAATAGCCAGGACATGGAAACATCCCAAATGTCCATCAACAGATGATTAGATTCGGAAGATGTGGTATATATACACAATGGAATACTACTCAGCCATAAAAAAGAATGACATAATGCCATTTGCAGCAACATGGATGGAGCTAGAGAATCTCATACTGAGTGAAATGAGCCAGAAAGACAAAGACAAATACCATATGATATCACTTATAACTGGAATCTAATATCCAGCACAAATGAACATCTCCACAGAAAAGAAAATCATGGACTTGGAAAATAGACTTGTGGCTGCCTGGAGGGAGGGGGAGGGAGTGGGAAGGATCGGGAGCTTGGGCTTATCAGACACAACTTAGAATAGATTTACAAGGAGATCTTTCTGAGTAGCATTGAGGACTGTGTCTAGATACTCATGTTGCAACAGAAGAAAGGGTGGGGGAAAAAATGTATGCATGTAAGGATAACTTGATCCCCTTGCTGTACAGTGGGAAAATAAAATAAAATCTGTTAAAAAAAAAAAAAAAACCTGCATGGAAATGTCCTTTCTTTCCCTAAGCATCACTTCTCTTCAACTGTAATGTGGTGTGAAATATTAACCCTCACTCACAGAATTATCACAGTTAAATATCATGTGAGAAAGTGCATCATAAGCTGCAAAGTTGTATATAAATTATTTCCCGGTTGCTTTCTTGCTAGATTAATTATCTGGAGTATTCAAAATGTCTCTAGCTAAAGAGAAGCAGAACTAAAGACATGAGATAGGATATTCAATTAGAAAACTGATCTTTTTCAACTCTACCCAGCAAACCTTTATACTCTGTCCTTATGCAACCCCAAGGCATTTACAAAGGGTCTGTCAAGGGGAAGGGGGAAAACTAAAACAGAAAAGTAAGCCCCTTAGCTGTGACTCGCACCCACAGCCCCCATGTACTCAGAGTATCACCAAGCTTGAGCATGTCAGTCTCCAAAGCAGGAACTGGGGTGGGATATCTGTAGCACCCAGCTGAGTGTGAGAACTCAGGAAGCCGGAAACCACAGTCACAGCAGCATCTGAGAGTCCAAGAACCTCCACAAGGCACCAGGGGCCCAAGGGAAGTGGGTTGAGTCTTGGCGTGGGTCTGAGGTCCCTCCAATCTGGGCCTGATGGGAAGTTCCTGAGCTCCTCAAGTCGTAGGAGAATGAAGTAGGAATTCCATTCTATTTCCAGCATTTTGCAAAATTATAAGGAGGGAGGGAGAAAGGGGGGGAAGAGAGGAGAACATTTCGTATTCTTGTCCTAGCCACTAGTATCCACCTGGCTCACTTCAAGAACAGGGACTATGTCCTGTTCTCCTTTATCCCTTGGGAGCCCCTGTACCTAGCACTGTTCCCTGTAATTTAAATATACTTAATACTTGTTTCTTGTAGGTTGAAACTCATGCCAGCTTAGAGATAAAGAAAAAGGGGGAGAAGTTTAGTCCTATGGACTATAGGAATGGAAGTTATTATAAAGACATCAGTTAAAAAAATAGTCTCTAAATATGCTAGACTCTAATTCACTCCCCAAACTTCTTGTAACCTAATTTTTCTTTTTTTGGATTTTTAGGGCCACACCTGCAGCACGTGGAAGTTCCCAGGCTAGGGGTTGAATCAGAGCTACGGCTGCCAGTCTACACCACAGTGACAGCAACATCAGATCCAAGCCGCGTCTTCAACCTACATCACAGCTTACGGCAATGCTGGATCCTTAACGCACTGAGTGAAGCCAAGGATCGAACCCACATCCTCATGGATACTTGTCTGGCTCCTTAATACTGAGCCACAATGGGAACTCCCTTTTTTTTTCTTTTTTCTTTTTTTTTTTTTTTTTTGGCCCAATGGAGCTCCTGGGCCAGGGATCAGATCTCAGCCACAGCCAGAAACTAAGCTGCAGCTGTGGCAACACCAGATCCCTTTTTTTTTTTTTTTTTTAGGTCTTTTAGTGCCACACCCACATCATATGGAGGTTCCCAGGCTAGGTGTCCAATCAGAACTGTAGCCCCCAGCCTGCACCAGAGCCACAGCAACTCAGGATCCGAGCCATGTCTGCAATTTACACACAACATGGCTCATGGCAATGCCAGATCCTTAACCCACTGAGAGAGGCAAGGGATTGAACCCACATCCTCATGGGTGCTAGTCAGGTTTGCTAACTGCTGAGCCACGACCAGAACTCCAGCAATGCCCAATCTTTAACCCACTCTGCTGGGCAGGGATTGAACCCATGTTCCAGTACTCCCAAGACACTGCCAACCCTGTTGCACCACAGTGGGAGCTCCCTGCAACTTAATTTTTTTTCTTTTTTTTGGTCTTTTTGCTGTTTCTTGGGCCGATCCCTCAGCATATGGAGGTTCCCAGGCTAGGGGTCGAATCAGAGCTGCAGCTGCCAGCCTATGCCAGAGCCACAGCAACGGAGGATCCGAGCTGTGTCTGCAACCTACACCACAGCTCACGGCAACGCCGGATCGTTAACCCACTGAGCAAGGGCAGGGACCAAACCCGCAACCTCATGGTTCCTACTCGGATTCATTAACCACTGTGCCACTACGGGAACTCCTGTAACTTAATTTTAAATAATCATGTTGTCCCAGATTCAAATGTCAGAAATTATTTAAAAGTATACAGTATAGGAATTTCCATCATGGCTCAGTGCTTAACGAACCCGACTAGTATCCATGAGGATGCAGGTTTGATGGATCCCTAGCCTTGCACAGTGGGTTAAGGATCCAGCACTGCTGTGGCTCTGGTATAGGCCAGCAGCTGTAGCTCTGATTGGACCCCTAGCCTGGGAACCTCCATATGCTGTGGGTGTGGCCCTCAAAAGACTAAATAAATAAAAGTATACAATACAAAATCTCCTTCAAATTTTGTCCGCATTTGTCATGTTTCCATTGGTAACTACTACTCTTACTTTCTTATGAATCCTTACAGTATTTTTCTAGGAGTATAAACAAATTTGAATATAAGTCCAAATATATTTTGAAAATTTTACACACAAAAAAGCATTTATACATGATGTTCTCCACCTTACTTTTTTCATTAAACTACACATTTTGGACATGTTACGTACATTTTGTACAATGCTTTAAAAATAACTTTCTCGGAGTTCCCGTCGTGGCTCAGTGGTTGACGAATCCAACTAGGAACCATGAGGTTGTGGGTTCGATCCCTGGCCTCGCTCTGTGGGTTGAGGATCTGGCACTGCTGTGAGCTGTGGTATAGGTCACAGACATGGCTCAGATCTGGCATTGCTGTGGCCGTGGCATAGGCCGGTGGCTACAGCTCCGATTAGACCCCTAGCCTGGGAACCTCCATATGCTGAGGGAGCGGCCCTAGAAAAGGCAATTAAAAAAAAAAAAAACTTTCTCATTATCTTGTTTCAGTTTACTGCTACATAGTATTCCTTGTGTGGGTGTACTTTATTTATTTATTTATTTTTGATGTACTTGCTTAATCAGTCCTCTATTTAAGGGCATTTGACTTGATTCCAAACTCTGGCAAATTAAAAGTTATGTTCTGTGGAGTTCCCGTTGTGGCTCAGTGGTTGACAAATCCGACTAGGAACCATGAGGTTGCAGGTTCAGTCCCTGGCCTTGCTCAGTGAGTTAAAGTATCCGGCATTGCCTTGAGCTGTGGTGTAGGTCACAGACGCGGCTCGGATCCCGAGTTGCTTTGGCTGTGGTGTAGGCCGGCGGCTACAGCTCCGATTCAACCCCTAGCCTAGGAACCTCCATATGCCGAGGGATCGGCCCTAGAAAAGGCAAAAAGACAAAAAAAAAAAAGCTATGTTCCGTTTACAAATAGTACAACACACATGCTCAGACAGAACTAACTGTAATCTAAATTCTCTAAATGACAGATATGAGTCACAGGGTTATATGCGTTTATAATTTGGATAGAGATTGCAAGTTCCTCCCTACAGATTCCCAAAAAATATAACTCCAGAGTTGCAAAATGTGTCACAAGTAATCTGTTAACTTGTAACATTTAAAATCCAGCAATTTGAGGAGTAGATGCTGTGCCTGCATTTTATGAGTGCTGGGATTTAGCTTTGATCCCTGGTCCAGCATAATGGGTTAAGGATCCGGTGTTGCTACAGCTGCAGCTTAGGTTAAAACTGCAGCTCAGATCTGATCCCTGGCCTGGGAAACTCCATATGCCTCAAGTGGCAAAAAAAGAAAAAAAATGTATATGTATATGTATATACAGAGTCTAGCAATTTATTTTTATAGTTTAAGAAATAGAAATAGTTTCAAGATTATCCCTATAATGTTATTTTCACTTACTTGCATTTCTAATAGAAAAATGAGTGACATTCCAGTTATCCAGCTAGAAATGTATATAACCCACTGCCACAACCATGTATATCACATGTCATCACTATTTTTTTATTTTTTTTTAATTTTTTTGGCCATACATGTGTCATGCAGAAGTTCTGAGTCTAGGGATCAGGCTTGCACCACAGCAGTGACCGAAATCACAGCAATGGCCAACTCTGGATCCTTAACCCGATGAGGATTAAGGGGATCCAGGGGATTCCTAAAAGAGATATATTGGGAGTTATCTTGATAATCTTGCTGTAGGGGAAAATATCCATCAGACATACAAAGGACAAGCCATTAAAGAAAATATTAAGAAGTCTGTAATGGCTCAGAGGTTCAGGGTCCATCCAGCATTGTCAGGGCTGTGGCTCAGGTCACCGCTGGGTTTGATCACTGGCCCAGGAACTTCCAAGTGCCACAGGCATGGCCAAAAAAAAAGGGGGGGGGATAAGTATAAATTCAACAACATAAAAAAAATTATATTCACAGTTCCTGTTTTGGCTCAGCAGTAACAAACCTGACTAGTATCCATGAGGGTTTAGGTTTGATCCTTGGCGTTGCTCAGTGGGTTAAGGATCCAGTGTTCCCATGAGCTGTGGTGTAGGTTACAGATGTGGCTCAGATATGGCTTTGCTGTGGCTGTGGTGTAGGCCAGCAGCTATAGCTCCAATTCGACCCCTAGCCTGGTAACTTTTGTATGCCACAGGTGCAGCCCTTAAAAAAAAAAAAAATTATATTCTATCTGTGAATGCGTGTATACACATGGGTGGTCTCAGGGCTAAAGTGAAATGAGACAGGGAGTTGAGGCTAAAGGAAAAAAAATTCAAGCAATTGAGTATATCATACAATTATGTGCATTTGAGGTTAAAAGAAGTAGGGGGAGGCAGTTGAAGAACATTGATAATTGATGCCGTACCTCACACCCCTTAGGACTCCTAGCCTGCTTATTGACTTACTAAGACCCAAAGTTCACTGCCCCTCTGTTGTCACACACTTGAGGGTATGAAATCTCACCTCTTTGACTTCACTCTACCCAACCCAGTTTCCTTGGGCCTAAAAAAGTATCTGAAGGAGTTCCTGCTGTGGCGCAATGGGTTAATAATCTGGCTTGTCTTTGTGGAGGCGCCGGTTCAAGCCCAGGTTAAGCATCCAACATTGCTGCAGTTCCAACTTGGATTCAATCGCCTACGCAGGAATTTCCATATGTCACAGGTGTGGCCAAAAAAAAAAAAAAAAAGATCTTTAGTCCAACTTAGATTCCAAATTCCAGGTTCTAAATAGTACCACTAAAAATGTTGTTGGATGAAAATTATGGAAAACTGGTAACCACAATATGTTCACACATTACTCCATTTTCTCTGCTTTCCTTGCCTACGTCATTGTCTTATTTTTTTCCCCCTTCCTACTTCGTAAGCACTTTTAAGGCCTTTATTCTCTTCAAAGTTTTCTTATAAATTATCACCCCTCCTTCTCCCACTCATCTCCTTTTATTTTCAGGTGAGCCTTTTAATTCCAGGACATAAAATAGAGGCAGAAGCCTGTCGAACGTACAAATTAAAGGTGTCATAAAAACCCCAATGATGAAATTATGAATATACAGAGAGCTGGATTCTGCCCACTCAGAACTCTACTTGCCCCAGAGATCCTCTTTCCTACCACTGCATAAGTTGGGGTAAGACCTCTGACTTTTCAGAGGCCAGATGGAAAAATAAATTATACATATATTCCCTGCAGATTTTCCAAATTTTCTTTTACCTCTGCTCATTCACCTTTGCCTGTCCCCCCTTCCTATTCTACTTCAAGTTTTTACCACCTTTGGGGGGGGGGGAAAGTAATGACAGTATTTATTGAACATTCACTGTTTGCTAGGCACTGTGCTATTCATTTTACATGAATTGTTTCATTTAATATTCACAATAACTCTTGAAGAGAGTTTGAAGAGAGTTTCTATTTATTATCAGTTTGTAGTGGAAGAAATGGAGGCCCAGAGACATTAAGTTACTCATAGTAGGTCACATTGCCATGAATAATTTAAGCACAGACAGTTTAACTCCAGATCTCATGCTTATTAATCCTAAACTAACCAAATCCTCGGTAGAGCCTCCCTTAGTTCCTCTGTCTTCAGTCTCTCTCCAATCTGGCCTATTCTCAAAACAATTCAAGTTGCCATTATAACATAATAGTAATAATGAGCAAAACTATCCTATTAAAACATACCAAATCATCCACTCTTCAGAATTCCCATTGTGGCCCAGCGGAAACGAATCCGACTAGGAACCATGAGGTTGTGGGTTCGATCCCTGGCCTTGCTCAGTGGGTTAAGGATCCGATGTTGCTGTGAGCTGTGGTGTAGGTCACAGATGTGGCTCGGATCTGGTGTTGCTGTGGCTGTGACATAGGCTGGCAACTATAGCTCTGATTAGACCCCTAGCCTGGGAGCTTCCATATGCCGCAGGTGTGGCCCTGAAAAAGTGAAAAAAAATAATAATCTGTTTCATATTTTTAGAATTTAAAATTCTTGAGGGCAGGGACTTTGTTCTGTTTACAGCTGTATCCCCAATGCATGAAATGATGCCCAGCGTATGAGGTGCTTGATATTTTACATGAATGATAATATCAAATGATATTTTTGGAGTGCTTCCATTACAGCAGGCACTCTAAGTACTGTACAAATGTATTTTCTTTCTTTTTCTTTTTTTTTGGTACAAATGTATTTTCTTATTTAATCTTTATAACAATCTTATGAGTTTGAGGGGTTTGGAGTTTTTTTGTTTTTTTTTTCTTTTGTCTTTTTAAGGCTCCACCCATAGCACATGGAGGGTCCCAGTCTAGGGGTGGAATCGGAGCTGCAGCTGCCAGCCTACAGCACAGCCACAGCAACGCCAGATCCAAGCCTCATCTGTGACCTACGCCATAGCTCACGGCAACGCTGGAACATTAACCCACTGAACAAAGCCAGGGATCAAACCTGCATCCTCATGGATGCTAGTCAGATTCGTTTCCGTGAGCCATGGCAGGAACTTCTCCAATCTTATGAGATTTAACAAACTTTTTAAATGTTTTTTAAAAAACTTTTCAGTGGTCTGTGAATAACTAGCTCTTCGAGAAAAAAAGAAAAGGTTGATATGTAGCATGTGTGATATCTATGATGTAATTACTCTGTGGCTGATTTCAAAGCACTAATATGAGATCAACTGGCTCACAAAGTTCCCAGACACTTATTAATTGGCTCGTAAGCTGCTATGAGTCTGCTCAAGCACACTACTGCTACTGTTCTTAGCAGAACACAGAAAACTCTTCACAAATTAGCCCTTATCTATCTTTCCAAGTCTCCTCTGACTCTCAAACTTGCCCACACAGCCCACTTTCCAATCATACAGAATTCCTGCTTGTGTGAGAACATGCCCTGCTTGTTCTATACTTAATTGTGCTTTATTTTGGAGAAGTTCTTTCATCCTTCCTCAGTTTGGCTCTGTACCAATGCATCTTCAAAGCAATAGCAACTAATTCAACAAACAGTAAGCACCCAGCATATTCCAGGTAGGATGTTAGGAACTGGAGGGTAGAGATAAAGGAAAAGCAGTTGACATTCCCAGGGTAGCTCACAATCTGGTAGTGAAGGCAAATGTACAAGAAATAAAATTAAATTATAGTCTAAGACGAGCAATCATGAGGGATTGACTGAGTCTAACAAGGGTGGACATAATCAAGGCCACCTTCCTAGAGGAAGTTAAACATAAACATCTTTTTTTGTTTGTTTTTGTTTTGTTTTTTAGGGCTGCACCCATGGCATATGGAGGTTTCCAGGCTAGGGGTCAAATCGGAGCTACAGTTTTGTCCTACACCACAGCTCATTGCAATGCCAGATCCTTAACCCCCTGACCAAGACCAGGGATCGAACCTACAACCTCATGGTTCCTAGTCGGATTCGTTTCAGCCACACCATGATAGGAAGTCCTGTCAAGATGTTTATGTTCTGAATTTCCTTTGTGGCACTGTAGAAACAAATCTGACTAGGAACTATAAGGCTGTAAGTTCGATCCCTGGTCTTGCTCAGTAGCTTAAGGATCTGGCATTGCAATGAGCTGTGCTGTAGGTCTCAGACACAGCTCGGATCCTGCGTTGCTGTGGCTGTGGCATAGGCCAGCAGCTATAGCTCTGATTCGACCCCTAGTCTGGGAACCTCCATATGCCACAGATGTGGCCCTGAAAAGCCAAAAAAAAAAAAAACCATCTTTACAGATAGACATTTTCAAGGTAGGGAGATACAGGCAATTTGAGAGTTCTGGACAGACTGAGAAAGTGGTGTAGGATAGACAAAAAGGCTTCCTGGACTCTTTGCTCCCCAAGCCTGCAGAGGGAAACTGTATTCTACTCCATTATATCAGAATTGCCAATGGGAAATGGGTCAAAATCAATGAATAGTCATGAACACAGGGGAAAATATAATGATAAGTCAACATCTTGAGAATTTTTTCTACAATTTTATACCTCTAGGTTAAAATCATGGCCAGAAAACTAGGTATTCGGTTGATGGATCAAAGAATGCAACAGAACTGGATAAACTGTTTAATCTGTTACGAACATTGGAAAATGCAGCAGAAATAATTGGAAATGAAAAATCAATGTTTGGTGGGATATGGTGGAAATAACAATAAATATATAATGATAATAACACTATGTGCCGACACTGATTTATATGCTTTACTTGTATTAACTCCTTTAACTTTTGCCATAATTTTATAAGTAGTTTCTTCTTCTTCTACTTTTTTTTTTATTTTGCTTTTTAGGGCCACATTCAGGGCACATGGAAGTTCCCAGAGGCTAGGGGTCAAATTGGAGCTGCAGCTGCTGGCCTACGCCACAGCCACAGCAACACGGGATCTGAGCAGCATCTGTGACTTACACAACAGCTCAAGGCAATGCCAGATCCTTAACCCACTGAGCCGAGCCAGGGATCAAACTTGCATCCTCATGGATACTGGTTCGGTTCATAACTGAGCCACAACAATAACTCCAAGTAGGTTCTATTATTATCTCACAGATATTTCATTGAGAAACTGAGACTTAAATCAGGTTGAATAACCCACTCAGTGTCACAGACATACAGTGGAATGCTGGAGCCAACCTGAACTAGCTTGCAAGAGCTGATTATTACATACTCAGTTAGTAGCTTAAAATAGGTTATAGTAGATAGTATAGAATTTATGCCATCACACTTAAGAATTTTTTTTTTCTTTTTTATGGCCACATGTGTAGTATATGGAAGTTCCCAGGCTAGGGGTCAAATAGAGCTGTAGCTGCCAGCCTACACCACAGCTACACAGCTACAGCAACATGGGATTTGAGCCACATCTGCGACCTGCACCACAGCTCATGGCAATGCTGGATCCTTAACCCATTGATAAAGGCCAGGGATTGAACCTGGATCCTCATGTATACTAGTTATATTCATTTATACTGCACCACAATGGGAACTCCTCTTTTTTGTTCTGTTTTGTTTTGTTTTTTAGAGCAAATGTATCAGCACACCGTTAGTATTCCAGGCCCTGGTGATATAATAATGAACAAAATAAACAAAAATCTCTGCCTTCATGGAGTTTATAGTCTAATTGTGAGATATGGACAATGAACAAATAAAAAAAAATACATGGTATGTCAGATGACAACAAGTGCTGCAAGTAGGAAAGAGGAATAAGTAGTTAGGGAGCTATTCCATTTTAAATAGGATGATCAGGGAAGGCCTTATTGAGAATACAACATCTGATTATGACCTTAAGAAAACATGAAGGAACAAGACCTGCATCTGCCTTGAAGAAGAGCTTCAGCAAATGCCAAACCTCTAAGAATCACAGATGCACCTTGGGTATTTAAGGAAGAGCAAAGAGGCCAGTTGACTGAAACAGACAAAGGGGAATCTACAAGGGGAAATGTGGTAAGTGTACTTCAGCATTTTTTTTTCCCACTGTAAGCATTTTTTTTCTTTAATTTTTGGCTGCCCCAAGGCACATGGAGTTCCTGGGCCAGGGATCAGATCTGAGCCACAGTAGTGACCTGAGCCACAGTTGTGGCAATGCAGGATCTTTTAACCCACTGTGCCCGGCAGGAGAGCAAACTGGCAGAGATGATGCCAATCGCATTGCACCACAGCAGGAACTCTTATTTTTTTACTTAAAAAAAAAAGGGTCTTGGTACACATAGTTGGATAAAATCATAAACATATAGCAAAAATAATAGCTCACATACATTTAATGTAATGATGGTTATACAACAACAAAGATAATAAAGTTCATTGAATTTTAAAAAATTATGAGATATCACCTCACATCTGTCAGAATGGATATCATCAAAAAGAGAACAAGTAGGTGTTGGCGAAATGTGGAGGAAAGGGAAATCTCGGAGTTCCCCCGTCCTGGCGCAGTGGAAACGAATCTGACTGGGAACAATGAGGTTGTGGGTTCGATCCCTGGCCTCACTCAGGGAGGGTTAAGGATCTGGCGTTGCCATGAGCTGTGGTGTAGGTTGAAGATGCAGCTCAGATCTGGCATTGCTGTGGCTCTGGCGTAGGCCGGCAGCTGTAGCTCCGATTAGACCTCTAGCCTGGGAACCTCCATATGCCACAGGTGCAGCCCTAAAAAAGACAAACAACAAACCAAAAAAAAAAAAAAAGGAAACCTAGTGCACTAGTAGTGGGAATACAATTTGGTGCAGTCACCATGGAAAACAACATGGAGATTCCTCAAAATTTTTACACAGAACTACTAGGTCCAGCAAATTCACTCTTGGGTAATTATCCAAAGAAATTTAAAATACTAATTCAAAAAGCTATGTGCACCCCTATGTTCACTGCAGCATTGTTTACATAACCAAGTTACGTGGAAGCAAACTAAGTGCCCATCAATAGATGAATGCGGTATACAAACAGTGAGATATTACTTAGGCCCTCAAAAAAGAATGCAATCTTGCCATTTGTGCTAAGGATGACTTAGGTGGTATTATGTTAAGAGAAATAAGTCAGAGAAAGACAAATACTGTATTATTTCACTTACACGTGGAATCTAAAAACAAATAAACATGACAAAACATAAATGGAGTCATAGATTCCGAGAACAAGTGATTGTCAGAGGGGAGGGAGCTCAGGGGAAGAGAGAAATAAGTAAAGGAGGTTAAGAGATACAAATTTTCAGTTGCAAAATAAATGAGTCACTGGGCATGAAACATAGTGTGGGGACTATAGTCAATAATTATGTAATATCTTTGTATTGTAACAGATACCTAGACTTAACTGTGATGAACATTTTGAAATGGAAATATTGAATCATTATATTGTGTAACAGGAATTAACACTGTTGTAGGTCAATTATACTTCAAAAGCAGACAAACTGACAAAAAGATATCACGTAACATTGTGAATCAATTATACTTCTATTTAAAAAATGGCTTAAACAGGAGTTCTCTTGTGGCACAGTGGGTTAAGGATCTGGCATTGTCACTGCAGCTATCTGGGTCGCTGCTCTGGTACAGATATGATCCCAGGCCTGGGAATTTCCATATGCTGCAGGTGCAGCCAAAACCACAACAACAAAAATGGCTTAAACAAAAAAAAAAATAAAGTTGAGTTCCGGTTGTGGCTCAGGTTAAGAACCTGACATAGTGTCTGGAGGATGCGGGTTCCATCCCTGGCCTCACTCAGCAGGTTAAGGATCCAGCATTGCTGCAAGCTGTGGTGTAGGTCAAAGATGCAGTTCACGTCTAATCCTTGGCCCAGGAACTCTATATGACTTGGGACTACCAAAAAAAAAAAAAGGTAAACCAAGTATAATGGAAAAAATAAAAATAATTATTAAAAAAAAAAAAGGAAAAGAAGGCAGTTTGCATGGTCTGGCTCTTCATAAGGTTCTTTGCTACAACCACATGCAGGCCCTTAAAGACACTGTACATCTGCTTCCTACAAAGCCTTTCGTAGATTCAATTCTTTGACTAGAATGTTCCTCACCTGTTAAATGCTCTTTCTCACAATAAATCTCCCTTTTATATACTTTCTTAACACCATACTCTTCTCTTGTAGCACTTGTAACAGTTGTACATCTTCACTGATAAGATCTTTTGATGAAAGCCTGCCTCCTTCAGCTAGATTGTAAGGTTCAGGAGGACAGGGACAACGAATGTTTCGTATGCCATTGTTTGTTCTCTCAATACCTAGTTTAGTGAACGACATACAATAGAAATTCAATATATATTTGTTTAAGAAATTATTTCATGGAGTTCCCGTCGTGGTGCAGTGGTTAAGGAATCCGACTAGGAACCAAGAGGTTGCGGGTTTGGCACTGCCCTTGCTCAGTGGGTTAATGATCCGGTGTTGCCGTGAGCTGTGGTGTAGGTTGCAGATGCGGCTCGGATCCCACGTTGCTGTGGCTCTGGCGTAGGCTGGCGGCTGCAGCTCTGATTGGACCCCTAGCCTGGGAACCTCCATATGCCATACGAGCGGTCCAAGAAATGGCAAAAAGACAAAAAAAAAAAAAGAAAGAAAGAAAGAAAAGAAATTATTTCAAGAGTTCCCATCATGGCTCAGCACAAATGAATCTGACTAGTATCCATGAGGACACAGGTTCGATCCCTGGCCTTGATCAGTGGGTCAAGGATCCAGCGTTGCCCTGAGCTGTGGTGTAGGTCTCGGTCTCAGACTCAGCTCAGACCTGGTGTTGCTGTGGCTGTGGCTGTGGCGTAGGCCAACGGCTACAGCTCTGATTCGACCCCTAGTCCGGGAACCTCCATATTGCCATGGATGAGGACTAAAAAGAAAAAAAAGACAAAAAAATTATTTCGATATCCTAAAAAAATAAGGAAATTTGAGAAAAGATGTGTTCTAGAAAGCAGGAAGCATTTATTTCCCTGCACCGTCTTGCTCTAGAGGTCCTTAGAAGATGTCTATTTCCTTCCTCCCTCCCATTATCTATCCATCTAATCTTTCTTTTTCTTCTTCTTCTTCTTTTTTTTTTTGTCTTTTTGCTATTTCTTGGGCCGCTCCCTCGGCATATGGAGGTTCCCAGGCAAGGGGTCCAATCGGAGCTGTAGTCTCCGGCCTACGCTAGAGCCACAGCAACGCGGAATCCCAGCCACGTCTGCAACCTACACCACAGCTCACAGACAACGCCGGATCGTTAACCTACTGAGCAAGGTCAGGGACCGAACCCACAACCTCATGGTTCCTAGTCGGATTCGTTAACCACTGGGCCACGACTGGAACTCCTCTTCTTTTTTTTAACTTGAGGCAAAATTCATAAAACACAAAATAAAATTAACAATTAGCCATGCTGAAGTATCCAATTTTTGGCATTTTCTATACTCACAATTTGTGCAACTATCACCATTAGCTAGTTCCAGAACATTTTCAGCACCCCAAAAGGAAATATAATCTTCATTAAGCAGTCACTCCCCATTCCTCCATCCTCCTAAACCTTGGAAACCACTATTCTGCTTTTCTTTCTCTATGGATTTACCTATTCTGAATGTTCAAATAAATGGCGTCATGTAATATGTGACTTTTTCTGTCTGGCTTCTTTCACACAGCATAATGCTTTTGAGGTTCATTTCCTTTATAACATGTATCAATACTTCCTTCTTTTCTTTTTAAAATTTTTATTATTCATTTTTTTGTCTTTTTAGGGCCACACCCTCTGCATATGGAATTTCCCAGGCTAGGGGATGAATCAGAGCTGCAGCTGACAGCCTACACCACAATCATGGCAACACCAGATCCAGGAAGCATTTTCAACCCATACTGTAGCTAATGGTAATGCCAGATCCTTAACCCACTAAGTTGGGCCAGGGATCCAACCTGTGTCCGAATACCTGATACCAGTCAGGTTCATTACTGCTGAGGCACAATGGGAACTCCTCTTTTTTTGGGGGTGGGGTGGGCTGTACTTGTGGCATATGGAGGTTCCTAGGCTAGGGATTGAATCAGAGCTGCAGCTGCTGGCCTATGCCACAGCCACAGCAATGCTGGACCCAAGCCCTATCTGCAACCTACACTGCAGTTTGTGGCAACGTCGGATCCTTAACCTACTGAATGAGGCCAGGGTTTGAATATGCATCCTTATAGATGCTAGTAAGATTCATTTCCTCCGAGCCACGATGGGAACTCTGAAAAGATGTTTTCAATTTTCTTGTGTGTATATGTATACCTAGACGTGGAATTGCTGAGTCATATGTTAATTTTATAGTTAACTTTTTTTAAAACTTTAAAAATTTTTTTGTCTTTTGTCATTTTAGGGCCACACCCTCGACATATAGAGGTTCCCAGGCTAGAGGTTGAATCGGAGCTATAGCTGCCAGCCTATGCCAGAGCCACAGCCACAGCAACACCAGATCCGAGCTTTGTCTGCAACCTACACCACAGCTCACAGCAACGCCGGATCCTTAACCCACTGAGCAAGGCCAGGGATCGAATCTGAAACCTTACGGTTCCTAGTTGGATTTGTTTCCACTGTGCTACGACGTGAACTCCTTTTTTTTTTTTTTTTTGGCCGCATCCCATTGCATAAAGTAGTTCTTGCGCCAAGGATTGAACCTGTGCCACAGCAGTGAACCAAACCACAGTATTGACAATGCCAGATCCTTAACCACTAGGCAACCAGGGAACTCTAAGCTCTTTCATTTCTATATTTAGTTAGGACCTGATTATTTGGAGATCCTTGTTCAAGTCATGACCCCTTGGACTGCCTCCAGAAAATGATTGTTAAGGACCTCCAGAAAAAAAAGCAAAAAAAACTGAGTCTGTTAGATTCATTCTTTCAGAACACTCCCTTTCTGGGCTATTCATTGTCATTCACTCATAACACAGAATCACCTACTTTACACTAAAAAATCATTGAGGATTGATGATTCTTTTGTTTTTTATTTTTTCCAGTCTCCAACTTGTAATGCCTATCAGCAGGAACTTCCTCTCCACTGCTAGATTTGCTTAAATTCCAAATCTTTTTGCAGTGCTATGTTTGAATGCATTTCTTTTTGCTTCTCTTACCAGATGTTTTTAAAGAATACTCTGCCTCCTAATCTGCAATGTTTTACCCATTTCTCCAGTTGTCAAATCAAGGATGTTTTGGAATAAAATATATTACTTTCTCTGGCCCTCGAAGCTTGTTTCTGCCCTTCCTTCACTTTTTTTTTTTTTTTTAATTTTTGTCTTTTGAGGGCCACACCCACAGAATATGGAAGTTTCCAGGCTAGGGGTCGAATCAGAGCTGCAGCTGCTGGTGTACACCACAGCCTTAGCAACACAGGATCTGAGCCCTGTCTTACAGGTCTTTGACCTACACCACAGGTCATGGCAACACTGGATCCTTAACCCACTGAGCGAGACCAGGGATCAAACCTGAGTCCTCATGGATACTAGTCAAGTTCGTTACTGCTGAGTCAGGACAGTAACTTCCCCTTCATTTTAATTTTTTTGTTGTTGCTTTTTAGGGCCGCAACCACAGCATATGGAGGTTCCCAGGCTAGGGGCCTAATCTGAGGTACAGCTGCTGGCCTACACCACAGCCATAGCAACGCTTCATTCTATTCTTTTTTTTTTTTTGTCTTTCTGCCTTTTCTAGGGCCACTCCCATGACATATGGAGGTTCCCAGGCTAGGGGTTGAATTGGAGCTGTAGCTGCTGGCCTACACCAGAGCCACAGCAACGCCAGATCCAAGTCGCATCTGAGACCTACACCACAGCTCACGGCAACGCCGGATCCTTAACCCACTGAGCAAGGCCAGGGATCGAACCTGCGACCTCATGGTCCTAGTCAGATTCGTTAACCACTGCATCATGATGGGAACTCCAGCAACACTTCATTTTAAATGAAATACTGGGAGTCTCTGCTGTGGTGGAGTGGGTTAAGGATCCAGCTTGTCTCTATGGCATTGCTGGCCTGGGACAACAGGTTAAGGATACTGTGGCATAGGTTGTGGCAGATGCAGCTCTGATTTGATTCGTGGCCTGGGAACTTCCATATGCCATGGATGTAGTCAAAAAAAGAAAAAAAAAATAAGCTGGATATATGGATAGAAAGAGGGATAGGTAGATGAATAGATATGTTGTAAAGCAAATATTGAAAAATGTTAAATTTAAAATAATTGGGGAGTACCCTGGTGGCCTAGTGGTTTGACTCCATGTTGCCACTGCTGTAGCTTGGGTTACTGCTGTGGCTCAGTTTTGATCCCTAGCCTAGGAACTTCTTCATGCTGCTGGTGCAGCCAAAAAATTAAACTATAAAAATTTTGAATCAATATATTGTACACTTGGAAATAATATAACATGGTAAATCAACAATACTTCAATCAAAACAAAGCAAAACAAACCTCTGGAAATTCCCTGGTGGCTCAGCAGGTTAACAGTCTGGTGTTATCATTGCTATGGCTCTGGTTACCGCTGTGGTGCATGTTTCATCCCTGTCACTGGCCTGGGAACTTCCATATGCTTTGGGGATGATTGGGGGGGGGAGGTCAAAAATACTTGTATATAGGTGTTTTTATTTATGTAGTCTTTTTAAAACTGCACCTACAGCATATGTGAAGTTCCCAGGATCAAATCAGAGCTGCAGCTGCTGCCTTACACCACAGCTACAGCAATGCCAGCTCCAAGCTACCCGTCTTCAACCTACATCACAGCTCACTGTAACACCAGATCCGTAACCCACTGAGCAAGGCCAGGGCTGGAACCCTTGTCTTCATGGATACTAGCTGTGTTCATTATCGATGAGCCACAGTAGAAACACAGTAGCTGTGTTTAAATTGTACTGTTTAATGGAACTTGGCATACCAGAAATTAAAATAAACAATGTCTGATTAATTGACTTGAGATTTGTGATTTTTATTTTTGCTTTTTAGGGCCACACTTGTGGCATATGGAGGTTCCCAGGCTGGGGATCTAATCAGAGCTACAGCTGCCAGCCTCCATCACTGCCACAGCAACACAGGATTGGAGCCAAGTCTGCGACCTACACCATAGCTCACGGCAACGTCAGATCTTTAACCCACTTAGTGAGGCCAGGGATCGAACCACAAAGTCATGGTTCCTAGTCTGATTCGTGTCCATTGTAGCACGATGGGAACTCTGAGATTTGTGATTTTCATTGGAAAGGTATTAGAGACTACAGTAAAATCTTTCAAGAAATTTAAAACGCTATTTGTGATTTTAATTTTTAATTTTATTTTAATTTTATTGAAGTATATTTGATTTACAATGTTTGTGTTAATTTCTTCCACAAAGTGACTCAGTTATAACATATGTATTGTTTTTTATATTCTTTTCCATTATGGTTTATCACAGGATATTGAGTATGGCTCCCTATGCTATAAAGCAGGACCTTGTCATTTATCCATCCTATATATAGTAGTTTCCCTTTGCTAATCCCAAACACCCAATCCTTGCCTCTAGAAGAATTGTTTTCATACTTGGGAAAGTTTTAAAGAATTCAAAAATAATAACATGTTAAATTGATAAAAGCATACTAAATTTGAGGAAATTTGTCTAACATGAACGGGACTGATTTTTTTTGGGGGGGGGACTGATTTTTTGAAGGGAGTTAAGTATAACTAGAATTGAACTCAATTTTATTTATTTATTTCTTCTTTTTCATTTTTTTCTTTTTAGGGCTACACCTGCGGCATACAGAGGTTCCCAGGCTAGGGGTTGAATCAGAGCTACAGCTGACGGCCTACACCACAGCCACAGTAACGAGGGACCAGAGCCGTGTCTGCGACCTACACCACAGCTCACGGTAACACCAGATCCTTAACCCAGTGAGCAAGGCCAGGGATCGGACTCACATCCTCACAGATCCTAGTCGGGTTTGTTAACCTCTGAGCCACGAAGGGAACTCCAAAACTTAATTCAATTTTAATGGGAAAAAGTGAAGATGATTCTAAAATTTTAGTTAGATCCATAAGTAAGGCAAATTTTATATGTCAGCCTTAAATTCGCAAGAAAAACTGGATTAAAATGCACTTAATGGAGTTCCCTGGTGGCACAGTAAGTTATGGATCTGGCATTCACTGTTGGGGCACTTGAGTTCGATCCCTGGCTGAGGTATTTCTGCATGCTGTGGGCACAGTCACGAAAAGAGATCAGAATTTTAAAGAAAAGAAGTTGAGGGAATATTACTAATTATGCAAAATCTATTAACTCTCTAAAAGAAACAGCTGATAGTTAACTTAAAATTGAAAGCCGCTTTATTTTTTTGCTTTTTAGGGCCGCACGTGCAGCATATGGTGGTTCCAAGGCTAGGGACTGAATTGGAGCTGCAGCTGCTGGCTTTACGCTACAGCCACAGCAACTAGGGATCTGAGCAATGTCTGCTACCTACACCACAGCTCAGGGCAATGCTGGATCCCAGACCCACTAAGCAAGGCTAGGGATCACACCCACATCCTCATACTAGTCGGATTCGTTTCTGTTGCGCCACAACGGAAATTCCCTGAAAGTCACTTTAACACATACGTTTGCTCTAAATAATTTTGTTTAGAAATAACTTTTTTTTTTTCCCCACACAAATAACGGAATTACTGGGTCAGGGATCGAATCCTAGCCACAGCAGTGACCTACACCACAGCTGGGGCAATGAGGAATCCTTAACCCATTTCTCAGCTCAGGGGATCTAATTCAAGGCCACCCTAGAGACGCCAGATCCTTGACCCACTGCACCACAGCATAAACTCCCTAAGTTAACTTTTTTTTTTTTTGTCTTTTTAGGGTTACACCTGTGGCAAATGGAGGTTCCCAGGCTAGGGGTCCAATCAGAGCTGTAGCTGCCAGCCTACACAAGAGACACAGCAATGCTGGGAACTGAGCCAAATCTGTGACCTATACCACATTTCACAGCAAGGGATCCTTAACCCACTGAGCAAGGGATCAAACCCGAGTCCTCATGGATGCTAGTTGGGTTCACTAACCACTGAGCCATGATGGGAACTCCCATAACTTTTTTGATGATTAAGTATTAGCCAAACATTTTACAACAATCTCATTAATCCTCACTATACTCCTATTAGACCTTCATTCATTCATTCACTCACATCCAATATCCACCTGGCTGGTATGCGGCTAAGGGATGAGAAATAGCTGTTAAGCATTATTCACCTAGGTCAGGATCAAGAAGTTAAGCCTATTAACTATAACCTTTTTCATAGGAGGAAATGAAGGAGAGGCTCCGATAGGTTAGTTTATTTGTCCAAGGTTACTCTGTGTTGGAGCACTTGCCCAAGTTCATTTCAAATCTTTGCCCTCAACCGTTAAGCTGTTAACATATTAAGTTTTCTTCAAGATTTTTTGCTTTTAAATTACCTATTTCTTTCAAAAAATTTTTTTCCTTTTTTTGGCCACACCCGTGGCAGATGGAAGTTCCAGGGCCAGAGATCCAATTCGAACTGCAGCTACGGCAACCCTGGCAGTTTGGGATCTTTAACCCATTGCTCCGGGGTGGGGGGTGGGGATCCAATACTTGCTGCAGCAGAGATGAGGGCTCCTTACCCCCCTTTGCCACAGGAGATCTCGTAAACATTTTTATCTTAGAGGTAAAAGCTTTATGGTCAGTGACCTGTCTGCTCCCCGCTCTTTTGCAGCACTGTAGCTCAAAGAACAAGTGGTGAATCTATATACTCTGCCAGGCATCTGGGAGGGAGGGTCCAAGTCCCAGGGGAATGGGGGATATTTTTGAAGAAACAATAGCAACCCCGACACAAGGCCAGGCTATAAATTCGGAGGGCACAAACTTGGCCCCCTGCCAAAGAAAGCAGTATTTTTTCACCTTCTCTTTGCCTTTTCCCACTACTTCCCACTACTGTTTTGAAGATCGACAGAAGACGCAGCGCCTTAATCCAGTGGTTCCAAAAGGCCGAGGAAACCCAGTTTCTGTTCTACAGCCTTAGCCCCCTACCCCTGTACATCTCCTCTTGCCTTATCTCTTACATGCTTTTCACTCCGTTCTCGCCCCTGCCGGAAAATCCACATATGATTTTCGTTTTCGTTTTATTCATCCACCATTTGGATTAGGTCGCTTTATGGCGACCTTGACGGACATCTAGGTGGGGAGCGCGGGGGAGGGGAGAAGCCGTCATCTCTGAGGGAGAAACCTTCAGACGGTTATGGGGTGGTGTCGCGAGGAGGCGGCAACCACCGAGCTCCATTCAGCTTAGAGTTTTGTATCAGATTGACAGAAAATGCACCAACTGCCTTCGCGTTTAGCGACTCGCGCCGTCTCGCGAGATGAGGAAGCCTATCTGGAGGGGGGAGTCAAAAGCGGCTCCCCGGGTGGGGGATGGGAATATCTGTGGCGCAATCATTGCGCGAGATTGGGCTATGGTCACTAGGGCCCCATGCTTATTCTCGCGATGTTTTGGCCTTTCTGGCCTAGAAGTAGGGGCAACTTCTCGCGAGAGCCCGTGCTGAGAGCTCTGTGAGGCCCCGTGTGTTTGTGTGTGTGTATGTGTGTTGCTGAGTGTGAGTACGGGGAAGCAGCGGCCGCCATTTCAGAGAGCCTGCCGAAGCTGTCGCAGGGGTGGATCCGGTGCTGCCGAAGCCGCCATCCATAACTCCCGCGTGGGCTCCTTTAATCCCATTGTTTTTTTTAGATTCGTTTGGGCCTATCCGCTCTTGGAGCCCGAAATTCGGGCTGGGCGGTATCGCGGCCTGGGCCTAGCGGCTTAACAGTTGCACCAGCGGCGGCAGCAGCAGAAGCAGCAGCAGCCCCCCTCTTTCCGAACCCAAGCACCGCAGGGGCCCGAAAGGCCACGCAGGTAAGGGGGCGTCGCGGATTCGCATAATGTTACCGTTTTTTTGAGTTTGGTTTTTTTCTGGGTTGATGGGCACTTCTTAGGCCGTCTCATGCGGCGGGATTGGGGTGGGGGAGCAGTTCTCCAGAAATAGGTTTAATTTAATTTCGGCGACCGCGCCCTTTTCCGGTCGGGGAGATTTCAGAGTTTGGGGGTGGTACGGCTTCTAGAGGGGCCGCGGGCAGATGGGGACCTGTCCTTTGGAGGCCTGGGCCGGCCGCGACCTCCCAACATGGCGCCAGCCGAACGCTGCCATGGCACACAACCCCTCCCAACCAAGGGAGTTTCCCTTTGCCCCTAAAATGGCAGCGCGGGTTTTGCGCGGAAAGAGGCGCTTTCGCTCGTTGGTCTTGGGTTCTGTTTTTGAGTAATTGGGATTTTTAAAAATCGGGTAGTTAATCCGCTTTAGCGTTACCGGTCTTGAGGACATTTCATGTTTGATTGCCAAGCCTGCTAAAGTCCCACTTGAATCAATCTTTGTGGCTTTTGTTAAGTTTTGGAGTACGTCGGGTAAGAAGAAAATCTGGCAGAATTTTTAAATGTTTACTCACTTAATTTTCATTCTTAACTCTAGGCGTTTAGAGAAAATGGCAGACGATATTGATATTGAAGCAATGCTTGAGGCTCCTTACAAGAAGGTGAGAAAAAACATGTCGGTGAGGTTTATCTATTTCTTAATTTAGCAATATTCACGAAACTACTGCTGAAATGTAGACTAACCTCCCGGAGCCCTCTTGATTTATCTTATCAGAGATGCATTACTATAACTTACAAAAGTAAATATATGCTATTGATGTAATAATATTGTGCAGTAGTTTCACTTCAGCGTGATGAATAAATGCCCATCTATCTCTCTTTGTAGACTTGCCTAACGATATCTCACCTCTACTCCCATGAATTCACCTTTGATTCCAGTGTGAACTGTCAATCATAAGGTAGTAATTGAGTGACTTATCGCTGTACCGTGGTCCCCTAGGTAAAATGACTCAACTAAGAATTACCAGCTCCAGTTTGGTATAGCAAAAAGGTGAATGTAGTGGTTTGGGAAAACAGCAGGGGTCCAAGAATAACAAAGCATAACCAGTCTGTGGCAAGCAAATCTTTAAATAAGACAAGTCTTACAAGAAGACATGGGTGAGATTTAAAATTTATCCTACATATAAGACTGGTGATAGTAAATGTTAAAACAGGCATCTGCTGCTCAGTTAAAAATCACTAAAATTCTTGGATCCCTGAATAGAGAAAAAATTTCTTAAAGCAAAAGAAGCAGTATCACAACTTATAGTCACTTAATGACTGTTTTTACTGTTCTCCATATTTTTAATTAGTCCCTGCCATAATATTTCACACTAAAATCTACAAAGGAATTAGTTTGGCTAATATAGCCTTTGACCCATTTCAATATCACAGTAGAAATAGTGTGTTTCATTCTTTCACCGGTTGGTGGTGAAAATAGCAGTATTGCATGCATTATCACTGATGTCGAAAACTGTAAGCTTTGTAAGTTAGCACTTATACGCCTATAACTGATGTGATCAAACTTTAAAATAAACACTGCGCTTTTAAAAATAATACATTTGTTTTGGAGTGTATAGCTCGACCATGTGGTACCAATTTGGATGAATCTTTAAAGCTTTGAATACTGTGTGTAGTTTCATAATGCTTAGACTCTTGAAGAGCTACTTTTCTATTTTAATGTTAAGATTCTGTGTCTTAGTTTAACGTGGTTGTAATTCCATGTAAACAGGTATGGAAGTAGGAAATGTTTAGGCTGGACTGGTGGATTATTAATTGACTTTCTTGGGTTCTTGGAAGTCAACATTACTAAAGCAGTGTGAATCCCTGTTTGCTTCAGGGCGAGATGTGTGACAGAGGTGGCATCAAGCTCTTACAGTCCCAACCCTCCAACGGAAATGGGCGAAGATCTCAGGAATGGCATCGGTCACAGGAAATCGATAGTGGCTGGCTGCTAGCATGGCCACTTGGGGCTTAGGCAGAAATAGAGCCATGGTACTGACCAAAGGGGCCATAGCACATGGAATAAAACTCAAAACAGGACTTCATGTTTTATAGAAATTCTCTTTAACCACTTCAACACTGTATATCTGGATAACTTAATATCTAACTATATAAGAAAATAAAATTTAACATGTTAATATGCATTTTTATTTTTGTATCTTGATGACTTAATTGTAAGCAACAAAGTGGTTAAACACATACCCATCTAAATTTTTTTATAGCTTTCCATGTTAAACTGTAAATAAGTAATTAGTTTTAAAATTGTTTTGTATTTTCTTATTCCTGTTCCCTTTACCCTTTGACAACTTGAAATGTTACCACTTCGTCCTCATGATGTTCTTCTATCAACCCTGCTTAGGATGAGAACAAGTTGAGCAGTGCTAACGGCCATGAAGAACGTAGCAAAAAGTAAGTTTTAAGAAGGGACTTGGGTTGGGGGGAACTTTATGTGATTGAAATCTTAAGTTGTATTCCTGTGGCTAAAGCATCAAACCTAAGGTTTCCTCCTGAAGCTTTTCTTTGACTGTTTTAGAAAAGTGGATCTCCTTTACTTTTTGGTTCGAGACACTATTTGAGGATGTGAAACAATGGACTCTTTCCCTAGATTTCAGGATATGGTTTCAGGGACCTTTTGGACACTTTGCCATTATAAGTCCATCCATGACAATCCGGATAAGAGTTGCTGTATTTAGACCTTGTCTTTTGTCTTAAAGTTATTAAGTACGGCTTAATATTTATTTAGTGATGTTATCAATAGAACTGTTGTAGCAACTGAAGATCGATGGGTTAGGAAGAGGAAGGTAGTAACCAGCCTGTGGAAAAGAATCATTTGCTCTAAATTACTGAAGGAGTCAGAGCCGTGAATTATTTATGCCCCTTGATGCTTTTAAAGGCTCTTTTTGTAGTAATGTTACAGCATAGTTAAGTACTTCTTAATGTGGCTTTCTAGTCTTAAGCTTTTTCAACTGATAGACTTAATGAGAATGGAGTTTTAAAAGACTGTATATTTATGCATGTTACTTGGGTTAAATGAATAACCCTTAATAGGAACCCACTTGCTGCAGACTAGAACAGAATACAATATACAAAAACTCTAAATAAACAGTGTAAAACCAGATCCACTTTATGAGATCAGATCCTATTCTTGGAGTTTTCCTTGAGCTCTAAAATTAGTGATTCAGTGGTTAGTGTTATAAACATTAAGCTGTTTTATTAGCCTTGGTGATGTCATAGTCAAACATTTGGTTGTGCTCATGACTTCATAATTTACTGAAAAATGGTAAAATTAAGCCACTTATTTGATTCTTTTTGGCTCTTCCAAGAGCTTAAATTGCTTCACAATGTACTACCTCAATATGCTCACAATGGCTTTGTTACATAAGTTAATATAATTTCGTAAAATAGATGAAATTGTCAGACTGGATTGTTCATGCTTTACTACACCAATATTCTTATAATAACCTAACCTTGTAGAATAATGTGGTAGTAATTGGATCAAAGTGATTCAATTTGTAGAAAATGTCCTGTATTTTTTCTGCTTAGATGAGAGACTTAGAGTTCTTCGCCAGTAACCCTTAAGTATTGGGATGGGTTTAGTCTTGAATCGTAGAGATTTGAGGTAATTAACCAATCATTGCATAGTTTAATATTCTCTGGTTTTAGACCTTTTACTCAAGGAAGTTTCCTAATTAATAGTTCTGATTTGCAATTCTAGGAATTTAGAAAATTTAGGAAGGGATATTCATTTAAATCAAGGTTATTCAGTATCTAGATATCAGACCTAGTGGGTGAATGAAGATCTCACCCTAAGTGCCAAAGGAATGAGGACATGCACTATAGGGCACATGCCTTCTTTGTCCTACCATTCTTAGATGTCATTCCTTGCTACTAACACCATCTCCGTTTTATGCTTGTTTTTATCCTGCAGCCATGCTCATTCAGACTGCCAAGGTTTATAAGGAAATTTAGCATCAAGCTCTCGATGACTGGTGCTTAGTGGTCTTTATATATCTAATGTATAGAGTCTTATGGGACTAAATAGAAGAATGGACAGTTTTCTTTAATTGGCCATAGGATTCTTAAAGGAACATTTTCTGAACTTCGGCTGTCATCTAGTTTCTTTTTAAACGTACAGATTATTTCTGTCAGACTTCTCATCCTCAGTTAAAGGTTATTTAAAAAATGACTCACTTGTTCACAGTCAAGAACTGATCACCCATTTTTTTCTAAAGGGAATTAATGTGAAATTAATTTGAAAGTTATCTAGGAGGAAATTTTTATTTTTAGGGATAGATAAATTATAACACAAGCAAAATATTCTATGCTTTAGTCTTTATTATAAATTAAGTCTCTTAACCAAAGGAAGATGCCATGTTGCATTTTTCATCCTAAAACGTTTTTTTTTTCTTAAAGCCATTGAGTATTGGGATATAGTTTAAGGTAGTAAGAAAATGCACATTCTGAGAAATTGAGAGTTGAGCAGATACTACTTTTCAAAACCAGTAATTCTCAGTACATACATTCAGTTATGTACAGGTAATAGTAAAAGGAACTAAGTTTAATAAAACATAATTGGTTATCTGTTAGCCTTCTTCTGAAGAGCTATACCCCTGAGGTTGGCAAGACTGTAAAGTATACCTTTTTAAGCGCCTGAGCTTGCCTTCGTGGGTGTATTATTTGTTAGTGTACCCAGTCTTGCAAAATTTAAGCCAGCATACATTCAGTTAAGCTATTTAGGAATTACTCAAAAAAGTAATTACTCAAAAAAAAAAATAACATGACACAGTTGAAATATATTGGCTACTGTGGTATGGATTATAAATTTTGGAATAAATGACTTTTCTATTTTTTTTTCTTATTTTCCAGAGTACTTTGCATTTAAAATTTAGATCTTCTTACATGGAAGAGGTCAAATCCAGTTATAGCAAAACACCTTTACAGCAGAGGCCATATAACCAAAAAGTCCAAAGGCCCAGCCCAGTGGACCATTTACTTCAATGATGTTCAGTACAAAATTCCACTGCCACTAAAGACTTTGGAAAGTCCCTTTTAAGTTGTAACAGGATTTGACTATTAGTGTGGATTTTGATAACCCTTCTTTAGTTAACTTAATGTTCTTTGAAGCTTCATTTTTGTTACAGAGAAGTATATACTGCTTTCTTGCACCCTTAAATTTTTGTCTGGGCTTTTATAAAGAAGACTGTATTTCTGAGTGTCTTAGTATGTTGCTGTCTGTTTACCTGTCTGGGGTTGCCTTCAGATGTGGGTGGGGGCTCATTTATAAAAAGTCCTAGGAAGACCTTAAGTTAAAATTAGTTCTTCAATTTTTGAATCCTTTCCTTTGGCAGAATGAATATTGGGCCTAAAAAGAGGTAAATTGGGAGGTTGGCTGCCTCTCTGCAGTGGGCCATTTGTGAGCAGAGCAAAACTTTATTTTGTCTGTTCTTTTTGTGGGGGATGGAGTTACTTTTACTTTGTCCCCAGTTGATAATATTTAGGACTTTTCAATTATAGCTAACAGTATTCTTTAGTGTATGAGATAGTGTTAGGTTTTTTAGGCAACAAAGTTGGAATGTTATCTGTTGCCCTTCTGGGCATTGCTTTGATAACTTCTATATAAGTAACGAGTGTAGCCTAATTTTCTGTCATGTGCTACCTAGCATATACATTTCTGACAGTCAGGTGGATTATCTTGAAATTTTAGACAAAGTTTCTGCCTCCTTGGAAAGCTCTACATCTCCTTGTGATTGGAGTGTGGGTTTCAAGATTCCAGAAGGTGGGTGTCTTCATTTTCTATTTTCAATGCACTCTAAGATGACCTGCTTACAGGTTTTGAGGCAGACTTCAATTGCTCTTGTGCTAACTTTTGCTTTAATAAGGACTAAACAGTTAAATTTCCAAATGATGTAGAGTTGTCAAAATGTTTAATAATCTTTTGCCACTACAGAATGACATTTTAGTGGATAAGTTTATTTTGAAATGTCTTTCAATTTATATTGGAATATCTGAAGGCACCTCTTAAGTAAAATTTGGGTGATGACAGAGGTACAGATTACAAGATATAATTATGAAATGACTGGGTGGTATGCTGTGAAGAATGCAGAAATGAACAGAAAGATAGGACTGACTGGCTTTTTTACCTTTCAGAGTTTGACTTAAAAAGACTTAAAAAGGTGTTGATTCTTGTTTTGATTGTACCCCACAGGCTTGTATAAACTGACATAAAAATGGCATACTCCATTATCTGGTGTACACAACTTTTCAAAGAAAGTATCTGAAATGGTTACATTAAGTAAGGTCTTGAAGTGTCAGAATGCATTTTACTGCATTAGTTTTATTGTCCTTTGTCATTACTTGTAATTTTGCCTATGAAAAGCAAAATAGTGTGATTGTATGGCCTTTTAAAAGTATAAAATACATATGTGTAAATTGGGTCAAAAATGGCCTACTTGAAAAAAGTGTATTTAATGACAGTTTTTATATAAGATCCAGCACCAATACTTAATGTTATTCTATTAAAACTTTTATTGTCTTTTGTGAATTACGGTAATATTGTTGGCCACTTACGTGATGGTCAGACTATATTTAAAAGTTCAGGTTTTGATCTATACCAACCAGCAGGCCCTTTCTTTGTTAAAGTTATACCTGACTCAAAAAAGATCGTAATAGTTCCTGCATTCTCAAACGACTGTCAACTGACTGTTGATTTTCACTAGTAGAAGGCAAAGGTGGGGCATTGTGTTTACCTTACCCAGGAATTATTTTTCCTTAAGTGATTATGTATCACTGTATGATAGTAAAAATACTAAAATAAATTTACAAAAAGATAAAATTTCTGACCATAAGAGGAAGTATATTTTGGCAGATTGTTAAACCAGCCAGGTAACAGTGAATTTTTTTCTTCTCAGGAGGAAAAAAAGCAAGAGCAGAAGTCGTAGTCATGAGCGAAAAAGAAGCAAAAGTAAAGAACGGAAACGAAGTAGAGATAGAGAAAGGAAAAAGAGCAAAAGCCGTGAAAGGAAGCGAAGTAGAAGCAAAGAAAGGAGACGGAGCCGTTCAAGAAGTCGAGATAGAAGATTCAGAGGCCGCTACAGGAGTCCTTAGTATGTAGATACAATTATGATGATACTGGTTTGACAGATTTCTCTGGGTATCCAGATAGCAATGTAACCTGCTCGATTTGAATTGTGGAATTGTATTTTTCAATATGATTAGTGTAAAAGTATTAAGTAAAGATATTGGCATTGAAAAGTCCAGTAGAAATAAATATGTGGACAGATACATAATGTTTGTTTTACTAGGCATACAGAGTATTTTTTGTTACTCCATTTAAAAATATTTTAACTGTATGCCAATTCAAACTAGACTAAAGCATTAAAGTGCTTTTTAAAAAAGACTTTTATTGTAATGCCAAATATATGAAAGCTTAAAGGTGTGTGAACTATTACAGTATTCTTTACTGAACATAAATTTAAATTTTTTTAAAATCTGACCGATACAAATTACAAGTTTATATAATTAGTCAAATATGTAATTAGTTAACCAACTTGTCTGTGTGGCTGTTTCCAGCTGAAATGGCAGACCAATTGAATTTAGTGTATGCTTCTTGATAATGACTATATTGGGGGCTCATCACACATCTTTGTATATTTTTTAATAAAAGGGCACTAAAAGTGCTTTGAAGGTTAAGTTACCATGGAAATTCAGAAGTGGTTATTTAAACAAGTTGGAAATGTTTCGTTATCATTTTTTAAAAGCTAAACTGTATTAATGACTTTTGAAAGAGCCCACTTAAGTAGAGATTGAATCCCACAATCCCTAGTGCTTTATGGTGTTCTTTCCTACTAATAAATATACTGTTGTAAATGATGGGATAGGATATATTAAAATTAACAGTTTCTCTTTAAAACTTCAATGGTTTAAGATGAAATTCAGAGAATAGTCCTTGAGTTAGCCTTGACTTTATTGGTTAAGAAACGCTCTTAAGTTAAACGCTCTTAAGCTTTAGTTTTCTCATCTTTTAACAAGGCGGTAACCACTAACAGATAAGCTGTTAATGAGTCTTGAAGGAGAAGAGAATGTAAGTTAAAGCACTCACAATACTTGCTGCTATCAATGAAATACTTTGATGTTATTTGAAGCTGATAAAGTTAGTAACACTATGAGTTGTGATTCTGACTCTTCAATAAAAGAGCTCCTTGTTCTCTAAGGTCCTCCTAGCTGATTATTTTACAAAGTTTTTAACAGCTGGAAAAGGACCACAATGTTATTTTAACTGAGTGCTTTATTAGAAAATACTTTGCTTTTCGTACAGTTTATCAAAATTTACTGCATTCTTTTGTAACAATGAGCTAAATGGAGGGGACCTTTAATAAATTCTGAATGATCACTGATTATCTTTGATCAGTGATGAGTTACTCAAAGTCAGCCTGTGATCCTGGTCTGACTTAAAAATGATTGATTCTTATATTTGGTTTCAGGTTGATTTTTAACTACCAAAGTAGTAACGGACACTTTTACAAATAAAGGGGAAAGGATATAGCTTATAGGTTCTTATTTATCCAATAAATGTATACTCTTAATTTATCACTATTACTGTGATTTGTAAAGGACCCATTTAATACAATTTTATTTGTAACGGCTTGGGTGGTAATAGGTACATGTGGAGTCCATGAAAACAAATCCTAACGTTTTCATCAAAGACCACCAGAAATTTTCATTTTGCTACCCTTCTGGTAAAGGATAGCAGGATGAGCACTGAGGGATCTGACCCTATCCTTTTAAGTTAGCTTGGTTTTTTCAAAATAAAAGGCCCATAAACTACTGGGCCTTTTTAGAATTTTCTAGACTACAGAGTAAAGATTTTTTTATAATGTTACTTTTGTGATCTTTTTTGAAAACACTCCTTTAATATGTCAAGTCCTGAAAAAAATAATTTTACTGAAGAATTGATGAACTTCCTTCACATCTTTATTACGGACTATTTTGTCACAAAGGACTAAAGTGTATGGCATGCTAAATATATTTATATGCAGTCTCTGAGACTCAATACTATTAAATGGGAAGTTGGAGTTACATGATTATGTGAGTAATTAGTCCCCCACCTTCTAAAAAAGAAGTTCCTCAAACAAGAGGACATGAATATTGTATATGTGTATTTATATATGTATATTCCTGAGGAAGAATCTGCAGAGATGCACACTGAATTGTTAATTACAGTAACTCTTGGTGTGAGGGAAGTTCAGGGTAATTTTCTACGTTGTGTTTTTTTCCTTAAACCTCAGGAATGTATTCATAATATACAATTAAAGAAGACTAGGCTGAAAATTGAGCATTTTCATAATGTTATAAATTTTGAGGCTGAAAACCTTTGGTCTTGGCACCTCTCAGTGGTCCAGGATGGATAACTAAGAGCAGTTTGCTTGGGATAGAGTTAAGAGAAGAAAAGTCTCTTTATTTCCTCTTCATAATTGAGGTGGAAAACAAGCAGCCTGAACAATGTTAAACTTGCTGGAGAGCGCATGAACGCGATCTTAGCAAGACCCTAACCCTGTAACTAGTGTAATTTTGTGTTTCCTTTTTAGCTCCGGACCAAAATTTAACAGTGCCATCCGAGGAAAGATTGGGTTGCCTCATAGCATCAAATTAAGGTTTTTAAACATACTTCTGAATTGTTTAAATTGTTTTTCAAGGAACTAATGTGGTGTACTTGTTTAGGTAACTTTTGAAACTTTTTAACTTTGCAGCAGACGACGCTCCCGAAGCAAAAGTCCATTCAGAAAAGACAAGAGCCCTGTCAGGTAGCCATTGTCACTTTTTCTTTTCTTTTGAGCTTTTAGCTTTTATAAGTTTTTAAAATTTATGCTACAGTTAAGTTTAATGACGTTTCATAATTTGGATCGTTAAATCTTGACTTCTTTTTTGCAGTTTGAGTGCTATTGTGAATTTCTAAGTTTTCAATAACTGCATATAAGAAAGAATAGAGTATTAGTTACCATTTTAGTGTATAGATACTCTGCTTTTATTTCTCCTTTGTATTAACTAAAAATTTTAAATATGGCAGCTGTAGAAAACTTTCCTTTGGAGGTATTCAGTTAACTACTTGTGAGAAAATAGTTGAACACGAGTTATCATTATGCTCCCTTGAGAATAGTAATTTCCAAAATCTTAAGAGAAATTATCTGTTTTTCACTAGTAATATGTTTTTGAATGTTTCTGTAAAGTAAATAAAGGTAACATATCTGTCCCATCTACCATTTTGGTTCATGGAACATTTTGTTCCAGATGATGGTAGCATTGTTTTCTAACTGATGCTAAGGCTTCTCTTAAAAGAGTACCTTTTAACTTTGGATTTGTTTTGTTATTTACTTGATTCCAACTCTAGGATTTGGTGATAGACTTGCTAATGTTCAAAGCTCTCTTTGTAACTTATTGAGAGGTTTTATGCTTTAATATTTAGTTTTCTCTAATGAGAAAATCCCCTTTTCTCATTCTTTGGATCTAGTCAGCTTTGTACATCTGTTTTCATAGGTTTAAGATTACCTGCTGATTTCTCAAGGGAATGTACTTTAGTTTGGTAGGTGGAGTATTTCAGAAGTACTTCGTGAGAATGTCAACAGTTAAATTAAGAAGAATCATGTTTATGATTACATTTTTAAGAATTCACTTAGAACCTTAATCTTAGTGATACTTTCTAAAAGATGATGTTAACAATAGACAGCTATTTCTCTTTGAAATTCATGAGGTTAAATTTCATTTATTGTGGTCTTTTACTTTTTTCGTTTATTTGGGACTTTAGTTCCCTTTGTAAATTTAGAAGTGTACTCTATTTGTAAAAATTAGTAAAATAAATCTCACTACTTGTATTTGTGTAGATAAATCTGCTTTTCATTTTTGATTTGCTAATTGTTGCTGTTTCCTTAACCATCAAGAGACATTTTGTTGGATAGTGCGTTTGTGGAGTCTTAGACAACAACTACCTCACTATTCCATATATATCTATCTCAACTTGTGAAGTAAAATTCAGATCAGTTAGGGTTTGTTCTACTTGCAAGTTTATCATTTGTGATTATGAAACTTAATTTCATTTTATGGTTTCCTTTTGGGAAATCATCCTTGCTACTAATTTTAGACCAGTCTAACATTGGTGGGTAGTCAAGGGTTATTACTTGTGACTGTTGTTAAACTCCCAGACTTCTGATTGGCCCTTTATTATCCTGAAAAAAGTACCATTTGTAAGACAGAGACCAGTGGACTTTGGTGTTGATAATAAAAGGTGTGGTATCAGAAGGAGCATTTAGAGACTGTTAGGATATTAAAGACATTGAGTCACACTGAATTAATTTTATGGCCATTTCATGTACATCATAGGGAAATGGGCTTGGGAATATAGTGACAATAGTTTAATTAAAGTTTATTCTGTTTACTGAAGAATGTGCATTAAAAGTTATTTTAAAAGATTAAGTTGTAAAGTTAATTTCATGTTCTTTACTCCTGTTAGGGAACCTATTGATAATCTAACTCCTGAGGAAAGAGATGCAAGGACTGTTTTCTGCATGCAGCTGGCAGCAAGAATTCGGCCAAGGGATTTGGAAGAATTTTTCTCCACAGTAGGAAAGGTAATTAATCCTAGCCTGTTTATGGAGCTCACAAGAACAAGTTGCAAATGGCATTTTCAGGAAGACGGATGAAATGAGAAAATAACTAAACTCCAAAACTTTTGGTTTGGTTAGGGAATTGGGGTGGGGGCGACATGCAGATGGAACCCAAGTCATATCTGTGACAATACCACATCCTTAACCACTCAACCACCAGAGAATTCTGGGAGTTTACTTTTTTTCTTTTGCCCTTTTTTTTTCTTTTCTTTTTTTCTTTTTAGGGCTGCACCTGAGGCATATGGAGGTTCCCAGGCTAGGGGTCGAATCAGCTACAACTGCCGGCCTGTACCACAGACACATCAATGCCAGTCTGAGCCTAATCTTTGACGTACACCACAGCTCACGGTAACACTGGATCCTTAACCCACTGAGTGAGGCCAGGGATTGAACCTCATGGATTGTAGTTGGGTTCATTAACCACTGAGCCACCACGGGAATTCCCCTGGGAATTTATTTTTGATACTTTTTTTTTTTTTTGCCTTCCTGAAAGTTTATACTGTTGGAGTTGATAGATGTTGGTAAATTAATTGGGCTTATGAATTTACCTATTTAAATTTTTTTCAGTGGCTTTCTTTGCAGTATCATTGCATCTTGTCTCTTTAAGTTAGGCCTATTGTGAATGGGTTCTCAAACAGAACCTTTTGTTAAGTGTGTGTTTTCTTTTCAGGTTCGAGATGTGAGGATGATTTCTGATAGAAATTCAAGACGTTCCAAAGGAATTGCTTATGTGGAGTTTGTTGATGTTAGCTCAGTGCCTCTAGCAATAGGATTAACTGGCCAGCGGGTTTTAGGAGTGCCAATCATTGTACAGGCATCACAGGTAATTTTTTTTTTCTCTTGGTTAAGGGTTTGGTCATTGATAGTGCTAGAAATCGGCTATTGCTTAGTGTTGTGCTGTAGTGCCTTGTACCTTATGTAATCGCAACTTACTAGATGTTCTCAGGGTAGCTTTAAAAAAATTTTTTTACCTTGATTTTGTTGGTAAAGGTGTGTTGTCAATATCATCCTATTCCATTTAAATACAAGTTGTAAGCAAGAGACTGGAGGGCTTGTTTTAGAAGCATATTGATTTGTAATGACTTATTTGGAGATAAAACCATCCAAGAACATGTTTTACCCTTCATATCTTTCAAATGGCATGATTTGACATTTTTTACAAGTTTAATATTTTCACTGTATTAAAATACATGCTTGTATAAGATCTTGTATAATGTTAAGAGTAGTTTGAACAGCTTAGCTGTCAGTTCTATCATTTCTTTTGAACTAATTTATTTTGAGAGTATCTTTTAAGATAAATTATGATTTAATTCTTCTTTGCTCATGGTCCACAATAATTGAGTGTTGCCTTTAGAAAAATTGTTAATAATTTTGTTCATTTATGTATGGAAAAATTGGGATATTTTCATGCATTAATATAGTATGAAAGTAATTTTAGGCTTTTTGTCAGTAGCTTTTTGTATTAAAGAAGTTGATTTCTGTTTACCTCCTGGCAACTCAGTTATTTACAATGGAGAATATAGGATGTAAAGAATATTTTTGAGCAATACAAGATAACAATGCCATGTTAGTTGCTTTTCAAACCCCTGAAATAAGTACTCCATACCTCCTAAATGATATGGTTACTTCATCAAGCTTACATCATTCCTTAGGCACAAAATGTATAACCATATCTAAAGTGAAATTGCAATTACACTGCTATCAGGCTCTTAATTATGGTCCTATGGTAGGTCCTGCTTAGTGATGTAGGAGTTTGTAATACTGGGTATTTATCGTTTGATTACATATAAAATGTTCTACGTTGCCCTAGTTTGTTAAAAGAAAAGGAGCTTCTGGTAGAATGTAAATTGAGGACTGCTTTCTTCGAGGACTTGGTCTGGGAGAAAGTAGCTGAACTGAATGGTTTACTTGGTTTGGTTTATATTAATGTAAATACATTCAAAGTGGGTAGTGATCTGGAGAGCACATTCATGTTACTGAATAATGAATGCATTTAACAATTCCAGGAAATAAACGTTCCGCATTTAACGTCTGGTGTTGCTTTAGATTTGTCATAATGTGGTTGTGATTAAGCACATTTCATGTATGAAATGCTTTGCATAATCGCTTTATATATGAGTTTTGTATGTACTCTTAAAATTTTTTTATGGTGGTAAAATGTGTAGTATAACTTAAAACTTATTTCAACCATTATAAGTGTATGTTAAAATGCCATTAATTAGAGTCACATGTAAGTGGAGTCATACAATATTTGTGCTTTTATGTATAATTTAATGTAATTTTGACATCAGTTGTCATTAAGCACACCTAAGGTTTGGGTGGGGTTTACTGCTCTGTTTAATAAAACTGTATCTATTCATTGCAAATGGATGTGTATGATGTGCATTTTGTCTTATCTAACTTGTAGGCAGAAAAAAACAGAGCTGCAGCAATGGCAAACAATCTACAAAAGGGAAGTGCTGGACCTATGAGGCTTTATGTTGGCTCATTACACTTTAACATAACTGAAGATATGCTTCGGGGAATCTTTGAGCCTTTTGGAAGGGTAAGGTCCAAATTTTTCAGTGGATCTGAAACAGGATCTTAAAACAAGGCCTGTTAACTAAATGATTTTTGTTCATCTGCTTTGTCATGTTTCTATGAGATTAATGTTCAAATGAGATGGGGTGATTCTATAAAGTTTTTGTGACAACTTGGCATATGGAGATTCCCAGGCTAGGAGTCCATTCGGAACTGTAGCCACCACCCTATACCAGAGCCACAGTAACGCAGGATCTGAACTGCATCTGCGAACTATGGTACAACTCAAGGCAACACCGGATCCTTAACCCATTGATCGAGGCCAGGGATCAAACCCGAGTCCTCATGGATGCTAGTTGGGTTCATTAACCACTGTCCTCATTTTATTTTATTTATTTATTTATTTACTTATTTTGTCTTTTTGCCATTTCTTGGGCCGCTCCTGTGGCATATGGAGGTTTCCAGGCTAGGGGTCGAATCACAGCTATAGCCGCTGGCCTACGCCAGAGCCACAGCAGCGCAGGATCCGAGCTGTGTCTGCGACCCACACCACAGCTCACGGCAACGCTGGATCATTAACCCACTGAGCAAGGGCAGGGATCGAACCTGCAACCTCGTGGTTCCCAGTCAGATTCGTTAACCACTGTGCCACCACGGGAACTCCGACTGTCCTCATTTTAGTTAAGAGATTTAGAATGAATGTTATTGGTATGCTCTGGTTTAGAAGTTTCTTGGTGTGGAGTATACTTTTCATTTTCTTTTCACTGCCCCACTCAATCCTTTTGTTACACTGTTTTAAGTGTCAATAGTTATAAAAAAGTTTGAGTGTTGATATTTGTGGGTGCTTTATTTATTGGAAATGTACACATACAAATGTTGCACAAATCATAATTATAATGAGTCGATCAGTCATTACAAAAAGATTATTCCTGAAACAACTAGAACATGAAGAAATACATGGGGGCTTATTTTAATTTTTCATGCTTTCCATGTATAGTCTGCTTAATTGGAATATTGTGATGTAATTCATATAATTCCCTCATTCAAGGTAAACATGTATGTTCAAAGAGTTGTGCAACCACCAACCACATCTAGTGTTATTTTCAATTATTCCAACAGTTAAAAGTTAACTGTTCCATAGGTATGGGCAATTTATTATGTCTGGCATAATTGAGAATTGAAGTTTGGTGTTTTTAAGCATAATGTGAAGGAAAAGTTAACTTCATTTCTGATTGTATTTTTAAAAGGATATCAGATTTTTAGTGAAGTTTTTTTCTTTGTCTTTAGGGCCGCACCCAACAGCACATGGAAGTTCCCAGGCTAGGGGTTAAATCGAGGCTGGGGCTGCTGGCCTAGGCCACAATCACAGCAATGCAGGATTCCAGCCCGGTCTGCAACCTACACCATAGCTCATGGCAACACCAGATCAGCCTGTGTCCTCATGTATGTTAGTCAGATTTGTTTCCGCTGAACCACAATGGGAACTCCAGATTTTACTGAGATTGTTTTAACATTTTTCCTATTCCATAGTGCATAACTTCTTTTTTAAAGAGTTTCTAGGACTCCAGAAGATTTTTTTGGGTGTGGGGCTGGGGGGAAGACATTTTAAATCATGTTTCAATGAATAAAATACTTTTACCTCCTCCTTTGCCTTATGTAAGTACTAATTGTGGTTTATGTTTTTAGATTGAAAGTATCCAGCTCATGATGGATAGTGAAACTGGTCGATCCAAAGGATACGGATTTATTACAGTAAGCAGTTACCATGATTAACATTATGACTTAAGGTTTCGATCTGAGTAGCTTATTGTAAAATTGTTACATTAACAGTTATTGATAGTGGAGATTAGTTACGGGTAGTAGGGAAAGGGGTATAGTTAGTATTTTCAGGTGTGTTTAAATTAGTTTGCTCTCAGTAGTCAATTCTCAGCTAAAAGTGTCTACCAAATATGAAACTTGTCTTGGTCATGGTCACTTTGCTTCGCCAGTTTTTCATGTAGTTGAAAGTCACACTTCTTTGCTTTTTAGGGTCGCACCTGTGGCATATGGAAGTTCCCAGACCAGGGGTCGAATCAGAGCTGTAGCCGCCAGCCTCCGGCACAGCCACAGTCACTCCAGATTTATGCCACATCTGAGACCTACCCCACAGCACATAACAGTGCTGGATCCTTTAACCCACTGAGTGAGGCCAGGGATTGAACGAACCCTAGTCCTCATGGATACTAGTTGGGTTTGTTACCACTGAGCCACAATAGGAACTCCTGAAGTCACTCTTCTTGACTTTTTTTGTGTGTGTGACGTTTCCTTGTCAGTTGCATTAAGGTCCCTTGGAATTGTGTTTTATTCAAAATCCATTTTACCTGGCCATACCACACAACTATGAACAGCCTTACCTTATTGCAAGTATTTGTTGCTGACCATTGAAGCCTATTCCCTTAAATAGGGTATGAAGTGGCAGCCATAATAATTGTGAATGAAGGTACCCCTTTTGGGGGACTGGGGGCCTTTAGGGCCGTACCCATGGCATATGGAAGTTACCAAGCTAGGGGTTGAATTGGAGCTGTGGCTGCCAGCCTACACAGCATTTCACAGCTATGCTGGATCCTTAACCCACTGAGTGAGGCCAGGGATCAGACCCTCATCCTCGTGGATCCTAGTTGGGTTTGTTAACCGCCGTACTGCGTAGGGAACACCTATAGGTACCCTTTTAAAAGTAAACTCTTCTGGAGTTCCCGTCTTGGCGCAGTGGTTAACGAATCCGACTAGGAACCATGAGGTTGCGGGTTCGGTCCCTGCCCTTGCTCAGTGGGTTAACGATCCGGCGTTGCCGTGAGCTGTGGTGTAGGTTGCAGACTCAGCTCAGATCTGGTGTTGCTGTGGCTCTGGCGTAGGCCGGTGGCTACAGCTCCGATTCAACCCCTGGCCTGGGAACCTCCATATGCTGCGGGAGCGGCCCAAGAAATAGCAACAACAGCAAAGACAAAAGACAAAAAAAATAAAATAAAATAAAATAAATAAAAGTAAACTCTTCAAGTTCCCATTGGGGCTTGTGGTAACGAACCCAACTGGTATCCATGAGAATCCAGGTTCCATCCATGGCCTCACTCAGTGGTTTGAGAATCTGGTGTTGCTGTGAGCTGTGGTGTAGGTTGTAGATGCAGCTCAGATCTGGCATTGCTGTGGCTTGGCATAGGCTGGCAGCTGTAGCTCTTATTTGACCCTTATTCTGGAAATGTCGTAGGAAACCGGTGTGACCTTAAAAAAATTTTTTTAATAAAATAAAAAATAAAAGTAAACTTCATGGATTACTTTATGATGCAATCCAGTTACACGATAGCTATTTTTCCAGTTATCTTCTAAGCTTGGAAAGTGTGGTTTAAAACACAGGTATTTGTCACCATTGCTGTCCTTTTAAGAATATGGAGTTCCCAGTTTTTAATCAAGAAGTAATAACTGTCGGAGTTCCCATTATTCCTCACTGGAAACAATCTAACTGGTATCCATAAGGATGCAGGTTCGAACCCTGGCCTCGCTCAGTGGGTTAAGGATCCAGCATTGCTGTGAGCTATGGTGTAGGCCAGCAGCTCTGATTCGACCCCTAGCTTGGGAACCTCCATATGCCGAGGGTGTGGTCCTTAAAACAAAAAATGAAAGAATAGTGAGTTCCCGTCGTGGTTCAGTGGTTAACAAATCCGACTAGGAACGATGATGTTGTGGGTTCGATCCTTGGCCTTGCTCAGTGGGTTAAGGATCTGACAATGCTGTAAGCTGTGGTGTAGGTCGCAGACGTGGCTGCGTTGCTGTGGCTGTGGCATAGGCTGGTGGCTACAGCTCCGATTGATTCCTAGCCTGGAAACCTTCATATGCCGAGGGAGCGGCCCTAGAAAAGGCAAAAAAGACCCAAAAAAAAGAAGAAAAAAAAAGGTATTTCCTTTACAAATTTAATGTAACATCTAAATGTATCCCATAGTAATGAGAATGTGTTCATTCATCAAAGGTGTTTTAACTGCCTCAGTGTATATTGATGAAAGAAGTTATTTATAAAACAGCAAGATAACATACTGTTTTCTTCCTAGTAACATTAGCATGGTTCTCTCACCCACCGTCACTAAAAAAAAAAAAAAGTGGTTAGTGGATTTTACATGCCACTTTCAATATTTCATTCTATTTACCATCTAAATGATTTAGTGTTCTGTATAATAGGTTTAGTGCTTGAATATTTGCTCAATCGACAGTTTTCACTAAAACACCACTGAGTGTCATGTAAACAATGATGGCATATTTTCCAAAGGATTTTAATTTTTTAATGTACGTATGAATGGTCACTTACTGATCTGTATGCAAAGCTAGATTGTGTAAGTTTATAACTTTCTGTAGTTGTTACTGCCTAAATAATGGAAAAATTGTTCAATTTTTAAGCAATTGTACATTCTAGTGAAAGATAACCCGTGGAATTAGTGACGTTATATCTTGTTCTACCATTAAATTAAAACCAGACCATGTGAATTTAAAGTTTTATTGTGTCTGTATCCTGAAATTAAGACTAGTTTAAGAGTTCCCTATAAGATCCAGTGGGTTAAGGATCCTGCAGCATTATCACTGCTGCATCAGGGGTTTGATCCTTGGCTCAGTAACATCTTTTGTTTTTTTTGTTTGTTTTTTTTAGGGCTACACCCGCAGCATTTGTTAATTCCCAGGCTAGAGGTTGAATCAGAGCTGTAGCTGCTGACCTATACCACAGCAACCCCAACATGAGCCACGTCTGTGAACTACACCACAGCTCATGACAACTCCATATCCTTAATCCACTGAGAGAAGCCAGGGATTGAACCTGCATCCTCAGGGATACTAGTCGGGTTTGTGAACCACTAAGCCACGATGGGAACTCCTTAGCTCAGTAATTTTGAATGCTGTGGATACAGCCAAGATTTTTTTTCTTTTTCTTTTTAGGGCCACACCCATGGCATATGGAGGTTCCCAGGCTAGGGGTCAAATTGGAGCTGTAGCTGACGGTCTATGCCACAGCCACAACAATATCAGATCCAAGCTGCATTAAAAACCTGAGTGAACTTTTTTTTGTGAATATTCACTTTTATGAGAGAAAAAAGTATTTTACTTCATCCTAGCATATTAAAGGGGATTTTGATGTTTGAAAAATCACTTTTCACACTGTATTACTAAGATTTTTGTATTCCTAAAGACAAGTCTCATTAACCTGATAATATTTTGCCATTTAAACAACCACATTAACAAATCTTTCTAAGTTTTGGTGGCCTGATAATTCAGATTATATTACTTGTTCCTTGAAATTTTTACATTATCTTTCCAGATTTAATTATTGAATATACTGGATTTAATAAGTATGCACTTTTTTACGTTGCATGTATAAGTGAACTAATTACTTGACTTTTATTTCATTGTCAATTATATAGTTTTCTGATTCAGAATGTGCCAAGAAAGCTTTGGAACAACTTAATGGATTTGAGCTCGCAGGAAGGCCAATGAAAGTTGGTCATGTTACTGAACGTACTGATGCTTCCAGTGCTAGCTCATTTTTGGACAGTGATGAACTGGAAAGGACTGGAATTGACTTGGGAACAACTGGTCGTCTCCAATTAATGGCAAGACTGGCAGAAGGTAAGTTTATTCTACTGTTGTGAATGATAGTTGTGGATATGTTAGTGAGAAAGGTGACCATGCAGATAAGTCAGTGGGAAAGATTTTTTCTTATTTTGGGATTGACTTTATTATCTTTGAGCAGCACTTGTAGTTTTATAGGTGAAATTCTGTGCCTTAACGTTCTAAAGGAATCTTACCTTCTGGTGCTGCTTTTCGAGTACCACCTCACATGTTTTAGAATTCCTTTTGCTTTCTTTAATAATTATGTTCACATACTTCAGGATAAATTAAGTTGCAGAGCTTATACTATATCCTGATTGTACAGTTGGCCCTCTATATATGTAGTTCCTGCATCCATGAATACAAAGGACAGACTGTATGTATCATGCTATTTTATGTAAGGGACCTTAGCCTTTGAGAGGGTCCTGGAAACATCTCCCTGTTCCAGCTACCAGCTACTGAGAGACCACATGTTTTATTGACATGATTTTGGTATTCAGCACCCGGAAATCAAGAATTTTCCCACTCTTAATAAAGCGGGACTTGAAAATCTATTCTTTTACAGGTACAGGTTTGCAGATCCCACCAGCAGCACAGCAGGCTTTGCAAATGAGTGGTTCTTTGGCATTTGGTGCTGTGGCAGGTAGGAATTGAATCTTTTCTATTGGAAATCATTGTTTTTTCACCTAATTCGAAAATTTGCCAAATTTTTGAATTTAAAAGGACTTACTGAGAATTCAATTCATCAAGTACTTTTAGCCTATAATTTAAAGAGTTCACATAAGGAAGTTGAGATAGAAAATAGTTATTTAATGGTTAATAATCTTTCAGGGTATTTTTGAACCCTGTATACTGTTTAATTGAAATTGCTGTAAGTTGTTACATCTTTTGAAATATATCACTTTCACTGAAGACCCCAAAGTTGATACTGTTTGAGAGGAAAAATTTTTTCTTAATGTTTGAGTTTAGAAAGCTACCAGAGGCCTTTAAATTAAGCTTTATTTAAAATAATAACAATATTAAGAGTACAGAAAAAAGTTGCTTTCTAAACTAGTACATAATACAGTTGACTCTTAATGCATGTTTGAATTGCAACAATTCACTTTCATGTGGGTGGTGTTGTTTTTTAATGATAAATACTACAGGAGTTCCCATCATGGCTCAGTGGTTAACAAATCTGACTAGGAACCATGAGGTTGCAGGTTCAATCCCTGGCCTTGCTCAGTGGCTTAAGGATCCAGCATTGCCGTGAGCTGTGATGTAGGTTGCAGGTGCGGCTCGGATCCCGAGTTGCTGTGGCTCTGGTGTAGGCCAGTGGCCTCCAATTAGAACCCTAGCCTGGGAACTTCCATATGCCTCAGGAGCGGCCCTAGAAAAGGCAAAGAGACTAAATAAATAAATAAATAAAAATAATAAATACTACAGCACCATGTGATCCATGGTTGGTTAAATCAGTGAATTCTGAATGACCAAGGATATAGAAGGCTGACTAAGTTACAGCTTTCCAACTGCCCAGGTGGTTGGATTCCCTAACTCCCAAGTTGTTCAAAGGGCAATTGTATTTTGAGATTTTTAGTTAGGGAATCAATTTTCCAGAGAGGTCAGGAAAAGAGAAAATGACGGATAGTTACACTTAGTGGTTCAGTTTATGAAACACATGTTCTAATCTTGGTTGTGGCTCAGTGGCCTGAACTTTGCTTTTATAAACCTTGATGTTAACCCAAACCTATGAACTAGGATAGTGTTGAATTTTGAAATGTTGAAGATTTGCTTTTAGAGTATCTAATGAGAACCACTTCTTGTATTTCAGACTTTGATGACAGGAAATACTAACCCATGAAAGTATGGCTATTTTCTATTATGAGTTGGTTCTTTGATAATTAAAAAGCATTAAAGTAGAGGATTGTTTTTGCTTGTATGTTATTCTTTGCCATTTATTAGAGAGGTGGGTGTTACCATCTTCCTCATTTAGTGAATATCTGGAGTTTGTGAGTGCTTTAGAAAACCTGCCATTAGGGTCTTGTGTTTTTTGTCAAACTGTATGATTTATATTGAAATAGGAATTACTGATATGAGTTCCTATTGTGGCTCAGCAGGTTAAGAACCCAATATAGTGTCAGGATGTGAGTTTGATCCTTGGCCTTGCTAAGTGGGTTAAGGATCTGGCGTTGGCCTCAAGCTATGGCTTAGGTCGCAGATGTAGCTCAGATCCTGTATTGCCATGGCTGTGTCCTAGGGCCGGCAACTATAGCTGTGATTTGACCCCTAGCCTGGGAACTTCCATATGCCTCACATGCTGGCGTAAAAATTAAAAAAAAAAAAAAACAAGCATTAATGCATTTTTTTATTTGAGTTATTTGACGAATGTTTCCTTAAATTATTGTTTTGTTTATTTTGACTTTTTGAACAAGTATTAGACATTTAATTTCTTCACAATGATCACATAGTCATAGATGCCACTTGCAGTAATTGAAGATACTAAAGAAGATACTAAACCCATCACTTCCTGAACTATATCCTAGTCTGTAGTTTGAAAGTTAATTATTTTACCTGAAAACTTACCCTTGTATTATTTCCCATTGTTCAGTTCATTCTTTGAGTAGTTTAGAGAAATGCTTGATTGTTTACCGTATTTTAGGTATTTCATTTGAGGTTAGTGTGTACCTTGAGGGATTTAATGCAAGGACATGATTCATTTCTTAACAATCTTATGTTATATTTTGGGTGCCGTATCAAATGTATTGATTTGTTGTAAACAGTATATATATGCCTAATTGAAGATTTTCATTATTAGATAGTATTTTTTCCCTCACCTATTATTTTCTCCTATGATAAAGTGAATGATGACACTTCTCTGGGCATACTCACTGGGTAGTTTATATTAAAGATGAAAATTATAAATGTACTTATGGACTGCTTAGAATAAGCCGTTTGAAAGGTGATTTTAAAATTCGATTCTGGAGTTCCTATTGTGGCGCAGTAGGTTAATGATCCAGGTTGTTGCTGTAGAGGTGCCAGTTCAATTCCTGTAGTGAGTAGAGGATCAGGTGTTATTGCAGCTGTGGCGAGGGTCTCCGCTATGGCTCTGAATTGATCCCTAGACTGGGAACTTCCATATGCTGTGGGGACAGCCATAAAAGGGGAAAAAACATTTGATTGTTTTCTTAAAACTTCCCTTAAATTGCTGTTACAACTGAATTAATAATCAACACTCAGTTTTTAGGTAAAAATTTACATAACTGGATATTTTTCTTCAGAGAGTCGTTGAAAGTTAATACATTTCTTGTTAAAATAAATCCTTCAGTGTTTATATATTTGAGGCCATTGTCCCCTAAGCCCTTTAAAGCTTTTTTTTGAAATCAAGAGTGCTGCATCTCAATATCCATGTCTTTACTCAGGAAGCTTAACAGGTCTTTTTAAAGATAAGTTAGTACTAAACTTAATGAAACCCATGCTTTGTTTCCTCACTTGGCACAAATGACCTGAATAATCATTTTTGAAATTTTGATAGGGATTTTTATACATTAATATGGCATGGATTTCTGATATCTATACATTCTTTCCCATTTTAGGAAAAGACAAATTGTGTAATAATTTAAAGTTTATTGACAGTGTTTTATGGTCATGTCTTCAAGTTCCTTCAGTATACACCAGTTACATTTCTGCAACTCCCTGAGATGCCAATTTTGAGCACCTAGAACTCAGGTATTCTTACATCCCCATGTAACTTGGGATGCAGATCCCTTTGCAATTTTGCCCATGTTTTATGATCATTTTCTGTACTCAAAAGAAAACCTGAATTGTAATAAAGGACTGCAGCTGAATCACATGTTATTGAAAATTAGATTACTGAATCGAAACAATTTCTCTGTCATATTTTTATAACTTAAACTTCAAAGAGGTCCCATTGTGGCTCAGTGGTAATAATCCTGACTAGTAGTATTCATGAGGATGCAGGTTTGATCCGTCCTCATTCTGTGGGTTGAGGATCCGGCGTTGCCATGAGCTGTGGTGTAGGTTGCACATGCGGCTCTTATCTTGCGTGGCTGTGACTGTGGCATAGGCCAGTGGCTACAGCTCCTGTGCAACCTCTAGTCTGGGAACCTCTGCATGTGGCAGGTGGGGCACTAAGAATACAAAATGAATAAATAAAAGGATTATCATATGATTCATCAGTTGTTTTTCTGGGTATATATATTATACCCAAAAGAATTAGAATAAGAATTGAAGAGATACTTACACCCCCACATGACTGTGGTATTACAATCACCAAGATGTGGAAGCAAGTCAAGTGCCTACCTACTAATGAAAGGGTAAAGTAAATGTAGCAAATAAACTTCAAGATATTATGGCACTCAAGAGTTGTTGCTGTTTTCACTTACATGCTGGCAGTTTTCTTGTAATTTGCCTCTAATGTATAATGTTGGCAATTATATGAGACAGTAGTTGCTGTTGTGGAATGGGGAGATTGTCCTTGCAATGCCAAGGTGCAGGTTCAGTCCACAGCCCCACGCAGTGGGTTTTTGGATCCTGCATTGCCAAGCTGTGGCATAAGTTGCAACTGTGTCTTAGATCTGATCCCTGGCCTGGAAAATCCATGTGCCTCAGCAGCCAAAAAAAATACCTTGGGGAGTTCCCGTCGTGGCGCAGTGGTTAGCGAATCCGACTAGGAACCATGAGGTTGCGGATTCGATCCCTGCCCTTGCTCAGTGGGTTAAGGATCTGGCGTTGCCATGAGCTGTGGTGTAGGTTGCAGACGCAGCTCGGATCCTGCGTTGGTGTGGCTGTGGCTGTGGCATAGGCCGGTGGCTACGGCTCCGATTCGACCCCTAGCCTGGGAACCTCCATATGCCGCAGGAGCGGCCCAAGAAATAGCAAAAAGACAAAAAAAAAACAAAACCTTGGTAAAAATTAGCATTTTTATTTTTAATACAGACTGGATACTTAGATTATTCTTGTATTTCATAAATTATTGTAAATCTGATTAGATTTTCCTCCTAATTAAATATCCAGACTAGGCCTGGAAACAGACTTAATAAAACTGCTAACTTCTGGGCTAGATTTGACATTCCAAAACTTGAAAGAGCTCTTAAAAAGAAAATTCATGTGCGCTTAGAATGGTGTCTTTTTCAGTGATGATATTCCTGCTACTTAATTCGTAGGTTATTAAAAGTGTTTCACCTATACTATTGCAGTATTTACTGTTTTACTGTAAATCTTTTAAAAATGCTTACTGACACTGATAGAACAGTCAAATATCCCAAGTACTTGGAATTGAATTCTCAAGATCAGGGTTTTCATGCATTTTCTGACCGGTGTGCTTCCCTTTCCCCATTTCCCATTATTCCCATGTGGAGAGTAGTATAGACTAATGCATTTGAGATGTGGAATAGTAGTAGGAATAGGAAGAGAGAGGTGTAAGTAAGTTTCTTAGGATCGGAGGAAAGAAAAAGGCCCCCAAAGCCTTGTCAATGAGGAATGGGGAAGGAGGTTTGGCTGCCAGGTTTTACTATAAGTACCTTATGATAAACCCTGCTACCATAGTCCTCTTTTATTAATACTTTCCTGACATTTACCCTGTTAGTTGAGGCTCTTCATTGTTCCTGCACTGAGCTGTAGAATTCTCTTTTGTTATAGATTTGCAAACAAGACTTTCCCAACAGACTGAAGGTGAGTTGAGTTTTTTATTTGTTTTTGATGTGGATGTAAATGTAGCAAGACAGTTGTATATATAGTTATTATTGTAGTTTGTATTTTAGGCCTAATTTTGTAAGAATGACATATGGTGTCATTACTACAGCTGTCTGGTGACTCACATTTAGAAGGCCTATTCCAAGTCATTACAATTACACAGATATAAAGATAGTAAATGTCCATGCCTCTTTTTGTTTTAGTTTGCTTATAATTATTTTTACTTTTGTATGTTTCTGTTCTGATTATAATAACTCATGTAGATGGCAAAAAAATGAAATTTGTCATTTTTTAGACAAATCTTTCAAAACATGGAGTCTGCCCAGTTAATATAATACTGACTCTAATACCAGTGATTTGTGTAAGAAGTACCAAGCAGTGAGTGATATTATCCAGAACTAAATTGCATGCAGATGTCAGAGATAGAAATAGTTTCTAAAATAGGCTATTTTTTCCAATTACCTAGTAAATCCGTCATTTAATAGAGCATTTTAATTGAGGTGGTTTGGTCTTACAGTTTTGTAAGACTTAGTATAGTATAGTATACTTAGTATAATAAATGTAATAGGGTCTTACAGTATATAAGTTGTTTGGGGAAATTATTCTGTAAGATAAAGGTCTGTCCTTGATCTCCTTGTTCCGTGATAGTCAGGAATTAAATGTATGTATACTACTTCTTCCAGCAAATGTACAACTGTACTCAATCTTTTTTTTCTAACAGATTTTAAAAGTAGAATTGGATTTTTCTCTTAGCTGTATTTCTATGTTAAATTCATTGTTTTCTGCATTTATCTAGGTTGAGCTGGGATATTTCAATCATACCTTTAATAATATTTTTGAGTATTCATAGCATATAATGACCTTCTAGTATTTTTTCCAAGGTTACTTCCATTTGTTTATGATAAGGTATATATAGTAGGATTCGTTTGTCTTCATTGTAACACTAGCACTCTTGCATCTTTTTTTCGAATAGAATTTGCCATGTTATTTTAGCATTTTTATTTTATTGAGCATTTTCTGAAAGACGAACAACTTGTTGGAGTTCCTGTTACGCCTCAGTGGTTAACTAATCCGACTAGGAACCATGAGGTTTCGGGTTCGATCCCTGGCCTCGCTCAATGGATTAAGGATCCGGCGTTGCCGTGAGCTGTGGTGTAGGTTGCAGACATTGCTCGGATCTGGCGTTGCTGTGGCTCTGGCTTAGGCCGGTGGCTACAGCTCCAATTAGACCCCTAGCCTGGGAACCTCCACATGCTGTGGGTGCAGCCCTAGAAAAGACGGACAAAAAAAACAAAAACAAAAAAAATTTGTTTATTGAAGTAAACTAAGGAAGCAAAAAGCACTTGTAGGGGCTTCCCTGGTGGCTCAGAGGGTTAAGGATCTGTCATTGTCATTGCTGTGGCTCAGTGGCTGGTGTGGCGGGGTTCAATTCCTGGACCCAAAACTTCCGCATGACGCAGGTTCAGCCAAAAAAAAAAATATTTGCGGTCCTATCAGAAATGATTTTTTATAATGTATTTCATACACAGCCCTAAATTTTGTTCAGTGTAATATTTCTGATGTTTCCTCAGGTTATTGTTCATTGCAGTTACCCTCATTTCTAATGCACTGTTTTATCCGTAGCTGTATTTATATTTGTTATGTATTGGAATGAAATTTGGTCAAATATTATGATTACGGTGAGTTCTATAACTGCTACTGGTGGTAATGTTTCCTATATCATGTAAAGGGAGTGGAGCATCTACCTTGAAAAATGTTCTCATTTAAAACCAATGGGTTTGAATTTGCTCCTTAGTGTTAATTTCTAGTAGTTTTCATAATTTTTAAATTTATGGATGCATAATTAATTTATGGATACATGTTACTCATTTTAATGTTTCTCTTGCTAAAACAGGACCTAATCATTTTTAAAGTTTTAGTTTGATTTTACAATAGGTTTATAGTCATAAGACATTAAATCTTAAATACTTGGATGATGTCATGTATATTCTTTTCAAAAATTTCGTCTTTTTGAAAGAAAATATGTAACTATATATTCATGGGCAGAAACCTAAGAAATTCAACAAGGTGTGTCTGTGTATATATATATATATATATATATATATATATATATATACACATACATACATACATACTCTGATTTAGCTGGAATTTTAAAGATTGTATTTTCATCATCCCCTTCTTGGGGTATAAACTCCAGCAGTCCTACGAAATCTTTTTATTCCCCTGATTTTGTATTGATATTTGTCTAGTTGAATGGATTTTCGCTAACTTAAGGTTTAATTTCCCTTAAAAAATGAAGCTCCCTTGAGTTCCCTTATTTTAGTGGTTAGGATTTTTTGCTTTCACCACTGCTACCTGGGTTCAATCCCAGATCCCACATTAAGACTCACACCACAGCCAAAATAATAATATAAAACTCTTGAGTTCCTGCTGTGGTGCAGTGGGTTAATGCTCAGGCTTGTCTCTGGCTATGCTGGTTTATGTCCCAGCTTGTCACAGTGGGTTAAGGATCTGGCGTTGCTGCAGCTGTGGCATAGGTGGTAGCTACTGCTGGGATTTGTTCCCTGGCCCTGGAGAACTTCATGTACCTTGGGCATGGACGAGAAAAAAAATAAAATTGGGTTTGGTACATTGATAGTATTATCAGCTACAGAGAATTAGTGAAGTGATTGAATACCCTAATTTCCCACTTTGGGTTCAGTGGTTATATTTGGCTTTGTTTTATTTAGAGGGATATTCTGATGCATTTTCCATGAAACTGATTTCTTTTTTTTTTTTTCTTCTTCTTTTAGCTTCAGCATTAGCTGCAGCTGCCTCTGTTCAGCCTCTTGCAACACAGTGTTTCCAACTCTCTAACATGTTTAACCCTCAAACGTAAGTATTTTACTTTGGTCAAGTTCAGAAGGGTATGCTGTGAAAGCTTTAATGTTTATAATGTGTAAGCTAACATTTAGGATGTTTCAACTGCAACAATTTTGATTCTTTCAGTGTAATTATTTTTATGCAAATTAGAAATAATTGCAAGATTGAAAGTTGAAAGCTTGGCAGATTTTGTTTTGCATTTATATCTAGCAGGTTTTTTTTTTTGTCTTTTTTTTGCTATTTCTTTGGGCCACTCCCGCGGCATATGGAGGTTCCCAGGCTAGGGGTCGAATCGGAGCTGTAGCCACCGGCCTACGCCAGAGCCACAGCAACGCAGGATCCGAGCCGCGTCTGCAACCTACACTGCAGCTCACGGCAACGCCGGATCGTTAACCCACTGAGCAAGGGCAGGGACCGAACCCACAACCTCCTGGTTCCTAGTCGGATTCGCTAACCACTGCGCCACGACGGGAACTCCTATATCTAGCAGTTTTTTTTTTTTTTGGTCTTTTGTTGTTGTTGTTGCTATTTCTTGGGCCGCTCCCGCGGCATATGGAGGTTCCCAGGCTAGGGGTCTAATCAGAGCTGTAGCCACTGGCCTATGCCAGAGCCACAGCAACGCGGGATCCGAGCCACGTCTGCAACCTACACCACAGCTCACGGCAACGCCGGATCGTTAACCCACTGAGCGAGGGCAGGGACCGAACCCGCAACCTCATGGTTCCTAGTCGGATTCGTTAACCACTGCGCCACGATGGGAACTCCTATCTAGCAGTTTTATGTGAAGCTTGTATCCGTTTGTTTCCTTGTTTTTAGGGCCGCACCTGTGGCATAATGAAGTTACTAGGCCAGGGATCAAAACAGAGCTGTAGCTTCCAGCCTCTGTCACAGCAGTGCCAGATCCAAGCCAGGTCTGCAACCTGTATATACCACAGCTCACAGCAACAGCAATCCCTTAACACACTGAGCTAGGCCAGAGATCAAACTTGCATCCTGATGGATACTAGTCGGGTTCGTTACCACTGAGCTACAACAGGAATTCCCGTATCCGTATTAGTTTCTATCACCAGTATACTTTTTTCTAGTCCTATGAAATGGTGATAAGCTTGGTGAAAGTGTCTTTTTTTATATTATATAAGTTTGAGTAGTGTCTAATAGACTTAATACTTTGTTCCAGAGAAGAAGAAGTTGGATGGGATACAGAGATCAAAGATGATGTGATTGAAGAATGTAATAAGCATGGAGGAGTTATTCATATTTATGTCGATAAAAATTCAGCTCAGGTATTCTTAATAGAAATTGTTACTCTCTGATCTCTTTATTTTCACATTCTTGGGGCATAGTTTCCTTAGAGGGAATTTTTGTAGTTTCCTAAAAGAAGTTTTAACATACTGACTAAATAAATACACCCCCTCCAAAATAGAGATGCTTTCAAATAGTTGAAGATGAAGTAGATCAGGTCATCATTTAGCAGTGCTGCTGGTTAGTGTTCAAAGCTTGCTATGATGTTCTGGCACCTTGATTTCATTGTTTAGCATCTTTCAAACCAGAAGATAGTAACAAGGCCAGTTTTGGGGAGAAGAGGGAGGATAAACTATTTTCAATAAGATTCTAGGTATATATAGTAGCTAGTGAAACACTTACGTCATTATAGAGCATTTCATTTTTCTGCAGGTAACATGAATAAACCTATTGGAAACTATGTTGTATAGCACACCACTTTTAACCTTTTTTGTTTTATTTTAGGGCAATGTGTATGTGAAGTGCCCATCAATTGCTGCAGCCATTGCTGCTGTCAATGCACTGCATGGCAGGTGGTTTGCTGGTGAGTTTGACTTTTTTTCTGAATGATTATTATTAATGGTGTCATCTAAGTGAAGATGCTAAACCCTCATATCTGTTTCTTTCAACAGGTAAAATGATTACAGCAGCATATGTACCTCTTCCAACTTATCACAACCTCTTTCCTGATTCTATGACAGCAACACAACTACTGGTTCCAAGTAGACGATGAAGGAAAATATAGTCCCTTATGTACATAGCTTTTTTTCTTTCTTGAGAATTCATCCTGAGTTATCTTTTATTTAGATAAAAATAAAGAGGCAAGGGTCTACTGTCATTTGTATACAATTCCTGTTACCTGAAAAAATAAAAATGTTAACAGGAATGCAGTGTGCTCATTCTCCCTAAATAGCAAATCCCACTGTATACAAAGCTGTTCTCTTGTTCTGCCTTTTAATTGTACATGTAGAAAATTACATTAAGGATATATAGGAATAGTTCTAGGGGACAAATGTGCTTAACATAAAAAGGCAGACAGGGATGCAATGATGTTTTTAATGTTTCAGAAGCCTAACTTTTTACACAGCAGTTACATTTCACTAATGTTGATATTTGGTTAATGGTTTAACAGAGGTTTCTGAAATACAGTTTGTGGAATTTTAAGGCAGCTAAAAGGGCTGTTTGATTAACATCTCATCCTGCATTCTGACCAATTGGCAAGGAAAGGAATTTCAAATTACATTTCTGGATGGTATCTTTTTCAATTAATGTATCTGTAAAAGTTTCTTTGTAAATATTATGTGTTGTAGTGTGTCTAAGATTCCAAACAAAATGATCCCTGCATTTCCTCAAGATGTTTAGTGACAGTCTGGTAAGCAAAGCAGTCTGAGCAAGAGATAGGAAATGCAGAAATAGGTTTTGTCTGGTTGCATATAATCTTTGCTCTTTTTAAGCTCTGTGAGCTCTGAAATATATTTTTGGGTTACTTCAGTGTGTTTGACAAGACAGCTTGATATTTCTATCAAACAAATGACTTTCATATTGCAACAATCTTTGTAAGAACCACTCAAATAAAATTCTCGTAAAAAGGCCACAAGAAATCTTCATTTTTGAAATGTTTTAAAGTCATAGAAACTTGAAGGTAGAATATTATTAGTTTCTTTGACTTTTTAGAGTTTCTTCTTCCTCTTTGGGAAAATTCTTAGTGAAATTGTTGATCTTAAGTTGCCCCTGTACATTCCTTAGTCTACCTTAGTTCTACTATACTTCGTATTTGGGGTATTGTATGAAAGAAAGCTGAATAATTTTTCAGAAAGAAAACCATACAGATTTGCCCAGGCCTCTCCCCTTTGTTGTCTTGAGCATCTTTATGGGGGAAAAAATTGCTTTGCTATTTAAAGAATTGAATGGAAGCTTGTAAGTTAAAACTGGTTTCCCAAATTGAATTGCATTTGTCAAGCTTTTACTTTACATGGGCAGCAAGCTTTCCAAACACTTTGTGTTCTGAACTCTGCTTCGAGTTTGTATGTGTAGGTTGAACCTTTTTGAGTAGGCTAGGTTGCTCCTAATTGCTCCTTCCCATTACTGATTTCCTCACCTGCCTATTTGTTTTTACTGTACTGTTAGGGTTGAAGCACAAGTATTACAGGTTTATATCAAGATACTTAGTTTGAATTTGAAGGCATTATACAACTATCTACCAACTTTGTTGTGGGACTTTTGTAATTCCCTTACTTGGTTCAGTTATTTAACTTAAGTTTCAAGAGTCAAGTTAACTATTTTTGAACACTAGGTAGCAGTAAGTGTTCATGGGTCACAAGGGGATATATATATGTCAACTTTTTCTTTCCAAAGTCTCCAAGTATCTAAATAATTAAAAATTTTATTCTTGAATCAAGTACTATCAGGTTTGTTTTCGTCATTCCTTTCTAGGGAATTGGGACAGCAAATGTGCCCTTAGGCATTTAATACTGTTAAGAGGTGACAAGTTTGTCCACCACCTAAGAAAGAAGTTTGGGTTGTAAATGATGCCCAAAGCAAGTTTGTTAGGCATTTAATAATAAAGAATAACTTGGAATACCCTGGTGGCTCAGTGGATTAAGGATCTGGCATTGTCACTGGTAGAACGGGTTTGATCCCTGGCTGGGGAATTTACATATGCTGCAAGTGTGGCCAAACAATTTAAATGGCTATTCTCAGATCATTTAAGTAATACTAGTTCCTGGGATGACAACCACTTGGTTGTGAAGTCTGTATTCTTCCATAGCTATTTTGGTTTGTCCTTGATTGCAGTTGGATTCTGAGTGTCTGTGTGCCCTCAAATATTCCAGTTAGGTTATTTTTCTGTGTAACATTTATTACCATTTTCTTTTTCCTTTTTTTTTTTTTGGCCTTTTCTTGGGCCGCTTCCCGCGGCACATGGAGGTTTCCAGGCTAGGGGTCTAATTGGAGCTGTAGCCACTGGCCTACGCCAGAGCCACAGCAAGGATCTGAGCTGTGTCTGCAGCCTATACCAACACCAGATCCTCGACCCACTTAGCAAGGCCAGGGATAGAACCCTCCACCTCGTGGTTCCTAGTCGGATTCGTTAACCACTGCACCACAACGTTAGTGACAGATACTTGGCAGGGCAGCTCCGCTTAGAAGAATGTCAAGGAATTATTTTGCCTCTACAGGTGAGGGGTGCTTCTCATTACTAGGAAACTACCATAAGCCAGTTAGTAAAATGGGGTGGGGGTGTCAGTGTCAGCTTTTGAAAATCATGGGGATTTATTCCTTTTGAGGCTACAAAAGTTGGAATTTTTTTTTTTTTCTGGTCAAATCATATGAAGGACAATTTTTTGAAAATAAAAGTTAACCTTTCAGTATGACCTTGAGAAGATCTAGACCTGCCACTATTTTAAAGGTGAAAGACAGTCTGATAGCACTAACTTTATTAAAGAGTCCAATAATAAGGTTTACTGTAACCTATGGAAAGTCCAAAAAATGTTTCAGGTTAGTGAAACAAGACACCAAACCTATTTAGTGCATCTCTCTTAACTGTGTAATAGGCTGCATGTGAGAAGAAAAATGCTTCCAAAAGAAACTCAATATTCAAAGGATTGTTTTATTATAGTACATGGGCTGGGACTGATTGGAGAGGCTGGATGTAGTGGGCAACCACTGCCCTGGTTAGCATCGGATGCCCATCCCGATGGCCATGAATGTGCCAAAGGTGCCGCCACTCTGCATCATGGTTTTCCCGATGCCGCCCATCAGCTCCCGACCCCGCATTCCGATCCTGAGAGGAGGAAATCAAGATGGGGCCAATTGGGAACAAAAATACAAGAGGGAATGGGGAAATTAACTGCCGCTTTTCAACTTAATTATAATCAGGACATTTCACATGAGGTGGGTAAAGGATCATCAGGTTCTCTAGGTGGATTCAACTGTCTTCAGATTGTGGGAGGCAGCAGAAACAGTGTAAAGAACATGGAAAGGGAAGCCATATTTTTGTGCTGCTTTTACCTCCAGAGTATATATGATCTGGTTAACAACATCTGTCTTTTAGACGACATTAAAACAGTGATTGGGGAGTCGTACATGGATTCCAGAACTAGATTAGCAATTTACAGGCTGTGTCAAGTGTAAAATAGGGATCATAACAGGGTTGTTAACAGCATTCAGCACAGAGATGGGCACTAAGTGCTCGATAAATGGTTTTTTCTTTTTTTTTTTTTTTTCACTTTTTAGGGCCGCACCCCCAGCATATGTAGGTTCCCAGGCTAGGGGTCCAGTTGGAGCTACAGCTGCTGGCCTACACCACAGCCACAGCAACAACAGATCCTTAACCCACTGAGCGAGGCCAGGGATTGAACCCGCAAACTCATGGTTCCTAGTCGGATTCATTTCCACTGAGCCACAACGGGAACTAAATAGTAATTTTTAATTTATTAAGATCCATACAGTCTCTCTTAGGTGTGAAAATGACATTCTACATTCTACTCCCAGAAAGGTGAAATTAATCAGCAAGTTTGCTATGTGCAATTGGAAATAAATATAATATTTAACACAAAAGGAATACAATTTATTGAGCACATGACATATGCCACATTCTGTGTGTGCTCTGATTTGATCCTTTAAACTATGAGGTAGCAGTTACAGACCTCACTTTACACATGAAACGCAGGCTCCAATTTCCCTAAGGTTACAGAATGAGTAAGGGCCAGAGAGCGTTTTAAAGTCAGAGCTCATATTCAACCATTTAGGCTTCCAACCTGTCCTCCCAGACTGAAGGTGTTTAGAAAATCTGGCTCGTTAAAGGCCAGAGGGAATTGGAGTAAGTAGGCTCTATCCTGGCTGCAGGTCGAGTGGTGAGCGGTGTGGACCGAGAAAGTCTGGTAGTCCCGCCCAGAGATCACCGCCCGCCCCCCTCACCTGAGACAGGAAAAGGTGCCGAAGAGCGCCCCTGCCGCCATGCCCACGGCGCAACCCATCACAAAGCCCATCTTCACGCGGTCAAAGCAGCTTGGCTGGGACTGTCCGTAAGGCCCCACGGCCACAGGCATCTGCGGGGTTGGAAGGTTAGGGAAGTACGGGCCTAGCCGCCAGCCAGAGACCAGAGCGGGGGCGGGAGGAGCTAGGGTGAAGAGTGGGCCCAAGGGTTCGGGGAAATCTGTAAGGGGAAACAAGGGTGTAGCCCGACTCCATTGCCCTCTTAGCGTTCGAGTCCCCGCGCCGCGGCACCCCCACCTCACCTCGCTCGTGGCCTCCGTCGCTGAGTTCTACGTCTCACACCGAACGCGAGGCGGAGCGTATAGCACAGCTCCGATAATCGCTTCCGGAGCGCGGAGTTGTACTTCCGGGATTCGGTAGCCGAGGACCGCGGCCGCTTCGGGCGGGGGCTTCTGCCGCCAGGATCATGCTACTGCGAACCGCTTCGAGGCGGGTGGCCGCAGCCGTGCTCGCCGCTGCCAGGCCGAGGGCCAAGGCGCCCACTCGGGGGCTGCGCCTGCGCGGTACGCTCCCTGGCCCGCTCGCTGACACTTCTCTGGCGACGCCGATCTTTCCCTTGTGTGATATGGCGCAACTGAATATTCAGGAGCGTCCCTCTTCCGCCAGCTACCCGGCCCCTCTGACTCTTCCTCTTAGGTGCACCCCTCAAACTTTCTCAGGCCGGCCCTCTGAACGGTTGAGTTCGCTGCGCGCCCCCTCCCGCACTATAGATCCTGCCCCGCAGGCCCTCAGAGCCCTTGAGGCTTGGCCTTAGGACCTCTCCTGCCCAAATTTTAGAGATGCTGGTCGTCCAGCTCCTAACCTTTGAAGAAAAACCCTGACCCATGGTCTCCACATTCATTCTCAATGGCTTTGCTCTTTCACAGGTTTCACCACTCCCAACAATGCAATTTTAATGTCTCAACATCCCCCTCCCTGAACTCTTTCTCTCTCCCTCACCTCTTTTTAAGCTCTGCTCAAGTTTTCTGATGTTTTGTTTCCTTTTACGTTGAGATTCGACCTCAGCATCCTTTCAACTTAACACACCTTGATCCAGCTTTTACCTTCTGCTCTCTTGGATGCTCTATGTACAAAGTTGCATTCTCTCTCACTTGGCCACTCCCTTCCATTTTTTTGTCAGTTGTAGACCATGCTCCCCAGTCTGCTGTTCCCTCGGATGCAGTCACTGCTCCGGAGGCAGAGCCAGTGCTGCGGCCTCTGTATATGGATGTGCAAGCTACAACTCCTCTGGTAAGGATGGAGGGACAGCTTTCCCCAGGACTGTTTATAGGAATTATACCGTAGAAGTGGCAGTGCACAGAAATGGCTGAATCTCTGTAGAAGTGAGAGCCATTGAGAAGTGTATGTTGGGAAATGCAATGAGCCAGGAGTGAGGAAGCTTGAGTTGTAATCCACTAGAAATGGCTTTGCTACTTACAAGCTGTTGACCTTGGTCAAATCACTTCAGTGGAAGCACTCGTAGTAGTTTAAAGCATAGGATCTGGAATTAGCTGCACTAATCCACTTACTGTGGATTTGGGCAAGTATGGAATAGGTTATTTAAAAAAAATTTTTTTTTTGTCTTTTGTCTTTTTAGGCGGCACCTGCAGCGTACGGAGATTCCCAGGCTAGGGTCCAATTGGAGCTACAGTTGCCTGCCTATGCCACAGCCGCAGCAATGTGGGATCCAAGCTATGTCTGTGACCTGCACCACAGCTCATCGCAACACCAGATCCTTAACCCACTGAGCAAGGCCAGGAATCGAATCTGAACCCTCATGGATCCTGGTTGGGTTCGTTAACCACTGAGTCCTGACAGGAACTCCAATTTTTTTTTTCTTTTTAGGGCCATACCTGTGGAACATGGAGGTTCCCAGGCTAGGGGTCAAATTCGAGCTGTAGCTGCCAGCCTACACCACAGCTCATGGCAACGCCAGATCCTTAACCCACTGAGCGAGGCCAGGGATCAAACCTGCATCCTCATGGATGCTGGTCATGTCATTATGGCTGAGCCATGATGTGAACTCCTTGAACAGGGTAAAAGACATAAAGAAGCTCTTAGAATAAATCGTGACACATTATAAACGCTTAAATATTAATGCAAGTTTCCATCAACACAGGGACTCTGACATGTCCTGGTTCCTTGTAGATCACATTGCTTGGCAGGAGTGGAAACGCTTGCAGGCATGGCTGTCGGGACAAGGCAATGTTTGTAGATTATCTGAGGAGATGGTAGAATAATCTTAGATTGGTTTGGGGAGTTCCCATTGTGGCTTAGTGGTAACAAACTCAACTAGTATCCATGAAGATGTGGGTTCAATCTCTAGATTTGCTTATTGGGTTAAGGATCTGGTGTTGCTGTGGCTCTGGCATAGGCTGGCAGCTGCAGCTCCAATTTGACCCCTAGCCTGGAAATTTCCATATGCCAAAGGTGCGTCCCTAAATAAAGCAAAAAAAAAAAAAAAGATGGGTTTTGTCAAGGAGTATTTTAAACTAGCACTTGGTTAGTACCTGAGAGGATGGAAGAATGTTTGAGGCCTAATCGGGGCAGGTTCTGAAGGGTCGGAAGTGTGTTGAGACAGGTTGGGCATGTTTTAGGGTATGGAGGGAGGCCTGAGTTAACTATGGGTTCAAGGAGACTGATCTTGATCTCTTCTGTTGTGCTCAGGACCCTCGGGTGCTTGATGCCATGCTTCCTTACCTAGTCAACTACTATGGGAACCCACACTCCCGGACGCATGCATATGGCTGGGAAAGTGAGGCAGCCATGGAACATGCTCGCCAGGTTAGTACAGAAGACTCAAGCTTTTGATATCAGAGGTTTTAATGTCATAGGTTCAGTTGCTTGTGGGAGGCATTTCTTTCTTGATAGCTGTGAATGAAGGTGGAAATGGTTTGGGGCCCCTCTCAGGAAGAAATTCAAATAGCAGGCCTTTGGAATCCCTCTGAAGACATTTGATTAGATCCCACATTTCCTAGATAAATGACTTTTAGCATGTTATCTAATTTTTTGAACCTTCAATTTCCTACATTAAAAATGGAAATTGTAGGAGTTCTCTTGTGGCTCAGTGTGTTAAGGATCCAGCACTATTACTGCAGTGACTCAGGTGACAGCCCTGGCATGAATTTGATCCTAGTCTGGGTATGACAGCCGTGGCATGAGTTTGATCCTAGTCTGGGTGTGGGGAAAAAAAAAAAAAAAAAAGGAAGGAGGAAGGAAAGAAAGAAAGGAAGAGAGAAAATGGAGATTGTAAACTTCCTATTCCTTTGGGTTATTTGGTAGATTCAATCAGACAATCAGACAGTTCTGGCGATATGTGTTTTACTAACACATTGGCCATACATACTAAGGGCTCAATAAGTGCTTTTTCCAAAACTCCAAAGTTATTGTTATTTTGTATTGGGCTGGAAAAGTATCTGGAATTTGGGATGTAGCTGAATCTAGCCTCTTGTCTGACCCTAGTGGGTACAGAGCTGCTTCTGAGCAGTTGATGGAATGCAGCGGAGCTCCTCTTGCTCCAGAGTTCTCTCTTAGTTGTGTCTGCAGCTGCATTCCTGCCTAGGGAACTTATTTCTCTTTCTTGTCTTGGCTTGTAGCAAGTAGCATCTCTGATTGGGGCCGATCCTCGTGAGATCATTTTCACTAGCGGTGCTACTGAATCCAACAACATAGCAATTAAGGTAAGAGAAGGGAACCTGAGGGCATATCTGGGCTCTCCTTACCTCGAGATGGTGTCCTGACATTGTTTAGGCTCATATATATATTTCCCAGACACCCACTTTAACCCTATTGGGAGGAGAGACAGACAAACACTCTTTCGGACTTGTTACTTCCTTCAACCCTTTGCAGTCTACTCTATCTTAATTCTTTGCTTCTGTTGATTTCAGTGAGGTAGTTGGATACGAAAGGAGCTAGCTCTTGGACCACTAACCAGTTGGTGTTTTGGACTATAGCTACTTCAGAGACTCAACTTTCCCCATCCTTTTGATCACAATGAAGTTGAGAAAACACTTGTAATTGGGCATGTTTCTCTGCTACTTGTTACCAACTTCACCTTTATATCTGTGATTTCAGGGCTGCCTTCCTCTCAGCCTTCGCTTTCTTTTTGATGAGATCAGTTTGCAGCAAGTTCCTCCTGTTCCATTAGATGTCCCCATTTTGAAATACTCTTTGCTATGGTGACTTCTTCAGGCATTTGCTTGATTTTTCAGTTTGAGATTAGTCACTCTGTCCTTGGATATATAGATCATCGGTACTAACAAAAGTAAAATTCCACTCTGAGTAGTCATGTCGATGTTTCATGAACATAATTACTTTGGACTGGGCCTGGTTGCTAGGGTCACATGTGTAAATACCAAGGCTCTGATAAATTGTGGGATGCTGTAGGTTCAACTCTGGCTCTACCCCTTCTCACCATTGTCTCTCAATTGTGTGGCCAATATTGGTTTTTCTGACCTGGAACTGAGTGTAGGAGGCCTACACTGGCCTGGTTTCCAGAGTCGTCAACACTTTGCCCAATCCAGCAGGGAGACATCCTTTCTTCAGACTGTAGAGATGACAGTTAGGGAGGAGGTCCCCCCAAAGATGATGGTTATTTCTGGAATGGGATGCATTTTCAAAAATTTGAAAATGTTTGCTTTGAAAGTATCCACAGATTCCCAAACCTGGATGTCAAGGATTGCTAAGAGCAGTTGTGGCAGTTTTCCCCTTAGTCTCCTGGATGGGTAGAGTAAATAATCTGTTTTCTGTTAGAGGAGTCAATACTGTGGGTAACTGAGAAGTTGGGAGAGGGAACTTTAAATGTTTTCATTTTTATGTCCCTTATCCTTAAGAACATAGTCTTCGTTTTTTGTTTATTCGTTTTTGTTTTGTTTTTATTTTTTTGCTTTTTATTTTTATTTATTTATTTAGTCTTTTTGCCTTTTTCTGGGCCTGCTCCCGCGGCATATGAAGATTCCCAGGCTAGGGGTCTAATCGGAGCCGCAGCCACCGGCCTATGCCAGAGCCACAGCAATGTGGGACCTGAACTGTGTCTGCAACCTACACCACAGCTCAGAGCAACGCCAGATCCTTAACCCACTGAGCAAAGCCAGGAATCAAACCCGCAACCTCATGGTTCCTAGTCAGATTCATTAACCACTGTGCCATGATGGGAACTCTATTTTTTTGCTTTTTAGGGCCATACCTCCGGCACAATGAAGTTCCCAGGCTAGGGGTTGAGTCGGAGTTGCAGCTGTCAGCCTGTGCCACAGCCACAGCAACTCGGAATCTGAGCCTTGTCTGTGACCTTCACCATAGCTCATGGCAATGCTGGATCCCTAATCTGCTGAGTGAGGTCAGGAATTGAACCTGCATCCTCATAGATACTAGTTTAGTGCATAACCTGCTGAGCCACAATGGGAACTCTGAGGTTTTTGTTTTTTTTTTTAACTCTATAGAAAGGTTTAAAATAAAATGTAAATCTTCTCCATCTTCCTCCCCTATTTTGACTTTGAGCCCTGCTTTGCAGTTAATTCTGAACTGATTCTGTTTAATATTGTTCTGGAAAACGACTTATATGTACATAGGAATTTGCTTTTAATATTTTCACATACTGTAGCCTGCCAGATTTATTCTTCTGTAGCCATTAATAACATATCTATGCTTTTCCACTTCAAACTGCATTTTTTTTTTTTGTCACCCTGTGACATACAGAGTTCTTGGATCAGGTATCAGATCCAAGCCACAGGTATGGCAAGATCCCTAACCTACTTTGTGACGTCAGGGATCAAACTTGTGTCCCAGGACTCCCAAGATGCTACTGATCCTGTTGTGCCACAGTGGGAACTCCAAACACCATAACTTTTTTTTTTAAGATTTTTATTTTTTCTATTATAGTTGATTTACAGTGTTATATCAACTTCTGCTATACAGCAAAGTGACTGTCATACATACATATATATATATATATATATATATATACACACACACACATTCTTTTTCTCACATTATCCTCCATCATGTTCCATCACAAGTGACCAGATAAAAAGTTCCCTGTGCTATACAGTAGGATCGCTTTACTTATCTACTCCAAATGGAATGTTTTGTATCTAAAACTCCATAGTTTTTAAGTATAACTGAATAACTGAATTCTTTCTTTTTTTTTTTTTTTGGCTTTTGTCCTTTTTTTAGGGCCACAACCATGGCATATGGAGGTTCCCAGGCTAGGGGTCTAATCCAAGCTGTAGCTGCCAACCTGCGCCACAGCCACAGCACTGCCAGATCCTTAACCCACTGAGTGAGGCCAGGGATCGAACCCGCAACCTCATGGTTTCTAGTCAGATCTGTTTCCACTGTGCCATGACGGGAACTCCTATAACTGCATTCTTTTTCATGGAGTTGTGTTATCGCAATCATTTCTCTATGATTGTATGTGTTTAATTTTTCCAATTTTTAAGGATTGTAAATATAACGAAAGCATATTGCGTCTTTTTTTTTTTTTTTGTATTTTTAGGGCGCACCTGTGGCATATGGAGGTTCCCAGGCTAGGGGTCTGATTGAAGCTACAGCTGCTGGCCTATACCATAGCCACAGCAATGCCGGATCCTTAACCCACTGAGCAAGGCAAGGGATTGAACCTGAAACCTCATGATCCCTAGTCAGATTTGTTTCTGCTGCACCATGGCAGGAACTCCAAGCATATTTTGTCTTAATGGCTTCATCTATCCTTTGAATTTTTTTTTTTTTTTTTTTTGTCTTTTAAGGCTGAATCTGCAGCATATGGAAGTTCTCAGGCTACGGTTGAATCAGAGCTGCAGCTGGCAGCCGAAGTCATAGGCATAGCCACACCAGATCTGAGTTGTATCTGCAACCTTCACCACAGCTCATAGCAATGCCGGATCCGTTCACCCACTGAGCTAGGCCAGGGATCGAACCACATCCTCATGGATACCAGTAGGGTTGGTTACCACTGAGCCACAGTAGGAACTCTCTGAAATATTTTCCTAAAGTGAATTCCCCAAAGAGGAATCATGGTAAAGTTTCTGAATACAGGTTGTAAGACATCTTTATAAATGGGTATCTGGGAGTTCCTGTCGTGCTCAGTGGTTCACGAATCCAACTAGGAATCATGAGTTTGTGGGTTCATTCCCTGGCCTCAGATTTTTCCTGGGATGCAATGATAGGAATGGTTCAATTTTCCACCTGGGGTGTAATAAAAAATATGTTTGGTTCTTGTTGTTGGTTCCTGGCACAGGGCTTCAAAAACCCTTGGAGTGATCTGATTGATGGAATGTCTTTTATTATTCATAACAATCCCCATTGGACCATTCCTGAGTTCTGGTGATGAAAAGACTCATGGTGGGCCCTTAGATAGTTTCAAGAGATGAGCTGGCCACTCCAGAAAGACCAAGAATATGATTAGCGTGTTGTTACTTTTGTCTGAGGAGGAGAGAGTGCTGGAGATGGAGTCCAGTCCTATGGCCAATGATTTAATCAGCTATGTCTGTGTAAAGAAACTCCCATAGGAGTTCCCTGGTGGCTCAGCATGTTAAGGATCTGGTGTAGGCACTGCTGTGGCTCTAGTTACTGCTGTGGGGTAGGTTCGATCCTTGGCTGGGAACTTCCTCATGCCAAGGGCTTAACCAAAAAAACAAAACAAAACCCCATAAAAACTCTGGGAAACGAGACTCAGTGGAGCTTCCAGGTTGTTGAACTCATGCATGTGCTGGAAGGTAACATGCTTGGATTCACAGGGAGAAGGCATGGAAGCTCTGTGCCCATGGGGCCCCAGGCCTCACCCTATGCATTTCTTCCATTTGGCTGTTCCTGAGTTGTGTCCTTCATAATAAATCTATAATAGTAAGTATTTTTTTTAGTGAGTTCTATGAGTCATAGAGAATTATTGAACCTCAGGAGCTGTGGGAAGCCTTATATTTGTGGGAAGCTGGGGAAATATGGGTGGATGGCTGGTGACTCCTGAGCTTTGAAGCTGGCATCTAAAATGGAGGCAGCTTTGTGGCACTAAGGCTCTTAACCTGTGAGATTTGCACCAATTGGGGATAGTTAGTGTCAAAATTAAACTGAATTGTAGGACATGCAGTTGGTGTCAGAGTTGTTCTTGGAGCATTCTCCCCTCATCCACTTACTTAGTGCAACAGGGATGGAAGTCATGGCCATCTCTCTGAGTATATTCTTTTTCCTTCCACCACCACCAATTTCTAGGGGGTGGCCAGGTTCTATAGGTCACGGAAAAAGCACTTGATCACCACGCAGACAGAACACAAATGTGTTTTAGACTCCTGCCGTTCACTGGAAGCTGAGGGCTTTCAGGTCACCTACCTCCCAGTGAAGAAGAGTGGGATCATCGACCTGAAGGTAAGAGAGACAAAATAGGAGGAACTCGGCTTCAGCTTGTAAATCTATCTCTTTAGCCTCAGCTGGAGCTTGAAGGACTAGATGTAATGGTGAGGGTGGGGTTTAGATCTAGAGAAATAGGCCTTGCAGTGAAATCAAGATTATGTCCGCTTAAGTGTATACCATCTTGCTTTTCTCTGGAGGATTTGTTTCTCAGCTTCGTCAGAGCTTCCTGGTCAGTGTGAGAGCCCTGGGGCATGTGTGCAGGGTGCCAGAGACTCACACTCACCATGGGAAAGCTCTGGCCTTCTCTCCTTGCTGATTTTTCTTTCTTTCTTTCTTTCTTTTTTTTTTTTTTTTTTTTTTTTTGTCCTTTTAGGGCTGCACCTGCAGCATAAAGAGGTTTCCGACTAGGGGTCCAATTGGAGTTGTAGCCGCCGGCTCATGCCACAGCCACAGTAACATGGGATCTGAGCTGCATTTTTTTTTTTTTTTTGTGCAAGCAAGCAAAGTTTTTATTAAAGGAAAGCAGCTCCCAGAGTTACTGGGAGAGGGGAGAAGAGCCCCTTTTCTCAATTGTCCTATAGGGGTTTTTATTCCTTAAAGTTGGGGGGATCTAGAGAGATGTGGTCTTCTCCCATTGGCTTTGCTCAGTTACCTCTACCAGTCCTTGTCCAGTAGGGTCCTAGGGGTGGAAATGCCCCATAAGTCTCACAGTTTCCTTGCCCTTTTCTTCCCATAAACTGAGTCACAGGGGATTAGGGATTAATGTGCATGTGGGTGTAGATACACTCCCTATAGTAAACAAGGCCTGTGGGGATGTTACTCCCTAGAGACTTTAAGCCACTAATGTTAATCAATGGCCATATCAAATAATGCATTGAAGCCCATGCTCCTACATGGACTACTTGAGTTAATATTCTGCCTCAATCCCCCTCTAGAGTTGGAGACTTTAACTGCCAGGGGGTTGTGGGGGGCACGGCTACGACCGCTCCGACTGGTTCCTGCTGAAAAGGGGTGTTGTTAGGGGAAAGCAGTTAGGTCTCCACTCATGGGATAGTCACGTGGGCTTCGATACATTACACTGGGTACCCCTTCCATCACCACTTGAAGTTTGATAGCTTCTAATCGGGATGTAATGAAATGAGAAATAAAATTAATTATACAGGGTTTGAATAAGAGGATTAAGATCACAGTGATGACTATGGTGAGGAAATATTTTCCCCAGGAGGAGGAGATCAACCAATTCCAGAGGGCTACTCCAAAAGCTGCAGGGAATCAGACACATTCTGTTAATAATCAGGATACAGACGACATTTTTTTTTTTATAGACAACATTTAGATTTTATGGTAGCACAAGTAACCTGTCCTTGTGAGGAGTATGATTTATGGCAGCATCTTACTTTTAAGGTTAATTTACTCAATTAAATTTATTCTAAACTTAGTCCCCAGCATGCACAAAATTCTCTTCTCAATGTCCACTTCCCACACACCTTGTATCACTTTCTGTATCCGTATTAGTCTGTCCCTTATTTTCCAGCCAGAGCAGTCAGCTAAAGACAATCTTTATTTGCCTTAATAAAATGCAATTCCATTCCTCATTCCTTCTTTATTGAAAGCAGACACATTTTTACTTTTCTAAAGCAACCACGGACTGTCTTTTATAATTTCTAAAAACACGTGTTTTTCTTACAGAGAACATCTTAGGGTGGCACTAAACATACTGATTAATTGTCCTAAATACCTTTAGTTTCTATTTAATAACTGATGTCTCAGTGTCTCGTTTGACTTTTATTAAACCTAGATACAATAAGGTATTATACTTAATGTTGATAACTGTAACATGTCTGTTAATTAGGTCAACAAACTTCAATTCTAATGTTATTAATTTAATACTGAATATTTCCCTAAAATATTTTATGTGAACCTAAAATTAATTCTGGCCAGTTAGATCCCTTCCATATTTTGAGAATTTATATATGCGAAGCCTTAGTCAAGGGAATGCAGGAAAAAAGGCATCTTTTAAATCTAATGCCATAAACCAGGCTGCTGTTTCTGGAATTTGTCAGAGGAGAGTGTAGGGGTTGGGCACCACTGGATGTAATGGGACCACTGCCTCATTTATTAGATGGAGGTCTTAACTAGGCGCCAATCCCCATTAGGCTTTTGTACTCCCAATATAGGGGTGTCACAGGGGCTGTTACATTCAATTAGTAATCCCTGTTTCTTTAGGTTTTTTATGATTGGGATAAATCCCTGTAAATCCCTGTCGTGCCTCAGAGGGTACTGCTTCCATCAAAGGCAGGCATAAACCTTGATTAGGCTCCTTTGTCATGTGAATTGAGGCTTTAACCTTTGACAAAATATCTCCTCCTAAATGAGGAGTTGGGCTCTCTGGAACAATCAGAAAAGCATGAGAGAAGAAAATGGACTCCTAGTCACAACTCAAAGGTTGTGTAAAAAATGTTGTAACAGGCTTGCCAGAAATACCACGAAGAGTGACAGATTTATTTGAGGGGGACTCAGGGTTGGAGAGGAGCACTGAAAAGGCGGCTCCCATATCCAAGAGGAAGTTGATAGGCTGTTTTCCTACATTTAGAGTTATCCAAGGTTCCTGAGTGGTGATGAGGACAGGAGCCAATATGGAAAGCCCTGGGTCCCATCAGTCTTGATCCTGGGTGCAAGGGGTCTACCCAGGGGCCTTCATCTTTGGGGCAGTCCCTCTTCCAGTGATCTCCCTGACATATGGGACACAGCCTAGGTGCTGTGGTCTGAGCCTTGGGGCATTCCCATTTGAAGTGTCCCTCTTTTCCACAGAGGAAACAGGCTCTGGGCTTAGGTCTCTGTCCTAGTCCTCTCGCCTTGGAAGCTCCCAGGTTGACTCCCTGTAGTGCCATAACTAGAGCCTCAGCCTTTTCTCTGTCTCCCCTCTTGTTCTCCTTTCATTCTTCCTGGTCCCAATTATAATATACTTGAGTTGCTACTCTAAGGAGGAGCTCTAGGTCCTGATCAGGGCAAAAGCCAATTTTTGGAGCTTTCTCTGCATGTCTGGTGCTGATTGAGTTATAAATTCGTCTTTAGAATTATTTGGCCCTCCATTGATTCTGGGTCCATTGGTGTATGTTTTTTTCAGTGCCTCTCTGAGTTTTTCTAAGAAAACCGATGGACTTTCTTGTTCCCCTTGACAAACCTCCAATAGTTTGGAGTAGTTAACGGGCTTTACTTGTGAGGCTTTTAATTCCTCAACTATACAAGTAATAAAATGATTTCTATGCCAATTGTTGTTATCCCCCTCATTGGCAGACCAATTGGGATCGCTCATAAGAACTGCCTGACATCCTGTGGGGAATCTTGTTGGTACCTCTCCTGATGTGCCTCTGGCATTTACAGCATACCATTCATCTCCCCCAGCTTTGAGCATTTTTTAAGACTTTATTATTTTTTTTCTTATAGTCAGTGTCTGTTTTAGTAATAACATGATGTCCTTCCAGGCTAACTCAGAGAAATGCCTGAGACCCTGAAAGACTTCAGTATATCTATCTGGGTTGTCAGCAAATTTTCCCAAATCTGTTTTCATTTGCCTTAAGTCCTGAAGTGAAAAAGGTGTGTGGACCCGTATTGGTCCCCATTCTCCGTTTGCTACTTCTTGTAAAAGGAGTAAAGAGGGATATAACTTTGGCACTGGAGGGGGAAGAGGAGGAGCCTTGGGCAGCATTGGAGAAGTCTGGTTAATTTCTGGAGGGCCTGACCCAGTTGGGTGAGGATATGGTGGGCACCTGGGTCCGGAGGGAGTTGGCATAATGTACTGAGGAAGTCCACAAGCCTTCCTCAGTGCAGTGTCTTCCCTCATTGTAAAGATGATTTGAACATAAGACACCTCTGATCATATCCCTTCTCGTCTGCAAAATAGGTCTAATTGGAGAATAGTATTATAATCTAGAGAGCCTTCAGATGGCCATCGCTGTCATTTGACAGGTTATATAGTGGCCAGGCTTTTGTGCAAAAGAAAATTAAACATTTCTTTTTCAGAGTCTCAGGGTCAAACTTTTTCCAGTTCTTCAAGGCACATGTCAGGGGAGTTGCCATTGAGCCATGCACCAGGCTCGAGGATGTGGCTCCCATCCGAAAGAGAGAAAAGACCAGCATCCAGCGCCTACTGTCCTTTCTCAGCTATGTGAGGGCATCCCCCCTCCTAGGAGCGACTAGACATTAGTGCTCAAATGTCCCATCTGACCTCAGTCTGACTCTTTACCAGCACAGCCTCTCTTTACCAGCGTAGCCTCTCTTCCCGTCGTCCCTGTCCATTGCCTGTCTCTGGACAGAGGTGAAGAAAACTCAGGCATACAGGATGACATCCCTCTCTATTAATATCAGGAAAGTTCCTAAGCCACAATTAACAAGTAGATTGGATAAACCAGCTGTCGACTTCTCTAATCAGGGTGAAAGTAAATAACAAAAAGCAAAGCTGACTTTGCCCAGGCTCTGAGGCTAAACACTTGGCCTAGGTTGGATGAATGCCAGTTATTAACTACTTCCCCCCCATAGGCATGGTAACAACTCAGGGTGGTCTTAACATCTAGAGGTTTGTTTCCTTGCCCCTCCCAGCCCCCTGCAGCTCTATTTGAGGTAATAACAAAGGAAATGATAAAGGATCAGATTAGTTTTACACCATAATCTCCAGAAAATCCTTTTGAAGTCTTTGCCTGGATTTCTGGGTTAGGTCCCACCCTGTGTGCCTGCTCTGTGCGGGGTGTGCAGACAAAACAAGGGAGGGTGCCCCCTTCTCAGAAGGTGGCCATCTAGATGTCCACCTGACTGTCCCTCTCTCGGGAGTTCAGGTGCCTCTTAGCAGTTGGCTGCTTCATATAAGCCCCAAACCTGGATTGAACTCACAGGGAGGAAAGAGAACCCTCAGAGTCCGCTACAGCCATAAGCCATATGAGGTCCCCGCGGAACTGCAGGTTAGGACCCACTCGGACTCCGTAGCCACTAAGGCCATCGAGCCACAAACTCGAACCTGAAGCTCAAGCAAATCAGGCTGCACAATCACTAATACAGCACTCAGAGGTTATCACAATGCTTCACGCTGCCCTGAGAAGTTATTTTAAGCCCTTTATCACCCTTTAAAATTCACAAAAACAACATTTTTTTTGTCTTTTTTGTCTTTTGTTGATGTAGTTGTTGTTGTTGTTGCTGTTGCTATTTCTTGGGCCGCTCCCGCGGCATATGGAGATTCCCAGGCTAGGGGTCCAATCGGAGCTGTAGCCGCTGGCCTACGCCAGAGCCACAGCAACGCAGGATCCGAGCCACGTCTGCAACCTACACCACAGCTCACGGCAACGCCGGATCGTTAACCCACTGAGCAAGGGCAGGGACCGAACCCGCAACTTCATGGTTCCTAGTCGGATTCATTAACCACTGCGCCACGACGGGAACTCCACATTTTGTTTTTTACATGCCTTTTAACAATTGCTGACCTTCAGGAATATGGTAACTGTGATTTCCCAAATATTTTATAAAGGCTATAGTGCATAGAGAGAGGGGGAATGGGAAAGAAAGTTTGCCTTGTAATTCATCCATCTCTGGCCGGCCATAAACTCGTTCACACAGTCACCCTCCTTTCAGAGTCAGATGAAACTGAAAAGAAGTAGAAAGTGCAAGCGTGCTGCCACTTACCTTGTGAGTGCAGATGTATTGAATCGGATCCCCGATGAGCCCCCAAAAGGATGATGCCGGAAAGATAGTACCAGAATCCAGATTCTTGTTCACAGCGGTCGAAGAACTCCGTGAACACACAGGCAGCAAACAAGCAAAGTTTTTTTTATTTTTATTTATTTTTTTATTTTTGTCTTTTTGCTATTTCTTGGGCCGCTCCCGCGGCATATGGAGGTTCCCAGGCTAGGGGTTGAATCGGAGCTGTAACCTCCAGCCTATGCCAGAGCCACAGCAACGCAGGATCCGAGCCTCGTCTGCAACCTACACCACAGCTCACGGCAACGCCGGATCGTTAACCCACTGAGCAAGGGCAGGGACCGAACCCGCAACCTCATGGTTCCTAGTCGGATTCGTTAACCACTGCGCCACGACGGGAACTCCGCAATGTTTTTATTAAAGGAAAGCAGATAGCTCCCAGGGTTACTGGGACGGGGGAGAAGAGCCCCTTGAGCTGCATTTTTGATCTACACCACCGCTTGTGGCAACGCTGGATCCTTAATCCACTGAGCAAGGCCAGTGATCGAACCCACGTCCTCATGGATACTAGTTGGTTCGTTAACCGTTGAGCCATGCTGGGAACTTCTCTGCTGATATTTCTTATCCTCTGAAAGAAGTGTAGTTTTTGTGAAGATTATTTTCCATTTTGGCCCGTATCTTTATATGTTCATTTTGAGTAGTGGGTCCAAGCATCATGTCCACCAGATTTTGGATACCCTGGACAAATTCTAAGATATAGTTTATAAACAGAACCCTGTCATAGAGATCGTTTTACTATTATTTCCTTTCCAGCCTGGAGGCCTGTTATTTTTCTTTCTTGCCCAGTTGTCCTGGGAAGAACTTCTAGTACAAAGTTGAATGAAAGTGGTGAGAGCAGATAACCCTTGTTTTGTTCCTGATCTTAGATGAAAGCTTTTGCCATTAAGTATGATGTTAGCTGTGGATTTTTTTTTTTTTTTTTTTTTGCTTTTGCTTTTTAGGGCTGTACCTGTGACATATGGAGGTTCCCAGGCTAGGGGTCAAATTGAAGCTATAGCTGCTGGCCTATGCCACAGCCACAGCAATGCAGGATCCAAGTCGAGTCTTTGAGCTACAACACAGCTCATGGCAATGCTGGATCCTTAACCCACTGAGCAAGGCCAGGGATCAAACCCGAAACCTCATGGTTCCTAGTCGGATTCGTTTCCACTGCACCACGATGGGAACTCCCTTAGCTATAGATTTTTCAAGGCTGTTCTTACATCAGTGTCCTTTATCAGGTTGAAGAAGTTTTCCTAGTTTGTTAAATTATTTTTTTTTAAACATGAATGGGTATTGGATTTTATCAGTGGTTTTTTGTGTGTCTATTGAGGTGATCGTGTGGTTTTGCTCTCTATTCTGTTAATATGTTATATACACTGATTTTTTTGTTTGTTGAACTTGTATTCCTGGATTAAATTCTACTTGGTAAATCCTACTTGTGGCACAGCGGGATCAGCAGCATCTTGGGAGCTCTGTGACACAGGTTCAATTCCTGGCCCAGAACAGTGGGTTAAGGATCTGGCATTGCTGCTGCTGTGGCTTAGGTTGCTGTTGCAGCCCAGATCTGATCCCTGGCCTGGGAACTCCATATGCTGTGGGATGGCCAAAAATGAAAAAAAAAAAAAAAATCCTACTTGGTCACAATGTGTGATCCTTTGTGATCCTATATGTTGCTGGATTTGGTTTGCTAGTATTTGGTTAAGGATTTTTGCATCTGTATTCATTAGTGATATGGATCTGTGGTTTTCCTGTGATATATTTGTCTGACTTTGATATCGGGGTTGTACTGGTCTCAGAATACATGTGTTGGTTGTAGACTGAAATAGATCTGTTTCCGTCTTCTTAACCTTTGTGCCTCTTCATAAAACCTTCCATTTTAGCCATACTGCCTTCACAGCTCCCTAACGTGCCCTAACCAGTGGTGTTTTGGCCCAATCTTCAAATTTATCCTCACCTTTGATCTATTCTTTTTTCCAGACTTGCCTTAATCTTCTCTCTCTAATTTATTTATTTATTTATTGTCTTTTTAGGGCCTCTCCCATGGCATATGGAGGTTTCCAGGCTAGGGGTCCAGTTGGAGCTGTAGCTACTGACCTACACCACAGCCACAGCAATGCCAGGTCTGAGCTGCGTCTGTGACCTATACTACAGCTCTTGGCAACATTGGATCCTTAACCCACTGAACAAGGCCAGGGATCAAACCTGCGTCCTCATGGATACTAGTCAGGTTCATTTCCACTGAGCCACAAGGTGAACTCCCCTTTAAGCTTATTTTATACAATTACTTAATGACTTTTTACTTCTCTGCTCTATTGTATACATATGTCTGTCTCTTTACTAGGCTAAGTGAAGCCTAGTTCTAGGACTGCTAGCAGCACGTATTTTCTGTATTTTTGTTCCTCGTAATACTTTGTGCCTTTCTTTTACTTTGTAGTATTTATTGTGTTATCGTGCTGGGCACTGGGGATAGAGAGGTGAACAACACAAGCCTAATCCCTGCCTTCAGGGAGTGTACATTCTAGTGAAGGGCATGGTTAATATGTAAACAAACATATAAATGAAATAATTACCAATTGGGATATATGCTGTAAAGAAGTTTGAAAGAAACATAGCATTGAGAACCTACATTAGACCAGTGTCAGGGAAAGCATAACAGATGTGTGACTGACTAGTAAGTTTCTTTAAGGTAAATGTTTGAGTCAGATGTGGTCCCTACCTCGGTGTAGTAACCTTTTTTTTCACTGCTTACTTTGTTCTTTGCTGCTTGCTTTGACAACCTTGCCTAGGAAGGGTTTCCCCCTCTTTTTTTTTTTTGTCTTTTTTTGCTATTTCTTGGGCCGCTCCTGCAGCATATGGAGGTTCCCAGGCCAGGGGTCCAATCGGAGCTGTAACCACCGGCCTACGCCAGACCCACAGCAACGCGGGATCCGAACCACATCTGCAGCCTACACCACAGCTCACGGCAACGCTGGATCGTTAACCCACTGAGCAAGGGCAGGGACCGAACCCGCAACCCATGGTTCCTAGTCGGATTCGTTAACCACTGCGCCATGACAGGAACTCCCTCTTTTTTTTTTTTGACTAAACTTTTACTTTTTAAATAGTTATAGATTCTCATGCAGCTGTAAGAAATAATATAGAGAGATCTTACGTACCCTTTATCCAGTTTCCCTTAATGATAATATCTTGCGAAAGTATAGCACAATACCACAACCCAATATCTTACATTTCCCTGTGCTAAATGCCTAAGAGTGCAATTACTGGGTCATATGGTGATTCCATGTTTAGTTTTATATGAAACAAAATCTGCCAAACTGTTTTCCAGTGTGGTTGTACCATTTTGCATTCTCACCAGCAGTATATGAATGATCCGGTTTCTTTGCATCCTAGCAGGCATTTTGTGTTGTCACTATTTTAATTGTACCCACTCTGAAGTTGTGTAGTGAAAGGCCCCTTTTCAAGACTAAGCTTGACTACATTCTGCGTTAGGGAGTACTTTGTTCATACTGTATATCGTCCTTGTTCCCAATATTCTTAGGACCTAGAGGCTGCCATCCGGCCAGATACCAGCCTGGTCTCGGTCATGACTGTGAACAATGAGATTGGAGTGAAGCAGCCCATCGCAGAAATAGGTGAGTGTTGCAGGTAAACGCTGATGCTTGCTCACCACTGGGATCCATGTGAGGGGCAGGACTGGACTATGAGCTGTAACACTTTATAGATTGCAGTAAGGAAATCAAGGGAAAGAGAACTCCAGTCCCTTGTTCAAGGATATATTGTAAATGGCATGGCTGGCATTTGAATCTAAGTCTAGTATCCTTTATGTTGTTTTCATTTTACTGTGGTTAGTACTGAAAACAAAATCTCCACAGAGTTCCTGCTGTGGTGCAACAGGATCAGCGGCCTCTTGGGAACACTGGGACTCAGGTTTGTTCCCCAGCCCTGCATAGTGGGTTAAGGATCTGGCAATCTGGCACTGTCACAGTGGCAGTTTAGGTTGCAACTGTCGCCCAGATCTTATCCCTGGCCTGGGATCTCGATATGCCACAGAGCAGCCAAAAAAGAAAAAAAATTTTAAAACCTCCACCTTTTTTTCCTCCTCCTCTTTCACTTTTTTCATTTTATTTTATTAATTTGTTGTTGTTGTTGTTGCACCCACAGCATATGGAAGTTCCCAGGCCAGGGACTGAATCTGAGCCACAGCTTCAACACCACCAGATCCTTAACCCAATGTGCCAGCTGGGAATTGAACCTGCGCTTCTACAGCAACTCGAGATGCTGCAGGGGGATTCTTTTTTTTTTTTTTTGGTCTCTTTTTTAGGGCCACACCCAAGGCATATGGAAGTTTCCAGTCTAGGGATCGAATCGGAGCTGTAAGTTGTTGGCCTATGCCATAGCAATAGCAATGCCAGATCCGAGCCACATGTGAGACCTGTACCACGGCTCATGACAAGCCAGATCCGAGCCACATGTGAGACCTGCACCACAGCTCATGACAATGCCAGATCCTTAACCCACTGAGCAAGGGCAGAGATGGAACCCTTGTCCTCATGGATACTAGTCTGGTTCATTACCTACAGGCAGATTCTCCTGCAGGCGGATTCTTAATCCACTGTTGCCACAGCAGGAACTCCTCACCTTTTTCATTTTAAAACATCACTTTATGCTCACTTAGAGTCAGAGACACTCACCCTGTAACCTCTTAAGTACATAAGCAAATATATCTGTTAAAATTCATTTCTTTTAGATCAAAAAGGATCTAATACTTAATCTGATATTTTTGAAAGGCCAATGTTAATGATGTGTGAAGAGTCTTATGAATCAGAATATCAGGGGTGTTTTGGTTTGGTGCTTTGCTCTTGCCATTATTTATTCCAGTCTAGGACACTAGAACTGAGAATGAGAGACAAAAGCAAAAGGAGAGAAAGGGAAGGAGAGAGAAATGGTTTATTATATGGCTAGAGTCCAATGCTAGATATAATTTTACCTTAGAATTAATGGTACATTGTGGAACCACTACCAGGTCACTTCCTAATTCTGTGCTCTGGTTCTTCTCCTTGTTTTCTCAGGGCGGATTTGCAGTTCCAGAAAGGTATATTTCCATACCGATGCAGCCCAGGCTGTTGGAAAAATCCCTCTCGATGTCAATGACATGAAAATCGACCTTATGAGCATCAGTGGTCACAAAATCTATGGTCCTAAAGGTACCCGTCCCTTCTAGAGTTCTTCCTCTGGATCTCCCAGCAAACCCTTTGACAGGTGTTCCTGGGACTCATTTAGGACTATCATTCCTCTCAGGGAGTTGTACGTTCAGAGTTCCCTGAGGAATGTAAGTGTTGTTAGCCTATTTGTACATTCTAGCAGTTACTGTATAGCAGATGGTTCTTAACTGGTCTCTTTAGAAAATCCTTAGCATGTAGATGTTAAATTGGTTGAGGAACAAGGGGTTTGTCATACTGACTTAGCTAGATAAGTCCAGTGTTCTTGTCTGCCCCATTGTGATATGCATAGCAATATTCTTTCTTTCTTTTTTATTTTTATTTTTTTTGCTGCACCTGTGGCATGTGCAAGTTCCTGGGCCAGGGGTCGAACCTGAACCACAGCAGTGACAATGCCCAATCCTTAACCCATTGCACCACCAGAGAACTCCGAGGGCAATATTCTTTGAGTCTTTCATTCCCATGGGTCTTGCTTTAGCCTTAGGGGAAGATTGTATGGCCTTTTATGTCTCTCTCTTTCCTATGGTCCTATTGCCCTAGGAATGTTTTGTAGCTGGAATTCTGCCTCTGCAGCCCTCCTTTGGGAAGAGACTATTATCCTCTCTTTTATGGAGGTAGCCGTCAAAACCAAATAGCTCCTCCTCTGACTCCTGGGCGAGGACCTGTGGTGGTTGGTTATGCCAGTACACTTTCTGTGTCTGTGGGTCGTGTCATCTCCATGTACATCCTGTGGGAAAAGCTGTGGTAGCTTCTGGAAGTATGTAAGATGACTTCTTCTAAAGGCTCACAGAGATCGTTAGGAGCATTTTTGCGAGCTATCATTTTTTTCCCTATTTTATTTATGTATTTATTTATTTATTTTGTGCAACAGTCATCACACCCCAATGAGCTATCATTTTTAAAAGCCCAACAGGCTTTCTATCTTTAACTATAACATTGCCTTTATTGGCATTTATTGTAGATAAATCTGTTTTGATAAAACCAACTAAGTCATATTGAGCAGAAGCTGTGATCAGCACTTTAATGTATACAGATATCCTTCACTAGCCAAACTCTTGCTTTTCAAACTCAGTATCCAAATGGATTTAGATAGTATGATATCCTTCACTATCCATATGTAGTATCTGAGCACTTGCTCTCTGAACTTAGGAAATGCAGAGGTTCATATAGTGCAGGATATTTGAATTTGATTTTATTTTAATGGGGAAGTGAACTAATTCTTAGTAAATGCAGTTTGGTACATATATTATTTCATTTATTTACACACCTGAAGCACATGGAAGTTCCCAGGCCAGGGATCAAATCTGAACTGCAGCTGCAACCTATGCTACACAGACAATGCCAGATCCTTAATCTACTGTGCCACAGCAAGAACTCCTATAGATTATTTTGAAACTAGGTTCTTTCATGATAAATTTGGGAACCGTTCCCTTAGTTCTTATAGTACCTGCAATCTCTGCCTCAATAGTCATTCTGTGTGGGAGAAGATAACCTTCAGCAAGTGCTCGCTCTATTCTGAAACCTTTGGCTACTTAGTGAATGTCTCTGTACATTCATGGTCATATCCTAACAGGAAATTTCGGTAAATGGATTTGCTGTTTCACAAGTTGTACACATTTTTTTTTTTTTAATTTTCCCACTGTACAGCAAGGGGATCAAGTTATCCTTACACGTATATATTACAATTACATTTTTTTTCCCCACCCTTTGTTCTGTTGCAACATGAGTATCTAGACAAAGTTCTCAATGCTACTCAGCAGAATCTCCTTGTTAATCTATTCTAAGTTGTGTCTGATAAGCCCAAGTTCCCGATCCCTCCCACTCCCTGCCCCTCCCATCAGGTAGCCACAAGTCTTTTCTCCAAGTCCATGATTTTCTTTTCTGAGGAGGTGTTCATTTGTGCTGGATATTAGATTCCAGTTATAAGTGATATCATATGGTATTTGTCTTTGTCTTTCTGGCTCATTTCACTCAGTATGAGATTCTCTAGTTCCATCCATGTTGCTGCAATACAAGTTGTACACATTTTTAAGTTTTGGTAGACCCTGGGAGATTGTGATAATTTTTACTTCCATTCTGATTTCTCCCCCTTTTTTCCTCAAGATTTTAATTTTTTTAAAAATTAAAAAAAGTTTTCTCAACTACCTGCACCTTCCTTCGAAATGTTTTTATTTTTTTTGGACAAGGTAGCATGGTTCAAAATTCAAAAGCCACAGAGAAGTATGCTATGGAAAATCCTTTTTTTTTTGTCTTTTTTGTTATTTTTTGGGCCGCTCCCGCGGCATATGGAGGTTCCCAGGCTAGGGGTCCAATTGGAGCTGTAGCCGCCAGCCTACACCAGGGCGTCTGCAACCCACACCACAGCTCACGGCAACGCTGGATCATCAACCCACTGAGCAAGAGCAGGGACCGAACCCGCAACCTCATGGTTCCTAGTCGGATTTGTCAACCACTGCGCCACAACGGGAACTCCATGGAAAGTCTTTTACTCCTGTCTCTAAGATATGTAGTTCCCCCTGGGGAGAAGGGCTGTTTCTTGAGGATTTTTCTAGATTTAGCCTATGCATTTACAAGCACATGTATACTTTCTCCCTTCCTCTTTTTACTCAAACAGCAGTGTGCTATATTCATTGTGCTGCATCTTCACCTAACAGTGCATCTTTTTTGTTGTTGTTGTTCCTCTTTGAAGTACAGATATCATTCACACTTAACTAGTTCTGTAACAGTGTATGTTGGAGTGATTTTTTTTTTTTTTGTCTTTTCTAGGGCCATACCCACGGCATATGGAGGTTCCCAGGCTAGGGGTCTAATCGGATCTGTAGCCACCGGCCTATGTCAGAGCCAGAGCAACGAGGAATCTGAGCTGTGTCTTCGACCTACACTACAGCTCATGGCAACGCTGGATCCTTAACCCACTGAGCGAGGCCAGGGACCGAACCAGCAACCTCATGGTTCCTAGTCGGATTCATTAACCACTGAGCCACGACGGGAACTCCATAGGTTTTTTTTTTTCCTTCACTGCTCCCTGTCTTGGAGATTTTATAGTGGTAGTAAAGAAGGTGCTTCCTCTTTCTTTTATACACCTGCTTTGTATTTCAGTCATGAGTGTACCATAATTTATTTGCCCATTCTCCTGATGATGAGTTTTTTTCCAGTTTTTTGCTATTATGGATAATACTGCATTGCATGATGTCATTTTTTACATACATAGGGAGCTACTTTAAACTAGTTTGGTCATTACTCCTGATAGTTACCTTCCTGCTGTTAAATAATTTTTTTTTTTTTAGATTTTTTGTTTGTGACATGTAGTGGCTCTATGTGGCTTGATGTGGGATCTTAGTTCCCAGACCAGGGGTTGAACCTGAGCTGTGGCGGTGAAAGTGCCAAATCCTAACCACTAGACCACTAGGGAACTCCCTGATATTAAATAGTTTTAGTTTTGATAATTATTATGCTTTTGCTGCTACTTCTTCTTTTCCTCCAATATTTTTTACATTGAAAAATTTCATACCTACAGAAAAGTTGAAACAATATTTTAACCCCTTGGAAAAGTGATATTTTGTTTCATCTGCATTTTCCCTTTTCTCTTTTTTGTAACAACTTTCTTTCCCCAGGGGTTGGTGCTATCTACATTCGCCGCCGGCCCCGTGTGCGTGTAGAGGCCCTGCAGAGTGGAGGGGGGCAGGAGCGGGGTATGCGGTCTGGGACAGTCCCCACACCCTTGGTGGTGGGGCTGGGGGCTGCGTGTGAGGTGGCACAGCAAGAGATGGAGGTATGGGGAAAGCAGTTCCCTCCCGCAAATTCTTCCCCTGTGCTCTGTCTCCTATTTAGAGGCTTTTAGCATGACTGAGTCAGATTTTTGCCAGAAAAGGAGGTTTAGGAATATCATTTTTGTCCCAGTGCTGCTAGCATCTTGTTCTGTGAGAGGTGTTATGGGCCCCAAAATCCAGGGCCTTTCAGTAGTTGTCAGTTCATTTATTCTGGGTTATTAGAACCATGTGTCCAGTTACTGAGCACTTCTGCATACAAGGTGCTGTGCTCAGTGCTGGGCATATAGTGGTCTCCATTAGTAACACAGGACTATAGGTGGGTCGGATGCACAGTCACTTCTGGGCACGGGGAAGGGCTCCTCGTCCTGTGTGTTTCTGAGCTATTAATGGTCACAGTGCTTAGTCCTCCCTTGCCTGCTCCTCAGTATGACCACAAGCGGATCTCAAAGTTATCAGAGCGACTGATACAGAAGATCATGAAGAGCCTTCCAGACGTGGTGATGAATGGAGACCCTGAGCACCATTACCCAGGTATGGATGGATGTGCCCTTTCTGTCTCCATCTGGAAGAGCCTGAGATTCTGAGACTCCTCTTCCCCTCTCTTTTTTGACCACCCCAAGGCATATGGAGTTCCTGGGCCAGGGATCAGATCCGAGCCGCAGTCGAGACCTAAGCTGCAGCTGTGGCAATGCCGGATCCTTAACTCACTGTGCCAAGCCAGGGATCGAACATGCATCCTAGCATTCCCATAGTGACTCTAGTCCCATTGCACCACAACAGGAACTCCATGAGATTCCTCTTATAGTATTTCTTTCTTCCAGGCTGTATCAACCTCTCCTTTGCGTATGTCGAAGGGGAAAGTCTGCTAATGGCACTCAAGGATGTCGCCTTATCCTCAGGGAGGTGAGTTGGACTGGATACAGAGAGTGTGGCAGGGCCAGTTAGCCTGTAAGTTTCCATTGTGGAGGTGACAGGCAAAATAGATCTTGGTTCAGAGTAGAAGTCACTTGGTAAGTACCTATTTTTAGCTGGCTAGGCACAAGCTAAAGTTGGCCAACCCAGAAGGACTTCTCGTGGTAGAATTTTGTGTCTTTTGTGGTCCCGGGAGGTGCATGTATCTATTCTGGTGTTATTCTGGTAGTTCTGTTATAAGCCTCCAGAATTCAAGGATGCTCTGGAGGCTGCCAAGAGTTTAGCTGCTCTCTAGGCTGCTACAGATGGTGTATTTGGTCATAGGGGAGTGAGCACATGGTCCTCTGCTGCCTCTTGTCAGACCCACCTTGTGTGGTATCACACCTTGTCATGCTTTGGCAATATCTTTGCTCAAGGAGGTTATCCTCTGCAGGGCCCAGAGTAGCTAGGTTCATATCCCAGAAAGTGCAGGCAACATCCAGCCCTTGGGCTCTATCAGATTATAATGCCTCTTTTGTCTCCATGGTATGACTCCAGGGGCCTGGGGGTAGGAGCAAGACTGGGAGTTTGTAGCCCAAAGCATATTTGATGATGAACTCAGCAAGACTCTGTCTTTTTCCTCAGTGCCTGCACCTCTGCATCCTTGGAACCTTCTTATGTCCTTCGAGCAATTGGCACTGATGAGGATTTAGCTCATTCTTCTATCAGGTCAGTCACTTGAGCTGCAGCAGTTATGAAAGGCATCCTGGAGTTCCCGTTGTGGTGCAGTGGAAACGAGTCTGACTAGGAACCATGGGGTTGCGGGTTTGATCCTCGGCCGTGCTCAGTGGGTTAAGGATCCGGCGTTGCCATGAGCTGTGGTGTAGGTGGCAGACAGGGCTTGGATCTGGCATTGCTGTGGCTATAGTGTAGGCCAGCGGCTACAGCTCCGACTGGCCCCCTAGCCTGGGAAACCTCCATGTGCCGCAGGTGCGGTCCTGAAAAGACAAGACAAAAAAAAAAAGGTGTCCTGTTTTGTGTTATTCTTTTCCTCTTAGAGTCTTCCTCAATCTGGTTTCCCTTATCCCTTCTTTTTTTTTTTTTTAAATTAGGGCCACACTTGGTGACACATAGAAGTTCCCAGGCTAATGGTTGAATTGGAGCTGTCACCTGGGAAGTTTGTGAAGGATAAAGAGGTCTGAGTGCCACACTCAGAGATTCTAATTCACTAGGTTTGGAGGTATATGAAACTTCTTAAAAGATTCTCAGGTGGTCCACAGACCATGTTTGGAGAAACTCTGCCCTAGAGGAGAAGGACTGTGTTCTCTTCATGTCTTTTGTAGAGTAGATCCTCATTGAGTATTTACTGAATGAATTTACCCTAGTGTCACAGGTCTGATGCAGAGCTCCTCTCTGTCTTTTTCAGGTTTGGCATTGGCCGTTTCACTACTGAGGAGGAAGTGGACTACACAGTGGAGAAGTGCATTCATCATGTGAAGCGTCTTCGAGAAATGAGGTGCCAGAGACCTTTTGTTCTTTTTTCATAAATGATTTTTATTTTTTCCATTATAGTTGCTTACCAGAGACCTTTTGGAAGAAACTGCAGTGCTGGCCTCTCTCTCTTCCCCACGCTACCAGAAACCAAAGTTTGAGAATCTTTGGATTTTAGGATACAGAGATTCCACAAAGCAAGAAAGTGGATCTTCTTGGCTACTTGTTTGCAGAATATGAAAAAGTGTTTTTAAGAACTAAATAATTACATAAGTACCGATGTTTTTCATTATTTTATTGATAGTATTAAGTTATCATTATAGCGATATTAATACAAAATTCATAATTTGTAGACTAAGTTTAGGAAAACTCTGTTTTTTGTTGTTGTTGTTTTCATTTTTCTTTTTAGGGCCAAACTTGCGGCACATGGAGGTTCCCAGGCTAAGGGTTGAATCAGAGCCATAGCCACCAGCCTACACCACAGCCACAGTTATGCTAGATCCAAGCAGCATCTGCAACATACACCACAGCTTATGGCAACACCAGGTACTTAACCCACTTGATCGAGGCCAGGAATTGAACCAGCATCCTCATGGATACTCAGCAGGTTCTTAACCCACTGAGCCACAATGGGAACGCTTCTTTTCTGGCCACCCTACAGCCTGTGGAGTTCATAGGCCAAGGGTCAGACCCAAGCCACAGTTGTGACCTACACTGCAGTTGTGGCAACGCTGGATCCTTAACCCACCATGCCTTGAGGTTTAACCTGTGTCCCAGTGCCACCAGTCCTATTGTGCCACAGTGGGAACTCCTTCCTCTGATTTTTTTTAAAATTTTATTTTATAATAGTTTTTATTGTTTCCATTATAGCTTGTTTATCTTCCTGTGATTTTTTTTTTTTTTTTTTTGATTTTAGGGCCCACCCTTGGCATATGGAGTTTCCCAGGCTAGGGGTCAAATTGGAGCTGTAGCTGCCGGCCTACACCATAGCCACAGCAACACAGGATCCAAAGCCATGTCTGTGACCCTCACCACAGCTCACTGCAATGTCAGTTCCTAATCCGCTGAGCAAGGCTAGGGATCAAACTTGCGTCCTCATGTATGCCAGATTCGTTAACCACTGAGCCACGATGGGAACTCCTATTTTCCTGTGATTTTTTTTTTTTTTTGTCTGTTGTTGTTGTTGTTGCTATTTCTTGGGCCGCTCCCGCGGCATATGGAGGTTCCCAGGCCAGGGGTTGAATCGGAGCTGTAGCCACCGGCCTACGCCAGAGCCACAGCAGCACGGGATCCGAGCCGCATCTGCAACCTACACCACAGCTCACGGCAACGCCGGATCGTTAACCCACTGAGCAAGGGCATGGACCGAACCCGCAACCTCATGGTTCCTAGTCGGATTCGTTAACCACTGCGCCACGACGGGAACTCCTCCTGTGATTTTTAATTGGGGTTCTGTCGTTGGACTTCAGGAGGTACATGATAGCCCTGAAATTGTATGCTTAGTGTTTTGCAGTTGTGCATTTTCTTTGGAGGAAATGGTTTTCATCAGATACTCAAAAGGTTAAAAACCGTTACTCAAAGTTTTCTTTGTAAGGATGCATGTAGTATATATTTGGTGTCTCTGCCCAAATTGAATTAACAAGTTGATTTGCTAACTAGGTTCCTGCTTCTCCATTCTTTGGCCAGTGAATATAACTTGTGCTGTTCAAGTCTCAAAGAAAAAAAAAAACAAAAGAAAAAGAAAAGGGAGTTCTCGTCATAGTGCAGTGGAAATGAATTCAATGAGTATCCATGAGGATGCGGGTTCGATCCCTGGCCTAGCTCAGCGGGTTGGGGATCTGGCATTGCCATAAGCTGTGGTGTAGGCTGGCAGGTCAGATCCCAAGTTGCTGTGGCTGTGGCCAGCAGCTGTAGCTCTGATTTGACCCCTAGCCTGGAAACTTCCATATGCCATGGATGTGGCCCTAAAAAAGCAAAAAAAAAAAAAAAAAGATGCTTATAAAGGTCAAGAGATCCTTACCAGCCAGCCGCCACCAGGGGTTTCCCTAGTAGCCATAGAACTCTGCTTCCTCATGGGAACATTAAGGGCCCTACATTTTTTCAGAGCTTTTTCCTGGTTCAGTTTGACTTTCAAGATTCTCTTGGTCTAGTTGGTGAGAGTGAGGAAGTTCAGGTATCTACCAGCTTCCCTTTGTGAGCTCTCTCATGTGATTCTGGGCTCTGGATTTTCCTTCACAGGGTCTAGGTGTATTGCTTAAACTTGCAGCTTGCTTAGCTTTCTTAGGCTTAGGATTCCCTCTTGGATTAGCTTTCTGGTACTCTCCGGCATACTCAGAAGGAATTTCTACTGATCAGGCTGCCAGGAAAGACTTATTCTTCTTATCCATGTGGTTTCAGCATCTTTTTTTTTTCTTGTCTTTTGTCTTTTTAGCGCCGCACCCATGGCATATGAAGGTTCTCAGCCTAGAGGTCTAATCAGAGCTAGAGCTGCTGGCCTATACCACAGCCACAGCAATGCCAGATCTGAGCTGCGTCTTCGACCTACACCACAGCTCATGGCAACGCCAGATCCTTAACCCACTGAGTGAGGCCAGGGATTGAACCCACAACCTCATGGTTCCTAGTCCGATTCATTTCCACTGTGCCATGATGGGAACTCCAGTTTTAGCATATTAACCTTATTCCTTCTAACCCTTTACAAACTGAATTCAACCAGGTCTCATTAGCCCTCAGCCAGAGTTTTATTTTGTGAGCCTATAATAATAAATGACCTTCCTTAAAGAGAAGGAACAGGAAGGAGCTAGAACAACATGCTGGAAATACATAGTGTAAAGGAGAGAGATAAACCAAGAAGAGAATGAAATTGGGGAAAAAAAAGAATGAAATTGGGCATAAGAAAATTAACTGGAGAAATCCAAACTAAAATCCCATGGTTATAACACATTAAAGTTATATCTGATTTGGGATCATTATCTAAGTCATTCAAGCTGAAGCGGATCAGAGCTTAACGATTTCCCAGTAGTAGTCCTTGTATGAGATGGATACCCAGGTCTAAGATCCAAGGTACCCTTTTGAATTGGAGCCAGGGATATTGGAAGTATAGACCAACTCAGGGGAGATGAAGCTGGCAGGAACTGGATAAGGGTAAGGGTGCTGTATACCTGTGATTTAGGCCTAAGTTCTATCCCTTGAGAACGAGGGCAGAACCGAGAAGCAAGTGCTGGAGGTTAGTAAAGAACCTGAACCTTGCTGCTTACACAGGTCCCTGGGGTCTTGGCTCCCTCAGGGAGACTATCTGTAGTCTCTCATGAGTGGGATGAGAGTTTCATGACTATAACATCACCTGTCACTGTTGGTTTGGCCCCAATGGATTTGAGCCTGGGGTACATGGTACCTATTGGCAGCTGGGGAGAGGTTAGAGCTGACGAGGACTTAAATATAGCAGAGAAAGATTTGCTGACTTCTTGTATTGGGATCTCTTAGGGCAAGGAGGTGGAGGAGAGACAAGAACAGATGCAGGCATGTCAGGGCTCATGGTCTAGGAGCCAGTTCGGGCTGCTTCCTAAACCTTCACTCATCGAAATACCTATTCTCTTTGGCAGCCCTCTCTGGGAGATGGTGCAGGATGGCATTGACCTCAAGAGCATCAAGTGGACCCAACACTAGAAGAACGGGCCTTTGACTTTGTGTTGGCCTGGCTCCTCCTGCCTCACCAACCCATGCACAGCCAGGCACTTTGTTACACCCAGTGGGTGCTCCATGTTCAAACCAGAATTGATATAGTTCTGTTGACTTCAGCATCGGCCTGCCTCCGAGACAAACACATGAACACTCTCCAGCTTCAGCTCCCTTGGTGGGGAACACTCCCCATTTCTTTCCAGGAGTCCTTCTCTGGTCTTATAGTGAGTAGATGTTTTCATCCTGAAACAAGAGGGATGTATGCTATGATATTGCTGCTGGACATGTCCATATCCTTGTTGGGGCGAGCCAGAGGAACTGGAATAAGACTCTTTGTTCAGGGACCCTGACGCTGTACATGGACATTTGACTTGTTGCTTACCACTGCTTAGAGAGACTGATTCATTCAGAAACAAGTATAATCAACTATGATTTAATCTTCTTGTGGCTCCAAAGGCTACCTCTTCATTTTGTCTGTAGACTGAACAGCAAGTTTCTTAGAAGGCTTGTTTCCTTTGTGTCCTTGTCCTCCTTTCCTTTGACCTAACAGAGTTAGAAATATGTACATGACTCTACTTATTATTCTAGTAATTTATGTTTCTTTAAAAGAGTTGTTAATTTGCATATTGAGAAATAAAATCACCTTCCTCTATTTATTCTGTGACTTAATGAGAGGCTCAGGGAGAATTCCAAGCTGTACTGGGGAATTGTGGAGCAGAATACCACTCCACTTGATTTCCATAGGTGAGTCTGCTTGCCTCTCTCTTCATTCAGCTATTTCGGTGCCTATCAGATACCTGACATTATTCTGAATATTAGGGATACACTGATTAACAGGACCAAAAAGGACCCTCATTGAGCTTTCATTCTAGTAGAGAGACAATAAGAATTAAACAAATAAGGCTATTATAGATTGTGATGAGTGCTAAGGCAGAAATAAAATTGTTAAGAGGAAGTAAGAGGGAGAGAACATACTATGCTGGGTGTACTAGGAAAGCTTTCTTGAAGAGGTGTTGGAGTTACGTTGTGGCCCAGTGGGAGCAAACCTGACTAGTATCCATGAGGATGCAGATTCAATCCCTGGCCTTGCTCTATGGCTTAAGGATCTGGTGTTGCTGCAGCCTGTGGTGTACGTTGCAGACGAGGCTCAGATCTGGCATTGCTGTGGCTATAGCACAGGCTGGCAGAGGTGTTAATTAAGCAAAAACATGATTTCTTTCTTTCTTTTTTTTTTTTTGCCATTTTTTTGGCCCACTCCCATGGCAAATGGAGGATCCCAGGCTAGGGGTCTAATTGGAGCTGTGCCACAGGCCTACGCCAGAGCCACAGCAACGTGGGACCCCAGCCGAGTCTGCAACCTACACCACAGCTCAGCAACGCCAGATCCTTAACCCACTGAGCAAGGCCAGGGATCAAACCTGCAACCTCATAGTTCCTAGTTGGATTCGTTAACCACTGAGCCACGACAGTAACTCCAAAACATGATTTCTAGCCCTTAAAAGTGCTAAGGATGAGTGAGAAATGAGAAGGAATGGCAAGAACAAAAGTCATGAGGCATTAAAAATCATGATATGTTTGAGAAACTGAGAAACAAATAGAGGGCTGAAACAGCCAGAGTAGATTTTTTTCCAGTTGGGTCTGAAACCATAGGTAGGAAATTACCAACACTAAAAAGATTGAAAGAAAAAAATTTATAGTATATGAAACATATTTTAAGTATTTTATTTTGATTATATATTTGAATGTTATCCTTTCAAAAATTTTATTATTTTTTTTAATTTTATTTTATTTTGGCCATGCCTTCAGCATGTGGAAGTTCTTGGGCCAGGGATCAAACCTGAGCCATAGCAGCAACCCGAGCCACTGCAGTGACAATACCAGGTCCTTAAACTGCTGTGCCACAAAAGAACTTCCTTATCATATATTTTTTTGTTTTGTTTTGTTTTGTTTTGTTTTGTTTTCCTTTCTTGGCTGCACCTGATGGAAATTCCTCAGGCCAGGGATCGAATCTGAGCTGCATCTGTGACCTATGCCACAGCTGGGGCCGTGCTGGTTGGGGATCAAACTGGCAACACCACAGAGAGGAGCCAGATCATTGACTCACTGTTTCACAACGGGAACTCCTGATTATATATTTTACTGTATACACAGGTTGCAAATGTATTTCTCAGGTGAGTGAGTGTCAAAAAAATTTTGAAAGCCACTAGGCTAAAGTAGGGTGAATATAGATGGACAAGGGAAGAAAGAGATGGAACTACAGTAGATGCTTCAATAGATTTTTTTCTTTTTTGGCTGCACCACAACATATGGTGTTCCTGGGCCAGGGATCAGATCTGAGCCACAGTTGTGACCTACAATCCTGGCACTGCAGAAACACCGCCAATCCTATTGTGCCACAGTGGGAACTTCTCAATAAAATTTCTACTTTTGAATAATTTCAGGTTTAGAGAAAGATAGTACAGAGTTGCATATCCATCAATTTCCTCTAATTTTAACATCTTCCGTAAAACTGGGATTGTCAAAACCAAGAGATTAACATCTGGCCCTTAATGTTAACTAAATTTCAGATTTTATTTAGATTCCACCAGTTTTCTAACTAATGCCCTTTTTCTGCTCCAGGATCCAATCCTGGATACCATATTGTATTTAGCAGGTTTTGTTTTTAATACATTATACTATAGCTGCAAAGAATATATATAAGAAAGTATAGATTTTGTTTAAAAGTATGGCCTGGTTTTTTCAAGTCATACTGGTCTAGCACCAGGCTACTCTGCCACATAGATCTTTCCCAAATTTGTTGGGAGTTTTATGAATTTAGTCCCTGATTTCAAGTAAATTGACTCCTCACTTTCTGATTTGAGAGATTAGTTCAATTATGGTAACATTAATCAAAAAATGGGGTATTGACAGGGGGAGTGGTGTCTGGGGGGCTAGGACCAGAGCAACAGGAGAATAATTTTTTCTATAATAAAATAATATTTGGAGTTCCCTGGTGGCCTAGCAGTTAAGGATTCTGTGTTGTCACTGCTGTGGCTCAGGTCACTGCAGTGATGCAGTTTCCATCCCTGGCTGTAGACTGCCTGCATGCTGTAGGCAAGGCCAAAAGTAAGTTATAGTAATAATACTGAAGTGCAGCTATGGAGGGATTAATGACGACTGGGTAAAAAAAATGTAAAGCTCCCTGGATATGGAGGTTCCCAGTCTAGGGGTCTAACTGGAGCTGTAGCTTCCGGCCTACACCACAGCCACAGCAACGCCAGATCCGAGCAGAGTCTGCGACCCACACCACAACTCATGGCAACGTTGGATCCTTAACCCACTGAGCGAGTCCAGGGATCAAACCCTCAACCTCATGGTTCCTGGTCCGATTGTTTCTGCTGCGCCACCACAGGAACGCCTGGATTGAAATTTTTTTTTTTGGTCTTTTTTTTGTCCTTTTTGCCTTTATAGGGCCTCACTCGCGGCATATGGAGGTTCCCAGGCTAGGGGTCTAATCGGATCTGAGCTGCGTCCGCAACCTACACCACAGCTCACAGCAATGCCAGATCCTTAACCTACTAAGCGAGGCCAGGGATCATACCCTCAACCTCATGGTTCCTAGTCGGATTCGTTTTCCGCTGCACCACGATGGGAACTCCAGGACTGAAAATTTTTGATGGCGAAAAAAAAAAGAATTAGGTTTTGGTCCATCTGTCAGGGCATCATCAATAGAACTAGATACCGCTGTGTGGTCCATTTAATCCTCAAAACAATTCTGCGAGGTAGGCAGTATTTCCCTCAGGCAGAGGCTCTAAGAAGTGAAGCAACTGCACAAAACCTGGAGTCACATACTGCGATCGCACCGTGAAGCTTCACTCCCCTAAGGCGGGGCTAGTGCGCCTAAGTCGCAGGCACTGAACTCAACGCTCCGCTCGCCACAGACGTTGGCGACTTCCGGGAACTCGCTGGAAAACCTCAGCGCGTTTGCGTCGCTCCGCCCCTTTACGTCAGCCACGCTGTCCCGCCTTTTCTGGAACGCGGAGATGTTGAGCGGGCCGGCGGCCATCTTGTGAAGCGGCGAAGGAGGTGGTGGCTGCTTTGGGCTCCGGGAAGCCGTTCTGGCTGGGGCTGTCGACCGCGGGGCGGAGGCACTCGCGCGGGGGGTAACTCGGGTCTGGGTTCGGGTGCCGCGCAGTTCTCCCCGGTAAGACTCCCGCAGCCCCGGAACGGGCGGGGCTGTGCGGGGCTCGAGCCGCCCCTTGGTGGCCCGGGGCGGGGCCTTCGGAGGCCTCGGAGCCCGCCGCAGCGAACGCCCCACACAAAAGGGTTGGGGCATGGCTGCGGGGGGTCTGGGGCGCCTCTTGCGCCACTCGGGCCTGAGAGGATGCAGGAAAGACAAAAGATAGTATAGGTCTGCTTGCCGAAGAGGGGATGAGGCATTAGCCAGGACGGTCCCGTGGACTGAAAGGGAGGCGTCCAGAGCTGGGTGGCTTGGCGGCCTGCGAACCAACGGGAACTGCAGTGAAAACACACTACATCCCGAATCAACCAGAATCTCTATGCCCCAACATGGGGGCAGAAATTATAACTGCCCCGAAGTGAAGAGATAATCGTATTGAGGACACTCCCTCCACCGGAAGTGGAAAGGATGCCCTTGCGGCCTCTCAGAAAAAGAGGACTGCAATTAGAACACATTTGTGGGGAAGGAGCTGTAGTACGTGCCCTCCCGCGAGTTTGGAAAGGAAGTCCGGACTAGGTGCCTTCTTGGTCTGAAGGTGGAGCGGTTTTGTCGAGAAACGCTTCCGAGGCCCAGCTTTGGGGCGGAGCTTACCTTCGGGGTGTCCGCAGTTTGAGAAACCAGCCCCGGCATCGTGGGAGTCTCCGAAGATTGTAGTGATGTGTCAGCCCCTTGGTCCCGAAGTAGGGAAGTTGCTGCCTAGTGCACCACCTTTATTTGTCCCTCGGGAGGGAGTGGGCGATTTTGATGGAGCGTGAGTTGAGTTTATTGAAGGCTGGAGGTGCTTGTTTGCAGCCATGTGAACTGGGTGGGAGGGGCTTTGAGAAGCTACAGGTTATTGACCGGGATGGACACTAGTGCAGGAGATTGAGCTGCCAGATTGTTAAATGTATGGACTTTATGGGTGCTTCCAGAGTGTGCGTTATAGTGAAAAATCTCAGGAGCTCCGGTGAGTTATTCTGGGTTATTCAGTATTAAATGTGCCGAGAGTTGTATACTGAGAATTGCAGGCTCCGAAAGAGAGGTTTCTGGACCCTAAAACCCTGCTTGGCTCCGCATTCCTAGAGATGATCTAATGTAAATTGGGATACTTGGCAGGAACCATTTTATATTATTCAAGATTAGGTTGATGCTTGTCCATATAACCTACTGAAGAAAAATGTGATTGCGATTAAGGTTTTGTTGAAGGAGAGACTTGTGATGATTATTTCTCTTAGAGCTTGCTTGAATGGTTTTAAATTGTATAATTTTTGTAAAATGCAGTACCAGAAGCACGAATTGCCTCGGATCTTATCTAGTTTACATTTTTAATATATTTCAGAGCATTCACGATTGAAAAAGAATCCTAGAAGTCTGGGCATAGAGGCTGTTCTCGTTTCATTTTATTTTTCTATTGCAGAAATATAACATAAGACTGGTTGTAGTTGTTTTTGAAATATGGTAGTTTTGATAGCATGGTGGATTTATGGATTTAGTGGAAGGAAATTGTGTTCAGGCATTTTCCAAGAATATTAAAAAGTTATGAAGAACTGTTACAGGTCGTTAAAATAATTTTATGGTAATTTTTGAAGAAAATGAAATGTTTGGCTTGGTTATATAAAAGTTGAGGATTTGCTTAGTATTACTGGAAATTTTTATGAAACAGGGAATGCATTTTATATTACTTTTATATGCTTGATTAAATATTGGTTATTTTGCTTATGGATTGTAATGCATAATTTCAGGTTTTCTTATTTCCATATCTGTTAGGCAAAAAATGTGAAGCTTCAGAAACCATTGTGGTAGTAACTTGGAACATATTGTTATGTGCTATTACCAGAAAACTTCAGGCTTCTTTCACTTGCTTTGACATGCCAAATAACTTAATTTTTGCATAATTAGTTTGGGGTTGTTGGTACAATTTTTAGATGTGAAACTTGACTTTGTGGGCTGGTAGAACACCAGGTGCTAGAATCCAGTGACAGTGTTCATGCTGTTTTTATTCCATTTTGTAGATAGTCACTCCATCATTTCAGTTTAGATGAATATTTTCTTCTATAGGTGTAGGAAGAACTTTTTTTTCTTTTTTTTGTCTTTCTGCCTTTTCTAGGGCCGCTCCCGCAGCATATGGAGGTTCCCAGGCTAGGGGTCGAATCTGAGCTGTAGCCACGGCCTACGCCAGAGCCACAGCAACTCGGGATCCGAGCCGCCTCTGCAACCTACACCACAGCTCACAGTAACGCGGGATCCTTAACCCACTGAGCAAGGCTGGTTCCTAGTCGGATTCGTTAACCACTGCGCCAGGAAAGGAACTCCAGGAAGAACTTTAAAGTATCAGTAATGGTTGCACAAAAGATACTTTAGATATCCCTTCCTAAAATGCAGGGACTGTTGTCTGTTTCTGAAATCTCATTTCTGTAATCTAGTGCCTGGCCCACAAGTGCTTAATAATTGTAGAATAAATGAATGTTGTTAAATGTTTTAGATCAACTAAGCAAAAAAAAAATAACTTCATTTATAGTTTTATCAGATGTTACCACCACCACACATACACCTTTTGGGTTGTATAGTTTAGTTCGTTAAGTTTAAAGCCAGCTTTTATGTCTTTAAACCAGTAGTGAGAGTGAATGTGGTTTGGTAATTTAGAAGAAACATTGTTTCTTTGTAGTTTAAATGAAATAAGGTAATGAACATTTTTGTTGACATTGGGGGAACTGCAAAATAACTTGATATTGTCTTTTTGGCAAGAGGAGTAAATATTTAGAAATGTCTTTTTATTTGCTGCCTTTTGAGTATTGACTGGAGGTTAATGGGGAAGTTGACTAATATGGTATCAAAAGCTTATAGCTCCCTCAATGTCAGAAAAATTGTTTTATTAAGAATGATACCAGAATCTGGAGTTCCCGTTGTGATTTAGCGGTTTAAGAACCCCATTAGTATCCACGAGGATGCAGTTTCGATCCCTGGCCTAGCTCAGTGGATTAAGGATCTGGCATTGTGGCAAGCTATGGTGTAGGTCGTGGATGTAGCTCAGGTCTGGTATTGCTGTGGCTATGGCGTAGGCCGGCGGTTGCTGCTTTGATGTGACACCTTGCCTGGAAATTTAGATAAGCTGAGGGTGCGACCCTAAAAAGACCAAACAAAACCAAAAAAAAGAATGATACCAGAATAAGAAATGTGATCTATTTGGGAATGGGGACAAAATCAATTTGAAGCTGCGTTTCTGTAATGCCTACCGTAATGTGATTATGCTGCTTGTTGCATTTTGCCCATTATGATTGGTTCTGTTGCTCATCTCTGAGGTGAACATTTGAAGGGTGCTGGTTTTTGTTTGCTTTGAATCTGAAGTACTTAGGTCTGCTGTCCCTGGTTCTTGTTAATTAAAACTGATTATTGAACAAAGTTAAAACTTAATTTTGGATGTTTATTACCAGATGAAGAGTGGAAATGGTCAAGTTCTGGTTTGTGCCTTGGCTTCCTGATAAAAGAGACATTTTAACCTGAAATTTCAAGTGATTGGAATGGCTAGTAAATAAAATCTGTTTTGTCATCATAATATGTTAAATTTTTATAGCACATATTAGCAGTTGTGCATGTATTTGGCATTTGTAAAGTGGAAGCAAAGCTACTATGTGGATTAATTCCCAAGATAAAGTGGAAAAGTACACTAAAGCAAGCGTCTCGTTTTAGATCTTCCGAAATGTTTCTATCAGTGGATTTGATAGGAAATCAAGCCCATTTTCTCACTTCTCTTATGCTCTATGAATAGGTAAAACATGTATTTTAGATATTTTGTTGCTTAGAATTGTTTCTAGTCTTAATCCTTCTAAAATTCACCATAGGTTCAGGTGATTGGAGTGAATTTTTCATTTTTAATACCCTTCGTACCCTAGCTGACATTTAGAACACAAGGTTGCATAGGTTCCTGGAAAACAGTACTACCTCTGTTAAATTATTACGCTCTTTACAAAGTGTTGAAAACAAGTAAGTATTTCAGTTCTTAATTTATGTTTGAAGGAAGAAGTATAACAGCAAGAGTGATGAAGTTCTGGCTTCTAGCCTGAGCCGTGTACTTTTCTTTGGTGTGGGGTGAGATGGAGTTTCCCTTTGCTGAAATAGGAAAAATTAACAATTTATATCTAGATTGATTTGGTACTTTAAATTGAATATGTTATACTTGAACTAGGGATTTACCAAAATCAGGTGTGCCTTTTTTTCTCTTTGTTGCAGTAATTTCTGGCAACCTTGTAGACATTTTTGAGAGTAGATGTAGCAATGTTTCTTTTGGGTTTAACTGGCTGACCCTGAGTTTGTTCCTCTCCAGGTGAACATATGGTTCCTGCTTGGGTCTGGAAGGGAGGAGGCTGAGGAACCTGTTTCCTTACCTTGGGGGCACGCACATGTTGTGGCCCCAACCAGACCTTTTGAATTTAAAATCTCCAGTAGGCATCATCTATTTATCACAAATGCTTAACTAGAAAATTACCCTGGTTCTGAGGCTCACAGAGTCAAACCTGTACATTTAGAAATAAATACTGCAATAATTCACGCTCTTACTCTTTGAGCATAAACTTTATGTAAAGCAAGCTTTTTTCTGTTTCACATTTCCTTTTGTGATTGATAGATAAGCTACTATATGTAGCTTTTAAATGAAGAGTTTTAAAATTTTAGATTTGATTTGGTTCAATCGGTGCAACATATATGAGCTTAACACAGTGCTCTGGGCTTTTGAATATTGTTTATAACGTTAACAGATTTTTGTGGCAAAATCTCACTGTTCTTTAGTAATTTGAGTGGTCGTCTAGACGATGTTTATCTTGTTCTTTAGACAAGTTTGGAGGAACACTAAAACTTTTTGATACATGAAACTTTCTGGTGATGAATATTAAGCTCACTGGTGGTAGTTTGATCTTGAAAGATAGTCGCATATTAGCGTCATCATTCTTTGTAGGTTTCTATTGATAATCTTAATACTTAACAGGGACAGTTTTCTTCTTTTTTGAATATAGGTGCCTAATCATTTGCTTGTGAATTATCTATAACTTCACCTGTTTGGGAGAAATTCCAGTGAAAGATGAGTGACCTGTTTTTGCTGTGGGAAGTAGTCTTAATATGCCAGACTTTAGAGTTTGTCTGTTTGTTTTTTTAAAGGAGTTTCTTGGAACTGTTTTGGTGTTAGAAGAAATAGCACTTTTCCTTAATATTTTGAACTCCAGTGGTTTTAACTAGGAATTAGCCCTTATAGCCAGAACTTTCACTTCATTTATGTTTTTTGATGTTTGATGCTATTTTGGTACAAAGGAAAATACACTGAAAGAATAATTGCAATAATTTCCATGACCACCCTTGAATTGATGACTTAATTTATCCAAGAACTGTTATTGTGCTTCTTCGTCAAAAATTTGGTGTGAACCTGAGGAACTAGGTCTCAGTTGGACTTGTGTTATGGAATTTAATGGACTGGTTTAATCTTTAAGTGATTAAAGCAATTACCAGCTGTGGAACCGAGTTTTATGACTTTTAGTTTTGATTTTCATTCTTGGCTAATTTATGACACGTTCTTCATGTATGTAAATATATAATGTTTTGAGAGATAATCAAATTTGAAAGCAATACCAAATAATAAATGTGTGGGATTTTGGAAACTTTTTTTTTTTTTTTTAATGCCTCCTAATGAAGTACTCTGGTGGTTTCAGACTCGCCTTCATAATATACAGTTCAGTGTGGCCTGTGCGTGTTTTGTGTTTCCTGCATTGATTTTTGCCTCCATTTATTCTCTATTGCAGTCTAAAAGTTGGTTTTAATTGGTTGCCCACAGGATTGACTTGGCCTCTACTTCTTGTTAAGAAAATACATCTCTTGTTTTATCAGGTAAGAGATTTTGAATAGAGGGTTTGTTTTTATACAAAACAAAATGAGGTAGTTTATTAAATAACATGAAAATATGTGTAATAACTAAACTTTTTTTTTTTTTTAAACAAGTTTATTTGAGGGATGGGGGTGGGTAGACTGGGTGTCTTGAGGAGTAGATGCTTCCTTTGGGGGTCAGTTTTCTATGGATGGATTTCTCCTGCTGAATTCCTGATAATTAGTCAGTAAGTAACTGGTTTTTCCCTCAGTCACATTCTAGACTAACTATGAATATAGGTGCTTGTTATTGGTGTGGTTTTTTAATATTACTTAGAGGTATAGGGACATATGTTTTAGACTACAGATTTTGACTTTAGTTGGAACCTTAATGACTGGAATCTAACCCTCTTGTAAGAGTTTTAAGCATGATAGGTTGAAGTGACTCATCTGTTAAACAGGTACTTAGAATGACAGGTTCTTATTTCATGTTTTTCAGAATCTAAAAACTTTTCCTCTTTAGGTGGCTTTATGAATAAATCTTATACTCTACTTTGGTTTACTCCTCAGCCCTCTTCTAGATAGTTATCTGAGCAGATTTTCAGTATTATGTTTTCATGTGTACCCATACAGACTTTTACTAAATCCTTCTTCTCAGTTGCAAATGATTGAAGACTTAGTGTGTATTTCACTTTAGCCCTATGTTTAACTCTTGGGACCGTATCAAGCTCCCATTTTTATTGTCCTAGTGCAAGCTAACATCTCTTTCTCGCTCAAGTTTTGGGGATCTAGATTATCCATGCTGTTTCCCCCAATTAGTGATTAAGTGATTTTTGAAGTTGAACTGAAATAGCATCTCAATTTTGCGTATAGCCAATATTCTAGAGTTAGCAAGGAATGAGAATTTGATTTGATGAATTGGAACCTTCTTGATGAACTTCTTGTAGACTGCTAAGTAGTAAATAAGGGAAAAAGAGTCTGTTGGTGTGATTTTTAGTATTAATTTTTCTTACTGACTCTTGCAGACCAAAAATGAAAAGTTTCCCCCTTTCTCTCCCCAAATTTCTCGTGTTTTGTATGTCTCATTTTCTATTTGCCAGACCACCTTTCTGGATTAAATTTGAAGGTGGCTTTTATTTTTGCGTATGTGTGTGAGAGAAAACTATCAAAGCCAAACAATGTATTTCTCTTTTGTGTACTGCAAGTAGAATACTTAGATATAATTGCAGATTTTGTTTGTTCAAGTTAGTATCCGTATAATATCTGACATTGAAAAACTGCTTTCATGGAGTGATAGAATTTTTAGAGCTTGCAGCAGGAAACTTTGCTCTTTTAATATTCTTGTTTGAGAAGTGATGAAACTAAATCTCGAATAATTTGTAATTTCCGGAATGTCACAGAACCAGTTTAAGAGGCTTATATTTAAAAGTTGATTTTTAGGAGCTTATGGCTCAGTGGAAACAAATCGGACCAGTATCCATGAGGATGCAGGTTCAATCCCTGGCCTTGCTCAGTGGGTCAGTGATCCGGCGTTGCCATGAGATTTGGTGTAGGTCGCAGATGCAGCTCGGATCCCACTTTGCTCTGCAGTGGTGTAGGCTGGCAGCTGTAGTTCCGATTCGACCTTTAGCTTGGGAACTTCTGTATGCCTCAGGTGCAGCCCTTTAAAAAAAAAAAGGCAAAAAATAAATAAATAAAAAATCGATTTTTAAAATGGCTTGGAAAACACATATTGCCGGCCACTTATATTTCAAATTAGTATTTCTTTTCAGTCCCAATTTTTGGATCACTTTACAAAGGACCGCCTTTATGTTTATGCTTTTTTTTTCTGCTTCTTAGAAATACTTTTATTGGTTTCTTGTTATCCTTACAATATTTATCTATGCAGTTATAATGGAAAGTGTAAGTTCTTACCACTGCTGTTTTTTTAATGTTATAGCTAAACTTTTTTTTTACTTAATGAATTTTATTACATTTATAGATATACAAAAATCACCACAACCAAATTTTATAGCATTTCCATTACATTTACTCTTAGAAATATAGAAATTTTATTTGTGAGAAACTTTTCTTTTAATTTCATCAAAATGGACGTTAAGGAGATTAGTGAGCACTGAGAAATTCCACAGGAGTTATGTTGGTTTACTGAATAAAGCTCATGCACTAGTTCAAAAACAAAAAAAACCTCTTTTTCATTATCAGCCCTCCCCTGATAATTCACACTTTAAAAAAAGAAGCAGCAGAATGTTTGAGAATGAGTAATTGGACCTGAGTTTTAATTAAAACAGCCATGGTATGTGGCACTGTAACCAGGTTCTTATTTTTGGAGCGATGACTACAGGTAACTAATACTTGGGCTATTTTATTCAGTATTTCTTTTGGATACTTAGTGTGAATTAACCTTATATGTAGTAAATAATTCCATATGTCATTTTCTTTAATAAATAAAGCTATAAGACAAATAAGAGTTTTATGTTTTGGTGGTGGTTTTTTTGTGTTTGTTTTTCTTGCACTTGCGGCATATGGAAGTTCCTGGGCCAGTTATTGAATCTGTGCCTCAGCTGCAGTGACACCAGATCCTTAACCTACTGCGCTGGGCTGGGGATCAAACCCGTGCCACCACAGGTACAAGACCATATCTTAACTCACTGCACCACAGTGGGAATTCCCTAGAAGAGTTTTAGAATGAAACATGGAATCAATTCTCATTTGAGGCTTGAATCTGCTTTAGTGTGAGGTATTATTTGAAAATCATTAGTATTCTGCTTTTTTTGTTGGATTTTGAGATTGAGCCACATAAATGATACCGATAATTTTCCAAAGTTGGCAAGTTTTTTTTTTTTTTTTCCCCACTGTACAGCAAGGGGGTCAGGTTAAAGTTGGCAAGTTTATAAGGAAGATGTTGAGTCAGGACTTTTGTTTGTTTTGGCCTTGCCCACAGCATGTAGAAGTTTCTGGGTTAGGGATTGAACTCATGCTGCAGCAGCAGCCAGAGCTCCTGCAATGACAATGCCGGATCCTTAAACCACTGCGCCGCAAGGAAACTCCCTGAGCCAGTTTTAAATATTAACTTTGATACATCCTTTGTCTGTTTTTCCCTGTAGATTGTTAAACTTTGTTTCTTGATTTGACTTAGACATTTCTTTTAAATCTTATTGAATAATTAGTGGTCTGAATGATGGTGTAATAGTGATTTTACTGTCATGTGGTTGGTTGTTTTTTCCTGAAACTTTGAGTCTTGGGGTTGAACTTCTAATTATTTCTAGAATTAATGCCTTTTGGAAGTTGAAATTGGGTTTTATATTGTAAATGGCATATCATGTTCAGTTTTCAGAATATCCAGATTTTTAAAATGACATTGCTTGTTATAGGTGGAGGGACTATTTGAGGGCCTAATATGGTATATGGTAGCTGGTCATTCTTGTAGTTAAAAACTTGGTGTCTGACCTGGCCGTTGCCTTTTCTCATCTGCAGGTGTGTGTGGTTTCAGCGCAGCATGGCTGTGGTCATCCGTTTGCAAGGTCTCCCAATTGTGGCGGGGACCATGGACATTCGCCACTTCTTCTCTGGATTGACCATCCCTGATGGGGGCGTGCATATTGTAGGGGGTGAACTGGGTGAGGCTTTCATCGTTTTTGCCACTGATGAAGATGCGAGGCTTGGTATGATGCGCACAGGTGGTACAATTAAAGGGTCAAAAGTAACACTGTTGTTGAGTAGTAAAACGGAAATGCAGAATATGATTGAACTGAGTCGTAGGCGTTTTGAAACTGCCAACTTAGATATACCACCAGCAAATGCTAGTAGATCAGGACCGCCACCTAGCTCAGGAATGAGCGGCAGGGTAAACTTGCCTACAACGGTACCCAACTTTAATAATCCCTCACCCAGTGTAGTTACTGCCGCCACTTCTGTTCATGAAAGCAACAAAAACATACAGACATTTTCCACAGCCAGTATAGGAACAGCTCCTCCAAATATGGGGGCTTCCTTTGGGAGCCCAACGTTTAGCTCAACCATTCCGAGCACAGCCTCTCCGATGAACACAGTCCCGCCGCCACCAATTCCTCCAATCCCAGCGATGCCATCTTTGCCACCAATGCCATCAATTCCCCCAATACCAGTTCCTCCTCCGGTACCTACATTGCCTCCCGTGCCTCCTGTTCCCCCAATACCCCCAGTCCCTTCTGTGCCACCCATGACCCCACTGCCACCCATGTCAGGCATGCCACCCTTGAACCCGCCACCTGTGGCACCTCTACCTGCTGGAATGAATGGTTCTGGAGCACCTATGAATCTGAACAATAACCTGAACCCTGTGTTTCTGGGTCCACTGAATCCTGTTAACCCTGTCCAGATGAACTCTCAAAGCAGTGTGAAACCACTTCCCATCAACCCTGATGACTTGTATGTCAGTGTGCATGGAATGCCCTTTTCTGCAGTGGAAAATGATGTCAGAGAATTTTTCCATGGGCTCCGTGTCGATGCAGTGCATTTGTTGAAAGATCATGTAGGTCGAAATAATGGGAATGGATTGGTTAAGTTTCTCTCCCCTCAAGATACATTTGAAGCTTTGAAACGAAACAGAATGCTGATGATTCAACGTTATGTGGAAGTTAGTCCTGCCACAGAAAGACAGTGGGTGGCTGCTGGAGGCCATATCACTTTTAAGCAAAGTATAGGACCTTCTGGACAAACCCATCCCCCTCCTCAGACACTTCCCAGGTCAAAATCGCCCAGTGGGCAGAAAAGGTCAAGGTCAAGATCACCACATGAGGCTGGTTTTTGTGTTTACTTGAAAGGGCTACCATTTGAAGCAGAAAACAAACATGTCATTGATTTTTTTAAAAAGTTGGATATTGTGGAAGATAGTATTTATATCGCTTATGGACCCAATGGGAAAGCAACTGGTGAAGGCTTCGTAGAATTCAGGAATGAGGCTGACTATAAGGCTGCTCTATGTCGTCATAAACAGTATATGGGCAATCGCTTTATTCAAGTTCATCCAATTACTAAGAAAGGTATGCTAGAAAAGATAGATATGATTCGAAAAAGACTGCAGAACTTCAGCTATGACCAGAGGGAAATGATGTTAAATCCAGAGGGGGATGTCAACTCTGCCAAAGTCTGTGCCCATATAACAAATATTCCCTTCAGCGTTACCAAGATGGATGTTCTTCAGTTCCTAGAAGGAATCCCAGTGGATGAAAATGCTGTACATGTTCTTGTTGATAACAATGGGCAAGGTCTAGGACAGGCATTGGTTCAGTTTAAAAATGAAGATGACGCACGTAAGTCTGAACGCTTACACCGTAAAAAACTTAATGGGAGAGAAGCTTTTGTTCACGTAGTTACTCTAGAAGATATGAGAGAGATTGAGAAAAATCCCCCTGCCCAAGGGAAAAAAGGGTTAAAGATGCCTGTGCCAGGTAATCCTGCAGTTCCGGGAATTCCCAGTGCAGGAATTCCCAGTGCAGGACTGCCTGGTGCGGGAATGCCTGGTGCGGGAATGCCAGGTGCAGGGATGCCAGGTGCGGGAATGCCCAGTGCGGGATTACCTGGTGTGGGGATGCCTGGTACGGGACTGCCCGGTGCGGGAATACCTACTGCAGGAGGTGAAGAACATGCCTTCCTGACTGTAGGATCTAAGGAGGCCAACAATGGACCTCCATTTAACTTTCCTGGTAATTTTGGTGGGTCAAATGCATTTGGGCCACCACTCCCTCCTCCAGGATTAGGAGGGGCCTTTGGTGATGCTAGGCCTGGAATGCCTTCAGTTGGAAATAGTGGTTTGCCTGGTCTCGGACTGGATGTTCCAGGTTTTGGAGGTGGACCAAATAATTTAAGTGGACCAGGATTTGGAGGGGGTCCTCAGAATTTTGGAAATGGCCCTGGTAGCTTAGGTGGTCCCCCTGGTTTTGGAAGCGGCCCTCCTGGCCTTGGAAGTGCCCCCGGGCATTTGAGTGGGCCTCCAGCATTTGGTCCTGGCCCTGGCCCTGGCCCTGGCCCAATCCATATTGGTGGTCCTCCTGGCTTTGGATCTAGTTCTGGAAAACCAGGACCAACAGTAATTAAAGTACAGAACATGCCCTTCACTGTGTCTATTGATGAGATTTTAGATTTCTTTTATGGCTATCAAGTGATTCCAGGCTCAGTGTGTTTAAAATACAATGAAAAAGGTATGCCCACAGGTGAAGCTATGGTAGCTTTTGAATCTCGGGATGAAGCCACAGCTGCTGTCATTGACTTAAATGACAGACCTATTGGCTCTAGGAAAGTAAAACTTGTATTAGGGTAGCTGTTCATATCAATTCTTCATAGGGTAGATATAGTGTTCATAGTGCTGTGATTAATGCATTCAGATTGTTTTCCTAGTGTTTCCAGGTTAGAACCTGTGGATTGTTTCAATTGCATATAGATTGGTTACCATAACATAGAACATTGGTTGACTGTTTACAGAAGACTCACTACCAGGATAAACATTGCTGTATGTAAAGCCGACAGTAAAGCTGTCTTGAGAGAACACAAAAATGATTTTGGCGTATCATTAGAGAAACCATTTGTAAAACTCAAATGACCACATAAAGCTTATCAAGGAGTCTAGATTGTTTTTGTTTTATACCATATGGGATGAAGAAAATAGAAATGTCATAAGAGCTCATTAAGGGTGCTCTTGCCAGCTGCTGAAAAACAGAAGCTGGCTACTCTTGGAATTTGGTTTAAAGTTGGACAGATTTGCTTTGTTATAGGATCAAAGCTTTGTCTAAAGTCCTCATTTTCTTTTAAAATTGAATAAAATCTCTGTATACAGATTCACTGTATGTACCTTTATTGCTTCTTGAGGGTTCTTGCTGTATAGACAGTCCTGCTTCTGAAGTTGCTGCTTTGTTTGCCCAATTGACTCATTTGTAAATGAGCAGAACTGTTTTGTTGTTTTTTTATATATAAAACTCCACACGTGGTTTGTGCTATAACCTTGAACTTTGATTTCTAATGTCACACTTAAAACTGTGTGGAATAAGGTATTTGCCACAAAAATAAAATACGAAGTCCTCTACCTACCAGAGCCTTTTTGGTTTGACCGCCAAGTTTTAGTTTAGTCAGTTTTAAAAATTGTTCATGTTGTTTGGATGGCATCGAAAACCAGAAGCCACTTTTAATAATCATCTTATTTAAGATGCTTGATTTGAATTCTTGCCCAAGATGGACTAATGTTCTGTCAATTTCTTTGTGTCCCAAATTTATGTCAAATTTTGACTGTAACTAAAGAGGGTCCATTCGTAAGAAAACATTATAATATCTAGGTTTTTAAAATTGAGGTTGAAATTGTTAGCTTTGTTAGCCAATAGTGTTATAGAATAAAAGATGCATAAGCTGGTCTATAGATTGATAAGCATTTAATCCTGTTACTTGGAGGCTTTTTGGTCTGGTTGTTTGATCAGGAGCCTGTTTACAAAAACTCTTCATAGAGTACAAGTGCAGCTGCCAAAGGGGAGAGAATTGAGACTCCTTGCCCTTTCATACTCTTTTCTTTGGCATTCAGGACACTAAGGCAGGAGGACCACATGGGTTCTGGTTGGTGAGTGTCCTTATCACAAAAACATTTGCCTTACAGTGTCCTGCTCACTGCCACAAAAGTCTCTACTTTATGGTTATTTTCCTTCTTAGTTAAAATGTTCTTAAAGATGTGTTACATTATATCATAAACATGGAACGAGATATCAGTGAGGTATCATGAAAAACAGATTTTGTCTTTTACATGGGCTTCTTTCTTGGTTTGAAACATCCCCAACGTTTCCTGCAAATCAATATACTTACAAAGGGGTCAGCTTTTTAAAAGAAGTATTTCCTATTTAAAAAAAAATAGTGCCTTTTTGGTATTGCAATTCAGTGGAACACTGAAATAGAGTGTTGTTAGAGTTAAGAGTGGCAACAGTTTCATTTGTGATAAGATTTGGAAAGCCTTTTCATCACTACAATCTTAGAGGATTGACAGTACAGGATTTTTTGTTTAGAGAAAGGATTATTTAGACTTTCAAAGAAGAAATGGCTGTGTTGTGGGTCTTTTGGTAATTCACGAATACAAATTTGCTTTGACGGATCAATAGATATTGTCTCCTCAGCTAAAAAAGCAATATGTCTTTTGTATATGCTGTTCAATTTAAGTTTTCTGTTAAGTAATCATTTCTCATTCCAAAGACAGAGTGCAAAAAACTTCAGCGCTGCTTGCAAGTCTTATTTCAACTGCAGATTATTTTCCCCATTGGAAAGCTGACTATTTTCATTTTAGAAAAATGGGTTGTTTGAAGATGAAAGTCTTTTATCTTTTTTCACAATTTATTTTGGCTATGTGTTCGTACATCTTATTAAATATTGCATATACTTTATTGCAACTACTTTGTTATTTCTACTTTTTAGATAAATGCTACAAAGGAAAACTTGATTTCATTGTTCATCAAATTAAATAAATTAAGAAAATAGTGGTTTGTGTAGAAATTGGAGAGAATTGTTTTTCATATTTGGTTGAATCACAACAGTGCATCTCTTGTTGTGAAATGTAATTAAATGCTTTGCCCTCTGGAACATGATTGTTGTGTATCTGAGACTTATTAACATAGCGCTAATTGCTAAGCATACTGTTCATCTAGTTCTGGGCATTGGAGTTTGAATTTTAAAAAAAAACCAAAACTCTCGAAAATATGTTCTGTGAAAGTATTCTTACGTCTCTTCCCACAAATTTTCTCGTAAGAACTAGGATTGGGGTGAAAATGAATTTACGTTATTTTCTTATTTGCTTTGTATGGTATGAAGGATTTGTAAAGCTTTGCTCAAAGTTGTGTGCATTTGTAAACATTATTATGGTATTTTCAATCTTATGTGTAAATTCTATTGCTTTTTTTGGTGACTGACATTAATGGAAGAGAATCTTTTCCATTAGTTTTAACCCTCTCCCCCCTTTCTTTTTAGTTTAAAGGTTTAGAGAAATCTACACAATGTACTTTATAAAAAAGCAAATTTGTAAACTTTCTCTGAACTTTAGTGAAACATTTAGTTCACAAGCAAAATTTGGAGGTGTGTTTTGTGTTTATACTGTAGATTGGATGTATAATTATGAGTGGCTTTTTTTTGTTTTTTTTTAAATCCTACACTGTTAAGTGAAATGTGGTTTCTTTCTAGCTTTGTGTTCCAAGTTGTCAAAGCATTGACAGTGGAAATTCCATTAGGAAATTTTATTCAGAATTTCAGAGAGTAACAGTCTATGGTCAGTCTTAACTCACTGGATGAAAATCTAGGGCTGTGTATGGAAGTAAGCAAACATACATTTTGGGTGGAAATACCCTGGATAAAAATAAGAATGCATGAAAGTCTTAAAGTGAAAGTCCCTTTTATTGAATTCTGTCATTGTATATAGGTGTGGGTCACGTGTTTAAAAATAAATCCATTCATCAATTCATGAACATTTTAAAAGTGAGTAAAGAAACTGTAAATTGCTGCTAGTCAGATCTCTGAAAAGAATTTCTGCCAGGGATCACTTTAAAAAATTAATTCCCAGAGTTCCCTGGTGGTTTAAGCAGATTAAGGATCTGGCGTTGTCACTGCCGTAGTGCAGGTTTGATCCCTGGTCTGGGAAGTTCTGTATGCTGCAGGCATAGCCAAAATAAATAAATACATATATGTATTTATTTCCCATTCTCACAAACACCTAAGTTGTTTTACTGGCAGTTCTGTAGTAGTACAGACTTTAGAAACCAAACACAATAAAATGACTCGTTACTAATATGGCCACAATATTGCTAGCAAATACTGCCTTGGCTTCATTCAGCAGAGGTTTTTGTTTATATAGATGAAGAATACTATTCAATAAACTTGTCACGAAATAAAACAGGCTGATGCTTTTAATGCTTCAACTGTACAAGAATATTCTACTGAGCTATATATTATCAGGTGTTTGTTTTGTTTTTTAAATTCTTGAAAATACTATGTGCCTTTGGAAAGATGGATTTGATGATCTTGGAGGTAATAATTGTTGCTTATCCTTGTTTGCTAATGCTAAAGTGTGGAAAGAAGAGGATACCTGGAACAGCAGGGAGGAATCTTGATTCTAGGTCAAATCTGTGGTATCTACTTTTTCAGACTTACGTGTTTTTTGCTAGCAAGCCGCTCGTTATGTGGACTCAGAAAGTACTGGAAACCAGATGTTTCTTTTCACAAAAGGTCTTAAAGGGGGCTGTGAATAGTCTTTTAAAAAAATAATTAGGAAATGGGAAAAGGAATCTTCAGGATACGTTCAGCTACACATACCTCTAGGGCTTTCTTTTTTTGTTTGTTTGTTTACTAGTTTGTTTTTGTGTTAGTATGTGCGGTATTTGAGGTGGAAGAGGAGAGAGGAATAAAAAATATTGCTGCTTTCTGACATTGATGCCCTCGGTTTTACCCCTTCCATATTCAACTTCTAATGGGAAAAAAATAGAAAAAAAAATCCAAAAACTCCACAGTCTTTTTAAAAAATCGGGATTGGAGTTGCAGAGAAGTTGGTGGACTGTTCCTTTTAGAGCTCTTGGAAAAGATTTATAACTTTTATCTTTTTCATTGAAGAGTTTTATTTTAGCCTGTATGTGAGTTTGAATACTCAACTTGTTTTAGAGAGATTTAGACTAGACAACATGCTTAATTCCAGGCAGTTGCCAAGCTGTTTTTAAAATCGTGACAGTTTGACTAAGAATTTGAAAAATCATGGAGTGAGATAGCTGCCTTAAGGATATCTCAAAATGACCTTTACTGTCTTAAAGGGGTGGAATTTGTGCTAATATATTTCCTTTTCTTGCTCAGGAGAGATCACTAAACTTGTGTAATTCATTGTTACCTGCTTTATGTTGTTTTACTGCAAGAAATAGTCTCAATTATATGCATCGCCATTGTTCTCCTTAACCCTTAAAAGTAGAGCTTGTAGGAGCTCTCATCATGGCTCAGCAGGATCACTGGCCTCTTGAGAGCGCTGGGACTCCAGTTTGGTCCCCAGCCTGGCACAGTGGGCTAAGGATCTGGCATTGTTACAGCTTCGGCTTAGGTCGAGACAGTGGCTCAGATCTGGTCCCTGGCCTGGAAACTCCATATGCTGTGGGGCAGCCAAAATTGGGGTTGGGGGCAGTAGAACTTGTATGAGATACGGTAGAATTCAAACTTATGGCTCTCTTTTTTAATAAAAAAAATGCTTGATTTCACTTTTGTCTTTTTTAGCATAAAATCTGATAGATCACATTGACTTACTGTAAAATGTTCCAGAAAGAGTATACTCTTGTGGTGGCATATTTCTCTGATGCTGTAGTGGCTTTTCTGGGAAAACTTCTGTTCAACAACATAAGCAGGTTCGTCTCTTACTGGTGCCTGCTGATGTAAATCTTACTCTTTACTGTGCTATTCCTAGATTTATTCTTGGTGCCTTGAACTACTTTGTGCCAGAGGATCTCACAAGCATCCTAGAATATGGCTCCTTTTCTGGCTCAACATAGGAAGCAACTAAGGTGGCACTGCTTTTCTGCATATTGCTCTACCACTGAAGGAGCAAAAAGCCACCTGGTGCAAACATTCCAGCTCCCTGGGCAGAAGGGTAGTACTCTTAAAACTCAGGGCAGGAACATAGTGCTTATTATGATACCATAGTCCTTGAGTTCTGACAAGAGTCCCAGGGACCTCCTCCCAGTGAAAATGTTCATCATTAAGTCATAGAAATTAAGCAAACACCAGCCTTAGAGAAGTGGTTGAATAGCCCAGCAGAGCATCGGATTTGGCACCCCAGCTCTTGTGGACATTTGGACTTCAGTAACTTACCATGTCATTTTTCCTAGTTAACTTATGGCTTGCCATTTCATATTGAGAGAGGGAGGAGGAGACTATTTGGGGAATATAGAGCCATGACCAGCAAGAGAACTAATTCAATATGGACAGATCAAAGATGTTGAATAAGCATACAACATCCCAGTATTACAGTATAGTGAGCTGTACTACGTTCAAACAGGCTTGTCCCTTGGTGTTTTATTCCCTGTTTTGATGCTGCCTGTTTTCACCTTTTACCTGCTTATAAGTAAGCCTGCTGGTAACCAGGACTATGAGTTTTACTTAGCTGGAAGCCCTCTCATTACTGTCTCTAGCCTTATCCTAATTGGGATGGGAGTGTGGGGGTGAGTTCACTTCACAGCTTTCTACCCTTGCTTCTATGACTTGAATTGACAGGTTGGAATGGAAACGTCTGTTGCCTCCAAGCTTTTAAGACAATTTCACATGGATATATAGCTTAGCCATAGCAGTAAAATAAGTCCCTGTTCTTGAAGTTCTGGCTGGTGGACTTAAATGACGGAAGTAAGTGCACATTCAACGTTCCACTGGAACAGGATAAAGGGATTCCTGGCCACTTGCTAAATGGTCAGACAGAAGCAAGTGTAATGAAAGCTTTATGTATAAGCTGAGAGGAGGTGTGATCTATAACCAAGGTTCTTGGGGATAATGGTATGTTAATTTAGTACAACAAAATGACTAATTGTGTGAGGGATTCCAGTGGCAGTCTCTAAAATTGTGCTTGTCCTGAAAGTTCTTAAAAGTTGTCCCATAACAGCAGTGTATCTTGAAGTTCCACCAGCCAGAGTAGCCTGACTGAGCTGAATGGTCAGCAGGGCAGTCAGCCTAGGATTGGTTCTAGGGGTGTCCTGGCCTAGCAGAGGGATAGAATCTTTTAAATAACCTTTTGACTAGCTGTCAGAAAACACTTCCTATAAACAAATGCTCTAATGTCACAGTCATAAACACCCGGAATTAAGTGAATTTCCCCATCAGTTTAACCACTTACATGCATAGCTAACTACCTGAAATAAACAGCTTTTCTGTGTGCAGTGTTCACCTGTTGGTTCTTGTTCCTTTAGATCAGCACTATACAATAGAATATTATCCAGTCTGCACTAATATGGTAATTAAACTTGAATAGCCACTTGTGGCTCATGGCTACTGTATTGAACAACACAACTCCGCATTCACAAAGCAAGAGAAAATTTCCTCCTTCATGTCTGCTCTTTGGAGATCTTATTAGGCAGCACTGCCCAATAGAAATAAGAATCACTTGATATCATTTAAAAATTTCTAGTAGCCACTTTTAAAAATGTTAAAAGAAGTGAAATTTAATATATTTTATTTAACTCAATAGATCTTAAGTGTTACAGTTTCAGCATAGACAAGATTATTGAGCTATCTTTTTTGTACTAAATTTTCATAATTCAGTGTGTATTTTACAGCATATTGTGATTTTGAATAATTATATTTCAAGTGCGCAATAGCCACATGTAGTTAGGAGCGTCCCTTTTGGACAGCGCACATTTATAATATAAAAAAATATATATCTCCTGTCATTTCTCTTTTAGTTCTGCCTCTTTCAGCCATTTCTTTACTTTTGGGTATTCAGATTTTGTTGTATTTCTCCTAATCTTTGCCCCTCCTGTTGTGTTTGCAGGTGTTTTGGGAGAACTTGCTTCAGTTACCTTTTTTTATGGGCCATACCAGAGGTTAACTAGGTAATCGTTTTATATTGTAAAATTACTAATTCTGCACAGAAACAGCCACAAAAGTAGAATCTGCCCTATCCGCAGTGGCAAGTGGGCTAATCAGTGGGTCATTAATGTAGTTTCCTCATTGGAATCCTTTTTTTTATTTCTCAACTCCTCTAACGTGCAAATTTTGAAGAGGAACCCATCTTAAGATCTCCCATGTATCGCAAGTACATTTAGTCCTGTGAGGGGGATTTGTGTTACCAGAAGTAGGTAGATGTCTTTTTCAAGGGCTCTGGTCTGCTCCTTTTGTTCATTCATTCAGCTCTTTTTGTACCATTGGTGATCTTGCACAGTGGAGATACACAAGTTCTTGTCGATGCCCTTGCCCTGGAGATGCTAAGGAAAGTAGTCCAGTACTGTTGTCTTAGACACTCTTGCAGGCAGTAGAGAACACTGATTAAAAATATAGATTCCAGGAGTTCCCGTCGTGGCTCAGTGGTTAACGAAGCCGAGTAGGAACCATGGGGTTGCAGGTTCAATTCCTGGCCTTGCTCAGTGGGTTAACGATCCGGCGCTGCCGTGAGCTGTGGTGTAGGTTGCAGACGCGGCTCGGATCCCGCGTTGCTATGGCTCTGGTGTAGGCCAGTGGCTACAGCTCCAATTAGACCCCTAGCCTGGGAATCTCCATATGCTGCGGGAGCGGCCCTAGAAAAGGCAAAAAGACAAAAAAATAAATAAAAAATATAGATTCCAGGGAGTTCCCGTCGTGGCGCAGTGGTTAACAAATCTGACTGGGAACCATGAGGTTGTGGGTTTGGTCCCTGGCCTTGCTCAGTGGGTTAAGGATCCAGCGTTGCTGTGAGCTGTGGTGTGGGTCACAGACGCTGCTCGGATCCTGCGTTGCTGTGGCTCTGGTGTAGGCTGGTGGCTACAGCTCCGATTTGACCCCTAGCTTGGGAACCTCCGTATGCCGTGGGAGCAGCCCAAAAAAAAGGCAAAAAAATATATGTATGTAGATTCCAGTATTTCCCAGTGGTGCAGCAGGTTAAGGATCTGGCATTGTTACTGCTGTGGTAAGTGTTCAGTCCTTGGCCCGGAGAACTTCCACATGCCATGGGTGCAAAAAAAAAAAAAACAAAAGTAGTTATGTATATATATATTCCAGCAGGGCTAGATGAAGCCAGAAGTGGCTGCCCAGTAAGTGTTCTTTCAAGAATTTGGTATAAATCACATTTTCCTGAAGCAAATTCTACTTCATTTGCTGTATTTGCACTTGTCATTTAAAATTTATTCCTTTGATAAAGTCTTATAAATGTGGAGTACTACAGTTCCTCTATTCCTGCCCTGGCAGATAAATAGGCAGAATGTGTGATGGATGCAGACCTATTTTTCATCTGTGTGCAAGGTTGGTTAATGTAGGTCATGGGAAGAGCCCATGTGACCCTCACTGCTCTTTTAGTGGTCTAGTGGACTTCAGATTGAACTGGATTACAATGTGTGAGCCGTTGGTAAAATGGGTGGAAATCATATCCTCAGGGAATCAAGTTGTGGTTCATCCAAATTACTGTGTGTTGCAGACTAGCTATTTCCTTTCTCTGTCTTCAGTGGGATTAATGGAATTAATTAACAAAATGGGGTTAAGCTCGATAATCTCATATCCTGTTTTAAACTTCTGTAGTTAATTTGAACCTTAAACCCCTGAAAGAGAAGCCAGAATTTTGCTGGCTTCTTTACTACTTTTTTCAAGTGGCAGCGGTTCCTTACTTAATCTTGAGAATTTCATTAGGAGAGAAAAAGGGGAGAAGTGTTCATTTCCCTTTTGAGGGGCTGTCCCTTTCCTGCCAGTTAGGTCCTCTGGAGCAGGTAGGCCACCGGCATTCCTCCTGGGTGTCTTGTGAACCAACAAATTTAAATAATCATGCCACAGAAGGATCCATTTATGATCTGGATCAGACAGGGCACTTCCATGGTTGGCCTCATTTAATCCTCACAATAATCCTGTAAAGTTGGCATTACTATTATTTCTGCTTTATAGATGGGAAAATCCTGGCAAAGAGAAGTAAAATAACTTGCCCATGGTCTCATTGTTAGAAAGGGGTGAACGAGATCATTCAGTCTTTGCCTGCATGACTGCAGAGGCAGAGCCCCTCCCTCAACTGTTTCCTGCATCTTCCTGACTTCTGGGGGGATAGATATGGGAGGCCACTGTCAGCACTCTTCTGTCATGGGTCCTGAGCCTGATGGAGAAGGGGCTCCAGCCTGTGCCAGTGCTCCAAATGCTTGCTTTGAAGTAGGAAGGTGGAGGTTTTGTGTAAGCATGTTCAGAGACATAAGAAAGAGAAAAACCTTTGCACTGATACAGTTCTGTCTTGCTTGAAGGCCACATGTTCCTTCATGGTTTGCTTCCTTCCTCATATCTATTCTCTTCTCAAGCTAGAGTCCCTTTGGAGAGTTAGACTCAGGTTGGATTTGTCCATTTTTTGATGTCTTTTGGGGACATTGGAGTCAGATCAGTGGCTTCCAAACTTTTCGATCTTCACAGAATATAACAGGATGGTAAACCCTGTGACCATTTAGTACACCATGTTTTCCCACTTTTCACTTTTTGTGTGAACGTGCACATTTTTAGCTTTATAGAATTGGGCCAAATACTGCATGGTAGCCAGACTTCTTAATATATGGATCTAAATCAAATTATTGCTTAAAGTTTTAGCTTATCGGCACAATTTTAGCAGCTCCTTAGTCATATGTATGAATACAGAATGTATAATTTTGTAGTAAGGATTTGCATATTTGGTTCAGTTTGTGACCCAAGAGGACTCTCTGAGGCTGCTGATTTAAATTTGGGAAATCCCTGAGTTAGAGAAGCAGGGTAGAAATACTTGTCTATCTTCTTCATTTCCCTTGAGCAGAAAGGGACATGGTTATGGTGGTTATGGGTATAGTTTGTCTTTTCAATCTTACGGGAAGAAAGTACTCCGTGGGTGGTGTTCTGCCTATTGGGAGCCTATGGAAAATTTCCTGATTTGTTTTCAAGGTTTGATCCGCACTTGAGCTGTTTCACCATGCCATGGTAGGCGTGAAAGTGAAAAGCATGGGATGAAACCAAGGCTTTGGTTTGTTGAGAGAGTGATCCTGCCATCCAGATGGGTGTTCTATTCCTCCTCACAGCCTGGAAATGGGATTGAAGGCTTATGCCTTTCCTTTTTAGGCTTTTGGGAATGGAGAAAGGCAGTGTAACTCCTGAGCAAGAAAGGACTGATAAGTTTCAGCTCAGTTGGCACTGAAGTGGATCCAGCTATATCCCAGAGGAAAGATAGGTTCTTGGATTTATAAAGAGCTGAGTTAGAGTCTCTGAGGCAGGGGAAGCCAAAGAAAATGAAGGATTAGTAAGTTACTTCCTAATGACAGAACATGGGATCCTCTATCAACAGTCTTATGCTGGTAAACTGGCTAGCTGGGGGAAGGGAAGCCTGGATTTTTAGCATTTGCCAATTTCTGTAGTTTAAAACTTACCCAGGGCACTTGCTTACAAAACTCCTTTACAATTCTCTCATGCAATCCATACAAGTCTGCTCTAGCATGCTGCTGCAAGCATCCTCAGATATTTGAATTCCCATTATGTGCTCAGGTCTGTGCTCTGTGACAGGAGATACTGAAGCAGTGTTTGTTCTAAAGAAGCTTATTTCATTGACAGGTAAGAAGCTGGAAACTAACAGGGTACAGATGTGTGGATAGTAGCACAGAGTGAGAGGGTGTTGAGTGCTGGAAAGATCATGAAAAGAGCACATGAAAACTAGGCTTGAAGGATAATAATGGTAACACTTATTGGTAATAGTATCAGACTAAGCACTAGTGTCAGTACTAAGCACCTTGCATACATGACTCATGTAAATCCCCCATTTACACTTGAGGAACCTGAGACACAATAAATATTTTGCCCAAATTACATAGATAAGATATTCTGGTGAATTCGTAGTAATATCTCATTGTGGCTAGAAAGGAGTAATTTCAGTACTTGAAGCCTGGTCACTTCACTGCAGAACCCATACTCTTGCCCACCATATCAAGTTGCTATTAAATAAAAAGAGAAGGTTCTTTCAGTAGAGAAGGGTGTAACTACAGTCCAAAGTCTTAGACTGAGTGACAGTCAGGATATTTGAGTTCTACTCCTCATTTTACTTAACCATGTATCTCTTTAGCTAAATTTCATCTTCCCTTTCTGCTCTGAAGAATTTGGATAAGATTATTGATAACTCAGTTCCTTTTTTAATTTCTGACAGTTTGTGAATTTTTAAGTTATAAAAATGAGAGTATAGCTTTAAGGAACGGTGGGGAAAGTGCCCTGTCAGTTTATGAAGCTTGGAAAGCACTAAGGTTGGCAGTAGGGGTTGTAAGCAGAGGAAAGCAACCTACAAGGGGAAGTGAAGGGAGTGAGACTCCAAGTAGTTGAAAGCAAAGCCTGTATATTCAGTTTTTTCCATTTGTAGTTCCCAGCCAGCACCATATGGAAAGGTGCAGATTATGGGGGCATACAGAGATGAGATAATAAGGTAGTCTTTTGTACTGGATGTTCCTGGAAGACTTACTTCTCCCTTGATGGCTTCAGCAGCAGGCCAGGGCTAGATCTGGGTTATTTGTGAGGCTCCTTGGATTACCACTCCTTTCTTAGCATTAATTTAGCCGTTATAAAGCACCTGCTGTTGTAAGTCACTGGAATGGAAACAAGACAGATCTGGTCCCACCCCTATTGAATTTGTAGTCTCAAGAGGAAAAAGATAAGTAGATAAGATACACATTTTGCTAGGTTTGAGAACCTGGGTTTTGTTGGGTTGACATTTGACTTTAATATGGAAAACAGGAAATTCGTTGTGGCTCTGACTAGTATCCATGAGGATGCGGGTTCCATCCCTGGCCTTGCTCAGTGGGTTAAGTATCTGGTGTTGCCGTGAACTGTGGTGTAGTTTGCAGATGTGGCTCAGATCCTGCATTGCTGTGGCTATGGTATAGGACAGCAGCTGCAGCTCCAAATGCAGCCCCTAGCCTGGGAACTTCCATATGCCGTAGCTGTGGCCCTAAAAAGACAAAAAACAAAACAAAACAAAAAAAAACCAACAAAACCCCAAAAAACATAGAAAACAGATCAGAGGGGACTTGAGGATAGATATGGGGGAGAACGGTTAAGAAACTATTAACAGGAGTTCCTGTTGTGGCTCATCAGGTTCAGAATCTGACATAGTCTCCATGAGGATTCTAGTTTGATCTCTGGCCTTGCTCATGGGTTAAGTATCTGGCATTGCTGCAAAGCTGCAGTATAGGTTGCAGATGTGGCTCAGATCCCAAGTTGCTGTGGCTGTGATGTAGTCCAGCAGCTGCTGCTCTGATTTGACCCCTAGCCTGGAAACTTGTATATATGGCACAGGTGCAGCCCTAAAAAAGAAAAACTATTAACAGACATCCAGGCAAGATATGCTGATTCAGAAGAGAGTACTCAGGTGTTCCCTCGTGGTACAGCAAGTTCAGGATACAGTGTTACTGCAGCAGCTTGGGTGCAAGCTGTGGTCACTGCTATGGTGCAAGTTTGATCCCTTGCCTGAGAACTTCAGCCTGATAAAGGTACAGCCAGACAAAAGGAAGAGAGTGCACAAAGGCCTGGCAAGTATTAGCCAGATCTCTCTGACAAGAATAAATGAAAAAATTTCTAAGACTTCTCTTATTGACTCATTCAAATGTGATTATTTTAGTAATTTTTTAAAAAATTCCAGTCCTATAAAGGAAGCTGAAAAATTCCATGAGATTAATGACACTAGATGAAAAGTAAATGAGTCTAGTATAAAGTATATAGCTGTTAAAGGGACAAAAAAGTGACATGGACTAGGAGCTTTATTTATTTTTTGGTACCCACAGCATGAAAAAGTTCCTGGACCAGAGAACCCACACCACTGCAGTAAGCAATGACAGTGCCAGATCCTTAACCCGCTAAGCGTCACAGGAACTCCTGAACTAAGAGTTTTCATTACAGAAGATTTCCAAACAGAGGTAGATTTTAAAGGAGATAAACAAGACTTGGGAGAGATGAATACTTCCATGCAGTAGATAATTTAAAGAGAATATGACTCAAAAGTTAAAAAATTACACATTATAAAGATTTGCTGGAGTTCTCTGGTAGCACAGTGGGTTAAGGATTCAGCATTGTCACTGCTGTGACGCGGGCTACTGCTGTGGCTTGGTTTCAATCCCTGACCCTGGAACTTCCACATGCTGCAGGTGTGGCCAAAAAGATTTGCTTGTAAGAGTTCCTAATCCCAATGAGAAGGTAAAAGACTCAGATTTGTGGGAAAAATAAAAACAAAAAAACCCCATACTTATCCAGGAGGCTCTAACTTTTCAGAATGGAATCCTGCCTCATATGCTGAGAAACACATGGGCCCACAGCACTCTGGTTGGGGTTTTAGTCTAAGCCGAGAAGAAACTGAAAATAGACTAGGACCAGAATTTCCGTTGTGGCTTAGCGATAACGAACCCAACTAGTATCCACCAGGACACGGGTTCGATCCCTGGCCTCACTCAGTGGGTTAAGGATCTGGCGTTGCTGTGAGCTATGGTGTGGGTCACAGACACAGCTCGGATCCTGCATTATGGTGGCTGTGGTGTGGGCTGTCAGCTACACCTCCAATTCGACCCCTGGCCTGGGAATTTCCATCTGACATGGGTGCTGCCCCAAAAGGACAAAAAAAAAAAAAAAAAAAAGTCTAGGGCTAGTTGTGGAGAATGTGTTAGAAATGGTAACAGACTAGAAAAGAATGCTCTAGTCTGCCAGAAATTGGGGCCTAGCTCAGGAAGAACTCCTGGCCCTCTGCATGTGTTTGCCCCAGACCAAAAGCATCTCTCTCTGGGCTCTTTGAGAAGTTACAGAGTGAGGGGAAGATTACAGTTGTTGCCTGTAATCTTACCACCACACTTAAGTACTGCTAATACTCTTATACTGCACAATAAAGTCTTTATCAGGGATAAACTGGAGGCCTCCATTTAAGTTTTGCCCAGATATTTTATTATGAACACTTTTACCATACAAAAATGTTGAGAAAATTATTCAGTGAATTCCCATATTCCTACCATTTAGATTCTACAATTTAAATTTTTCTGTATTTGTTTCACCATTTAACAAACCTTTTTCTTTCTTTCTCTTTTTGGCTGCAGCTTGCAGCAGTCTGATGTGGGTTCTTAGTTCCCAGATCAGGGATTGAACTGGTGTGGCAGTGGTGAAAGCACTGAAACCTAACTTACTAGACCACCAGGGAACTCCCTCAATAAACCATTTTAATTTTTGATGTATTTCAAAGAAGTTGCAAAGCTTCAACACACTTCACTTAAAAACATTTCAGTGTGCCTTACCTTGTGTTCAATATTTGTTGATGGGTTTGGGGGGCAGGAGGACTGATAAGATTTACATACAGTAAGATGTATATATTAGATGAAAACGACAAATTCACCTGTGACACATGTTCCTATCTAGGTAAAGAACTTTTATGTTTTCCCTAGAATTCTCTTCTGCCTCTTCTCACTTAATACCTGCCCATCCCCTGGGGGACAGGGGAAGAACAACCACTATTCTGAATTTTTTCACCGTAGATTAGATTTGCCTGTCCTGGAATTCCCACTGTAGCTCAACAGAAGTAAATCTGACTAGGATCTATGAGGATGCGGGTTCGATCCCTGGCCTCACTCAGTGGCTTAAGGATCTGGCGTTGCCATGAGCTGTGGTGTAGGTTGCAGACACGGCTCGGATCTGGTGTTGCTGTGGCTGTAGTGTAGGCTGGCAGCTATAGCTCTGATCTGACCAGTAGCTTGGGAACCTCCATATGCTGAGGGTGTGGCCTTAAAAAGACAAAACCAAAAGTTTTGCCTGTCCTAAACTTTCTAAGTGTAATTATGCATTTTATGCTTCACATTCATCTGTGTTATAGATATTAATAGTTAGTTTCTATTTTCTGCTTAGTAGCTTTCTATTACATCTGCATACATATTACGATTTGTTTATCCATTCTCATTGCTGGACATTTGGGTTGTTTCAGGTTTTTGGCTATTATAAATAAAGTTGCTATGAACATTCATGTACAAATCTTTTTGTGGACATAATGTTTTTATTTCTTTTGGCTAAAAATCTAGAGTGTAAGTGCTCTCAGACTAGGTATATGTTTGGTTTTCTAATAAGCCACCAGACCATTATAGTGGTACATTTAATTCTTTCACTAACAAGGTATGAGAATTCCTTGTCAACATTTGGTGTTGTCGGTTTTTTACTTTTAGCTGATGTGATAAGTATGTAATAGTATCTCATTGTGGTTTTAATTTGCATTTCCCCGATGACTAATGTCATTGATCACTTCTGCCTTTGCTTATTCCCAGTTCATGTATTTTCCTTTATGAAGTATCAGATCATTTTTGGGGTCAGTTTTTAAATTGACATTTAACATTGAGTTCTGAGTCCTGCACTTAAATTTTAAAGCTCAGTCGTAGAAGACTACAACTTCCATATTACTGCTGGGCATCAGTTCAAATAGAAAAGGCATGAAGGTTTGAGTTGAGCAGAAGCACATTTACCATTTATTCAGCAAATGCTTATGAGTACCAACTAAGTACTAGTATTAGGGATAGAGATATAATACCTAGCCCTAGTTCCAAGGAACTCAGATTATGAGGGTAGACAGAAATGAAAATCCCAATGTAGTGGTTTCAGTATTAAGTCACTAAATATTTACTGAGTACCTAGTATAGAGTAGGTACTGTTGTAGGTATTGTAGGTATAGAGAAAGGCAAACCAGACATAGATCTTATCTAATGCAGCTTATTTTTTGGAGCATATATGGGGAAGACAGTGCAGAGGCCCTGAGATGGGGAATGAGATTGATATTGAGTATATGTGGATCAGAAATGAAACCTAGCTGGAATATACTTGCATGACTAGATGTTTAGGCATGAGTCAGGTCTTGCAGAGCCTTGTAGACCATGGAGAGAACTTTGGATTTTATTTTGAGTGTTTGGAAACCCATTCTAAAGTTTTAATCAGAGAAATGGTATGAGCTGGTTTCTGTTGGGCTGACAGGCAGTGTGTTTGTGTATATACGTACGTACACGTGTGCTTATGTGAAAAACTGGTGAAGAAACCATTGCAGTTGTCCAGAGGAGAGAGAATAAATCCTACCTGGGAAACATGGGCAGGATTTCATGAAGGATTAATGTCATAGCATAATCTTGGATGAAAAGGTATTTGCTGGGTAGGAAAGTCAGGTATTACTAGCATGTGTGTGTTTGAGGAACCTAAAATAGGTTTGTTTGACTAGTTGAGTGAGTGGTAAAATCACAGGAGGTAGAACAGTCTAAGAAGGGCTTTGAAGGTTAAATTACAGATACAGTGTCATCCTATTACATAGTTACTTAATTCTTTATAAATGTTCATTCTGGAGTTGTGCCCTAAGGTGGCCGTGCTAGGAGTTTGGCTTTAAACCTAAGAGCCATGGGCAGCTAAACATGGTTGCTAGTTAGAGTAGAGACTTTCTGGAAGCTGGAATTAAGAATGACTAGGCACTGATAAGGATGGAAAAACTAGGGAGGAGGCAAGAAACAGTGAAGCCCTAAGTGAGGTAGAAGTTGAACTGATGGTGTAGAGGCTTTGGGCTTAGAATGAATAATCAGGAGGACTTGAGATGTGGATTAGGGCAAAAAGCTAGAGTCCCTTTTAAAAATACAAAATAAGCAGTATAAAATACAGCAACAATACAGAAGTATATAGAATTAAATTTCTCACCTTTATTCTACTCCTCTGAGGTGTACATGAAAGTTGAATTTATTTGGTGTGTCTTCTCTTTTTTACATGTGCGTATTTATCTTGTGTATGTATTTAAACCAATTGTATGTACACATATAGTTGAAGTTTAAAATGGGGTTATATACTTTTTGCCATTTTTTGTAACTATTTTTTCTTACGATAGAAGTATAATACAGTTCTGCCTGTTTATTTACCTACTACTTGGCATTCCATTGTTTGAATGTACCATAATTTACTTAGTCACCACCTAATTGACAGATATTTAAGCTGCCTCAGGTTTTTCATTCTTCTGTGCAATAGTGAAATGTGTCTTCATTTGTCTCCATACTGTGCAAACACTGCCTGAGAGAGTATGTGAGGTGAGAAGCATGGAGTCAGACTATGACTTGGGGGAAGTTGTGGTCCCCCTCCCTCCCTTGGGAGTATGTGTTGTACCCTGGATGCTTGTGGAACCTCCAAAGTGATGATCAGGCTGGTCAGAAGTCTAAAAGCCACATTCTAGTGGTAATATGCAAAAGAGCTGGGGCTGTTTCTCTAGATTTTAGCTGGGGATTCACTGCTTCCAGGGATCAGATAGTTCTCAGGAAGATGGAGTAAGGTTTTCCTGTAGAATTTTAGGTTGGGGAAGAAATAAGACAACGTGTAGAAGTGACAGTTCAACACACTTGGGTTGGTTTGGGTGGGACTTTTTTTTTTGGCCGCCTGGAAGCATATGGATTTCCTGGAGCAGGAATCAGATCTGAGCCATAGTTGAAACCTATGCTGCAGTTGCGGCAATGTCAGGTCCTTAACCCACTGTGCCAGGCTGGGGATTGAACATGTGTCCTGGCACTGCAGAGACGCCACCGATCCTGTTATCCTCCGTGGGAATTCCTTAGGTAGGGCTTTATGAAGCAGGGTTTTTGATGGCTGGATAATAAGAATGGTGGGTTTTCTATCATTGGATGCATTGAAGCAGAGGCTGAGGTGCTATGGAGAGACAATATGTGAAGGAATACTCTAAGAATCATTCCAGTTTTGCTTGATAACAGCATTTGAGATGGAGAACATGAGGCATGAAGCTGACAGCAGCACTAACGGTGGGCTGGGTTGGGGTAAGGACTGACTGAAGGTCGGTTTATAGGAGGTTGAGATTGGAGGCATCCTTGAGTGTAGTGCCAGGAAACCAGGAATACCATTGAGTGAAGCTGGGTGAGAGATCTGACCTTGTATGCACTCTTGGTACAGATGGTCTGCAGGTGGTATCGGTCAGGGGGAACATAGGGGGGTTAGGGAGGAGCCTGAGGATAACGGTTCCGGTTACTTAGGAGGAGGGGTCATGGCGATCCATGTAAGAAGATAGTGTTTCTAGCAGAGGAAATGGATGAATCGGAGCATCTTGGTGCTGTTTGATTTACAGTGAGTTTGGAGATGGCTGAGCTGGGAGTGAAGGCTGAAGATGGCTCTTTGGACTTCATTGAGCAAATATTTATTATCTAGATGCTTGAGATAGAACAGTGAACAGAACAAATATCCCTTCCCTCATGGAATTTACATTCCAGTGGGAAAAACATGTGTATTTAGTTTGAATATTAGACAGTGATAAATGGTAAAGAGAAGAAAATAGGACATGGGTATGGGATATGTAAGTGGTAGTAGGGTTGAAATTTTAGAGTGGCCAGGAAAGGAGAGCCTTTTCCTTCAAAATGGAGAAGATGAGGAGTTCCCGTCGTGGCGCAGTGGTTAACGAATCTGACTAGGAACCATGAGGTTTTTGGTTCAATCCCTGGCCTCGCTCAGTGGGTTAAGGATCTGGCGTTGCTGTGAGCTGTGGTGTAGGTCTGACGCAGCTTGGATCCCGCATTGCTGTGGCTCTGATGTAGGCTGGTGGCTGCAGCTCCGATTAGACCCCTAGCCTGGGAACCTCCATATGCCGTGGGAAGCGGCCCAAGAAAAGACAAAAAAAAAAAAACAAAAAAAAATGGAGAAGATGACTTTGAATAGAGACCTAGAGGGTGTGAGGGAACAGCAAGCTGTGTGGGGTACCTGAAGGAAGAGCATTAGCATTCTAGGTGTTGAGGTCGAAACAGGCTTATTTGAAGAATGACAACCAGACCTGTGCGGCCAGAATGGAATGAGCAAGTGTGGTGTTAGGAGATAAGTTACCGAGATCTCAATCATTTAAGACCTTGTAGGCCATTGTAGAGTTTGAATTTTTTTTTAAGCAATGGGAAATCATTATTGGGTTTGGGGGGAGGTATGACAATGGCCTGAATCACATTTTAATGGGATCACTCTGGTTTCTGTGTTGAGAATAGCCTGTTAATGTGAGGATAAGGGAGTAGAGATGAGGATGGCATAGGATAAGGGAGACCTATTAAAGAGGGCAGTGCCAGAGTTCCTGTTGTGGCTCAGTGGTTAACGAATCCAACTAGGAACCATGAGGTTTCGGGTTCAATCCCTGGCCTTGCTCAGTGGGTTAAGAATCTGGCGTTGCCGTGAGCTATGGTGTAGGTCTCAGTTGCGGCTCAGATCCCGCATTGCTGTGGCTCTGGTGTAGGCCAGCAGCTACAGCTCCAATTAGACCTCTAGTTTGGGAACCTCCGTGTACTGCGAGAGCAGCCCAAGAAATGGCAAAAAGACCAAAAAAAAAAAAAAAAAGGCAGTTCCACAAGTCCAGTGAGAGATTATGATGGCTTGGACTGGGTAGTGTACATTGTGAGGACTTGGATATAAGCAGCTGATTAGAGGCTAGGAGAATCAGTGTGGAGATCCTAACTCTACCCCAAGATGTAGGGCCCCGTGGTTAGCGGAATGTCGTTATGAGGAAGAGACTTTGGGGAGCAGGATCTGTGTCATGGTTGTGTTTGGGGCATTGCTGGGTTTGGAACTTGAATTAAGACCTGATCTGGGGCTAATAAGGGCATCAGAGTGAGGTTCGTTGGTTTCTGAGGGCTGGAGATCCAAGTCTGGGGAGCATTATTGGGATTAGAACCAATGTGGGGGTGGGGACTAATTTGAGGTCAGAGTTGTTGATAGAGGCGAGTACGCTTTTTCTGCATTTTCCCATCAAACTCATGGACCAGCGTTGGTCGTAACCACCATGTCCCATCCCGCTGAGCTTACGCAAGGGGACTGGAGGGGTATAGAAGCTATAGAGCCTTCTTTTCCTTGGGTGTCAATAGGAGTGGACACAAACTCAATCCTGCCTCGGTAAAGCCAGGCAGCTTTACAATTTGGGACCTATAGTCAGGGAAGGGTGGAAAAGGGTCCTCAGTGCCTGATTCGGGTCGTTTTTCCTCAGATGGCCCACTGCGTGACCTTGGTTCAGCTGTCCATTTCATGTGACCACCTCATTGACAAGGACATCGGCTCCAAGTCTGACCCACTCTGTGTCCTTTTACAGGATGTAGGAGGGGGCACCTGGGCTGAGGTGAGAGGACCACTGGGTGAGAGTTGTGGAGGGAGGCTAGGGCTGTTTTGGAGTGGAGGGTCCATGACTGTAATGCTTATTGGCTTCTGCCCACAGCTTGGCCGTACAGAGCGAGTACGGAACTGCTCGAGCCCTGAGTTCTCCAAGACTCTGCAGCTTGAGTACCACTTTGAAACGGTTCAAAAACTCCGATTTGGTATCTATGACATAGACAATAAGACGCCTGAGCTGGGGGATGATGACTTCCTAGGAGGGGCTGAGTGTTCCCTAGGACAGGTATGTAGGGCCAGGGGTTAGAATCCTTCAGACACAGATATAAGTAAGAGCCCTGTCGGATAACCCAGCCTGCTTGGAACTTGGATGTGGAGGTTAACCAGGACCTAACTTTGCCTGAGATCTTGATATCCTGTCCATCTCTGCCCTGTCCCAGATTGTATCCAGCCAGATACTAACTCTACCCTTGATGTTGAAGCCTGGAAAACCTGCTGGGCGAGGGACCATCACGGTAAGGAAAATTTCTACCAGGTGGGTAGGGGTGCTTATATCAATGAGGAATTCATGAGATGATAAAGTTTCTTGCCTCCCTGATCTAGGTCTCAGCTCAGGAGTTGAAGGATAGTCGAGTAGTGACCATGGAGGTAGAGGCCAGAAACCTAGATAAGAAGGTGTGTGGAAGCAAGCTCTGGGGTTCAAGAATTAGGTGGACAGGGATTGTGTGTTGGGTGGGGTGAATAATGGTCTTTCATAGTGGTTGTCTCTGCCTGCATCTTCTAACTGGCATCTCTGTGTTACTGACAGGACTTCCTGGGGAAATCAGATCCATTCTTGGAGTTCTTCCGCCAGGGTGATGGGAAATGGCACCTGGCATACAGATCAGAGGTGTGAGGTGATCTGGGATTGGGTGTGGTGGGGTAAGAGAGAATCTCCAGGGGCTCGTCACTCATGGAGAGAGAGTGCATATGGGTAGGGAAGGATGGCAGCTCCCCACGTGCCAACCCAGAGCTCACTGGAGGCCTTGTGCTCCACATTCAGGTCATCAAGAACAACCTGAACCCTACTTGGAAGCGCTTCTCTGTTCCTTTTCAGCATTTCTGTGGGGGAGACCCCAGTACACCCATCCAGGTGAGGAGCTTGCCTCCTGAATGGACTGAGCAGAGAGCCTGGGGAGGGATTTATTCTCACCTGCCACCTGCCTCCGGGTCTTTTATATACACACACACCTTCCCTCCCAGGTGCGATGTTCGGATTATGACAGTGATGGTTCACATGATCTCATTGGTACCTTCCACACTACCTTGGCCCAACTGCAGGCAGTCCCGGTGAGTGCAGGGGTGTTGATGTGGGCTGAGAGGGCCACAGCCCCAGGAGAACAGGGAGGACAGGGCAGCTCCAGTCCTGGCTGATGCTCTGGAAGTTTTCTATCCTACTTATTCTTTCCTTATCAGGCTGACTTTGAATGCATCCACCCTGAGAAACAGCAGAAAAAGAAAAGCTACAAGAACTCTGGAATAGTCCGTGTCAAGATTTGTCAGGTATGACAGTAGCTCATGTGTCCCAGTGTCTGACTCCTAAGTGCCATGGTCCCAACCCCTTCATCCCAGCTCTGACCCTGGTTTCATCTTCAGGTAGAAACAGAGTATTCATTCCTGGACTATGTGATGGGAGGCTGTCAAATCAACTTCACTGTAAGTTGCTTTATCATGGACAAGAGAACTGATCTGGGGTTCAAGGTGTCCTGCAGCTCACCCTCTCCCTTCCTCCCAGGTGGGCATGGACTTCACAGGCTCCAATGGAGATCCTTCCTCACCTGATTCTCTGCACTACCTGAGCCCAACAGGGGTCAATGAGTACCTGACAGCACTGTGGAGTGTGGGCAGCGTGGTTCAGGACTATGACTCGTAAGTAACTTTGTCTTTTGCGCCCCTCCCCCCACTCTTTCAGCCTCTGTGCTCATAGTCCTCTCACTGCCTCTTCCCCGACTCATTGTCTTCCCACAGGGACAAGCTGTTCCCAGCATTTGGATTTGGGGCTCAGGTACCCCCTGACTGGCAGGTGAGTTTTCTCTTCCCCTCTCCTACTCATGTATTTAGTTTCAGGTCCTGATATTGGGGAATGTGGTAAACTTGCTGCTTGGCACTTAGCTTTATGAGGAGTTGCAGGAAGGCATCCTTGCAGGCATGTGTGTAACAAATGCTCAGGAATAAATAGCTCCTATAAGATACTTAGTGTATACCATGATGCCCTTTTTCGTAGCACAAAAGTGGTGATGGGGAAGGAACTTCATTTTCACTCTTGCTCTTAGGTCTCCCATGAATTTGCCTTGAACTTCAACCCCAGTAACCCCTACTGTGCAGGTAAGTACCCCCATCCTCCAGTGTAAGGCTGTCCACCTCTAGAGGACCAAGCCTATACAGGCAAGGGAAAATGGGGGTGGGGGAATATATACCTGACTTCTCTGTCCAGGGGAATGGATTTTAGAGCTAGGCCTCTGGAATCAAATTTTCATCCTGCCACTTGTTAATCACGTGACTTGGATCCAGTTGCTTAGCTTCTGTGTGCCTTGGCTTCATAATGAGGTTAAATATTGTAGGATACTGAGTATTTAAGAGGCTGTGTATGAAGGTAAATTTGAAGCAGTAAGCCTAACACATACTGAGTGCTCTCTAAATGATAGCTGTTATATTATCATTATTTTCTTAGCTAGAAGCTCACAGGGACTTATCTGGGCATCAGTGAAAGCCTTGGTGCTTCCCTGAATACTCTTTTTTTTTTTTGTCTTTGCTATTTCTTGGGCCGCTCCCGCGGCATATGGAGGTTCCCAGGCTAGGGGTCCAATCGGAGCTGTAGCCACTGGCCTACGCCAGAGCCACAGCAACGCGGGATCCGAGCCATGTCTGCAACCTACACCACAGCTCACGGCAACGCCGGATCCTTAACCCACTGAGCAAGGGCAGGGACCGAACCCGCAACCTCATGGTTCCTAGTCGGATTCGTTAACCACTGCGCCACGACGGGAACTCCCCTGAATACTCTTTTTGGGTACTTTTTGCCCCAAGCTCTTGTGTCTCCCTAGCTTGCGCACTAGCAACAAGCTGAAATGGAAAACTTGACCTAACTGATCTGACCTGGGTTATTTTGACATGGGTTTGGATTTAGAGAAAAGTTGTGGGAGTTCCCATCATGGCTCAATGGTTAATGAATCTGAATAGGAACCATGAGGTTGCGGGGTCAATCCCTGGCCTCACTCAGTGGGTTAAGGATCCGGCGTTACCGTGAGCTGTGGTGTAGGTCGCAGACGCAGCTTGGATCTGGCATTGCTGTGGCTCTGGCGTAGGCCGAGGCTACAGCTCTGATTAGACCCCTAGCCTGGGAACCTCCATGAGCTCTGGGTGTGGCCCTAGAAAAGACAAAAAGACAAAAAAAAAAAAAATTGTAAGAATAGTTATATGGATTCAGATCATTGAAGATCAGGGGTCAGGACCTTGGTCACAGGTTGTTGTTGTTTTCTTTCATCTGGATTCCTTAAATTTGAATATTTTATCTCATGGTTCCTAGTTGGGCTTGTTTCTGCTGCGCCATGACAGGAATTCCAGATTATACTTTTTGATGGGAATACCACAGAAGCAACGCTGTGTATTCTTCTTGGAGCACCATGTCAAGAGGCACCAATTCAGGAGGCACATGATGTTGATTTTATCCTCTTACCAGTCTTATTAACTTGGATCACTGATGACTGGGTTGAGGGAGTCCTCCAGGTTCCTCTACAAGTAATGTTTTTTTTGTTTTTTTCTTTATATGTAATTTTTAAATTTTAAAAATATTGAAGTATAGTTGATTTACAATGTTGTGTTAGTTTCTTGTGTACAGACAGTATTTCTATATATATTGAGTTCCCGTTGTGACTCAACAGAAACCCGACTGTGATCGATGAGGATGCAGGTTCGATCCCTGGCCCCGCTCATTGGGTTAAGGATCCAGTGTTGCCGTGAGTCGTGGTGTAGGTCACAGACGAGGCTCGGATCTGGTGTTGCTGTGACAGTGGCTGTGGCTGGCAGCTGCAGCTCTAATTCGACCCCTAGCCTGGGAACTTTCATATACCATAGGTGTGGCCCTATAAAATGCAAAAAAAAAAGGAAAAGTATTTATATTTATAATATATGCTTATATATACTTTATACATGTATGTATGTATACTTTTTTCCGATTCTTTTCCATTATAATTTATTATTTGTTTCAATTTCAGCATATTGAATATAGTATTGAGTATAGTTCTCTGTGCTATATGGTAGGTCCTTTTGTTTATCCATTTCATGTATAGGAGATTTTATCTGCTAATACCAAACTCCTAACTTATCCTTCTTCTACCTCCTTTCCTTTTTGGTAACCATAAATATGTTTTCTGTATCTGTGAATCTCTTTCTGTTTTGTAAATAAGTTCATTTGTATCATATTTTAGATTGCACATATGAGTGATTTCCTATGGTATTTGTCTTTTTCTTTCTTACTTCACTTAGTATGATCATCTCTAGGCCCTTCCATGTTGCTGCCAATGGCATTATTTCATTCTTTTATGTGGCCGAGTAATACTACATTGTGTATGTGTATATATTTCACATCTTTTTTCACTTTTTATTTTATTCCTTTTTCTTTTTTGGGCCATACCCTCGGCATATGGAGGTTCCCAGGCTAGGGGGTCGAATTGGAGCTGAAGCCACTGGTCCACGCCACAGTCATAGCAACTTGGGATCTGAGCCGTGTCTGCAACCTACACCACAGCTCATGGCAACTGAGTGGGGCCAGGGATCAAACCTGCATCCTCATTGTTCCTAGTTGGGTTTGTTAACCCCCGAGTCACAAGGGAACTCCCCCGTATCTTCTATATCCATTTGTCTGTCTGTGGTTTGTGTCTTGACTGTTGTAAGTAATGCTGCTATGGCATGGGTGCATGTGTCTTTTTTGGGAGGGGGGCTGCACCCATGGCATATGGAGGTTTCCAGGCTAGGGGTCGAATTGCAGCTATGGTGGCCAGCCTACACCACAGCTCACAGCAACGCCAGAACTTTAACCCACTGAGTGAGGCCAGGGATTGAACTCGCAACCTCATGGTTCCTAGTTGGATTTTTTTCTGCTGTACCACAATGGGAACTCCTGCATGTATCTTTTCATATTGGAGTTTTCTCTGGATATATGCGCAGGAGTAGGATTGCTGGGTCACAAAGCAACTCTTTTTTTAGTTTTTTAAGGAAACTCCATGTTGTTTTCCATAGTGGCTTTGCCAGTTTACATTCCCATTAATGCTGTGGGAGGGTTCCTTTTTCTCCACACCCTCTCCAGTGTTTATTATTTGTAGATATTTTTTTTTTTTTTTGTCTTTTGTCTTTTAGGAATGCACCTGCAGCATATAGAGGTTCCCAGGCTAGGGGTCCAATCGGAGCTGTAGCCACTGGCCTACACTGCAGCCACAGCAGTGCAGGATCTGAGCCGCGTCTGCGACCTACACCACAGCTCACGGCAACGCCGGATCCTTAACCCACTGAGCAAGGCCAGGGATCAATCCCGAAACTTTACGGTTCCTAGATGGATTCGTTTCTGCCACACCACGACGGGAACTCCCTGTAGATTTTTTTTTTTTGTCTTTTGTTGTTGTTGTTGTTGTTGTTGTTGTTGTTGCTATTTCTTGGGCCGCTCCCGCAGCATATGGAGGTTCCCAGGCCAGGGGTTGAATCGGAGCTGTAGCCACCGGCCTACACCAGAGCCACAGCAACGCGGGATCCAAGCCGCGTCTGCAACCTACACCACAGCTCACGGCAACGCCGGATCGTTAACCCACTGAGCAAGGGCAGGGACCGAACCCGCAACCTCATGGTTCCTAGTCGGATTCGTTAACCACTGCGCCACGACGGGAACTCCTCCCTGTAGATTTTTTTAATGATGGTCATTCTGACTTGTGTGAGGTGATATGTCATTTTAGTTTTGATTTGCATTTCTCTAATAATTAGCAATGGTGAGCATCTTTTCACATGCCTGTTGACCCTCCGTATGTCTTCTTTTAGGGAAATGTCTTTTCAGCTCTTCTGTCCATTTTTTGATTGGGTTGTTACTGCATTGTGTGGGCTGTTTGCATGTTTTAGAAATTAAGCCCTCGTTGGTCCTGTCGTTTGCAAATATTTTCTCCCAATCTGTAGGTTGTCATTTTGTTTTGCTTATGGTTTCCTTTTCTATGCAAAAGCTTATAGGTCCCATTTGCTTATTTTTGCTTTTATTGCCTTGGAAGACTGACCTAAGAAAACAATGCTACTATTTATGTCAGAGATTTTTTTTCCTATCTTTTTAGGGCTGCACCCACGGCATACGGAGGTTCCCAGGCCAGGGGTTGAGTCAGAGTTGTAGCAGCCGGCCTACACCACAGCAACACCAGATTCGAGCTGCGTCTGCAAACTATACCACAGCTCATGGCAACGCCGGATCCTTAACCCACTGAGCAAGGCCAGGGATTGAACCTGCATCCTCATGGATGCCAGTCAGATTCGTTTCCGCTGAGCCATAATAGGAATTCCCAGAGATATTTTCTTTTTTCTTTTTGCTTTTTAGGGCCGCACCTGCAGCAAATGGAAGTTCCCAGGCTAGGAGTGGAATCATATCTGTAGTTACCAGCCTACACCACAGCCATGGCAGTGCAGGATCTGAGTCGCACCTGCAACCTACACCACAGCTCATGGCAATACGGATCCTTAACCCACTGAGTGAGGCCAGGGATGGAACCCGTGTCCTCCTAGATGCTAGTTGGGTTTGTTTGAGCCTCGACAGAAACTTCTGCCCATTTTCTGCTCTTGGAGTTTTATGATATCATGTCTTATATTTAAGTCTTTAAGCCATTTTGAGTTTACTTTTGTGTATGGTATGAGAGTGTTCTAACATCATTAGCAGCTGTCCAGCTTTCCCAGTACCACTTAAAGAGACTGTCTTTTCTCCATTGTCTATTCTTGCCTCCTTTGTCAGCAGTTTATTAATTGACCATAGGTGTGTGGATCTTTTTTTTTTTTTTTTTTTTTTTAGTTAATAGTAAGTACCTTTTGGGAGGATTCTTTGAGGCTGTATAAATATCAAGTCACTAATCAATTTTTCCCTCTAGTTTTTGCATCCCTTGATGATACTTGCCTGAATCAATTATCTCTGATTATCAAATGATTCTGTACTTTTTCCTTCTACATTAAGGAAGAGCTTTCCCTTCTCTCCCATTATTTATTTAATATCCCTCTAGATTCTTATTTTATCAAATGAGTTGCAATTCATTTTTTTATTAAGTGGGTTATAATCTGATACTCAACTCTCTTAGATTTGTTCAGGGGATACCCCCAAATCTGTGTTTTAATTCAAGCTGTGATTTAGGGCACATGCCCTTCCTCTCTTTGGCCTTAATTTTCTCGTCTGTAGGATAAGGTTAACCTTGGGTTACAGGGGTGACTGAATGAAATGCACCCAGGTTCCCAAGTTCCCAAATCTCTTTGGCCAGAAGAGGATAATGTCAGGACTGCCTCAAACCCATGAGTCCCTGTATTTTACACTGGCTTTTTTTTGTTTTTGTTTTTGTTTTTTTTTTGCCTTTCTTCTGTAGGCATCCAGGGCATTGTGGATGCCTACCGCCAGGCCCTCCCCCAAGTTCGCCTCTATGGTCCCACCAACTTTGCACCCATCATCAACCATGTGGCCAGGTTTGCAGCCCAGGCTGCTCATCAGAAGAGTGCCTCGGTGAGGGTCATGGGAGGTAGTAGGGGGGTGGACGTGGTCACTAGCTCCCTTGAGGGCTATGTAATAAGAGACTTGTCAGTGGGAGAATGTGTGGCTGGGAGGTTTAGAGGGTCCTCCTCAGTAATATGAAGGGACTTGCCTTTAGCAATACTTCGTGCTGTTGCTGCTGACTGATGGTGCTGTGACAGATGTGGAGGCCACACGTGAGGCTGTGGTTCGAGCCTCCTACCTGCCCATGTCAGTGATCATCGTGGGTGTGGGTGGTGCTGACTTCGAGGCCATGGAGCAACTGGACGCTGATGGCGGACCCCTGCATACACGCTCTGGGGAGGCAGCTGCTCGTGACATAGTGCAATTTGTGCCCTACCGCCGCTTTCAGAATGTAAGTAGAGACAAGCCTGGGGGCAGAACAGATCTGGGAGTTTAGTCTTCCACCTCTCCTTGCTGTGAGTGGGGATACTTACCCTTTCATCTGAGCCTGGGGCAGCATTGGGTTTTGGATTTTGTATCCTTTCTTGGGTGTGAAATGTTGTTGACCCTGGGAAGCTGTTATAGGCCATCACTGAACTTGACCCTCTTCTCCTGGCAGGCCCCTCGAGAGGCATTGGCGCAGACTGTACTTGCAGAAGTACCCACGCAACTGGTTTCCTACTTCAAGGCCCAAGGTTGGGCTCCATTGAAGCCACTTCCACCCCCAGCCAAGGGCCCTGCACAGGCCCCTCAGGCCTAGATTCCCTTGGCCTAGATTCCTTAGGACTGTGGCCAGTCCTCAATCCTATGTTCCCAAGGTCCCCCAACCCTGAACACACATTCCTCAGTGCTTGCACTTTCTGTTTTGTACTTTTATACTTCCTCCTCTCCATCCCACTGGCTTGCCCCGGAGCCCCTCATTCAATAAAGATCAATGAAGAACAGTTTACTACCACTTTGTGTTTGGGGTGGAAATCTGTGATTAGCCATGCTTGCTTCTACCTGAGCTTGTTTGCTGACCTTAGGGGTTGTTGACTGAAGGATTCCTCACTCAAAGAAATTGGGTATTTCTGGCCAGATATCTAGAGTCACTAACTCTTGTTGAAAATGCAGTAAATGTAAGCCAAACATCTAACCTGCCTTGCCTCAGAGCAGAGCTGAGCTGGGAGCACAGAAAAAGTGGAAAGTGCTGGCGGGGGTGTTTTAAGATGGAGCAGGGGCTATGCTAGACTTCCTGAAGGATGGAGCAGTGGAGATTCTAGGCCTAAAAATAGGCTACAATAGCCTTATTGGTTTTTGTTTTTTGTCTTTTTAAGGCCACACTTGTGGCATAAGGAAGTTCCCAGGCTAGGGGTCTAGTCAGAGCTGCAGCTATCAGCCTGCACCACAACCAAATCAGATCCAAGCTGCATATCTGACCTAGACCACAGCTCACAGCAGTGCCGGATCCTTTACCCACTGAGCAAGGCTAGGGATTGAACCTGCATCCTCATGGATACTGGTCAGGTTCATGACTGCTGAGCCATGATGGGAACTCCCTGAAATTTTTTTTTTTTTTTCTGTCTTTTTGCCATTTCTTGGGCTGCTCACGTGGCACATGGAGGTTCCCAGGCTAGGGGTCTAATCGGAGCTGTAGCCACCAGCCTACGCCAGAGCCACAGCAACGCGGGATCTGAGCCGCGTCTGCAACCTACACTACAGCTCACAGCAACGCCAGAACCTTAACCCACTGAGCAAGGCCAGGGATCGAACCCACAGTCTCATGGTTCCTAGTCGGATTCGTTAACCACTGAACCATAATGGGAACTCCGGAACTCCCTGAATTTTTTAATAGCTAATTTTTTTCTTTTCTTTTTTTTTGGCTATGCCCATAGCGTGTGAAGTGGCCTGGGCCAGGGATTGAACCTGAGCCTTAGCAGTGACAATGCTGGATCTTTAACCTGCTGAGCCACCAGGGAACTCCAACTGATTTTTTTTTTCTTACTAGAAAATTAATACATATATTCATTATAGGAAAAAATAAGTTAGCACCCAAACTCCTGTGTCCCAATAAAATAATTGTTGCATATTTTTAATCCTTTATCCATATTTATAGTGATACATGTTTTTTATTTTACAAAGTTGGGATCATACTGTACATACTATTTTAGCATGCTTTAAAATGTTTTAAAAATATATGCTAGTTAGTATGAAATTATTTCAAATATAAATGTAAAATAGATAATGGAGCAGGGTGTATTTCCTAGGTCTGACAGATTTTTTTTTTCTCTAAAATAGTTGTTATACTGTTTACAAAGTTTTAAAATTATATTTTGGGTATTTTACCCATTATAACTTATTGCTGACCTCATTCTTTTTTTTATTTCTTTATGTTCACACCTATAGCATACGGAAGTTTCCGGGCTAGGGGTCAAATCAGAGCAGCAGCTGCTGGTCTATGCCACAACCACAGCAACTTGGGATCCAAGCCACATCTGCAGCCTACACTGCAGCTTGCACCAGTGCTGGATCCTTAACCCACTGAGGGAGGCCAGGGATTGAACCCATATCCTTGAGGACACTGTGATGGGTTCTTAACCCATTGAGCCACAACAGGAACTCCTGACCTCATTCTTTCTTTCTTTTTTTTTGCTTCTTAGGGCTACAGTTGTGGTATATGGAGGTTCCTAGGCTAGAGGCCGAATCAGAACTACAGCTGCCAGCCTACACCACAGCCATAGCAATGCCAGATCAGAGCCGCATCTACAACCTACACCACAGCCCAAGACAATGCAAGATCCTTAAGCCATGAGCGAGGCCAGGGATGGAACCTGCAACCTCATGGTTACTAGTTGGATTCGTTTTTGCTGCGCCACAATGGGAACTCCCCATGACCTCATTCTTTTTAATACCTATATGTTACTCTGTGCATGAGTATACTATAGCTTATTTAGGCAATCCCTTATTAAGATTTGTGTCCCATAGAAAAGACAAAAAAAAAAAAGGTTGCGAATATTTAACATTTTAATAGATATTGTGAAGCCCTTCATAACAATTTTAAACCTGTTTCGTTAATTTGATAGGCAAAATAGTACATACATTATTTTTAGTTTGAATTTAATTATGAAGGCTAGGTATCATTTCATCTGTTTATTTGTGAATTGTATTTCTTCTGAATAGCTTTTTTATAGTTGTCGTTGTCCTTATAGCTTTTATTCTGTTAGAGTTATTCAGTTATTAATCCTGTGTCTTTTATACATGTTGATAACATCTCTTCTCAGGCTTTTGTCTTCATGTATAGTATCTTTTGGTCTATGTAACTGTTTTTGTTTGTTTTGGGGGCGTTTTTGGCTGTGCCTGCAGCATTGGAAAGTTTCCAGGCTGGGCACTGAACCCACACCATAGCACTGACCTGAACTGCTTCAGTGACAACACTAGATCCTTAACCCACTGTGCCACAAGGGAACTCCTGTATAACTTTTTTGATATGGGAATTTTAAAATTTTATGTATACCAGTCTAGCTTACTTCTTAAGAAATTATCCATATATCATTAATTACTTTCCATGGCATTAAACATCCCCTTATATAACCATTTCTGTTGGCTACATATTTTTGTAACATACTTATCTTATTAGATATTATTTCCAGTTTTTTCCTTTATAAACAACAGTGTGAGGAGCATCTTTAAAAATATTAACTTTCATTATATCTATGTATCCTTTTAATCCATTCTTAGAAATGGAATTGCTGTGAAGAGTATAAAAAATTTTTAACGCTTTTGGTTCCCATTGTGAAACTGCCCTCCAGAAAAGCTTACTAGTTCATTAGTCAGAAAACCTTAGGCTTTAAACATATTCAGTAGAATCTTTTTTCATTGTTTTAGATTTACAAAAGTAATACCCCTCCCAAATTTAAATAGATGGATACATGTTCCACTCTCAAACATACATTCCACTTCCTAGAGGTGTAACCACTGTTAATAGTCTGTATATTTGTCTAAAACATGAACACAATGGAAAGGATCCTAACAGTCAAGATGTTGCATGTTTCTTTGTTCACACTGGGCCCTCTTTTCTACTCTCTGCCCAGGTAGAACTCACTAATTCTTTGATGCTTGTCTCCACCATCATTTAGTCCTCCAATTCTACTTTTGACTCAGAGTGAAGAGTTCTTGGATCAGTAAATGAATTATCCTGTTTTCTGAAGCATCCTCTCTCTGCTTGAGGCCTGCATCGACTCTTAACTCAGATGCTTCCTAGAGGTTCTCAAGTCTCCCTAGTTTTTACCTGAAGAAAAAGGGGTAGTTTCTCCTCCCCCTGTACCTAGCAAGAGTTGGGAGACTTTCCCAGAGGCTGGGGGAGGGGGTGTGTGAGAATCAAGGTACACATGCATGGCTCCATGCTGCCTTGTAGCTCTGCGGTTAAGAGTGTGGCCTCTGGAGGAAGGTAAGCTTGGGGTCCACTGTCTCATGGCTCTTCTCTCTGTAACTGAGCAACTTTCCTGACCAGAGTGGTTTTCCCCTCTGTGGTTGTGAGGATTAGTTAGGTAGTCCATGTAACATCCAGAATACTGTCGTGTGCACATGGTAAGCATTCCATAAACATGAGTTGCCGCCATCACTACTATACTGATCTGGACTTCTCCAAGAAGAGGGCGCCTTTGTAGACAACCCCCCCCCCCCCCCCCCCCGCCACATACACACACTGTATTTATATACCAAAGGCAACTGAACACCTCCCCAACAGATTGACTGATCCAGCTTTCCGCACAGACCTCCACTCTCCAACAATCAGCATGTTTAATAGGGCCCCCCTCTGGCATTATCCCCTGCACCCTCTGAGGTTCGAATGCCATGGGCTCGGACTCGATACAAGCACGTGAAACGAGGGTGGCCCCAGTTGCTTAGAATCTGGATCTTCACCTTGGGAAAGGCAGCTGGGGGATCATTCTGGGGAAACAAATGGATCATGCCAAGGCCTGCTCTCCCAAAGGCTGCCTTCCTCCCCAGTCTTCCCTCACTGTCCCATGCCCTTAGCACCCTCACCCCCAGAGACAAACATACCTGTAGGTGGAAAGTCTGAATCTCAGATTTCTCCACATCAAAGGTGAATTTGCCCAAGAAAACTTCAGTCTCGTCATCAACCTGGAGGCCCTGGTAGGTGAAGAGTGAGTGGAGGAACAGTGAAGCCCAGGTGGAGGAGGGAGAGAGTAACTTTGTTGAGGATCTACATGTTCAGTAGCTGTATACATATTCTTATTTTTTTCGTGTAGTATGGGATAGTGTAGTGTGCAATGTGGGTTCAAAAAATCAGGTTGCAAATTTCAGTCTGGCCATTTGTTAGCTGTGTGACCTTGGACAAGTTACTTCCTCTATCTGAGCCTTATCCTCATCTGTGAAGTGGGGGAGATAATACCACTTCGTAGGTGTTTGTGTGCATGCAAGGAGCTATAATTCATGTAAAGAACTCTGCAGAGTAAGCAGTCAATAAACCATAACTAATATTTGGGTATGTTTATAATTATTTTTAACCTACAGCAGCCCTGAGAGGCAAGTGGTAATATCTCCAAAGGAGGAACAGGGGAAGACTCAGCAGCACGTTTTTATGGCTACCTGATGATTTCTAGGCAAAAAGCCCCTACCTCCTTGGCTTCAGCCCCACTTACATAGACTGCAAAGTCGCGGGGGGCACTGTTGGCTCCCCGAGTATGCGCCACGCTGGGCGGTGGATGCTGCAGAGTGATGTCGCTCAGCTGCACGCGACCCGGCAGCCGGATCACCACCTGGCCCTTGTCGCCCTCAAAAGCCCAGCAATTCCCAGGGAACACATCTGGCTGCATGCGGGCAGATAGACACCATCAGAAACAGGACTGAGCAACTGCTCCACTTCACCAGCCTGGGTAGTGGTTCAGGTAGGCCCTGCCCTTAGCTTTACGGCATCATCTGCCCAGCCCAGGGCTCTAACCCTAGCTGTGTCTCCGCCCAGGGCCCCAGTCCCTTCGCACTGCCAGGACTCTCCAGTATTACACTGTGCTGTGTCTCATCCAGAGCCTCGCCCTGACCAAGCCAGGCTCTGCCTCCAGCCAGGCTGACTTCTGCCTGCTGCTACGCCCTCACCTCAGCCAGGTCCCACCCCTGGGAGCTATGGGTTCCTTCCCCAGAGTACCGCCCCTGGTTGCTGGGATTCCAGGCCCACCTCCAGAATAACCGTAGGCGGTCGTGCATAGTTCCAGAAGCTGAAGCGATTCCAGAAGTAGGCTGTGTCCATATCCTCATAGTCGTGGGATGTCTTTTCTAGGTCGATGGAGGCTCCTGGAGCAGGGAGAAACAACTCAGGGGCTCCCAGGCCTGACTGACAACTGGGGCAGGGTCTGAGGTTGGTCTCCTTGGGCCAGTCACGTGCATAGGTCTGTCTGTATTTCTGAGTTGTCAGTGCCTCTGGGTCTTACCCACAGAGCTCAGCGCATAGTCGGGTTTCCGCACAAAGTCCTCATTCAGCCTCTGGAATACGAGCTTGGCCACTCTCTGAAATGACACAGGGCGGGGCCTGGAGAGATGGGCTTGAGCACTGGTTTTATAGTGGGGGGGGTAGAGTTCTCTGGGATAGACTTTGTGGGCCCCAGGAGAAATTCCTAATTCCAAGTTCTGAGCAGAGCCTTAAGGATCAGGACCCAGAAAGCAGGCTCCACGCTGGGCGGGAACTGTGGGCAGAGCCACAGGGACCTAGCTCCCCGGGTGAAGCTCCTGGACACAGCTGTGAGAGCAGGATTCGTTTTCAGGGCACACCTCGCTGTTGGCTGCGCGAACATTGGACACCTCCTTGTGGAGTTTAACCAACTCAGCCTGGAGCTGCTGCAGCTGCTGCCCCTGGGAGTGCACCTGTGCATGGTATTCGCTGCAAGCAAGAGGTTGGCTCTGTACAGTTGGTTCCCTGTCTCCCAGAACACCTCCCATAGGACCTCCCCCACAAGCACCTTTAAGCCCCCCAAATCCCCACCCCAGATGCCCTCTTTCACCTTAGAGTCAGCATCTCCTTAGGTTCCTATTGGAGGGAGGAAGGAAGGAAAAAATACAGTGCTGCTCAGCTCCCACCCACTTCTCCCCGTGTGGGAGTGGCCATATTCAAAGGGCCTTATTTTTTGGGACAGCCTACCTGCTTCCCTGACCTTCCAGAACCTCTGGGCACAATCCCCCAGAAACCTCCCATTTATATCCAGCCTTTCCCTAGTGTTATAGCCTACACCACTGCCCCCCTCCCAGCAGCCCAGGAGACTCCCCACAACCTCCAGGTTCATAGCCTTCCAATCACCCACCCTGGAACAGAGTCTCCCCAACTCACATTCTCCAGTGGAGGGGCCAGGTACAGGAGCCCCAACCAGAGTCCTGAAGAATAAGAGGAGTGGTCTCAGGGGAGGAGAAGGGAGTGGGTTTTCCTGGCATAAAGGGACAGTGAAGAGAGAAGAGGCTTGAGGCAGCTGAGTCTGAGGTGGGGACTAGAAAGCTCTAAAAGGGGACTGAAAGCTGTGAGCCTCTGAAGAGAGTGAGTAGGCTGAAGAATATAAGAGAAAATGTGCCAGGTTTGGTTCCAAAGCATCCAGGGCTGGGGCCCCAGGGAATTCACCACCCTCTTACCTGCCAGAAAGAGGCTCAGCAGTGACACAGCCGTGAGCAGGAAGCGGATGGAACAAACCTCCCTGAAGAACCGGAGGGAGGCTGAGGCCCTGAGACCCTAGTGAACCAACCCCACAGCCCCCACCCCAGGGTCCTAGACCCAGCTCCTGTGAACACAGGTGTGAATTGGCTCAAGCCTCAGTCGGGTGGGGCCCTGCTCCCACCCCCTCCAAAGAGCAGCCCCTGGGGCTCCCCCTTTCCTCCCTCTGACCTGTACACACTGACCAGCACGTCTCCTACCAGGGTTAACAACACACTCAGCACCTGGAAGAGTAAGCCTGAGGAGAGGAGAGGGAGCTTAGAGAAGGGACTAGGCTTAGGGAGCAAGGAAGATGAGGAGGGGCTTACAGAGCAGGGTGTTAGAGATTCAGAAGGGGTTTAGGAAGGGGGCTCAGGGAGGGGCCTAAGGCTTAGGAAGAGAGGGATGGGCTAGGAGAATTAGATGGGGGCAGGGAGAATGAGTCAGATTCTCATTTTTAGAGAAGGTGGATCCGGCTCAAGGAAGGGACTGGAGAACCAGACATAGGCGGGGGTGGGTGGGGGATGTTGCTCAGAACTAAGAACAGGGTCTCAGAGGTGAGAAATGGAGTTCGGAGGGAGCCAGAGGGTCAGAGGGGATCTGGGCTGGCCTGGGCCGTACTTAGGAAGCTCTTGGACACTCGCGGGGGAGGCATCTCCTGCCTCAGATCCAGAGTCGAGAGAAGGTCGAGCTGCTCCTCAGAGACTACGGGAAGGCCAGCCGGTTCTGCGGGAGCCCAAGGGCTCCATTGGAGCCTGGGGCACCGCAGGCCCGCTGTTTCCCTGGGACCTGACCACGACTTCCCCAGCCCAGAAATCGGGTAGCTTCAGAGGCTTTTTGGTCCCACTGCAATCCCCATCCTGGGTCTCCCTCAGCACTGTGAGGCCCCGCCTCCCCGAAGCTTAGCCTTGCTGTTGCATCACCCCCAAATGGAGGCCCCGCCCTCAACCATGGGTCTCATTTCCCTGGTAGCCACCCCTGCTAAAACCGAGGCTGTGCCTCCTCAGTGGTGGTCAATTACAGGATTTTCCCCGCTCCCTCCCAGGATCGTCCACCACACCGAGGCCAACCCCTTGGGGCACCTTAATTAGTGCCTCCCCTTTTCACCCTACAGTCTCCGTCCCTTGGGAGGTGCCCAGAGTTTTAATCCTGCTTCCATGCCAAGCCCCGCCCCTTAGGCCCCACCCCTTCCCTCCGCTCACCCAGGTTAGACCCCGCCCGCACCCGAGGCCCCGCCCCTCACGGTTGCCGCGCCACAGGCGGTCTGCGCATTGTGGCTCCGAGGCGCCGGCTTCAGCCGAGAGCTTCCAGCCCATGTGGTTCCTCCGGGCACTCCAGCGCTCAAGGCGGGCTCACCACAGCTCGAGCCCCGGGCTCTCCTGCCCTCGGGCTCCCCGGGTCCCGGCCCAGCTGACCGGTGCCCGCAGCTGTCCCCCGAGGTGACGCTCACAGAGCTGTTGCTGTTGTCGCTGTAAAAGTTGGGCGTGTGCTTGTGCGGGGATGCAGCCGAGCCCGGGCGTGGGCTCCGCCGCATCCTGACCCCAGGCTGTCCCCTCACGGACGCCCAAGTCGACGCCGCAGCCAGCAAGGCCCTCGGCCCTCCTTCAGCCGGTGCGCACCGCCCGGTCCCCACGGACGCTGCGTGCAGCCGGCGGGCCTCGCGGTCTGCCCCTACCCTCTGCCCTGTATCTGGACCCAGCTGTTGACTTCATAGAGGAGGCCACGGTCTCCACGGAACGCCCTGACTGCATCACAGAGCTAGTCGACGTCACTGGGAGCCTTGGCAGTCCGTCTTATGCCCGGCATAAAGCAAGCAGTGCTTTACATCACAGCACTTCCCAAAACACCCTAGGTAAAACAGCACTATTCCCCTTCCTGCGTCGTTTTTTCCCTCAGGACTAATAACTTGCTATGTGTTTCACTTATTCATTTCTTCATTGACACTCCCACTAGAACAGTAAACTTTATGAAGGTAGGGATTTGGGGTTTGTTCACTACTGTATCCTCCAGCACCTGGATAGGCCTAGCATGTGAAAGGTGCTCAAATATTTGTGAACAAATAAATGAACGTTGAGAAGGGGCAAGAGAGTTCCCGTCGTGGCTCAGCGGTAACGAACCCGGCTAGTATCCATAAAGACTCGAGTTCAATCCCCAGCCTTGCTCAGTGGGTTAAGGATCCAGCGTTGCTGTGAGCTGTGGTGTAGGTCGCAGACACGGCTGGATCCTGCGTGGCTTTGGTGTAGGCTGGCCTCTCCGATTCAACTCCTAGCCTGGAAATTTCCATTCTCCCCCCCCCCCCCCCCCGTCCCGGGTGTGGCCCTAAAAAAAGGAAAAAAAGAAAAAGAAAAAGAAGGGGCAAGGGATCATCCATGGCACTTCTAAAGTCTAAGGTCTTTTTAAGTCTCTTAGTCACCTAGAACAGAATGAGGAATCACACATGGTCACAGCCAAGAGACCAGATGTTCCCAGATTCCTGCTGTGCAACAGAGTAGTATGAGTGCAGCTTAACAGAAATTCATTTAGCATTACTAGAATGGGAGTAGGAATGGCATTTCTAATAGCCACATGTGTGATCCTGATTAAGGACCATACCTGAAAAGCAGTGCAGTTCATCCTGTGCATATTACACAGGTAAGTAAAATGGTCCAGAGAGGGGAAAGGATTTTCCTATGCATGATAGAGATTAGAATTCCAAAATCCTGCCCTGGGGTTTAGTCCTCCTTCTGCCACATCCCATCTCCTTAGGAGTGTTAGGAAGTGGAAGTGGTAGTTCTTCAAGGGATTGAGGCCTGGAGAACCTACCAGGATGAGGCACCTGTGTTAGCTTCCAGAGGCATCAATACCTTGCTTGATTAGATGACACAGAGGAGGGAGAGAGGAAAAGGCTGAGGCACTAAAAGCTGAGAATTCTTGTCCCTTCTCTGCCCTTGACAGCTCCCATCTGTCAAACAGGAAGGTGAAGCCCTCTCCCAACATCTGAGGGCCTTGGGGTGTAACTTGGACCTTGCTTAGAAACAGAAAAACCCATACCTCTTATCTGGTATTTTATAGACCCCAAAACTCATTTGAACACATTATATCTGGGAAACAGGCAGAACAGGACTTTCCAACCTCAGTATAGATATCCCTCACTTTTACAAAAGACCTACCTATTTTTGCTAATCAAAAGAAAAATTTTCACTTTCACAAAGAAAGGCAAAAAGTGAAAACACCATTTCCAGCAAGTTGTTATAAAGGCAGCTTATAAAGAGAGCAGCAAGAGTGGCGCTGCAAAGCTCCTTCTCCAAGAACTATATTCAGCATCTCAGTATCAAGCCCCCATAGCTTTGAACTGTGTCTGGGAAGCATCTGCGCTTTGTTTTGATTTATTTTGTTCATCCAATAGCAAGATGTAAAGTGATTGCTTCTTTGCTTTATGCCGTTTCACCTTAGGACAGCAAGGGAAACCTGTACTGAGATGGAGAAGTTCCTGGGGTCAAATCAGAGCTGCAGCTGCTGGCCTTCCCCATAGCCACAGCAACACCAGATCCTTAACCCACTGAGCGAGGCTGTGGATTGAACGTGCCTCCTCATGAATATTAGTTGGATTCTTAACCTGCTGAGCCACAACAGGAACTCCCTGACTGTCTAATCTTATCTGCTGCTGCTGCCTGATACATTTCTTATACACAGGCCAAACTGAACAAATCACAGGTCCTGGAACACACCCTTCATTCCTCCCCAGTGTTTGGATATCCTTTTCTGCCCCACTCCTATTCTCAAAATTCCTCCTCAAGGAAGCCCCTCTGACCTCCCTCCCCTGAGCAGTCTGGCTCTGACCCTCTTCTGCTCTGATGGGGAGTGCAGTCTTTCCAGGCTTTGTTTGATGTTGGAGTCCATGAAGCTACTTGAAAGACAAAGAACATGTCTTAATTACCTCTGCAGCTGCACCCCCTTCCCCCAGGGTGGCATAACACAAGTCCTCTACATCGGTGGTGTCGTGGTTATCTGTGAAATGCACTCAACACACTGTCACCCATAGGTTCAGTGAGATACAGTAATTCTTCATTTGAAAAAAGTACTGCACATCTGTTTTAGTTATTAACGTAAGCTAGGAGCTCAATGTCCAGAAACATGTACATGTGCTCAAATTTTTACAATTTCAATGGTTTGCAGACTTCCTGAGACCATCTACAGTCCCACTAGTAAACCCAAGATTAAGGACCTCTGACTTTTGGTGAGGAAGTATTTTGAACGCCAGCATGATAGGGACACACATTCAATCACTCATTAATTCAATAAATGTGTTGAGTGCCCACATGATAATGTTGGGGGCAAGGTGATTCACTTATTAATCCATCCATACAGCCAGTGTTTTAAGGGTCTACAATGTACCCGACACTGAGCTAGGCACTGAGGACAGAAAAGTGTAGGAAGAAGATGAGGCCCCAAGGCCTTAATGCCTCATAGGCTAGCGGAGACCAGGCGGGGGGTCCTGCCCTCTCCCCTTGCCTCCATCGCTGCCCTGTCCCAGCTTCCACCCCACAAGGCTGCAGGATGGAGGCTGAAGCTGGTGCAGGCAGGGAGGACAGATCTCAGGGACCTTACCCCTATTTCTTTGTCCTCCCACTCCCTCCCTACCCATGACCCCCAGGCCTGCCGATTTTTGTGTTTGACTAAAGGGCAGGGATCGCTGAACCTGCTGGGTGAGTCCAGTGAGTCAGAGGCGATTCAGGTGGGCGGGAAGGTGGGCAGGAGGGCAGGCGGGCAGAGGCAGAGCCAGTGGCCCTGGGACAATGGCTCTGACTGTATGTGTGCGGCGACTGACAGGACTGCCAGGCACTCATGACCGACAAGTGAGGCTTAGCTTTCGAGGTGAGATTGCAGGGCTGCTCTAAGGGCTTTTGGAATTGGGGAGCTCTAATTCCTCCATCTGCCTGGCCCTCGACCCCATCCCTAGGCATCTCTACCATCTGTCCCCTGTCTCCCTTCCTCCCTGCCTTCTAGCTCTCTTTAAAGGTGAATCCAGGCAGAATGGACCCTGGGTCAAGGATGGGTTGAGGGCTGATTTTTTGTGTGTGGGGGTGGGAAGGAGCTGATAAATGACTGGATTCAATTCTGGGCAGGTTTTACCCAGAAAACAAGGAGAATTCACTGTGGTCCAGAAGCAGACATCGGTGAGGTCAGTGGGGTTGTGTTCTGGATGTGGAGAAGCTGATATGTGCCCCATCTGAGTTCATCCTGGGGCCAGGGGCTTATTCCTGGGTTTGGGGAGGTTTGGTGTCAAGAGGTGGGATTGGTCTCAGGCTTGACAGGTTAGACTCAGTCTGGAACAAGTCAGAAGCAAGACTGGGAGGATTAGTTCTTCATTGGTATTTAGCCCCAGATCACCCCTAGTTTGGGAAGGTTGGTTCTAAGTTTAGGATATCATAGAGCTACCTTAAGCTTGTAGGCCTAGCTGCTGTTTCAGGGTTGGGAATAGGCTCTGGATTCTAGGTCAGGGTCAGCCCAGCTTTGGGTGTCACAAGGTTCCTTCTATTTCCAGCTGTTCCGTTGGCCACACTATGGGGCTCCACTGGCTGGGGAGTGTCTGTCTATACAGGTGGTCAACTGTAGCCATGTGTTCAGCCCCAGGTGAGTAGACCTAGGCAGCCAAGGATGCAGTAAGGGGAGGGGTGGCTCTGGGGCCATTCTTCTGGGTCATTCTTCTGCTCCATGCTACATCCCTAGGTCTCTGGGGACCCTGGTGATCTCCCTGCAGCAGCTACAGAGTGCTGGGCATTTGGTGCTGCGGGAGGCCCTAGTGGATAAGAATCTGCGAGTGTCCCGGGTGAGTTCCACCAGTCCCCAGCCTGCCACCCCCAAGCCTGAGAGTCCCTTAGTTAGCAGCTTCCATTTTTCTAAGGGGAAAACCCAGACCCAGACAGAAGTGGTAATATGGCCCCTAGGCCAGGGCACCTTTCTTTACAGACTCAAGGCCAAGAACCACGTTCAGTTCTGAGGGGTGTGGCAAGGGGGGAAGATAGGGAGTTCTATGCTGCTCCCTGACCCTGCACCAGGTGCAGTTCTTGTGGGAGACCAAGATGAACCTGGCTGGATTTTCCTGTTCCATGGAGGGTCAGTATAGCCTGGTAGAAATGGACCTGGATTCAAATCTCAAGTCCATTACTGTCCACCTGAGATCTTGGACAAGTTATTGAACTCCTCTAGGCTGTTCCCTCATTTATCTTATGTGAGGTCAGATTGTTGAGCTTTTCATCCAGTCAGTCATCAACTGTTGAGCTCTGATTATAAGCCAAGTGCCACACTGAGCAATGAGGATTGAGTGGTGAGGAAAAGCAGATAAGGACATGCCTGCTTAGAGTACCATATCTAAGGAGAGAAGCAAACAGTAAACAAACATTCACACAAATAAATGTAAAATTGCCATTTTACAAAGCAGCTGGTAGGAAGAAAAAAAGAACTGGTAGGTGGGCTGGGAAGGACCTATTTGGGGTCAGAACAGTTTCCCTGAGGGAGTAGTGTTTCAGCTTAGAATTAAAGGATGAAAGGATGATAGCAATTAACTAAGTGGGTGGAGAGAATATTATAGGCACAGGAACCAGCATATGTAAAAGCCCATGCCCTGAGAGAGCATAACTGGGGTGCAGGGCCAGAGCAGACCTCATAAGAGATAGGACTGGAAAAGTTGGCAGGGGTCAGACCATGCTGAGCTGTGAAGGCCACATTAATGGATTTCTAAGAGTGATGAGAGAATTCTGGAGTTGTGTTGGGCCTCTTCAAGTGGTTTCTTGTGCATGGTAAGTTCTTAATATATCTGAAAAGTCATTATTATTAATGATCAGAGAGGAACCACAAGTCACCAGAGATGCAGGCCAGGAGCGTCTCTGGGTTTATAGATGGAGTAAAAGGGATTGTCTTTGGGCTTTTCTTAGCCTCAGGGCAGTTTGAGGAGCCCAAGGCACACTATGTATCTGGTTTCAGATCCAGGTGGAGCTTGACCTGAAGTACCAGCCCCCAGAGGGCACAGCTGGAGCCTGGGCAGAAGAGGACTTTGGAGCACCCATCCGGGACAGGTAACCCTCCCACCCACCTAACCAAGGCTCAGGCATGCCTTGGGAAGGGAGACGTGGTACCCAGTTCCACAGTGGATCCACTGGATCTGGTGACCCTTGAATCAGTGCTGCCAGGGTTGTAGCTCATAGTCAGACCTGCCCCTCTCCTGTCATTTCTCCTTCTCCCAGCTCAGAGCTGATCATTCCCAATGTGGGCTTCCAAGAGCTGGAGTAAGTATGGGGGGATGAACTAAGGTTACAGGGTCAGTTTTGGAATTAGGAGCCAGTGAGGTGGAGTCAGTCCCTTGGTCTGGTATCAGTACTGCACCAATTCCAGGATGAGACGTCAGTTCTAGAAATCAGGGGTCAATTCTGGAATTAGAGGGCTCCCAGGCTAAGGGTCAGTCCTGGATCAGTGGCATCAGACCTAGAGTCAGGGGAGTCAGAGATGGGTACCCAGAGATGAGTGATAGGTCCCAGACATGTTCCTTGAGGGCCTTTCCTGTCAGGCCTGGGGAGGCCCGGCTGGAGCGGCGGGCAGTGGCTTTGGGCCGCAGGCTAGCTCGAGGCCTAGGTCAGCAAGATGATGAGGACAATGAACTGGACCTGGAGCTGGAGCTGGAGGATGAGCCTGATGTGGAGCTTTCTGGCGTCGTGTTCAGCCCCCTTAAGAGGTAACTTGTACCCACTGAACACCTGCTCCCACAGCCTACCAGTGTGTCAACTTCATTTGCTCACACAAATGCAGGCCCATGCCCATCCACTCTCACAAATACATGGTCCCAGGGTAGGGGTGAGGAGTGGATATCCTGGGGTCAAGTGTCATTCATTCCTAGGCATAGATACTGCCACATTCACAAACACAGTAACACTGGCTCACACATGGCTTCCAGAGCTCACCTAGGTGATAAAATCCTGACAAAGCCAAGGAATTTTGTCTCTTTTGTTCAGGGCAGTGTTCCAGTGCCTAGAACAGTGTTGGCACACAGTAGGTGCTCAATCAATCTTTGTTGATTGAATGAATAGTTTTACGGTTCCAGTCAAATTCTGAGTGTAGGGTTGAGATGGAAGCAAGACAAAACCAAAGTTCAGAGGGAGAGACCTTATCATCGGCACCAAACAAGAATGTCTGTGCAAGGGCGGGTGCCAGGGTGTGGGTGAAGTGAGAGCTGAACATAGACCTTTCTGCAGCCGAGCTCGGGGCCTGGCCTGTGGGGATCCCTTCCAGATATCCAGAGTGCAGGACTTCCAGGTACTGCTCTCCCTCCAGCCCCGACCCTTGGGAAACGCTGCCTGGCCTCCACACATGTTCTATCTTGGCTGGCCTGATGTCCTTTTCTCTTCATTTTGCACCCTTCAGGTGGGGGTCACGGTGCTTGAGGCCCAGAAGCTGGTGGGAGTCAACATTAACCCCTATGTGGCTGTGCGTGTTGGGGAGCAACATCGAGTGACCGCCACACAGCGTGGGACCAACTGTCCCTTCTACAATGAGGTGGGTGCAACCAAGGAAGCTGCGGAGAGGAGAGAGTCGTCAGGACCTAGGTTAAGAACTGTCCACGGAGGGGACGTGGCCTAGGTGGAAGTTAGCCAATATGCAGGCCTGAAGCTGGGGGCACTTTGAGTGCAAAGAGGAGGTGGGTTGGGGTGGGTAGGGCTTGTTTGCAAAAGGTCAGGGCCAGGAGTTCCCATTGTTGTGCAGCAGAAACTAATCAGACCAGTAACCATGAAGTTGCTGGTCTGATCCCTGGCCTCACTCAGTGGGTTAAGGATCCGGTGTTGCCATGAGCTGTGGTGTAGGTCGCAGATGGGGCTCAGATCCTGCATTGCTATGGCTGAGCCATAGGCTGGTGGTGGCTATGGCTCCAATTTGGCCCCTATCCTGGGAACCTCTATATGCCGTGGGTGTGGCCCTAAAAAAAAAAAAAAAAAAATTTCAGGACCAGCTGGCATGAACCCTTGACTTAGAAGCTTCTCTCACCTTTCTTGCTTTCTCATTTCAACCCAGTACTTCTTGTTTGAATTTCATGAGACCCGGCTTCGCCTCCAAGACTTGCTGCTGGAGATCACGGTGAGGGAGGTAGGGGTGAGAGGTTTCGGTCAGAGAAGGGGAGATGCCCAATCTCCAGGACTAACACCACTTTTCCCCAGGCTTTCCATTCGCAGACGCTTCCCTTTATGGCCACCCAGATAGGCACCTTCAGGATGGACCTGGGCATTATCTTCGACCAGCCAGGTACTTAACTCTTTCCTCATTGAGACTCATCTGCGCGGACAAGAGGAGAGGACCCTCTGGGCCCTGAGTCCAGTGTGTTAACTAGTGAGACAGCAATCACTTCTCTCGGCTGACCTCCACACACTCCCGCTCCTCCCTATTGAGCCGGATTTGAATCATAGCCCTATTACCTCCCCGTGCATCCCACTGGCTTCCCCTGACCCCTGTGACCGGCTCCTCCGTCCCCAGATGGCCACTTCTACCAGAAATGGGCTCCGCTGCACGACCCCCGGGACACCCGCGCGGGGACCAAAGGTTTCGTCAAGGTCACTTTGTCTGTGAGGGCGCGAGGAGACCTGCCCGCTCCGCTGCCACCCGCTGGCCCAGGACACAGTTCAGACATTGAGAAGTGAGCTGGGGTGAGGTGGGGAAGGGGAGCGTAGGACGGGGCGTGGCCTCTGGGATGCGGAGATGGGGAGGGGCCGAACCTCGGGGTGCCGGGTGGCTCGGGGTGCTTAGCGCCCGGCTCCTCTAGGAACCTGCTGCTGCCGCGCCGAGTGCCGGCGGAGAGGCCGTGGGCGCGGCTGCGCGTGCGCGTGTACCGCGCCGAGGGGCTTCCGGCGCTGCGCCCGGGGCTGCTGGGCAGCCTGGCCCGCGCCCTGCAAGACCAGCGCGTCCTCGTGGACCCTTATGTGCGAGTGTCTTTCCTGGGGCAGCAGGTAAGTCCTGCCCGTCCCCACTCGGTGGACACTAACCCTGATCCCGCGCTGACCCCTCTCTGCCTGTCTTCGCTGCTGCGCTCAGGGCGAGACTTCTGTGCGCGGCGAGGCGGCGGCGCCTGAGTGGAACGAACAGCTGAGCTTCGTGGAGCTCTTCCCGCCGCTGACGCGCAGCCTTCGTCTGCAACTGCGAGACGACGCGCCCCTGGTCGATGTGGCCCTAGCCACGCACGTGCTGGACCTGAGGCAGATCTCGCATCCCGGCCGCGCAGGTGAGTGCATCTGGCAGATGCGTGCCGCCTCCTCCCGGCCCCCCTCCGCCAGCAAACTCCAACCCGACAACCCAGGTCCGCTTAGAAAATCAGGGCCATCCCACATAACAACCTTGCTCCAAGCCGGCCCTTGTCCTCGGAGCCTCTCCTGTCGCCCCCAGACTACCCTCGGTTTGGCTTCGCTGACAAAATCCTGACTACAGCTGCATATCCAGTAATTACTCCAGCCTTGCTCTCCCTACAGTTTACGCGCACTAAAACAAGCCTTGTTCCAACCCTTAAGGGATTACCTGTAGCTCTGCCTCAATCTTGACTGCACCTCCAGGGTTCTGGCTACGCCCCTAGAGGCTCCTTCCATCTGTCCGCAGCGCCTTTGAGAACACAACAGGTTTCAAAGCGCTCTCACATCTTGGTCCACAGCTGTTGGCGAACTTCCCTTCCAGAGTGGCTGAGGCCGATCTGACACCCCTCCTCCTTTGCTCTTGCAGGAAACAATTATGGGTGTGGTGCATAGACTGACCTAGTATCCACCTGCTCCATGTCCCCTCCAAAACCCTGTTTTTGTCCTCCCACAGCGGGGTTTAACCCCACCTTCGGCCCGACCTGGGTATCTCTCTATGGCTCGCCCCCCAGCGGCGGACTCCGGGATAGTCTTCAAAATCTCAATGAAGGCCTTGGCCACGGCATTTGGTTTCGCGGCCGCCTGCTGATCGCTGTATCCATGGAAGTGTTGGAAGGGAGAGCTGAAACTAAGCCTCCCCAGGTCCCACAGGGGTCCAGGTTATCCCGGCTCATGAGAAAAAAGAAGAAAGCAAAGCGAGGCCAGACTCCAGTGGGGATTCAGCAGCACCTGGATGCCAGCTCCAGTGCTGATGCACCTGAGATTCCTAGTGCGATGGAGGTGGAGGTGGAGGAGTTGCTGCCGCTGCCAGAGGTGGAGGCTGGAGTTTAGTGAAGGGGAAGGGTCACTTGCAGCTTGGAGTGTGTAACCAGCTCCCAGGCATTAAACGTGGGGGGGGGTCTCTCAACTAGGGGGCCTGGACCACAGTATGTACACATGTGCTCTTGTGTATATACACGTACCAGAGGAGGAGGACTGACAAATCAGAGGTGAGCCAGGGAGGACTAAGCTTTGCATCCAGTGGGTTGAGACAGCAAGGCCCAGAGGGAGATAGGACACCATCAGTGAATCTTTTAGGCCTTGGTGGCAATGACTTTCTGTGGTCATTGTGGCCAAGCATAGTCCTGGCTTCAGACTGGGAGGGTGGGGACTGACTCCAGCCTGACCTTTCTTTTCTAGAACGCCCTGGCACCCTGCGAAGATTTCCTGCTCTTCGCCGTGCTCTTCGAGGCCACCATGATTGACCCCATCATGGCCTCCCAGCCTATCAGCTTCGAGATCTCCATTGGTATGTTGCGTGCCCTAGCCGAAACCCTGAGTGCTATGAGTTTGAGAGTGACTGCTCTTGTTTTGGACTTAGGCCCCTGGAAGGGACAGTTGACCCTTGGGCCCTCAGCCTGGCACCTGCTGACCCTTGCTGCTCCGGAAGGTCGTGCAGGTCGCCAGGAAGAACAGTTAAGCCGAGGGTCCAGGCCTGGGGAGGGAGCAGAGAGTGTGGCAGGGGAGGCAGAGCCTCTTCTGGAGTTGGACCAGGGAGCAGGGCCAGTGGAGGAGGAAGAGCTGGGGACCCCTGCACAGCGGCCTGAGCCCATGGATGGCAGTGGGTGAGTGCTCGTGGTGGCTGGAAGGAAGATGTTGGGAGATCCCCAATGGCCCAGGAGTTCCCCACATAGACTCTGCTCCTCCCCAACTGGCCCAGGCCATATTTCTGCTTGCCCCTGCGTCACCGCAAGCCCTGTGTGCGTGTATGGAGCCGCTGGGAAGATCACTCATGGCGCCTGCAAAGCAGTAACTGTGTGCGGAAAGTGGCCGAGAGGCTGGTGAGGGTGAGGCAGGTGCATGCAGGGAGAGGCTAGGACATAAGGGGTCTGGGAGACCATGGCCTGTGAAGGAGTGCTGGAGGGGATAATGGGTAAAGCACCAGCCAGGGACCCAGCACCTCAGTGGTGAAAGGCCAGAGGACCAAAGAGCACAGCTTCTGGGTGAACTGAGGAGGCCAGAAAATGTGGGAGAGCTGGAATTCAGAACTATTGGATCCAGGAAGAAGCTGGGTGAAGAACATGGATAGGGTTACTGGGGGCCCAGCCTAATGGCCATGGACCCAGTAGGGGGCTTGAAAAACAAGCACCAACTAGTTGGAGTCAAAGAAGAGCAGGGCCAAGAGGTGCAATGTGAATGGGCAGCGCCCTGGGATGAGGATGTGGTCTAAACGAGGTCAGGAGTCTGGACCTTTAAGACCTTGACCCTCTTACCTTGTTGTGCAGGACCAAGGGCTACAGGAGGTTGAGAGTCTGCAGCGCAGGCCGGGGTCTGGAGCCTGCATGCGGTTGAGGCACACGCTGGAAGAGCTGGTGGCTGGGAGCAGGTGAGCTGAGAGTATCCCCTCCCTGCTGCCTGTTTCTGGGCCAACTCCAGGGTGAGGGAGACTCTTGATAGCTGTTTGGACCCAGAAGCTCCTGAAGTTACATCTGCTCAGCACTAAATTTATAGAAGAATGAGGAGCCAATTATTGGGGGTTAGGCCACTCCCCTCCAATAAACTCCCTTTCCCAAGCTCCTATAGGCTTATGGATTTTTCCCTCTCCTCAAATCTTCCCTGCGCCTTTCCTCCACACCTGTTCCAGCTAATGACCTCCTTTCCTACTTCATGGAGAAAATAGAAACCTCACCTTTCTCTGTCCAGTCTACCATCTTGCCAGCTTCTGCATCCATCTGCTCCTTCATTCCTGCTATAGCAGAGGCAGTGTCCTGCTCCCAGAGCCACAGCTGTGATCTTGAGGTCATCTCCTTTCACCTACTGGACGTGCAGTTGTCTACTTTCTCTCCTGAAGCTTCATCTATTCCCTAGTTACCCAGGTCATTTCTGTAAACATGTGTATTTGTCCGGCCACTTCCATCTTTGACCTTCACTGTCCTGGATTCCATAACCTGCTTCAAGTACTTCAGTGTTTCTCCAGTCCTCTTTTCAAAAGAGATGTTTATCTGTTTATTCAATAAATATTTATGGGAGTTCCTCTTGTGGCTCAGTGGGTTAAGAATCCAACTAATATCCATGAGGATGTGGGTTCGATCCCTGGCCTGTTAGGGAGAAAACAAAGCAAGGAAGTATTACAGAGAGGTGTTGCAATTCTAGAAAAGGTGGTGAGAAGAGGCCATGATGGTGTTTCAATAAAGAAGATGAAGGAGGAATTCCCATCGTGGCTCAGTGGTTGACAGATCTGACTAGGAACCATGAGGTTGCAGGTTCGATCCCTGATCTTGCTCAGTGCATTAAGGATCTGGCATTGCTGTGAGCTGTGGTGTAGGTCGCAGATTCGGCTTGGATCCTTCGTTGCTGTGGCTGTGGTGTAGGCTGGCAGCAATAGCTCCAATTAGACCCCTAGCCTGGGAACCTCCATGTGCCTCGGGAGCAGCCCTAAAAAAGGAAAAAAGACAAAAAAAAAAAAAGAATATGAAGGAGCAATCCATGTCTGTGAGGGTGTTCCAGGGAGTTCCCATTGTTCCCGACATTGTGTCTGTGAGAACGCAGGTTGGATCCCTGGTCTTGCTCAGTAGGTTAAGGATCTCGTGTTGCTGTGAGCTGTGGTGTGGGTCACAGATGCAGCTGGGATCTGGCATTTCTGTGACTGCAGCATAGGCGGCCAGCTGTTGTTCTGATTCACCTCCTAGCCTGGGAACTTCCATATGCTGTGGGTGTGGCTGTAAAAAGAAAAAAAAGAATGAAAGGGTGTTCCAGGCAGAAAGGACAGTATGTGCAAGGGCCTGGTATGTTTGAGGAAGAGCAAGGGAACCAATGTGATTGCAGCAGAGTGAGTAGGGTAGATGAGGCTGGAGGGTGTAGCAGGAAAGGAGGATGATGGTAGGGAGAGGCCTCTGGGAGATGTGTAGGCTGTTGTAACAGCCTTGGATGCTTCTCTGAGTGAGATGAGGAGCCACTGAAGGTTTTGACAGGAGAAAGGATATGCTCTAACTGATCCGTAAAAAGGATCATTGGGGGAGGGACAATATGAGAGGAAGCAGAGAGGTTACTAAAGAGGGTATTGTAATAATTCAGGTGACCAATAGTGAGGAATTGAATCTATGGTGGTTGCAGTGGACACAGAATGATAGGAATGGATTCAAGGGCAATTTTGGACTTTGAAAGTGACACCTCATGACTTGCTAATGGATGGGTATAGGGGACAAGGAAAATATGCAAAAGAGAGCCATGAATGACTCCCCAAATTGTGGCTTGCACAGTATGTCATCAGATGGTGCTGTTTTACTGAGCTATGGAAAACAAGAGAAAGAGACAGTCTGATGGGAGTGGAGGGAATATCAGAAGCACATTTGGGGACACGTTAACTTTAAGAAAGATGTCCATCAGACATATGTCTGCTAGGCTGTTATATGAGCTGAGCTCTGTGGAGACTTCAAGGCAGGAAATGTAAAATTAGGGAATGTCAATACTGGATAAGATCATCTAGGGACCAGTAGATAGAGTTTAGCGTGGAAGAGGAGGACTTAGCAGGCTTGGTTGTTGGTGGTCACTTTTCTGTCCTCATCTTCCCCAACCTTTCAGTGTCAGTGAACACAGCTGACCCCACCCTCCGTCTTGAAAAACTCTGCTGGTGACTTCCATGTCGCTTTTTTCCTTTGGCTTCCCTGGCCATTCCTTCTCATCTCGTGCTGGCTCCCTATCTTCCTGACCTCTAAATATTCCAAACGTTCATGCAGATATGTCCCAGGGCTTCACTGTAGGGCTCTCTTCTCTGTCTGTAGTCTCTGTGTCTTCAAAAGAGCAACCACCTTTAATCTAATTTAATTCCTTGCCTAATTTTCCATACAGTGCCATTAAACTGTTACCACCATAGCCGTGGCTATGCCAGATCCTTAACCCACTGCACCAGGCTGGGGATCAAACCCATGCCATTATAGAGACAATACCAGATCCCCAACCTAGATTCCATAGCAGAATCTCCTTATTTTATATATTTTTGAAAATTCCCATAATAAGTAGTTAAGTAGCGCTCAAAAAATGCTCAAAATATAATATCTCAAAAATCGTGTTACTTTACCCAACAAATACTTTTTGAGCATCTGTCAGGTGCTAGGCCCTGAGAATACAATCGTAGTAATCAAAATGAAATCCCCAACCTAGTTTACATTCTACTTAGAGACAGATACAGCAGAGTATATGGATGGAGAAAGTGGTGGCGGCTGTTTAGACAGGATGACCAGAGAAGGTCTGTGCAGAGGTAACATTTGAGCAAAGACCTGAATGAAGAAGGGGAGAGTGAGCCATGGAAGGATCCACTAAGGGCCAAACATTCTAGCAGAGGGAGCAGCTAATACAAAGGCCCAGAGGTGGTAATGGGCTTGGTGTATTCGTGGAGGAGCAAAAAGGCCAGTGTGACTATAGGGTCGTGCATAAGGAGAGAGTAACACTTGATGAGGACAGGAAGATAAAGAAAAACAGCGAAAGCAGGGCCTTTTAGGCCATTTTAAGAATTTTGTTTTTTACTCTGAGATGATAAGCTTCTGGAGAGGAGTGAAATGGTGTGGAAAGCACTGAAAACATCATTCTGGATGCTGTTTGGAGAATATTCTTTAGTGGGGAGGGTTAGAGTAAAAGTAGTGAGAGCAGCTAGGCCATTGCGGTCATCCTAGGTGAGAAGTGATGGCGGCTTGGATGAGCATGGTCCTGGAAAAGGAGAAAAGGAGAAAAGTGGTCAGATTCTGAATGTATTTCGAAAGTAGAGCCTAAACGATATGCTGAGGGGTTGATGTGGAGTGTGAGTAAAAGAAAGAACAGTAGAGGATGACTTTGAAGTTTTGTCGGGGGAGGGGAGGGAGTGGGCAGTCATTGGAACTCATGCACTTGGTTTAAGCATGTAATGTTCAAACTATCATTAGTCAACGTTGGAGCTGTCAAGTACAGCCCATCCGAGCCTTTAACGTGCATTTGAATCCCTCAGGGTATAAACATGCAGATTTCTCACGGAGTGCTTGTTGTCTCTATGAGGATGTGGGTTCAATCCCTGGCTTTGCTCAGTGGGTTAAGGATTCTGGCATTGACACAAGTCGCAGAGCAGGTTGCAGAGGTGGCTTGGATCCTGTGTTGCTGTGGCTGTGGCATAGGCTGGCAGCTGCAGCTATGAATCAACCCCTGGCCCTGGCACTTCCATATGTCACAAGTGGGTCCGCAAAAAGAAACAAATTAACATGCAGATTCTGACACAGCAGGTCTAGGGTGGGGCTGAGATCCTGGGGTTCTAAGTAGGTAATACCAATGCTGTTGGTCCTGGGCTACACTTTGAGTGCCCAGGGCAGTAAATAGTTAAATACCACCGAATTCTGGGCTCCAGAGTGAGGCTGTCCTGGATGAATTGGGCAGTGGTCCAAATACAGAAGCCATCCTTGCCTAAGGAAGGATGCCTCCTTGAGAACAAGACAAGGAGGAGCTATAAGGGAGGCTGGGTGTAGGAGGCCTGCTCTGAGGGAGGTGGCCCCTAAGGGTTGGTGTTCCTTCCTTTGACTCCTGTCTGCCATGCCTGCCCCTGGTCTTGTAGACAGTTTTGCCAGGGTGCCGAGCGCAGGACGATGACCCGGCCCAACGCCCTGGATCGATGCCGAGGGAAACTGCTGGTGCATAGCCTGGTACGGTCTGGGAAAGGGGGATCAGGGGCACCCAGCAGGAGCCCTCTACTTATGTTCTCTTCCTGCCCTTCCAGAACATATTGGCAAAGCAAGGACTGCAGCTCCTACAGGGTCTGAGACAGAGCAACATGCAAGAGAAGGTGGCACTGGCCAAGAAGCTTCTGGCAAAACTGCGCTTCCTGGCCCAGGAGGTAATGCCTTGCCACCCATTTCCCCTCCCCAAAATACCCTTTTCCCTCAGCTTTCCAGAGTCTTTGGGCAGGGGTGACTTGATATTTATCCTGTGGACTGATGTCAGGCTATGGGACCTGTTGCTCTGAGCATAGGACCAAATTCCATTTGGAGCAAGTGAGGGCCCACCGGGGATGCAGGGAAGATGCAGGATCTCTTTGGAAGAAGATTTGAGAGTACATTTCCCTAGTCTGAAGCTCTGAACACAACACATGTGACGCATAAAGGGAGCTCATCTTTTTGGAACGCTCTGTCTGCTATGCTTCTTCATGTGTTACCTTGTGTGATGCAACAACCTTGGGAAGACGTCACCCCATTTGACAGGTTCAGAAACAGGCTTAGAGAGGGATAGTGACTGATCCATCATGTCATAGCTGGTTAAGTGGCAGAGCTAGAATTCAAAGTCAGTTCTGCCTCACTCTGAAATTCAGTTATTCCCAAAGGCAGGGAAAGTTTTGAGCACTGGGGCCAGTATGTCCTCAGGGTCAAAACTGAGGAGTTGGACATTGGTCTCAGATCTTGAAGGGCAAGTCGGAGTTTGGCAAATGTGAAAGAATGAAGAGCATGTGCAAAGGAACAGCTGGAAGGCAGAGTAGTGGAAGGAGATATGGGATAGAGACCTTCTAGTGAATTCATTGCAAAATTATTTATTTATTTGGAATGAAAACCTGTCAGGTGACATTTTAAAAACATTTTCTGACTCAAATATGCCTCCTGAAATAATATAGGTTAGTTTTGCTATTCTTTGAATTTTGTAAAATACTGTTTATATTATTTTGCTGTTTTAACTCAATATTATATTTGTGAGGTATATTATTATATGTAGCTGTAATCTGTCCATTTCATTGCTGTATAATATTCCACTATATGATTATAATTCATTACCCATTCCACTATTGATGGATATGTATCTTGATTCCAGTAGATGATGATTAGAAACAGTGTTTCCACTTTTGGACATGTCCTGGGTGTAAGTGCAAGAGTTTCTCTAGGGCAGTGATTCTCAAATTTTTTTGATCTCAGGACTCCTTTAAACAGTTTATAATTACTGGAGACCCCAAAGAGCTTTTGCTTATATAGAGTATCTACTGATGTTTACTATTATATGAGTGAATTAACACTGAAAAAATTTTAAAACCCAAGAAATAAAAAATTATTAATCCATTAAAAATAACAATAGTAGTGGGGAGATCCTGTTGTGGCTCGGTGGAAATGGATCTGACTAGGAACCATGAAGTTGCGGGTATGATCCGTGGCCTCACTCAGTCGGTTGGGATTCCAGCATTGCCATAAGCTGTGGTGTAAGTTGCAGACGCAGCTCGGATGTGGCTGTGGGATAGGCTGGTGGCTGTAGCTCCAATTTGACCCCTAGCCTGGAAACTTCCACATGCCATGGGTGCGGTCCTAAAAAGCACACATCCACAGAAAAATAAGAATAGTAAACCTATTGTAAGATAACGTAAATAATATTTTTAGAAAAATAAATGTATTCTCCAAAACAAAAATTTAGCAAGAACAATGCCATTGCTTTACATTTTTTGCAAATATTTAGCAAAGAATTTTTATATTTTGTAATATTAAAATCCATTGGTCTACCTTGTCCTTTTATCTGTTATCCTTGCATGATTTTTTTTTTGTCTTTTTTTTTTTGCTATTTCTTTGGGCTGCTCCCGAGACATATGGAGGTTCCCAGGCTAGGGGTCGAATCGGAGCTGTAGCCGCCAGCCTATGCCAGAGCCACGGCAACGCGGGATCCGAGCCGCGTCTGTAACCTACACCACAGCTAACGGCAACGCCGGACCGTTAACCCACTGAGCAAGGGCAGGGACCGAACCCGAAACCTCATGGTTCCTAGTCGGGTTCGTTAACCACTGCGCCACGACGGGAACTCCTCCTTGCATGATTTTGAATCCCCATTCATATGTCAGTTGGAAATGTGGTACCCTGAATTATGCATACCTTCTAAATGTTGATGTATTTCATTATACAGTATTAAGAAATCACCTTCATTCATATCACAGTCAATCTCAGAAAAATCTTTAGGGAGTTCCCATTGTGGCTCAGCAGTAATGAACCTGACTAGGATCCATGAGGACTTGGGTTTGATCCCTGGCCTCGCCCAATAGGTTAAGGATCTGGTGTTGCTGTGAGCTGTGGTATGGGTTGCAGATGCGGCTCGGATCCTGCATTGCTGTGTGGTATAGGCCAGCAGCTACAACTCCAATTTCACCTTTAGCCTGGGAACTTCCATATGCCTCATGTGTGGCCTGAAAAAGCAAAAAAAAAAAAAAAAAAAAAAAAAAAGAGAGAGAGAAAGAAAGAAAAGAAGTCTTTTAAGTGTTGGGAAGCTGTCAAGTTCAAAATGGCTGATACAAGAGACAATTTTTCCAAAACTGCAAATTTCCATTTTGTTTTGCTCCTCAGCTTCATTCTTTTACTAAGTATAATGATGGCTGTGGGTTTTTCATAAATGCCCTTTGTCAGGTTAAAGAAATTCTGTTCTTAGTTTCCTGAGTGAGTGAGCTTTTTTTTTTTTTTTTTTGATCATGAAAGGATATTGGATTTGGTTAGATGCCTTTTCTGCATCAAGTGAGATAATCATTTGTTTTTTTTTCTTCTATTAGTGTGATATTTAACATTAATTGATATTGTTAGGTTGAACCACTGTAGCATTCCTGAGATGGTATATAAACCCGAGCCACAGCTGTAACCAGAGCCACAGAAGTGACAGTGCTGGATCCTTAACCTACTGAGCCACGAGAGAACTCCTATAATCCTTTTTGTATGCTTTTAGATTCAGTTTGCTAATATTTTGTTCGGAACTTATTCCTGAGAGGTATATCTATGTTCATGAAGGATATTACTCTGTAGTTTTCTTATGATGTCTTTGTCTATCTTTGGTATAAGAGTAATGCTCAGAATGAGTTAGGAATTATTTATTCTTTTTCTTTGTTGGGGAAGAGTTTGAGAAGTATTCATGTTAACTATTCTTGAAATGTTTGGTAGAATTCTCCAGTGAAGCCATTTGGTCCTGGATTTTCTTTTTTGGGAGGTTTTTGACTGCTAATTCAATCTCTTTACTCGTTATATAGGTCTATTGAAATTTGTTTCTTTTTGAGTCAGTTTAGATAATTTTTATGTTTCTAGGAATGTTCTCATTTTATTTTCTTTATTTATATTTATTTATTTATTTATTGGTCTTTTCTAGGGCTGCACCCGCGGCATATGGAGGTTCCCAGGCTAGGGGGTGAATCGGAGCTGTAGCTGCTGGCCTACGCCACAGCCACAGTAACATGGGATATGAGCCACATCTGTGACCTACACCATAGCTCATGGCAATGCCAGATCCTTAACCCACTGATCTAGGCCAGGGATCAAACCCGCAACCTCATCGTTCCTAGTCGGATTCATTAATCACTGAGCCACGACAGGAACTCCTCATTTTATTTTGTTTAACTCTCATTTTCATTTCTAATTTTATTTATGTCTGTATCTCTCTTTTATTCTTTGTCAGTCTAGCTAAAGTTTTGCCAGTTTTGTTGATTTTTCCAAGAACCAACTTTTGGTTTCCTTGATTCTATTTTTTTCTATTCTCTAGTTTATTTTTCTCCACTCTAAACTTTATTTTTTTTCTTTAGGCAAGAAATAGATATATAAGATAGGACATTTGTGAGGGGAAAGCAGGCAAGCACAGAAGCTCTGACTCCACTCTAATCTTTATTACTCTCTTCTGTTAGCTTTGGGTTTAGTTTTCTCTTGTTTTTCTAATCCTTCAAATTATAAAGTTAGGTTATTGATTTGAAATCTTTCTTCTTTTTTATGTAGGCATTTATAGCTATAAATTTTCTTTGGAGACTGTTGCATGCCATAAGTTTTGGTACGTTAAGTTTTCTTATTTCCTTTTTAAATAAATTTTTTTGTTATAATTGATTTACGATGTTCTGTCAATTTCTGCTCGATAGCAGAGTGACCTGGTTACACACATACATACATTCTTTTTCTCAGATCATCCTTCATCATGTTGCATCACAAGTGATTGGATACGTTCCCTGTCCAATACAGCAGGATCTCATTGCTTATCCACTCCAAATGTGATAGTTGGCATCTACCAACCCCCAATTCCCAGTCCCTCCCACTCCCTTCCCCTCCCTTTTGGCATCAACATGTCTGTTCTCCATGTCCATGAATTTGTTTCTTTTCTGTAGATAGGTTTATTTATGCTGTATATTAGACTCCAGATATAAGTGATACCATGTGGTATTTGTCTTTCTCTCTTTTTTTTTTTGTCTTTTTGTCTTTTTGCCATTTCTTGGGCTGCTCCCACGGCATATGGACGTTCCCAGGCTAGGGGTCAAATCAGAGCTGTAGCCACCGGCCTACACCAGAGCCACAGCAACGCGGGATCCGAGCCGAGTCTGTGACCTACACCACAGCTCATGGCAACGCTGGATCGTTAACTCACTGAGCAAGGGCAGGGATCGAACCCGCAACCTCATGGTTCCTAGTTGGATTCGTTAACCACTGCGCCACGACGGGAACTCCTCTCTTTCTGACTTACCTCACCTAGTATGAGAATCTCTAATTCCATCCATGTTGCTACAAATGGCATTATTTCATTCTTCTTCTTCTTTTTTTCTTTTTTTTGGCTGCACCCTTGGAATATGGAAGTTCCCAGGCTGGGGGTCAAATTGGAGTTGTAGCTGCTGGCAAATGCCACAGCCACAGCAACACTGGATCCAAGCCATATCTGTGACCTACACCACAGCTCATGGCAACACTGGATCCTTAACCCACTGATTGAGGCCAGGGATCAAACCCACATCCTCATGGATACTAGTCGGATTTGTTTCTGCTATCCCACAACAGGAACTCCCATTTTGTTATTTTTAATGGTTGAGTAGTATTCCAGAGTGTATATGTACCACATCTTAATCCATTCATCTGTCAATGGACATTTAGGTTGTTTCCATGTCTTGCCTGTTGTAAATAGTGCTGCAGTGAACATAGGGGTGCATGTATCTTTTCAAATGAAAGTTTTGTCCTGACATATGCCCAGGAGTGGGATTGGTGGATCAATTGGTAGTTCTATATTTAGTTTTCTGAGGTACCTCCTGCTGTTTTCCATTAGTGGTTGCACAGTATGTTACATTTTTATTTTCATTCATCTCTAAGTATTTTCTAATTTCCTTTGTAGTTTCTTACTTGATGCAGTGTTTAAGAGCGTTAATTTTCACATATTTGTGAATTTTCCTGTTTTGTTTCTATGATTGATCTGTAATTTTATTCCACTTTGGTCAGAAAAATATACTTTGTATGATTTCAGTCTTTTAAAATGTATTGATGCTTGTTTTGTGACCTACCATATGATCTCCCCTGTTGAATGTTCTGTGTGCACTTAAGAGGAATGTGTATTCTGCTGTTGTTAGATGGAGTGTTTATATGTGTCTGTTAGGTCTAGTTTGTTTATAATGTTCAAGTCATCTAATTTGTTACTGATCTTCTGTTTAGGTATTCTACCCACTATTGAAAGTAATATATTGCAATCTCCAACTATTAAAGTAGAACTATCTACCTGATATCATATTTTAGTTCTTTTATTTCCAGTTTTCATGCTTGTTGAAATTACTCATTTTTAACCCTCTTTATTTTTCCCACAAGATCCTTTAGAATTTTGGTCACAGTTGTTTTAATATCCCTGTCTTATAATACCAACATTCGGGTTATTTATGGGTCTACTTCTGCTGATTATTTCTTCTATAATCATGGGTCACATTTTTTGCTTTTCCTATGTCTTGTAACTTTTTACTGTATGCCTGGATTTTTTGTATAAAAGAACAAACAGTATAGGCTAAAATAAATGATTGATATCACAAGAGAGTTTTGCTGAAGTCTATTTTATCTAATTTTTCTTTTATGTGTAAGAAAACTTTTCTTTTACTTGTGTAAGAAAACTTTGCTACCTCCAAGCCACAAAAGTATTCTCCTATGCTTTTAGGAGAACCATAAAATCTTTATGATTTTAGATTTTACATTTAGGCCTCTGACCTCAAGTTAATTTTTGTATATGGTGTGACATATAGGTCAAAATTAAATTTTTTTTTTTTAATGAGAGTTTTTATTTATTTATTTTTTTTGTTTTTGTCTTTTTGCTATTTCTTGGGCCGCTCCCGCGGCATAGGGAGGTTCCCAGGCTAGGAGTCCAGTCGGAGCTGTAGTCTCTGGCCTATGCCAGAGCCACAGCAATGCGGGATCCGAGCCGCGTCTGCGACCTACACCACAGCTCACGGCAACGCCGGATCGTTAACCCACTGAGCAAGAGCAGGGACCGAACCCGCAACCTCATGGTTCCTAGTCGGATTCGTTAACCACTGCGCCACGACGGGAACTCCAAAATTAAATTTTTAAAATATGGACGTTGAGATATTTTAATACCATATGTTGAAAAGGTTTCTTCTTTTTTTTCCCCATCAAGTTGCTTTGGCTTTTTGATTGAAAATCAGGAGGCTCTGTAAGAGCCTCTGTTGAATTTTTCATTTCACTCATTACACTTTTTATTTTTGTAAGTTCTATTTTTTCAAATCCACTATTATTTTTCACAATTTCTTATTCCCAGTGAATATTTGTCTTTTGTTTTATTTAAGCACAGTAAGCAGAGCTGTTTTCATAATGTCAGATGATTCCAGGAGTTGGTTTTTTGGGAGTTTGGTTTTGTTCTTTGTTACTGCTGATACTTTCTCATGGTTATTTCCTTCTGTACTTAGTTGCTTTAATCTAAAAAATTATTTGTGGAACTTCTTTGAGTCCTGGAATAATTCTTCCAGAAAACATTTGACTTGACTCTTGCCCTTGATCACCTCAAACTAAAATTTGATGTTTGTTAACACCCAGGCACTGTGAGAAAACCAGCTTGCAGTTTTTCCTTTCAGGGACAATTTCCAGCTCCCACTACTTCACGCAGCCAGATGACTCTCCTTGTAGTTCACTGGGTGTGAAAGTGTGGGGAAAGTTCAGTTATAGTTTATCCTGATCCTTAAAGCATGATTCTTTGGGTTCCTAGTTTTCAGGTATATCCTGTTAGGCTCCTGTCCTGAGTGATAATCAGGGCTCTTTATATTGTTTTTACTCACTGCCAGGTCATGAAAAGCTCAGGCTTGCCAGGTTTGGCAAATGCCCTTGTGGCAAAAATTGCTGAAATATTCTGTTAATGTCTCTGGATTCCTATCTTCATTTAGAGCTTGGTATAATGATTCTTTATTCTAATTATTTCACCACTGCTTTCAATGAATACCTTGAATTATTTTATCAAGTGATTTTAGTTGGTTTTTTTGGCAAGAAGTAGGTCCTTTTGGAGTTCCCATCATGGTTCAGTGGTTAACGAATCTGACTAGGAACCATGAGATTGCGGATTCGATCCCTGGCCTCGCTCAGTGGTTTGAGGACCCAGCTTGCTGTGAGCTGTGGTGTGAGTTTCAGGCACCGCTCAGATCTGGTGTGGCTGTGGCTGTGGCATAGGCCGTGGCTATAGCTGTGACTAGACCCCTAGCCTGGGAACCTCCATATGCTAGGGGTGCAGCCCTAGTAAGACAAAAAAAAAAAAAAAAAAAGAAGTAGGTCTTTTTTTTTTAAGGACTCGGGTATGGCATGTGGAAGTTCCCAGGCTAGGGGTCAAATTGGAGCTGCAGCTGCTGGCCTGTACCACAGCCATAGCAATGCCAGATCCAAGCCACATCTGTGACCTACACCACAGCAACTCATGGCAACACCAGATCCTTAACCCACTGAGTGAGGCCAGAGATTGAAACCACGTCTTCATGGATACTAGTTGGATTTATTACCACTGAGCCATGATAGGAACTCCAAGAAGTAGGTGTTAATTCCTAGCTCTTGATATTCCTGGAGATGCAAGTCAAGCAAGATGATTTTGAATAGGGAAAGGAGAGGGTCAGCTTTGGAGTGCTCAGTTCTAGCTATTGTTTGTTTGCTTACTCAATGATATTTGAAGTCCTACTCTATGCCAGGCTCTGTATGGGGCCTTGGGGATCCTGCCATGTTTCTCGCTCTTTCAGAGAGTATGTTCTAGTGAGAAAGCCAGACTATGCATCCTAAATTAATAAGAAAAATATCACTGGAGTTCCCATTGTGGCTCAATGGAAACAAACCTGACTAGTGTCCTTTGAAGATGCAGGTTTGATCCCTGGCCTTACGCAGTGGGTTAAGAACCTGTTGTTGCTGTGAGCTGTGGTGTAGGTCACAGACAGGGCTTGGATCTGGTGTTTCTATGGCTGTGGTGTAGACTGGCAAAGGCAGTTCTGATTTGACCCCTAGCCTGGAAGCTTCCATACGCTGCAGGGGCGGCCCTTAAAAAAATACGAAAATATGATTTGCAGGGATTGCTGAGGAAGATATTACAGAGGCTAAGAGGGCAGGAGAGAACCTACTTACATAAAGTGGTCAGGAAGACTTCTCTGCAGAGGTCGCATTGAAACTGAGACCCAGAGGATGGGAGCAAGCCAGCCGTTCATTGTTGAGTATGAGTTGGAAGGGACAACTGAAGACAGGAAGACTGTCCTAGTGGTCTGGACAAGAATGGATGTACTTGATCTAGGGCTGTGAGGAGGGGAGAACAGGGGGACGCTGGCAGGACTTGGTGATTAGATGTTGGAGGAGAAGGATGAAACCAGCCCAGGTCTTTGGCTGATATGAATGGGGACCAAGTGGCGGGGCAGGGATCAGGCTGAAAGGAGGGAAAAGTAAAGAAATCAGGCTGTCACATGCTCCAACATGGAGAATCTTGAAAAACCGTATGCTAAGTGAAAAAAAGCCACTCAGGAATTCCTGCTATGGTGCAAAGGGACCTGTAGCATCTTGGGAGTGCTGGGACTTGGGTTTGATTCCTGGCCCGGGACAGTGGGTTAAGGATCCAGCATTGCTGCAGCTGCGGCTTAGTTCTTGGCTATGGCTCAGATCCCATCCCTGGCCGGGGAGTTCCATATGCTGCAGGGCGGCCAAAAAAAAAAAAAAAAAAGCCACTCATTAAAGGACAGATTCTTTATGATTTTACTCACGTGAGGTACCGAGAGTCATCAAATTCATGGAGAGAAAGTAGAATGCTGATTGTCAGGCCTGGAGGAAGAAATGGGAAATTAGTGTTTAATGGGTAGAGTGTCCATTTTGCCAATGATAAAAGTTCTGGAAGGAGGCGGTAGTAATGGTTGCACAGGAGTGTTAATGTACTACTGAACAGTACACTTAAAAATGGTTGAGGAGAGGGGAGTTCCTGTCATGGCTCAGTGGAAACAAATCTGACTAGCAACCATGATTATGCAAGTTCGATTCCTGGCCTTGCTCAGTGGGTTAAGGATCTGGCGTTGCCATGAACTGTGGTGTAGGTCGAAGACGTGGCTAGAATCCAGTGTTGCTGTGGCTATGGTGTAGGCCAGTGGCTGTGGCTCTGATCTGACCCCTAACCTGGGAACCTCCATATGCCGCTGGAGCGGCCCAAGAAATAGCAACAACAACAACAACAACAACAACAAAGACAAAAAGAGAAAAAAAAAAGTGGTTGAGGAATTCCCTGGTGGCTCAGTGGGTTAGGGATCCAGCGCTGGCTCAGGTTGCTGCTGTGGCACAGGTTCTATCCTTGGCTTGGGAACTTTTTTCCCTCCCATTTACTAAAAATATATATTATTTGTAATTTAATTATATGGCTCAGTAAAGTAGGTGTCATAGAATAAATGGATTATAAATTAGCTTGTAAATCACATCCTGAAATTCTCTCAGAGGTCTAAATATACTTTGAAATTCATCCATGAGTGACATATAAAGTTTTATGAAGTACATTTGTTTTGAATTTTTAAGAATTTTCATCATTGAATATTGCCTTAGCTTTAGCTCTGTACTGGGAACTTCTGCATGCCTTGGGTACAACCAGAAAAATGGCTGAGTTGGTCAATTTTATGTTATGTATATTTTACTATAATTCACAAACAAGGGAGACTGGAAAAAGAAAGGTTGAATTTTGAGTGTGAGGTGGCCTGTGGGGCATCCAGGGAAGGGATGTCCAAGTGGCAGGTCGCCAGATGGATCTGAGGTTCAAGGGGAGGTCAAGGCTGGAGGTGGACATCTGACCTGTCCATCCAGTGGAACCTGTGGGAGCAGGTGGTCTCAACTCCAAATTCACGTCTGTAACCCAGTTCTCTGCCCACAGCCCCAGCCTCCTCTCCCAGATGTGCTGGTCTGGATGCTCAGTGGGCGGCGCCGTGTGGCCTGGGCCCGGATCCCTGCCCAGGATGTGCTCTTCTCTGTGGTGGAGGAGGAACGGGGCCGGGACTGCGGGAAGATCCAGAGTCTGCTGCTCACAGTGAGGGGTCCTGGGGGTGATGGTGCTGGGGACTAGAGTGGGGTGAGGCTCACAGGGTAGCACAGACATTGGAGTGGAAGCCTGTGGTGCCCAATAGGGGGTCCCCAAACTCAAAAAGCTTTTATTCAAAAAATTTAGGAGTTCTCGTTGTGGCTCAGTGGCTTGCTAACCCAACTAGTATCCATGAGGATGTGGGTTCGATCCCTGGCCTCACTCATTGGGCTAAGCATCCAACACTGCTGTGAGCTATGGTGTAGGTTGCAGATGCAGCTCAGATCCAGAGTTGCCATGGCGGTGGCATAGGCTGGCAGCTGCTAATCCAATTTGACCCCTAGCCTGGGAAGTAACATATGCTGCAGGTCTGGCCCCTAAAAATAAAAATAAAATAATATAAATAAATTTTGTGATTCCCATGTGGCTCAGCAGGTTAAGGATCTGGCATTGTCACTGCTGTGGTGTGGTTTTGATCTCTGGTCTGGAAACTTCCTCATGCCATAGGCACAGCCAAAAAAAAAAAATTTTTTTTTAAGTTTTATTTCTAATTTTTTCAGTTTTTCAATTTTTTTTTTTTTAAATTAGGAGTTCCCATTGTGGCTCAGTGGTTAACGAATCCGACTGGAACCATGAGGGTGTGTGTTCGATCCCTGACCTTGCTCAGTGGGTTAAGGATCCGGTGTTGCTGTGAGCTGTGGTGTAGGTCGCAGATGCGGCTCGGATCCCGCATTGCTGTGGCTCTGGCGTAGGCCAGCGGCTACAGCTCCCATTAGACCCTTAGCCTGGGAACCTCCATATGACGTGGGAGCGGCCCCAGAAAAGGCAAAAAGACAAAAAATAAATAAATATATAAACAAACATTTAAAATAGTTTAAATTTTTAAAAACTTTAATTCTTTTAAATTTATTTATTTATTTGTTTGGTTGCACTTGCAGCGTATGGAAGTTCCTGGGCCAGGGATTGAACCCATGCCACAACTGTGACCTGTACCACAGCTGCAGCAACATGGGATTCTTGTTGCACCATGAGGAAACTTCTTAAAATTCTTATTATTTTTAAAAGTATACTGAGCAGTTTTTAATTATTGAAAATGCCAAAAGGAGATTGTGCCTTTACCCAGGTGCACTTTGATGTGAGATAAACACCAAATTTTGTCATCTCTGGGCCTGAACTGGCCCTTTTGCTGACTAGGCTCTGACAGATGGGCAAGGTTATGAAAATGGGAGTGTGACTAATTAGTTCCTTATAAGTACAGCTGATTTGGAGGCAAAATGTTTCTAAATGAGGCGTCCCTGGGATAGACACCAGCAGGGGTCCCTAGTGGTGAGAAGCTGTGACACTGGGGTAGGGACAGGGAATCTAAATGCGTTGGGGTTGAGGGGACAGGTGGTGAGTGTGGGGCATGGGGTACAGAGCTCAGAGCATAGTTTTGGGCTGTGGGGAGGGGCAGGAGGGATAGGGAGTAGGAGCTGAGGGGTAATGGGGTGTCGGATGGAGGGCACGAAGAGGGTGTAAGGCGAGGCACAGGGAGTGCTCTTTGATTAGGGAGCTGGTGATACAAAGAGTAGGGCCTGCCTTGGAGGAGCCAGATGGCTGGTCTAGCTGGGGTAATAAGAGGTGGGCCCTCACATGCCTCCTCCCCACAACAGGCACCTGGGGCAGCCCCTGGTGAGGTCTGTGCCAAGCTGGAGCTCTTCCTGTGGCTGGGGCTGGGCAAGCAAGCCAAGGCCTGCACCTCCGAGCTCCCCCTGGACCTGCTGCCTGAGCCCTCAGCTGGGCTGCCCTGCAGCCTGTACCGGGATGGTGAGTGCCGGGCGTGGGGGCGGCGGGCCCAGGAGGTCCAGAATCCAGCTCTGGGCTTCCTCAGGATATGGGGCTAGATGTTCATCAGGAAGTTCAGAGGGGTGTGGGATCAGGGACTCCAGTGTTCCCTGAGCTAACACGGCCCCTTCCCTCTCTTCACCCCAGACTTCAGCTATTTCCAGCTCCGGGCTCACTTGTACCAGGCCCGAGGTGTGTTGGCAGCAGATGACAGTGGGCTCTCGGACCCCTTTGCTCGAGTCGTCATCTCTACGCAGTGCCAGACCACACGGGTGAGGGCCGGGCTGGAGTGTGGGTGGAGGGGCTGTGGGAGACAAGGCGGTGCGGGGGCTGAGCTTTTTCCAAGGCTCAAAGCCTCTCTTCCTGTCTTGGATTTTCAGGGCAGGATACTGAATCAGACCATCCTGATTTAGGGGTTGGTGTAGAACCAGGGGGTCTTAGGGGTGAGGATTTCCTCTGACACCTGCTGTCGCCTCTTTCTCTCTACGACCCTCAAGGTCCTGGAGCAGACGCTGAGCCCCCTGTGGGATGAGCTCTTGGTGTTTGATCAGTTGATCGTGGATGGGAGGCGGGAGCACCTGCAGGAGGAGCCTCCGCTAGTGGTTGTCAGTGTCTTTGACCACAATAAGTTTGTGAGTGTGGCCTGGGTACCCACACCCAAGGACCCCCTCTCCTTGCCTTGATGCACCCTCCCCTGGCTCCTGAGCCTCTTCTACTTTTGTCTTTACTGCCTTGATCCCCACAGGGACCCCCTGTGTTCCTGGGAAGGGCGCTGGCTGCCCCAAGGGTAAAGCTGATGGAGGACCCCTACCAATGGCCTGAGCTGCAATTCTTCCCCCTGAGGAAGGGGCCCCGGGCAGCTGGGGAACTCATTGCCACCTTTGAACTCATCGAACTGGACTACAGTAGCCGGCTTGAGGTCAGAGAGCTGTGGTCTCGCTGGCACAGGCCGTGGACCCCTCCTGCTATTCCTTTAGGCCATCCAGCTTCAGGGGTGTGGGCATGTCCCAGGGTTACCCCTCCAACTCCCTTACCCCTAGAGAAGGGAGGCTGAAGATCTGTCCTATGGTCACCTCATGGGACCTCCCAACTCCAGGGAGCACTAGAATGGACCTACCCTAGGTTCGCCTCCATCCCCAGAGAATCAGGCTGCGGGGTATCCTCATACCTCAGACACCCATCCTCCTTCCTACATGCGGCTGTTCCCTGAGACACCCCTCCCCGGCCCCCACCACCAATCCAGCCTTGCCACGATCCTCTGAATTTATTTTTCACCAGCAGCCCTACATTTCTCTTCCTGGAGCCCAGGCTTCCCCTCCTTTAGCCTAATTCCTCTTTGACCCTTGCTCTCTTGCTCCCTGCAGCCCTCAGTGCCGAGTGATGTGGAGCCCCAGGACCTGGCACCCCTGGTGGAGCCCCTCTCCGGACGCCTGTCCCTGCCTCCCCATGTGCGCCCGGTGCTCAGGGAGTTCCGAGTTGAGGTAGCACCGGGCACTCACTCCCTTCCCCACACCTGGGTGCCCCTCAGTCAGGTACAGGCTCCTGAACCTCACTTCTCAACCCCAGGTTCTGTTCTGGGGTCTAAGGGGCCTTGGTCGTGTGCATCTGTTCGAGGTGGAGCAGCCCCAGGTTGTACTGGAGGTGGCCGGTCAACGTGTGGAGTCTGAGGTCCTGGCCAGTTACCGTGAGAAGCCCAATTTCACTGAGCTTGTCAGGCATCTGACCGTGGTAAGGCCATGGGCTGGGGGCAAGAAGTCCTGGGCTGAGAAATGAGGGTGCAGGGATGGTGAATTCCCAGCTGGTTGCATCAGATTAACCCAGGAGGCACAAAACTTTCTACAAAGGGCCAGATTAAATATTTTAGGTTTTGTGGGCCATCAATCTCAGCTGCAATCATTCAGCTCTGCCACTGTAGCCTGTAAACATCCCTAGGCAACAAGGAAATGAGTGCATATGACTGTTCCAATAAAACTTTACTAAAACATTTTTATTATAGTTGATTTACAATGTTCTGTTTCTGCTGTATAGCAAAGTGACCCAGTCATACATACATTCCTCTTCTCATATTATCTTCCATCATGTTCTATCATAAGCAATTGGATATAGTCCCCTGCGCTCTACAGCAGCAATAAACTTTGTTTATAAAAACTGGCAGCAAGCCAGGTTTGGTTTACTGGCAATAATTTGCTGATCCCTGGATTAATTCATCAACTGGTGGTGCTCTATTGGCTCTGTTGAATGAGTGGATTAGCCAAAGTCATGAAGTGTGAGTCAAAGGAATCTAGTTTTTTGAGACACCAGGGGCTGGTGAGTGTATGAATGGTATATGTTTCCCCATCATTTCACTTTCAACCTAAAGAGTGTCTCTTGAACAGCGTGTTGTTGCACCTTTTTAAAATCCAGTTGACAATCTCTGTCTTTGATTGAGATGTTTAATACAGTCACATTTGCTGTTACTATGGATATGGTTAGATTTACATTTGCCACTCTGCTATTTGTTTTCTGTAAGTGTCACATATCTTTGTTCCTCTTTTACTGTCATCTTTGGTATTAAATAATCATTAATGTCCTGCTTTAATTCCTTAGTTGATATTTACTTAGTAGTTGCTCTAGGGATTACAGTATACATACTGATTTTTCACAATTGACTTTTTCTTTTTTTAATTACTCAATGAATTTTATTACATTTATAGGTTTACAACAGTCATCACAACCAAATTTTATAGCATTTCCATCTCAAACCCTCAGGGCATCCCCCCACCCCCCAACCTGTCTCATTTGGAAACCATAAGTTTTTCAAAGTCTATGAGTCAGTATCTGTTCTGCAAAGAAGTTCACTGTGTCCTTTTTTTAGATTCCACATGTAAGTGAAAGCATTTGATGTTGGTATCTCATTATCTGACTGACTGCACTTAGCATGATAATTTCTAAGTCCATCCATGTTATTGCAAATGCCGTTATTTCTTTCCTTTTAATGGCTGAGTAATATTCCATTGTGTATATGTACTACATCTTTATCCACTCCTTCATCGATGGGCATTTAGGTTGTTTCCATGTCTTGGGTGTTGTATATAGTGCTGCAGTGAATATTGGAGAACATGTGTCTTTTCACGTCATGGTTTCTCTGGATAGATGCCCAGGAGTGGGAACAATTAATTGACTTTAGATTGATACTAATTTAGTTCCAGTAAAATAGAGAAGCCTTCTTCATTATAACTCTATTCCTCCCTTCTTTGTGCTGTAACTGTCACATATATGTAAAATAAAACCATCAATATAGTGGTATTATAACAATTGTCTCCCCACCCAGGATCCAACAATAGATGTAGAATTTCTGGGTTAAAGGCCCTATACATAGTTTTATGGTTCAGAATCTATATTAGCAAACTAAGCATTGGTCCTTTGCATCATGATAACAACAACCACCTCATTTCTGGAGCTCCTGTCATGGCTTAGCAGTTAACCAACCCGACTAGCATCCATGAAGACACGGGTTAATCCAGGCCTCGCTCAGTGGGTTAAGGATCTGGCGTTGCCATGAGCTGTGGTGTAAGTTGCACACGTAGCTTGGATCCAGCATTGCTGTGTCTCTGGCATAGGCCGGTGGCTACAACTCCGATTGGACCCTGAGCCTGGGAACCTCCATATGCTGCAGATGCGGCCCTAAAAAGACAAAAAAAAACACAAAAAACAAAAAAACAAAACAAAATAAAAAACCCCCCTCATGCTTCTGATAGTACTTTGTAGGCTGCAAAGCACTTTTGTACCTGATATATCATGTGATATTTACCATAGTCTTTCCAATCCAGGATTGTGTCCCCTTTTTGGCTGGGAAATCAGTTCAGAAGGCAATGACTCACCAGAGATGGTGCAGTGAGGCTGTGGGCTTCAAATGCAGATTAACTGTATTGTTTTTTCATCCATCTCGGCGGCTGCCTCTCCTTCCTCCCTGAACCTGGAGAGACACAGGTCCTCTCTCCTTACCCCCAGGACCTGCCAGAGCAGCCTTACCTGCAGCCCCCTCTCAGCATCCTGGTGATTGAGCGCCGGGCCTTTGGCCGCACAGTGCTTGTGGGTTCCCACATTGTCTCCCACATGCTGAGATTCACACTCCGGGGTCATGAGGAGCCCCCTGAGGAGGAAGGAGAGGAGGATACAGAGGACCTGGTGCCCAAGGGACCTCAAGGTAAGGGGCCTTCCCCTTACAGGCCACCAGACAGATGTCTGTCTGGTTCCTGGCTAATATGGCTTCGGGGACCCTCCAGTGGGGCAAGGAGTCTGACTTCTACTTGCTTGACCTCCTCCTGGTGTCTTCTATCCCCTCTCAGGGCAGAGGTCCCCAGATCCCTTCCTGGCTGAAGGGGGGATACCAAGACGGCTCCTGAAGGTGATGGAGTATGGGGGTGGCTGGAGAAGGGGCTGGCAGGGCTTGGGGGTGGTGCTGAGTTCTTGCTCCCTCAGGCTCCTCTGAAGAAGCTCGCTCTGGGAGGCCTCTTGAATCAAGGCCCAGGGCTGGAGGAGGACATCCCAGATCCCGAAGAGCTTGACTGGTGGTCCAAGTACTATGCATCGCTCCAGGAGCTCCAGGGGCAGGTGAGGGCAGAGGCGGGTCTTGAGGGTAGGGGGCTGGAGGCAGAGAAGGGTAAATGGCAAGAAGAAGCATCTCATCAAACATGGAGCGCTACACTTTTTCATAGCTCTTTGTGCCAGCCATCTTTTCTCTTCTTCATCTTTCATCATCTTTGAGAAGCTGGGGATTATTAACGCCATTATCCTTTTTGGGGGCAGTGGGGGCTGCACCCACAGCATGTGGAAGTCCCTGGGCCAGTGACTGACTCTGAGCCACAGCAAGGCCAGATCCTTAACCCACTGCACCACAATGAGAACCCTGCCACATATGTAATTTTAGCATTGGCCACAGCCACATTAAAAAAGTAAAAGGAGGAGTTCCTGTCGTGGCGCAGTGGTTAACGAACCCGACTAGGAACCATGAGGTTGCGGGTTCAATCCCTGCCCTTGCTCAGTGGGTCAAGGATCCAGTGTTGCCATGAGCTGTGGTGTAGGTTGCAGACACAGCTCAGATCCTGTGTTGCTGTGGCTCTGGTGCAGGCCGGCGGCTACAGCTCCGATTAGACCCCTGGCCTGGGAACCTCCATATGCCACGGGAGTGGCCCTAGAAAAGGCAAAAAGACAAAAAAAATAAATAAAAAATAAAGTAAAAGGAAACAGGCAAAATTGATTTTTGTAATATATTTTATTTAACCTAGTACATCTACAATATCATTTCAGGAATACAGTATCATTTCAAGAACCATCATAAACAATTAATAATGAGACATTTTACATTCTTATTTTATACTAGTCTTTAAAATCTGGTGTGTATTTACACTTCTAGCGCCTCTCAGTTTGGACCAGCCACATTTCAAGTACTCAGTAGCCACATGCAGCTGGTGGTTATATGTCAGGTCCGTAGATAACCTAAGGCTTTGAAAACGCAAGTGGCGCAATCCCCTGGTGACTTAGCAGGTTAAGGATCCAGTGTTGTCACTGCTGTGGCTTGGGTCACCCTGGCCTGGGAACTACCACATGCCACAGGTGCAGCCAAAAAAATAAAATAAGTAAAATCAGGAAATAAACTTAAAATAGAAAATGCAGGAGTTCCCATTGTGGCTCAGGGGGTTAAGAACCTGACTAGTATCCATGAGGATGCAGGTTCAATCCCTGGCCTCGCTCAGTGGGTTAAGGATCCAGTGTTGCCACGAGCTATGGTGTAGGTTGCAGACTTGGCTCAGATCTTGTGTTGCTTCATTGCTGTGGCTGTAGCTGTGGAATAGGATGGCAACTGTAACTCTGATTCAAGCCCTAGCCTGGGTACTTCCATATGCCTTGGATACGGCCCTAAAAAGACCAAAAAAAAAAGAAAGAAAGAAAAAGAAAAGAAAGAAGAAAATGCAAGTGGCTTACCCAGCTGTAACTTGAACTAAGGTTTCCCAACTCTCTATCCTGGGAAAGGGGTAGATTAGAGAGGCGAAGTGCAGGGAAGAATCTCTAACCTTGCTTTTGATTTCAGACCAACTTTGATGAGGATGAAATGGATGATCCAGGGGATTCAGGTAAGAGATGATGCTTTCTTGCTTCCCTTCTTTCTGTCTCTCCCCCTCTCCCAATGCCAATATTGCTAATGGGGCACTTCTGCTGTTCCCAGATGGGGTTAACCTCATATCTGTGGATGGGGAAGCCCAAGACCAGGGGGAGGCTGAAATCAAAGGCCCCGTGTTCCAGAAAAAAGCAATTGCCACTCTGAAGGTAACTGGGGGCTGAGAGGGGGGATTCTGCTTGGATTCTGGACATTGGGCTGTCACCAAGGCCCTCGTCTTTCAGATTTACAACCACTCCCTAGAGGAAGAGTTTAACCACTTTGAAGACTGGCTGAATGTGTTTCCCCTGTACCGAGGGCAAAGGGGTCAGGATGGAGATGGAGCGGAAGAAGGGTCTGGAAACCTTGTGGGCAAGTTCAAGGTATGTTTGGGGAAGGAATAGGGGTCCAGGGAGCACAGATGGGGATGCAGGAGGAAGACTCTCTTAATAGTATCTTTTCTGCTTCACCCAGGGCTCCCTCCTCATTTACCCTGAAGCAGAGGCCATGTCCTTCTCTGAGCCCCAGATCTCCCGGGGGATCCCACAGAACCGGCCCATCAAGCTCCTGGTCAGAGTGTATGTTGTAAAGGTGAGCATCCACTGGGCTGGCATGCTTCTAACTCCTGGAAAGGTATGTACATGAACCTACAGACTGAAGGGATCTGAGACCAGCTTCTTCATTTTTCAGATAGGAAATCTTAGGTACAAAATTAAGAGACTCCCCAGAGTCACACAGCTTGCTCACAGCAGAACCTGCATTTAGAGCTTAGGTCCCCTGATCATAGTTCTAGTCCCACAGAGTAGGGAATATCATTCCAGGAGGAGCGCAGCTCTGAGTGTAAAGCTTTGTGATGGCCTGTCGTCAGATACTTTGGTACAGTATGGGCCTCCCATTGCTGCAGTTTGCATGGGGCACCCGGCAAGGGCCCTGAAATTTCCTTAAAGGCGTCTCAGGGAGCAAGGAAATGAGTAGGTTGCTGCCCCTTCACTCCCAGCACTAGAGCACATGAAGTACTTTTATCTAGTTTACATATGGGAGTTCTGACTAAGATGTGAGTAAAGAAACATTCTGTGACACTCTTCTACCATAATCTAAGCATCCTAGAGTGTGTAAGTTAGACAGCAGTAAACTGGACCTTTGGCTTCTAGCAACATTGCAGACTTGGTGATCTGAAATAACTTCCTGATAAAATACATCCAGCAGTGCTAGATAAGCAATCCCTTTTTTTTTTTTTTTTTGTTATGCACTCAGCATGTGGAAGTTGCCTGACCAGATATCGAACCCATGCCATAGCAATGACAATGCCAGGTCTTTAACTGCTAGGCTACCAGGGAACTCCTTTGATAAACAATTTGTTACACAAATACTAAGCTCATAAGAAAGGGAATTCCTAATGGGCCAAAATGGGAAAATAGCAGGAATCCCTGAACAAACCCTGAAGTCATTCTCTTGAGAGGATTTGTCCATACCTGGACCCCAAGCCTTAGATTCTAACATCTGAGAGCCTAGTCCAGGTAGGAGCCACAACTAAGATCCTTGCATGAAGCAGCACCAGGAAGGGCTCTGCTCTCAATGAAAGGTGGGCCAAAGGAAGCCTTTAAGGAAAATGGTCTGCCTTAGCCTCTGTTCTGATTGGGGGAAATAGAAAAAATGCCTTCCCTAATTATTTACTGTTAGAGTTTTACCCTCACATTGATTTATGACCTGAATTTTCATCACCTGTTTAGTCCAGAAAACTCAAAGTCAAGAGATCGGCTTGAAATGGTCCCAAATCAGGCTTCACAAGACTCTAGATTTAGATCACCAAATCTGGTTTCACAGTCTCTAAGAAAACTATGAGGAAGAGTTGTTAGAAAGAAAACAAAGGAGAATTAGATTTCTAAGGGGTTTGGATGTCAGAATTTTCAAACATTAGAAATATAAACAACTTTAAGATTATTTTATAAGCAGAGAACAAGAGACTATAAAAAGTAGGCAGTTTTTGCCCACTTTTGCTAGAAGCAGAAGGTCCAGATGACTTCTCATTTACACAAAAAATAAGAATATACAATTTCTAAGGATGGAGGACCTTTAAAAATCATATCTTATTGGAGTTCCCACTGTAGCACAGTGGGTTAAGAATCCCACTGAAGTGGCTTGGGTTGCCATGGAGGCACAGGTTCAATCCCCAGACTGGTGCAGTGGGTTAAAGGATCCAGCACTGCTGCAGCTATGGCATAGATCATAGCTGTGGCTCAGATTCAATCCCTGGCCCGGGAACTTCCCTATGCCACAGGTGTGGCCATTAAAAAAAGAGGAAGAAGAGTACCTGCAGTAGCTGCTCTCCATGTAAGAAAGAAAAAAATTCAAGAAAATACATATTTGTTCCTTTGTGTACCAGAAATATAGGAAGGATAAACTAGAAACTAAAGGGATTGGTTTAACTAGAGTGTGGATGGGAGTTCTTGTTGTGGCTCAGCGGTAACGAACTCAACTAGTATCCATGATTGATCCCTGGCCTTGCTCAGTGGGTTAAGGATCCAGCGTTGCCATAGCTGTGGTGTAGGTCGCAGATGCGGCTCGGATCTGGTGTTGCTGTGGCTCTGGCGTAGGCTGGCAGCTACAGCTCTGATTAGACCCCTAGCCTGGGAACCTCCATGTGCTTCAGGTGCGGCCCTAGAAAAGACAAACAAACAAACAAAATTTCTATGAAAGAACAAAGTACCAAGAGTAGTCAAGACAATTTTGAAGAACAATGTAGAAAGATAAGAATTATTATAAGCTACAGTAATTAAGACAGTGCGGGTTTGGCATGGGTATAGATGATTTAGGCCAATGGGACAAGGTAGAAATTTTAAAAACGGACTAGGAGTTCCCTAGTGGCCTAGCAGTTAAGGCTTCAGTATTGTTACTGCTGTGACTTGGGTCTGATCCCTGGCCCAGGAACTTCCTCATGCCGTGGGTGTGACAAAAACAACAAAACAACAACAACAACAAACAGACACAGACATAGATGGAACAGAGTTGGCACTGCAGAGCATGTGGGGGGAAATGTGTTCTAAAAATGACCCATGAAAATGGATTCTCTATGTGGAAAAAATAAAATGAAACTCCTACCTTATATGGCATCCACAAAAAAAATCCAGATAAATCAAATATTTGACTATGAAAAGCGAAACTGTGAGGAAATGTTTAAATATCTTTATGATCTTGGATGTGGGGAAGTTTTCCTAATAGTACAAACCATAAATCAGGAAAAAAATGATACCTGTGACTACATTCAGATTAAACTTCCAGGCATCCACTAACACTTTAAATTAAATGATAGGACAGGACACAGACTGGGGGCAGGTGTTTACCCTATGCACAAGCAATAAACGGTTAGTGTCTGCAATATGTGTAAGTAACTCCCATAAATCTTTCTTTTTTTCTTTTTTCTTTTTTTTCTTTTCCAGGGCCACAGCTGCGGCATATGGAGGTTCCCAGGCTAGGGGTTTAGTCGAAGCTGTAGCTGCCGGCCTGCACCAGAGCCACAGCAACACAGGATCTGAGCTGTGTCTGCAACCTACACCACAGCTCATGGCAACGCCAGATCCTTAACCCACTGAGCGAGGCCAGGGATCAAACCCTCAACCTCATGGTTCCTAGTTGGATTCATTAACCACTGAGCTATGATGGGAACTCCTCTCCCATAAATCTTTAAGGAGCAGACAGAAAAAAAAAAGAAAAATTGAGAAAAATGTGAAAAGGCAATTGACAGAAGAAACTCTAGTGGCCAATAACCTATTAAAAATCATATACTCTCATTGTAATCTGACAGACAAATAATTAAAACCATGAAAAACTAATTTCCCTCTTTTTTTTTTTTTTTTTGTCTTTTTAGGGCTGTACCCACAGGATATGGAAGTTCCTGGGTTAGGGGTTGAATCGGAGCTACAGCTGCCGGCCTACGCCACAGCCGCAGCAATGCCAAATCCTTTAACCCACTCAGCAAGGCCAGGGACTGAACCCACATCCTCATGGATACTAGTTGGGTTTATTACTGCTGAGCCATGACAGAAGTCCCTATTTTTCTTTTTTTGACCTCACCCATGACATGTAGAAGTTCCCAGACCAGGGCTCAAACCTGTGCCACAGCATAGACTCAAGCCGCTGCAGTTTCAATACTGGATCCTTAATCTGCTATTCCATAGGGAACTCCTAATTTCCCTCCCTTTAATTGGTGCAATTAGACAGGAGCCGTGGCAGCTGTGGAGCTCTGTCTGTCCCAGTATGGGTGAGCAGGTGTATTAGTGCAACGTCCCTTTTACCACGTAAAGTAACATATACATAGGCTCAGGACAGTGGTACTTGGACATCTTTGTGGGGGGCGTTCTGCCTGCCACAGAATGTAAACTGCTATAACAACTTTGGAGACAGGCTGGCAGTATTTAGTAAAATGGAAGATTCTCGGAGTTCCCTGGTGGCTCAGCTGGTTAAGGATCCAGTGTTGTCACTACTGTGGTGCAGGTTCAGTCTCTGGCTTGGGGACTTCTACATCCTGCAGGTACAGCCAAGAAAAAAAATGCATATAGTTTAAATTATGCAAAATAGTGCTATGTGTTGTTTAGGGGCACATGTATATGTAGTAAAAGTATTTTTACCTTTTTCTTTTTGTGAGAGTGAAATACCAAATAAAGGGTTCTAGCTGCTTAAGGGATGAAAGGAAATTAAGTCAGGTAAGAGGATTTAGGGGGACATTTGTCAGTAGAGTTTTACCTATGAAGCTGGGCACATGCATGCTCATTGTATCACTTTTATTTAAAATATTTTTAATTTAAATAGTAAAATATGCTCATTGTAAAAAATGAAAATCAACTGATATAGAAAGTTATAAAGTAGGTCCCTTATTCATCTTCCACATTCCATGAGCCATCTTTGTTTCATTATATTTTTTTACACCAATTTGTGTCTTAATTATTTCAATAATTAATTTAAAAGAAAATAAAGATGATCTTATCCAACCTCTCAGCTAACTCCTTGCAGTGGAAGATCTCTCCTCGGTAACTTCCTGTTGCCACTTAATTGGAGAGAAGGTCCAGCAGGGACAACCTTGGGTTATGACAATGACATTTCTCTCAGTTTCACCCTGTCCTATCTCCCTAGGCTACCAACCTGGCTCCGGCGGATCCCAACGGCAAAGCAGACCCCTACGTGGTGGTGAGCGCTGGCCGGGAGCGGCTGGACACCAAGGAGCGCTACATCCCTAAGCAACTGAACCCCATCTTTGGAGAGTGAGGCTGGGGCCTGGGCTGGGGAATAGGAGTAGCTTTGCCATCTAGCCCAGTGTCTCTCCCTCAGGCAGCTGGTGTGGTGATGGGGCGGGGGGGGATGGACAGAGGCTGCTGCGTCCCCTCACACCCCTACCCCCACAAGATCGCCTCCTAGGCGTGGAGATGTCCCCAGCCCTGCTCTCTCCTGGCCAGGGTCCTGGAGCTCAGCATCTCTCTCCCTGCTGAGCCAGAGCTGACTGTGGCTGTGTTTGATCATGACCTTGTGGGTTCTGATGACCTCATCGGAGAGACCCACATTGATCTGGAAAACCGATTCTACAGCCACCACAGGGCAAACTGTGGGCTGGCGTCCCAGTATGACATGTGAGTCCAGCAGGGCCCTCAGGAGCCATTCGAAGTCTGACCAAAGACATTCAAGCTCACATCCCACCTGTGTGTCCAGATCCTTTGATTTCATAGGAGGGGGACTCACCCTTGACCAAGACATTATGGCTTAGTGGTCAAGAAATGGGCTTGGGAGTTGGGGTCCTGTGACTAGTAAGTCACTTGGCCTCCCTGAGCATCAATTTCCTCATCTGAAAAATGGAGGTAATTATATCAATATCGCCTTTATAGGAGCACCTGGCATGCATATTTAATTTTCACAGTTACCGTAAGCACGGACTAACCTGTCCGCCATGCAGCTTAAACCTGGATCCCGTGTTTTCAAGGGTCCCATCCCTGCACCTGTCCCCAGTCATGTTCATATGCTGGATCCAACTGAGGTACCTTCTTTTCCTGCCTTCAGGGATGGGTACAATGCCTGGCGTGATGCATTCCGGCCTTCACAGATCCTGGCAGGGCTGTGCCAGCGCTGTGGCCTCCCTGCTCCTGAATACCGAGCTGGAGCTGTCAAGGTGGGCAGCAAAGTCTTTCTGACACCGCCAGAGACTCTGCCCCCAGGTACCAGCCTCTCTCTGCTGGACAGTCCAGATAGTGGAGCAAGATGGTAGAACAAGTTACCGGGGTCCCTGGTGCCCAGGCTAGTGTGCTCCCCAAAGAGCCCACCTCCTTCTGCAAGCAGAGGAGGTGAGTTTGGCTGAGTAAGGACCATGGTGGAGACAAAATGGTCTTTGTTGGTGAGCGTGAGATCCCCAAAGAGCCCTAGTGGACCACCTCATAGCCCTAAGTAATTGAGGACACAGAGTGGCCCATAAGGGGTCCCATACAACATACAATATGGCTACAGAATTTAGCTCACATTTCATAAATGGCCAGTAGTGCATTCTCTAAACAAGGCCTGCACAAAGGCCACAGCCCCTCCAATCCCACTGTCCCTGTGACTGCTGGCCCTTCACTGGCTTCTTACAGAAGTACCCTCCACTTTCTGTGCATTGTGGATTTGCCCTCCCAGCCCAGGTAGGATTTGTCCTAAGCAGTAGCTGCCTCAGCCTAGAGCATCTTTTAAGGGGCGGTGGAAGGAGAATTGAGAACTGTGCGGAACCCAAACTCACACACTTCTTGTTGCAGGTGGAGGGAGCTCCAAAGTGGCAAGTGAGGTCCCTGAGGAGGCCCAGGCATTGCTGGTGCTGCGGCGTTGGCAGGAGATGCCGAGGCTTGGGATCCAGCTGGTACCTGAGCATGTAGAAACACGGCCCCTCTACCATCCCCGAAGTCCAGGGCTGCTGCAGGTGAGAGAGGACTCAGCACCACCCTCAGAATTCCAGGACTCCCACCTGGTCCTGGACCTGGCATCCCTGGATGCTCTTTCCCTGAGCACTGCCACTTCTGACTCTGGCTCCTCATCCTGGTTCCCAGCATCCCCATTTCAGACTTGGTCTTCCATCCCAGACTCCATAACCCCACCTTGGATCCTAGTTCTTTTTTTTTTTTTGTCTTTTTTGTCTTTTTATCTGTTGTTGTTGTTGTTGTTGCCATTTCTTGGGCCGCTCCTGCGGCATATGGAGGTTCCCAGGCTAAGGGTCGAATCAGAGCTGTAGCCGCCGGCCTACGCCAGAGCCACAGCAACGTGGGATCCGAGCCGCGTCTGCAACCTACACCACAGCTCACGGCAACGCCGGATCGTTAACCCACTGAGCGAGGGCAGGGACCGAACCCGCAACCTCATGGTTCCTAGTCGGATTTGTTAACCACTGCGCCACGACGGGAACTCCGGATCCTAGTTCTGAAGGATCCCTACCCCTTGGTCACCAAGGCTCAGACATGGCATTCCCAACCTGTTCTCTACCCCAGATTCCTGGGATCTGGACCTGGGGAACACTAGATGTCACTTTTGATCTCAGGCTTCCACTTCTGGGGCCTCATCTCTGAACCCCCAGGCTAAGCCTGGAACCCTGCACTTCAGACTCCACATTCTTCCTTATCCCTCAGGATCTGCCCTCTTAACCCCCAGCTCTCCTCTCCACCTGGGGCAAGGTGCAGCCTCCGATGACAGGGCCCTTAGGGTAGGTGGGACCCCAGCAAGGCCCTTCAGCCTCATCCTGTGCTGGCAGGGATCCCTTCACATGTGGATTGACATCTTCCCACGAGATGTGCCTGCCCCACCCCCAGTGGATATCAAGCCTCGGCAGCCAATCAGGTGAGAGAGAGTCCTGGATCCTCCTCCACAGGCAGGCACATCTTACCTTGTACAAGGGCCCCCAGTGAAGCAGGCAGTACTGACCCAGGCTTCAGGTAGGTGAGCCATTAAATTTCCTTTTGTTCATAAGCCACTGTGAGTTGGGTGTCTGTCACACAAATACCAACCAACTCCCTTCTGACCTGAGCCTGAGAGGAGGGCATGTGCGCTTCAGATGTTGTCAGCAGGCTGTCATTGTCTATCTCTTGGCTTTGCTTTCCTTGGTGTCACTCTTCAGAGAGGCTTTCGCAGTCTGGGGTCAGAGTGGCTTATAAGGGTGCCTGGCTTTTAACAGTATCAGGCTTACATCTTACCAACTGGACTACTTGAGCAGAAAAGTAAACACCTCTTTCCCAGTTAGAGCAAGAGTTTTGGGCTGGCTCTCATCAGACCAACTTGGGTCAAAGGCTGGTTCCTGAACCACTCATTGTGATCAGGGGCTGTAATATGTTGATTGGCTGGTCCTGGGTGATGTTCTAGGTGATGACCCCATCTCTGGAGCCAGGTAGGGGACGGTGTACCCCACAGGGTCACACAGATCGACAGCAGTAGGGGTGGCCTGGGGAAAATAAGGGTGCTGTCAAAAAATTAGAGGAAACTGATAACTGGGCAAGAGAAAACAACAGATATCCAGGACTCATGACAGCCAAGGACCGGGCTATCTGGGGTAGGATCAAGAGTGTCGCAGCCTCTCCTTCTGTACCTCAGGGGCTTCATGCTGTCATCCCCTCTCGGTCTCTCGTTCTCCTACTTGTCTTTGCTCGCACAGCACTTTGGCTTGTGGTGGTTCCAGCTCTGCATCTGACGCTATGTGATAACCTTTCGAGGTCTTGATTCCAAATGTATGGAGGGAGAACCTCACTGGCCCAGCTTGGGTCAGCAGACCCTTGGGTACAGTCTGCAGTGGCTAGGGTGTCAGTGATACCTGGGGCTGCCTGGTCACCCAGATGGGCACACATCGGATGCTCTATGAATACCAGTGGCCCTTGCCCAGGTCCTTCCTGCAGCCCCTCCCGGGAACCCTCTCTGGAGTCTGAAAACCCTCCCCCAACCCATCCCTCAGCTGTGAGCTCAGAGTCATCATCTGGAACACGGAGGATGTAGTTCTGGATGACGTGAACCCGCTCACTGGAGAGATGTCAAGCGACATATATGTGAAAAGGTAGGCCTGCAGGCTGGGCCGGGCACGTGGCTGTGTACTGAGGTGAGATTGAGAACAGGGGCTTGGGCCCTGGGCTGAGCCAGAGCTCTGTCCCCTAGGCCCTGGACAGTGGCTGCAGCTGGGTGGAGGGACTGGGCTGGTGGTGAGTGGAGGGGCAGGCTGGGTGAGGAGCCGGTTCCAGCTTGGCCCAGGCACAGATGCCCACCCCTCAGCCTGCACCCTTCCCGATTCCAGCTGGATGAAGGGGCTGGAGCCTGACAAGCAGGAGACGGACGTTCACTTCAACTCTCTGACTGGGGAGGGGAACTTCAACTGGCGCTTCGTGTTCCGTTTCGACTACCTGCCCACGGAGCGTGAGGTGAGCGTCTGGCGCCGCCCTGGACCCTTCGCCCTGGAGGAAGCTGAGTTCCGGCAGCCCGCTGTGCTGGTCCTGCAGGTCTGGGACTATGACCGCATCTCCGCCAACGACTTCCTCGGTACTGGCTAGGGGCCCTCCTACCTCAGCCCCAGGTCCCACTTTCTGCCCTCATTGCCCTGCCCCTGGTCCCTGGTCCCTGGGTTGCCTCTCTAACCCGACCCTGAATCCTGGATTTCAGACCCAGGGTCATCAACCTTTGCTTTCTGGCCTCATTACTGAGCTTCTTCAGCCCTGAGCACCATAACCTCCATTCCCACTCAAAGTCAGTCCTCTGATTTGACCTGAGCTCAGGTTACTCTATACACCAATCCATGGCCTGTAGTCTGTCTCTGCTTTGGCAGTCTGGTCCCATCCTGGGCTGTTTCATCAGGGTCTGACATTTGGGTTGTGGTGTGTGGTCCACAGCTGTGGCCTGACCACTACATCCTAAGTCTTGATGCCCCGCCTTCCCATCTGGCTGTGCCACCTCCTCCCCCAGCCTGTCGTCAACCCCGGGCTCTGCTTCCTTGGTGTCGTTCTCAGGGAAGGGAGGGTGGCTCAGATAAACCTTGATCTCCCGCCTTACCTAGAGAACTCTGGATTTACAGGGTCCCTGGAGCTGCAGCTACCAGACATGGTGCGAGGGGCGCGGGGCCCTGAGCTCTGCTCCGTGCGGCTGGCCCGGGAAGGGGCTGGGCCAAGGTGTAATCTGTTTCGCTGTCGCCGCTTGCGGGGCTGGTGGCCTGTGGTGAAGCTGCGAGAGCCAGAGGACGAGGAGCGGGAGCAGCGGGAGGCTCAAGCTGGCAAGAAGAGGAAGAAGAGGAGGAGGGGCCGGCCAGAAGACTTGGAGTTCAAGGATGCAGGAGGCAACGTCTACATCCTCACAGTGGGTACAGCCGGGGCAGGAACCAGGCCAGGCAGGGGCCAGACCTGAGCCCGCCTAAGGGCTTGGCCTCTGTTCCCCCTTTTCTAGGGGAAAGTAGAGGCAGAGTTTGAGCTGCTGACTGTGGAGGAGGCTGAGAAACGGCCAGTGGGGAAGGGACGCAAGGAGCCGGAGCCCTTGGAGAAGCCCAAGTGAGTGGGCAGCACAGGAGGCGGGCCAGAGCCTGGGGAAGGCTGAAGGGCAGCCAGGGGCTTCCTCATCACTACCACCACCTATCCCCCCACAGCCGCCCCAAAACCTCCTTCAACTGGTTTGTGAACCCGTTGAAGACCTTTGTCTTCTTCATCTGGCGCCGGTACTGGCGCATCCTGCTGTTGCTGCTGCTGCTGGCGCTCATCACCATCTTCCTCCTCCTCGTCTTCTACACCATGCCCGGCCAGATCAGCCGGGTCATCTTCCACCCTCTCCACGGACCCTGACTGACCCTGGACATTCGTCCCACAATGTCGACGCCTCAACTCCTGCTCCTGGCGTCCTTCCCACCAGTAGGAACCCTGCCAGAGTTCACCACTTTCTCCGAGTAACCCTTATCAAGCATCCACTCTGTCACCTGAACACATGCTGTGGAGAATAAATAATACTGGAGGCAGAGAACAGAGATGTTCTTGGGTGGCCTCAGGTGCTGGGATTCACTGGACTAATGAATACACAGGATGGGGGGCTGCCTGTGTGCCATGAATAGGACCTGGTGGGGGTTTGCCACTGAGATGTCGTGCCCTCTGCCCAGCCTGCCTGATGCTCCTGCTCCCATGAGGAGCAGGACTAGTGGGAGGTGCAAGCCTGGCAAGCTGGCCAATGGCTGAGTCCCTCCCACCTGATCGGCCATGGCTGCCAAGATAGTGAAATCCTTTATGTGCTTTGTGAACTTCCACCAAACCCCAAAGAGTAGGCAGATTACTTAGGATGCTTTTGGTTGCAAGTGATAGAAATCCCAACCCAAAGTGACTTAAGCCAAAAGAGAATTTATTGACTTACACAGCTGTAATTCCCAGGGTTTGGCTGGCTTCAAGTGCTGTTTGCCACAGGGTTCCAATGTCACCAAGACTGGTTCTCTGCCTCCAAGGTTGGCACCACTGTCCTCAGGGGAAGCTTATTTGCAGACAAGATCTCTCCTTGGAAGTGCAGGAGGGCTGTGGCAACCCCACGTCTCCCCATACCCATGTCCAGAAGGAAGGAAAGCTCTCCTAGTCCTGCCAGAGCCACGGGCTCTGGGTCACCAGGGCCAGAGGGGTGGGTTATACTGACTGGGGCCCCCCTCTGGAGCTTAGGGTGGGAGATCCACCCTCCTCCCAAATCACATAACCTCACAGGGTAGGCAGGGAGGTCCCCAGAGGAAACTATATACCGTTAACAAGGGGGAATGGTTCCCGGGTGACCAAAAAAACAAAGCTGGCAAGATGCGACAAATGCCCACCAATAACACATCCAAGGTCACAGCTTATAAGTGACCACATCAGAGCTGGGTCTTGGGTCTGTCTGCCTCCAGTGGTTTTGCTGTCATTGCCCTTCTTTGCTTTCTGTCCGCATCTCCCCCCACTACTGCCTTACATCGTAACTCCCTGAGAAATGATCAGCTGAATTGACCAGCTATTAAGGTCTTTGGTTCCCGGGCTGTGCTGTGGGGGGATCTCAGGGCGGTTCCCTGCACCTCTCAAGGGCTGTAATGGGAAGCCCTGACTAGGTTCAAAGCCAGGGTCTGATGCTAGCTCTGCTCCAGAATGGCCACTGCTACCTTCCCTCTGTTTTTCAGTTCTGTGTCCACCTAGGATATCGCAAAGGACCTAGCTGGACCCTTTGGGCACCAGCACAGCAGGGGCTTGGCACAGAGCAAGATGAGTAGGAGGGGATCTGGTGACTGAGCCCAGGATAGCAGGGAGGGGCCCCCCTTTAAACTCACAAGCCTGGGGGCCGTGCGGACTCATCCTATTACAGTCCAGCTTAGCCCTGGGCTGAACCCAAAAGGCTTAAAGACCACAGTGCAGGAGGGACTGATGATGGCTGTGGGGTGGACATCGGTCTGGTCTGAATAAGGCCCTATTAAGCAGGGGATGTGCAGGTGGGACTCCCAGAGGCATCTGGCTCTGATTTGTCAGTCCTGACTGCCCTCAACAAGTGGCTGTGATGAGGGGTTGTTCCCAGGCTCCAGCCAGACCCAAGAACCACACGGAGACCAGCAAGTACTATCACAGTCAATACATTTACCAACCTGGGGCTGTGACCGACCTCTGAATAGGGGTTTGGAGGGAAGGACAAGAGGCTGGGAAAATGACCACAAGGCCAAAAAGAAACAGGAGGAGGAGGGAACAGAGTGGGGAGGGGACAACTATGTCGTCTTTCCAAGATCAATTTTCTTCTGGATGGCTCGAGCCGAGTGGTAGATGAGAGAGTCGATGAGTCCGGCCACTGGGGAGAGAGACAAGGGCTGGCAATGGCCCAGTTGGGCCCTTGGCTTGACCTCCAGGGCCCTGTCACCTAACAGGCCAGGCCAGGCCAGCTTCTCCCCTTAGCCCTTGAAGTGCCCCTCCCCCCTCAACCAAAGCCAAGCTTCACACCCCCCACCATGTCCCCAACCCCAAAAGGACGCCCTTGAGCTTCTGACCTGTGAACATTCCCCCGATGATGGCGCACACGCCCGTCAGAAAGTGTGTGAAGGACCTGGCGGAGGGCAGGGAGGGTCAGCAGGCACCCCACTCCCCTGCAGGCCCAGGCCCCTCCCTTCCCCCACCCTCACCTGTGCTTCTCTGTCAGCTTCACCATCATGGGCGAGAGCTCGTACAGCACGAAGACTCCAGGAAGCCCCTGATCACCCATCAGCCCGCTGGCGACCTTCTCATGTCTGGTCACAGAGAACTGATTTGTCCTCAGCACCTGGGGCAGGAGAGGAGCCTGGGTCAGGACAAGGCTGACCTGACTCCCAACCCCCCGCAGCCCTACCCCTGTTCCTGCCCCTTGTCTTATAGAGCCTCAACCGTGTAAAGGAGAAAACGAGACCCCGTGTTGGGACAGACACTGCAAGGCCTGGGGACCACCTACATGTCCTCTTCCAGGCTTCCCATCCCAGCCTCCCCTCCAGTCACCAGCTCTTTACCATTCACCATCCCAGCTACGTTGGGAGCACCCTTTTGATGGGGGCCCAGAGATGAGAAGCAGCCCTCCAAGGGTGCATCAGCAGCCCCTGGCAAGGCTGGGCCTGCCCTCCTCTTGGCCTCAGTCCCGTGCTCTCTACTGGTCTGCAGAGATGCTGCTCACAGGCCACAGCAGAGATGGGAGGAGGGGGCACAGAGGGTGAGCCTGGCTCACCCCAGCCCAGGGCAGACCAGAGGGGACAGTGAGGCAGAGAGGGGACCCTGGAGGCATGGGTGCAGGCAGTTTGGGCAAGTAGGAAAAGTGCTCTGAAACCTGTCAGCCTGGGACCTGGTGCTCCGGCTGTGAGGGCCAATCACCCACCCTCGCTGAGCCTCAGCTTGTCACTATCACGGGGGCTAAGACAGGACCTCACTTCCCAGGCTGAAGGAACTCAAGTGCTTGGCCCCAAGAGGGGCTCTGACGTTTGAGCGCCCCAACTCACCTCGCCATCCACCTTCATGTACACCGTGGGCACGACCTTCACGAAGTACTGGAACATCATGGAGGCTGCAGGGAGAAGAGACCACTGGGCGTGGGCGTGGGCAGGGCTTTGGCAGCTGGGGGCTACCTCCCAGGCTGCTACCTTGGGGTGCGGTGACGTTGGTGCGGTCCAGGGGGTTCACAATGCCCGGGTAGTCCTCTCCGAATGACAGGTGCTGGATGTAGTGGGTCATGTTGATCTGCAAGCAACACCGGTGCCTGGGCCCCAGAGCACCCGAGGCCCCAGGCCGCACCCCATCAAAGGCTCCTGAGGACAGGAGTTGATGGGCACCTGGGTCTGGAGAGTGGATGTGAGGAGCAGGCGGAGGGAAGGAGGGGCCCTGCCTGGGAGAACTCACCTCCATTCTCAGCCCCCACCCAGGAACCCCTTCCTCAGTCTACAGGCTCCTGGGGCTCCAGAGTCTGAGGTTCTGGCTGCACCCACACAGGAGGCAAACACAGACTGGGCATGGGCCCTGTGTGGCAGGTGCTGGCTTTGCCTGGAGGCATCGGCTGGAGGGCCCAGATCTCCCAGCTCCTGTCCTGCTCCTGTCTAGATCAAACTCAGCCACTAGAGGGATCTTTAAAAAAATGCAAATTTGATTGCGTCTTGACCCTGTTTAAAGCAAGCCAACAGCTTCCCACTGCTCAAGAGAAAGACCTGACTCCCTGGCATGGCCTGCCAACCCTCCAGCCTCACCAAACCACAGTGGCCCCGTGCTTCCCAAGTGCCATGCTGTCTCCAGACCTCACTCCCAGGCTCCCTCTGCCCAGATGCTCTTGTCCAATACCATCGGTCTCCAGCCTACATAGATTTCAGTTCAAAAGTCGCTCCCAGTCCCCTCAGACTGCGTCTCCTGCCAGAATATGGTTTATATTTCTCTATCTGCTCCCCTGTCCCAGGATGTCCCTACAGAGAATGAGAACAGCAGCTACGCCTCCACCTCCATCTGTCCTCCATGGTTTCCACCCAGTACTTACATTGTCAAGGCCGAAGCTCTGGAGGTCATGGACTAGGAGAGAAGGGAGAAGGGGTCACTCAATGGAGCAGGCTTCCCAGACCCTCACCGGGGCCTCCTCACTCCTCTCTCTGGGCTGTGACCTGCCTGTTCTCCACCCCTCACTCACTCACCAGCCTGGCCCTGCTAGAGCGCAGCGAGGGCCACTAGAGGCCCCACTTCTACCCTGACATCTACAGGGAGCCCTTCATGGGCATCACTCTAGGCCTTTGCTCCCACCAAGGCCCTGCCTGCATCTCAGGATTTAACCCACTGACTCTGGTCTCCTATTAACTAGAGCTGATGGCTAATCACTGAGCCCCAAAGTGAGATGGGACCTGAGAATGTGGTCCAAGCTCTTTCCCTGGCTCCTTGCCCCCACCCTCAAGCCACCGAAGGAAGTCCCACAGGCACCCTGTACCTCTGCTCCAGAACAGTTCTTCCTGCCCTCTAACCCTGATCCCTCTTGCTACAAGGAACCCCACCTCAAAGATATATCCCACAGCTTTTTATAGTCCACCCAGCAGCCAGGCCAGAGAAGAACCCCATCCCAGGCCCATCCAAACCTCTCCCCATCCTGGGTGGGCAGGCTGCCCCAAAAATGGGGGCTTGGCCTTGCTGGGGGGCAGGGCCACTTACTCTCCACAGCATGTACTGCAGCATGGGGGAGGGAAGCAGAGAGGAAGAGGAAAAGAAAAAAAGATTGAGAGCTTCACAATGAGAACAATGGAGCAAGATACATGGTAGAAGGGAAGACTGGACTGTTCCTGCCTCAGCAGCAGGGTCCAGACACAGCTAATAAGTCTCCCCTCAGGCCCCTCCCCCAAGGAGCCCTTCCCCGGCCAGAGAAGAGTGCAAGGGGGCTTGGGGCAGAAGTATGGTGGCCTAGGAAGACAAAAGACCTAGAGCTCAAAGAGTCACTTTCCTAGCTGTGTGACTTTGGGCAAATCACTTGTCCTCTCTGAGCCTTGGTATTCTCTGTACAGGGCTGTCCTGAGGGCCAGGTAGGATCTAAGATGGGAAAGTCCTTGGTAAACTTTACAGTCTTCCCCTTTCCTCTCCCAAATCAACACGATGTCAGAAACTAGCTCACAGGCCTTCAATTCAGGCTCTGGCCATGGACAACTGTAGCTTCCTTTCGAACATCCCTCTAGGGAACAGCGTACCCTTTGTCCTGGGCTCCCTGACTCTGACAGAGAAGCGGAGAAGCACCCACCCTTCTGAGTTCCCACTGGCCCTGTGCCCACAGCTCCACATCAATCATCTTCCCATGATTTCAGTGAGACCACCCTTCCCCAGCCCCTCCAGATCCATCTACCTGCCCCGCCCCAACACTCAGCCTCATCCCCCCCACCCCCGACTGCCTGAAAGACCAGCAGGGCCATCTCCGTCGGGCCTGGTATTCCTGCTGAGCTTCATCACTGGTCAGCTCAAGACTTCTGGGTCATCCCACATCCTCTGGAGTCTTGTCACCAGGTGGCTCTATCCATTCCCAAGTACGATCCTGTCTCCCATCCCTCTGAGACCTCCCGTGGGCCCTATTACTCAACAGCAAAACCCCAACATCTCCAACCTCCAAATATTCCCTCACCTTTGTGCTCCAACCGCAGCCTGGCTCTCCCCTGAAGGCACTACTTCCCTTGCAGCCCCCTAGGCAGGGGCTTTTTCTCTCCCATACCCTCTTCCTCCTTAACCTTAAGAGAGGTCCTCCTTGTTCCTCAATGCCATTTCCAGATCACTGTCCCTTGATTTTCCCTAAAAATCTCCAGTTTTGCAGCTCATGGCAATGACACTACCACCTACTCCATCTGTCTGAACTTCTCGGAGACACACACAGACCTGCTGGTCAGTCCTCTCACGCCAGTTCTCCAGGGCTTTAGCCAGTGACTGTCTCTCTCTCCTATACGATGATGGCCCTGTCACAACTCCTGGTGGCCATGTCACTCAGCTGCCAACGCACCCATACCTACATAGTCTGCCTTTCCTCCTGTTGCCAAGTAAGGGCGTTCTACACAGCTAAGGCCTAGATTCTGTCTCTTCCTCCTAAAGGACCTCACTCCAGGGAATGTCCTCCCTCTCGGGAGCAGCACTTCTGCCCTCCTCAGCAGGTAATATCTGACAGCATATTAACATCAGGCAGCATCACACATCTGACAAACCACTCCCACGCCCCCCCACTGCCTATTTCCCTCCAGCCAGAGCCCACTCTCTCCCTTCCCTCTATTTTTAAAATTTTTTATTTATTTATTTATTGGCTGCACTCATGGCATGTGGAAGTTCCCAGGCCAGGGGTGAAACCTGCACCACAGGAGTGACCTGAGCCACTGCAGTGACAATGCTAGGTCCTTGATCTGCTGAGGCACCAGGGGACTCTCTCCCTTCCCTTTAGAACAAACCCCATAAAAGAGCTGTCTCCACTCATGGGCTCCAACTCTTCTCCTATTCCCTCCTGAACCCACTCACTGGCTGCTCCCTGGCACTCAACCCAAACTGCTCTGTTAAGGTCACAAAGACCACTACCATGTTACACCCCCAATGCTCATTCTACTTGGCATCCAGAAGCATCTGATACGGTTTTGGAAACACTTCCATTTCTTGACTTGCAGGACAAGCCAGGGCTCTGTGTTTCTTGCCAGGCTCCTCCGCTGCTTCCTCCTGAGCCCCGTCCTCTAAAGCTGGGGGTCCAGTGCTTGGTGCTCTGAGCTTTCCTCTTCACCACCTACCCTCATCTCCACCTGCAAGGTCCTTCATCCAGTTCCACAGCTTTAAATACACTGATGACTCCAACATTTGTACCTCCAGGCCAGACCTCTGCCTCGAATTCCACATTTGAATAACTCATTGCTTACCTGATACCTGGGTATCTAAAAGGACATGCTGAAAGCAGCTCTATGTCCCCCACTCCAACCATCTAAACCTGTTCCTCTGAGTCTTCACCGCCTCACTAAATGGTAACTTCATCCTTCTTGCTGCTCAAGTACAAAACTTTTGGAGTCATTCTCTTTCCTTTACCTTCCCACCCGACAGGAACTCCTCTCAGCTCTACCTTCAAAATATACACAATCACTTCTCACCTCCTCTACTGCCACTGTGCCCAGCCCCCATCATCCGGCACCCGGATCCATCACTGCGACAGCCTCCCAGCTGGCCTTGCGGTATCTGTCCTCCCCTCCACAGTCTTCACAGAGCAGAATGCTCCCTACTTTTTGAAGTTTTGTGAGGTTTTTTTGCTTTTTTGTTTGTTTTTAGGGCTGCACCCGGGGCATATAGAAGTTCCCAGGCTAGGGGTTGAATTGGAGCTACTGCTGCTAGCCTACACCACAGCCACAGCAATGTAGGATCCGAGCTGTGCCTGTGACCTGCCCCACAGCTCACAGCAATGCCGGATCCTTAACCCACTGAGTGAGGAAGGAATCAAACCTGAATTCTCATGGATCCTAGTCGGGTTTGTTAACCCCTGAGCTGTGAAGGGAACTCCTACTTTTCGAAGTTAAATCAGATCATGCACCACTTCTTCAGAGCCCTGCCACAGCCTCCTTCAGAGCCCTACCATCTGGCAAGGGGTAAAAGCTCAAGTCCCTACAATGCTCTTGGGGGCCCCACCTGACATGCCCCTGTCACTCCCACCTTATTCCTAACCCCGCAGCTCTGCTCACTGAGCCCCAGGCACCCTAATTCTCAAGGTACTGGTACCTCAAGTTCACCAAGCCCATTCCTGCCTTAGGGATTTCCATTCTCTGCTTGAAACGCTTCTCCCACACTTCTATGCGGCTGGTCCCTTCACTTTCTTCAGGTCTTTGCTCAAACATTACCCATCAGAGTCTTTCCCTGACCACCCTGTATGAAACGGCACACACATACCTTCTCACTCAAGCCTCTCACCCCCATCATCTTTATCCTGCCTCTTTTGGGTTCATGTTACTTAAAAACATCTGATGTGCCATATAATTTATATACTTGTTTATTGTCTATTTCTTTACTAGGCTGTTCTGAGGGCAGGGAACTTTGCTTTGATCACTACTGTGTTCTTAGCACCTAGACTAGTACATGGCACAGAGTAGGTGATTACTAAATATCTAGAGAATTGATGGATGAATAAATGAATGAGAATAAATTTCATTTACTCACACCTGTGAACAACTGTACGGTAGGTACTATTTCAGGCCCATTTTATAGGAGAAATGGAGTAGGACTCGATACTTCCCAAATATGACACTGCTCTGGGAAGGCAGAACCTGGGCTCCAGACCAGCTCTGCTTTCCCTAAAGCCTCACACACAGGTCATCTGACATTGGGGCTACCATTTAAACACATGCCTATCACAAGCCAGGCTCTGTGCTATCATATTTTGGGGGATTTTTTTGCTGTTGTTTTTTGGGCTTTTTGTGGGGCGGCACCTGTGACATAGGGAGGTCCCAGGCCAGGGACTGAATCTGAGTTACAGCTGTGACCTATGCCACTGCTGTGGCAACACCAGACCTTAACCTACTGTGCCACAGCAGGAACTCCCATGCTATCATCTTTACCCTGCCCAAACAGCCTAGGAAATCAGTATTATTATCACCATTTTATAAAGTAGAACACTGAAGCTCAAAAAGGAAACTGTCTCCAAGTTTCAAACAGCCAGTAAGGTCTAAAACTGAAATCTGAAGCCAGGCAGTCTGGCTCCTCAGCTGTGCTCTTAACTGGTTACCAAACCCTGAGATGAGGGTTTGCTCTGGGCCAAAGACAAAAGAGCATCAGGCAGGCAAAGGGGCATTCAAACTCAACCCGGGTCTGGAATTGAAGCTCCCGGTTGATGCAGATCACTTACCATGCACATGGGACTGCTGGAAGCTCTTCCCGGGGGCGAAGTGGAAGTTCCCAGCCACCTGTGAGGGAGATAACCCTCTCTTTCTCCAGCTGTTTCCGCCCTTCCTTTTGTCCCCTGAGGACAAGTGGGCCCTCGATTCACAGTGGAGTGGGGCCAGCCCACGGGCCCCGTTGGCCCTGTCCTGCCTTGGGTCCTCCTGTACCTTGTTGACTTCCAAGAAGCCGTACACCTGGCAGCCTTCATTCTTCTGCTCCTGCATCTTCTGGCTGAAGCCCTCCCGCCGGCACTGCTCAATAGTGTCTGGGTTCTTGAAGGCCCAGCCTCGACGCCGATATGCCTCCCGCACATCCTCGCAGGAGTTACAGCACCTGTCGGAGATGGGGTGCAGGGGTAAGAGTGTCAAACAGGCACAAAAATAATGCTGGCATCTTGGGAAATAAAGCGGTTCTGCCCAATAATGAAGCTTTGCCAGCCTCATTCCTGACCACCAAACGTTCTCAAAGTTTGTTTCCTCAGAAGGACTATTAAAAATACATATTCTCATTTTGTTTGGGATGATGAAAAGTTTTGGACCAGGCAGTAGTGATGGCTTTACAATGCTATGAGTGAAGTTAATGCCACCGGACTGCGCACATGAAAATGGTTAAAATGGTAAATTTTATTTCATATATATGTTACCTAAATTAAAAAATTTTAAATACACATTCCCAGGCCCTACCCTAGACCGGCTGAATCAGCCTCTCAGGGGCCAGGGCCCAAGAAACAAAACAGCAATTGCCACATATTGAGGGCTTAATAACCTGGGTTGGGCCTTCCAGCTCAGTGCTTCACAAACAGAATATATTTACTCCTTATGTGACCCTCTGAGAAAGGTAATATTATCATCCCCTGTCATAGGAGAGGTTTTACATAGCTTGGCCCAAGGACACATGGGTGGAAATCAGGCAGCTGGACTCCAGAGACTACCTCTGAAACAGAGCAAGGACCACTTCAACCTCATCCCTGCTCTGCAGCCCCAAGGCAGGGCCCGGCCACAGAGCCTCAGCCACTTGCACCAGCATTGGTGACCATCTTGTCTAAATTCTTGGTCCGGCCTCCCTACCCCCAAGGTCCAACACAGGCTGAGGATGACCAACGAAAAGTGCCTGGTGGGAGCTGTTCCCCACCACTGCCCAAGTCTGGCTCACTTGATGTCTTCCGTCTCAGCGCCATAGCAGCTCTCACAGCGATTGGGGTCCAGGGAGTCAGGGTCAAACACCTTTATCTCGACTTTCCCGAGCTCTGTGGGGAGGGCAGAGGCAGGGGTATCAGCTGGGGGCAGGCACAGTGAGATCTGTACTCCCAATCCCTGCATGCACCCTTCAGCCTGTGGCTTAAGAATAATAAACATTATAATAGCTAATATTTACATAGTAAATACTATGTGTCAAGCACGAAGTATTTCTACACTGTTATTTCTTTTAATAAAGGTAATGGTAATAGTAATAAAACAGTAACAGCGAATACTAGATATTACCTGAGTATAGTCGTGTACTTTACATATACATATATTGTCTTTTTTCAGCCCCACAATGACTTTGTGAAGGTGGAGGTTATTATCCCCATAGTACTTGAGGAGGAGCTGAGGCTCAGAGTTGAAAGGTGATTTTGCCCAATGCAACCCAGTTAGTGGCAGATTTCAACTCTAATTCCAAAGTGTATGCCCTTAACCACGGTGCTTCTCCTAGGGTCTCTGCACCTGGCTCCCTGCCTTTAACTACCTCACTGTAACTGGTGATTTCAATATTCAATACCCTGACCTTCTGCCCTCCAATCCTCTTTTTATTTTGTCATCTAACCCTATACACCCATTTCCATACTCATACCCAGAGTTATTACCAATTATCATTAACCTTCCAAAATTCAATTTCAAGTATCCCAGTCTTCAATCTTATCATCATTTCCCCAGCTTTCTCTCTCTGGCACCCAAACTCCACCAGTTCTTTGACATCATGGACACTATCACCCTTTCATGTCCTCACTTCCCTCCTTATTTAAATTTCATGGTCCAAATGGGAATGAACAGTCTCTTTAATAAATGGTGTTGGGAAAACTGGATACTCACATGCAAAAGAATGAAATTGTGCCCTATTTTACACCACTCACAATAATTAACTTGAAATGGATTAAGGACTTAAATTTAAGACTTGCTACCCTAAGACTCCAAGCTACCCTAAGACTCCAAGAAGAAAACCTAAGAAACAATCCTTGAGATTGGTCTTGGCAACTGATTTTTTGGACATGACCTCAAAAGCACAAGCAACAAAAGCAAAAATAAGCAGTGGTGATTACATCAAAATAAAAAGCTTCTGCACAGCGAAGAAACAATTAACAAAATGAAAAGGCAATAAGGAATGGGAGAAATATTTTCAAATGATATATAGCAAAAAACTCAACTAATTCAATTAAAAATGGACAAAGGACTCTAACAGACATTATTCTTTTCTTTTCTGGCCACACCTGTGGCAGGCAGAAGTTCCTAAGCCAAAGACTGAACCCTCATCACAGCAGTGACAAGGCCAGATCTTTAGCCACTAGGCCACCAGGGAACTCCAAACAGACAGTTTTCCTTTTTTTTTTGGTCTTTTTGTCTTTTAGGGCCATAGCTGCAGCATATGGAGGTTCCCAGGCTAAGGGTCCAATCGGTTCTGTAGCCACCAGCCTATGCCACAGCCACAGGAATGTAAACTGTTACAACCACTACGGAAAACAATATGGAAGTTCCTCAAAAAATTAAACACAGAACTACCATATGTTCTAGCAATCCCATTCCTGGGTCTACATACAAAAAAAAAGGAAGGGAGGGTGGGAAGGAAAAAAAGGAAGAAATCAGTATCTTGAAGAGATAGCTATAGTCCCACATTTATCGCAGCATTATTCACGGTAACCAAGACATGAAAACAACCTAAGTGTCCATCATTAGATGAATGGATAAAGAAAATGTGGTATATGTTTAAAATGGAATATTATCCAGTCATTAAAAAGAAGAAATCCTGGGAATTCCTGTCGTGGCGCAGCAGAAACGAATCCGACTAGGAACCATGAGGTTGCGGGTTCGGTCCCTGCCCTTGCTCAGTGGGTTAAGGATCCGGCATTGCCGTGAGCTGTGGTGTAGGTCACAGATGTGGCTTGGATCTGGCGTTGCTGTGTCTTTGGTGTAGGCCAGCAGCTACAGCTCCACTTAGACCTCTGGCCTGGGAACCTCCATATGCTATGGGTGCACCCCTAGAAAAGGCAAAAAGACAAAAAAAAGAAGGAACTCCTACTGTTTGCAACAACATAAATAAACTTTGAGGGCATCATACCAAGTGAAATAAGTCAGAGAAAAACAAATACTGTATGATCTCATTTATATGTAGAATCTGTATCTGTAGAAACAGGGAGTAGATTGGTGGTTGCCAGGGGCTGGGGGGGTGGGGGCGGTGAGGGAAATGGGGAAATATTGGTCAAAGGGTACAGACTTTCAGTTGTAAGATGAGTTAGCTCTAGGGATCTAATGTACAGCACGGTGACTGTAGTTAACAATATTGTATGTATTCTTGCAAGTTGCTGAGAGTAGCTCTTACATGTTCTCACCACACATACAAGAAAGGTTAAATGTGTGAGGTAATGGATGTCTTACCTACTGTGTAATCATCTTACAATATAATCATGTTGTATATCTTAAATTTACATGATGTTATATTTCAATAATACCTCTATAAGGCTGGAAAATAAATTCTATGATCCACTGCTGTAATCATTCTCTTGCCCACAAACCATGGCTCACTTGCGCCTCTTTTTTTTTTTTTTTGTCTTTTTGCTATTTTTTTGGGCCGCTCCCACGGCATATGGAGGTTCCCAGGCTAGGGGTCGAATCAGAGCTGTAGCCACTGGCCTACGCCAGAGCCACAGCAACGCGGGATCCGAGCCGCATCTGCGACCTACACCACAGCTCACGGCAACGCCGGATGGTTAACCCACTGAGCAAGGGCAGGGACTGAACCCGCAACCTCATGGTTCCTAGTCGGACTCTTTAACCACTGCACCACGTTGGGAACTCATTTTTTTTTTTTCCTCTCTCTTTCTTCATTGTAAAAGCCGAGCAAAACTCAAATCCTAATTGAGTTCTCGTCTACTTCTTGCCTATGCCTCCCTTAAGACTGCTGCCAATTTTACTTCAGTTCATGCTCCCATTCTTCAGGGTGACGAATTTATATCTTTTTCTCTCTCCTTAGGCTTCCAAAAATCCCTTTCTCTTTCTTCACTCTGAGCTAATGACCTTCCTTTCAATCTCCATTAAAAAAAAAGAGAGAAGTAATTGAACCTCAATCTCACCACCAAACCCACCAACGCACACGCGCTCTCTTCCAGCCCCCACCCCACTTCTTTGCTCTCTTTTACAGCAAAACTCCTGGAAGGATCATCCACATATGATGACTCCACATCCTTTTCTGCTCTTTAATTAGGTTTTCATCCCCAACGGTACCAAAACAATTCCTTTCAGTCTCCAATGACCTCTGTGTTGCCAACTGAAATGGTCAGAACAACGCAACCAAGCCATTGCTGAATTCCTGACCCACACAAACTGAAGAAAATAATGTTTGTTGTATTAAGCCACTAGTTTGGGGGGTAATTTATTATATAGTAGTGGATACACAATATCCCCCCGCTTCTCTCAAATGCACACAGAAATCTTCTTCCTCCTCTCTGATCATCAAATCATTCATTTGCTCAGACCAAAGCCCTAGAATCAACCTTGACCCATCAATCTTATCGCAAATTCTATGGGTTTTACCAGTGTTCAACATATATTTGTTGAACAAACACATAATAAAGCTCATGAATAGAACAATCCCAAAGGTGGGACAAATCATAGCTTTCAAGAAGGTTTTGTTATGGAGGGAAACTTAGTTAATGGAGGCAGTGGGAGGCCACCTGGAGAGAGGAATAGAAGCTAAAAGTGAACAGCCACTCTTTACTAGTAGGCCTTGTACACATATTAACTTTATTTGATCCTACAATTCCAAGTGGTGGGTACTACTGTTTATCACTAACTTAAGAGCTGAGGTCACAAACAGCAAGAGACAAAGCTACATCTGAACTCAGGCAATTTCATGCAAGAACCTTAAGCCATCCTGCATTCCAAAGGGAATATCATTATGGGCTGAATTCTGTCTATGAAGTGTGTAAGCAAACACCCAGAGAAGCTTGGGTTCACCTAGAGGAGTTCTGCCAAGGCAACAGCACATAGAACCGATCCTCAAACTTCTGTTACTCAAACCACAATATGCAGGGATTGGGGGTCCGCTAAGAATGACAGCCATGTAGAGTACTCTTAATACATACAGGCTGGAAACCTGGATTTCAGTCCACTCTGATTCTTAACGGGGGCGGGGGGGGGGGGACCCTAGGCAAAGCCACTTGACTTCTGTGGGTTCTAGTTGCTTCTTTTGTCACTGGGCTGGCCACACCCACTTGCCAGAAAGTAGGGCTTGGAAGAGCCCCGCTCTGGAATTTGATATCTGGCCTCTTGCCCCCATTTACCATGACGCTCCGCCTCTGAGCTCACGGGGATGCCATCCTTATCTAGCCGCTGCTTGAACAGGTTGTGTTCTACATCCAGCTGCTGTTCCCCAGCTACATCCATGGCATCGATGCTCAGATCTGGAAGCAGGAAGTCAGGGTAAGGGACTGGGATCCTAAAGACAAGGGAATCTGGGTTTTGGAGGGTGAGGGGATGCTGGGCTTGTCTTGGGGCAGCAGTGGATGAGGGGAAGGAGGTTGTCCTGGGGTCCAGTCTGGAACCTAAGACTGGAGGCTTGAACCTGGAGGCCCACCTGAGAACCCTGGAACCTGCAATTCCCACCTATGGCGAGGTACTCACAGGCACAAGGCATGTGCGGGAAAAGCACATCGATGTTGATCTTCAGTTTATCTCCCCGGGACTTGTCCACGTAGAGTTCAGGATGTACCTGGGGCAGCACAACCTCAGTAAGAGTTGGCCCCAAGCCTTTCCTTTCCTCTCCGCATCACATTCCTAGAATGCCGAACCCCGCCCACGTGCTAGGCACCGCCCCTTACCTCAGTGGTGAGGTAATACTGCAATTCAGACAGGAAGAGTAGCAGCATGAGAAGGCCACTGACAATGGTCACTGCAGGGCAAAGAGCGAGAGTCAGAACGGCCTCTGTTCCACTCCCTCAGCCCCCAGCAGGCCGGGCAGGTTCCAGGCGCCACGGCTAAACTCTAGGAGACCTCTCTCCCCGCGACCCCGACCCCGCCACGGCCTACCCGTGGCGCCCCCGCAGGTCTTGACCCGGAAGTCCTCTAGAGTCTTGGGGTAGGCATCGAACTGCTTCAGCTTCCCCAACGCCTCCATGGGGACCAGCCGGAAAGGGGACGCCAGCGGACCCGCCCCCGCGGCCTCCCGCTTCCGGCCGAGCGCTTGAGCTACGCCCCCTCTCTTTCCTCACGCAGGCGCAGAAAATCTCACGCTTGGCCCCACCCCTCTCTCGCGTTCTCACTCAGGTCGCCCCGCCCTCTGGGTGCAGTATTTGTGTTCTGCGCTGCCCTGAAGGCGGGGATCTTGAACTCCGGTGGGGCGCCTTATTTGGAGCAGGGTAACCCGAAGGGGAATCTGCTAGGTAGGCACAATAATAGCATCATTCACTTACCTTATGCCGGGAATTGCGCCCCGAGTTTCACACCAGACCCTTGGAACAACTTGGAACCTCCTAGAACAATGGTTTTCAAAGTGTCCCCCACCGGCAGCCTCATTATCACCTGAAACTGATCAGAGACGCAAATTATCGTGCCCTAACACAAACCTGCTGAATCAGAAACGCTAGGAATTGTTCCCAGGTGAATTGCAGTTAGAATTTTAGAATCACCCCTGTAAAGTAGATGTGACTTTTTTTTTTTTTTTTTAAATGCTTACACCCAAGGCCTGGGATTGAATCTTTGCCGCAGCTGCGGCAATGCAAGATTCTCAATGCCATATTCTTTAAGCCATAGGGCAGGGCTGGGTATCCAACTCCTGCCTCCAGTTACCTGAGCCGCTGCACTTGGATTCTTAACCCACTGTCCAACAGCAGGAACTCCTAGGTGTGACTTTTATATCCATATTCTGGAGGAGAAACTGTGGCACGGAGAAGCTAAGTAACTTGTCCTAAATCACAGCATTAATTGGCAAGGCCTGGTTCCAAACTTCTGGACCTCAAAGTGCTCTGAGACCAGGGCCTTTGGGTTGATTTTACCCAAACAGCCTCTCAGTGCATGGCTAGTAGAGGTGCATGATGAAATCATTTCGGTGGCATTAGACTGGAGCTTTTTTTTTTAGCCTGCACCTGTGGCATATGGAAGTTCTTGGGCTAGGGGTGGAACCTGAGCTTCAGCTGCTGGCCTCTGCTACAGCCTCGGCAACACTGGATCTGAGCCACATCTGAGACCTCTGCCTCAGCTTGTAACAATGCAGGAGACTTAACCCACTGAGTGAGGCCAGGAATTGAACCTGACACGTCAGGTTCTTAACCCACTGAGACACCATGGGAACTCCAGACCAGAGCTTTGATAAGAGATGGTACAGCAGACAGTGGGCAGAGTTCCTGGGAAAAAGTGACTGATAAACGGTTAGGGAACGCTTCCAGGGATAGGAGATGGGACACAAGCTGGGTGCCTTGTAGTAGTCTAACTCAAGAGAAGCTTGAGTCCCCCTTCTATCCTCAGGCTGGAGTTTGCCAGGAAGGGGAGAAGGAAAGGACTAATTCATATTAACTGAAAACTGACAATATGCCAACTGCTGTCATCCATTCTACATCAGAACAACCCTGGGAAGTAGGTGCTATTTCAAACCTTACTTTATAGATGAGGAAGCAAAGAAATGGATTTTGCCCAAGGTTATGGAGGTAGTTAATGGGGCAAAGCTGGGGTCCAAAGTCTGGTTTTTCTGTCTCCCGAGCCTGGGTATTTTCCATGCATTAGCTACCATCACCAAGTGCAAGAGAAATTTATTCTCAGATAGATGCCTAGGGACAACCATAACAGAAATTGTCCTCTCCTTTCTGACTCATGTCCATTCTGTGCCCATTTGTTACCAGAAGGGGGACCCTTTCAAGGGCCTGAGAATGGGCTCTTGTCAAAACACTCAGAAATCAATTGTCTGAGGAGACATACCTACTAACAAAACAAAAGTATTGAAAAGGGGCACCTGGGCAGAGGGCAGCAGGGTAAGGGAACACAGGAGAATTCCCACGTGTCTAGCAGTCTCAGGGTTTATGATAATGGGGTTAGCTTTCCAGGTTGTTTCTGGTTAATCATCTTACTTGTACCTGTATTTGGTCTGTATTAGGGTCCTTCCTGGCAGTACTCACATCTCTCAGCGAAGATGGATTTCAGCATGAAGGTTTCTGGGAAGTTGGTAGGACATATTGTGGACTAGCACCTCCTTCCTCCTTTTGGCCCCTCCCAGATTCTCCCGGTTAGTTTGTTCCTTATCAAGAACTCCTGTTGTGAGATAGCTCATGCAAACATTATTATTGTGCTTGGCCAAGGTGGGTAGTTTTGGTCAATGGTTCCCTAACAACTCTCTCTTGAGAGACTTCCTACTCAAGATACTTCTTGGAAACTGGGTTAGAAGTCTCTTTACTCTGTAGCCACTGCCCGCTGGGTGTGGACATGGTCCTACCTAGTAGAATAGAAGTCTCTCTTCACCTGATCTAAATCAAGATTCCGTGCCTGAAATTGCCTTCCACTCTTGTATTAACAATTTAGTCTGAAACTGCTGGCCCTGTCAGAGATAAACCTTGTGGGGTTCATTTGTTTGTTTTTAGGGCCACACCCACAGCATATGGAAGTCCCCAGGCTAGGGATCCAATCGGAGCTGCAGCTGCTGGCCTACAACCATAGCCACAGCGACTGGGATTCCAGCTACATCTGCGACCTTCATCACAGCCTATGGTAACGCTGGATCCTTAACCCACTGAGGAAGGCCCGGGATCGAACCTGCATCCTCATGGATCCTAGTCAGGTTTGTCAATTGCTGAGCTACAAAGGGAACTCCAGAGATAAACCTTGTAAGCAGTTGAAACAACAAGGTCCAAACAGAAGGCCTAAAAGGATGGTCACTGCTAGACCCAGAAAAGGTAGGCAAAATTTGCGGTAAGGGTGCAGGGTGTGTGATTTTCCTCTGGTTGGTACTGAGGTAACAAGGCTGTGCTCCAGCAATATTGTGCTCAGTCTGAAGTTACCTTCCTCCACCTGCAGAAGAACTCAAAGATGTTGTTATGCATGCTCCTGGTGGAGGAACCAGGACCCTTCCCCATGGCTGCACCCCCACTTCTTGACTGCTCCTCCCTGGTTTCTGCATTCCCTCCCTTCCCTAACTAGCAACTTTTAACCTGTCCTTTGGAACTCAGGGAAGGTCTCACAGAGGCTGAATGAAGGTTTTTTTTTCTTTTGGGTCTTTTTTTTTAATCTTTTCTATGGCCGTACCCACGGCATATGCAGGTTCCCAGGGTAGGGGTCGAATCCGAGCTGTAGCCACCAGCATATGCCAGAGCCACAGCAACGCAGGATCTGAGCCACGTCTGCAACCTACACCACAGCTCATGGTGACGCCGGATCCTTAACCCATGGAGCAAGGCCAGGGATCAAACCCGAAACCTCATGGTTCCTAATCGGACTCGTTAACCACTGAGCCACGATAGGAATTCCTGAATGAAGCTTTTTTTCTACAGAGAAATGGGCCAGGGAAGACACAGAAAGGATTTGTATCAGGAACGCCAGAGGATCCTGCTTGGTTTCACATTCATGTTTGAGTTCCAAGCCCTCCCTCAGTGGGGCTCCATGCTGAGTGACTCACTCCTTCACTTCTTCAATACATTTATCAAGCTCTTCCTATTTTCCAGGTTGCAGCTGCAGTTCGGATTTGATGCCTGGCTTAGGAACTTTCACATGCCACGGGTGCAGGGATAAAACAAGAAAAGAAATGCCATGGTGATTAGGACGCATACGGTTATACTTATCCCCAGGAGTTTTCAGTGGGAGAGAGGGAGAGAGAAACAAAAAACAACTACCACTGAACTACTGTACACTTAAAAATGGTTAAAATGGCAAGTTTTATATGTATTTTAACACAATAAAATTCTTTTGAAAAAAGAAAAGTAATTAATAATAAACTACCTAAATAAAGCAGGATGTGCCTTATACAGTGAAGGAAAAAACAGGGAACTGTAACAGGGACAAGGGTGGAGGATTTTCTGTTTTAGGAATTCCAGAATTAGGTATTCCTTTCCTTTTTGGAATTCTTTCAGGTGGCCATGACACAGAAGTCACAGGAGACCAAGGCACTGACCAGTTGGGAACTTCTCACAATGTCAGGCTTCCCCCTGATGCTCCAGCTCAACCCCTCAAGGTGGGAATCCTCCAGCCTTGGAAGCAGCTGAGGCCCGCCCAGGAGTGCCTCACTCTGCCCATAGAGTTGCAGGCAGAGAGGATCACTGGTCATCTGGAGCTGCAGCCTACAAGCCTGATCAGAGAGGGGTAAGGTTTCAGGCCCTTTCATGGTTCATCCTGCCCAGTCACAGCCTTCCTTCACTGTATTCGAGACCCTGATAAATGAACATTTCCTAACTCATTAAATAAATGAATTTGTAGCTGTTACATGTTCTCCTTTTCTTGGGAGAAATCTCAGTGAATCTGGATTGAAAACAATAGTCGCAGTGTAGAAACCCCACTGCTTTCACCTGAGAAGGAAGAATAATAACAGCTGTGTCAGGGCAGGGGGTGGGGGATATCTCAGGGCCTAAGTAGGAGAGCTTCTTAGGGATCTCAGTAATCTGGGGGCCAGGGAAGGAGCCCCAAATGAATGACATTTAAAATGAGCCTGGGGAGTTCCCGTCGTGGCGCAGTGGTTAATGAATCCGACTAGGAACCATGAGGTTGCGGGTTCGGTCCCTGCCCTTGCTCAGTGGGTTAAGGATCCGGCGTTGCCGTGAGCTGTGGTGTAGGTTGCAGACACGGCTCAGATCCTGCGTTGCTGTGGCTCTGGTGTAGGCCGGTGGCTACAGCTCCGATTCGACCCCTAGCCTGGGAACCTCCATAGGCCGAGAGAGCGGCCTGAGAAATGGCAAAAAGACAAAAAAAAATTTAAAAATAAAAATAAAATAAAATGGGAGTTCCCGTCGTGGTGCAGTGGTTAACGAATCCGACTAAGAACCATGAGGTTGCGGGTTCGGTCCCTGCCCTTGCTCAGTGGGTTAACGATCCTGCGTTGCCATGAGCTGTGGTGTAGGTTGCAGATGCGGCTTGGATCCCGCGTTGCTGTGGCTCTGGCGTAGGCCGGTGGCTACAGCTCCGATTCAACCCCTAGCCTGGGAACCTCCATATGCCGAGGGAGCGGCCCAAGAAATAGCAACAACGACAACAACAAAAAGACAAAAATAAATAAATAAATTAAATAAAATAAAATGAGCCTGGGAGTTCCCGTTGTGGTGCAGCAGAAATGAATCTGACTAGTACCCAGGAGGATGCAGGTTCAACCCCTGGCCTCGCTCAGTGAGTTAGGGATCTGGCATTGCTATGAGCTGTGGTGTAGGTCGCAGGTGTGGCTGGGATCCTGCGTTGCTGTGGCTGTGGTGTCATAGGCTCTGATTCGACCCCTAGCTTGGGAATTTCCACATACTGCAGGTGTGGCCCTAAAAACAAAAATAAAATAAGCCCGAAATAAAGGGAGGAAACCAGGAAGGTGAAGTGAGGGTAGAAGCAGGAGAGAGTAATGCGCTCTAGGAAGAGAAACTGTAAGTGCAAAGGTCCTGAGGCAAGATGGAACTTGGAAAATTCTAGGAATAGGAAAAAGCCAGAATTGGAAAATGTGTGAGGTGAGTGAGGATTCTGGATTTTGTTCTGATACAGTGGGATGTCATTTTAAGGATTCAAGCAGGGAATTAGTCATGCCAGTTGATGTGTGAAGAAGGGATAGAACAGAAGCAGAGATACCAGTTAGGAAGATATTTCACACTGTGGAAAGGAAAAAGTTATAAGCCCCTTTTCAGAAACCAGAAATATGATTAAAACATGAGCTTCCGTTTTAATAAAGGAATCAGTTCTCCGCTAAGTACTTTGCTGGCTGGATACATTAAGCTATGGCAGTGGTTCTCAAAGGGTGGTCCCTGGAGTAGCAGCATTGGCATCATCTGGGAAATTGGGAGAAATGCCAAAAACTGAATCAGAAACTCTGAGGATGAGGGCCAGCATTGTGTTAAGTCTTCCATGTGATCCTGATGCATGTTCAAGTTTGAGAAGCACTGGGTTAAGAAGAGTCTCAGGCAAATACTTTATTTGCACTATGGTGCAATTCATTCAAGGAAGAACCTCCTTTGAATATTTGTAGAACACCATTTAAGTCATTACAAAGGTCACAAAACAATGACCAATGAGAGAATTAATTGTAATGGTTCTGGTTCCAGTAACATACAGACTCAATTCTGGAAAACTTCCTGCTGTAAAATAGCTTGAAATGCTGAATAACAGGATTTCTTTGTTTACCTGAGTGGTATCAAAGGAAGAGAAATTCCAGGGCTAAAAGTGAAGGGGTTGAAAAAAGAGCAGTAAATTTATAAGCTGACTCTGTGGCTCTGGGGATGTGACAGGGAATGGTGACTACGGTGTGTCAGTAATCTATAGACCTAGGTTTTCTTTTTCCTCCTTTCTTTCTTTCCTCCTTCCTTCCTTCCCTCCCTTTATTATTTTTTTCTTTTTTGGCTGCCCTGCAGCATATGGAATTGCCAGGTCAGGGATCAGATCCGAGCTACAATTGTGGCAATGCTGGATCCTTAACCCATTGTGCCGGGCTGGGGATGGAACCTGTGCCCCAGCTCTCCAGAAATACTGCCAATCCCATTGTACCACAGTGGGAACTCTTTTTTTTTTTTTTTTAAGCATATAATAACATATTAACACATATATTTACAGTTTACAAAGCACTTTCACATAAATGATCTTGTACATTGGAGGGTAATATGTGTTAGAGCTGTAATTTGGTAAGATGCTACATTAGTTTTAGCGAAAGTTTTGGGAGTGAATTTTTTTATTAGAGTCAAATAGATGAGTAGAAAATGTATTTTTTAGTCAATGTAATCTGAATTCTCCCACGACCATATTGTACTTGCCTTATAATCACTGTCAACATAGTTGGGACTGGGGTTTTCTTTGAATATTGAATATTGATGCCTACTTAGGGAGAGGAGATGAAGTCTCAATAAAAAGATGGAGTCTTGCCAGAGCTAGACATATAGGAACAGGATAGGCTAGAAAAAAAATTGTCCCCCTGGTTAGGAAGAGAAGGACAATGCTTGACATGGTCTTGTGTCCTGGATAGGAAGACAAAAACACATAAAATTAAACCTTGTGGGAACATCATAATCACAGGCTTGTCCTCATATTTGGGGTTTGGATTTATGCTCTCTGCTTAGTCTGGAAGCTCCCAACCATTGAAGTCATCGTAAAATTGAGGGTGCCTGGTAGAAGCAAATGTGAGACTGCTCTGAGAGAACACACTCAATTTAAGCCACACAGCACTCACAGGGATAAATTCTGCTAAAGGTGAGCACATGATCTAATGTTAGAAACACATGAGAACACAATTCAGCATGATTGAGACTCGTAGACTGAGTTTCCATTGTGGCTCAGTGGATTAAGGACCTGATGTTGTCTCTAAGGATACAGGTTAGATTCCTGGCCTTGCTCAGTGGTTTAGGATCCTCAGTTGCTGCAAGCTGTGGTGTAAGTTGCAGCTGCAGCTCCAATTTGACCCCTAGCCTGGGAACATCCATATGCTGCGGGTGTGGCCATAAAAAGAAAAAAAAAAAAAAAGGACTCATAGCACCATCATCAGCTCTAAAACTGGATTGTGGTGATGCCTTCACAACTGTATAAATTTACTGAGTTATTGAGTCATACATTTATATTTTTCTTTTTTTTTTGTCTTTTCTAGGGCCACACCCATAGCATATGAAAGTTCCCAGGGTAGGGGTCGAATCGGAGCTACAGCTGCCGGCCTACACCACAGCCATAGCAACGCCAGATCCGAGCTGCATCTGCAACTTACACCACAGCTCATGGCAACCCCGGATCCTTCACCCACTGAGCAAGGCCAGGGATCAAACCCGCATCCTCATGATACTAGGCAGATTCGTTTCCTCTTTGCTACAATGGGAATTCCTGAATTATTGTACACTTTAAAATTGTTTAAGTGGTAAGTTTTTGAGTGTTTTAAGATCAGAAATATATTGGTTGATATAAATAAAACAAAGTTTACTATGCATCTTTTTCTAGATGATTTTAAACATTTTGATTTTAAAATAGGTATAGGCACATAATAAATTGCAAAAAAATAGTAAAGAGAGGTCCCATGTACCCATCACCCAGTTTTTCTTTATGGTAGCATCTAACCATATGGTATTAACAGTACATTATCCAAACCAGGAAATTGACATTGGCACAATACAATTAATTAGCTGATGGACTTTACTCAGATTTTTTGGTGAATTTTAAAGCTGTAAAATACCCAATGCAGATTTTCACTAGTTATGATAACTGTCCTACTGTTCTAATCCAGTGGAAGAAATCATGTTGATTTTTTTAAAACAAAATGATTCTGGACACACACACCCCCCCTTTTCTGAAACCTTAAAAACAAGTCAAAGTTTTTCATTTTGTTTTTTAATATCTTCCACAGGCTAAAATTTAATTAAGCAGTGACCCTGGAGATGAAGAATGATTTGGAGATAGAAACAGATGGATTAAAAATGGATTTGGAAATCATAGGAGATGGAAGAATGAATCAAGTATAGCACAGGGATTTCTGGCTTCAGCAACAGGCTGTGTGGAGGAACATCTGTTGACACAGAGCAGTACTGGGAAGGGACTGGTTTGAAGGGAACATCATGCATTCAGGCTCAGGCTTGTTCAGGGTGACAGGTCTGAGACATTTAAGTCGAGGTGTGACAGGTGAGGTATGGGGTCTAGAGAATAAGAGATATCTGAACCGAAGTTACACAATTGGAGAGGGGACGTCACACATAAATAGTATTTAAGGTTCCTTCTCAACTCTGTTCATGTATCCCATAAATATTTATGAAATGAGTCTGTCTTAGGGACTCAGAGGTAAAGAAGACAGAAAAGGTCAGTTCCTGTCCTTCTGCAGCTTGCTTGTGACAGACAGGATAGAGTGGTGGCTTGGTCCAGGCAGCCTAAAAGAGGGAGGTCAGTCACAATGTGTATTTTGTGATGAGACCTGTGATATAAGCAGTGGCACGGAGGACCCCACTGAGAGTTTCCTCCTGCCAGGAGGACAGGGACACACATATGTTATCTCTGTGCCCTCACACGTTCTACCCCAGGCCCAGTGGAGTCCTCTTTAGAGGTGAGCAAATGGAAAGGGAGGTGGGAGATGAGGGGTTGGAAGGAAGTGTACAGTGAAGGGCTGGGGAGCCATGGAGGCCAAGAGGATGGAGGGTTGGGGGGCTGTCTGTGGCCTCAGTTCCTTATCCCTCCAAGAACCAGGTAGAGGAGCCGTCAGTTACCAGACACTGGAGCCATCGCCTGGGCCAGACATGAAGCGCTCGTGGCAGATTTTTGTCCTGTGGGTCTTCTGGGTGTTCATCTTGTGGCTGATGGTCCCCTGCTTGGATCCGAAGCATGAGTGGGCACCCCAGGAAAAATGGATAAACATGGTGCCATGGTGTTGCTGCCGCCCTTGGTTCAAATGCAGGATAAGTGACTACCCATCTAGGACCCTCAATTACTCTCTCTGCCACGACACAGTCAGAAGGGACCAGTTTGATGCAGGCAACCAGAAGATGAAGGGATACTTGATGGGAGCAGCAGAGTCCACAAGCCCCAATGCTGTGCTCTGGTGGCTGGTCAGTGATCAACACAGGGTCATTCCGCCCCATCCTTCCCAGGCCCAGCCCACTTCCACGTTCGAGCTCAAATCCCTGCCCTCGGCCCTGGCTTAGTGTGCCTCCCGGCTTCACAGCCTCAACCCCTTACCTCCAGGTGGAAGTCTCATTCACCCTGGTCTGCTTTCCTTCCACTGAGAGCCGATACCTGGGTCCCAGCCTCCAATCTCCTCCTTCCCACTGTTTTCAGGGCATGCACTCAGCAAGTGAACTGGGCAAAGTGTGGAAGAAGCTGTTGGAGGCAATTCCCAGGCCCTCAGTGAGCCATCTCCATCTCTTCTGCGGATCTTGTGCATTGACAGGGAACTCAAAGATCCTGAGGGCCATCAGCCTCCATAGCAACGTCAACCAGTACAGTGTGGTCTCCAGGTGGGTGCCGAGGATAGGGCAGGGGACAGGAGGGTCAGGCCAGCCCCCAGAGTTCTGTCAGTTTCTGCTCTCCTTCCCAGGATGAACCAGGTCCCTGTCCAGGGCTTCGAGACACTGGGGAACCAAACCACAGGATGCTTCATCTCCCACAGGAATGCCAGGGACCAGGGTTCCTGGAGACAGCTGCTGCTGCTGCTGCTGAAGCTTTTTGATCTGGCTTGGACTTCAGATGTTCTGAGTGAGGAGGTGATGGTCTGGGAACCCTGACACTCTTAGTACCAGGGTGGGGGGCAGTACGGAGAGGTCACTGCAGGGGATGACAGAGGTGCTCCAGGGAGACCCTCTCCTGGCTTATTGGGGGAACCTGCAGGACCTTCCCAGTCCTCAGGAGCTGCTGAAACTTCCCCACCTCCTAATTCCCCCTTAGATTTTGGAAGATAGTCCAGTTCCCTAGTAGAATGAAAGATAGAAAAGATCAGCTAAGCAGATGGGAGGCAGAAAGATGTGGCTTCAGGCCTCTGTGGGAAGGGTCCCAGGTTGGCTTCCTCCCACTTCTTCCCCAGGTCCTGGTGATCAGCCCCACCTTCCTCAGGTACAACTAGGGCAACAGGCTGGATAACAGGGTCAGTATCCATCCCCAGGGCTTGTGGCTCTGTTCTGTGCCTTGCACACCTGTGACCCAATGGAAGATTCTTGTTCTTTCCTCACTTTAAACTTTTCCCCTCTATGCCTTTAACATAACGTCTAAAAAGTTCTGTCTGGCTTCCAAGACCCTGCATGATGGGACCCTGCCCCCCCCATCTCTCCCAGGCTCCCACATCGGGCTTCTCCATGTTCCCCAAACATACAATCTGCCTCGTGCCTTTTCACACATGGCTCCCTCTGTCTGGAATGCCCTCCTCTTGTCTCTCTGGGGAATCCTCTCTCTTCCTCAGCTGGTTAATGCTCATTTCTGGGCTCTGGGGTCATTCTGTGTATTCAGAGTCTGTCTTCCTTGGAGGTCAGCTCTGTTTTTGTGCCATCTCCAGGAGACAGCCTGTCACCCTCGACCTCGAATGAGGGAGGTGGGATGAGGACAGGATTCAGCCTGCTGAGGCATACTTCCCTCTCTCACCCACCAGGATGTCCAATTTGGATTTGAATCAGAAAAGCAAGGAAAGTGGTCCCATTACTGGGAGGATGTTAATCAGACCAACTGCTCCAAGAAGGTTCTGTCCATGCACAGCACAGAAGCAGAAACGGAAGTCAGCTCGTGTGACTCTAGTCCTTCAGCCGTGAATACAGGAGAGTGTTGGGATTGCAGCAGCAGGACGATGGGGCCGTTTAGGGGTAAAGGGCAAGAAGAAGTTGTATAGTGACCAGTCTGTTACTAAATAAAATCCTGGCCTGATTCTCTTACCTGCAAGGACAGTGTCAGGGGAGGAAAGGCCCGACTTGACTTCCATAGCTCAGGGGCAATATTTGCATTAATTTCTCTGCCTGGTCTCCTGGATCATGCAGGTGGTGCAAATTTAGAGCCAACCCCATGCAAAGTGCAGGCCCAGATTGAGTCCTGTGGAGGAGCTCTTTTCCCATTGGATAAAAATCGAGATAAGCTTCCTTATTTCACCCAATGCTGGCGGGTAAATTTTCTTCTAGCCCAGCTTTCTTCTGAAGGTTCAGCTCTTTGAGGTTCCCAGTGTTTTGTTGGGGCCTCCATTCCAATTCTCTGCTTCCTCTGAGATCAAGGTCCTCTATCCACATGAGCATTAAACTCCTAAATTCCTGGGCAGCCCATTAGGCAGCTCAGATACTCTTTATGCTGTTTTAGATTTTGCTTTTCGTTTCTGGTATCTGAGGACTTCCTGGATATATATATTTTTAACTTCTGCTCTGTATTAAAAAATTTTTTTTTTTTTGCTTTTTTAGGGCTGTGCCCACAGCATATGGAGGTTCCCAGGCTAGGGTTAATCCGAGCTATAGCCGCTGGCTTACGCCACAGCCACACCACCAGATCCAAGCCGAGTATGTGACCTACACCACAGCTCACAGCATCGCCAGACCCTTAACCCACTGAGTGAGGTCAGGGATCAAACCCTCATCCTCATGGATGCTAGTCGAGTTCTTTAACCATTGAGCTACAAAGGGAATTCCTAATAGGACCCTACTAGCATCCATGAGGACACGGGTTCCATCCCTGGCCTTGCTCAGCCGGTTAAGGATCTCGCGTTGCCGTGAGCTGTGGTGTAGGTCACAGACTCGGCTTAGATCTGGTGTTGTTGTGGCTGTGGCGTAAGCCAGAGGCTACAGCTCCAATTGGAATCCTAGCCTGGGAACCTCGATATGCTGCGGGTGTGGCCCTAAAAAGACAAAAAATAAAATAAAATAAAAAATAAAACAATTTTTATTAAAACACTGTCTATATATGCGCTTGCAAAATTACCAATTAACTCAGGAAGGATACGCATTAGGAACTGTAGTTGCCTCTGGGAAGAGACTGGGAATAACCAAAGGACAGATTCTTGTCATTTACTTTTTGTACTTTTTGGACTGTGTACCACAGACTCATATTACACATTCAAAAATAAATGCCATTAAAAAAAATTAACACTATGTTTTGACCAGCAGTTCTAGATTTTTGTCATAGGACAGTTTTCAGGTTATCTTTTTTTCTGGCCACTCCTGTGGCATATGGAATTCCTGGGCCAGAGGTCAGATCAGAGCCATTGCAACCTATACCAAAGCTATGGCATCGAAGTTGCATCCCAGTGCTCCAGAGACACCACCAATCCCATTGCACCAAAGCAGGAACTCCTCAGGTTATCTTTCAATTCATGACTTTGCTGGAACTGGAGCCAAAACTAGAAACTTTTGTCTTAAGAATAGAATGAGAAATAGTAGTTAAGGTCCACTGTGTAAAGTTACAACACGACCAAGTGGTTATTACTAAACATAATGACATAATCATATATAGCAGATAGTCTACATGAAATATCATGATATAGCAGTGTAAGCGTATTGTTTAGAGATATGGAAGCACATGCCAGAATAGTTAGAAGGGAAGGCCTCTGAGAAGGGGCCTCAGTGTAAGGAGTCAGTGGTGGCAGGACGCTGCTGCTCCACATTAAAAGCCTGAACTGTGTGGTTTTTTTTCTTTTTGAGAAAATTTTCAGGTATTTACCTTGGTAACAAGTCCCCCCGCCCCCCCCCAAAAATGCAACCCAAGAGGTTTTAAGGGTTGGCTATAGTAAATATTCACTTTTGTCGAAATGGCAAATTCTCTCTGACCCAGGAGGTTCCAAATGGCTCCTTCTCTTCTCTCCCCCCGCCCCCCGCCACCTGCAATCTCCAGCTGCTCATCCACACTAGATCCAGCTCATAACCACAACCCCCTTGCCCTCCTGCTTAAACGGATGCTTAAATTCCAAACCTCCCTTGTCAGCTGGGCTCTGGGCTGAACACCAAAGTGAAGGGGCGGAGGTGCTTGCCAAGACGCCTGTGCAGAGGAGTTCATGGTACGTTCTCTGTGATGAGGCCCCTTATACAACTGAGCTGGCATGAAAGACCTCATTGGGCACCAGTCTCTTCTGGGAGATCAGAGGACACAATGATCAGCTGTACCATCCTTTCAGCCTCCAGCCCAGGACTTAAGAGGCATTCCTTTTAGTGGTTAGCAGGTGGCTTGGAAAGGCCAGAGGAGGTGTCGTGTGAAGGGCTGGGGAGGAATGGAAGCTACCAGGACACGGGAATCTGGGGACATCTGGTGACTCCCGCCCATCCTCCTTCCCAGTTTCCCAGTTCTTGGTGTCAGAGCCAGTCTATTGCTGCTGGGGCACATCGTCAGGCCAGAGATGAAGGTTTCATACCTGAAGCAGAGTCTGGTAGCTTACCTGTGTGCTACACTGTGGCTGATGGCCTCCCTCCTCGACCAGGAGTCCAGCCAGAGTGACTTCCATAAGAAGCCCAGAATCCACTCAAGGACCTGCCACGGCCCCAGGGACTCTTGAAGAAAGTGTACCTGTTGGGGTTCCCTGGTGCCCAGCGGGTTAAGGACCTGGTGTTGTCACTGCTCTGGCTCGGGTAAGTGCCGTGGTGCCAGTTCAACTCCTGGGCCCTGGAACTTCCACACAATGTGGGCATGGGCCAAATCAAAAAAAAAAAAAAAAAAAAAGAGAGAGAGAGAGTGTACCTGTTCATCTGGGGTCCATGAGTGCTCTGCCTGCTTCCACATTCCTGAAGAGTCTGTCTGGCTTGACCAGTGCTTCAGAATGGACACTGAGCCCATGCTGAGGTCAGAAGTGCCAAGTCCTCTGATGCTTTGCTCTTGTGGTTGGTCAGCGCACACCCTTGGTCTCTGTCCAGTTCCTACGCTCCCAGTGCCAGGCCCATCTCTCTTCATGATCCCAGGTGCTACCCTTCTTCTACAGATGGTGGGAGTTTGGGATAAACCCCTAAATTCCTCCCTCCTGTGCTCCTATGAACTTTAGGGCTCTGAATCAGAAAAGGAGTTTCAGAATCAAAATCAACAGCCAATTAGAGAATCCCAGAACCCATTGGGCCGTGTGGGATGCCAGTCCTGTGTGGCTCTGGCTTCAGCTCCAAGATTGACCAGCAGATATGGTCCCCAGGTGGGTGCAGGACAAAAGGTGGAGACCAAGGAGGTTAGGCCAAATCCTTCTCCTCCTCCAAATGTCCACCCAGCCCTCCCTTCTGGGGTGAACCAGGCCCCTGTCCAAGGCTTTGAGACAGACACGGGGAACACAACTACACCAACCACCTGCCTAAGGGCCTGTCCCATGGGCTGAGATGAGGCCTGCATGCAAAGTCTAAGGCTGGGGGAGACTTGCTGCTTTTGTGGGTGAGGTATCCCCTCCTCCACAGGTGCTTTTGGAATTTCTGTTGCCCCTAGAGCTGCAGAGGCTCTGAGGCTGCTCACCAGGGTGCCGCATCATCCTAACCTGCCTCCACCAGGAGGGCGGTCTGCCTGGTTTGCCTAGCCCTTCGGATGGGCCCTGAAGCTCCTGATGGAGTTAGAGCTACCCTGCCTCCAGAAGTCCTGGACTCTGGGCTGCATTCACCCACCTCTGCCGGCCCCTTTCTCTACACCAATGGGGCCCAGGCTCCCCTCTGTGGTAGAACATAAGGGTGACGTGTTAAGAGGTTTGTCTCCTCTCCCTAGGCACCCATGTTAACCCCAACCCTAGGCAACCTTCCCCAATTCCAGGTGGCCAAGGAGGAATTATTCCAGCAGACACCCAGGCTATGGCCAGACCCTGAGTCCATCTATGCCAGGCCTGTGCTATACAGTGGGAACTCTGAGAATGTGAGGTCTTCAGAATATGGGATAACCACTGACGAGCACCGGCTGCACTGCACTGTGGGAGAGCAGGCAGGTGAGGTTGAGCCCCAGGGCCTTCCTGACTTTCTTTCCTTTCTCTACAGAATGACCCAGGCCCCACTTCTAGGCTCTGAGAACATGGACAGTAGAACCTTCCTACATATAAGGTACCTGAGAATGCCCATGACCTGGGGGGAACGCCCACGTTCTCCTGGTATTGAAGCCTCCGGATCTAGCGTGGGCTGCAATAGTCCTGAGCCAAGATGGAAAGCTGCAGGCCCAAGGGCTGGAGCAGACTGCCCTCAGTCTTTTGGTGTAAATTGGATCTTGTCCTCACCCTGCAGTCTGACTGTACCCTCTCCCCTGCCCTCGGCCCCAGCATATACCACCAGCTTCCCCTTTTCTACTTTGTGCCAAGCAGCTTTTCTGCCTTCAAGGGGCTGCTAGTCCCATGAAGGGAGGAGAAGGTAATTAGGTTGCGACATGGTGATAGTTGCTCTAACACACATGGAGTTTCCTTGAGAGAAGAGGATGCTGCACCCACCAGAGCCAGCACTCCCTGGGAATAAGAACATTGCCCAGACTCTGACTCCACTCTTGTCGCCTTCTCTCCCGGGACTTTGGGCCTGGACCAGCTCTAATCAAAGCAGAAAAGGAGAAGGCTGGAGGGCGGAGGGTTTTGTGGATAGAGACATCTACGCTCAGCTCTGACCTCCTTTCTCCCAGGTTCTAGATATCAGTCACACCACCCTCAAGTGTGTCCATGAGAGTAGGCTAGATGGTCAGACAGTTCCCCACTACAGGATTCACTGCTTTGGTTAGCCTGCTGCCTGGGATAAGAGCGGAAGGAAGCACTGGCCTGATGCCCTGAGGCAAGGTTGGGTCCTGCCCAAAAGACCCAATCTTTTTTCTTCATGCTTCTCCAATTCAGGTTTGAAGCTGATGAAAAGAGCAACTGGCTCCATGACTGGTGGGACCCTCCATACGGATGATCCTACTATTGGTCAAAGAAAGCGTATTTTACAAAGTTGGAGCAGAAAATCATTCACAGGCAGAGTGTAAGAGCAAGACTGTAGCCTGCCTTTGAACTGAAGGCCAACCCTGATGTGAATATCTGTTGGAAGGGGAGACCCTAGCCTGAGGTCTAGAGGCAGGGGTGAGGGGCTCTTGAAGGTTGAATGGGAAGGGAGGAGCAAAAACAGATTTTTACTGAGTGAAGACCTTATTGGCTGCCTCTAAAATGTCTTTCAACTGCTGAAATCTCTCTCCCGTGTTCCTAGAAGGTATGTGGAGCTTAAGGCCTTGGCTTAAGAACTACAGATAATGGTATTGAGATAATGGTATTGAGAAAAAACTGCAAGGCAAAAACCAAGGTCCCTCTGTCAGCCTCTAAACTAGAGAACCAGGAGTTCCTGTTGTGGCTCAGCGGTTAACAAATCTGACCAGTATCGATAAGGACACAGGTTCAATCTCTGGCCCCACTCAGTGGGTCAAGGATCCAGCATTGCCATGAGCTGTGGTGTAGGTCACAGACGCGGCTCAGATTTGATGTTGCTGGGGCGTAGGCCAGCAGCTACAGCTCCAATTAGACCGCTAGGCCTGGGAAAATCCATATGCCGCAGTGCAGCCCTAAAAAGACTGAAAAAAGAAAAGAAAAGAAACTAGAGAGCCAGAATTGGGGGATCAAAAATGATAAGGAACCCAGAGAAATCTAATTTGTCCCTGATAACTCCTAGCATGGGGCCACATAAGGATTCTGAGCCATAGGAAATCCCACTAGAGGAAGGGACCAGCCAACATCTCTAGAGCCCCAGATTTAGCTCTGGGGGGTATAAACTGTAACTTTTTTTTTTTTTTTTTCAATGGCCATACCTGCAGCATATGCAAGTTCCTGGGCCAAGGACTGAATCTGAGCGACAGCTATGAGTTACACCAAAGCTGCAGCAATACCAGATCTGTTAGCCCATTGCACTGGGCCAGGGATTGAACCTGTACCTCCAAAATGACCTGAGACACTGCAGTCAGATTCTTAACCCACTAAGCCACAGCAGAAACTCTGAAACTGTAATTTTTTACTGAGTATCTGTCCCATACACTGGTTTTTGGAACAAAGCTCCCTCTATGTGGTGCAATGGGAAATAATGGGACCTGAGCCCTGGGTAAGCAGGTCTGAGTGACTATGGAGCTGCTTTCAAACCCCCACATTCTTAGCTGGTCTTAAGGCCATCCTCAGGCTCAGGCAAGAGGAATTCCAGATTATGGTTGGGGGTGTGGTCAGAGGAAGGTCATGCCTTGCTGCCTTTTTTTTTTTTTTTTTTGGCTGTCTGGCAGCATATGGAGTTCCCAGGCCAGGGATCAGATCTGAGCTGCAGTTGTGACCTAAGCTGAAGCTGAGGCAGTGCCAGATTCCCAACCCACTGTGCCGGGGCCAGGGATTGAACCTGTGTCCCAGAGCTCCCAAAACGCCACCAATCCCATTGTGTGCCACAGCAGGAACTCCCAAGCCTTGCTTCTTTACAGAAAACTGTTCTCTCTCAGGTTTTCAGGAAATTGCCAACAAGAGGTCTTAAGCCTATGAAATGCCTCCACCAGGGTCAGGCCATAACTGACAATCCTGCCACAGTCCTTCCCACTTATTGGCTTGACCCATGGCTGGACTAAGTTGGTTCCAGCAATATGCTCAGAAAGGGACACTCCAAGGGTATTCACCCAGAGCAGAAGAGAAATGAGACCAGGCAGAACTTCTGAACTCAAGAGACTGACTTTAGCCAAATGTCAACTCTGTGTTTTTGAAGTGCCAGCACATGTTTTAAGTAAAGAACACGTGATGGGTCCTCATTATCCATGAGTTCAAATTTAGATCCCAAGAACCTCCAACACCTCCCTCCCTACCCATCTAACCTCAGCCCCAGTGCACTCTGCCACACAGACCAGTTTTCTCACCAGCATGCTTAGGCAACCCCTCCTAACTCCTCTCCAGACTTCAGGGGCCAGTTCATGCCTTCCTTCCTCAGCTGCTGGCATTTCTACAGCACTTCTGGTCGGCACACAGAAACTATAACTCATCAATGAAGTTCTGCCAGTTCTTGTCAGTTGGGCTCAAGCTTCCTGTGGACAGGGGCTTTGTCTTGTGTATCTTCTGCAGCCCTTCTCTATCAGAACGCAGGCAGATGACAAATTCATGCCATCTCACAGGAATCTTTAGCAAATTCTTTCTTGATAGATGCCTTTGATGTGCTGTTGCCCAGCTACCCAGTAGAGGCAGCAGCAGAGAACAAACACAAAGACCCAGGGTGTATTGTAATGAGTTCTGGACGAGATTCAGTAGACGCCCCGTGGCCAGGGCAAGGCACTCTGTGGATGACTGCAGGCCAGTATCAAATGTGACCTGCCTCATTCCCATGGGAGCCGGGGCCTTCTCCCAGCCTTGCAGGTTTCCCTCCCTCTTCCTGGGAATGCCAGCAGACCTGGGGCTCCCAGGTTGGGTAACAGAACCAGAACTTCCTTTGGCAAACCTGCAGCTGTGTGGAGGGGCCATGACCCAGGTGACAAGCCATGTGTCTGTGGCCTCCCAGGCTGGCCCACGTCCTGCCCTGGCTGAGACTGCTACCTAGAGGCAGTCTGAGCAGCACTGGAGCTGGGGCACAGCACTGCTGGCCCGGGGGATGTCAGGCTTTGAGTCAGGGACTCGTCCAGCTTGCGGGTCTCGGCCTCTAAGACGGTGGCCTCGGGGGCTTGGGCCACAGCGAGAAGGGAGTGAGAGAGGCCGTGGTGCAGGTCCGCCAGCTCACGGCTCGTCTGAACTGAGCGAGCAATGTAGTCCTGCTTCTGCTTCCGCTCCAAGGCCAGCTGGGCTCGCAGGAGGGCCACCTAGGGGGCAGGAAAACCAAGAGGGTGGAAGCAGTGGAGGATGGGGAGGCTGCCCCAACCCTTCGTGCTCTGCTCCTGTGGCACTTGTCAGACCAGCATTTGAATCAACTCCACCACAGCCACGAACCTCAGGTCAGGCTTTACAGTGGTTGGGGAAGGGCTGCTGGGATCAGAGAATCAGTGATTGTCAATTCTGGGTGCATAGGAGACTCAAAGGTGGAGCTTAAAAAACAACAGATTTCTTCAGCAACTCTACTGAGAGGCCACTGACATGTAATAAAACACCAGATTTTAAGTGTACATTTTGACAAATTTCATAATATACATACCCATGTATAACTACTACCTAAATCAAGACACAGAATCTAGTCACTGCAGAAAGTCCCACCGAGTGCCCTTTGGAAAGTTTAAGAAATAGTCTGACTGAATTAGACAGAGGTGAGGCCTGGGCATCAGTATGTTTTCAAAGTTCCCCAGGTGATTCTAATGTGCAGCCAGAGTTGAAAATCACTGATTGACCCTTGCATTTCTCAAATAGGTATTCTGAGGCTACCAGGAGGTGACATTTTTGGGAGCTCAGGGAACATCCAGGACTAGGGTAAGGCAAGAGAGGCGCCTTGGGTGAGAACTTTAAGGAGGCCTCCAGGTTAACAGTGGGGCCTCCTTAACTTCTACACCTAAGGTGCCTGTCTCAGTGATTTCTTTGTATGAGTTTAACAGAGTTCAAAGTAATGGCTTAGGTCTAGCTATATAGTCAGGCCCTGCTGGTAGTGACTAACCATTGATTTCTGAAACAGTCTTAGAAATCAAAATCCCAGAGTTCTAATTACTCCTGGGCCTTGAAAAACAGGGTGAACCTTTAGGTGAGACCTAAGAGGCAAGAAGGCACTTGGTTAGTCTCCCTGAGCTTGACCTGAGCTTTGGGGTGGATCCTGGTGCTGGTGTCAGGCTACTCTGCCCAATGTGGTGGCAACTGCCTTGTCTGCAAGGGTGCATGTGGGGGCAGAGGATGCCAGGATGCTTCTGCTTGCTTTTGTCTGTCCTTGTAGAATCTTCTGTCTGCTCCTCAGCTTTCTTTCTTTTCTTTCCTCAGTAGCAGCCTGGAGGTCTGGGGCCTGGAGTGTGCTTTCTTCCCCCTCCCCCTTCAAGCATATTGAGTAGGGGAGGTTAAGTTGGGACTGGGCCCTGCTTGCCTCCCACAAGGGCTGAAGTTCTTTTATTTATTTATTTTTTTGGTTGTTGTTGTTGTTGCTATTTCTTGGGCCGCACCCACGGCATATGGAGGTTCCCAGGCTAGGGGTCGAATCGGAGCTGTAGCCACCGGCCTACGCCAGAGCCACAGCAACGCGGGATCCGAGCCACGTCTGCAACCTACACCACAGCTCATGGCAACGCCGGATCGTTAACCCACTGAGCAAGGGCAGGGATCGAACCTGCAACCTCATGGTTCCTAGTCGGATTCGTTAACCACTGCGCCACAACGGGAACTCCAGGACTGAAGTTCTTGAAGGCAGGAACTATTTCCCCTCTCCCTGCTGGAGGTGCACAAAGGGTCGAGCACATAGTAGACACCAAAGCCTTGCTGCCTGAGTGTAAGGGAGGAAAAGGGACTTAGAAAATGGATCCTGCTGGAACATACCTCTTTTTGCAGCTCAACCATGTGCTTGGCATCTGAGGAGCCCTTCTGCCTTCCTCTTCCATCCTGTGGAAGACACATGCCATTCCTGTTGGAACAAGGTTTGTGCAGGCCTCTTCACAATCCTGGGGACCAGAGCAGGGGCTATGGGCTGGAAGTGCCTGAACTCGTATTGAACTCTATGGGGCACCACGGCCCTGGAGGAAGGAGAGGCTCCACCGGCCAAAGAGGTGACACCCATGGAGACCCGATGCCAAATGTTCCAAGGGCTTGGATGGGACTGACTTGAAGCACCTCTTCATTTAAAGTATACCATATACCTGCTTTGTGCTAGCCCTGGGCAATGAGCTAAGGATGCAGAAGGGAAGCAAAACAAAGGGCCTGCCCTTGGGAAGCTCTCTTTAAAGGAAGTGGGATGGAGAGCTGGGAGGTACTCAGGCACCGGAGTCGGTCCCTACCTGCCAGGCCCCAGGTTTGTCTATTGATGGGCATAACTCAGCAAGAGTGCTGGTGTACGGTGTCTTCCCCCAAATCCTTCTGGCCCCAGAAAATACCATATCCTCTAAACTCAGTATTACAAAGAACAAGGAACTCTTTGAGGTCCACAAAACTGCTGTCAAGCTCCTAGGCATGTTAGGGTCTGGTAAGCACCACCCAATATCTACATGCTGGGACAGACCAGAAGCCCCATGAACCCTGATCCTGGGAGCCTGAAGCACTGGTCTAGTAGCAGGTAGACTGGACATCAGAGAAGGCTGGGTTCCTCAGCATGCAGGGCTGCCAGCCTTGACTCCAGCCCTACCCACTGATGTAGGGCCTCCTTCCTGGGTCAGGGACAGTGCTGGGTAGGGCAGAACCAGTCAGGAGGGGCTCTCTGGATTGGCTGAAGTGGCTTCTCCCCTCCAAGGGTAGCCTGGGTTATACACTGCAGAGGGCTCTTTCTGGCGGCAGGGCTTGAACTCCCCTGAGGCTGCAGTCAATGAAAAGCGATAAACCTGTTGCATGGGTGATGGTGCCATGGCTTCACCGCTCTCCAGGTCCCCTGCCCGCAATGCACGCATGGAACCCCTCTTCAGTTTCCTCCGCTCTCGCTCCACCTGCCAAGATGTGAGAAATCAGGGCTGGGCTAGACTCAAGGGCTAGAGGAGAGCTGCCTTTTTTGAGGAGTGTGAGTGTGGGTGTGCCTGTGAGGGGCTGGCAGTCGTGAGAAGCCGAACACCCGGGCTGGAGTTCAAAGTGCTGCTGGGGCAGAGGAGCCGGAGCCAGCCTCCTGGGCCTTTGAAGCAGGGTCAGCACACCTTTTCTGCAGTATTCTGGGCATTGTGGAATCTCTGTCACAACCATTTGACTCCACTATTGCAGTGTCCCTCTACAACTTTATTTTCAGAAACAGGCAGTAGGGTGAATTTGGTCCCTGGGCTAGAGTTTATGACCCCCTACTCTGGGGGTTGTGTTAGAAGACATACGTGCCTGTCAGGCCTGGGCAGGGAGCTGAGGACAGGAGTTATGCACCTGCTCCAGGGTGGTCCGCAGCTGGGCGTTATGATGTTGCAGCTGGCTTCGGTCAACCTCCAAGAGAGCCACCGCTCGCTGCAGGTGCTCAAGCCTCTGTTCCCAGAGCTGCCTCTCCTCCATCTCAGGACTAGGCTCAGTCTTCACTCCCGAGACCTGTGGGAGAGACTTGTCAGTCTCACCTGAGCATCCCCTGAAACAGGTGGGGAATAGATAGAGGGCAAAGGACCAATCTGGCAGGGTTGGGCTTCAGGGACTGAATTCCGAGAGGATGGGGACAAGCCCCTGGACAGGAGCTCCTTCCAGGCCATCTGTTCCCACCAGGCCCCCAGCTCACCTCTCCCAGCTGTACACCTGGCTCTCCTCTAGGCCCCCGTTCTGCTCTGCTGCTCGGGCCTGGGCTGTGGAGTCGCTCTTTCTCCAGAGTGAGTTTGGTGAGCTCCAACTCATCCTGGGGTATCAAGGTGTAGAGCAAAGTTGCACCGTGACAACCTCACATCCAGACCCACTCCACCCTCCATCCTCAACAATTTTCTCATCAGGTTATAGTCTTATTTTTCCTGGTACCTCTGAGCAATTCTAGTGCAGAACTTTCATTTTACAGATTGATAAAGGAAAAGAGAGGGTTCTTCCCAAGGATACACGGAGGGTTAGGACTGAAACCTGTCTCATTTTGGATCTCCCATAAGCTAAGTAACAACTTGGAGCACTAGGTGTTGTCGAAAGAACACAGACTCAGGAGTCACATAGAGCTGAGAATTTTGACACCACTTACTGGCTGTGAACTGGGTCAAGGTATGAGCTCTCTCTAAACCCCAATTACCTCATTTGTAAAATGACTACATGAAGCATAGATCAAGCCTCTGGGGCTAAAGCCCTTTACATAAATGAGGAAACCAGTGCTACACATTTTCTAGGCACCTCCGGGTCATAGATAGTAATGTCTTGAGAGGCAAGACAGAGAAGAGGAATGGAGTGTCCCCTGTGGGTGGGGGCTGTCTGGGAGAGAAGGAGCTCAATAGTATGAGGCACTGCTCTAGAATCAGTCCTGCTCAGATCTAATCTTAGCTCTGCCCTTTACTCACCAGATGACCTTGGATGAGTCACTTAGCCTCTCTTATCTGCTTTCTTCAACTATAAAGTGAAGATAATAACAGTTCCTACTTCTCAGGGTTGTTGTGGAAGAAACTGAGGGTAACAGTGACTAGCATACAAGATGCTTAAAATAAAAAGTGATGTGGAGTTTCCATCGTGGCTCAGTGGTTAACCAACCCGACTAGGAACCATGAGGTTTCAGGTTCGATCTCTGGCCTCTCTCAGTGGGTTAAGGATCCAGCGTTGCTGTGAGCTGTGGTATAGGTCGCAGATGCAGCTCAGATCCCTGGTGTAGGCTGGCAGCTACAGCTCTGATTAGACCCCTAGCCTGGGAACCTCCATATGCCATGGGTACGACCCTCAAAAAGACAAAAAAAAAAAAAAGTGATGCTACTATATAAATGTCTCTAGGCAGACAAATGTATATAAAAGACATGGTAACTGGGTCACCATGCTGTATAGTAGAAAACTGACAGAACACTGTAAACCAGCTATAATGGAAAAAATAAAAATCATTTAAAAAAGATACATGGTATATTTATGCAATGGAATATTACTCAGCCATAAAAAATGAAATAGGAGTTCCCTGGTGGCTCAGTGGGTTAAGGATCAAGCATTGTCACTGCTGTGGCCTTTGTTATGGTATGGGTTCAACTCCTGGCCTGAACTTCCATGTGCCACAGGTGCAGCCAAAAAAAAAAAAAAAAAGAAAGAAAAGAAAAAAAATAATGCCAATTGCAACATCAATGGACCTAGTGGTTATACTTACTGAAGCAAGTCAGACAAAGAAAGACAAATACCACATAAAATCACTTACATGTGGAATCTAATTTTTTTTTTTTTTTGGCTGCAGCATGCAGCAGCTTGATGTGGGATCTCAGTTCCCAGACCAGAGACTGATTCAGGGCTGCAGCAGTGAAAGTGCCAAGTCCTAACTACTAAACCACCAAGGAACTCCCCCTACATGTGGAATCTTAAAAAAATTATACAAATGAATTTATTTACAAAACAGAAATAGACTCACAGACATAGAAAACAAACTTATGGTTATTAAAGGGGAAAGGGGAAGAGTGAAAAGATAGGAATTTGGGATTAGTAGATACACACTACTATATATAAAATAGATAAACAACAAAGACCTAATATAGAGCACAGGGAACTATGTTTAATATCTTGCAATAACCTATAATGGAAAAGAATCTGAGAAATAATATATAGTTATAAAACCAAATCAATTTGCTGTACACCTAAAACATTGTAAATACTTCAATTAAAAAAAAATGATTCTGGAGTTCCTGCTATGGCTCAGTGGGTTAAGAACCTAACTAGTATCCATGAGGACATGGGTTCAATCCCTGGCCTTGCTTAGTGGGTTAAGGATATGGCATTGCCACAAGCTATGGCAGAAGCAGCTTGGATACTGTGTTAGTGTGGCTGTGGAATAGGCTGGCAACTGTAGCTCCAATTTGACCCCTGGCCTGGGAACCTCCCTATGCCACAGGTGCGGCTCTAAAAAAAAAAAATTGAAAAAAAAAAAAGGAGTTCCTGTCGTAGCTCAGCGGTTAATGAATCCGACTAGTATCCATGAGGACATGGGTTCAATCCCTGGCCTCACTCAGTGGGTTAAGGATCCGGTGTTGCTGTGAGCTGTGGTGTAGGTCGAAGATGCGGCTTGGCTCTGGTGTTGCGGCTGCAGCTGTGGCCAGCAGCTGCAGCTCTGATTTACCCCCTAGCTTGGGAACCTCCATATACCTCAGGGGCGGCCCTAAAAAAAAATAAGCAAAATAAAAAAAAATTTTTTTAAATGATGTTACTATGATGAAGGGCTGTTTCTGAAAGATTTGAGTGTTTTGAGAAGGGGAGGACTCTGACCTGAACTACATTATTGAGTAAATGGTATGAACAGGAAGTGCCTTCCCACTCAGCTACATATCTGACTTTCTGTGCCTGAAAGAAAAGAATTTAGTTCCATTTATTGAATGCCTTTTTCCTAAGCACTTTATTCTCTTTTTGGTCTCAGAATGGCTCCATGGGGCTGGTAATATCATTCTGTATTTTATCAATGAGAAAACCAAGAAACAGAAATAAAGGCACTGACCTCAGGTCACACGGCTAATAACTTGTAGAAAACTGTATTTCAAATACAAGAGCTTGACTCTAAAGTTCATAAATGTAACCCACTGTCTGTGCACTGCCTTTTATTCCCCTACCCCACCCCGTTTTTCTTTCAGGGCTGCACCTGCCACATATGGAAGTTCCCAGTCGAGGGGTCGAATCAGAGCTGCAGCTGCTGGCCTACTCCACAGCCACAGCAACACCAGATGCGAGCCGTGTCTTCTACCTACACCACAGCTCATGGCAATACCGGATGCTTAACCCACTGAGTGAGGCCAGGGATTGAACCTGTATGCTCATGGATACTAGTTGGCTTCGTAACCTGCTGAGTTACAATGGGAACTCCCTGTATATGGCCCTTTAATCAGAGCAGTGTTTGGGGCTTGCAGAAGGCAAGTCCCTGCAGGGTTGTGTGCCTGAGATGAGGGAAGGGGTTCTCTGGGGCTCAGCCCAGGTCAAGGGACCAGGAAATAGAGTAAATTTCCCAGGAAGAAATGGGCTAGGTTCATCTTGGCAAGAGGGATAATAACTCTCTATGTCCGACAGTTAACCCAGCTTTCCTGATTGCCCACTTTATGCAGACCTTGTGCTCAGTGCGGTTGCAAAGATGACTGAGACATGGCCCCTGCCCTGAGGCTCAGTGTTATCCCCTACAGTCACCTCAACATTCCATCAAAGGAGTGCACTTTTCCTAACTGCCAACAACTCCAAAGTCTCTATTCGAAAGTCTCAATCTAGCATCAATCTCATCCTTCAACTTCAGATCACTTCACAGATCCACCCACTGACATGGTGCCTTGCATGCCTCACAGGTACAACCTGTACTATCCACTCCTCTTCCTCAAACTGGCCTTTATCCCAGTGAGCAGAAACCTAGGTGTTCTCTTTGATTTTTCTTTTTTTTTTTTTTACCCCCTTTATCTCTTAGCCAGAATCAACTATGATCAATTGCTAGAAGTCCTAGGAACCTCTAGGTCCACCCAGGTGTCTCCATCACACTTATATACCCCCCACTGACTTCCCTTACAGCCTCCTAGTTGGTCTCCCCAGAGCTACAGGTGCTCCACACGGCAGCCTGAGCCATCTTTCTGAACTACACATCTGACCGTATCACTCTCCTGCCCCAAACCCTTCATCCACTTCCCACTGGTCACCCAGGTCCTTAACATGCTGACAAGCCCTAAATGATGGGCCCCCTGCTGTCCTCTCTTCTCTGGCCAAGGGGGAGTCTCTATGTCACAGGCAGCCTGAACTCCCTCACATCTACTCTATGCTCTCTTCCTTTTTTTCTCTTCTTCCCTCCCTCCACAACATGTGCTTGGGCTATTTCCTTACCGGTCCCTTAAGATCTAACCTTAAACACCACTTTTACCAGAAAGCCTTTGGGGACCCACCCCAGGAAAGGTGGGTCCTGCCTTATAATTGCTTTTCTACTAGACTGTAAGCTCTACGAGGCCAGCGACCGTGGATAACTTATTCTGTCTGGATCTCCCACAATAGCACAAAACATGGATTCTCCTGGAGGTGCTCGTGACTTCAGCTTTCTCACACCCTGAGGTGCAGACAGCCCCTGAGCCCAGGCAGACCTGGCTCTGGCCCTGACCCTTACTACCACCGAGTGACTCACCTGCAGCCTCTGCTGTTCTGAGTCCCGCTCCAGAACAGATGCTTGCAGGAACAGGGCTACCTCCTGCAGATCGCTGACACTGGCCTTGCTCTGGGCCAGGGACAGCGCCAGATCCTGGGCCTTCTCCCTCCACTCGATCTCCCTGGCTTCTGTCTGCTTCAGTGCTGCCTGTAGTCGCTCCAGTTCCCGCTGCAGCCTGGGCCCTAAGGAATCAAATGTTGTAGCTGGCTCCTTCCTTGGGCAGCCTTTGTGAGACAAGTCCTCCAGACTCTTCCTCTGCTGGGCCTCCCTCAGCTCCAGGATCTCCTCTTCCTTTTGTGCTAGAGTCAGCTGTAGCTCCTGCAGACTCTCACGAAGGCTCCTCATCTCTTCCTCTTCTCTCTCGTGCTTTGGTTCTTGCTTCTCTTGGGTTGCATCCTCTCGGCCGCTCTGGGCCAGAGACTTCTCCAGGAGCTGCCCCTGTTTCCTCTGTTGTCTCAGCTCTTCATCCCTCTGGGCAAGTGCCTGCTGGAGCTGCTGCATGGCCTCCTGGTATTGGAGGTCCCGGACCTGGACCTCACCTTCCCGCTTCCTCAGGGCCTCCTCCAGCTGCCGGGACTGTGCCTGGCAGGAGTCCAGGGCAGCCTGCAAGGTAGCCGTGCTGGCCTCTAGGCTGCGGCTCAGTTCTGCCTGCCCAAGGAGATGCTGCTCTTTCTCCTGCAGGTCAGCCTGAGCCTTGCTGAGGGCCTCCTGCAGAGCCTCCACCTGGCCATAGGCAGCCTCCTCCCGATGCTGGGAAGACAGGCCCTCTGCCCGCAGGGCCTCCAGTTCCTGGTCCCGTTCCTTGAGCATAGCCTCTGCCTGCAGCCAGCTGTCCTGCAGGGCCCTGGCCTCTGCCTCGTGTTCCTGGGCCTGCTCGGCACACTGCTGCTGGAGGGCCAGCAGGGCCTTCTCTTGTTCCCGAGATTCAGCCCTTAGGTCACTCAACACCTCCTCCAGGGCCTGTACCCGCTGCCCCTCCACTGCCAGCTCTTCCTGGAGCCTTCTCACATGCTCCTTGTGATCCTCAAGCTCCGCCTGGCGCTCCTTCAGTGTCACGTGGGCCTGCTCCAGCTCTCTCTGCAGTAAGCCCGCCTTTTCCATCACATTCTCCTCCTGGCCCTGGGCCTGCTGCTGCTGCAGGGCCTCGAGCTCCTGGTCCCTCCGGGCCAGCACCCTCTGGGCCTCTTCCAGCTGACCTTGAAGTGACTGCTCTTTCAGTTCTCCCTGTTCCCTGGCTTCCTGCAGGTGCCGCTGCAGAGCCACTATCTCCTGCTCCCGCTGGGTCAGGAGAAGGCTGGTCTCCCCCATCTTCCTGTGTAAGCCCTGGAGCTGCTGCTCCAGCTGGGCCTTGTGCTCCTGAAGTTCCTGGATATGCTCCTGCTGGCATTCCACCTCCTTCTCCTTATCACGCAGGATCAGCTTCATGTGCTCCAGGCTCCCGCGCTGTGTTTTACTCTGGCCCTTCCCTTCCTCTGCCCGCTCCTGCATCAGCTGCCTCTGCGAGGCCAGGTCCCGGCCTCGCTCCCTCAAGGACAGTTTGATCTGCTCCAGGTCCTCCTCTAGGATCTTGGTCTGTAGGGTTCTCTGATCTTCCAAGACCTGAATCCTCTCCTTCAGTAGCACTATCTCCTGCTCCCGCCTCTTGAGGTCCTGTGTCAAATGCTCCTTCTGCCTCTGCAGTTCCTCTGTCTGGTCTTGCTGGGACGTCATCTCCTGGTCCTTCTCCTGGAGCTCTCTTGACAAGAGGCTGTTGTGACTCTCTAGCTCCCGGATCTGGCTGCCCTGTACCTGCAGCTCCTGGCTCCTTTCCTCCAGGTCCAGTGTCAGATGGGTCAGAGCTGCCCTCTGCATTTCCCTCTGGCCCTCCAGCTCCTCAATCGTCTTTTGCTGGCACTCTATTTTGTGATGGTTTTCCTCTAGTTCCAGGGCCAGGCATTCCAGAGTAACCAGCTGCTTCTTCAGATCCTGAATCTGTCCTTTCTGGGACTCAATCACTTGGGCCTTCTTCTCAAGTTCCAGAAGCTGATGCTCCAAGATGTTCCTCTGTGTCTCTCGGTCCTTCTCGAGCTCCTTGATCTGCTCCCTCTGCAGAGTCAGCTTCTGCTCTCGCTCCTGGACTGCCATGGGGAGATGCTCTAAAACCGATCTGCACTCCTCCAGCTCCTGAATCTGTTCTTGCTGCAGATCCACCTCTTGGTTCCTCTTTTTGAGGTCCAAAGACAGCACCTCCAAAGCAGCCTTTTGCATTTCCCGTTGCTTCTCCAGCTCCTGGATTCTTCCCTGCAAAGTTTCCACCTCCCCTTCTCTCTCAGATAGGGTCTGAGTCAGGTGAGCCAAATTCTCCTGCAAAGCTTTCCCTTGGGCCACCTTCAGCTCGCCCTGCTCCTGTAGGGCCTGGGCTCGCTCACGCTCACTCTCCACCTCCTCGCTTTTCAGTTTCAGGGCTGAGCGTGCAGTTTTGAGGTCTTCTTCCAGGACCTCGGCAGCGCTTGCTTGAGCCCTGGCTTCTGCAACAGATGCTTGAAGGTGTTCCACCTGGGCTGTCAGGTTCTCCTTGGCTGCCTGCAGTAACTCTCGCTCATTCTGGAAAACAGGATGCAAAACCACCTTGGACTTCACTTCCCTGAAACTGTCACTCTAAACAGAATTTTCCTTTCCTTCCTCTGTACATCAGCATTGTCAAGAATTTGGGCAAAGGGAACTGAGCATTCTACTTAGGCTGATACTGTCAAGGAACATGCCTACCACATCCTGGGACTCTGCTATGCTCAGAGGGAAAAGTGTGGTACAAATGAGCCATCCCAGACTCTGGTCCTTAAAGGCAAGGGACAAAAATCTCAATCTCAATTTGGAAGCCGTAGTCGAAAGAGGATTCACTGGGGAATTCACTGGCTCTTGGGAACTTGGGGACAGCAAGAGAAACTGAGACACTTGCTGAAGGAAGCTGGGCATTGCCCATGGCTGGGGTATGACTACGGGCCAAGATGGGCCTGGGTGCTAGAGCCTGGGCCCTGAGGGACTACTCTGAAGCAACCCCCTCCCTCAAACCAGTACTGTCTTACCTGGGCTTCTATTCCCTGCAGCTCTGCTCGCCGTAGGCGACTCTGTAAGGATGTCACAGTTTCATGCAGTTCCACCAGCTCAGATTCTAAGGAGTTCTGTTTTCCTTCCCACTTGGATCTCTCTTGGGGGAAGAGGTAGCAGAGGAAGGCCCATGATTGAGAGTGGAGGAAAAGAGGGAGACAGATGCAGGTGGAAGGTGGGAAACAGAATCAATGGGGGAAAAGGCCAAGAAGGAGAGAATTACATCCAATTTCATGGAGACAGCATTCATCTGCCAGCTGCTCCTGTCTGTCTAGGCTCCCTACTGCTTCCAGAGTTGTGCCTGCACCTGCCGTTCAGCTCCAGCACTGCCTGACAATCAGCCCAACACTTTCTCATCTTGACCACACAGATTCCCAACCCTGGATTCTAGGCAGGCTGGAGTTAGATGCTGCTGGAGGTCCTTCCCAGTGCCCAAATTTTTTTTGTTTTTTGCTTTTAGGGCCACATCTGTGGCATATGGAAGTTCCTAGTCTAGGGGTCAAATGGGACCTGCAGCTGCTGGCCTATGCCACAGCCACAGTAACACAGGATCCGAGCCACATCTGCAACCTACACCACAGCTCACAGCAACGCTGGATCCTTAACCCACTGAGCAAGGTCAGGGATCAAATCTGCATCCTCACGGATATGAGTCAGGTTCGTTAACGCAGCGCCACAACAGGAACTCCCCAGCCCCCAATTCTATGGTTTTGTAGAGGTTCCTAGAGACCAGGGTTGCCCTGCTGGGTGCCTTCCATTTCTGCAAAATGCATCAGAAACCAGCTCTATGTGTGTGGCTCTCAGAGAGACTTTGGGATACTTTTAAGACCCAGAACCACTCCCCAGGTTGTCTTCTTTTCTGTAATAGAGCCTTGAGCCTCAAGACCCTCCCCGCTCTTCCTTTCCAAGCAGTCACCACCCTTCCCAGCCCTTGGCTGTGGCACAGATGGGCTCTCCTCACATTCCCCCTTCTTCCCATATCCCAAACAAGCTCAAGATCCTTGTGCTGTCAAAAGTTTTGAGAACATAGTCAGAAATGACAAAATAAGTAATGTTGATAAATGATAAGACATACAGAATTTTACAGTGTTCTTATAGACCTGGCCTTAGCTTCCCAGTTTTCTAACCTGCAGACAAAAAAACCAAAGCCCAACCAGCAACTTCCCTCAGTTCACCAAGTCAATTCCTCCTGACTCCTTCCAGGATGGCCCTCGACGGCCAAGGAAAGCAAAAAAATTATTCATGGGGGTTATCGCCCCTCTGCAGACACCTCTAGGTATCTTCTCACAGTTGTGGGTAAGCAGTGGAGTGGCTGCCAGGCCTGATCCTGCCCCTCTGGGCTTCCTGCCTTTCCTCTCTCCTCCCTGCAAATTCTCCACCTGCCTTGAGCCCCTCACCTTCCTGGTTCTGGGAGAGCTGCCTCTGCAGAGCCTGCAACTCTGTGTGGAGCTGGCTTTTCTCGGCCTCTGTTTCAGTAAGACGTTGTCCCAGCTTCTGGGCCTGATCCCTCAGATCATCCTGGGAAAGAAGAGGTGTGACTAAACCCAAGTTCCTCACCTTAACCAGCCCAGGGCCTGAGCCCTCTCCTTCCTCAGCCTTTGTTGGGGTCTGCCATTGTGAACTTACACCCAGATTGCTGGGTTATTTACCTCTGCGCTCGTGTGCGTCTGGCTCCCTGAAGTGAAGACAGGCTCTGCTCCAACTGACTGGAGCCTGGGTGCCCCTTCTGACAGGTCTGTCTTTTGAAGCAGAACTCCTGCTGAAGTCCCAGCCCAGAGCTACCTCTCCTCTTCCCAAACGCCTACTTCAAAGCTTAGCTAAAGGTCATTGCTTCCTTCTTTCTGACCCTCTGCAAGTCAGAATGCTCTATCCCTTCTTCCTACTGTCATCATGAGCATCTGTTACTGATCCGATTAATTCTATCAGTCCTGCTTTATCTGAGGATGCAGTGTGGTTCCTCAGACACGCCATGAGCCTTCTTGATGGCAGAAAGCAGGTCTTCCTCCTTTCTGTATCCCCAGCTCGAAGTGGCTGGCATACAGTGGCACTCAATTTTTACTGACTGCTAGGTTCACTGTGAGGTGGAATTTGCAGGACAATGAGTTCAGTCTTAGGCCTAGAATTGTCCTCAATTTGTGGGTTTTTCTTGGAGGTCTTGGCACCAAGAACAATTCATGACTGTGAGGGAAGCAATGCCAAACAGTATCACACCTCTGTAGAGCATCATGGTTTACAGGGCTCACTCAAGTCCCTTGCTCCTTTCATCCCCCCAGCCCTGGGACGCAGGCACGATGTGCTCTACTTTACCAGTGAAACCAAGGCCCAGGAAGCCAAAGGCTTCATTCACGGTTGCCATGTAGTAGATGACAGAGGTGGAACTCATGCCAACTTGATGTTAGGAATAAAACAGGTCAAACTGCTTCGGGAGCCTTTTTCAGAGGAGGTGAAAAGTTTGAGGAAGGAGAGCAGGGACACATACCCGGGCCTGCTGAGTCTTCCACAGGTCTTGGTTAAGCTTGTGAAGGGCAGAGGCCACCGCCTCAGCCGAGAGAGCTGTCAGGAGGGGCCCTCTCTTGAGAAGGGTCCTAGCTCCATTCTGGTCTGAAAAAATGAGAAAGACACCCCCTGACTTGGCTGCACTATGAGAAGCAGCAGCCACACTTCCCAGACACGGCCTTGACTTTCCTACCCATCCCTCCTCTCCTCAAAGAACCACCCTCAGCAGTTCATTCATCATGCACTGTCTGTATACCTAAGTGCTGGGTACTGTGATGGGAATGAGATAATGCCAGCTATCATTTAATAGGCACTTAATAAGTGCCAGGAATTGTGGGAGTGATTTTATTTCTGTCATCTCATAGAAAAATCCCAAGAGGAAAGTACTTTTTTTTTTTTCTTTTTAGGGCCACACCTGCACAATATGGAAGTTCTCGGGCTAGGGGTAGAATTGGAGCTGCAGCTGCTGGCCTATCCTACAGCCACAGCAATGCCAGATCCAAGCCACATCTGTGACCTACGCTGCAGCTTGTGGCAATGCCACATCCTTAACCCGCTGAGTGAGGCCAGGGATCAAACCTGCATCCACGTGGATACTAGTCAGGTTCCTAACCTCCTGAGCCACAAGAGGAACTCCCAAGGAAAGTACCTTTTACATCCTCATTTTAATTTTTTTTGTCTTTTTATGGCCACATCCGCAGCATATGGAGGTTCCCAGGCTAGGGGTCGAACTGGAGCTCCATCTGCCGGCCTGTACCATAGCCACAGCAAACCAGATCCGACCTACACCGCAGCTTATTGCAATGCTGGATCCTTAACCCACTGACCGAGGCCAGGTATCGAACCTGTGTCCTCATGGATATCAGTCATATTTGTTTCCGCTGAGCCATGACAGAACTCCTACATCCTCATTTTATAGTTGAGAAAATCAAGCTCAGAGAGGAGAAGTGACTTGTGCAAGGACATACATCTAACAAATGGCAGAGCTGGGGTTCAAACTCTGATTGAATTAATTTCAGAGTCTGTGGCCTTAGCCTTGATGCAGTCTTGCCTAAGGAACTGCATTCCCTTTGCTTTTCCCTTGGGAGATAGTCCTGGCTTTGACAAAAGGACAGGGTTCCTGGGTGGCTGCCTCACCTGGCTCAGAGCCCCAGAGGGAGGGAGCAGAGTCTCCCCCGCCACTCAGCTCAGGCCTGCTCTCACAAACAGACCCCAGGGCCTGCTGCAGGACAGCACAAAGGCTGGCCAGCTGGGCCTGGGCCTGGTGCCCAGGCTGCTGCTCTGCCAGCAGCACCTCCAGCTGGCTCTCTGTGCTGCGCAGTCGCAGCTGTAGTTGTGCGGCCTTGGCTTCCTGGGCCCACAAGGAAGCTCGTAGCTGCTGCTCTGTTACTTGAGATGCCTCCAGCTCTTCCAGCAGCCGCGCTTCCTGGGCCAGAAAGTCAGTCTCCTTTGCGTTCACCTCCTGCTTCAGTAATTCCACCTGCCAGGGAGGAAGTGTGGTCACTCTGGGCAGGGAATGGACACCCTCTCCTCAGACCCTCCTAGGCCTGACGCTATTCAGTCTTGGGGGCTAGGTGGATTTAAGTAGGCTCAGCTCTCCAGCAGGTAGGGAGGCCTCTGGAACAAGTATTACCCTGGATTTGACCTGCACACTGACCTACTGACTCTTAACATATGGGCCTGCGCTATTCAAATGGGCTCTGGCCCTGGTCCCCCTGGCAACAATGCCAGCTCCCTGCTATGATTAGAACTCTGCCTAACTGGGAGTCTGAGGTTAGTAGATGCAAACTATTTTATTTAAAATGGGTAAGCAATGAGGTCCTGACACATAGCACAGGGAATTACATCCAGAAATTAACAGAACATTGTAAATCAGCTATAATAAAAATTTTTAATTAAAAAAAGAACTCTCTAGTGCTTGTTAATTATTAATAAACTGATTATAGGCATTAAAAAAAAAGAACTCTGTCTGAAACCCTGATACTGAGCCTAATAAGACCGGTCATGATAATAATGGCCACCATTTTTTGAATGCTTTCACTATGTTCCTGACACTTTATATATTCCTATTAAGAACGATCATCTCACTAGGAACTATGTCTAGTCACTTACGATGGAGCATGATAATGTGAGAAAAAAGAATGTATACATGTATGTGTAACTGGGTCACCTTGCTGTGCAGTAGAAAATTGACAGAACACTGTAAACCAGCTATAATGGAAGAAATAAAAATCATTATAAGTGAAAAAAAGAACGGTCATCCTTGTTTTATGGATGAATAAAGGGATGTCTGCACAACCAGTAAGCAGTAGAGCTGGGAGTCATACTCAGCACTGTCTAACAACCAGACCTGGGTCCTCATCTACCGCAGTCTACTGTCCAGCTCTTACTGCCTCATTCTCAGCCCTGCCGGCCGCTCCCCGCCCAGGTCCATCCTTCCCCTCTACACAGGTCTGGGGTCCTGCTGTCAGCTGACCAAGCCCCGGAAAGTCCTCTTGCCGCCACCACCAACCTGATCTGGAGTAACACTTGTTCCCCCTGCTGTGTCTTGCCATTAGACCAGGCACACTTGGCAGTGGCTCTGCTTGAACCAGGCCTGCGTGAGCTCTGCCCCTCTGGGCACTAGACTCTGAGCCGTCGGGCTCCCTACAGGGGCCGTTATCAACTCTGAGTCAGGTTCCCAAGGCCCACCCCGCCCCATCCTGGCTTCTCCCACCTGCTGGGTCTGCTGACATCCCAGCCTGACTTCCATCACCAAGGAAGAGGACGAATAGTGGGGAGGGAAATACCTGGGCGCTGAGCTCTTTCTGCCCTGCCTGGGCCTCCTGCATGTCCTGGCGCAGGGAGCTCAGCTCTTGTTGTCGAATGGAGTCAGCCTCTTGTAAACCAAGGAGTCTCTGTTCCTTTTCCACCAGCAACAGAGTCAGGCTAAAAAGAGAGGGCTCAGAGGGCTAGGCCATTCTCTCAGGGAAAGAACTGCCTCTCATCTGACTGCTCCAACATAGCATTCATAATTAAAATAGAAACAGTAATGATGATGATTACAATGTAACAATGAAAGCCACCTTTTATTGAGCACCTACTGAATGCTCCCAGATTCTTTATGCCTATGATACCTTATTTCAACTTCATGGTTTATTCTTCTTTGGAAAATTCTAGAAATATCTATACAACACCTCAAATTCAACACATCCAATTCTTCCCATCCTCTGTGCATCTCCCCTTTCCCCAGTCACCCTCATTGTGTCCCCTAGCTCAGTGAATGGTACCTCCAACCACCTTTAGAAGCCTTAATCATACCACACCATTCTCCCTCCATCCCACCCATATCCACTCTAAGAATATATATAACTGATTCCAAATTCCTCAACACCCCTTAAACCCTTCCTCTCCTCCCTTCCCCACTATCCTACCTCAGTTCAGCTTTGGTATCTCTCATCTGGACAACTATACTAGCCTCCTACTTGGTCTTTCTGCCTCTGTTTTCATCAACACAAGGATTTCTGCCCCCTCACACCCCTAGAGAACCAAGAATAGATGTGGCCCTTCATTCTGAGTGGTCTCATCTCATGCTTGAGCTTTCATGCCATCACTACCCCTTCTAATACATCACAAATTGGATTGTGTCAATTTCCCCATGTAAAACCCTCCAATGGTATCCTACTAAACCTAAAATAAACTATAAGCTCCAGGTCGGGGCCTAAAAGTACTCAATGATCTGAGCTTGTCTGGTTCCAGTCAGTGGCACTTTCCATTTCACCATACACCCCCAGCTTTGATCTGCCTCTGAGCCTTTTCTCATGATTCCCATTTTTATGGCGTGGGACTCTCCCACCCCTTTGCGAGCTTGGCTTCACTTCATCCTTCAGTGGTCAGTTTAAATACAACCTCCTGAGAAAGGCCTTCCCCAACATATTATCTAAAGTGGATTTCCACTCCCTTTCATTTCTTTCTTCCACATCAGGTAACATAATCTGCAATACTTTACTTTGGGGAGTATTTGATTAATGTCTTCCCCACAAAACTATACATTCTATTGAGCAGGGACCACACTCTCTTGTTTATCGCTATATCCCTAACCCCTGGCACGGTGTCTGGTGCATGATGCGTGTTTTCTAAATACTTACTAAATGAATAAAGTGTGAGCTTTGAAAACGGGGTCCAAGCCCTCTTTACACAGCTACCTGTATAGCCCAGAGCTGGAGACATGAGAGGTTAGACGACCCGAGCAAAAGAACTGTAACCTCACAGTGACTTCAGGATTCAGAAAGGCAAAAACCAACTCCATGGCCTGTCCAGCCTACCTGGCTTTTTCTTTCTCCAGCTCCTTCTGAATTCGGCTACATTCCTGGGCCTCTCTCAGCTTCTCCTGAACTTCCTGGTCTACCAGCCTTTGGGAGTCTTCCTTGGAAACCAGCTGAGACTTCAAGTCCTCCACCTAGAAAGTCAAGGGCATGAGGACCAAGGGCGGAAGGTCATGGGAGGATGCTTCTCACCCAGGGCTTTAGGGTCCTGCAAGGTTTACCAGTCACCAGCCCAGGTTCTGCAGCTCTTACATGCTGTTCTTAACCACCTCCCTCTCCCACTACTGTTTAGCCTCATCACCTGTCTCCTCAGCCTCACATTCACTGTATAAAGGCACAAATAAAAATCTTGGCCGAATATGATTCTGGCCAAGTGATGAGCAAGTATATTTAAAAATACTGCAAAAGGAATTCCCATCATGGCGCAGTGGAAATAAATCTGACCAGGAACCATGAGGTTGTGGGTTGGAGCCCTGGCCTCACTCAGTGGGTTAAGGATCCAGCATTGCTGTGAGCTGTGGTGTAGGTCGCAGACTCAGCTCAGATCCTGTGTTGCTGTGGCTGTGGTGTAGGGCAGCAGCTGTAGCTCCGATTTGACCCCTAGCCTGGGAGCCTCCAAATGCCATGGGTGTGGCTCTAAAAAGCAAAAAACTAAAAAAATAAAAAACAAAACTATAAAAATACTCAATCTATGGGATGGAAAAACAACTGACACCAGGGCTGCCCAAGAAAATCTGAGGTCTGTGGCCCCCACCAAGAGAGCTTACTAACTACCCCAGGGCTCTGGGAGGCATGTGCTTAACTCTGAGTACCCTTCAATTTTCCACTCAGTATTGGGGCCTCCCTTCCCCTCCCAAGCTCAGACAGCAGAGCCAGGGCTCCCCTCATCCTACGGGAAGGAGTGGGAGAGTCTGCCTGTGCTGGGGAAGGGCTGTGGGGCCGGGAGAGAGGAGGAGGGACCTGCTTGTGCAGGTCTATCTTATCCTGCAGCAGGGCACGGCCTTCTTCTTGGAGGGCAGCAAGGCTGTCTCTGTGCTGCTGGGCTGCCTGTTCCAGCTCCTTCTGAGCTTCCCGGAGCTGGGTCTGCAGCATCCCAGTGGTCTCCTGCAAAGAGAAAAGACCATCAAGAGGAAGAGAAAAGCTTCAACTGGGGTCTTGGTCTTGAAATTCATGTTGTATAAAAACTGGTTTTTTAGTTGGGTTGGCAAAAGCTAAGGCAGGGCCCAGCTATCCATGCTGTTTCCACTAGTCTCTGTCATCTCAAGTCCTCACCTCCTATTCCTTCTCCTCCCTCACCAACTGCACTGTCTACCCAGGCTTTCTTGGCCAGGGTCTCAGACCACTGCAACAGCCTTCTGCTGGGTATCTCTACTTCCACTTCATGCCACCACACCCATGTGCACATACAATTCTCCACTCAACAGCTGAAGTATTTTATATATATACTATACATATGTAAACATACTATGTTTATAGGGTGTTCCCACTGTGGTGCAGTGTATAGTAAGTTAAAGATCCAGCATTGCCATAGCTGTGGTGTAGGTCACAGCTGTGGCTTGGATTCGATCCCTGGCACAGGAACTTCCATATGCCATGGGTGTGGGGAAGAAAAATTATATATGTGTGTGTATGTATATATATATATATACTATGTCCCACTTGGCTTCTTATTTTTCTTTTTAGGGCTGTACCTATGGTATATGAAAGTTCCTGGGTCAGGGGTTGAAGTGGAGCTGCAGCTGCCAGCCTTCACTATAGTCACAGCAATGCTGGTTCTGAGCTACATCTGTGATCTTACCTCAGTTTACAGTAATACCAGAATCTTAACCCACTGAGCGAGACCAGGGATCGAACCGGCATCCTCATGGATACTAGACAGTTCTTAATCTGCTAAGCCACAACAGGAACTCCCCACTTGGCATTTTAAATACTATCCAACATGTTCCCACTGCCCTTAGAACAAAATTGGAGGGTTCCTGCCTTTGAACTTCATGCTGCCTCCTGTCTGTTCTGAACTGTCCCAGGCCCATTCTGCCCATTTCAGGCCCTTATGACAGCTATTTCCTGTCTAAGCTGTTCTTCAAATGGCTGGCTTCTTTTGTTTTTAATGGTTTTATTGAGATTTATTTCACATATCCTACAATTTACCCATTTAAAGCATATGATTCAATGGTTTTTCAGTATATTCCCAGTTGTACAGCTATCACTATGATCAATTTTAGAACACTTCATGACCCCAGAAAGAAACACTGTATCCTCCCTAGCCCCATCCTCACTCCCAACCACTCATCTACTTTCTGTTTTTATAAATTTGCCTGCTTTGGATATTTCCTATAAGTAGACTCATACACTGTGTGGCCTCTGGTAACTGGCTTCTTTCACTTAGCATTAACACTTGCGAGGTTCATCCCTATTGTTCTATGGGTCTGGCTCTTTTTAACCTTCACAGCTCAGCTCAAATGTCACTTTCTCAGAGTTCCGGTCGTGGTGCAGCAGAAACGAATCTGACTAGGATCCATGAGGACGCAGGTTCAATCCCTGGTCTTGCTCAGTGGGTTAAGGACCAGGGTTGCTGTGAGCTATGGTGTAGGTTGCAGACGTGGCTCAGATCCCAAGTTGCTGTGGCTGTGGTGTAGGCCGGCAGCTGCAGCTCCAACTGGACCCCTAGCCTGTGAACCTCCATACGCCATGGGTGCAGTCCTAAAACACACACACACACAAAAAAAAAGCTCACTTTCTTACTGAGGCCCTCCCTGACCACCTTGTCCAAAGTGACCTCCTTTAAATCACTCCCAATTATATCATCCTATTCATTTCCTTTACAGCCCTTATCACAACCTATAATTATCTCACTTGTTTTGTGTCTGTTCTGGCACTAAAACATAAGGTCCCAGAGGGCAGGGCCCATGCCTACTGCGTTCACCACAGTGCCACACCTTTCTGTTGGTCAAGTGTCAGCACCTTGCACAGGGTCTGGTGAAAAGAAGTGCCAAAGATGGAGTTCCTGTTGTGGCGCAGAGGTTAACAAATCCGACTAGGAACCATGAGGTTGCGGGTTCGGTCCCTGCCCTTGCTCAGTGGGTTAACGATCCGGCGCTGCCGTGAGCTGTGGTGTAGGTTGCAGACTCGGCTCGGATCCCGCATTGCTGTGGCTGTGGCATAGGCCAGCGGCTACAGCTCTGATTATACCCCTAGCCTGGGAACCTCCATATGCCACAGCAGCGGCCCTAGAAAAGGCAAAAAAAAAAAAAAAAAGACGTGCCAAAGAGCAGGTCAGTATTGAATGAGTAAATTGAAGTTCCTTTTTCTTCCCTGCCCAGGACCATCCTCCATACCTGCTCCTTTAACTTCTGAACCTTCATGTCCTGCCTCAGCCGCTCCAGTTGTTGGCTGGCATCTGCCAGCTCCTTCTGGGTCTGCAGCAATGTCTCCAGGAGGGACATTCTCTCCTTCTCTGTTTCGAGCTGCATCTGGGGAGGGCCAGGAGAGCAAGGGCTTGTTGGGTCAGGGGTCACCATGCTCACTCCCTAGGCCACAAGGACACACCAGCTGCTCTAGGGTTCCTCTGGCAAACGGGGTGGGGGCAGAGGGCAAAGGAAGATCTGGACCCGCTGGTTGAGAACCAGGAAGTGCGAAGACTGCCACTGGTTTGCAAGCTGACAGGATGTGGTAAAAGTCAGCCCGCCCTCAGGAAATATGATATACTGAGGCCCTGCAGCTAACAGTACCGATCACCTGCTCATGGGCCGCAGAGTGGGAGCTACGTTCTCTCCTAGAAGGCCCTGCAGCACCTTTCTTGGGAGTGGAAAAGGAAGTGGCCAAAGGTAGGATGTCACAGGGTGGCAGCACAGCCATTCCTCCCAGCTTCCCACCTGGCGCAGGGTGCTCTCGGTCTCAGCCCGTTCTTCTTCCCTCTGCATCCGCAGGGCCTCTGTTTCTGCCTGCTGCTCCCTCAGCCTCATTTCCAGCTCCGTTTTCTCCCTCTCAAGGCTCTTCAGAGCCTTATCCAGTTCCTGCTGGTGCCAGGCACGCTCTTTCTCCTGCGCACATAAAGTAAACACCACGGGGGCCACATGAGCAAGGAGAGGAGGCAGAAGAACTGGGCTAGAGTAAGAAGTCGACGGCTCTCCTGCTGTGTGACCTTGGTCCCTCGCTCCCTATGCCTGTTTCCTCACCTGTGAGGTGAGGCTAATCCTTGCCTTGCCTACCTTACCAAATTCTATGAGAATCAAATGAGATTTATAAAAGATCAAATGATATAATACACATAAAAGTGTTCTCTAAAGTGCAACTGTCCTTAATAAGAGCTACAAACATCTGTTATTCTAAAGCAACTGCGTCATGGTTGGTTGTAAAAGTGCACTGAGGTGGCAGGCTCGCCGTCTGCTGCCCCCTCCTGGTCAGGATGGCAGGGTTAGCCTCCCGAAAAGCCATGCTGCTCCTAGCTAGGATGTCCCCTACACAAATAAGAGCTTTAGGATGGGGCATCCTGGTCCTCCTAGAGATCCACCAGTGACCAAAGCTTCCCTGATCTCCCAGACCAACCTAGCCTGGCCATCAGGATGTCAGGATGGTGGGAAGGGCTCTGGAGCTGGGCTGCCTGGGTTACAGTCTTTAACCCAACACTACTAGTGTGACCTCAGTTAATTTCTATTGCATCTCTGTGCCTCAGTTTCCTCATCTATAAAAATGGGGATAAGGAGTTCCCGTTGTGGCTCAGTGGGTTAAAAACCTGAGTAGTGGAGTTCCCATTGTGGCTCAGTGGTAACAAACCCGACTAGTATCCATGTGGATTCGGGTTCCATCCCGGGTCTTGCTCAGTGGGTTAAGGATCCAGCATTGCTGTGGCTGTGGTATAGGTCACAGGTGCAGCCTGGATCTTGCATCTTGCCGTGGCTGTGGGTAGGCCGGCAGTTGTAGCTCCGATTTGATCCCTAGCCTGGGAATATCCGTATGCCATGGGTGTGGCCTTAAAAAGACAAAAAAATGGAGATAACAAGAGTATACGCCTATGGTTGCTTTGAGGAGTGAGGCAAGCCACGTAAAGCACTTAAGGTGGTGCTTAGCACACAGAAAGTGCTCAGCAGCTAACAGCTATGGATGTCACCTTTCCTTTAAAATGTATGTAAGTCTGCAGTTACCCACCCAGAAGTGGGAATGCCTCTGGTGCTTAGCCCCTTTCCAACACCGCCTTGTGCACTCTCCCCTCACTTGCTACACTCTGGCTGCATGGGCCTCCTTTCAGGTCCTTGAAAACACCACACATCTCCACTCCTTAAGGCCTTTACTCATGCTTTCCTTCTACCTGGACCACTCTTCCCACCCCATGACCACTCACAGCTTAAATAACACTTCTTCAGGGACACCTTCCTAGGCCATATACTCAAAACGGTCCCCCTTGTTATTCTTCTAATGCCCAGCACTTTTTCTTCATAGAACTTCCATAATCCCTTACTCACTCATTTAATACCTATGCTCCCCTAAGATTTTAAGCTCCATTAGGAGAACTACATGGACTTCACTCTCAGCTATATCCTCAACGCCCAGCACTGTGCCTGACATACAGTAAGTACTCAACATTGCTCGAATGAATCACACTTCAGCTACTGGACTCTTAAGATGCTTAAGAACATCAATTTATAACACCACAGTTACAGAACAGCTATGACTATCAAATGGCACACTCTGGTTCAAGAGGCCAACTGTAAGAATATGGGAAAGATGAATTTTCTTTCCTTTTTTTTGGCATACGGAGCTGCCAGGCCAGGGATCATATCTGAGCCACAGTTGTGACCTATGCCACAGCTGTGGTAATGCAGGATTCTTAACCCACTGTGCCAGGTGGGGGATCAAACCTACATCCCAGGGCTCCAGAGATATTGCTGATCCCATGGTGCCAGAAACCCCAGAAAGATGAATTTTAATAGTAGTAAGTACTTTTTACAAAAAACTTGACTTATGGAGTTCCCACTGTGGCACAACAGGATTGGCAGTCTCTGGAGCTCTGGGATGCAGGTTCGATCCCCTGCCAGGCACAATGGGTTAAGAATCCTTCGTTGCCGCAGCTGCGATTTAGGTCGAAATTTTGGCACAGATCTGATCCCTGATCCGGGAACTCCATATGCCTTGGAGTGGCCAAAAAGAAAAAAAAAAAAAACAAACAAAAAAACCCCAAAACTGATTTATTTGCTCATGAGTTAGCGGTGTGCCATAGCTACCAGAAGAGCTAACTCTGTGATGCCCAGGAAGTAACAGTCAAGTGTTGCTGGTTAGAGTGGATCAGAATACTCTGCACTCTGGTTCATGTGTGATGTGCAACATGTCTAGAGGAAAGCAGCCATGCTGAGGTAGGAACTTGAAAGCATGGGGAAAAAAATGCTTCCTCCTAAGATTAGAGAAGATATCAGAATAAAGTATATTAGTCCAAAAAAATAAAAAGCAAATTTCAAGCAAATATAAGACTGATTTTGTTCAGGTAATAGATTTTGGCTCAACATAAGGAATAATTTGTTTCCTTCTTTTCTTTCTTTCTTTCTTTCTTTTTTTTTTTTTTTTTGTCTTTTTAGGTCCGCACCTGCGGCATATGGAAGTTCTCAGGCTAGGGGGTCAAATCGGAACTGTGGCTGCTGGCCTACGCCACAGCCACACCAGATCTGAGCCACATCAGATCTAAGCCACATCTGTGACCTACACCACAGCTCACAGCAACGCCAGATCCTTAACCTAATGAGTGAGGCCAGGGATCAAACTTGTATCCTCATGGATACTAGTCGGTATCTTAATCTGTTGAGCCTCAGTAGGAACTCTGCAAGGAATAATTTTCTAATAGCTAGATCTATCTAAAAAGAAATGGGGAGTTCCCGTTGTGGCGCAGTGGTTAACGAGTCCGACTGGGAACCATGAGGTTTCGGGTTTGATCCCTGCCCTTGCTCAGTGGGTTAACGATCCGGCGTTGCCGTGAGCTGTGGTGTAGGTTGCAGACGCGGCTTGGATCCAGCGTTGCTGTGGCTCTGGCGTAGGCCGGTGGCTACAGCTCCGATTCGACCCCTGGCCTGGGAACCTCCATATGCCGCGGGAGCAGCCCAAGAAATAGCAACAACAACAACAACAACAGCAACAAAAAAAAAAAAAAAAAAAGAAATGGGCAGCTATTCATGGAATACAACAGAAGCTAAGCAACCCTCAGAAGGGATGTTGTCGAGTGGACAGAGCAGAGATGCTGAGAAATGGTTAATCCCTGCTGTACCACTTATTAGCGAGGTATAACCCTGAGTGCCTTCTCTAAGTCTGTTTCCTCAGTAGGTGCTTGGGTAGACTACTTAAATAATGTGAATGGCATTCAATATGGCAGCTGGCATGGGAAGTACCCAACAAGTATCCACTATCACTGCTATGAAAGCAGATTCAGGCATGGAGAATATAACCCCTAAGAGTTTTTCTAATTGTTAAGATTCCAGGAGAAGGAAGTCATCATTAAAACTAACAGACTCTTGGAGTTCTCTTGTGGTTCAATGGGTTAAGGATCTGATATTGTTACTGCAGTGCCTTGGGCTGCTGTGGTGGCATGGATTTGATCCCTGGCCCAGGAACTTTCACATGCCGAGAGTGCAGTCAACAAAAAACCAAAAAAGAGACTCTCAAGAGTTATGAGGGCAATCAACCCTCTCAATCAGTAGAGGGATCACAAAGTCAATCAGAAGCCAAGGGGATTCTATGAATAAGAAGAAAAGAAAGATGGAAGAGGACCTCCTATGCAGGTGTAGCCATGAGATGGTCAGTCCTTCCACGGAAATCAAGGCCACATCAGGTGTAAAGTCATCACTCAGAAGTTTTATGCCTTCTTTTACCTGTAAGGTTTTCAGTGGGTGGTATGCCTGATTTCTTGCTGAGAAACTGAACTGCCTCTGGACACTGGTCATTCAATAAATATTTTCAAATACCTACCGTATCTAGACACATAATTCTAAAAACAAGCAAACTTCTGGCTATCATCTTGCCAACAAGTCTGCCTTATAACAACAGTCAAATCACAGATACACAAAGCACAAGTCAACTTCCATTTCCAGAAATCTGACATCCAAGATCTCTTAAACCCTCCACCTGCAAAACAGCAGGAAAAAAAAAACACCACCACATAAAAAGCCCAATTACTAAGCATATATTTTAATGTGTCGCTGAGCCAGTGGAAAAATAATGAAAATTTCATTGGAGCCCAAATCAAAGCAAGACTAGTGATCTAAGGAAGGAAATGAGCATAGAACCAGAGGTACCTGCAATACCTAGTAACTGTGAAATTCATTTTCTCACTATATGGGGAAAGAAAACAAGACAAAGTCCAATAGGAGATTCCACATAAGGCTGGACCTCCAAAGGGCTGGGCCAGGGGTCAGGGAACCATGGCATGTGGGCCAAATCTAGTCTGCCTCCTGTTGCTGTATTGCCTGTGAGCTAAGAGTGGTTTTTACTTTTTTTTTTTCTTTTTGGCATGCCTGCAGCATGTGGAGGTTCCTAGGCCAGGGACTGAACCAAACCAGAGCAGCAGACCCAAGCCGCTGCAGGGACAGCACCGGATCCTTAACCTGCTGAGCCAGAAGGGAACTCTGGCTTTTACATTTTTAATGGTTGAAAGAAGTCAAAAGAAGAATAAGACTTTGTGACATGTGAAGATTATACAAAATTCAAACTTCAGTGTCCAGACATAAAGTTGTATTGGAACAGAGCCAGGCTCATTTGCATATGCTGTCTGTGGCTGCTTTTGCACTAGAGCAGCAGAGAAGAGTAACTGTGACAGAGACTGTGGGATCTGCAAGGCCCACTGTGGCCCCTCACAGAAACACTCGTCCAGCCCTAGGTTATAGTCTCCAGGAAAAAGATAAACCTGAGACAGAGGGGAGACGGAGGGAAGAAAAGGGAAAAGAGAGAAAGTGAGGGAGAAGGAAAACAAAACACCCTACATAAGGGAATAGCAAGGAAATTTGTTTGTTTTAACCTTCATTCAGGGTTAAAAATAAATTAAAAAAAATATATATATATCCCATGAGAATTCATCACCATAAAAATAAGCTGGTCTTCATGTGGGTTCAGGGCCCGAATAAGGCCCAAAACACTTTATACAGAAATTCTACTTCAAGGCACTCATGAGATGCTAGTCCTTCAGCTTCCTTGAGAAGCAAAAGCAAATTTCTGAGCAAAATCTCCGTCACCTCAGGCCTAGATGGATTCTCACAGAAACATTTCCAGAGAAAATGGGCTCCAATTCAAGAATCACCAAACACATAGGGACCAAGGCCATGAATAAGAGTCAGTGGAAACAGACTCAAAAAGATCTTAGTTGTTGGAGTTATTAGACAGCATAGAAGTAAGTTTCATGTGTTTAAAGAATAAAAGAGGGAACTGAAAATACCAAGTAGGGAAAAGACACAAAAAAAATGACCATAAAGATCTGAAAAAATAACTAAACAGAACATCAAGAAATAAAATATTTAAAAAGTAAAATTTAAAACTTGGTGAATAGACTGTATAGCAGATTAGACACAGGTGAAAAGGATAAAAATATAGGTAAAATGTTCTATGGTCCTTGTTTCATTCAGGAAAAGGGTAAATACACAGATTAACTTGATTTTTTTTTTGCTTTTTAGGGGCTCACCTGCAGCATGTGGAAGCTCCCAGGCTAGGAGTGAAATTGGAGCTGCAGCTGCTGGTGCATGACACAGCCACGGCAACAACAGATCCGAGCCACGTCTGCGACCTATACCACAGTTCACGCCAATACCAAATTCTTAACCCACTGAGCAAGGCCAGGGATTGAACCCCCAACCTCATGGACTAATTGGGTTCATTACCACTGAGCCAGAATGGGAACTCCTAACTTGAGCTTTTAAGTATGCTATTTAAAATATTAAAGAACTAAAAGAACAAAAACAAAGTATATATCATCCAAAGTAGCAGAGAGAGGAGCTCCCGTCGTGGCGCAGCAGTTTAACGAACTGACAAGTATCCATGAGGATGTGGGTTTGATCCCTGGCCTCACTCAGTGGGTTAAGGATCCAGCGTTACCACGAGCTGTGGTGTAGGTCGAAGATGCGGCTTGTATCTGGTGTTGCTGTGGCTGTGGTGTAGGCCGGCAGCTACAGCTCCGACTGGACCCCTAGCCTGGGAACCTCCATATGCTGCGGGTTTGGCCCTAAAAAGACCAAAAAAAAAAAAAAAAGTAGCAGAGAGAAAAAAAGAGGGGAGAAAAGAATACAATTTTTTAATCATCCAATTTAACCCTCTAAAAGAAGTTAAGAAAGGTGATCTCCCCTCCCTAAAAGGTACAGAGGCAAGATAAACAGCACAGGATGGTGGAAATAAATCTAAATATACTCATAATAAAAGCAGATGGACTAAATTATATAAGTAAAAATCAAAAGAAACACAGTTTTGAATTTGGTGAGAATAGGCTCCCTTTATACCCTGGAGCCATTTTATCAATCCTACATCCCAGGACCCACTTTTTTTTTTTTTTTTTTTGTCTTTTGTCCTTTTAGGGCCGCACGTGCAGCATATGGAGGTTCCCAGGCTAGGGGCCTAATTGGAGCTCTTTGCTGCCAGCTTATGCCAAAGCCACAGCAACAATAGATCTGGGCCACGTCTGTGACCTATACCACAGCTCATGGCAACACCAGCCAGGATCCACTCTTAATTCTCTCTACCTACAAAAATAGTAACAATAATAATAGCTAACACAAATATAGAGGTTACTATATGCCAACAATTATCATCAGTGTTTTTCATATATTATAATAGCTGGAAGCTGGATGTTGTACCTTGGTGACCAACCAGACTAGTCCTATTCAGATTTCACTCTTATAGGCAGCAATATCTGGTCCACGAGTCAACAGGTGGAGCACTCACTGACAGGAGGCCAGGTCTGTCTCTCCCATCTCCTGGCCACATCCACTACCTACCCATTTTTCCTGGAGCCCCTTCACTTCCTCCTCATGGGCTGACTTCTGCTGCTGCAGGGCGGTCTGCCCCTCTTGCTCAGCCTGGGCCAGCTGTTTGGTTGCAGCATCCCGCTCCTGTTCTGCCCGGCTCCGTTCAGTATCCAGTTCCAGCTGTAGGCACCTCACTTCCCCTAAGACACCAGGGACAGGATCTGGTCTCTGAGCCTCTGCTCTCCACCTTTCACTCCTTTCTCTCCTCTCTCATGAGTAACTCCCATCTCAGAAGCCCTGGGCCTGGCTCCAATAGCTTCCCACTGTCTCCCTGGCTTTTGACATCCCCACGGATGAAGTGTGCCCATCCCAGGTGGGGTCTCACCTTGGATTACCTCCTTAGCTTGAGTGATAGTTTGAATCTGGACCTCCAGCTGCCCCTTGGTGACTTCTATCAGAGAATTCTGTTGCTGGGCCTCAAACAGACTGTTCTCCAGAAGCTCCTTGGCCGAGCTGTCAGGTTCAGAAATCAGGAGAGTTCTTACCCAAGAAGCCCCTTACCCTTCCTTAAGAGGAGGTGGGTTCTAACTACTGGCCATCCAGAGAAGTTAATGGGGCAATTACACATTCATAACTCATTTAGAACCCATATACTCTGGGCAGGGAACTAAGCTGGCTACCCTTTGCCTTGCAAAGCTCTCTCTGCCCCTGGTGAAACTGGGTCTGGCTCTACCTGAGCCCCAGCAGTTGTTCAGAGAGGTCCTGCCGGTCCCGCTCCACGGCCTGCAGCCGCACTTCAAGAGCCGCCTTTTCCCGCACCAGAGCCTCCTTCTCCTGGACTTCCCGGGTGAGCACCTCTTCCTGCCGCTTTGCCTCCTGACGCAGCTGCTCCATCTGAACTGAGACTGCCTCCTGCTGGTGTTGTGCCTGAGGGGAAGTAATTGATGAGATACAGAGCAGAGGCAGGACCCCCCCAACTCCCGCTCCCAGGGCTGCCATCCCCAGAGTAGGGCCACTGGCTCTTCAGAAATTCTAATCCCAGCATTTCAAATCTCAGAGTCCTGAGCATTGTCTATGCATATGAAGTGCCATTTATCCATTTCCCTGACCAACCCATAGAGCTCTCTGCCCCAGAAACATGCTCTTCTTTGAGCAAGCCCCTGTGCTAGAGCGGCAAGAGATCTACCTCTAAGGAGCTTTTAGTCTTAAGGAGAAGCAAGACACATACACAATACCAGGAAGAAAGTGATTGGGACCCTGAGAAAGGGACTCTGAGGCGGGAGATTATGTATAACTATTATGTGTAACTATTTTTTTTTTCTGTCTTTTTGCCATTTCTTGGGCCGCTCCCTCGGCACATGGAGATTCCCAGGCTAGGGGTCCAATCGGAGCTGTAGCTGCTAGCCTACGCCAGAGCCACAGCAACTCGGGATCCGAGCCGCGTCTGCGACCTACACCACAGCTCACGGCAACGCCGGATCGTCAACCCACTGAGCAAGGGCAGGGACCGAACCCGCAACCTCATGGTTCCTAGTCGGATTCGTTAACCACTGCGCCACAAAGGGAACTCCTTTTTTTTTTTTAATTATGTGTAACTATTACACATAATAGTTATATTATGTATAACTCTTAGAGCATGAGAAGTTTGGGTCACTGGTTCAGAAAAAACTTGGTGAACCCCCTGTTATGTGTTAGACATTGTGCTAAAAGCTGGAGGAATAAAAACTAGTAAGAAATAGCCTTGCCTTCAAGGAACGTTCGATCTAATGGTAGAGACATGTAAACATAAATATAGCATAAAGACTGTGGTAGTTGAAAAAACATAAGGTACTATCAGAGCATACAGGAGAGGCATCTAATTCAAATTGATGGATGTGAAGCAGTAGGGAATCTGGAGGATTCCTCCAGAAGTTCTCTTAAAAAACCGGAAGATATACCCCAAACTAGTAACACTAGTCATTTCTAGGAAGGAAGATGTTCCCCTTTCTGAATCATTTCTGTAGTATTTTCATTTTTGACAGTGAGCATGCCTTATACTTCAATGGGACAGTAGCAGTTTTGTCTTCTCACCTCGCTTAGTTTCTCTTGAATTTCTTCCTTCTCTTCCTGGACGCCCCTGAGATCTGCCTGCAGCTCAGCCCTGGCCGCCTCTGCTTTTTGCAGCTGAGCCTCCAGGTGAGTGTTCTTTTCCCACAGCGCTTCCCTGCTCCTCTCCACCTCTGCCAGGCCCACCTGCAAAGCGCTTCTTGCCTGCTCTGCTGCCTCCATCCTGCTGCACACAGACTGGTTCTGCTGTTCTAACTACTGGCCAAAAAGGGAAGGGCATCAAAGGCAAAGGGTTACAGTTTAGAGATGAAGTGCTGAGAAGTAAATACAAGTGAGACATCATCTGCTCAAAGATAAACATGGGAGTGCTTATAAGAGATGGGGACTAAGCACTCATTTGGTCTAGGACCTTTATTCCAAGTACTAGATGGGCTGATGCTGGGAAAAGGTAAAAAAGGCAAATCCTGTCCTCAGAATTCTGTGTAAGGGAACACAGATTATTTCTGGGGCTCAAGGGAGGAAGGGTAGTGAAGAGACATGTTAAATTTGCAACCTCTAGGGGAGATTCTTTGAGATTTAGGCTCTTTAGCAGATCCTATTCTGGTGGTTGCTGGTATCTCAAATAATAGGATTAAAAACCATGTCCTTCCTTCTAGAGGCCATGGGCCTTCTTCCTAGACCTGACGATCTTACCTTAAAGCCCAAAGGTGGTTCTGCTGTAGATGTAAAAGGAGTCTATTTTTTTTTTTTTTGGTCACATGTGTGGCATACAGAAGTTCTGGTCAAGGATTGAACCCACGCCACAGCAGCGACCAGAGCTACTACAGTGACAAGGCCAGATCCTTAACCTGCTGAGCTACCAGGGAACTCCATGAGGGGTCTATTTTTAATGGCTGAACCTAGGTCTTACAGTCTCTGCTCTATTCTGTACTATAAACGTTCCTTTCACTCATTCCAGGACTACATTTGGGAGCTGATCTGTCTCAGGCTGATCCACTGAAGAACTCTTCCTTGTCATAGGCATTAGCTTTGTCTGTCACTGGCTTGCCCTTGGTTGGAGTTCAGCCCTACCCAGTGGATCAGAGAAATCTTTGCTCACCTGGAGAAGCTGCTGGTTCAGTCCAACTTTATCTAAGGCCAAAGCCTCATTTAAGGCACTGAGCTTGACAGCTGCAGCCCGAAGATCAGCTACCTCAGCCTTTAGGCTGTTCTCAGAACTTGACAGCTCCACAATAGACTGTTCTGCCTAAAAACAAGAGGGTTAAAGAGTTTCCTTTTCCAGTTTTCCTGCAACAGTGAGCAGCTCACATTCCCAACACCTGCTGCTTCCCTTGCACAGAGATCAGCTAATACTTCATTCCTTCCTTTACATTCTTTGGTCTTTTTCAGCCACCCTACAGCATATGGAGTTTCCAGGCCAGGGATCAGATCCGAGCTGCAGTTGCCATTGCCACCTATGCTGCAGCTGCGGCAACGCCAGATCCTTAACCTACTGTGCTGGGCCAGGAATTGAACCTGTGTCACAGTGCTCTTGAGATACCGCCGATCCTGTTCCATCATAGCGGGAATACCTCTTCCCTTACATTCTAAATAACTCTCCTCTTCATTCATTCATTCATTGAGGCATAAAAGAGGAACTCAGTACAGAGGTACAGACATCAGGATGTATAAACTTGTACAACTATAACAATACCATAGACAATGTAGGCACAAAGTGCTCTGGGACCTCAAAGAAAGCATTAATTTGGTTTGGGAAAATCCAAAATGCCTGACAGGAGAGCTGACACTTCAGTTGGGCACCAAGGGATAAGGAACATTGCGTGGTTAAAAGAAGAGGAAAGAGGTGGTCAAAGTATGAAAAGTCACAAAAGAGGAGGTAGAACTGAGAATGCAATTAGTGCTGTGTGGCAGGAGTGAAGGTTTATTAAGAGTTAAGAGTTTATTAAGACAGGGATCTGGAGGGAAGAGGAAGCTAGAAACAGTTTTGAGCAGGTGGAATGTGGCACCAAGGAGCTGGGACACCACTGAATGGTTTTAGGAAAGCGATTGATATAACCAGATTTATACTTTAGAAAACCATTCTAGGGAGTTCCCTTGGGTTGCAGTAGGTTAAGGATCCAGCATTGTGACTATAGTGGCTTGGGTTGCTGCTGTGGCAAGGGTTTGATCCCTGGCCTGGGAACATCCACGAACTGTGGGTGCAGCCAAAAAAAAAAAAAAAGGAATGTAAACCATTCTAATTCCAATATAGAAAGTCAGTTGGGAGGAACAGAACCCCAAAGCAGAAGTGAGGGAAGAGGCAGGAAGGGCCACAGCTTGCAGGATGAAGAATGAGGCAGGCTGCATGCCCTTTTCCTAGAAATACAAATCTCTGAGCCATCCGCCCACCCAGCCAGGGAGGCAAGGCCCACGCACCTTTGCTAGCGCAGCAGTCACTTCTGTTTGCTCTTGCCTCAGCAACTCCCCTTCTAGGCGACTAGACTCCAGGGCTTCCCGAAGGGTGATCAGTTCACTGAGAGATTCTGACTGTTTGGCTTCCAGGCTCGCCAGCATCTCCTGACTAAGATGGGAAAGAGAGGGGGCTTGAGGAAATCTCAGGTAGTGGCCACACCCTAAAAGATAACAGGAATATAATTGCCTTTATAAAGCAGAAGAATGAAGAAAGATCTCTAAAAACTGATAAGGAAAGATCTCCAAGACATAAAACATGAAAAAAGCAAGGTGCAGAACAGTATATGCAGTGCACTACCTTTTATGATAGAAATTGGGGTAAATAAGAGTATGTGCACATATTTGCTTAAAGCAGCACTGGAAAAATTAATAAGAAATTAATTTAAATGGTTATCCACAGAAGAAAGCAAGAGAGGACTGAGTTTTGTTTTTGTTTTTGTCTTTTTGCCTTTTCTTGAGCCACTCCCGCAGCATATGGAGGTTCCCAGGCTAGGGGTCAAATCAGAGCCGTAGCCACCAGCCTATGCCAGAGCCACAGCAACACAGGATCCGAGCCGCGTCTGCAACCTACACCACAGCTCACGGCAATGCCAGATCCTTAACCCACTGAGCAAGGCCAGGGATCAAACCCACAACCTCATGGTTCCTAGTCGGATGCGTTAACCACTGAGCCACGACGGGAATTCCGTGAGATTTCTCTGAGTATACCTTTTAAAAGAGTCTGATTCAAAAGTCATATAAATATTAATAAATGTATTATCAACTTAAACAAATTAAATTTGAAAACAGAAAATCATCTTTGTGGATTGCCTATTCTTTTTCTTGGGAAGACCATTCCTTGCACAAGTGATGATCCTTATAGCGGTTCTCAATATTCTATTCTTTGTGCCTATTAGGTGCAAGGAGCTAGAGAACAGGAGAGGAGGGTATGTATCAAAGGCAAGAAGATACAGTCCCTGCTACCAGTTACTGAAGACCTACCATATGCCAAGGCTCTGTGCTGGTATTTGCAAAACACTGCTTTAATCTCAATGACCCTTTCAGAGTAAATATTATCATCCCCATTGTACAAATAATCTGTCCAAGTGGCAAAAACATATATATGTATATTTTTTTGTAACATGCCCACAGCTCGTGGATGTTCCCAGGCCAAGGACTGAACCTATGTCACTGCAGTGACCCAAGCCACTGCGGTGACATTGCCAGATCCTTAACCCACTGAGCTACAAGAGAACTCCCCAGAGCCATAATTTAAACCAAATTTTTGCCCAGCCTTAATTCCTTGCCTTTTCTATGATATCATGTTGAGGAATTTACAGATTAACTGGGTCTCTACTCTGGAATTCCTTTTCTTGACCAGTTCATCTTCCATACTTCCCAGGTTAAATCCTGCCCTTTGGCCAGCCCAGCCTCCTCTGAGCATGCCATGAACATTTCTGCCTCCTTTTTTTTGCTAATCTGTTCCTTTAGCCCTTATCCCACTCTACCGATCAAAACATGTCAAGGCCCAGCCCAATGGTTCCCCCATCCCCCATGAAGCTTTCAATAATTAACTGTGATGCCTGTTCTCTCAGAGGACCTAGATTGAAGTTCTATTTTGCTCATAGTTCATATGGCCACAGTTTACTCGTCTGTCTTCCCCATTAGACTGCAAACTACTTGAGATCAGGGCCTGTGTCTTATTTCTGTATTCCCCAGAGCCCATCAGACCTTCTGTGCTCGGCAAAGCTGGATGAACCTTCTGTATTCATCTTTCTGCAAAGGATGGAGTAGTCAGCTAATCTGAACCCATCACATGCCAGGCTTCAATTTATTCCACTTTCTAAGAGAAGGGGCTCAGAGGGAAGGGTGTGGAGGGGAAGATCAAGCCTGAGTGAGGAGGGGGCTGGTCACACCTACAGGCGCTCCCGTTCTCGGACAGCCAGGTGCAGCTCCTCCTGCTGCTCCTCCTTCTCGCCCTGAGCAGAGTCGCCCTGCAGCTGAAGCTCCATGTTTGTCCTCCGTAGTCGCCAGGCCTCCTGCTCCAGCACCTCCAGCTGCTGCTGCAGCTCCTCCCTGGTCTTTTGCAGGAGCTCTCGCTCCCTGGAAGAAGGAGCTCAGAGGTGAGCAGAAACCTTAGAACCTTGGAAGGATTTTAAATCCTTCTTGGAAGCACACATCACAGGGTCAAAGGAGAGGAGTGTCTGTTTCCTTTGAATATCTGATCTTCCCTTTGAGCAGGAAACTTTTTTAATCACTGCAAAGACCCAAAACTGAGTGAGCAGGAACAAACAGAACACAAAGCAAGATGGCTCTGAGCAGCCCTGGGTCTCGAGAGGAACAGGCTCAGCCAACCAAACACATGAATGGGATGGGTAGACGGCCAAGTGAGGACTGAGCCTGGGAGGAAGGGTGGGATGAGCAGCCCCCGCTCACCTGCTCAGAGAGTCCACCTCCCCCTGCAGGCCCACAGTCTGCCCTGCCAGGGTGTCCCGCTCCCCGGTGAGCTTCTGCAGCCGCTGTCTCAAGGCCTCACCCTCTTCCTCCCACTGATGATGCTGCTGCTGCAAGGAGCTCACAGCTTCCTGACAGCCTGAAAGCTGCTGCTTTAGGTCCTGCATAGGGACAGTAACAGAAGTGAGGTGGAGAACAACAAGTCAGGGCAAAGGAAGGAGGGCAGAAACCTGAAAGTAGGGCTGGGCCAAGGGGGTTGGGTGCTGGTGCAACAAGGGTAAGCTTTGAATAGAGTTGTGGCCAGTAGAGTTGTGGCATGAGAGATAACTGGTTTCTGTGGCTCCCAAAGTCTCAGCGTCCATCATCTTCAAATGTACAACTGGGGGAGGGGGGTTGTTGGTAAGTGTGGCCGGGCTCTTTAGAATTGGGGAACATTCACCCCCACTCTCCCAGAGCCCCTCTTTGTATGGTGCTAGGTAAAGACTGCCTGCAAAGTGGAGCCACCAGCACAACTGTGCAGATGCAGAGATTCTAGGGGGCACTTCCGGGTGTTGACAAAAGACCTCATGACTGGTCCATGTAGCAAAAGGGGCAGTCTAGGCTGGGAGGGCGCCTAGGGCACGAGGCAGTCTAGACACTCATCCCTGTGGCTGAAGAGGAGTACTGGGGTTCTCACCTGCACAGCCTGGCGTCTCTGAGTCAACACAGAACGCACCAGAGTGAGGGCCTTGTCTGGCTGCTGGGAATCAAACTGGGAGAAGAAGCCACTAGGATCCAAGTCCAAGGAGTGCTCGTGACCAGAACCTTGGGCCATATGGTCCCCTTCTTCTACCATGGCCTGAAACCCAACACAGCAGGGTCACCCTCCTACTGACCAAGGCCTAGGATCCAATCAGAAGACTAACAACTCCAGCCTGGAGAAATGTGATGTTTTCTTTCTCAGGTCCTCTCTTCCAGGGGCGGGGGATGAGGGTATGGGGAGGAGGGTATCTACGAGCAAAAAAAATGGGTTCCTTCAACGCTTCACCTCATCCAAACCCAGCAAGTGACAAGGCTAGAGTACCTCTTGAACACTCCATGAATAAATGAAGGAAGAGGCTACTGAGGTAACAAAGACCAGAATCCAGCTGCTGGCCTGAGAAGTGCAGCTGGAAGTAAGAGAGGGCCTGCTATCTTATGGTTAGCTACCCCTTGGGGTTCCTGTCTCCAAAGACTCAGAACTCATCCTCAGAAGCCCAAACTCCTCCGGGCACACCTGGGAGGACGTGACAGTCTGGGGAGGAATGGGGCATGACCGTGGGTCCCCAGTACCTGGGTTATATCCTTGATCACTTGCTGTAAAGACAGCCTCTCCTCTTGGGCATTCCTACTAAGAGATGCCTCATGTTCCATTAACTCTGCATGATTTGCCTCCTGCACAAGAAACAAAATAGAACCTATGAGCCAAACTCTCAGAAGGTAATTTATCATTCTATACCCCAAATCAACTGGATTCTCATTCTGTCTCCTCTGTCAACCCCACTTTTCCCTTGACCACATGTGAATACTGATGCTGTCCCAGGACTCTGAAGACAATGTGAGGTGGTGATTAAGAGTTCAGATTAAGGGATTAAGAGCTCCAAAGTGGACGGCCTAGATTAGAAATCGTGCTCTATCACTAACTAGCTTGGTAACTTTAGGCAACTCCTTCTTTGAGCCTCTTTCTCTTCAAAATGGGAATAATTAATAGCAACTACTCCACAGATTTGTTTGAGGCTTGAATGAAAAAACGTCATGTCAATTACTTAACACAGTGTCTGGCACAAAGCAAATGCTCATTAAATGTGAGCTATCATTGGATAAAGGATGGCTGCTGTCTCAGAACATCAAATTGATGCTTGAGACCTAAGGCTAAGCCAGAGAAACCTCTAGTCCCAAGGCCAGCAATAAACTCAAACTCTCAAGATTTCCTCTTCTCCTTCCTACTTTACTGTGCTAGTGAAGGCCAGAAGATCCAGACCTGCAGCTATGTTTTAGTTTTGCCTACGCAAAATTTGAACCAACATTTGTAAATTGAGAGATTTTATGAAATTCATAAAAATTCATAAAAATCTGAATTTCTGGCTCAAAAAGTTAACAAATGGGCCACACCAGCCGCCATTCCTACACGGCAGTAATTTACTGAAGTTGAACAGTGGATGCTTCCTCCAGATGGGACATATATTCTTCAGGGTCCTGCAGTCCCCACTACTCCTGTTTCCTTACTGTTGAGACTGTGTCTTCTGCTATAGTGAAAACTAAATATGAAACCACTGGAAAACCAGGATTCTTACAGCTGAATCGATTTCACTCATTTACATTACGTAGGGCCTGCAAATTCCTGAACAAAAAGGAATCACAAAGGTGTAAGCAAGTCTGGCTCCCAGCTGATCCCAGCTTGGATGAGAAGACTAGGCATGTGCATATGGATAGGGGTGCAGGACTCACCCAAAATCAGAGATCTGAAAATCCCTAGACATTTGGAAGGAAACATGGAATCAAGCCAGAGGTTCTAACATTCAACCTTAGAAAATCCCTTTGATAATATCTTGGCAGATGTTAAGCCAGTGACACTAACCTCACTCCTTCACAAGACGGACTGTTTACCGCACAGCTCTAGCTGTAGCCAAGCTCTACCACCTTGTAGTTTCTAGTCACTGGCAGTGCTTGCACTCCCCTGGGGAACATTAAATAAGCCAACCTCTTCCCCAGTGTCAGCCCTTCCGTTATGTGAAGGCAGCTATCATGTCTCCCAAGCCCCTTCTTCTCCATCACCATGCTCCTCAGTTGTTTCCCAATGACTAGGTTTTGAGTCCTTTCTACACATCCCCTCCTGCTTCGCCAGGGTGCCTCTTCATGTGTGTCCCACCGTCTCGGAGGAGGGCCCACTGCACATGTGCACCTGGGAAGCTCCCCCAGGAATACGGTAGGGAGAGTAGACAGCTAATGTTTATTAAATGAACAAATGAATGAATTCATTAATTTTCAGATTCAACCAAAATTTACCCTTTAGCTTTAGGGAGATTTCATCAAAGGAATATTTAACTGGTATCCTGCACTTTCTATCCATAGAGGACAGGAAGCTATAGGCCCACACCCGACTCCTCCCCAGAACAAAGGATCATGTACCAGGATCTTCATTGTCTCTCTCAGAGCCTTTACCATCTTTTCATAATCTTCATTCTGCTTCTGAGACTGGGTCAGCAGAGCAGAAAGCTCGGTCACCCTGGAGAGAAGAGCACAGCAGGGTCACCAGGGCACCCACTGATGTGGACAGAGCTACTGGGCAGCACACCCTGCCCCAATACAGACATCCCCACTGCAGCCTCCCCAAAGTCCCTTGGGCGCCCCCAACCCCTGCACTCCCTGAAAACATGACATTATAGCCTTGAATTCGGGGTGGGGAATCCAAAAGCCACTCAGACACATGCAGGGATTTACCACATCTCGGGGCTGGAACACGTGTTTGGGGGCCCGAGAGCTGAAGGAAAGCCCTGGCCCAGGCCCTTCCAGGCCCCGCTTGATCTTGAAGTCAAGCATCCTGAAGCCAATAAGAATATCAGAATTGCCACATGGGATAGTCCCAATGTCCCTCCAGCCCAAGATTCTGACTGATAGGGAAAAAAGGAGGGGCAATTTGGGAGAGATTACAGTCAACCTCCCTAAAATTAACCTCAAAGTTCAGGGAAATCACCAGACATCTTTATCACCTAACAACATATCCCAGAGCTCAGTACCTGGTGTTGTGTGGTTAGCTAAATAAATACTTCTTGAATGAAGGTTATTTAGGAGCTTAATCTTTTGTTTCAAAGTCTTTCTAATTTTATTCTGTATCATCTTCAAGAGGCCACAGATGCAGCATATGGAAGTTCCCAGGCTAGGGGCTGAATCAGAGCTGCAGATGCCTTAATCCTCTGTATGGTCATTCATTTAACTATTGTATCATTCAATAAACATTTATTGAGTGTCTACTATATGGCAGGTGAAGTGCAAAACACTAGGACACAAAATTACTAAGACATGGTCTCTGTCCTTGTGCTTCCCAGCACCTTCACAACCCAAATAAGACAAATTGCAACATGGAGTTTCTGTTGTGGCGCAACAGAAATGAATCCGACTAGGAACCATGAGGTTTCAGGTTCAATCCCTGGCCTTGTTCAGTGGGTTAAGGAGTGGGTGTTGCCATGAGCTGTGGTGTAGGTCGCAGACGTGGCTCAGATCTGGCGTTGCTGTGGCTCTGGTGTAGGCCAGCAGCTACAGCTCTGGTTAGACCCCTAGCCTGGGAACCTCCATATGCCATGGGTGTGGCCCTAAAACAGACAAAAAGACAAGACAAAACCAAAAAACCCCTACAACTCAAGTACGCCACCAACAGGTGGTGACACAACCCTAGCCATGGGGTAAAAACTGACCTTTGCCCTGAGATTCAAATGGAGCTTTACTTAAAATCTTTACTCTTCTTATTGTTTAAAAATTACTGTATCAAAAAAAAAAAAAAAAGAACCAAAGCTAACCAAGAAACAAACAAAAATACCCCAAGACTAAATAATCGATGAGATCAATGTTGTAACAAGCATTGGTTTTCTGACCTAAAAGACCATACATTGTAATTTAACAGGTTATCGAGGTCAAAAGAGAAGTGATGTTTGAACTATGCCTTTGAGGATACTGCAGAGAGAACAGAGGGAGGCATTCCAGGCTATGGTCAGCATCTACAAAGGCAGGGAAGCATGCAAGAACTTGGCTCGTCTGGTAATGGCAAGTAATTTGGTATTTGTTTTGTTTTGTTTTGTTTTGTTAAGGGCTGCAGGTGCAGCATATGGAAGTTCCCAGGCTAGGGGCTGAATCGGAGCTGCAGCTGCCAGCCTGCATCAGAGCCCTAGCAATGTGGGATCCGAGTCGCATCTGTGACCTACACCATAGTTCACGGGAACACTAGATCCTTAACCCAATGAGCAGGACCAGGGATCAAACCCGCATCGTCATGGATACTAGTTGGGTTCATTTCCATTGTGCCACAAGGGGAATTCCGTAGTTTGGTATTGATAGATTGACAACCAGCTCTGTAAGTCACCAGGAGAGAAAATGAGCTGTAAGAGAGTCTGAGGGCAGAGGGCAGACATGGCCCCAACTGTGGCACTGGGTTTCAAATTAGTCGACTCCCTCTGGCACATCTCCTTCCCCTCTTGTGGAAGGAATGATCTGCATATCCTCCCCCTCCCCTAACTATCTCGAACTCCCTAGGGGAGGCACCTTTCCCTCAGCTTTCCCTTCCTAGGACCCAGCCCATCTCACCGATCCTGAAGCTCAGCCTTCTCCAGATCCCCTTGACTCTTAAGCTGTATTAACTCCTGGCTCCTTTTATGGGCTTCCTTCTCCAGCTCCTGGGTCTTAGACAGTAGCAGCATCAGCTGGGATGGTTCACTCCCATTGAGCCTCCCAGATCCAGTGGATTCCCGGGCCTGTGGTGCTCCCACAGTCAAGCGCAGACAACAGGTCAACAGGGACCCAGAGAGCTTCACGTGCTCAGCCTTGAGCTCCATCAGGTCTCTGAGAACAAGCAAGGAAAGAGCAGACTCCAATAAGCACCAGAGAAGGGACTGCGGAGGTCAGGCCCAGTGAGGCCTGAGGAACAGGTCTAGGAAAAATCATTTGAATCCAATAAAACTATCCCTCCCCACCACATCTTCCACCTTTGCCTTCTCCCCACAGCCTGATCCCCCCTTCTACAGCAGCCCACCGCCCTAAGTCTAGAATGGGTAGGGGCAAACTGCCTCCCATCTTATCCCCACACTGACCTGTCAGTGGCTGACTTCATTTCCAGAAAGTGACGTCGGAAGGTCACCACCTCCCGCCATAGACTGAGAAGGCGACCATGCTCCCCTTTCAGGTAGCCCTTGAAGAACTGTATGTTCAGAAACCCAGGTCATATCAAAGGGCAGAGGACATCTTTGGCCAACACAGGAGTCTTGGATTCCTCCCGACTCTTGGGGAAAGGAAGGAGGGGCTTATAGGGATACTTTATGAATGGGAGTCTATATTCAGCTGGTGCTGAGGTGTTTAATAAGGTCAGCAGTGGGATTCAATAGGTCAAAGGGACTGAGATGATATATGGCCTTCCTCGAGCTAGATCAGAAAAGGATAAACAATAGCTGCTCAACAAATGATAGCTATTACCAACGTTACCACAGACTATAAAATGAGGATTAAATGATATATGTAAATCACCCAGCATAATATCCTCCCAGAGCAAAGGCTCAGGAAACATTAGTTTCCTTTAACTGGATTCTAAAAATTTCTTCCTCATTCAATTTCAATAGTTACCTCCTTAGCATCTCAATCGCAGACTTCCAGGAGGGAGGGCAATAAATCTTAAGACCCATCTGAAATCTAAGCTAGTCCTTATGCAGGAACAGAGTGGCTTGGTGTCATGCTACCTGCTAGCAAAACCTCGACTGGGCAGGTAAAAACAGAAGTAAGCTGACAGCCCAAGCAGGGCAGAGCTGCCAGTATCAAGTGGTGAGCGCAGCCAGAGACTTTAACAACAGCTAGGTTTCCATCCAAGTCCTGAAGTTAACCCCTTCCAGCACTGACCAGGGCAGTGCCCAGAGTGCAAGTCCTCCTCTCACTGTTCCCAGCCCCTGTTTCTCTTACCTCCTGCTCCATCTGCCACTGGCTCTCCTTCCTCATTAGCTCATCCCGGGCCCGGCTCCAGTCTACTGTCAATTTTTCCACATCTTCCCGAAGCGCTTTATTCACCACGTCAGCTTTTTCCATGTGCAGCCGAAGCTGGGTGTTCACCTCTGCTAGACTCTCACACCTGCACTGGGAAGGGATAGGAGCAAGTACAAAATAAAGGTCTGAGCCAACACTTGGACCTCTTGGAATAAGACGACAACCACTGGAACTTTCCATTGCCAGGAACTGGAGGGCTAAGGCTGAAGTCCTTCGTTCTAATGCACATTAGCCCTCAAAACAGAGGTTTCCCATGGACCTTCTCCACCCGCCAGCCAACTACCCAGGCCAGAAAGTTGGGGCCCATCACCTCTGTTGCTCCTCCTCCAATCGGATTAGCAGCTGTTCCAGGTTTGGCTCCTCCACATTTTCCCACCTCTGAGGGATTGGTGCCTTAACCAGACAAAAACAAGCCTAATTTACCTCCAAAGAGAACACCCCGCAGACCAACTCCCTGATACCTTCTTCTATAGCAGCCCATGTTCTTTTTTACTCTTTGTCCTCCTTCTTGGCAATCTGCCTCTCTCCTCAATCCCTCTCTCCCAAAGTGAACCAGGGACTTCTCTTGAAAGACAGCATTTGGTAGCGAAAAGAACTTTCAACCTGGAGTTTCCATGATGGCGCAGTGGAAATTAATCTGACTAGGAACCATGAGGTTGCAGGTTTGATCCCTGGCCTCGCTCAGTGGGTTAAGGATCCGGTGTTGCCGTGAGCTGTGGTGTGGGTCACAGATGCAACTTGGATCTGGCATTGCTGTGGCTCTGGCGTAGGCCAGCAGCAACAGCTCCAATTAGTCCCCTAGCCTGGAAACCTCCATGTGCCACAGGTGTGGCCCTAAAAGGACAAAACACACACAAAAAAAGAACTTTCAACCTGAGAAGCATATGATACAGCTTTCACTAATGGCCTTGGCTTCTACCACGTTACTTTTTGGACCTTGGGCAGTTATAATTTCTCTGAGCTGCAAAGTCTTCAGCTGCAAAGTGAAGGTGGTATCATTCCCCTGGGAAAGCTGCTTTGCAGATTAAGTGACATAATTCTATGATAATGCCTAAGGATGCCTGGACTAGAGAATGGTATGGAGTAGTCTTGCTCCTCTCCTTCCTCTGAGAGAACTCTTCCAAGAGTAATGTGAGAAGGTGCTGAGAGGGAGCTGGAACAAAGGCAGATGGGTCTTTGAAAGCCAGTTCTATGTAGCCAATAGCACAAAGAAATCCCTCTGCCATGAACACACTCTTCTTCCAGGCCTGCAAGGGTGCAATATCTCTCTATGACAGATAAACACTGACACCTTCTGGAGGAAAAATGCATCTCCTCCCTTGGATTCCACATCATTTCCAATGTGATAATATTAAGTCTCCTAAAGTGGCATTAGAGAGCCAAGGGTTGGAATATGACAGGCTAGGAATAGTTAGGTCTGATGAAGGTATCTGTGTGATAAAGCTCTCAAGGGCTGACAAAGACAGACTGCTACCAAGCCTCACCTTATCATACCCCAGCCTCCCTCAGTCAGCAAACAAGCCCTCAGGAGGAGCTCAGGAGGAGCTCAGGAGGAGCACAGAACAGCCCCACTCACCCCAGTGGCTTCCAGCCGCTTCTCCAGCTCTTGGCTCCAGCTCCGGTACTGCAACACCTAAGAGAAACAGAGATCATGGCAGTAAGCAGGCAGATGCAAACAGCCCAAAGCAAAGGCCCCAAGGGTTGTGGGCAAACCTGCTGTGAATGAGGGACTGGGTGATAGTGAGGTGAGGCCATAACATCTCACAGTTTCCATGTGGACATTTAATACATTCTATAAAACTCTTACGCAGGAGAAATAAGTTCATGGACTTTGGAACCAGAACACCCAGGGTCAGGTCCTAGCTCTAGACTTGGGAGAGCAAACCTAGACAACTAACCCTTGTGAAGGTCATCATGGAAAGGGATGCCAGAGTAGTTCACGGAGAAGTTGTGAGCAGCAAAGGAGAACTCTTTATTAGGACATTCCTGCCCTCTTTGGCCCCCAGCTCCACGTGGTCTCTTTCTCCCTCCTGAAAGGGCAGCTGCCTCACCTTGGCCTGCAGCTTCCTCACAAGGGTTGCTTGCCTCTGCTGTGCCTCTTGGGAGCTCTTCAGCTTCCGCCAGGAGGCTGCTTGGTTCTCTGCCATCTGCTGCTGCAGCGCCAGCACTTGCTCCTCTAGCACCAGCTGCAGTGGTTGGGGCTTCATGTTGTTCAGCCTGGGGCGGCCTGTCTCCATGGAGGAACCAGACAGTAAGCCCACAGGCCCTTATGTAGCCAGAGGCTGTTTGCTTCCAGCAGGGTCACGAATCATTGTTGTCCCTTGGACCTCCTCTGGAGCTGGGGACCAAAGCACACAGTGGAGTTGAAAGAACTGTCTAGATGACTCACATTTATTCAGCAAACACTCATTAGGTCTGGCAAAGCTGGCCTGGACAGGTAAATAGGTTCCTTTACCACAGGACCCCTCAGAGCTTTTAAAAGGCTAAGATGGACCTAATTGCTAAAGGGGAGCTATGATGAGCATCTTTCTCAAATTTATTAGACCGTGAGACAAGCGCACAGGACTAGTGTTTCCTGGCATGCCTTCTGGAACTCCGCGCTAGACCAAGAGTTTTCCACTGCATCCATAGTGCCTGGCATAGTGCTCAATAAACTTTTTTTTTTTTGTCTTTTCAGGGGCACACCCGCGCCTTATAGAGGTTCCCAGGCTAGTAGTCGAGTCAGAGCTGAAGGCGTCAGCCTAGCCACAGCCACAGCAATGCTGGATCTGAGACATGCCTGCGACCTACACCACAGCTCACAGCAATGCCGGATCCTTAACTCAGTGAGCAGGGCCAAGGACTGAACCCATGTCCTCATGGATACTAGTCAGGTTCATTAACTGCTGAGCCATGAAGGGAACTCTAACATTTGTTGACTGAATCACTGAAGGTGCTTTTGGGTTAGCAGGGGAAAGAGACATAATTACAATACAATGTGGTTTGTGCAGTAATAATAGAGACACCGCAGGATAGTAAGGGAAGACAACAGAAGGGCTTTTATCCCAAACTGGGGGGCTGTGAACGATGTGAACTATCATCATCATAGTTACCACTTGTTAAGTTATGTATAAGTCACTTTGCTAAGTGCTTTACACACACAATGTCATTCTGGCATCACAAGAATTATGAAACCCTCCAATGCCCTCCTATCACACTTCAGTGTAGGTACTAGTATAGCTCTTTATATATGGATGAAGCTGAGGCTTACAAAGGTGAAACCTCAGTTAAGAAATCAGAAAGGTGGGAGTCCCCACTGTGGCTCAGCAGGTTACGAACCCAACTAGTATCCACGAGGATGCCGGTTTGATCCCTGGCCTCACTCAGTGGGTTTAAGGATCTGGCATTGCCACGACCTGTGGTGTATGTCACAGATGCAGCTTGGATCTGGTGTTGCTGTGGCTGTGGTGCAGGCCGGCAGCTGCAGCTCTGAATTGACCCCTAGCCTGGGAACTTCCATATGCCACAGGTGAAGCCCTAAAAAAAAAAAAAGCAAAAAAGAAATCAGAAAGATTAAACAATTTGAGTTCATACAGCTGGCATTTGGTTGACTAGAGATTTGAATACAAGTAATCTGACTCTCTGACAGAGCAGCAGGCCTTTCGGGCAGGGGATCCAAAAGAGAGGGAAGGAACCAGCTTCAGCAGGATGGCCTCTGAGTTGCTTAGGCCTCTAAAACACAGGATAACCTAGGGGGAGGAAGAAGGTTAGATGTCTCCCATTTTATCAACCCTGAGCCACCCACCGGCAGGGGTGAGGAATATCTTTATTTCCAATTACCTACAAGAAAATGGTCTATTAGAGCTGCCTTCCTGGCAGCATGAGTCATTCACAAGCTGAAGAAAATGGCATATACAGCAAATGCAAATATAACATATGCACATACAGCGGGAGCTTCAGGGGCCCCATATCCCTTTAATGCAACTAACTGCTGATCCCCTACAACCTGGCTCAAATGCCACTTTCTATCATGTCCTCCCAGATGTATCCAGGATTAATTCATCACTTTCATAGCCACAGATATACATTTAATATTTTATATAGAGAATACCTATATTACATCTTATCATTACTCTTTGTCTATCTTCTCCACTAATCTATGAGTCCCTCAAAGGTAGGAGCTGACTAATGCATTTTACTCATTTTGGTCACTAGCAGGTTGTCAACAATGATAAGGAATGCATTGGGCCACACTTTTGGCAGATCTAAACCCTTGGCCATGGTTACACATGTGGACTGCTGGCTCTTCTGAATCATTGCTGCCTATATAATGTTTTTGTTTTTCGTTTGTTTGTTTTTTGCTTCTTGGCTGTGCCCATGGCATGCAGAAGTTCCTGGGCCAGTGATCAAACCCACACCACAGCAGTGACGCCACATCCTTAACTGCTAGGCCACCAGGGAACTCCAATACACAATGATTTTTAAGAATTTAAGTCAGGCGCAAACATTTACCATTGGGAGAGCACAAAAATTCTTATTTCTGACTCCTTTGGAAAATCAGGAGATCTAGTGACCCTTGACCCACATTGCTACAAGGCAACAACCAGCTGCAGTGAAACCGTCCACCCACTTTAGATAGGGCATGTGCTCACCACTTCACCTCAGTCTAGGGCTCCCCCCCCCACCCACCAGGCTAGCCTTTCCCTCTCTTAGATAGCAGATTTCACTTGTCATGTCATTGCACTTGTGCTGTTGGTTTTTTTTTTTTTTTTAAAGGGCCGCACCTGCAGCATATGGAGGTTCCCAAGCTAAGGGTCTAATTGAAGTTACAGCTGCCGGCCTACACCACAGCCACAGCAACATCAGATCCGAGCTGCATCTGTGACCTACACCACAGCTCACGGCAATGCCAGACCCTCAATCCACAGAGTGAGGCCAGGGATCAAACCCACAACCACATGGTTCCTAGTCAGGTTCACTTCCGCTGTGCCACAAAGAGAACTCCTATGCTATTGTTTTTAACAGAATTACAGAGGAAAACTAATTTATATTACCTCCTGGGTAGCTGAAGATACCTGGGTTTGCAGTTTGTACTCAGTAAGGAAAGGGCATAAAGCAGGAAGAGTGGAGTGGCCCCAGTAAAGGCTTACTGGCACCAACACCCCAGGCTGCCTCTTCCTGGCTGATCCACTGGGTCAGTACTCCAACGTCCTCCCTTTATGCCTTTCCTTTCCACAAAGGCTGTGTCACCCAAATCACCACAGCTCTGAAATGCTGGCTCAATCCCCCTCCTCCGGTCGGAGGCACAAACCTTCTGGGAAACAGCTCCCACTGCCAACACTGCTAACTAGATAGCTCTGAGTTGTTGCTTCAAGAGACCTGAAGAGTCTGTTCTCTCCTAAAACTGTGAGGGTCGGGATAGGCTTTTGCAGAGTCTCAGAAACCCCAGATTCTCTAACCTACCTTCAGATCCCTACCCCCAAAGCATTATGTTAAACCTTATGAAATTGCCATTATTTCCACTTTTCTAACCTATAAAATGATAATTTCATGTAATTCAATTTAGTATGATAATATTATACATTATATTTAATATATATTTGTAGCCATATATTATATTTATGTATATTATACTAATCTAATATGTAGGCAGCCCTCCCATAGTTCCTAGAATTCTCATATTATATCCTCTTTTTTCTTTTTATGACTGCACCTCTGGCATATGGAAGTTCCCAGGCTAGAGGTTGAATCTGAGCTGCAGGTACTGGCCTACACCATAGCCAAAGCAATGCCAGATTCAAGCTGTGTACTGCGACCTAGGCCACAGCTTGCAACAATGCCTATCCTTAACCCACTGAGGGAAGCCAAGGATCGAACCTGCATCCTCATGGATACTAGTCAGGTTCTTAACCTGCTGAGCCACAATGGTAACTCCTAAAACCTTTTATTAGAATAAGGCTGCTGTTAATGTGTATACCTTATTTAAGAAAGTGATAGTAACACTTCAGTAAAGAAATGGAATTATATAAGAATTATATAATTATTTTGGGAGTTCCCTTTATGGCTCAGCGGTTAATGAACCTGACTAGGATCCATGAGGATGTGGGTTTGATCCCTGGCCTCAATCAGCAGGTTAAGGATCCGATGTTGCCATGAGCTGTAGTGTAGGTCACAGACATGGCTGGGATCTCGAGTTGCTTGGCTGTGTCGTAGAGCCGGCAGTGTAGCTAGCTCTGATTCAGCCCCTAGCCTGGGAACTTTCATATGCCTCCAAATCAGCCCTAAAAACCAAAAACAAAAAGACCCAAAAAAAAAAAAAAGCACAAAAAAACCAAAACAATAATATGATTATTTTAATTTAGCAGAGAATTTAAAAATTTTAGAGCTATTTAAAAATTTAGGGCATTCTTGTCATGGCTCAGTGGCAATGAAATCTGACTAGTATCCATAAGGATGCAGGTTTAATCCCTGGCTCTGCTCAATGGGTTAAAGGATCTGGCGTTGCTATGAGCTGTTGTGTAGGTCGCAGACGTGGCTCAGATCTGGCATTGCTGTGGCTGTGGCGTAGGCCTGTGGCTACAGCTCCAATTTGACCCCTAGCATGGAAACCTCCATATGCCATGGGTGCGGCCTTAAAAAGACAAAAAATAAATTAAAAAAAAAAATTTAGTCCAACCCTCTCATTTTTATAGATCAGGAAACTGAGGCTTACAGAGATGAAGTGATTTCATTTTGTTTATATTTTACTTGTATGCCCCATTTACCTCAAAAAATGATTCGAAATTGTAGCAAATGTACCACACTATTGGGAGATGTTACTAACAGGGGAAACTGGGTGCAGGATATATAGGAACCCTGTACTGTGCAATTTTTCCACACATCTAAAACTGTCCTAAAAAAAGTTTATTTTAAAAATGATTTGAATTGTTTTATGATTCAAACTCCAAAAGGAAATTCACTAAAACAGGAATAAAAAGATGGAAGGAATAGAGAAAAAAACACATCAGGAATTTTTCTGAAATTGAGATTTAGTTCTGAGCTCCCTCAGGACACCGTTCACCACCTTTTATTAACTCTGAGCCGCGGCAGATCACCCAGAGAATAAATAAACTAGCACAACTCCAAAAGAAAGAGAGGTTTCAATGTCCCTCAGCAAAGGAAAAGGTCAGTGATCCGCAAAAGGTAACAGACGGGATTGCATTCAAATGAGATAATGGATGTCAGCTGTACTTTATAAATTGTAAACCACTGAACAGAGGTTAACATTGCCGCAGGGAAAGAAAAAGATTCACTTCTTTTATATGTTAATTCATCCCATAAACACTCAGAAATTCCATCCAGTTCAGTATCAGGTAGCCAGCCACAGTACAGAAATGAACAAAACTGACATCCTACTTTTGCTAGGAACCAGCCTGGGAAGGGCAGAAATCTCAGAACCTTAGGATGAAGAGTGACAGAAGAGTGACATATATTATAGTCTCTTCTCATCCAAATTCCTCTAAAAGGAGTATTTAAACAAATTTAAAATAAAAGCAACACCACCTAAAATTGGAGTAGAAGTGTAAATGTTGCAAGGACTAAGATGAGGACTGCTATTATTAAACAGAACTTGCACTGGAAGCAAAAAAAGGAAAAACACTTGAGGGCACAAACATTTTATTTCCTGAGTAAAAAAATTCTGTGTCTAGAGAGACAATTTCTTTCTTTCTCTCCCTTCCTTCTTTTCTTTCTGTCTGTCTGTCTTTTTAGGGGCACACCTGTGGCACATGGAGGTTCGTTCCCAGACTAGGGGCTGAATCAGAGCTGTAGCTGCTGGCCTACACAGCAGTTCACAGCAACACCATATCCTTTATCTACTGAGCAAGGCCAGGGATCGAACCCGCCTCCTCATGGACACTAGTTGGGTTCGTTAAGCTCTGAGCCGCGGCAGGAACTCTATACAGAGACCATTTCTGTTTCTTATTCCAGGGGAAAAAAAAAAAGTCAGTATATGGTTCCTTATAAAAATGTCACATGTGGGGGAGTTCCCTTCGTGGCTCAGCGGTTAAAGAACCCAACTAGGATTCATGAGGATGCGGGTTCAATCCCTGGCCTCACTCAATGGGTAAAGGATCTGTTGTTGCTATGGCTGTGGTGTAGGCCAGGGGCTATAGCTCCAATTCATCCCCTGGCCTGGGAACCTCCATGTGCCTCAGGTGCAGCCCTAAAAAGCAAAAAAAAAAAAAAAATCATATGTGGGTATCTCTCCTCCTCCTTCCAAGGCTCCCCCTCATCTCCACCATCATCTGAATTTTGGGCTCAGGCTTCAGACTGCTTCACCTACATTAATCTCCTAGTTTCATGGCTTAAAATTGCACCCATACACCCATGATTCCCAGTTTTCTATCTCCAGCCCACACTTCCCCCTGGAACATCACACTTCCCTACTAAACCCAAACATTTATTTAAATTCTCCACATAGATGTGTACTTTCTCAAAAGTTAGCTTGTCCAAAAGTGAACTCCTGGTCCTCTGATTCAATAAATGGTAATTCTGAGGCAGGAGATAGATGGACTCCAGGATAGACATTTGCAACCAGCCACTATCTATATTTCAAGATGGAAATAACGGGCACAAGGCAAATAACTGGTACTTGTCTCCTGTGAACCTGTTAAACAATGGTAATGACAGCATCAAAAGAGGTCACGTACTCCCCATTCTCAGGGTCTGGGAGACCCTCTGGCTCAAAAAGGGAGGGGGTGCCAGGCCATACGTCTAAATAACCTTCCCACCATGCTTTGCTTTGGAATCCATCTTGGCCAAAAGATGTGCATGCAGATTCAGGAGGATCCTGGATTTGGTCAGGTGTAAAAAATAAAACAAGATAACTGGCCAAAGGAAGACAAAGACCTGGAAGATCTGTCCTATATAAGTGACTCCCCCCCCCATTTATTTATTTTTATTTCCCCAATACATTATTTTTTTCCTACTGTACAGCATGGTGAATAAGTGACTTAAATCACCTCTCTGGTGTGCTCCTCATTCAAGGGGACACCTGCACTCTCACTTCTCCTTTGGGTGTATATTACTGCTTTACTTCTGCCTTAGATAGGCAGACTACTTCTCTGTGTGTTCGCCTACACTTTATACTGTGTATAAACTCTATACCTGTTCTTACAGACTTTGCCTCCTTGAAACATTCTTGCTTTCGACAGGGGGCAAGAATCAGGGCAATTCTGCTTTCAGCCTCTAGTTGGTCTAGTGGCTGGGATTCCTAGTTTTCTTCCAAGCTGCCCAGGTTCAATTCCTGAGCAGAGAATTAAGATCTCCCTTCAAGCCATCACTCACTGCTGTCTCTCAGAAATCAATCCCATCCTGGAGTTCCCGTCGTGGCTCAGTGGTTAACGAATCTGATTAGTGAACCATGAGGTTGCGGGTTCGATCCCTGGCCTTTCTCAGTGGGCTAAGGATCCGGCATGGCTGTGAGCTGTGGTGTAGGTTGCAGACGTAGCTTGGATCCCGAGTTGCTGTGGCTCTGGCATAGGCCAGTGGCTACAGCTCCAATTAGACCCCTAGCCTGGGAACCTCCATATGCTGCAGGAGTGGCCCAAGAAATGGCGACAAAAAGACAAAAATGACGAAATCAATCCCATCCTTCTGGATGTTCAAGCCAAAAGCCTTACAGTTATACTTGCTCCCTTCTCCAACACCCTATAACCAATCCAGCAGCAAATCCTATAGCCACTACCAGTTTCTATCACTTTTGACCCACACCCACCATCGTTCCAAGCCAAGTCACTCTCTTGCCTGGTGTGGTGGCTTTAAAGTATGTCCACATTCTTTGATACACCTCCTTTCAAGAATTAGTGGAGCCTAACTAATTCTCTCTCCTTGAGTGAGAACTGGTATAAAGTTAACAGAGCTGGATAAAGTAGAAATGACTCCAAGACAAGGTCATAAATGGCCTGCTCTCCCTCTAGCTCTGGCTCTCTCCCCACTCTCTCTCTCTCTGCTGTGTCCTGAGGACACTCAGGCAGCCCTATGAAGAGGTCCAGGGGTAAGGAACCATCTTGGGAGTAGACCAGCCATCAGTTTGACTGCAGTCTCCTGAGGGATCCTAAGCCTAAGAAACAGCAGTTCAACTTTTGAACTGCTGAACTGCTCCCAGATTTCTGACCCACAACTTTAGAAGACAATCAACGATTGTTGTTTCAAGCTGCCAAATTTAGGGGTAATTCTTTGTATAGCAATAATACACCTAGACAACTGCAAAAGCTTCCACGGTGGTAGCAATACTTCCACATTGCCTCTGAAATTTATTTTTTCTTGGAATAGTCAGAGTGATTCTTTTAAAACAGTGACAGATTATGCCACTCAGAACCCTCCAGTGGCTAATCAAGAGTTAAAGACAAAATCACTGTATTGGCTTACCAGGTCCTAATTGTTTGATCCCAGCTTCTGATTGTTTTAATTCCATTCCTTACGCCTCTCCCCTTCGCTCATATCCTTCCAGTCACATAGCCCTCCTTGCTGGATGTGTCTGGAACACATTAAGCCATACACTCATCCAGGTCCTCTTCTTCCAATTATCCTCATGATTTACTCCATTGCCACCTTCAGGTCTCTGTTCAAATGTCACCTTCTCAGTAAGCTGTTCCCTAACCACCCAATATAAAATACCGCCACCCCTCCTCACACTCTATTTTCCTATTTACCTTACATGCTTTATCTGTCCCTTCCTGAGTATTATGTATAATATATCTAACACAATATACATTTTCCAAGTGCAAGAATACTGTTTTATTGACTGCTGTATTCTCAGCTCCTAAAACAGTGCCTGGTTTTATAACTGGTACTCATTAGATATTTGACGAATGAATGAATATTAGACCATTAGGCAACATGAACTATAACAAACTGACAGTTCTATAACCTTCTAAAAGGTAAAACAAAACAGAAACAAACAAAACCCAGATCATGTAGTTTGTATGGCACACTTCACACAATTATTTGATATCTTCATAAAAAAAACCCTTTGAGATGAAATTATTGCCTTCATTTTACACAAGAAAACAGGCTCCAAAAAATGTAAGGGATATAACTCAACAGTGGCAGAGCAAAGACTGAACCCCAGTCTGGTTCCAAATTCTATGCCCTCTCCGTTACATTATGCTATCTCCTAAATCATGAGATATGAAATCACAGCTCTGTGAGGGACACTTTCTAAGTTGTGAAATGATGAGGTCTAAATCTGCACCTCTCTGACGGAAAAGGACCAAAGAAAGGTGGAGTGTGACTGAAAGGACAGAGGGCCAGCCGCAGAGTCATGAACTCACTGTATATTTGGGGACATTCATTCTTCTTTCCAAGCCTGCTCATGTGCATCGTAATCCTGGCCTCCATAACTCATGGGCCTAATGTAAAAATTCAGCAGACTTTTTTTGTGAGAGTGTCTTTTTAGGGCCGCAACTGAGGCATATAGAGATTCCCAGGCTAGGGGTCGAATCAGAACCTTAGCTGCTGGCCTACACCACAGCCAGAGCAAAGCAGGATCCGAGCTGTGTCTGCAACCTACACCACAGCTCACAGCAACACTGGATCCTTAACTCACTGAGTGAGGCCAGTGATCAAACCTGCGTCCTCATGGATGCTAGTCAGATTCAATTCCATTGAGCCAGGGTGGGAACTCCAATTCAACAGACATTTACCAAACCTTAGGGCAATCTAGGGATTATCACATGTTCTGGGGACAGAGAGTCTAGAATTTGTATCCCGGCTCCACTAGCTTAACAGTTGTGGGACTCCAGGAAATTGATCTGAGTGCCTTAGTTTCTTCACGCCTACAGAACCCGCCTTGTGGAATTGCTGTGAGGATTAAATGGGCCTTTATGTGTAATGCAGTTAGTGACTATTCAGTAAATGCGGGTTATATTATTATCATCATCACGTGCTAGATCCTGGGAGAAGGATGAAAAGGAGAAGGCATAACGCCCCAACAAGTGCACGGCTGTCAAAGAGGAGCAGGAAAAGTAACTATGCGCAGAGTGCAAAAACCCAGCAGTGAGCTTACGGCGCCTTCAGAAAGCGACGAGGTAAGGTTTCCGAAAAAGTGATATTTAAGTTGGGTCCCGAAGAATGAGAGTTCCAGAGTGGGGCGGCGGGTAGGACCGGACTTTCGGACAGTCACATGCAAAGCCCCAAGGGCAGAGGAAGTCGCGAAATTCTGGGAGCCTGGAGCGGGACGCGCAGGAGAGCGCAGCGCCTTATCCTGACAACCCCAGGGTCGGGAAGCTCCCTTTCTGCAAGGTCTGGAGCCCAGAGCGGTGGCAACAGCAGGACGCGGAGGCCAGGGGCCAGAGCCCCAGAACAGGACCCAGCCTCTTTTGGGCCTCTGGGTTTCTTCTGGGAAACCGGAGGCCGCTGCCCGAATGGGATTCCCAGGAGCACCCTAGTCGCTGGGCCTTGGACCGTTAACACGGGTACCTCCCGCCCGCCCCTGAGGCCCTTCCTCACCACGCTCCGCTCCCGCAGGTTCCCAGGGTGCTCCTCAGCGCGGGAGTCGGTGAAGCTCCAGCTGAGGCCGGGCGGGGGAGGCGGAGCGGGGGCTCACGGAGTGGCTGGGGCGGAGGCCCCGCCCCCCAAACTCCCGCCCTTTCGGAGAGCCCTGCCGCTCCAGCCAGCGCTCCAGAGAGGACTGCATCGCCTTAGGGGCCTCTCGCCATGTTGAGTACTGGCAGCTGTTTTACAAGAGTGGCCCAGAAGGAAAGAAGGGATTATATTGAGACGTTAGATTTCCTCGCCCGAAATGGAGACATCCAGGGTTGCTTATTTGAGCAAAGGAAGTTTCGGTAACAGAAAACACTTGCCCTCAATCGTATTCCTTTTGGCTTCGAGGTTACATACGGCGCATGTGTGTGGTCGCCTCGTTCTAGATGCGCCTGCGCACTGCTCCACTCCCAAACCTGAGTAGAATTAACTACGTGTTGAAGGAAACTGGCTCCTGGTCGCGGCAAAACTCAGCTTCAATCTCCGAAATTCCAAGTAGCTTCAGGCTACTCAACACTCATAATGTAGTTACTTAATGTCTTTGAATAAGCTTTGCACCGGAGACTGCCTGAATGTCCTGCATCCCACTGGAGAGCTACAGTTTATATAATTTTCTGAATAAGCCTGACTCTCTCTAGAGGACTCTAGAGCGTTATTCCCATGGCGTTTTGCACATGGATTATCAATGCACTTTCTTAGAGCTGTAAATTTTATTTACCTGCCATTCTTTTCCACTCCTTGGTTGTCAAATTTTAGTTGGAGAGTCTCTTGTGCAGCGGTTTAAGGATTTGTCGTTGTCACTGCAGTCGCTTAAGTTGCTGCTTTGGCCCGGTTTCTATCCCTGGTCCAGTAACTTCCATATGCTCTGGGTGCGGCCAAAAAAATAAATAAAAATTAAAAAATAAAATTTGAGTTGGGGTGTTCCCGTAGTAGCTCAGAGGTAAAGAACCTGACTGGTATCTACGAGGATGCGGGTTTGATTCCTGGCCTCGATCAGTGGGTTAAGTGTCCCGCGTTGCCCTGAGCTGTGGTGTACCTCGACAACGCGGCTGGGACCCCCCCCCCCCAAAAAGACAAAAAAATTGGGATTAAAAAACAATAACGGGTATTTCTTAAAATGTAGAGGTTTTTTGTTTGTTTTTTGTCTTTTTAGGGCCACACCCATGGCATATGGGGTTTCCAGGCTGGGGGTCGAATTGGAGCTGTAGCTGCCAGCCTACACCCACGGCCACAGACACACTGGATCAGAGCCTCCTCTGCAACCGATCCCACAGTTAATGGCAACACTGGATCCTTAACCCACTGAGCAAGGCCAGGGATTGAACCTGAGTCTTCGTGGATACTAGATGGGTTTGTTAACCACTGAGCCACAACAGGAACTCCAAAATGTAGACTTTTGGATTCCACCCCTGGAGAGTCAGTAAACCAGGCATGGAGCCCAGGAATCTGTCTTCCAGCAAATACCCTAGGTGATTATGATGCATTGGGAACACATTTTGAGAAGCACAGCATAAGTTTGTGTATCTCTAGCACCCAGCACAAAGGCTGGTACAAAATAGGTGCTCAGTAAGTGCTGAGTGAATGGATGGATTGATGGGTAGTAGGAGTGAAACAGGCAATGCACAGCCAAAGGGAACCTGAGAAGGGAACACTTCAATAAGAGCTATATTGTATCTTTTCTCCTAAAAGAACAAAAGTTCTGTTTTTGGTGGGGGGGTCTTTTGAGGGCCCCATTCACCCTGGCATGTGAAGTTTCCCAGTCTAGGGGTCTAATCTGATCCCTAACCCACTGAGCGAGGCCAGGGATCAAACCCACAACCTCATGGTTCCTAGTCGGATTCGTTGCTGCTGTGCCACAGCAGGAACTCCCAAAATAAATTTTTTTTTGTCTTTTTGTTGTTGTTGTTATTGTTGTTGTTGTTGCTATTTCTTGGGCCGCTCCCGCGGCATATGGAGGTTCCCAGGCTAGGGGTTGAATCAGAGCTGTAGCCACCGGCCTACGCCAGAGCCACAGCAGCAACGCGGGATCCGAGCCGCGTCTGCAACCTACACCACAGCTCATGGCAACGCCGGATCGTTAACCCACTGAGCAAGGGCAGGGACCGAACCCGCAACCTGATGGTTCCTAGTTGGATTCGTTAACCACTGCGCCACGACGGGAACTCCCCAAAATAAATTCTTAATAGTTACCTTGAGGGAAAAAAAAATAGTAAGTTGGCAGGGAGGGAGGACAATGAATCTGAAAAGCAAACTATCTTGAAAGAGAAGAAAAAACATCCAGGACATTGGACAGAGAAAAAAGATACAAAGACTCAGTTGTGTGGGAATCCACCCCAAGAAGATGGTCCCCTGACAGGTTGTGTGCAAGAATATTCACTGTAGTATTTGGAATGTTACCCACACCAACCTCAGGGCTTTTGCAGATGCTTTGCCATCTCCTAAGCCAGTTTTGCCAGAGCTCTTGGATTAGCTGATAACTTCCTCTCTTTCAGGTCTCAAATCAGTTAGGTCTTCCCTGACCATGCTATTTAAAGTAATACCCTATCATTTTCTATCACAGTGCTCTTTTTATAGCATTTCCTACTTTTTTTTTTTTTTTGGTTTACCTGTTATCTTTCTCCCTCTCTAAAATTTAAGTTTCCTGAGGCTAGGAGACTATGTCTGACTTAGCATTTAACATAGAACCTGACACATATTAGGTGCCAAATAAGTCTCCATGGAGTTCTTGTTGGGACTCAGCAGCTTAAAAACCCAGTTGAGATCCACAAGGATGTGAGTTTGATTCCTGGCCTCATTCAGTGGGTTAAGGATCCTGTATTCCCGCAAGCTGTGGTGTGGATCACAGATGGGGCTCTTTAATCCCAAGTTGTTGTGGCTGTGGTATGGGCTGGTAGCTGCAGCTCTGATTCAGCCCCTAGCCCAGGAAATTCCATATGATGCAGGATCAGCCCTAAAAAGAAAAGAAAAGAAAAAAAAAATCATCCATGGGCTGAATGAAATCAGCCCCAGTATTACAAAGGTTAAGGACATAAAATCCATCTACATACTGCACAATACATTTTAAGACAAAGAGGAATAAACATAGGTTTCAGACTATCAAGACATATCAACAAAGGGCAAATGGAATAGAAGGTGATTAAAACCAAAGAGGAATCTTTAATCTTAGTAAAAATAATTCATTAATTCATATCCTCATTCATTTATTCATTCACCCAGCAAACATTTATTGACTATATGTACTAGTATTAGATAATAATACTATGTATTAACAGCAAGTTGGAAATTGTATTAAAGCATAATAAAGTATACTCAATATGCTATAATAAGCTAGATGGGAAGAAAGAATGGATATGTGAATATGTATAACTTAATTACCTTCCTCTACACCTGAAACTAATACAACATTGTAAGTCAACTATACGCCAGAAAAATACCCAGTACTGGGTATTTTGTCTGGGCCAGAGCAGAAACAGCAGTTAGCTGATGCCTGAGAGTGGGTAACATTCCCCCCAGAGGTTCTGTAGGCTCTGAAAGTACATCAGCCTTCAAACAGCCTATGATGTACCAGGGACACTTGAGACAAACCAAAGGGTGTTCATATCCATCCCTTGAATTGCTTGGGACCCAAGAATTCTTTGGGAAAAGACAATCTAGCCACAATTAGAGTCTGTCCATGTTCAAACCAGACTAGAGTGGGGAGAAGGCCTCAAAGGAGGCTGCATTGGAGGGAGAGACAACAGGTCAGTTGAAAGAAAACCAGCTCTGCTCCCCTTCAGGTGAACTGGGATTCTTTCTTTACATCCTAAATTCCATGTTTGGGAACATGCTTTATATCCTATCCCTGTTCCAGGACTATAATGTGGATCCCATATCCCAGGGTTGCTCATTATTTATACATATTCCCCCTGCCCCACATCAAGAGGTTGCCTGGACTGACTGACTTTCTTTTTAAAATTATGTACAGGGAGTTCCCGCTGTGGCTCAGAGGTAACAAACCCAACTAGTATCCATGAGGATGTGGGTTTGATCCTTGGCCTCACTCAGTGGGCTGGGGATCTGGTGTTGCCATGAGCTGTGGTGTAAGTCACAAACACGACTCAGATCTGGCATTGCTGTGGCTGTGGAATAGGCCAGCAGCTGTAGCTCTGATTCAACCCCTTGCCTAGAAACTTCCATATGCCTTGGGTGTGGCCCTAAAAAGAAAAAAAAATTGTATATGTTATGTTTTAATAGCCCAATATCTGTTTTAAGTCCTAAATCCTTCATCTATGATTTCAAGAGAATGGAGGATAAAGAATTTGTGTGGAGATATTTCTGACTATGAGACACCCCTCCCCCATATCTTCTTGGGGAAGATTTAACTGCCGAAGCCAAATGACCAGGAGAGGGGCGTTCCAGGAGGATTTGAGGTGCCAAATCTGACCCCATTGCATTCTGGGAGCATGACTGGATCTATCTCCTGTCCAGGAAGTCTATCAGCAAGAAACAAGCCTGATAATTGCTTTGGTGGTGGACCCAGGAGAGCGCTGCTATGTTAGGATTGTCCTGCTCTCCCAGAATCTGTCAGGGAATGTTTTCTGTAGGCCAGATGTGGACTAAGTGAAAGGAAGAGAGCCTGCATAAGCCCATCGTGGGTCCTGGTCAGTAGGGCCTTCTAGAGGTGTAAAGGGACTCCAGAAGTAAGAAGACAGATGACTGTTGGCAATAGAGATGCTTTTGCTAGGGGGAGCGCAGGAGAGGGGCCCAGCAGGGAACCCCTGAAGAGCCCATAAATGCACTCCATGATGCTTTGTTGATGGACAGGAATAGCTATAAACATCTGCTAAACTCAGAAAGCACGAAGCCAGCCATGATACTAATTTAGAGGAGACATTTCCCACACCTTTCTCTATCTTCCTCTCCATGTCAACACCCTGAGCAACTGAAGTGAGCTGAGGATGACAGACAAGAAAAATTGAAAACAAACAAAAACAATCGCTCCCATCTTTCTTACTGCAGGTTAACTCTCTGAAGCAGAACTGGAGGCACAAAAATAATATAGCATCTTGGAGTTCCCGCTGTGGTGCAAAGGGATTGGCGGCATCTTGGGAGCACTGGTATGCAGGTTCGATCCCGGCCTGGCACAGTGGGTTAAGGATCTGGTGTTGCTACATCTGTGGCTTAGGTTGAGACTGTGGCTCTGATCTGATCCCTGGCTGGAGAACTCGTTAACCTGAGGGATGGCCAAAAAAAGAAAGAAAGAAAAAAAGAATATAGCATTGTAGTAGATTGTGAAAACTTGCTGCTTTCCATCAGAGTCCATTCATTTATTATTTAACAGGTATTGGTTGAGCACCTACTATGTGCCAAATCCTGTGCTAGAGACTGGAGAAACCCAAAGAACAATAACTCATGGACCTTGCCTGGAGCCTTAGTCGACAGACTCATGTGGAAGCAGGTGGGAAAGTGTAAATTTCACTCACCTATAAGGTGGTAAGTTCTATGAAGAGGGAGTGGTGGCTTCATAGGGGTGACATTATAACCTGATTATGAAGGATAAATCTGCAGAGCTGACAAAAGCAAGAAGGGCACTCCAAACAGTATGCATGGAACAATGATGTGCAAAAGCATGGATGTTTGGGGAATGCTAGGGATTTCCTCTGGGCACTCTTGCTGATTCTCCCACTTGGTTGGATTTTATGAGTCTCCTTGGATTGGATAATTGGACAATAATACAATCCCCTCCACGAGCTGGGTATTCCACTCCCCTGGCCCTGACCCTGTCACAGTGGGCAGGTCTTATTCCAGTCCTTCCCCTTTCCCACTGACCAAGTCAAACTCAAAGTGTGAACTCACCCAAGCTTGACATTTCCTGAAGTGGGCGGCATTTGTTCACTCCTCTTCAGGGCTTTGGCAGTGAAAGGATGCTCAGGGATGGCTCCCATAGGACCAGGTCCTCTCTTTCCTCAAAGAATAAGCCCTTAATTTTATTCTAACCTGAGATTCTATTTGTGCCTCATGTCACACAGCAACTAAACTCTATGAATCTGGACAGGAACCAGGTGGGGAACATGGTAGAAAGACATTAGTCTTGGGGGCAGGCATACTCACCTAGGTCTGAACTCCTGAATCTGCCTTGTGTCTTGAGCAACCCACATCCCCTCTCTGAGCCTCAAATTCCTCAGCTACAAATGGGGATAATAATACCTACCTATTAGAGTTTTTACATGCAAAGTTGGAGATAAAATTAAATGAAGGGAGGGAGGAGTGGAAGGATCTGAGGTCTCTGAGCTCAAGAATGACAATGTTTTCCAGGTCCCAAACTGTTAACAGTGGCTATCCCTAGGGAGACAGATTGGGGAGCAGCCTCTTTTAATTTAATAAAATCTGGTATTTTTTCAATTTTATTTTTTCACCATGAGCATGATTTAATTTTATAATTAAAATATATTCAGTGCAGATACCATACTTCAATAAAAAGTATTTTTCAAAGCTTATAGTGCGTAGAAAATCATCCAGAATACTGACGAGAGTGGTCTTGTCTGAGATGGACTGGAAGACTGGGGGTCTGGGGTGGGAAGGAGGGGGACTTCCTGTATATTCTCTTGTACTGTTTGTGGTTTTTTTCACTGTAAATTTGTATAACTTTTCCCTCTGATATGCAACCCTTTTTTTTTTTTTTTTTTGGCTGCACCCACAGCATGCAGAAGTTCCCAGGCCAGGGATGGAACCCGTGCCACAGCAGTGACCCAAGCCACAGAGCCACCAGGGAAATCCATAATATGCATTATTTTTTAAAATTTTTTAAATACTTTTTTTTTTTTGGTCTTTTTGCCATTTCTTGGGCTGTTCCTGCAGCATATGGAGGTTCCCAGGCTAGGGGTTGAATCGGAGCTGTAGCCACAGGCCTACGCCAGAGCCACAGCAACATGGGATCCGAGCCGCATCTGCAACCTACACCACAGCTCATGGCAACACCGGATCCTTAACCCACTGAGCAACACCAGGGATCGAACCCACAACCTTATGGTTCCTAGTCGGATTTGTTAACCAGTGAGCCATGATGGGAAGTCCAAAATTTTTAAAAATACTTTTAAAATAAAAATATATTAAAGAATAAAAGTGAAAATGTTTGGTTACTTTGTTTGCGTACCACACCTGCAACAGACAAAAAAAAACATATAGCCACACAATTTCCAGATTATAGTATCTGCAAGGAGTGGGATGAATCCACCTGACAAGGTACAGTTCCTGAGAAGCTCAGCTGGGGGAGCCATTGAGAGCTCAGTGGAGAAGATCACAGAGGTGTCATAGCTCCTGGGATGTTTAAACAATACAAACCGGAATGATGATTGTAGGGAGCATTAGGTGGCTCTGCTCTTGCTGGGGCTCTTTGGGCTCCCTGGTTGGGGATGGTCCCGGCCCTACAGATTAAAAGAAGCACAGAGGAGAGGGCCAGGGACTCTGGGCTGTCCTCCCAGCCTTTCCTATAAGGTGATGCCAGGAAAGATCGATTCTTTCTTGCTTTGAGGAAGAGCCCTGGATTCAGAGTCATGTGCTTGGGTTGAGTCCCACCTTGATCATTTCTGGCTATGTGACCTTGTGTCAATCACTTAATTCCTTCAAGACTCAATTTCCTCATTTCCGAACAAGAACAATACTAACAACTGAATTTTTTTTAAAACCATAGTTTATAGAGCATCTACTATATGCTGTCACTGAAAGAAAGGTGCTCTCCATATATAAATACATTTATTTCTTATAAGCAATTTGTGAATCAGATATTTTTATCCTAATTTTACAGGTAAAGAAACAGGTTCAGAGAAGTTATTTTTTTAAAAGATATAAATAGTTGGTAACATTTAGGTGGTGTTTACTGTGCATGAGACACTGTTCTAGGAACTTACAATAAAAATTCACAACAACTCTATGAGGTAGGTATATTATTAACCTCACCTTATATATGAAGAAACTGAGGCACAGATGGGTTAAACAATTAGCCTGAGATAACACAGCTGAGCGAGCAAGGGTTTGAAGGCAGGTAGCCCAGTTCTCTCCAGACTTTTTTTTCTGGCTGCACCCATGGCATGCAGAAGTTCCGGGGGCAGGGCTCAAACCTGCGCCACAGCAATTACCAGAGCCACTGCAGTGGCAGTGCTGGATCTTTAACCTGCTGAGCCACAAGGGAACTCCAGTGTAGCCGAGTTCTTAATCATTGTGTTTCAAGTTAGACAAATCTCCTGCTTAAAACTCTCCATTGGGCTTTCCACTGCACTAAAAATAAAATCCAACTTCCTTTCTCTGGCTTGCAAGGCCATTCTCAGTGTGGTCCCAGCATGATGTAATTTCATCTTCTATCACTCCCCCCACACTCACTCTGTTTCAGTGGCACCAACCTCTCACGGGTCCTCAGATATGCCAAGCACATTCATGCCTCAGGGGCTTTGCATTTTCCTCCACCAGAAACAATCTTTTCTCAGACTTTGTGTGGCTCATTCTCTTACTACACCTGCATCTCTGCTTGAACATCACCTCCTAAAAGAGACCTTCCTGTCTAAAGTAGACAGTTCTTTGAACTTGATTAATTTTTCTTCACAGCACTTAGAATTCTCTGAAATTATACATTTATTTGCTTGTCTATCTCTTCTACGAGAATGTGAGCACAGGTGTGGTAGTCTTATCCACTGCTAGACATCCAGTGCTCAGGCCCAGGATGTAACACATGGTAGACATCCAGTAGTTGATGGGTAATTAAGTACATAAGTGAATGAATACCCAAGGTCATCCAATTGGTTAGTGGCTGAGCCAGGATGCAAACCAAAGTGGTTTGATCCTGTAACCCATGCTTTTAGCCATTGTGCTGTGCAGAACTGACTCCAACAAAAGACTTCTTTTTTCTCTTTAGGGCCACACCTGCGGCATGTGGAAGTTCCCAGCTAGGAGTCAGTTTGGAGCTACAGCTCCTGGCCTACACCACAGCCACACCAGATCTGAGCTACATCTGCAATCTATGCCGCAGCTTATAGCCAGAGATTGAGGCCAGGGATTGAACCCACATCCTCATGGATTCTATGTTGGGTTCTTAACCCAATGAACCACAATGGGAATTCCATGAGAAATAAGAGATTTAGATAGCATAAAGAGTATGAAGCCATTTTGTCTTTTTTTTTTTTTTTTTTTTTTTTAGGGCTGCATCCTTGGCATATGGTGGTTCCCAGGCTAGGGGTCAAATCCAAGCTGTAGCTGCCAGCCTATGCCAAGCCACAGCAATACCAGATCTGAGCTGCATCTGCAACCTATACCATAGCTTGCTTAGGCTGTGGTAACCTATACCACAGTTGCTGGTCCAACTTGTTTCTGCTAAGCCACAGTGGGAACTCCTGAAGTCACTTTGAAAATTGAAAATTAGTTCCCACTGTGGCACAGCGGAATGAATCCAAATCATGAGGATGCAGGTGTGATCCCTGGCCTTGCTCAGTGGGTTAAGGACCCACCATTGCCATGAGCTGTGGTGTAAGTTGCAGACATGGCTTGGATCCTGCATTCCTGTGAATGTGGTGTAGGTCGGCAGCTGCAGCTCTGATTCAGCCCTTAGCCTGGGAACCTCCATGTGCCACGGGTGCGGCCCTAAAAAGCCAAAAATAAATAAATTAAATTAAATTAAAAATTGCTAAGTGCTTGAAAAAAGCAAAGAGGAGTTCCTGTCGTGGTGCAGTGGTTAATGAATCCGACTAGGAACCATGAGGTTGCAGGTTCAGTCCCTGGCCTTGCTCAGTGGGTTGGGGATCCGGTGTTGCCATGAGCTGTGGTGTAGGCTGCAGACACAGCTTGGATCCCGTGTTGCTGTGGCTGTGGTGTAGGCCAGTGGCTAAAGCTCCGATTCGACCCCTAGCCTGGGAACCTCTATATGCCGCGGGAGCGGCCCAAGAAAAGGCAAAAAAGACAAAAAAAAAGCAAAGAATAATGATGATAATGATGGTGATTCAGTTCACTGCTCACCTGTGAAATGGGTATAAATAATACTCTGTCCTACTGACTTTCAGAGGATGTTGTGTGGAGTGGCAATGAGACGAAGAGGGAAACATGTATAAAAGTTAAAGGCTCTCCATGGTAGAAGGGCCTATAAAGATTATTTCTGTGCCAGTGGCTTCCCAAGGCTCCCATCCTCTACCTCAAGTTTGACATTAATATTGCTGACAGGAGAGGGGGAGGTAGGGGGACATAGGGGACCGAGGGACTCTGCGTCCCCATAATTAAACATGTTGGGACTGAAGCGCTGCCAGCGGCAGCCATCTGGTTGCAATTACCAAAGGGGACTGAAGCGATTAGTCACCTTTATAGTGAGAGCCAGGCCAGTCCCCTGGGCTCCTCCCTGGAGAGGGCCTTCTAAGCAAGCTCAGAGTCCCCTGTCCCCACTCCCACCCCATTTCTGTAGTTCCCTGGTCCTCAAATAATAGCCTGCTCTGAGACTCCTCCATGTCCCCAAAGTCCCAGACCATTGGATGAGACCTTGACTGAAAGCCAAGAATACCATAATTGCTCCTACCACCCTTTCACTTCTTGTATTTCTAGAAGCCAGGTTAGGATTCTTTGGTATAAATTGTGTCAGAGCAGGAATTAAGCTTAAAAAGTAATTTAACCTTTCCAAACCTCAATTTCTTCACCTGCAAAATCAGGGTGCTAAGAGTACCTTTATCATAGGGTTATTTTGAAGACAAAGAAGATAAAAATGCAGTGGCCTACAAAGGCCAGAGTCCAGTTTACTCCAGTACATGGTTAATAAATAGCAGCTATTATTATTTGTTAGGCACCAGGCAAATCATTCATATATATATATATATATATATATATTTTTTTTTTAGGGCCACACTGGCAGCATATGGAGGTTCCCAGTCTAGGGGTCAAATCAGAGCTGTAGCCACCAGCCTATGCCACAGCCACAGCAACCTTGGGTCTGAGCTGTGTCTGTGAACTACGCCAGAGCTCACAGCAAAGTCAGATCCTTAACCCACTGAGTGAGGCCAGGGATTGAAGCTGTGTCTTCATGGATACTAGTCAGATTCATTTCCACTGAGCCACAGCAGGAACTCTGCAGATCACTATTTATAATTTATTTCATTGAATAGGTACTGTCAATTATGAGGTAGGTACTGTCATGATTCCTGTTCAGAGTTTCAGAGAAATTTAGAAGCTTCCAAGGAGTAGTTCCCGTTGTGGCTCAGTGGAAACAAATCTGACTAGTATCCATGAGGACGCAGGTTCAATCCCTGGCCTTGCTTAGTGGGTTAAGGATCTGGCATTGCTGTGAGCTGTGGTGTTGGTTTCAGATGCCACTTGGATCTGGCGTAGGCCAGTGGCTGTGGTGTAGGCCAGTAGTTGCAGCTCCAATAGCCTGGGAACCTCCATTTGCCTCCAGTGCGACCCCCAAACAAACAAAAAAAGAAATAAAGAGAAAGGAAGCTTCCAAAAAGCACATGATGCGCTAAGCCATATAGCAGAACTAGAATTCAGAATTCAAAACCAGGCCTGTTGGTCTCCAGAGCCCTTACTCTTTATCAAACCATGTTAAGGAATGTCTTGATTATTTGATTTATTCATCTCTTCACTTATTCACTCATTCAAACTTACAAAGTCCCTAATAGGTGGCAAGACAGAATCCCTCCCTTTAAGGAACTCAGAGTCCAGCAGGGAAGGCACAGTGTGTTGACAAGTAACTATTCCTTAAAGCAGAAAATGAGGACTTTCAGAGTTCCCACTGTGGTACAGTGGGTTAAGAATCTGACGGCAGTAGCTCTGATCACTACAGAGGTGCAGTTTTGATCCCTAGCCTGGCACAGTGGATCCAGCAGGTGTGGCTTGGATTCAGTCCCTGGCCTGGAAACCTCCATGTGCCACAGGTGTGGCCATTTAAAAAAAAAAAGGGAAGAAAGAAAGTAATGGCTTTTGCCTATAAAGGCCAGTTAGAGATTCATTCATCCATACGACACATATTAAGAACCTGCTATATACTGGGCCGTGTGCCCAGCCTTGGGAATAATTGAAAGATAAATATGGTGCCGGTCTAGTCATAATCTAATGGGGGAGACAGGCATATACATAAATTACTACTGTTATAAGGAATTAGGTTACGATTTTTAAATATGAAAAAAGTACACCAAGTAGAAGAAATGAACTGTGTTCATGACTGAGTGGGGCACAGTGGTAGAACTGTGTAATCCTTGAGCTGCCAAAGTGGAGAGGGGCACAGAAAATGAGATACGGCAATTCAGGAGTGTGTATTTCCTGGTGGATGAAGGAAGGCTTCATGGTGGAGAGGAGTTGCCACTTTTTTTTAACAGCCACACCTGTGGCATTTGGAAGTTCCCAGTCTAGGGGTCAAATCAGAGCTGCAGCTGCTGGCCTATGCCACAGCCACAGCAACACTGGTTTCCAGCCGCATCTGCAAACTACTTGGCAGCTTGTGGCAACTCTGGATCCTTAACCCACTGAGGCAGGGATCAAACCCAAATCCTCATGGAAACTAAAAAAAAAATTTAAAAAAAAACCATTTTTGTATTAAAACATATCACTTGGGGGTCCCCGTTGTGGCTCAGCAATAACGAACCTGACTAGTATCCATTAGGATGCAGGTTCGATCCCTGGCCTCGCTCAGTGGGTTAAGGATCCTGTGTCACCACAAGCTGAGGAGTAGATTGCAGATGTGGCTTGGGTCTGGCATCACCACAGCTGCGGTATATGCCGCAGCTACAGCTCCAATTTGACCCCTAGCCAGGAACTTCCATATGCCACAGGTTTGGCCTTAAAAAGAAAAAAAATGATAAAATAAAGAGAAGGAAAGCTGTTTGACTACTGCTTCTACCCGTGCTATACCCCTCCACAGTGAGACAAATGTATCAAAATGTTCAAGAAGGGGTCATTGGCTCCGTCAGGGGCTCAGGGAAGGCTTCCGGGAGGAGGCACTTTTTCAGCTGAACCTCTTGGGATGAGGAGGACTTCCTCCAGTTGTGGGAGTGAAAGGAGGGAACGGGTAAAGGGAATAGTTTTCTCTCATGAGTCCAGCTGGAATTCAGACTTCTTCCCAAGTTATCAGAAAAGCATCGTGTGGGAAATCATTCTTCTAGCTTCCTGCAGGGGCCGCTGCTCCCCCAGGCTGGGGTCTTAGCCAGTTCCCTCCCAACAAAACTGAGTCTGTCTTTGCTGGGGTGGTAATGAGGTACACTCTGACCTGCCTCCATTCAAGGAGTGGGCTCAGGGGTGGCACCCCCCCCACAAGCCCAAAGAAACCATCTGAGCTCAGTCAATGGCATTTAGGAGGGGTGCAGTGGGTACTGATATTTTTCTGTCTCTGGGTCACCACAAGTTTATTAAAATAAAAGAAACTGTGTGTAAATGCTGCCATCTGTGCTGCCCCCCCCCAACAACAAATCAGGTCCCAGACTAGACGCAAAGGTTGAAACTGCTTTAAAAACACCCCAAGGACTTAACTGAAAACCCACACTCCTCATGCTTCTGGGGCTTAAGATCTTTGAGTTCATTCCTCAGCATCTCTCCTCAGGAAGGTGGGGTGGGCTGCCCCATGAGGTGGAGGTGAAGACCTTTGAGTCTGTTCCGTGGGTCTGAGAGGCCCCCTAAGCCTAGAATCCCCCCATGAGGCTCCGTGCCAAGAGCCCCCGTGAGCCATGGCCTCAGAGGGCAGCAGTGATTTTTTTTCACATAAATATATCGCACTTAAATGAGTTTAGACAGCATGACATCAGAGAGTAATTAAATTGGTTTGGGTTGGAATTCCGTTTCCAATTCCTGAGCTCAGGTTTGTAAAAGATTTTTCTGAGCACCTGCAGGCGTGTGTGTGTGTGTGTGTGTGTGTGTGTGTGTGTGTGTGTGTGAGAGAGAGAGAGAGAGAGAGAGAGAGAGAGAGAAGTATTTTCACTGGAAAGGATTCAAAACTTAAAAAAAAAAAAAAAAACTGGAGCACACAGGCAGCATTACGCCATTCTTCCTTCTTGGAAAAATCCCTCAGCCTTATACAAGGCTCCTTCAAGCCCTCAGTCAGTTGTGCAGGAGAAAGGGGGCGGTCGGCTTTCTCCTTTCAAGAACGAGTTATTTTCAGCTGCTGACTGGAGACGGTGCACGTCTGGATACGAGAGCATTTCCACTATGGGACTGGATACAAACACACGCCCGGCAGACTTCAAGAGTCTCAGACTGAGGAGAAAGCCTTTCCTTCTGCTGCTACTGCTGCTGCCGCTACTTTTGAGGGTCCACTCCTTTCATGGTTTTTCCTGCCAAACCAGAGGCACCTTCGCTGCTGTCGCTGTTCTCTTTGGTGTCATTCAGCGGCTGGCCAGAGGATGAGACTCCCCAAACTCCTCACTTTCTTGCTTTGGCACCTGGCTTGGCTGGACCTGGAATTCATCTGCACTGTATTGGGTGCCCCTGACTTGGGCCAGAGACCCCAGGGGGCCAGGCCAGGATTGGCCAAAGCAGAAGCCAAGGAGAGGCCCCCTCTGGCCCAGAACATCTTCAGGCCAGGGGGTCACAGCTATGGTGGGGGGGCCACCAATGCCAGGGCAAAGGGGGGCACCGGGCAGACAGGAGGCCTGACACAGCCCAAGAAGGATGAACCCAAAAAGCTGCCCCCCAGATCCGGTGGCCTTGAACCCAAGCCAGGACACCCTCCCCAGACAAGGCAGGCTGCAACGCGGACTGTGACCCCCAAAGGACAGCTTCCTGGGGGTAAGGCACCCCAAAAGGCAGGATCTGTCCCTAGTCCCTTCCTGCTGAAGAAGGCCAGAGAGCCTGGGTCCCCTCGAGAGCCCAAGGAGCCGTTCCGCCCGCCCCCCATCACGCCCCACGAGTACATGCTCTCGCTGTACAGGACGCTGTCCGATGCTGACAGGAAGGGAGGCAACAGCAGCGTGAAGTTGGAGGCTGGCCTGGCCAACACCATCACCAGCTTTATTGACAAAGGGCAAGGTGAGGGGGGTGGGGTGGCAGGGGCATGGCTCAGAGGGAGGGGCATCTGCATGCGTGGAGGGGGCTTTCAGAGCCCTGACACTGCACCGGTGGGAGATGGTGTGTGCACCTGGCCTGGGGGGATATCTCACACACACCAGGTCCCAGGCTGCTGGCACAGAGCGCTGGAGGGCACCCAGTGCCATCCCTCAAAGGTGCAGAGGGGGGTCCTGGAGCCTGGGAAGGAGATGAGACAGAGTTGGGGACTAGACTCTAAGATTCTTGATTACCAGGTCATGCTCTGTTCTTATGTGGGTTGGCCAGACTTTCCAGGCTGCAGGGTTTTGTAGTTTTTCTTGAATGGCAGAGAGAGAAATTAATCTCAGATACCCATGGTTCTGCAACTTTGACTTCCTAGGGGGCAGAGAAGGCAGGAGAGGTGGACATAGTAAATGAGGCATCTTAGAGTTATGGAATGCCATTTAGATATTTGGGGAGGGGGGCAGGTGGACAATAGACCTAGGGTGACCTAGGGAAAGCCCCTTCTCCCTTTGGGGTCTCAGTTTTCCCATCAGTACAACTCTGTGGAGGTTGAACTGGGTGTTTTCTGAGAGCCCTTCAAATACAAGAACTTTATGTCCTGCCTTAAGTACAGATCGTGTTATTATGAACCCAGGAGACAATTTGCTCCCCTCTCCCTCTGCCCACCTAGCATTACTGTCTTGGTTTTTTCTCTCAACTTGCTGTGTGATCTCAGCAAGGCCCTTCTCCTCTCAGGGCCTCGGTTTCTCCATAAGCGTGAAGAGGGAGGTGGACCTGATTGCTAGGGTTGCTTGCAGCCCGTATGCTCTGTTCTGTGAGTCTTAGGACCTTGGCTGGCAGGGTGGGGGAGGGGTCAGAGAGTGGAGGAGGCTCCTCATTAGAGCTGGCCTGTGGGGGAATGACAGAGGGTGGGGGAGGCACAGAGGCAGCAGGTCTGGCTGAGGTGGGGGAGGTGACCTGGCTGCCTGCCCAGCCAGAGAAAGCTGTGACCCCTTGGGGAATCGTAAAATAAGTCCTTGTGGCCCCCAGCTCTAAGGGAGCTTGGAGAGGGGGAGATGGGGAGTTTAAAGGCCTAATTAGTCACCTTCTAGAGCAATATTACGAATGCTTCCCAATGGCGATTGGCATTTAGGAAGAAGGGCGTGCTGATTCAGACAAAATACTGAGCTTGTACACACATACAGCCCTGTATTTGTACATACTTGCTGAATCATACACACATGTACAAATGCACACACATACCTTACATATATTCATGGGATCTTCTTATGTATATACATACACATATACATACATACCCTTCAAATATTCACACCAGTCCAATCATACATGCGTGTAACATGTCACTTAAATATACATTACTTTTCATACTCATATGTGAACCCAATCTCACACACACACACACACACACACACACACACAGTCACTCACACACACACATAGTCACACACCCAGTAGAGGAAGAAACATTCGGAACAAAATCATTACACAGGGAAGCCAGGAAGATTGGGTTGGGGACCAGCTTTGTTGTGAACTTGCTGTGTGACTTTGGGCAAGTCACCCCCCTTTCTGTGCCTCATCTGTAAAACAAGAACACAAAAATCTTCTCTAAGATATGATACAGCAGAAACAGCTCAGGATCAGGTATAAAAAGGTCTAGGCTGGCATTCCAACTCTACTTTTTCCCAGTTGGGTGACCTTGAGCAAGTTACCTAACTTCTTTGAGCGTCAGGTTCTCTGGAAAAACAGGGTTCATTATGATGCGCACCCCACCTATCTTACCAAAGAGACATCATAATAGATAACAGATGGGAGAAGGATAGATAGAAGGCAGTTCTAAGGCTGATGGACCTCTGCTATGCATGGCATTGATTCAAACACCCAGAGTCAATCGAATCAGCCATAGCCACATCTACAGATGAACAGTTCTACTTGGCTGGTTGCATAGGAAGCGCCCTTATTTTGAAAAAGGCTCTCAGTGGTTTAGGTCTTGGCTTCTGTCAGAGTGGGAAAGAGGTTAAAGAAAGCTCTGGAAGTGGGGAGAGAGCTGTGGCCCTCCCCTGAAGCCTTGAGGTGACCAGCCCTCTGGTGAGGTTGTAGGGAATGACTTCTGGGTGTTCTCTCTAGATGACCGAGGTCCTGCAGTCAGGAAACAAAGGTACGTGTTTGACATTAGCGCCCTGGAGAAGGATGGGCTGCTAGCAGCCGAGCTTCGGATCTTGCGGAAGAAGCCCTCAGACGCGGCCAAGCCAGTGGCCCCCGGCATCGGGCGGGCTGCCCAGCTGAAGCTGTCCAGCTGCCCCAGCGGCCGACAGCCGGCAGCCTTGCTGGATGTGCGCTCTGTGCCAGGCCTGGATGGATCTGGCTGGGAGGTGTTCGACATCTGGAAGCTCTTCCGAAACTTTAAGAACTCAGCCCAGCTGTGCCTGGAGCTGGAGGCCTGGGAACGGGGCCGGGCCGTGGACCTCCGTGGCCTGGGCTTTGACCGGGCTGCCCGGCAGGTCCACGAGAAGGCCCTGTTCTTGGTGTTTGGCCGCACCAAGAAACGGGACCTGTTCTTTAATGAAATTAAGGCCCGCTCCGGCCAGGATGATAAGACCGTGTATGAGTACCTGTTCAGCCAGCGGCGAAAACGGCGGGCCCCACTAGCCACGCGCCAGGGCAAGCGGCCCAGCAAGAACCCCAAGGCCCGCTGCGGTCGGAAGGCGCTGCATGTCAACTTCAAGGACATGGGCTGGGATGACTGGATTATCGCTCCCCTTGAGTATGAAGCCTTCCATTGCGAGGGGCTATGCGAGTTCCCCTTGCGCTCCCACTTGGAGCCCACGAACCATGCGGTCATCCAGACCCTGATGAACTCCATGGACCCTGAGTCCACGCCACCCACCTGCTGTGTGCCCACGCGGCTGAGCCCCATCAGCATCCTCTTCATTGACTCTGCCAACAATGTGGTCTATAAGCAGTATGAGGACATGGTCGTGGAGTCTTGTGGCTGCAGGTAGCCTCTGTCTTCCTGGGTGGCACATCCCCAGGATGCTGGTCACAGGAGCCCCTCCCCACGCTTCTGGAATCACAGGGGGGTTGGGAAGCTACAGCCAGGAACATCTACAAAGCCTGCATGAAAAGGGATTTCAACAGCCTTGCTCACTCTCTGAAGGGGACTTGGCTCAAAAGTCCCTTTCTATCCACAAGTCCCCCTCTCTGAGGATTTCTGCCCTTCTGCTGCTCTGACTGATGGGGACAGGCCCAGGGAGCCAGACTCTGAATGGGACTGAGACCCAGGAGACTTTGTTTTCCAATGAGAATCTGCCCTTCTCCTTCCCGGGCCTTCTTGACCTCTGGACTCCCCGGGGAGGGCTCTCCTTGGGAAATCCACACGAGCCACCTCCTCCTTGAATTGCCATTGTGCCTGGTGACTTTCTGCCCCTGGGGCAGATGCGATGCTGTGGGAAAGAGGGGGAGAGGGCTTGGGCAGGGGTGAGGAGGGTGAGGCTATTAGACTGTTAGATTAAAATGTACATTGATGAGATAAAAAGCAAAACTGTGCCTAAAATCGTGGAGATTTCTTATTTATCCCAGGGGACCCAGTGACCCTTCAAAGAATGGCTGGCCCAGAGAGGGGAAGAGGGCTGCCTGAAGCAGAAGGGGTCAGAAAGCACAGACTGAGCAGGGCCAGTGCTACCTCTAACCCCATTCCCATTTTTGGTCTAGAGCTCCATCAGCTCCACTGGGGCCTGGAAACAGAGTTAGGTCTCTTTTCTGACATTCCTTAGTCAAGTTTGCTGTTTCCAAAATGGATTCCTAAATGGGAACGCAATTGGACATTTCATGTGCTCTAAAATCATACTCGGGAGCTCCCGTTGTGGTTCAGTGGTAAGGAACCCTACTATGCAAGATGCAGGTTTGCTCCCTGGCCCCACTCAGTGGCTTAAAGATCTGGTGTTGCTGTGGCTGTGGTGTAGGCCAGCAGCTGCAGCTCTGATTCCACCCCTAGCCCAGGAACTTCCGTATGCTGCAGGTGTGACCCTAAAAAAAAAATTTTATTTAAAAATTTTTTTAATTAAAATATTTTTTTATTTAAAAAAATTACATCAAGAGTTCCCATCATGGCACAGCAGAAGCGAATCCGACTAGGAACCACAAGGTTGCGGGTTCGATCCCTGGTCTCGCTCAGTGGGTTAGGGATCCGGCATTGCCGTGAGCTGTGGTGTAGTTCGCAGACATGGCTCAGATCTGGCATTGCTGTGCCGTAGGCTGGCAGCTGGAGCTATGATTGTACCCCTAGCCTGGGAACCTACATATGCTGTGGGTGCAGCCCTTAAAAGACAAAAAGACAAAAAAAAATCACCCCACTTCATTCATCCATATCTGCTCTGACCCCTCCTCCGCACCTCATACCGCAGAATCAACTGGTGACCATTTAAAGGGCCCTCTGCCTCTCACTGGGGAACCTGGGCTGCCACGGAGCTCCTCCTCCCATTTGGGGACATCTCCTTTTTGGCACTGACCACTGTTCCTCACATGGCCCTGCTATCTTCCAGCTGGGCACATGTCCTACCGCTTCACCCCTGCTCTAGAAACAGTTGGAGCCCGATCCCTTTACATTATACATTAGATACACACATAATTACACATCAGATGAGGAATGTCCCCACTGACTTTACCGACCTTAGATACACCAATGCCAGATATCTCCTGACAGTGTTTCCTGCTTGGGGCTTGGTCCAGAGTAAATGCCCACTTCCTTTTTCCACTAGGACCTTTGGGAAAGAGTGAGGCATGGACCCTTGGGAGGGGAACACAGCCCCCTGGTAGGGAAATTTGGGCACCTGGGTCCTCATGCCAAGGGCTTGGGACCTGGTTCTGCCTGGCTGAAGAGAAGGAGGACCAGGAGAAGAGAGCCTAGGCCTCTGTTTCCCACCCAGCGGGCCTCAAAATTTTCCCCACCTCTCTCCAGCTGGGTCTTTGATTCCCAGGGCTCCTAGCCAAAGCTGTTTCAACAGCGAGGTTTCCTGCCCAGCCATGGGCAGATCCTGTGGCCCTTCCCTCTAGGCCTGAAACCCAGGCTGTCAGGACCCAAAGCAAGAGCCCAGCGCAGGGGGCAGCCTACATTTTGAGATGCCTCCCTAGCTTGGAGGCCATTCCCTCTCCCTGAGGGGCCAGCCTGAGCCTGGAGCCCAGCCTTCCCTGGCCAGGTTTCTTTGTGTTTGGCTGGTGGCAGGCCTGAGAACTCTGGAAGTAAACAAAGGAGCAGCCACGGCAGACAGGGTTCTGGTGTGTGTAACAGGAGAATAAGTCTGGAAGGGAAGTACCGGGGAAGCCAAGCAGTGGGCTATGGATACAGGGAGAACAGTATGGAAGCAGAGGGGCTGGACACCCAAGACCACAGAGGCAGGGGATAAAGGGGTCGCAGGCGGGGCCAGCTCCCACATGCACTGATCTCCTAGGCCGGACATCCCCAGTTTCTTTTCTCTTTTGTCTTTTTGTTGTTGTTGTTGCTATTTCTTGGGCCGCTCCCGCGGCATATGGAGGTTCCCAGGCTAGGGGTTGAATCGGAGCTGTAGCCACCGGCCTACACCAGAGCCACAGCAACGCGGGATCCGAGCCGCGTCTGCGACCTACACCACAGCTCATGGCAACGCCGGATCATTAACCCACTGAGCAAGGGCAGGGACCGAACCCGCAACCTCATGGTTCCTAGTCGGATTCGTTAACCACTGCGCCACGACAGGAACTCCCATCCCCAGTTTCTTAGAAAGTCTGACGGATCGGAGCTCTCCCTTCCTTCCCCCATCAGAGAGCTTCATGGCATCTCAGCCATGGTGTTCTTCCTGCTGAAGGCCCAGGAGCTGAACTGACTGTTGTGGCTCTGGCTTGATGCCTTAGGAGCTCCCCTCCCATTTTTACCTGTCCTAGAAATTCTCTCACAAAGAACCGCTCAGAATGTGTACCTGCCTGCATTTCCCAGCCAGACTATGGGGAGCCAGTCAGATCATTGATGGGAACAGTTCTTCCACTCTAATCATCTGATCTGTCCAACTGCCTCCACCAGGTACCTACTTCCAGTCCCAATCATAACAAGCAGCATCCTTGTAGAGGATCTTCTTGAGCCAAAGGGGACAAGACATCACTCTTTAGGGTTCACAAACACTCTCTCAGCTGTGGTCTCACAGCTCTGGCGGGCTCAAAAGGCAGGCAAGTTTCAAATTTCAAGATTTGTCACTTAGAGGCCTTGGGCAGTAAGCCTAATTCCACAAACAGGGATTTCCTCAATTTTTTTTTGGGGGGGGGGGGAAGAGGAGGAAAGGCTGAACAATCTCGTATTATGTTATCATATTATAACACATCATATCATGTTATACTATGAAATAGTACAGGTGAACTTATTTCATAGGGCTAATTGTGAGGATACGAAAGACACACAACACAGTAAGTAGCTGGCACAGAGGGAGCACTCAATAAATGTTAGCTGTTATCATTATTGTGCTTTAAACAGTCTTGTGAAGTAGGTAGAGCAAGGAATATTATCTCCATCCTCCTCCATTCTCACAGATGAGGAAGCTGACAATCCAGACAGGTACCTGCAGGTCTCCGGCCATTCTCAGTCTTCTTTGTAGCTCTCTTGCTACTTTTCTGGACCCCCAATACCACAGACCCCAGTCTTGGCAAGTATTTTCCCTGGGCTTGGCTCACTGGTCTTAAAAGTATCTCCTTGGGGCTACAGAGTAGTGTTAGTTCCTATGGAGAAATAGCTAAGCATATAGCTTAGAGCAGGGAAAATGGGAGGCCGAGAGGAGAGGAAAGAGGTGAGGCCCCCCCAGGGCTCTGATGCCATCTTTTGGCCCCTTCTACACCACTGTGTCCCAGGGCCACAAGCAGGAGAATCAACTTTTCTAGGGCTTGAAACACACAATCTTGGGAAGCCTCTTAGACTTCACTCGGATTTCATAGCTACGTCTTCTGATCTGAATACAGATGTGAAGATGCAGATTAGAGAAGGATTAGTCATATATGGTTAGGAGTCAGATCTGGGTTCTAGTTCTAGCTCTACGACTGAGTGACTTTGAGAAAATTACTTAACCTCTCTGAGCCTCATTTTCTCTGACTGTAAAAGAGGGATAATAATAATAAATTTAATGTGTTTGGGATACAGGAGAGGGGATATTCTTTCTTTCCATTGTCTTTGATCCATCTTTTCATTTATTAACCAATAGATATTTATCGAGAGTCTACTATGGCCCAAACACTGTACTGAGTCTTAAGATAATAATAATAACTACAATGTTTATTGAGGGCTTATTATATGCCAGGTACTGTGCTTAGCATTTAACATGAATACTCTTTTCTTGCAATAATCATGCCCTCAAGTTCCATTCATGAATGAAGGAGAAAACAAAGATCCCAAAGGACACTAAGATGGTAAAATAATAGGCTAAATCAAAGAAAATGAAATAAAACCAGGGAGAGTCAAATTACACATCAGAATGCATGAAACCACCCATACAAGTGCAAGATGTGAAGAAGAATGATTTCACAACTTCAGATAGGAAAAGAGATAGTGTCGTAGGAGGCTGGGAACTCAATAGACTCAACTGAATATAATGTGGGTGCCTAAGTACAAATACAAATGTGAGAGTTCCTGTTGTGGTGCAGCAGAAATGAATCCGACTAGTATCCATGAGGACATGGGTTCCATCCCTGGCCTTGCTCAGTGGGTTAAGGATTAGGCGTTGCTGTGAGCTGTGGTGTAGGTTGTAGATGCAGCTCAGATCCCGCATCGCTGTGGCTGTGGTGTAGGCTGGTGGCAACAGCTCTGATTAGACCCCTAGCCTGGGAACCTCCACATGCCACGGGTGTAGCCCTCAAAAGACAAAACAAAACAAAGCAAATACAAATGTGGGCTTTATTAATAGACATGTCCTATACAAACCACAGGAAACTGTGGTTCTGCTCTGTTAACAGGACTTGAGGAGGGTTGGGATGGAGAGAGTGAGGGAGAAGCAGAGTCAAGGGTGAATCCTGTGCTTTTTTTGGCTGGGTGACTTAGGGGGACGGAGTGCCATTCAGCAACAAGGAAACGAGATAGCAGAGAAGGAGCAACAGTTTGTGAGGACGTCACCTTTTGACACATCAAGTTTGAAGAACTATTATGAAGTCAGCTTTAAATAGGAAAAACAGCAATTTTTCCATGAAATGATAAAAAGAAGAAAGGATACAAGCACATGATAAAGGCAGGTTTATTAATTTGGTGATGGGAAGTTGTTTCATCTGATGGCTTCTAATTTCTGTTTTCTCTGTGAAGCAGGAGGTGAGGCTATCTGTTCTGAGACAGTAGGAAGGGACCAGAGTCAAGGAATGTGGAACAGGTTCCTGTTATGGATTGAATTGTATCCTTCAAAAAGATAAGTTAAAGTCCAAACCTCCTTCCCCCCTAACCTGCGAATATAGCTTTATTTGGAAGAAGGATCTTCACAGATGTAATCAAGTTAAGATTATATCTTGGTCATTAGAAGAGATCTAATGGGTGGAGGATCTTGGGTTGTTACTGCAGTGGCTTGGATGGCTGCTGAGGTGTGGGTTTGACCACTGGCCCAGGAACTTCCGTATGCTATAGGCATGACCAAAAAAAAATAAAATAAAAATAAAGAAAAAGAAAAGATAAGATCATTACAATGGACTCTAATCCAACAAGACTGGAATATTTATAAGGTGAGAAGAGACTCAGATGCAGGCACAAAAGGAGAGACCACGTGCTCACAAGCAGAGTTTGGAGTTATGCAAGCTGTAAACCAAAAAACACCAAGGATTGCTGGCAATGACCAGAAGAGGAAAGGAAATATCCTCCTCCTCTAGAGCCTTCATACAGTGCATATTCTCATCAACTTTGACCTGTGTTTTTTAAAATTTTTTTTAATTTTTAATTTTTTATTATTTTTTTGTCTTTTTGCCATTTCTTGGGCCGCTCCCGCGGCATATGGAAGTTCCCAGGCTAGGGGTCTAACCGAAGCTGTAGCCGCCGGCCTACGCCAGAGCCACAGCAACATGGGATCCAAGCCGCGTCTGCGATCTACACCACAGCTCACGGCAACGCTGGATTGTTAACCCACTGAGCAAGGCCAGGGATTGAACCTGAAACCTCATGGTTCCTAGTCGGATTCGTTAACCACTGCACCATGACGGGAACTCCCATATTTTTTTTGATACTTTGACTTTGGACTTCTAGTTTCCAGAACTGTGAGACAAACATTTCCATTGTTTTAAGCCATCCAGTTTGTAGGTTTTTGTTTTGGAAGCCCTAGGAACTTAATATAGTTATAAACAGTAGTTTTGGAGAAGGGAGTCAGAGTAGAGCCTAATAAGGTAACCATATTTGGTGGTACCAATATTCTCCTTGCATGATTTTCTCTAATTGTACTTGGTAATCTTGACACAGGCATGGAATAAATGGGCAATTACAAGCATGGGGTCTTCCTAGGTGGGTGGAGTAGAAAGACATTTGAGCAAGGGAGTTAGTATTGGTAAGAGACAAAGTGACAGGTTGTATGGTCTGATTTAGATAGAAGGAGAGAGAGGAAAGTGTTGACAGAAAAAGCCTGGAAGTCTCAACTGGTTAGAATGACAAGTGTACCAGGAGTGAATGGAAAAAAAATAGGATGGTGTGGAGTTCCTGTCGTGGCTCAGTGGTTAACGAATCTGACTAGGAACCATGAGGTTGCAGGTTCGATCCTTGGCCTCGCTCAGTGGGTTAAGGATCTGGAGTTGCCCTGAGCTATGGTGTAGGTTGAAGACATGGCTCGGATCCTGAGTTTCTGTGGCTGTAGCGTAGGCCGGTGGCTACAGCTCCCATTCGACCCCTAGCCTGGGAACCTCCATATGCTGGGAACCTACATATGCCACGGGTGCGGCCCTAAAAAAACAAACAAACAAACAAAAAAAAGGACGGTGAGAACTCAAAATGGAATAAATCAAAAATTTCAAGAGTTCCTGCTGTGGTGAAATGGGATCAGTGTTGTCTCTGCAGCACTGGGATGCAGGTTCAGTCATTCCCCCCTACCCCCGCCCCCTCCGCCCTGCACAGTAGTTAAGGATGTGGCGTTGCCGCAGCTGGAGTGTGCCTTGTGACTGCAGCTAGGATCTGATCCCTGGCCTGGGAACTTCATATGCCAAGTGGTGGCCAAAAAAGAAAAAAAAAAATTTCAGAACTAAAACAATTCTGGTCATGAGATTGACCATGGGACTGTGTGACTGGACCCTTCATAGAAATGGAATCATACTCTTACAGTATGAGCCTCTTGTGATCAACTTCTTTCACTTAACATAATGTTTTCAAGTGTCATCCATGTTATAGTATATCAGTAGTTCATTCCTTGTTATTGGAGAATGATAATCCATTTATTGGATAAAATATATTTTATTTATCCATTTCATCACTTGGAGGATATTTAGGTTCAATAATGCTGTGATGAACATACATACACAAGTTTTTGTGTGGGTATGCTTTAATTTCTCTTAAATATATACCTAGGAAAGGAATCACTGGGTCGTATGGTAACTCCATGTTCCTCATTTTGAGCAACAGCCAGACCAGTTTGCAAAGCAGCTATACAATTTTATTTTATTTTTTATTTTTTTAATAATTTTTTTATTTTCCCACTGTACAGCAAGGGGGTCAGGTTATCCTTACATGTATACATTACAATTACATTTTTTCCCCAACTATACAATTTTAAATTCCCGTCAGCAATATATGTGGGATCCAGTTTTCCCTCATCCTTGCCGGCACTTTGTATTATATGTCTGCTTGATTATAGCCATCTAGCAGGCTTGTGAAGTGCTATCTCATTGTGTGTGTTTCCCTAATGACTAATGATGTTGATCAACTTTTTATTAGCTTGTTGGCCATTTGCATACCTTCTTTTCGGAAATGTTTATTCAAATTGTTTTCCTTTTTTTGTTTTTTGTTTTGTTTTGTTTTGTTTTTGTTTTTGTCTCTTTAGGGCCGCACCCTCGGCACATGGAGGTTCCCAGGCTAGGGGGCCAGTTGGAGCTGTAGCTGCCAGCCTACGCCAGAGCCACAGCAACGCCGAATCCAAGCTGTGTCTGTGACTTACACTGCAGCTCATGGCAACGCCTAATCCTTAACCCACTGAGTGAGGCCAGGGATTGAACTTGCAACCTCAAATTTCCTAGTTGGATTCATTTCCACTGTGCCACAACGGAAACTCCCACATTTGTATTTGTACTTAGGCACCCACATTATGTTCAGTTGAGTCTATTGAGTTCACAGCCTCTTTTGTACTATCTCTTTTGAAACCTCATTGTTCCTAGTCGGATTTGTTTCTGCAGCGCCATGATGGGAACTCCTCGTTTTCCTATTTTTGATTGGATGTTTACTTGTTATTACTGGGTTATAGAGTTGTTTGTGTATTTTGGATACAAGTCCCTTGTCAGATATATGACTTGTGGATATTTTCTCCCATTCTATATCTTTTTACTTTCCTTTTTAAAAATTTTTTTATTACTCATGAATTTATAACATTTATGGTTGTACAATGATCATCACAATCCAGTTTTATAGGATTTCCATCCCACAACCTCAACGAATCCCCCCACCCCCCCCCCAAACTGTCTCCTTTGGAAACCATAAGTTTTTCAAAGTCTGTGAGTCAGTATCTGTTCTGCAAAGAAGTTCAGTCTGTCCTTTTCTCAGATTCCACATGTCAGTGAAAGCATTTGATGTTGGTGTCTCATTGTCTGACTGACTTCACTTAGCATGATAGTTTCTAGGTCCACCCATGTTGCTAAAAATACTGGTATTTCGTTCCTTTTAATGGCTGTGTAATATTCCACTGTGTACATGTACCACATCTTCTGGATCCACGCCTCTGTCGATGGACATTTAGGTTGTTTCCATGTCTTGGCTACTGAAAGTAGTGCTGCAATGAACATCGGAGTACATGTGTCTTTTCGAGTCATGGTTTTCTCTGGATAGATGCCCAGGAGTGGAATTGCTGGATCAAATGGTAGTTCCATTTTTAGTTTTCTGAGGAATCTCCGTACTGTTTTCCTCAGTGATTGCACCAACTTACATTCCCACCAACAGTGTACTAGGGTTCCTTCTTCTCCACACCCTCTCCAGCACTTATTGCTTGTAGTCTTTTTGATGATGGCCATTCTGGCTGGTGTAAGGTGGTACCTCATAGTGGTTTTGATTTGCATTTCTCTAAGAATGAGTGACGCTGAACATCTTTTCATGTGTTTCTCGGCCATCTGTATGTCTTCTTTGGAGAACTGTCTGTTTAGATCTTCTGCCCATTTTGTGATGGGCTTGTTTTTTTTTTTTTTTTGTATGGAGCGGTAGAAGGTGTTTATAAATTTTGGAGATTAATCCCTTGTCAGTCGATTCAGTCGCAAAGATTTTCTCCCATTCTGTGGGTTGTCTTTTTGTGTTGTTTAGGGTTTCCTTTGCTGTGCAGAAACTTTTTTTTTTTTTGTCTATTTGTTATTTCTTGGGCCACTTCTCGGCATATGGAGGTTCCCAGGCTAGGGGTTGAATCGGAGCTGTAGCCACCGGCCTACGCCAGAGCCACAGCAACACGGGATCCGAGCTGCGTCTGCAACCTACACCACAACTCACGGCAACGCCGGATCGTTAACCCACCGAGCAAGGGCAGGGACCGAACCCGCAACCTCATGGTTTCTAGTCGGATTCGTTAACCACTGCGCCACGACGGGAACTCCCAGAAACTTTTAAGTTTGATTAGGTCCCATTTGTTATTTGTGTTTTTATTGTCAGTACTCTAAGAGGTGGATCTGAGAAGATGTTGCTGTCATTTATGTCAGAGAGTGTTTGGCCTATGTTTTCCTCGAAGAGTTTTATAGTGTCTGGTCTTATATCTAGGTCTTTAATCCATTTTGAGTGTATGTTTGTGTATGGTGTTAGGGAGTGTTCTAATTTCATTCTTTTCCATGTGGCTGTCCAGGTTTCCCAGCACCACTTATTGAATCCTTTTACTTTCTTAATGCTATCTATCTTTTGCAACAAAAAAGTTTAAATTTTTCTGTAGTCCAATTTATATATTTTTTTCTTTTGTTATTTGTGCTTTTTTTTTTGTGTGTGTGTGTGTTTTCTAGGGCCGCACCTGTGGCATGTGGAGGTTCCCAGGCTGGGGCTGAATTGGAGCTGTAGCCATTGACCTATGCCAGAGCCACGGCACCTCTGGATCCAAGCCATGTCTGCGACCTACACCACAGCTCACGACAATGCTGGATCCTTAACCCACTGAGTAAGGCCAGGGATTGAACCTGCAACCTCGTGGTTCCTATTTAAATTCATTAACCACTGAGCCACAACGGGAAATCCTTATTTGTTCTTTTGATGTTTTATCTACGAAGGCTTTGCCTAACACAGGTGAGGAAGATTTACTCTTATGTCTTCTAAGAGTTTTATAGTTTAGCTTTTTCTTTTTTGATTTTTTTTTTTTTTTTAGGGCCGCACCCACAGCATATGGAGGTTCCCAGGCTAGGGGTCAAATTGGAGCCACAGCCACAGCAAGGCAGGATCCTTAACCCACTGAGTGAGACTAGCGGTTGAACATGCATCCTCATGGATCCTAGTTGGGTTCAGTAACCGCTGAGCCACAATGGGAACTCCTGCGTTGTCTTTTAAAAAGTTTGTGACTATGTATTGTACTCCCACAGCTGTAATATACTTGAGGGCAAGGACCAAGTTCTACTTTGTGTTTTCCATAAACCAATGAATGAATTTTTTTCAGAATAAGATGCCGAGAGTGATACGTTTTTATTTCAATTTTAAAGGTAATTATATAGATACAGTATAAACTTCGAACAAGACAAAAACGATGTAGTGAAAACTATGTCCGTCATCCAGACCTGAACTCCTAGTCCCCCAGCCCTCTTCCTTAGAATTGGCAGCCATAACTACCATTACCAGTTTCTAGTGCATCTTTCCAGTGGTTTTTCTACACCTATACCAGCACATACTTAGAACAGAATCCAAAGTCTTTGTCATGGCCAATAAAGTCCTCCATGATCTGGCCTCTAGGGCCACCTTGTCAACTTCATCCCTTGCCATACTCTTCTTTATTCATTTGGTTCCAGCCAATGATACATTTCTTGCTCTTCCATGGAAACACCAAGCATTCTCTCCTATTGGGACCTTTGCACCTGCTGTTCTCTCTGCCTGGCATGCTCTTTCCCAAGATATTTACATGGGTCACTTTCTCATTTTATTCACATTTCTCAACAAATTCAATGAGGCTTTACCTAACCATCCTATTTTAAAAAACACCTCCCCTATCACTTTTTATTCCTGTCTTGTTTAGCATTTACCATTACCTGACATTAGCTTATAGTTATTACCTATTGTTTGTCTTTCTTCACTGGAATACAAACTCCATGAAGGCAGGAATTTTATTTCATTCTCTACTGTATTTTCTTATCTGAGCCTGGATTTTGGTAAATACTCAGCAAATATCCTCTTTCTTTCTTTTCTTTTTTCCCTTCCTTCCTTCCCTCCTTCCCTCCCTCCCTCCCTCCATCTCTCTCTCTCTTCCTTCCTTCCTTTCTTTCTATCTTCCTTCTTCTTTCTTTCTTTCTTTCTTTCTTTCTTTCTTTCTTTCTTTCTTTCTTTCTTTCTTTCTTTCTTTCTTTCTTTCTTTCTTTCTTTCTTTCTTTCTATTTAGGGCTGCACCTGTGGCATGTGGAGGTTCCCAGGCTAGGGGTTGAATCAGAGCTGCAGCTGCTGGCCTACACCAGAGCCACAGTAATGCAGGATCCGAGCCGCATCTTCGACCTATACCACAGCTCACAGCAATGCCAGATCCTTAACCCACTGACCAAGGCCAGGGATTGAACCTGCATCCTCATGGATGCTAGTCAGATTTGTGTCTGCTGACCCACAATGGGAACTCCAAATATGTACCTTTATAAAAATTTTTTTTAAACTATTGGGTATCAATTTATTAAAAAGGCAGACTTAAGCATCTGCAGTTGTGACTTCAACCTCTACTCCTGGATCTATACTGATGGATGTGATCTTTTGAACAACCTCAGAAGGACCATGCAGGTCAATGAGTCACTTGTGGGCCCTCATCTGAAAATGATCTCAAGTCTTAGAATTTTCATTGCATGCAGTTTTCCTTGTAATTACTCTCAGAGTCTTGGTAGGTATCCGAACTAGTCCTTTCACTTTGAGATTCTTTTCCTTTGCACCTCTGATCAGGTCAGCACATAACTGCTCCAAAGTCTTCACACTGTGGCTGGTAAGGGTGATTCTATTCCAGTGAATTGCCACCTCCGGCTCCACAGGAGTCTTTTGGGTATCTTTAAAAGCCGTGGCTGTGCAGCTTCCTGACCGACTTGTTCCTTAGCGAGAGCAAACAGTGGTGAGTCAGGAACAAGGAGGGGACAGCCCAGGGCTCCACCTACTTCAAAAAGCAAATACATTTCTTCAATGAGTAACTAAATTTTAATATGGGGTCTATAAGGAAGTATGGGAACTCTGAAGGGTAGAAGCAGTGTAAAGAAAAAAATGAAATAGATGGAGAGGGAACATTGGGAGAACATGAAGAAGGCTGGGGCTTTAAGCTGAGTCTTTGGGGAACAAGAAGCTGATGAGCCCTGGCATGGAGAGAAGCCAAGCCGCCCCCGGGGGTTGAGGCCAAGGAGCAGGAGGAGGAGGACTGTGAGGATCTTAGGGAACCTGCAACCCCTACAGGTCCCACAATAGACAAACTTGTCTATACCCTCAGCCTGTTCCCACAAAGTTCATTCTTCTGTCTTAACTGAAACCTGGATTTTCACTCTGAGTATTACTTGCCCTGTAGCCTTCCTCCTCTGGGATGCTGATTATTCTTATTCCATAATCAGTGTATAGACTGGTAGTTAGAGTCTTATCCACCTGATTTCCAGTATCACTTTCAAGTCATTACCCCTCTACCTGCTGCTCCTTTAAGGCTTATGCTATATGTTTAAGGTACTGCCAACCTCATGAATACCCTTTGTTTACCGTAGAAATTGGCGTCACAACATAGAATATGTCTCTTCATTCCAAATCTAGCCATAATTCTAAGTACCCATCATTCTAAGTGACCCATCCTAAATCATGGGCTCTCAGTTCTTTGAAGGCCTCCATTCCAGGTTTTTCACCTCTACTTTGCTTCAGCCACTTTCCTCCAAAGTGAACCCCCTCCACTTTGTCACTATTCAGAACACTTCTAATCCTAAAACCTTAAATTAAAAAATCTGACCACAATTTCTTACCCTTTAAGCTTTCAATTTTTCTCATGACATTTTCTTTTACTCCCCTTTTCTTTCCTAACAGCCTCTTCCTCTCTTTATATCCTTTACTGTATAGATTTCCTAGCCTGTCACTTGAATCTTTTTCTTTTTTTGGCCACACCTGCAGCAGGTGAGAGTTCCTGGACCAGGGATTGAACCCCTGCCACAGCAGTTCAGAGCTACGACAGTGATAATGCCAGATCCTTAACTCACTGAGGTACCTGGGAACTCACTTGAAACTTTTTCTTGAGAATATTATCACCTTCTTTGCACTGATGACATCCATTCTATGATCTGGAAAAAAAAATCCTTTATTGAATCCAACTATCAACTCTCTCCTCTGCTAATCCCAGGCTAGTAAATGATTCTGAAGAAAAATCACACATAATTAGATTGGTGCCATTAAAATATTTGCTCTTAAGTGTACAATATTTCTTTTTCTTTTCTTTTTTCTTTTTTTTTTTTTTTTTTTTTTTTGGTTTTTAGGGTTGCCCCTGCGGCTTATGGAGTTTCCCAGGCTAGGGGTGGAATCAGAGTTACAGCTGCCCGCCTATGCCACAGTCATAGCAACTCAGGATCTGAGCCACATTTGTAACCTACACCATAGCTCACGGCAACACCAGATCCTTAACCCACTGAGCAAGGCCAGGAATTGAACCTGTATCCTCATGAATGCTAGTCAGATGCGATTCCGATGAGCCACGATGGGAACTCCCAAGTATACAAGAATATTTTTGGAAATATTGGTCACAAGAACAACAACAAAAGGAAACAAATTATATGCCATCTATATCATATGATAGAATACCTATTAAAAGGAAGATATACAGAGAGCAACAAATAGATTGAAAAAAGAAACTTGAGTAAAAAGAAGGAAACAGCAAAATGAAGCATAAGTATGTCATCAATTAAGTAAAAAAAAGAAAAGAAACCCACACCAACCAGAATGATATAATTTTTCTAAGGGAAATGTGTATGTACGTTAACGCATTAAAAAAGATCTGGAAGGAAATTCAATTCTAGAGAGGGTGGAAGGTTGGGACTCAAGGTGATGGTCAAAAGGACTTTAGCTTTATCTGTAACATGCTAGATTTTATTATGATTATTTTCTTTTTAGGGCGGCACCTGCAGCATAAGGAAGTTCCTGGGCCAGGGGTCCAATCGGAGCGGCAGTTGCTGGCCTTCACCACAGCCACAGCAACTTGAGTCTAAGTCGTGTCTTTGACCTACACCACAGCTCACAGTAACATCAGATCCTTAACTCACTGAGTGAACCCAGGGATTGAACCCACATCCTCATGGATACTAATAGGGTTCTCAACCTGCTGAGCCATGACAGGAACTCCTGGAACATGCTAAATTTTAGAAGAGAGTATAATCTTGTATCATCTTTTAATTTAAAATTAATGAAATTTATGACTTCAATTAGATCCTCTATATTTCACTGGCCCCCTTTTCTTTTCGTTTTTTTTTGGCTTCACCTGAAGCATATGGAAGTTCCCAGGCCAGGGATGGAATCCGAGCGACAGCTGCGACTTATGTCACAGCTGTGGCAATGCTGGATCTAGCCTTCTTCTTTATTCTCCATTAAATGTTAAACTTTATTCTCTCTTCTAAGCTACACTCTTATACCATCTACATTCCTCTGAGAAGAAAAACTCTCCCACTTAGTTAATAGAGAAAATAGAGGGGGTTCCTGTTGAGGCTCAGGGGAAATGAATATGACTAGCATTCATTAGGACGCAGGTTTGATCCCTGGCCTTACTCAGTGGGTTAAGGATCTGGTGTTGCCATGAGCTGTGGTGTAGGTCACAGACATGCTCGGATCCTGCATTGCTGTGGCTGTGTCATAGGCTGGCAGGTATAGCTCTGATTTAACCCCTAGCCTGGGCACCTGCATATGCTGCGAATGCAGCCCTAAAGAGACAAAAAACAAAACAAAACAAAACAAACAAACCAAAAAAAAAAAACCACTCGAAAAAAATTGGGTATCAATCTTTTCAATCTTTTCTCTCCCCCATCTTGGTTCATCATCTCTTGTGTTAATTATTTCCCTGGTCTTAAATTTGAATAGTTTTTGTATCAAACTTGCTTCCTTTTTTTTCTTTTTCTTTTTTTTTTTTGGGCTGTATTTGTGGCTTATGGAAATTCCTGGGACCGGGATCGATTCCTTGATGCAATTGTGACCTGAGCCACAGCTGTAGCAATGCTGAATCCTTGACCTGCTGCACCGCAAGGGGACTTCTATATTTGCTTTTGAATCATTAACAAGAATGTTGCTGTTATCCCTTTTTAATATATGATGCCTCTTGTCCCAACTTATGTGTAGGAGCACTACAGCATTGTTTTTCAATACTGCACTTATAAGCTGTCCACTTGAGTGGGAGAAAGCAACTTATTTTGGCTTATAAAATTCTTCATATGGAAAGAATCTTTAATTTTCTGTATAAAGACCAAACTAAATCTATATATTAAAATCACTAATATTAGGAGACCATCAGTCTACTAATTGGTCTTCCATTTTCACATCACCTTCTTTGATCCATTCTATACATAGTAGTCAAAGTTCATGTCTTAAACATGAACCAGTTAGCCCTCCCTTGATTAATGTCCTCCAATGGCTTCCTACAATACTTAGAAAAAAAAAATAAATCTAGACTTCATCTAGAAGTCCTCACAAAATTTAGTCTCTGCCTATCCATCTTACTGATCTCTTTAAATTAAGATTAATTTCTTTTCTTTTTTTTGTCTTTTAAGGCTGCACCCATGGCATATGGAGGTTCCCAGGCTAGGGATCAAATTAAAGCTGTAGGGAGTTCCTGTTGCGGCTCAGTGGTTAATGAACCTGGCTAGCATCCATGATGATGCGAATTTGATCCCTGGCCTCGCTCAGTGGGTTGAGGATCCAGTGTTGCGGTGAGCTGTGGTGTAGGTTGCAGACAGGGCTTGGATCCCAAGTTGCTGTGGCTCTGGCTTTGGCATAGGCTGGCGGCCACAGCTCTGATTGGACCCCTGACCTGGAAACCTCCATATGCCGTGGGTGCGGCCCTAAAAAAAAAAAAAAAAAATCAGAGCTGTAGCCACTGACCTATGTCACAGCAACAGCAACGAGGGATCCAAGCCAAGTCTGCAACCTATACCACAGCTCACTGCAACGCTGGATCCTGAACCCACTGAGTGGGGCTCATGGATGCTGGTTGGGCTCCTTAACTGCTGAGCCATGATAGGAACTCAAAGTAAGATTAATTTCAAGGTCACACAGTTCCTCTTTGGATTCTTAAAACAAAGCTTTGTTTTTCTCATCTCAGGACTCTTGTCCTGGAATCTTCTTTTCCCTCTCTCCTTCCAGTATTTGCTGATAGATGAACACGTTCAGAAACACTTTCCTATGGCTAGCTCTCTTGTCCTTTGTATCTCAATTTAGATGTCACCTCCTCAGAGAGGCCTTACCTGGCTTTTTAGGGCTGCAGCCACGGCATATGGAGGTTTCCCAGGCTAGGGGTCTAATTGGAGCTACAACTGCCAGTCTATGCCACAGCCACAGCAATGCACAATCTGAGCAGCATCTGTGACCTACACAGCCGACGGCAAGGCCAGATCCTTAACCCACTGAGTGAGGCCAGGGATGGAACCCGAAACCTCATGGTTCCTAGTCGGATTCGTTAACCACTGAGCCACAACAGTAACTCCCTCCATGTTATTCTTTAGTTTAGCTCTTTGTTGTTTCCTTTGTAGCACTTACCACATTTTAAAATTATTTTATTTTTTTCATTGGCTTACCGGAATTTTCTGTGCCCAGCACTCTATGAACTTCTGGAAGCCAATATCCACACCCGTCTTATGTCCAGCACATAGTGGACTTTCAATAGGCTATGCTGACTGAATGAAAAGGAAGTCTTGGGGAGAGGGAGGGAGTGGGATGGACTGGGAATTTGGGGTTAATAGTTGCAAACTATTGCCTTTGGAATGGATAAGCAATGAGATCCTGCTGTGTAGCACTGGAAACTATATCCAGTCACTTTTGATGGGGCATGATGATATGAGAAAAAAGAATGTATATATGTATGTGTAACTGGGTCACCTTGCTGTACGGTAGAAAATTGACAGAACACTGTAAACCAGGTATAATACAAAAAAATAAAAATCATTAAAAAGAGCCCTCCCCCCCAAAGGAAGTCTTTCAACATCTTGCCTTTCTGCTCCCAGTTACCCCAGAAGCACTGACAACCCTCTCTCCTCTACTGCTCTTGGGATGCAATGATCCCAAGGCCTCTAGCCAAGGCCATTTGCTCCTGAGACCTCCTGTGGAAACTCCCTGCGCCCTTGAGTCTTTCTTTTGTATCCTCATCTTCATACTTATGTTCTTGTTCTATCAATACTCAAAGATGCCCCCAATCACAACCGACCAACCAGAAACCCCTGAAGTTCCTTCTTCAGGTCTCGGGTCAGCATGTGACCGCCCTTTGCCCCTGACTTTCAGGACTCCTCTGTGTCCTGTGTTCTTCCTCTGGCGCAGGCTCCTAGCAGGGAGCCCTTAAATCCTGGGATTTCCCCAAGATCCTGTTTTTTTCAGCCGCCAGTGAAAAGGGGGGAAATCGTGGGGATAGTCTTGGGGAACAGGGACTCGGACAAGGAGGTGCTGAGAATTGAGACTGGATGAAGTGTGGGGTTAAGGAGTGAACTATGAAAAGCCCGTAGCAGAGGGTTGTGCGTACACAGTTTAAGCCTCTGTGACGTGTCCGACAGAGATTTCAGCGGGGGACGCGCGCGCACGTCTGACGGTCGGCCGCGCTCCGGGGCCCTGCCTCCTCCTGCAAGCGGGGAAAGCGCGCGCTCGAGCGCGCAGAGCCCTCTGTGCGCCTGCGCTGCCTTTGTCCTGCACGCGCCGGAGAAAAGGCAAACTAGTGAAGGGGTGGCGGCAGCTGGGACTCCGGAAGCCCACCCTTCACCCGGAAATGGTTGTCGAGAAACATGGCGTTGCTGGTGCGAGTCCTTGTGAGTGAAGGAGTTACTTTGCGCTGCCGCCTTCCGGGCCCCGGGGTTGGAGTCGGAGAGGGCCGGGCGAGAGCAAGTAGATGGAAATGCAGGCGCGGATCCTGTGCCGTAGCGAGAATGCGCGGCCGCCTGTCTTCGGGGAAACTGAGGCAGCTTCCCATCTCCCCCTACCATCGGTTCGGCCGTGGCTTTCCCCTCTTTGGAGAAGGGCGAGGAGTGACCTCGGACCTAAATTTGTTGAAGTTTGCTTTTCTTCGGTCACCACCTGTGGCGGCTTCCCCTCAGGGAGAGGGGCAGCGCGTGGGGCACTGACTGGAGTTTTGGGAGACCTGGGTTCTAGTTCCTATTCTGTCACTAATGCACAGGATGACCTTGGGCAAGTAACTTTTTGACATCAGAGTCCCCATGGGCAAAACAAGGACGTAAATGTGCAGATCCTTCGGATTCTGAGGTTCTCTGGGTTTGTTTCAGAGATCGGGTATCTAGTACTTAACCGTACAGTTAAGTGGAATACTATTAGAAACTATTGGATTGAGAACTGGGGTCATATCTGCCGTTTTTACTTTGCCTAGCATAGTGTCTGGCGCATCTAGATGTTCCGTAAAATATTTGTTGCAGGAATGAACGATATAAGTGAGGAAGGCTCCACTAATTAACACCCATATGGGAAGGTACTGCACCTCTTGAGATTCAGTCATGATCCTTCTAGCAGATTGTGACTTATAAGAATTAAAGTGAACGAAAGAGGCAACAGAAAAAAGGACATTACAGAGTTTGGTTCCTAATCATGGAGGGATGGGAAGGTTTATAATTTTATCAAGTCTTTCAAAAACTGGGTCAAGGACTTTTTTTTTTTTTATAGCAGTCACTGTCTAGTCCTGCCTGTAGCTATCTTTTGAGTTGTGATATTAGAAACTTTTATTTTAAATGTTTTTATGTATGGTTTGCATAGATATAAGATTTTACTTCTTGTATTCCTTGTCAGCCTAGCACAGTGCAGAGCCCTCTATTGTTGCTTAGTAAATGTATGAAGAGTAGCTCCTGACATCTATGGAAAGATTCCACTTGGCGGAAGTGGTTGTGGATGCCAGGGCAGAAATTGATTCAGATCTGAGGACTGCTGAGAAAATGGCGGATAGGATGTCCTGAGTGTTTTTAAGATGGATATATGGGTGGGAAAGATGAGAATTTTATTGGGCTATAGGCCTGAAATGAATACCTTGATTCATCTTGGAAGTTTGTGGGTGCCCCAGCTATCTTAAATCTTTTTGCTATTCAGCATGTGGAGGGTTGTAGGTTCATTTCTTCCTAGGTGGTAGCATCCATAGAAACCTCTTCTCTAATTGTCTTCTATTAGTTGAATTTTTAATTTTTCTTCTGTATTTCTTCCCAGTCATCTTTTTAGGTAAAAAAACAAGTTTAGATAAGGAAAGTCACTTTCACTTTATACTGTATACTGTAATTCTTCAAAGTCTTCTTATATGTTGCAATGTAATGTGTGGCAAAGCAACAGAAATTCCCTTAGAAGTAGAGAGTGACAGTAAACATGAAAGCAGATATTTATTAATCAGCTATGCTAAAGAGGCATTTGGGGTAGGCACTGTGAGGAATTCACAAATAGAGGAAAATGCACCTGTCTAGGAGTCAAAAGAGTCTTGTTTGAAAGCTAGGCCCCATTACTTAACAATGGGTGTGGCCTTGAGCAAATCATCTAACTTCTCTGAGCCTCAGATTTTCTTAAGGGTAAGTTTGATAGGGTTGATCAGAGAAAGAGTTTATACAAGCGACATTTTAAATACTTTTTTCCCTTTATTTATTTATTTATTTAAAATTTTTACAGCCTCATCTGCGGCCAGGGATTGAATCTGAGCTGCAGCTGTGACTTACGGCATGGCTGTGGCAGTGTTGGATCCTTTAACACATTGCACTGAGCCAGGGATCAAACCAGAGCCTGTGCCTCCATAGCAACCTGAGCTGCTGTAGTCCAATTTTTTTTTTTTTTAAATGGCTGCACCTGTGGCATATGTAAGTTTCTGGGCCAGGGACTGAATCAGAGCCACAGCTGGAGCTTATGCCACAAATACAGTAACACCAGATCTGAGCTGCGTCTGTGACCACGAGGTTCCTTAACTCATTGAGCGAGACCAGGGGTCGAACCCTCATCCTTACAGAGACAACTTCGAGTCCTTAACCCACTGTGCCACAGCTGGAACTCCTTCCCTTTCCTTTAATTGAGCAACTATGTTGAGTGTTTACTGCATTCTAGGAACTCTCCAAGGGACTGTGAAATGAAAAACATAGACCTTATTCTCATGTTTATAATCTAATAGAGACAGAAAAGAAAACTACCAGTACAGTTCTTGAAATTCTGTGATAGGAGCCTGAACGAGTTGTTGTGTTAGCGGAGTAGAAAGATACCTAACCCAGCCTGAGGACAAGCATCCATCAGGGAGATGTTTGAACTAAATGAGAGAACATTAGATGGGGAAGAGGAGAAAGGGCATAGAGGAGAAGCATTAGGTTATACTATTGTGTTAGACAACCAAAGAGCTGTAAGTAAATCTCTTTGGCTGAGGGGCACTTGTGGGAAAAAGACAGAAGTGTTGCCTTACATATTACGGTTAGGAGTTGGAGATTTATCTTGAGGCAGAGGGGTCCATTTAAGTATTTTAAACAAAGGGAAGGTTTATTTTTAAAGTTTTTTTTTTTGGATGCATTTACTCTTTTCCTGATTTAAATTTTTAGTTTTTAGTTATTCATGTTTTATTAGCTTTTTTATTTTTATTTTTTAAAATATGGTTGATTTACAATGTTGTGTTTGTTTCAGGTATACAGCAGTGATTCAGTTATACATAAATATCTATACTTTTTCAGATTTTTTTCCCATATAGATTATTACAAGATACTGAGTATAGTTCCCTAAATTTTTAAAATTGAGGATTAGAAGTTTCCATTGTGGCTCAGCAGTCACGAACCCAACTAGTATCCGTGAAGGCTCAGGTTCTATCCCTGGCCTCACTCACGGGGTTAAGGATCTGGCATTGCTGGATCCCTCCTTGCTCTGGCTGTGGCTTAGGCTGGCAGCTGTAGCTCCGACTCAACCCCTAGCCTGGGAACTTCCATATGCCACAGATGTGGCCCTAAAAAAGCAAAAAAAGGGGGGGGGGCTTCTTAACTGAGACAATCTAGGTGGAGATTTTTGTTCATTTTCTTGCTTTTGCAGCTGTAGATTTGGTGTTCAGGAAAGAGCTGAAATAGAGGCTGTAGTTGAAATAAAACTTTGGGATTTCTTGAGCAGTAATATTGATAGCCAACATTTATAGGGCACTTCCCATGGGAATTGCATTTGCGAGCTTATTTAATCCTTATGACGGCCCTTTGAAAATGTAGGCTATTATTACCCCATTTTGCAGATAAGAAAATTGAACCACTGAGAGGTAGTATTCCTGAAACATTCTCATTAGCCTCCCCTTTTGCCTTCTGTCTTTTTGACCAGTTTTTACCCTTCTCCTGATGAGTTTGGGAAGGAGGACTAAACTAAAATACTGATATTGCTGAGTAGCTCTAGCATAGGAATAGGACATTTGAACAGTGCTATGAGACTTTCTTATGGTTTATGAGCCATCTTGGGCACTGGTAATAATTTTTGCTTTTCTTTGGAAATAGTAGAAATTGCAGAAAGCCATACTGGACTTTAAAAAAAGCGTAGTAGAAAAAAATGGTAGTAGAGTACACATAGCATAATTTACCATTTTAAGCGATTTTAAGTGTACAGTTCAGTGGTATTAAGTACATTCACATTGTTTTGCTTTCATTATGACCATCATCCACAGAACTCCCTTCATCTGCAAAAATGAAACTCTGTACCTATTAAAAGATAAATCCCTATGCCCCACTCTACTTAGCTCTGCACAACCACCATTCTTTCTGTCTTAAGATTTTGGCCACTCTGGGTACTTCGTATAACTGGAATCATATAGTTTTGGTCCTTTTGCGACTGGTTTATTTCACTTAATGGTCTCAAGTTTCATACATGTTGTAGTGTGTCAAAATTTCCTTTTCTAAAGGAGGAATAATATTCTATTGTATGCATATACCACATTTTGTTTATTCATTCATCTGTTGATGGATACCTTTTGGCGATTATGAAGTAGTGCTACCATGAACATGGGTGTAGAAATATTTGTTCTAGTCCTTATTATCACTTCTTTTGGGCATGTGCTCAGAAGTAGAATTATTGGATCATATGGCAGTTCTATGATTAATTTTTTTTTTTTTTTGTATGAGGCCATGGCATGCAGAGGTTCCCAGGCCAGGGATCAAACCTGCACCACAGCAATGACAACACTGGATCCTTAACCTCCTTGGCCACCAGGAACTCCTGATTTTTTTTTTTTTTTTTTTGGTTGCAGCAGCAGAAATTCCTGGGCCAGTGATTGAACCATTGCCATAGCTGTAACCAGAGCCACAGCAGTGACAATGCTGGCTCTTTAACCTGCTAAGCCACGAGGGAGCTCTGGGAACTCCTAGTTTTTGAGCAGTCATCATTCTGCTTTTCACAACAGTTGCATCGTTTTACATTTCTACCAGTAAAGCACAAGGGTTTTATTTTCTTCACATCTTTGCCAACACTTGTTATTTTCTTTTCTGTTTTTTTCTTTTTAGGTTTAGGGCTACACCTGCTGCATATGGAAGTTCCCAGGCTAGGGGTTGAATCAGAGCTGCAGCTGCTGGCCTACACCACAGCCACAGTAATGCCAGATCCTTTACCCACTGAGCAAGGCCAGGAATCAAACCGACATTCTCACAGATATTAGTAGGGTTCATTTTTTCTTTTTTCCTTTTTTTTTTTCTTTTTTGGGCTATGCATGCAGCATATGGAAGTTGCTAGGGGTTGGATCTGAGCTGCATCTGCAACCTATACCACAGCTCATGGCAATGCCACATACTTAACCCTTTGATCCTGAGGCCAGGAATTGAGCCCTTGTCATGGATACTAGTCATATTTGTTACTGCTGAGCCACAGCAGGAACTCCTAGTCGGGTTCTTAGCTCAATGAGCTACAATGGAAGCTCTGACACTTGTTATTTTCTGTTGCGTTTTTTTTTTCCCATAATCTTAATGGATGTGAATGATGATCTCATAGTTTTGATTTGTATTTCTCTAATGATTAGTGGTGTTTATTTCCTATGCTTATTGTCCATTATGTATATCTTTGGAGAAACGTCTATTTGAGTTCTTTATCTGTTTTCCTAATCAAGTTTGTTTTTTTGTTGAGTTATAGAGGTTCTTTATATATCCTGTAATCTGTCCCTTATCACTTTTTTGATAGTATTCTTTGATGCACAAAAGATTTTAATTTTGATGAAGTCCAACTTAACTATTTTTTATTGCCTCTGCTTTTGGTGTTAAATCCAGAAAAATCATTGCCAAATCTAAAGTCATGAAACGTTTCCTTTATGTTTTCTTTTGAGAGTTTCATAGTTTTATGTCTTTGATCCATTTTGAGTTAATGTTTATGTATGATGTAAGGTTTTAATATTTTTTTTGTTATTTTCTTAGAATGTGCCCTGGGGACTACAATTAACATCTTAATTTATAATAATCTAATTTGAAAAATACCACTGTGGTTTCAATAGTATATCAAAATTTTGGGAGTTCCCGTCGTGGCGCAGTGGTTAATGAATCCGACTAGGAACCATGAGGTTGTGGGTTCGGTCCCTGCCCTTGCTCAGTGGGTTAACGATCTGGCGTTGCCGTGAGTTGTGGTGTAGGTTGCAGACGCGGCTCGGATCCTGCGTTGCTGTGGCTCTGGCGTAGGCCAGTGGCTACAGCTCCGATTGGACCCCTAGACTGGGAACCTCCATATGCCGCGGGAGCGGCCCAAGAAATAGCAAAAAGACAAAAATAAATTAAAAAAAAATTTTTGATCCTATATTGCTTTATTTCTTCCTTCTTCCTTTGTGCCGTTGTTGTCATTCAGATTACCTCTTTATACATTGAATATCTTTCAATATAGATTAATGATTATTTCCTTTGTGCAGTTGTCTTTTATTTTTATTTTTTGTTTGTTTTTGTCTTTTTGCCATTTTTTGGGCCACTCCCGTGGCATATGGAGGTTCCCAGGCTAGGGGTCGAATTGGAGCCACAGCCGCAGGCCTACGCCAGAACCACAGCAATGTGGGATCTGAGCCACGTCTGCAACCTACAGCACAGCTCATGGCAATGCCGGGTCCTTAACCACTGAGCAAGGCCAGGGATTGAACTCGCAACCTCATGGTTCCTAGTTGGATTCGTTAACCCCTGCGCCATGACGGGAACTCCCAGTGCAGTTGTCTTTTAAATTAAAAATAAAAAATAATTATAGGCAGCAAATTTATACAGGGTTTTTTTTTCTTTGCTTTTTGGGGCCTCAGGTATGGCATATGGAAGTTCCCAGGCTAGGGGTCAAATCAGAGCTGCAGCTGCCAGCCTACACCACAGCTACAGCAATGCAGGATCTGAGCTGCATCTGTGGTATACATCATAGCTCACAGCATCGCCGGATCTTTAACCCATGGAGCAAGGCCAGAGATTGAACCCTTGTTCTCATGGATACTAGTCAGGTTCGTTACTGCTGAGCCATGACGGGAACTCCCTATTCTGTATTTTTAATTTATTCAAATAGTTAACTGTTACAGGTGCACTTTATTTCTTCATGTGGATTTGAGTGTCTGTACTGTCAAAGGTCTAATTTCAGGGTTTCCTGTTGTGGTATAGTGAGTATAGTGATCCGGCTTGTCTTTGTGAAGACACCAGTTTGATCCCTGGTCTGGAGCAGTGGGTTAAGGATGCAGTGTTGCTGCAGCTGTGGTGTAGGTTGCAGTTCCAGCTTAGATTTGATACCTGGCCCCAGAACTTCCATATGTTGTGGGTGTGGCTGAAAACAAAAACAAAAACAAAAATAAAACAAACCCACTACAAAACAAAAAGTCTCATTTTACCCTGAAGTTCTCCCTTTAGTTTTTGCTGTAGGGCAGGCCTTCTATTGACAGATTCTGTTTTTGTTTATCCAGAAAGCCTTAATTTTCCCTTTACATTTGAGTGTTAATTTTGTTGAGTATAAAATTCTTATTGGCCATTCCTTCCCATGCCCCCTCCCCCAGCATTTTTTTTTTAAATTAAATTAAATTTATTTTATTTTTTGTCTTTTTGCTATTTCTTGGGCCACTCCTGCGGCATATGGAGGTTCCCAGGCTAGGGGTCCAATCGGAGCTGTAGCCACTGGCCTATGCCAGAGCCACAGCAACGCAGGATCCGAGCCGCGTCTGCAACCTACACCACAGCTCACGGCAACGCCAGATCGTTAACCCACTGAGCAAGGGCAGGGACCGAACCCGAAACCTCATGGTTCCTAGTCGGATTCGTTAACCACTGTGCCATGATGGGAACTCCTCCCCCAGCATTTTGAGTATTTCATTCCACTGCCTTCTAGCCTTCATGGTTTCTGAGGAGAAATACAGCTGTTAATGTTATTGAGGATCTCTTATACATGATGAATCCCTTCTCTTACTGCTTTCAAGATTCTACCTTTTTTTTTTGGTCTTTTTGTCCTTTTTAGGGCTGCACCCGAAGCATATGGAAGTTCCTAGGTTAGGGGTCTAATTGGAGCTGTAGCCTCTGGCCTACGCCACAGCCACAGCAATGCCAGATCCCAGCCGTGTTTGTGACCTATACCACAGCTCACGGCAATGTTAGCTCACTGAGGGAGGCCAGGGATCAAACCCTCAACCTCATGGTTCCTAGCTGGATTCGTTTCCATTGCGCCACGATGGGAACTCCTCAAGATTCTATCTTTATCTTTGTCTTTCTACAGCTTGACTATGATATTTTTATTTGTGGATCTCTCTGAATTTTTCCTATTAGGAGTTAGTTGAACTTTTGGATTTATAGATTAATTTTTTTTTCATCAAATTTTAGATGTCTTCTGCTAGTATTTCTTAACACATCTTTTCTGTTCCTTTGTTTCTTTCCTCTCTATTTGAGACTCCCATTAAACCTATGTTGGTACATTTGGTGGTATAGGTACATTTGATGGAAGGTTTCTGAGGCTCTGTTAAATTTTCTTCATTTTTTTTTCCTTTGTATTTCTTGGGCTGGATACCTCAGTTGACCTATCTTCAAAGTCACTGATTCTTTTTTTTTTGTGTGTGTGTGTTTTGTCTTTTTAGGGCCGAAGCTGTGGCATATGGAAGTTCCCAGGCTAGGAGTCTAATCCGGGCTGTTGCTGCTGGCCTACCCCAGAGCCACAGCAATGTCAGATCCGAGCCACATCTGCAACCTACACCACAGCTCACGGCAACACTGGATCCCCAGCCCACTGGGCCGAGGCCAGGGGTTGAACCCACAACCTCATTGTTCTCAGTCAGATTCGCTTCTGCTGTGCCACTATAGGAACTCCAAGGTCACTGATTCTTTTTTTTTTGCCCAAATCTACTGTTAAACTCCTCTAGAGAAATGTTCATTTTATTTATTGCTCTTTTCATCTCCAGAATTTCTGATTGTTTTATGGTATAATTTCTCTTTAATAGTATTCCTTGTTCAGTGAGATACCGTTCTCATACTTTGCTATGGTTCTTAGACATGGTTTCCTTTAGATCTTAAACATTTTAAATAGCTGGTTCAAAAGTCTTTGTCTAGTTTGTCTAATATCTGTGCTTCCTCAGGGACAGTTTCTGTTGATTTTTTTCCCCTCTTATATAGATCATGGACCATGCTTTTTTGTTTTCTTACATGTTTCATAAATTGAAAACTGAACTTTTTTTTTTTTTAATGGCCACACTCATGGCATATGAAAGTTCCTGGGCTACAAGTTGGAGCTGCAGCTGCCGGCCTGCACCACAGCCATAGCAATGCCAGATCTGAGCCTTGTCTGCAGCCTACACCCCAGCTCATGGCAAAGCTGGATCTTTTAACCCACTGATTGAGGCCAGGAATTGAACCTGCATCTTCATGGATACTAGTTGGGTTCCTAACCTGCTGAGCACAATGGGAACTCCGAAAACTGAACATTTTAAGTAATACAATGTGGCAACTCTGAATTTAGTGACTACTCTAAATTAGTTCTGCAAAGTATATATTCTTCGTTGTGTCTCTGCCTAGTTAGATTAGTGGTCAGATAATGATTGAATGAACATTTCCTTAAATGCCTGGAACCAGTGAGTCTCAGTTTTTGTTGAAGGGCTCTGTGTGCATTTTGGGGCTTGCTTTCCACATTCTGCCAGTCATTTGAAGTTCTGCCTTATCTTTCACTTCTTGCTTATGCAGATCCTCAAGGGCAACCAGAGATGAGAGCTTAGGGCAGTCTCAGGTCTTTTCTATTCTTGGCATATACACAGCCCTGTGCATCTTCATGACCTTCAGATTCCCAGGAGTATGTCATAGCTTTTCAAACCCCCTATGAATATCTTATTCCCCTGCTTTTCCTTTTAAATTTTTGGTTAGCCTATTATTTTCCCCAAATATTACCTGTCCACTGCCTCAGGCAGCTACAAAATTAAACAATTGCCACTATCTGTTTTCAACCAGTGCTCCTGGGGAGCTCCTGGGGAAAATGGTTTTCATTCCAGCTGAGTTCCAAGACAAATGGAGTTTTCTAAGGAACTGCCAGGTAAATAAAATAATGCCAAACCTTTGTGAATAAGATTTGAGGGGCTTCAGCCCCATTCAGTAGTCAACTTTTCTCCGGAGAAGGCTAGTTCCTTTTAGTGAATATTACTATTTAGAAACCAAGTATAGATGCTACATGTAGTCATTGCAGCTGGGTGTGGAGGGTGGGGGTCATTGCTTCCAGGTCCTATCAGTACAGGAGTAGCAAATCTATGTATGTGTATACATATACATAAACACACATACATTGATTTCTTTATATATTAAAAACTCATAGTCTAAATCCAACCCAGTAACACTGGGTTTATTCTGTCCTTCTGCCTTTTCATATTTAATTCTTTTCTCTGAAATGTGACCCATCATCCTTATTTACTGTTTGCTCAAATCCTTCCTATATGTAATCATTTTTTTGAAAGCTCATTAGACATCTCTAACAAAGTAGGAAGAGCCAGAAAATTTAGTATTTATCGAAAGAATGGTTGAACAGTCTCTTGCTCCTCCTATCTGTGTAAGTATCATTTTGTAGCATGTAGCATGTAGTTTTGTAACCTGTAGTCGTGTTTGTCCTTTGGACCATAGAATTGAATTAGCATCAGTGACATTCAGAATATAGACAGCACTGGAGAATTATAGAGTAGAAAATTTGGTTAGCATGTAGTTTTGTAACCTGTAGTCGTGTTTGTCCTTTGGACCATAGAATTGAATTAGCATCAGTGACATTCAGAATATAGACAGCACTGGAGAATTATAGAGTAGAAAATTTGGTTACTGTTGTCAATCTTCTTTATTCACATATTCTGTATTTGAGAATTCACATATTTGCTAAAATTTATTTATAATCCCCAAATCAGTACTCATGGTGCTTTTGCAGTCATTTGTGGACATATGCAGAGGGGTGAAAATTTGAACTGCAACATGCATATTCCTGGCTGAGATGATACTTTGAGTTCTTGTTTCAGCTTCTATACTATAAACAAGTATCCTTCTCATGGTCTGTGTAGTGTCATGTTTTTTGCATTTTTGTGCTTTTGTTTGTGATTTTCCAATTTAAAATAGCCCCTAAGTATAGTGCTGAAGTGCTGTCTAGTGTTGCTAAGTGCAAGAAGGCTGTGATGTTTCTTGTGGAAAAAATTTGTGTGTTAGGTAAGTTTTGTTCAGGAGTGTGTTATAGTGCTATTGGCTGTGAGTTCATTGTTAATAAATCAATAGAACATATTAAATAAGGTGTCTTTTAAACAGCAACAAATAAAACAAGGTCATGTATTGATCGGTTGATGAAAATGTGATCAGAGGCTTACAGGACCCTAACCATGTATTTTCCCTAGGAACAGTGGTTCAGTATTTGATAACTCAGTGTTTTTAGTCATTTTGCAAAACAGAACTATGGGGAATAGGAGAATTGAATAGGCCTTTTCCAGCTTACAAGTGAGCCAAGGAAAATACTACATTATCTTAAAAACCTCATGAAGAAATAGTCTAGTTAGTGGACTGTTGAGGAGTTCTTGTGGCTTAGCAGGTTAAGAACCCCACTAGTATCCATGAAGATGCGGCTTCAAACCCTGGCCTCACTCAGAGGGTTAAGGGTCTGGTGTTGCTGTGGCTGTGGCGTAGGCTGGTAGCTGCGGCTCTGATTCCACCTGTAGCCTGGGAACTCCCACATGGCATGGGTGCGGGCACCCCCCCACACCCAAAAAAAAAAAAGAAAAAATATAAAGCATATTCACAAAAAGAGCTGATATGTCAGAATATTTTGAAATATAATGTAAAATCACCTGTGATTTACAGAATGTATGAGAAATAAAAACATAGAACCAATCTTTAAAATTTTGAAGTGTTGAAGAGGCAAAAACGATGCTAAAACCAGTTCCCACTTAGTGATGGTGTATATATTATCCTAAATTAAAGCAATGATTTTAACCGCTGGAAATGACTATAAATTTTTTCTGAACTTGGTAGAATTGAAGTTTGCTAATTGTTACAGGCCTAATATATTAGTGCATTTAAGAGGATGATAAGTGCTTCTACAGATTTATATTTGTAAATGAAGTGTTGGGAGAGTTGGGAAGGAAAAAGGACCAGGTAGAGTCAGTAGAGCCAGAACTGGAATCTTGGGAGATTTATCGAAGCAAATGAGAGCTCATTGTTTGGGTAGGAGTGAAGAAGAGAGTCCCAGAGGAACTGATTACAAGAGGATTAGCTTGTGTGGAGAGGAGCAGTAATTCCCAAACCAGAGAAAATGAGTCAGGTTTTGGGACTGCTCTGTGGAGAATGCAAGGCAGGGTATGTAAATGTATTGATGGGTCTAGAGAATTTCAGTTGGTAAAGACAGGTGTTTAATTAATTAATTAATTTTGCTTTTTATGGCTGCATTTGTGGCATATGGAGGTTCCCAAGCTAGGAATGGAATCAGAGCTACAGCTGCCGGCCTACGCCAGAGCCACAGCAACTCAGGATCTGAGCTGTGTCTGTGACCTACACCACAGCTCGCAGCAACACTAAATCCTTAACCGACTGAGGCCAGGAATCAAACCCGAAACCTTATGATTCCTAGTCGGATTCTTTTCTGCTGTGCCACAACGGGAACTCCCAGGTGTTTATGTTTGACTACAGAGGCACTCGGAGGCATTGTAAGCTTTTGAGAAAGATTCAAAAACAGCATTTCAAGTAAATTGCCCTTGCTGCTGTGACAGTTTGCTGGGGAAAGAGGAGCTTATTACATAATTCAGTAACAATTGTTAACAGTTAATGAAGCCTTTGTGTGTGTGTATGTGTGTGTTTTACTGTTATTGAAGTGCCTTTACAGATGATCCTTGGGACACTTCTGTGAGGTAGCTTTTATTATTCCCGCTTTTACATAAGGGAAAACAGAGGTCCAGAGTATTGAGTAACTAGTAACACAGTTATTTAATGGCAGGCTTGAGATTCAAATACTTTTTTTGCTACACCTCAGTTTCAATTAAGGGTTTGGACAAAGAATTGTTGTTGTAGGATTGAAGAAGGAAAGAACAGAGCTGATTGCTCCTTTCTTCTAATAAGAAGTGATTTAAAGTATTGGCATGAGGCCAGGTAGAGTCAAATATTACAAAGACAAATTTTATTGATGTTGGAAAAAATATGATGAAATTCTTAAGAAAATCTTCCAGAAGTTTGCATTGTTCCTACTTGTAATTTCCTCTTACCTTTTTTCTTGCCCCTTTTTGGGCTGGAATCTGCTGAAATTTGATCTTATCACATATTTACATGTTTAGGAAAGGAACATCTGACATTGAACACTTCTGGTAAATCTGTCAGCTATTAGTAAACAAAAGCCAGTAAATCAATCTCATTTGAAAACAATCCTAACAGGTCAGACTTGAGCTGAAATAAAATCCTATTTTCAAGCTTTTCTTTTCACTTGAAACATAAGTTGCTGTGAGTAGCCTCTTAGAAAACAGTTGCACAATTTTAGAACCTTGAGACAATTAATTATTTTTTTTTTAGGCTGTACCTGCAGCATATGGAGGTTCCTAGGCTAGGGGGTCTAATTGGAGCTGTAGCCTCCGGCCTACGCCACAGCCACAGCAACACCAGATCCGAGCTGCGTCTGTGACCTACATTGCAGCTCAAGGCAATGCTGGATCCCCAACCCACTGAGCGAGACCAGGGACTGAACCCACATCCTCATGGATTCTAGTTGGATTAGTTTCCACTGCACCACCAAGGGAACTCCCTGTGAGACATTTTAGAAAGCTTTTCTAGGTTTTGGAGTTCCCATCGTGGCGCAGTGGTTAATGAATCTGACTAGGAACCATGAAGTTGCGGGTTTGATCTCTGGCCTTGCTCAGTGAGTTAAGGATCTGACATTGCCGTGAGCTGTGGTGTAGGTTGCAGATGTGGCTCAGATCCCACATTGCTGTGGCTCTGGCGTAGGCAGGTGGCTACGGCTCCGATTAGACCCCTAGCCTGGGAATCTCCATATGCTGTGGAAGTGGCCCTAGCAACAGCAAAAAAAAAAAAAAAAAAAAAAAGAAAGCTTCTTTAGGTTTAAAACTCTTAACACCTTTCTCCACCTTACCTCCAGCCCTTCCTGCCTAGTCAGGAAGGAAATGGAGATTCAGATGCAACTTAGTATGTATTGAGTTGCAGGGTACATTTGTTAATTTTTTTCTCTTAAAATCCTGAGAGGTAAGGGTTTTAATTTATTTTATAAAAGAGGCAACAAAGATTCATAGTTTACCAACAGCAGAGCCAAGAGTCAATTCAGTGCTTTCTGATTCCAAGTATAGGACTTTTTCCATAGTATTATGCTATATTTTAATTGATTCAAGACTAGGTCATAGAGTGTTGGAGCTAGAAGAGACTTTGGAGATGTTTCCTTTACCCTTTCATCCCATAAATGAGCATGGATGGATACATGAGTTGGGCTGCCTGGATTCAAATAAACCGGGCCATTTATTAACTGTGTAACCTTGGGAATTTACTTATCCTATTCATATGTTCTTTTCTTTATCCATATACATGGAATAATAACAATATACCTAAGTCATTGGATGGTGATTATAAGATTTAAATGAATTCATGTTTGTAAAGTACCTAGAAAAGTGCCTGGCACATTGTAAGTGCTTCTAAGTGTTACTAATAATTGTTAAGAGGACACTGAGCATCGTAGAGGTTTACTTACCTTTAAAGATTATATTAAGTAGCTGAGTTTAAACTGGAATCCAGATTTTCGAGTCCTAGTATTGTAGTTGATGCTTGGCAAAGTGTTTTCAAACAATTTGTATATCCAGTCTGCATTAGGTAGACCTATAAGGTCTGCAGGCCAAGTGAACGAAACCCATGGATTCCCCAGAGTTGGTTCCTAGAATAGATATTTCCAGTGCTCTGTCGATGGATGCCATTTATACAGTGCAATATATTTCAGGTTCATAAAATAAAGCAGGCTTCTCATTTAGCAAGATAGAGCTCCTCCTTTCTCCAGCGTAGCCTTTCACTTTGGTCCAGAGACTTTTCAAGGTCAGTTAATGTCGGAGGGAAAAACTGGACCTCAGTCAGCTCTAACAGCCATTTAATTTCCCTCTGTCTTGGAAATCAAGTTCCCCAAGCGTGTTTTCCCACCCTGAAAATTTCAGCACTAGTTTCTTCATCCTTTTGGGGATAGTGGTAATCCTGGTACTGTTTACTATGAAGGGATTCTATGAAGAGCAGATAATCAGTGTTTATGAAAAGGATTTGCAAACTCTAATTTAAATGATAATCTAGTTGTAAAATGCCTGAAGTAGGTTTATTTTGTTACTCTCTTGAGAGGGAACTCATGTCCTCCTGCCTGAGTCAGCTATTACCAGAATTCTTTTAGTCTGCAGTAGCCAGGAGTACATTTTATCCTTGGAGAGATGAGCATGGGAAGGCTTGGTCTTGGTCCTATTTTTAGAAATTCTCCTTTCATGTGCCTTGTTCTGGCAGGATTTCTAAACTTAGATGCACTCTTTGCCTTCCACATAAAGAGTCTGATATGGATTCCTGATAAAATATTTTCTTCTTCCTCTAGAGGAACCGGATTAGCATCTCCCAGTGGGTTCCAGTATGCAGCCAATTGGTACTTGTGTCTCCTACACAGGGACAGTGGAGCAGGTCTCTGTCTGGTACTTCCCAGGTAAGATTTGTTGTTTCTTTGCTTGGTATGAAAAAAACCCCTAGTGTGTATGTGTAAATGTCATGTATTTATAGATTAGCCAACCAAATTGTGTGATGGAAAAACCTCATGAGACAAATTCTGGATCTCTGTGGTGTCAGTTCAGAACTGATTCCTACAGTATGGTATTTAGGGTGTTGCTTCTAAATACCCCAGCAGTGGAACTTAGCCTAGGATACCATGCTACAGTCTGATGATTTTTACTGTTGGGAGTGTTTCCAGATATTCATCACAGAGTTAACCTTTCTTCATTTTCTTTTTGTAGCCACTTTGTGCCACTTTTATTTGGGATAAGAAGTGTTTCTTTTTTTTCTATGAACATAAAATCCAAGGAACAATTATTCGAGGCCTTAGTTTACCATCGATCACATGATTCATTATAATGTAGTTTACTTTGAATCTACTTGAGAGTTTTTTCTCATAATTTTTGCTAATTGTACAAATAATTTAATAGTAAAGGAAATAAAAATCACCCATGACTTCAAACCCAAAAGCATCTGCTGGTTCTTTTCCAGTCCTTAAGTGTGTATGTGTATACCAATTGTTTCCTTAGGTACCTTAACAAATGTCCACAGAATTTTATGTTCTGATACTTTTTCACTTATTAGAGCAGACATTATTCATGTTGTGAGGTAGATTTCATAATTTTTGAAATGGCTGTGTGTTTTTCTATTTATTTAGTCTTTGTTCATGTTAAAATTATTTCCAATTTTTTTGCCATTATAGACTTTAATTAGGTTACTGTTTTCTTGTTATATGGGGTTTTTCTTATTTTTCTTATTTATTAATAATAACCCTAGAAGGCATACCCTACATCAAAGGGTATGAACAGTTTTCCAAAACATTGTTTTAATTTATACTGCCACCAGCAAGGTATATATAACTAGTTTTTCATCTTTACCTCCATAAATTGCGTATTTAAAATTTTTTTTTATTGAAGTAGAGTTGATTTACAAAGTTGTGTTACACTGTACAGCAAAGTGACACATATATGTATATATATATATGTGCACATACACGTTCTTTTTAAAAAAGATATTCTTTTCCATTATAGTTTGTCACAGGATATTGAATATAGCTCCCTGTGCTACACAGTAAGACCTTGTTGTTTATCCATCCTATATATAGTAGTTTGCCTCTGCTAAACCCAAACTCCCAATCACTTACTCCCCCACTACCCTCTCCCCCTTGGGAACCACAGGTCTTTTCTTTATATCTTAAGTTGAGGTTTCATTGATTTATGTTGAATTTAAATTCCGCATGTAAATAATATCATATGGTATTTCTCTTTCTGACTTACTTTACTTTGCATGCGTATCTCTAGGTCCATCCATGTTGCTACAGATGTCATTATTTCATTCTTTTTAATGGCTGAGTAGTATTCCATTGCATATATGTACCACATCTTTTTTATCCATTCATCTGTTGATGGTCATTTAGATTGTTTCCATGTCTTGACTGTTGTAAGTAGTGCTGCTATGAACATAGGAGTACATGTGTCTTTTCAAATTATAGTTTTGTCTGGATATATGCCCAGGAGTGGGATTGTTGGGTCATATAGCAACTCTATTTTTAGTTTTTTGAGGAACCTGCATACTGTTTTCAGTAATGGCTGCATCAATTTACATTCCCACTGACAGTGTAGGAGGATTCTCTTTCATCTAAAACTTCTCTAGCATTTGTTATTTGTAGACTTTTTCTTTTTCTCTTTTTTTTTTTTCCTTTTTATAACTGCACCCATGGCATACAGAAGTTCCCAGGCTAGGGGTTGAATTGGAGCTGCAGCTGCTCGCCTGTGCCACAGCAACATGGGATCCAAGTTGCATCTGCCATCTACACTGTAGCTGGCAGCAAGGCTGTATCCTTAACTCACCGAGCAAGGCCAGGGATCGAATCCGCATCCTCATGGGTACTAGTCAGATTCTTAACCCGCTGAGCCACAACAGGAGGTCCTATTTGTAGACTTTTTAATGATGTATTTTGTAGACTTTTCTGACTGGTGTGAGGTGGTTCCTTATTGTCATTTTGATTTGCATTTCTCTAATAGTTAGCAATGATGAGCATATTTTCATATGTCTATTGGCCATCTGTGTGTCTTCTTTGGAGAAATGTCTATTTAGGTCTTCTGCCCATTTTTTGATGGGGTTGTTTTTTGTTATTGACTTGTATGAGCTGCTTGTATGTTTCAGAAATGAATGATGTGTTGTCAGTCACATCATTTGCAAATATTTTCTCTCAGTCTGTAGACTGTCTTTCTGTTTTGTTTATGGTTTCCTTTGCTGTGCAAAAGCTTATAAGTTTGATTGGGTCCCATTTGTTTGTTTTTGCTTTTATTTCTATTGCCTTGGGAGACTAACCTAAGAAAACATTGGTATGATTTCTGTCAGAGAATGTTTTGCCTATGCTGTGTTCTAGGAGTTTTATGGTGTCTTGTCTTATATTTAAGAGTTTAAGCCCTTTTGAGTTTGTGTGTGTGTGTGTATGGTGTGAGGGTGTGTTCTAATAACTTCATTGATTTCCATGCAGCTGTCCAACACCAAATTGAGTGGTTTTTTTTTTTAGAAACATTTAAACTAATTGGTAGAAAATTTAAACTAATTGGGTAGAAAATGTTGCGTTGTCTTGCTTTGCATTTCTTCATCAGGGTTAAACATTTTTCTGTGTTCTCTGTTGTATCCTGGTTTGTAAAAATTGTATGCTTACATCACTTCTCCATTTATCTACTGGGAATTTATTTTTGCTCCCAATATAAATGAATTCCTTTTGTAGCCATTAACTTTTTCATATTTAGTGCAATGAAAAATTATTTTGATAGTTATATATATTAATTACATAATTTATTTATATAAATATTTTCAAATATTTGAGTAATCACCTCCAACTAATGTATAAGCCTTGCCCTTCTGAGGATATCTGTTGTTTGTCCCCTGTGTTTCCTGGGCTTCTCACTAAGTCTGGCACTAAATGAATGTTGAATAAATGTAGAATATGCTTGTGCAGAAAGGGCATCTACTTTAGGTTGTCGTGTAACTATTTCTTTTCAGAGTTGGGCCGTATTCTATTATTTTTTGTGTGCATTGGAAAATTTTGATAGAATTTATCCTATAGTTCTAAATCATTTGTAAATAATATATGCAGAGATGGTGGAGGAAGAACTCATTATATCAGTCTCTAACTTGTGCCTCATCCCTTGAATCAGTAAACATTTCTTGAGTACCTAATATGTTCCAGGTACTGTGTTAGGCTCTGGGAGAACATTATAGCAAAGCATCCGTGTAAATAACTTAGAGTTGTTCATCTCATGCTGGCAAGGTATAATTTTAACCAAGGTAAATAAACTGGACATTTTGTCATATTGACCTTACTTCACCGGCACATCTTCCCATCTTTGAGTTCTCCTGGTTGGAAAACTCTGCCTCAGAATGACATGTCTGACAGGTACATGTCTGACAGGGAGGCAGATTTGGCTCAGAATGAGGAAGAATTTTGTGTTAACTAGAATTGTGCTGTAATGGGATGTGTTGGCTGTATTTTGACAAAGTAAATTTACTCTTGCTGGAAATATTCAAGCAATGGTTGGAAGACTGTTGGGTTATGACATAGAAGTAGCCTTCACTGGATGAATGTTAAGTATCAGATGATCTCTAGTTTAATGTCCAATGCTATAATCCTGTTAACATTTTCAAAAGGCTAGGGTCATTGGACTCTCATCTCTGTCTTTTCTAAATAACCTCTTGAAGTTCTGTTATACTTTGATGAGTTTACTTAATTTTTTTTTTAAATTTTGAAATAATTTAAACTTAAAGAAAAGTTTTGAAAATAGTAACATTTCCATGTACCCTTCATCTGGTTTCCTCTAATGTTAACATCTTATGTAACCTGAGTGCACTTACTGAAGCCAGGAATGAACATTAATGTAATACTATTAACTAATCTATAAACCACATTCTAGTTTACCTTCTTTCCCATTAATGTTCCTTTTTTTTGGTCTCTCAATTTGGATTCATCTAACATTCTCTTAAAATTAGATTGAGGCTATGCATTTTTGGCAGAAGTGATACTGTTTCCTTCTCGGTGCATCATATCAGGGGAAACATGATGACAGTATGTCTTATTACTGGTGATGTTAACCTTGATCACTTGGTTATTAAATTGGTGTTTGTCAAGTTTCCGTACTATAAAGTTACTGTTATCCCTTTTGCAATCAGCAAGTATCTTGTGAGAAGATACTTTGAAACTATGCAAATAATCCTGTTTCTTATCATACTTTTGCTCATTACTTTTAATATCCATTGATGGTTCTTTTTTTTAATGATACATATTAATTATTTTATTTTATTTTTTATTTTTATTATTTTGTCCTTTTTAGGGCCGCACCCGCGGCATATGGAGGTTCCCAGGCTAGGGGTCGAATCGGAGCTGCAGCTGCTGATCCACACCACAGCTCATGGCAACACAGATCCTTAACCCACTGAGCAAGGGCAGGGATTGAACCCGCAACCACATGGTTCCTAGTCGGATTTGTTAACCACTTCACCACAACAGCAACTCCATATTAATTATTTTAAAGTTATGGTAAAAAAAACCCCCACATAACCTTAAAGTTACCACCATTTTTAAGTATCCAGTTCAACAGTATAAAATATATCCACATTGTTATAGAGCTTTTTCATCTTCCAAAGCTGAAAATATATACCCATTAAAAATTCTCCCCCCACCGTTGGCAACCACCTTCCTTTCTTTTTCTATGATTTTGACTACTTTAATACTGCATATGAGTGGAACCATATAGTATTTGTCCTTTTGTGACCTATTTTGCTTTCCATGATGTCCTCAAAGTTTATTTGTGTTATATAGCATATGACAGGATTTCTTTCTTTAAGTCTGTAAAATATTCCATTGTATCTATATATCACAGTTTTTTAATCCATTCTTTTGTGAGTGGGCATTTGGGTTGCTTCCACATTTGCTTTTTTGTGAATAATGTTGCAGTGAATATAAGTGTGCAGGAAGCTCTTCAAGATCCTGTTTTGAATTTTTTTTTTTTATGGTGGGCATTGGTAGGCTAGTGGTAGAATTCTCTCCTCTCAGAAGTAGAATTGCTGTATCATGTGGTAGTTCTGTTGATTCCTGACTGCACTAGCAGTCATTACTGTGAAGCTTGCTTAATAGTCATTGTCTAATGACATCATTACCTACTGCATTTATTTATTTATTTTATTTTTTATTTTTTGTCTTTTTTTGCCTTTTCTAGGGCCGCTTCTGCGGCATATGGAGGTTCCCAGGCTAGGGGTCTAATCAGAGCTGTAGCCACTGGCCTGTGCCAGAGCCACAGCAATGCGGGATCTGAGCCTCGTCTGCGACCTACACCATAGCTCACAGCAGCGCCGGATCGTTAACCCACTGAGCAAGGCCAGGGATCGAACCTGCAACCTCATCGTTCCTAGTCAGATTCGTTAACCACTGTGCCACGACGGGCACTCCCCTACTGCATTTATTGATTGGAATTCTGCTGTAAGGAAGAGTAGTCACTTCATCTCCATTTATTTATTTATTCATTTTTTACCCCTTTTCTGGCTGCCTGGTGGCATATAGAGTTCCTGGGCCAGCTGTGACAATGCCAGATCCTTTAACCCACTGTCCTGGGCTGGGGATTGAACCTGTGCCCTAGTAGTGTAAAGATGCCACTGATCCTGTTGTGCCACAGCAAATACTTCCATTTGTTTATTTATTCAATTATTCATTTGTATTAGTATGAGTTAATGGATGTTTAGTTTGTTCTATGACTCATTCTCCATTAGTCTCATTATTTATTTTGTTAATCATATTGTCCCATGTTTTGGTTATTGGGAACTCCTTCTAGTTCCTTTCTACATGCTTTTTAAAAGATTTTTTTTTTGGGAGTTCCCGTCGTGGCGCAGTGGTTAATAAATCCGACTAAGAACCATGAGGTTGCGGGTTCGATCCCTGCCCTTGCTCAGTGGGTTAAGGATCGGCATTGCCATGAGCTGTGGTGTAGGTTGCAGATGCGGCTCGGATCCCGCGTTGCTGTGGCTCTGGCGTAGGCTGGCAGTTACAGCTCCGATTAGACCCCTAGCCTGGGAACCTCCATATGCCGAGGGAGCGGCCCAAGAAATGGCAAAAAGACAAACAAAAAAAAAAAAGTTTTTTTTGTATTACTTAATGAATTTTATTACATTTATAATTGTACAACGATCATCACAACCAAATTTTATAGCATTTCCATCCCAAACCCCCAGTGCACTTCCCATCCCCCTAAACCTGTCTCATTTGGAAAACATAAGTTTTTCAAAGTCTGTGAGTCAGTATCTGCTCCGCAAAGTTCATTGTGTCTTTTTTTTAGATTCCAGATGTAAGTGATAGCATTTGATGCTGATGTCTCACTGTCTGACTGACTTCACTTAGCATGATAAATTCTAGGTCCATCCATGTTGCTGCAAATGCTGTTATTTCTTTCCTTTTAATGGCTGAGCAATATTCCATTGTGATATGTATGTACCACATCTTCTTTATCCACTCCTCTGTTGATGGACATTTAGGTTGTTTCTTGGCTATTGTAAATAGTATTTTGGCTATTGTAAATAGTGCTGCAGTGAACATTGGAGTACATGCGTCTTTTCAAGTTGTGGTTTTCTCTGGATAGATGCCCAGGAGGGTTTTTTTTTTTTTTTGGCTTTTTTTGCTTTTGATGGCCACACCTGCAGCATGTGGAGGTTCCTAGGCTGGGGGTTCAATCGGAGCTGTAGCTACTGGCCTATGCCACAGCCACAGCAATGCCAGATCCGAGCCACGTCTGAGACCCACACCACAGCTCACAGCAATGCTGGATTCTTAGCCCACCAGATAAGGCCAGGGATCGAACCTAGCCCTAGAGTCAATGCTTTCTCTGGTTCCTTTTATTGAATAATGGTACTTGGAATATTTAGAAATTAAGATCTGGGTGCTAAGTATGCATAAGCCTGTTACTAAACTCTACTCAGTTTTTCTTAAAGCAGCAAGATATAGGGAAGAGAAGATAGGTCTAAATATATTTTACCCTTTAATGAACTTTACTTCTTTGAGGCTGAGTGTTCTTTTTTTTTTTTTTTCCAAATCTTGTTTTTTGTTTTGTTTTGTTTTTTTGTCTTTTTGCCATTTCTTGGGCCACTCCCGAGGCATATGGAGGTTCCCAGGCTAGGGGTCCAATTGGAGCTGTAGCCACTGGCCTACACCAGAGCCACATCAACTCGGGATCCAAGTTGCATCTGCAACCTACGCCACAGCTCACGGCAACTCCGGATCCTTAACCCATTGAGCAAGGGCAGGGACCGAACCCGCAACCTTATGGTTCTTAGTGGGATTCGTTAACCACTGCGCCATGACGGGAACTCCAGGCTGAGTGTTCTTATGTCTAAAATGGGAAAAAATAGTATCAACTTGGCAAGGTTGTTGTGTGTTGCCCATATGTGTGTGTTGTCCGAGGCAGTTTGGACCTGAAGTCTGCTTCTGCCTGTGAATTTGGCTGCACCAGGGCTTCTGATTTCAAAACCAGTGGAAGGTGCAGAGAGCTTACTTTCTGGTAAGCCACTGCCTCCCTGCCTGCGGGGACCATTTGGAAGACACCAGAGCCACATGTAAGAATTCAGTGTCTTCAAAGTAGACAATATGAACAGTGAAAAAAATCCTCACTGTTCAATGGACCCAGTGGCCTTCTCCATGCCTCCTTCGGTGGTGTGACTGCCATGGCCAACTCTGGTCAAGACTGGCTTCATCTGGTCTCTTCCCAGGTTCCAGCCAGACCTAGTTCCCAAGAGTTGCCTGTAGGACAGCCCCAGAAGGTAGAGCCTGGCTATGATGCTGGTGTCTGCACACACTGTCACTGCCACAACACGACATGGTCCTTGCCCTCTCCTATCCCCTGCACACTTTTTTTTTTCTTTTTGCCTTTTCTAGGGCTGTTCCCGCGGCATATGGAGGTTCCCAGGCTAGGGGTCTAATTGGAGCTGTAGCCACTGGCCTACACCACAGCCAAAGCAATGCAGGATCCGAGCCGCGTCTGCAACCTACACCACAGCTCATGGCCATGCCGGATCCTTAACCCACTGAGCAAGGGCAGGGACTGAACCTGCAACCTCATTGTTCCTAGTCGGATTCGCTAACCACTGAGCCATAACAGGAACTCCCCCTGTACACATTTTAATAAAACAAGGGTTGGCTTCGGACCCACAGAACAACAACAACAACAAAAATAGAGATAACATTTTGAACAAACTATTACTACAGAATAACAAAGATGAACTTCTAAAACAAAGTTGAATGAAAGCAGACAAAAACAAGCGATTACATACTATATGTTTAAAAGGTAAAATAGTTCCCGTTGTGGCTCAGCAGTAACGAACCCAACTAGTATCCATGAGGATGCGGGTTCGATCCCTCACCTCACAGATGGATCTCTAGCCTGGTAACTTCCATGTGCTGCAAGTGAGGCCCTAACAAAACAAAACAAAAAACCTTGTCTTTAAAAAAAAAAAAGATAAAACTATTCTCTGGTGATTAAAGTGAAGACTGTGGTCAACCTTGATGAGGGATAGTGACTAGAAGGCGATCAAAGATCTTCCAGGGTCCTATTTCTTTTCTTTTCTTTTCTTTTTTTTTGTCATTTCTAGGGCTACTCCTGCGGCATATGGAGGTTCCCAGGCTAGGGGTCGAATCGGAGCTGTAGCCACCGGCCTACGCCAGAACCACAGCAACACGGGATCCGAACCGCGTCTTCGACCTACACCACAGCTCACGGCAACGCCGGATCCTTAACCCATTGAGCAAGTCCAGGGATTGAACCCACAACCTCATGGCTCCTAGTCGGATTCATTAACCAGTGAGCCACAACGGGAACTCTGGGGTCCCATTTCTTGATCTGGGTGCTGGTTATGTTTACTTTGGAGTAATTCATTAAGCTATATACTCATGACTTAGGCCTTTTTTGTATTTTTATTATACTTCAATAAACAACTGAAATTTAGACATAGAAAAGACCTGGAGCCGTTAGAAAAGAGATGATGGATAAGCCTTATAAAGCGGGCAGGGTAGGCGCTCCCGCCGATGTGGCTCAGTGGAAATGAATCTGACTAGCACCCATGAGGGGGAAGGTTTGATTCCCTGGCCTCACTCAGTGGGTTAAGGATCTAGAGTTGCCGTGAGCTGTGGTGTAGATCACTGATACAGCTTGTATGTGGTGTGGCTATGGTGCAGGCCAGCAGCTATAGCTCTGATTCAACCCCTAGCCTGGGAACCTCCATCTGCCATGGCCGTGGCCCTAAAAAAGACAAAAACAAAAAAGAGGGCAGGGTAGAGAAGATGAGTGAAAACGCAAAGGTGAGAAAGAAACATGGTCTTACGGAAAGAGAAAAAGAGTCAGAAGTTCCAGCTCTGCCTATCTCTAAATTTGTTTTAAACCAAATAAAATATGAATTATTGTGTGAAATGAGATGTGTAAACTATAATGCATAATACAAGTTTTGAAGAGCTGTTCCAGAAAAATCAAATGGTAAACTCTTTTGTGGGCAGCCCCTCATTAAAAGAATATTAAGATTTTGTGAGATAACGTAAGTAAAATACCAAACATATAGGTGCTGGGCATATTGGAGATCTTCATCAAATTGTAACTGATATTTTTGTTGTTATTTATGTTCATATTACTTGGGTAAATTTTCTCCTCACCTTGTAAATTGAAACCTAAAAACTTTTTTTGTCCTAAAACTACCTTAAGCAAGTTACAACCTCTCCCTGGGTCTTAGTTTCCTCATCTGTGAAAGGAAAAGGTTGGACTTAGAAGATCTCTGAGATTCCTTCCAGCTCAAGTGTTGTTATTCTAAGTTACTCCTTAGTTCTTCACTTGTTTTTTCTCCAAGTTAAACAACCTCAATTCATTTTAACCTTTCCACTAGGACCTTTTATTCATCTCTTTGATCACTCCCGCGGTTCTTTTCTGGACCTTCTCCAGATTGTCCTTCTATTAAAAAAAAAAACAAAAAAAAAAAACCCACCTAGTTTTTATTGACTGCCGACTTCATGCCCAGAATGGTGTTGAGCAATGGGACAGAAAATAAAAGAAGTGTAAGATAGACTGTGCCCTGGTGGAGCTTATAGTTTTGTTAAAAAGACCAGACACATATAGTGTTTTAAGAATTTCTTGAGTCCTTCCCTTCTTTCCTCCTTTTCGCTTTCCTTTCTCTCTTTCCTTCCTTTCTTTCTTCCTTCCTTCCTTCCACATCAGGGAGGTCTTTTCACTCTTGGAAGCTTTTTTTTTTTTTTTTTCCTTTTCCTTTTTTGGCCATGCCCACCCGAGCCGAGGCATGTGGAAATTCCTGGGCCAGGGATGGAACTTGTGCCACAGCAGCAACCCAGTCCTCACCAGTGACAGTGCAGGATCCTTAGCCTGCTGCGCTACCAGGGAACTCGGCAGAACCTTTTTGGAAGCAAAAAATAAGGGTGAAATCTTAATATTTCTTTTAATGAGGGGCTGCCCACAAAAGAGTTTACCATTGGATTTTTCTGGAACAGCTCTTTCTAACATTCTGTGTGTGTGTATGTGTGTTTGGTAGGTGGTCTCTAAACATTTTTAAATGTGACATTTGGTTTTGTTTCTTGTGTGGTGAGATTTCTTTCTCTTATCCACAAGATTATAAGCTCTATGAGATCAGGGATTATCTTTTATCTTAAAACCTGGCACAAGGGCCAGTATATTGTGGGTATTTAATAAAGGTTGGATAAATGAAAAATGTATGCATGGCATGTTGTGGATAAGAATAAGAAAGATGTAATAAGAAATAACTATGCAAATAGTTGGGTTTGTTCATTGAAAAAATATTTTGAGTTTTTCCTCTGTATAATGCGCCGTACTTGATTCCAGTAATATACCTAGTTCCTACCCTCATGGATATTTTTGGTGGTGGAGATAGAAAATAAGTATGTATGTAAATGAATATGTAATTGCACATTGTAGTGAGTACTGTGAATGAAATGAACAGACTACTGCTATGATAGAAAATAATGGGATGATAAGAAACTATTTTAGATAAAATGATTAGAAAAGGCCTCTTCAAAAAAGTGACATTTAAATATTTTGGGCATTTTTTCTGTCTTTCACAGGAAGTTATTTGATATCTTTTAGATTTAAACAGTAAAATAATGTTTTTAAGGGTCAAGAGAGTCTTTTTTTGGGGAGGGCAAGAGCAGGAATGGATAGTACAAAAAAGTAAATGTGTATGGTTATAGATATGTTTAGGTAGGGGGAAACTAGCTGTTGCCCTTGGTACTAGATACCTAGGTACTTCAGTAGTTCAGTATAGTGTTCGATGTTAACCCATGAATAATGATAGGACAGAAATATAGGAATTGGTGAGACAGCTGCATAAGGAATCCATTGGTTACTCCAGGAGCTCTAGGAGAAGAAAAAGATCATGTCACCTAATAGAACTCACCCCACAGCATAGCCCATTTAAACTGCCGTTAGTTGTGTTCTTTGAACCTGTTTAAGTGCTTCATGTTTTAGTGGACCATTACATTGATATATGTGATGTAATGGAAGGTGTTCTGTGTTTAGTCTCTGTGTCACAAAGCTTGCTTGATGCTTATGAATTAAAGCATAAGCGTCCTTGGGACTGACCAGAAGAATCCTAACTAATCTTTTAATATCCGTGTTTGGAAAGAAAAGTAAACAGTAACTACCCACAATTAGAAATTCTATTTTTTCCTTCATTGGGATTAAATTAAAAATTTGTTTTTGTTTCATGTGTCTCATCTCTTTCAGAGTTGAACTCTCTTCCTGCTTCTTCCCCATCCCTTTATACTGTAAAGGAATCAGCATTACTGAGAGTTTGGAAACTCGATTCTTGAAACTCTTCCATAATTCTATTAACATAACAAAGTATCTCTTTCCTTTCTCTGTGTTCCTTTTTAGACTTGCCCATATGCATTCATGTTTTTACTCATAATTCTATATGTATTATAAGTGTGTTTCCATGTTGCTAAAAATAATAATCCTTAATGCAAACTATGGACTTTAGGTGATAATGTTGTGTCAGTGTTGGTTCATCCGCTATAACAAAATGTACCTCTCTGTTGGGGATACAGATAGTGGAGGATGTTGTGAATGTGTGGGATGGGGGTATATGGCAGCTGTCCGTACTTTCTGCTCATTTTTGGTGTGAACCTAAAACTTCTTTTAAAAATAAAACCTATTAGGAGTTCTCTTGTAGCACAGCAGGTTAAGGATCTAGCATTGTCACTGTAGTGGCTCAGGTCACTGCTGTGGCACAGGTTCAGTGCCTGGCCTGGGAACTTCTACATGCTGTGGGTGTGGTTCCCAAAAATCTGTTAAAAATCTGACTACTTGATTTCCCATTGAGTACCTTAGTTTAATTAACTGTCGTCTTTCTTATTAGACTTATTCCCTTGTTTTTCACTCTTGTGAATAATGTTATCTGAGGGTCTCTTGTATATTGTTTTTTTCCTTAGGAATCAAACTATGTTTGGTTGGTCTTCATTATAATAATACTAACCCGATAGGATTATGGTGAGGATTATGTAATATACTATATGTGAAGCACCTATATAGTGCCTGGCACATGATAATTGTAACTAATGGGCATTATATTGCCAAAGTGCTTTCAAATGCAGTGTGAACATAGAAGGAAGACAATTTTGATGATGTTAATAATGATGATGATGGTGATGATGGAAGCTAGTACTATTTATTGAGTACCTATTTAGTGAAAGGTACTTTGTATTCTTTATTTATTCAGGTATTCAATAGCTGTTTATTGAGCATGTACCAGACACCATTCTAGGTGCCCATTTTGGAACCTCTTAGTGGTCATATCATCAGGAGCTAGGTTAAGCAAGGTTGGATAGATTCTATAGTTTTTATTTTTTGAAGCAGCTCTGCTCATATTAACCCTCTAAGTGAATGCTCATTGTTGCTTATATCTGTTTTGTTTTGTTTTTAATCCCCTAGTGGCCCCAGATGAGCCAGGCCCTAGCATGTGGTGGATCAGAACAGATTCCTGGAGTAGATGTTCAGCTGAGTAGGAAGTATCACACCACAAATAAGGTGAGACTTACAGGTTCTTTTTATGTCTATAAAGTGCTTTCACACAAGTGTTCTTATTTGAAACTCAGCAAAATTGTTAGCTGGATGAGGCAAGAAATTTTATCGAAGGCAGAAGGTGAGGTTCAGGGAAATAAAACGACTTGCCCAAGGTCACAAGGATAGGAAGAGAAAGACCAACTACATATTGGAACAAGACTTTTGATCGCATGTCCTATGATTCTTCCATTGTACTCTTTTGCTTGAAAACACTTTAGAGAAAAACGTTATGGATTTTTTTTTTTATATGTAAAGATAAAGTAATATTTAACTTCTGGAGAATTTCTTTATAGTTGTATAGCTTGCCTTCATTTGCAGAGGCTTAGCATTAGCATAGGCTTTTTGGAGTTCCCGTTACGGCTCAGCAGGTTAAGAAGCAGACTAGTATCCATGAGGATGCGGGTTCAATCCCTGGCCTTGCTAATGGGTTACATTGCCGTGAGCTGGGGTATAGGTCACAGATGCAGCTCTGATCTGGCATGGCTGTGGCATAGGCCAGAAGCTGCAGCTCCAATTCAGCCCCAGCCTGGGAACCTCCATGTGCCAGGGGTTCGGCCCTAAAAAGCAAAAAAAAAAAAAAAAAAAGGGTTTTCTTTGAGTTTTACTTGTATATTGCAAAACTTTTATCTTCTGTAGTCATTAATAAAATTTGTTATACTAAAAAATACAGGAGTTTAAAAACATTCAGAAATGTGGTATAGTGCACCTACAGCCAACTAATCTTTGACAAAGGAGACAAGAATATACCATGGAGAAAAGATAGCTTGTTCAGTAAGTGTTGCTGGGAAAACTGGACAGCCACATGGAAAAGAATGAAATTAGAATACTCCCTAACACCATACACAAAAATACACTCAAAATGGATTAAAGACATAGATATAAGACCAGACACTATAAAACTCTTAGAGGAAAACATAGGCCAAACATACAGTAGAGAATGAAATAAAATTCCTGCCTTCATGGAGTTTGTATTCCAGTGAAGAAAGACAAACAATAGGTAATAACTATAAGCTAATGTCAGGTAATGGTAAATGCTAAACAAGACAGGAATAAAAAGTGATAGGGGAGGTGTTTTTTAAAATAGGATGGTTAGGTAAAGCCTCATTGAATTTGTTGAGAAATGTGAATAAAATGAGAAAGTGACCCATGTAAATATCTTGGGAAAGAGCATGCCAGGCAGAGAGAACAGCAGGTGCAAAGGTCCCAATAGGAGAGAATGCTTGGTGTTTCCATGGAAGAGCAAGAAATGTATCATTGGCTGGAACCAAATGAATAAAGAAGAGTATGGCAAGGGATGAAGTTGACAAGGTGGCCCTAGAGGCCAGATCATGGAGGACTTTATTGGCCATGACAAAGACTTTGGATTCTGTTCTAAGTATGTGCTGGTATAGGTGTAGAAAAACCACTGGAAAGATGCACTAGAAACTGGTAATGGTAGTTATGGCTGCCAATTCTAAGGAGGAGGGCTGGGGGACTAGGAGTTCAGGTCTGGATGACGGACATAGTTTTCACTACATCGTTTTTGTCTTGTTCGAAGTTTATACTGTATCTATATAATTACCTTTAAAATTGAAATAAAAACGTATCACTCTCGGCATCTTATTCTGAAAAAAATTCATTCATTGGTTTTATGGAAAACACAAAGTAGAACTTGGTCCTTGCCCTCAAGTATATTACGGCTGTGGGAGTACAATACATAGTCACAAACTTTTTAAAAGACAATGCAGGAGTTCCCATTGTGGCTCAGCGGTTACTGAACCCAACTAGGATCCATGAGGATGCATGTTCAACCGCTAGTCTCACTCAGTGGGTTAAGGATCCTGCCTTGCTGTGGCTGTGGCTCCAATTTGACCCCTAGCCTGGGAACCTCCATATGCTGTGGGTGCGGCCCTAAAAAAAAAAAAAATCAAAAAAGAAAAAGCTAAACTATAAAACTCTTAGAAGACATAAGAGTAAATCTTCCTCACCTGTGTTAGGCAAAGCCTTCGTAGATAAAACATCAAAAGAACAAATAAGGATTTCCCGTTGTGGCTCAGTGGTTAATGAATTTAAATAGGAACCACGAGGTTGCAGGTTCAATCCCTGGCCTTACTCAGTGGGTTAAGGATCCAGCATTGTCGTGAGCTGTGGTGTAGGTCGCAGACATGGCTTGGATCCAGAGGTGCCGTGGCTCTGGCATAGGTCAATGGCTACAGCTCCAATTCAGCCCCAGCCTGGGAACCTCCACATGCCACAGGTGCGGCCCTAGAAAAGACAAAAAAAAAAAAAGCACAAATAACAAAAGAAAAAAATATATAAATTGGACTACAGAAAAATTTAAACTTTTTTGTTGCAAAAGATAGATAGCATTAAGAAAGTGAAAGGATTCAATAAGTGGTGCTGGGAAACCTGGACAGCCACATGGAAAAGAATGAAATTAGAACACTCCCTAACACCATACACAAACATACACTCAAAATGGATTAAAGACCTAGATATAAGACCAGACACTATAAAACTCTTCGAGGAAAACATAGGCCAAACACTCTCTGACATAAATGACAGCAACATCTTCTCAGATCCACCTCTTAGAGTACTGACAATAAAAACACAAATAACAAATGGGACCTAATCAAACTTAAAAGTTTCTGGGAGTTCCCGTCGTGGCGCAGTGGTTAACGAATCCGACTAGAAACCATGAGGTTGCGGGTTCGGTCCCTGCCCTTGCTCGGTGGGTTAACGATCCGGCGTTGCCGTGAGTTGTGGTGTAGGTTGCAGACGCAGCTCGGATCCCGTGTTGCTGTGGCTCTGGCGTAGGCCGGTGGCTACAGCTCCGATTCAACCCCTAGCCTGGGAACCTCCATATGCCGCGAAGTGGCCCAAGAAATAACAAATAGACAAAAAAAAAAAAAAAAAAAGTTTCTGCACAGCAAAGGAAACCCTAAACAACACAAAAAGACAACCCACAGAATGGGAGAAAATCTTTGCGACTGAATCGACTGACAAGGGATTAATCTCCAAAATTTATAAACACCTTCTACCGCTCCATACAAAAAAAAAAAAAAAACAAGCCCATGACAAAATGGGCAGAAGATCTAAACAGACAGTTCTCCAAAGAAGACATACAGATGGCCGAGAAACACATGAAAAGATGTTCAGCGTCACTCATTCTTAGAGAAATGCAAATCAAAACCACTCTGAGGTACCACCTTACACCAGCCAGAATGGCCATCATCAAAAAGACTACAAGCAATAAGTGCTGGAGAGGGTGTGGAGAAGAAGGAACCCTAGTACACTGTTGGTGGGAATGTAAGTTGGTGCAACCACTGAGGAAAACAGTACGGAGATTCCTCAGAAAACTAAAAATGGAACTACCATTTGATCCAGCATTTCCACTCCTGGGCATCTATCCAGAGAAAACCATGACTCGAAAAGACACATGTACTCCGATGTTCATTGCAGCACTACTTTCAGTAGCCAAGACATGGAAACAACCTAAATGTCCATCGACAGAGGCGTGGATCCAGAAGATGTGGTACATGTACACAGTGGAATATTACTCAGCCATTAAAAGGAACGAAATACCAGTATTTTTAGCAACATGGGTGGACCTAGAAACTATCATGCTAAGTGAAGTCAGTCAGACAATGAGACACCAACATCAAATGCTTTCACTGACATGTGGAATCTGAGAAAAGGACAGACTGAACTTCTTTGCAGAACAGATACTGACTCACAGACTTTGAAAAACTTATGGTTTCCAAAGGAGACAGTTTGGGGGGGGGGTGGGGGGATTCGTTGAGGTTGTGGGATGGAAATCCTATAAAACTGGATTGTGATGATCATTGTACAACCATAAATGTTATAAATTCATGAGTAATAAAAACAACAACAACTACCAAGGAATGTGGTGTAGTGGGTTAAGGAGACGGTGCTGTCACTGTAGAGACTTGGGTCACTGACTACTGCGGTGTGGGTTTGATCTCCGGCCTGGAAACTTCCAAATGCCACAGGTATGGCCAAAAATAAATAAATAAATAAAAAATAGATGCCTTAAAAATAGAAGAGCCAGAGCTCTGGTCAACTATACTCCAATAAAATTTTAAATAAATAAATAAATAATATTCAGTGCTGCTTTGGTTGATTATGGCTTTGAATTACTTTTATTATTTTTTTATTACTCGGTTTATTACATTTATAATTGTACAATGATCATCACAATCCAGTTTTATAGGATTTCCAATTTTTATAGATTTTGACTGCTTTCAGACAGTATTTTTTTGTTTCTGTGATGTTAATAAACAATAGAGTATTTCTCTTCTATGAATTGTTCTTTGGGAGTTTGGGGTCACAATTAATTTTTTTTTTTTTTTTTTGCTTTTTAGGGCCGCATTCGAGGCATATGGAAATTCCCAAGCTAAGAGTCAAATAGGTGCTACAGCTGCCAGCCTACACCACAACCATAACAATGCAGGATCCGAGCCACCTCTGTGACCTATACCACAGCTCACGGCAACACTGGATCCTTAACCCACTGAGTGAGGTCAGGGATCAAATCCTTGTCCTTATGGATCCTAGTCGGGTTTGTTAACCATTGAGCCACGAAGGGAACTCCAAAATTTACTTTTTAAAGTACTCTTTTCCATAGAACTTTTGTTCTGATACCCCAGATCTATCATTTCTTAGACATGGGTTCATGGGCATGTGATCAGTTAGGTGGGTATGTCTGCTCTGAAATTTGGAGGACATCTGTTAAGGTTCCAGATGTGTTTATACTGAGTGATAAGGTACTTACTGGAAAAAAAAATAAGAAAAGTTCTAGGTGAAAAAAAAAATCTAAGCAATAAAAAATGTTCTTAGACCTAATGAGAAATAAAAGCATTCTTTAAAAAAATTGCAACTAATTTTGTTTCTCTTCTTTTTGGTTAAAAAGCTTTCTACTACCAAGGACTCCCCACAGCCTGTTGAGGAGAAAGTTGGTGCCTTTACAAAGATAATAGAAGCCATGGGATTCACTGGACCTTTGAAATACAGTAAATGGGTAAAGTCTTTTAAGTTTTTCTCACTTTTTTTGAGCTATGCTTTCTACTCCTCATAGAATATGTTCTAACGTTTCTTCCTTGCTTTTTGTGAAATTCATATGTTATTTTGAGAGTGTCAAAATATGTTGTTGTCCCCTTGGCCCCCCTCCCCACCTCCCTGTTTCAAGTCAGATCTGTGTAGTGTGCGGGGCTGAAATACTCCTTCTGCTCCCTTAATCGGATTCCTTAGGAGTATCTCATAGTAGGTAATCCAATAAATTCCTGTTGTGACTCAGCGGTAACAAACCTGATTAGTATCCACAGGGTGTGGTTTCTATCTCTGGCCTTGCTCTGTGGGTTAAGGATCTGGCATTGCTGTGAGCTGTGGTGTAGGTCCTAGACATGGCTTGGATCCCAGGTTGCTATGGCTGTGGTGTAGACCAGCAGCTGCAGTTCCAATTTGAGCCTGAGCCTGGGAGCTTCCATATGCCTCACGTGTGGCCCTAAAAAGCAAAAAAAAAAAAAAAAAGTCTGGTCTTTCCAGGCCCTTGCTACATGATATGCCATATAGATGAGTTCTAAGTGGTTAGATGGGCCAAATATCCTGATATTCTTAAGGAAACATTATGCTCTATGCTTTGTAAGTGATTTCCCCTAGGTCATTATAGTGACTTTCTTTAAAATTTTTACTAATAAGCACTTTTAAAATAAAAATTAATTAATAAATTCTGTGATTTGTTATAATTCATTTTATGGCGGGCTATTTTCTGTGCCATTCCTAATCAAGTCTTGGCCTGGCATGTTATCTGTTACATAGTACTTGCTGTAAATGAATGAATGTCCTCCCTGCATCAGGTACTACTGCCCCGGACTTATTTATAACAATGCCTCTAACCAATTAAAGTAATAAAAACCAGTCATTGAGTTCTTATCTCCTAGTACTGCTATTACCTACAATTATTGCAAAAGTTCTTTTTTAATACTTTTCAACGTTGCTAGAATGTTGAATAAACCTATGTCATACGTTATATTTTAAAGCAAACCAACACAAAGCAGTAGGGAAGACTTTTCTAGAAAACATCATAGCTTTGCCCAAAATGACTAAATTATTCCAGTTACACCATTTTAACAAGTTGGATTCAAATTAGAATTTCAGTTTTATTATGGACTTCACTTTTAGTTTCTTCTTATATTGTCTGGCTCTCTTCCCAACAATTCTCATTGTAGCAAATATAGGCTTCCCTTTATAATTTCCCTTTTACATAAATTGAACAGTATTTCCACAAGTATTTTGTTTATAAGGGGCTTTGAAATTATAGAAGATAACACATAATAGGTTGAAGTGATGTTCTTAAGGCTCTATAGCTATGAAGTGCCTCCTTAATCATTAATGAAATATTGGTTATGTTCATTAAAGTTATCTTTTTTTTTACATCATGATTCTTTGACAAATCATAACCCCTGGTATATTTGTAATTTATTCATCAGAATCTTTTCCTCTATTAAAAAGTGGGTTTGTGGTATTTGGATTTAAAACTTAAAGTAGGTGTTTTGTTTGAAAGTTAGAAATTAATTAAAAGGAAAGGGAAATGAGAGCAGAAAGAAAGAAAAGAAAAATATTTCTGTTTTATTCATTTCTTGATGGTTGAGTTCCACTTGGTTTCTTCCATATGCTTTGTCTCGTCTGTATTTTTATGATTCCAGAGGGAAAGTTGGCTACCATTTGAAGGATTACTAAATCATCAGGAAAATTTCTTCACTTTAGTTTAAGTTAGTCTCTGATTTTTCTTGGTTCCCTTGTGATCTCAACTAAGTCCCTAATATTTGCATTTAAAAAATATTTTGTGATGTGGCAGTGTCTACTTTCTGTAACCTTCATTTTTAAATTTGTGACATCAAAACATCAAAGTATGACATTCTAGTGTAATTTGGGTGGGAAAATGTAGGTGTAACTTTCCATTTTGAAAGATCGTGGGTCCTTTTCAGCAAATCTTAACTGAGAAATCTATGGCAGACAGTTGTATTGGATTGCACTAGCAAAAATCTTTGAATTTTGTGTTTTCACATGTCTTTCATTAGGGAGTAATGCTGTCTCTCCACCTTAGCAGCATCTTTCCTCCATCTTTTTATGTAATGTTCTCATGTGTAGTTCCATTTTTCTTCTAGATCCATAATTAGGAATTTAGATATAGCTTTTCCTTGGCTATTTGACTGTCCTGAAATAATCATTCTTTTTTCACTTATCCTTATGGAGCAATATCAGGTAAAATACAGATAACATTTAGCAGATTCAGCCACATGTCATTGAATAGGCAGTTTCCAGATTAGCATCAAGCCAAAAAGTCACTCCTGGTCTGAAGGACACTGACAAACTGGAACGCATTCAGAAGTGGGCAGTGAGGCTTGTAAAGGCTTCAGAAACTGTGGTGAATGAAGAGTGGTTGAAGGAAATAGGGATGGTTTGGCTGGGAAAGAGAAGACATGCTGGTTCTCAGATATTTGAGGGACAAATGTTAAAAAAAAAAAAAAATGGAGAGACTTAATCTGAGGCCTTCCAGTGTGTAGATGGTATTTAATGAATGTTACATGAAGCAGGTTTATGTTCATTATAACAAAAATCTAAGAAGAGTTGTCCTCCAGTGGAGTAGGTAGCCTCACAAGGCCATTGGCCTTGTTTGAACAGGGGCCCATGTAGCTGACTGTGAATCAAGAATGCTGTAGAAGGAATTCTGGTACAGAATAGAAAGTTCAAATGACTTCAAGCCCCTTCCAGTTCTCATACAGCTGTTAGTGCAAGCCTTTTACTAGATTCATTTTTCATCTTGTAAGATGGTACAAAATGCATCAGTTAGTGGGAGAGCTTATTTTCATTTCCTAAAGCTGTCTTAGGTGCTTGTGTTTTAGTCAGGTAGACCCATGAAGTCTTCCAAAGTTAGAATGAAATAAACATGAAGTCATCTGAGGACCAGAACAATTTGTATTGTCTGGGTAGAAATTTAGTCCATCTACCTCCTTAAATTATATTAATGCATGAATCTTGAAGAGGTTCTTTCCCCGAGTTGTTATTTCCAGTCCTTGTGTGATGGTCTTAAGGGACTTGCTTTAGAGATTTGTCCAGGAAAATGGCTCACCCAAGTATAAAGGTTTGGCTTTGCTGCAGGAAAAGTGAGGAACTATAAAATACTCCTGATTGCCACAGTATGAGCACTGTATAAATACACTGGCCAGTCTGATGAGGTCTTCATTATTTGTAATGAATGCTTCATGAACGTGTTGTGGGGGAAAAACCTCTTTCTCAAGGAAAGATTTGGGCTTTAGAGGCAAGTTTGCCTTTCCTTAGGCAGAGTGATTAATTATGAACCTAGAATACTATATATAAGGACCTAAAGGAAATTACAGAGTTAACAACAACAACAAATGAACACATAGGCCATTAGGAATTTTACTTAAAAATTATAAAGGTATCTATAGTGGTACTAGGCCTTAAGATCTATGAAAGTAGTTTTTAAGTGCTTTGTTTACTACTGTATTTCTAGTGTCTAGATCAGTGTTGGGCACTGAATTAGGTGCTTAATAAATTGTTGACTGAAATGAAGACCTTACAGAGGTCCTAAGCTCTCTGTTTCAAGGATAGGAATAGGCCTATCAAGGCCAAAGCATTAGGATAATGACATCATTTGTTTGATGATGGTACAAACCAGTGCTTCCCCAAGGTGTTCTGTGTTAAATGCTTCCCAGAACTGCAGGTATTAAAAAGTTAAACATGCTTCTTTTTTAGACTGCTGATATGGTGAATTACACTGGTTGATTTGTGAATACTGAATCAACTTTGCATTCCTGGGATAAATCCCAGTTGATCCTGATATTTTTTCCTTTTAAAATATTGGCATTGAATTCAATTTGTTGTATTTAGTTAAGGAATTTTGCATCTGTGCTCATTGAAGGCTATGGTTCTGCAGTTTTGCTTTCTTCTGATGACTTTGGTTTTGATATCAGGGTAATGTTGGCTCATAGAATGAACTGGGAAGTATCTTTCCTCTATTTTTCTGGAAGAGTTTATGTAGATTTGGTATTGTTAGATATTTGATAGAATTCACTAGTAAAGCCATTAAGCCTGGAGATTTCTTTTGGGGAAGGTTTTTAACCACAAATCCAATTTTAAAAATAGAGATAGGATTATTCATGTTCTTTATTTATTCCAGTGAGCTTTGGTAATTAGTATCCTTAAATGAATTTGTCCATTTCATCTAAGTAATCAAATTTATTGGCCTAAAGTTGTTCACAGTATTCCCTTATTATCCTGTTAATATCCTCAGGCTGTGCAGTGAAGTTCCTTTTCCTCTCTGGTTCCTGATAGTGGTAATTTTTATCTTCTCCGTTTTTTTTATTTCTGGATAAGTTCTACTAAAGTTTCATCAATTTTATTGATATTTTCAAAGAACCAGATTTGGCTTCTTTGCTCTTCTGTTATTTTTCTCTTTTCAATTTCATTGATATCTGCTCTTATCTTTATATATCATCCTTTCTGCTTGCTTTTAGTTTTTTTTTTTTTTTTTTTTTGTCTTTTTAAGGCTGCACCCACAGCATTTGGAGGTTCCTGGGCTAGGGGTCTAATTGGAGCTATAGCCGCTGGCTTACACCAGAGCCACAGCCACAGCAATGCCAGATGCTAGCTGTGTCTGTGACCCACACCACAGCTCACGGCAATGCTGGATCCTTAACCCACTGAGCAAGGCCAGGGATCGAACCTGCAACCTCATGGTTCCTAGTCGGATTTGTTTCTGCTGTGCCACAACAGGAACTCTGCTTGTAGGTTTAATTTGCTCTTCTTTTTTAGTGTCTTGCCATGGCTTTTGTTCGCATATGGGCTTTTAGCAATGAGATCCTGCTGTATAGCACTGGGAACCATATCTAGTCATTTATGATGGAGCATGATAATGTGATGAAAAAAACTTATACATGTATGTGTGACTGGGTCACCTTGCTGTGCAGTAGAAAATTGGCAAAACACTAAACCAGCTATAATGGAAAAAGTGAAAATCATTATTAAAAAAATATGGGCTTCTAATGCTGATTACTGCACATATAAGTATATATGGTTTCCATTTGTTATATGTTCTATTTGCCCCCCCCCATATGACGTATTACAGGTATTTCTGCCATCAGAAACTGAAATATGAATATTATATAGTATTGGATATAGTATATTCTTGGTGATTTTGAACCTTAATAACAGCTCTACTAAAATTCTAGATTGGTTTTTCTTCAGTTGTTATGTTATTCTCTTTGAGTACTTTTCTCTGTCATTTTAAGTAAAAATAAGCTTCTATAAGCCTTTTGTGATGGACTAGTTTAATTGTATCCTTAAGGAAATATTTTGAAAGTCTAGAAATTCTTGTTCCTTTAGGACTGAGTTGGTCTTCATATCTACAGTTCAACTCATAAGAATTTATTTTTCATTTTTAGATTTAATTTTATGAAGGCATAATGTTCATAAAATAAAATATACAAATCTTTTTGTTTGTTTGTTTGTTTGTCTTTTCGCCTTTTCTAGGGCTGCTCCCGTGGCATATGGAAGTTCCCAGGCTAGGGGTCTAATTGGAGCTGTAGCCGCCAGCCTATGCCACAGCCACAGCAACACCAGATCCAAAGGAGCGTCTGCAACCTACACCACAGCTCACAGCAACGCTGGATCCTTAACCCACTGAGCAAGGCCAGGGATTGAACCCGCAACCTCATGGTTCCTAGTCAGATTCGTTAACCACTGTGCCACAACGGGAACTTCTAAAATATACAAATCTTAAGTATACGGCTCAGTGAATAAATTAAAACCACCACTTAGATCAAGATTCTAAGAGAACACTTAGTGTTTCAGTGACTAGCAAAAGGTTGATCCTTTTACTATATTTTACATTCATTAGAAACTATTATTTATAAATGTAGTATTCTATTAATCAAAGGGAAAATATAGGAAAAAATGGCCCCCTCCCTTCTCACACACACACACACACATGAAGATTTACAGAACAGATATTAGTGCTTTTGAGGAAAGATGGAAGGATTGAGGGGTTTATTTTGTTCGTTTGATTTTGGTCAGGAGGATAAGTAATTTTTTAATATAAAGGGTTTCAGATTATAAAGAATTAACATGTGGAGTTTCCCAGTGGCTTAGTGGGTGGGGATCCGGTGTTGTAACTGCTGTGGCTCAGGTCACTGCTGTGCTGCAGGTTTGATCCCTGGCCTGGGAACCTCTGCATGCTGTGAGTATGGCCAAAAAAAAGAATTAATGTGGATCATTCTGAGTGGTGGTTTGAGGCTCAAATGTGGTACAGTGGGTTGAATTAAAGAAGAGATTTCATCTAAATGTTGTCGATGTTTTGATGGTAATATTAAGTCCGTGAATGGCTAGCTTTAAGAAAATAAAGAAATATTGGTGTTCCTTGATGGCTTAGTGGTTAAGGATTCAGCATTGTCACTGCTGTGACTTGGCTTTGATCCCTGGCCTGGGAACTTCCACATGCTGTGGGTGTGGCCCAAAAAATTTAAAAAATAAATGTAAAAAAAAGAGAGAAAAAGAAAAGAAAGAAATATCTGTGTTGGTTTAGCTATTAAATTTGCCTAGAGATGGGCTTGGACCCCTCCTTCTATTTGAAAAAATATAAGAGTTCGTGACCTGCATTTAATGCACTAGAATACTCACTTGGTCATGTCTTGAGTTTGGTTTTATTCTCTTTGTCTAGAAGATTAAGATTGCGGCCCTGCGCATGTACACTAGCTGTGTGGAGAAAACTGACTTTGAGGAATTCTTTCTAAGTAAGTTACTGTTTTTGATATTTTTCTTTTTTCTTTCTTTCTTTCTTTCTTTCTTTCTTTCTTTCTTTCTTTCTTTCTTTCTTTCTTTCTTTCTTTCTTTTATTTTTTCTCTTTTTGTCTTTTTTGTTGTTGTTGTTGTTGTTGCTATTTCTTGGGCCGCTTCCACGGCATATGGAGGTTCCCAGGCTAGGGGTTGAATCGGAGCTGTAGCCACCGGCCTACGCCAGAGCCACAGTAACTCGGGATCCAAGCCGCGTCTGCAACCTACACCACAGCTCACGGCAACGCCGGATCGTTAACCCACTGAGCAAGGGCAGGGACTGAACCCGCAACCTCATGGTTCCTAGTCGGATTCGTTAACCACTGCGCCACGATGGGAACTCCCTTTTCTTTCTTTTTTTTCTTTTTTTTTTTTTGTCTTTTTGTCTTTTCTAGGGCTGCACCTATGGCACATGGAGGTTCCCAGGCTAGGGGTCTAATCGGAGCTGTAGCCGCCAGGCCTACACCACAGCCACAGCAACGCCAGATCCAAGCCACATCTGTGGCCTACACCACAGCTCATGGCAACGTCAGATCCTTAACCCATTGAGCGAGGCCAGGGATCGAACCCGAAACCTCATGGTTCCTAGTCGGATTCCTTAACCACTGAGCCACGATGGGGACTCCTGTTTTTGATAGTTTTGAAAAGGAACATGAATTTCTACTTTTCATTTTTATGTGTCTTGGTAGGATAGTTTTTTTTTAAAGTACTGCTAAAACAGTTTTTCCTGTACAGAATATATAAGAAAAGCTGCTTATTTTTCTCTTTGAATAAACAAAAGCCAAAATGACCCTTCAAATAAGACATTTTAACAAGTTTGAAAAAAAAAAAAAACCTAAAAATTGTTCAGTGCTTTGGCATTATCATCCCCCTCATCAGGCATACGTCTTTGTACATAAGTGTACTCATATAGTAAACATATGCTGTTTTACTTCTGCAGCACCTGCAGCATATGTAAGTTCCCAGGCTAGGGGTGAAATTGGAGCTGCAGGTGCCGGGCTATGCCAGAGCCACAGAAACTTGGGATCTGGGCCTCATCTATGACCTACACCACAGCTCAAGGCAACGCCACATCCTGAGCCCACTGAACGAGGTCATGGATTGAACCCGCGTCCTCATGGATACTAGTTGGATTTGTAACATGCTGAGCCACAGTGGGAATTCCTTACCTAGAATTTTTTTTTTTGCTTTTTAGGGCCACACCCTCAGCATATGGAGGTTCCCAGGCTAGGGGTCTCATTGGAGCTGCAGATGCCAGCCTACACCACAGCCACAGCTGTGGAATTTTTACATGAGCTTCTGGCCAATCATTCCTCTTTTATTTCTAGTTTATAACTGTTTCTGGAGTTTCCATCATGGCTCAGCAGTAATGAACTTGGCTAGTATCCATGAGGACTCTGGTTCAATCCCTGGCCTTGCTCAGTGGGTTAAGGATCCAGCATTGCTGTGAGCTGTGGTATAGGTTGCAGATGTGGCTTGGATCCCGAGTTACCGTGGCTATGGCCGGCAGCTATATCTCTGATTTGCCTCCTAGCCTGGGAACTTCCATATGCCATGCCCCTAAAAAGACAAAAAAAAAAAAAGAAGAAATTGTTTCAGTTAATCTTGGAATATATGTCATGATTTTTATTCTGTTAAAGGTCTATTGCACCAGAAGTCACATATAATTTTATTATTTATATCTCATTGATAAATTCCTTTCTGAAAGTGTTTTACTGGTTTAGATCATCACTAGCAGTTGTCTGTATCAATACAATATTCATTTTGATGGCATAAACTGTTGTAGTTATAAACAGTCAGTTAAAACAGATAACTTATAGTCATTGGGAAAGCTTAAGTTGTTTCTAGTTCCACAGATTTTGAAAGGAAATGTGTGCTGTGCTCATCTGTGTTAATAGTCATTATTCTCAAAACAACAAACACTTAACTATATATACATGATATTTTTCATGGATATCAAATAATTATATATTTTATGTTAACAACAATGAAGAATAAGATACAGTTTTGATTATTTAATAATTATTTTGTTTTTTAAAACCAAATGCTCTAAGTCAACTACACTCCAATAAAATTTATTAAAAAAAAACCCAATACAAGTTGTTTTGTTGATTTTACTATTTCAGCAGATCAGTATTTTAAATTGAAAATACTATGCTGAGTTATAATCCTAATTTAGTATCTATCTTTCATTTTTTATTCATCGTGTGGAAAGAAAACGTTTCCTTTTTTTCTTTTTCTCCTTTTTAGGGCCGCATGTGCAGCATATGAAAGTTCCTAGGCTAAGGGTTGAATCAGAGCTACAACTGCCAGCCTACACCACAGCCACAGCAATGGCAGGATCCGAGCCTCGTCTGCAACCTGCACCACAGTTCACAGCAGCGCTGGATCCTTAGCCCATTGAGTGAGGCCAGGGATCAAACCCACATCTTCGTGGATACTGGTTGGGTTCTTTAGTGCTGAGCCACAATAGGAACTCCCATCTGCTTCTTTTTAATCTCTAACAATTTCTTATTTTAGGAGAAATCACCCTAAAAGGAGAAAGTGTTCTCTCTGTACCTGATGAAGAAACTATTAATATTAGTAGCTGAATTTTTTTTTTTTTTGGTCTTTTGTCCTTTTTAGGGCCGCACCTACAGCCCTAGGTTCCCAGGCTAGCGGTCTAATTGGAGCTATAGCCTCCAGCCTACGCCACAGCCACAGCAACGCCAGATCTGAGCCACATCTGCGACCTACACCACAGTTCATGGCAGCGCCAGATCCGTAACCCACTGAGGGAGGCCAGGGATCAAACCCGCAACCTCATGGTTCCTAGTCAGATTCGTTTCCCCTGTGCCACCACAGGGACTCCAGTAGCTGAATTTTTTAAAATGGTTTCTTGAATCCATGTGCTTAGGTATTTTTCATCATATCTTTTTAAAACCTCATCCTAGACATCTATTTAATATTAAATAACTCATAAATTTATTATAATTATTTTCTGTTTTTTATTATAATTATTTTGAAAGGATGTTTACTAGCTATCTTTAACCAATCCTCTTATTAAAGATTCTTGAGTTAATATTATAGTATTGAATAATTAGACAATTATTACATATTTATGTTAATATATCATTTTTCAATTTATAATCTGTTGTAAACTTTATAAAAATAAAAGTTTATTAAAATTTGTTTTAATAATTCACATTTACATGGTATACTTTAACATTTGTCTCATTTAGGAGTTAAAAAATCTGTGATATAGGAAGGGTATATATTCTTATTTTCATTTTTGTTTTGTTTTCGGAAACAATTCAAACTTAATGAGGCTAAAAGTAACTTGCCCAAAGTTCCTTAGTCAAGCATTGATCCAGTGTCATCTGGCTTAAAGTCCAGGAATTTTTCTACTCTGATGTACTGCCTGTGATTGAATGTAACTGCAAACAGAAATCATAACTCATCTTAATATTTTTTTATTTTATAATTTTATTTTTTAGGAGTTCCCGTTGTGGCTCAGTGGTTAACGAATCCGACTAGGAACCATGAGGTTGCGGGTTCCATCCCTGGCCTTGCTCAGTGGGTTAAGAATCTGGCGTTGCCATGAACTGTGGTGTAGGTCGCAGACGCGTGGCTCTGGTGTAGCCCAGTGGCCACAGCTCCAATTAGACCTCCGATTAAAACCTCCATATGCCTCAGGAGCAGCCCTAGAAAAGGCAAAAAGACCCAAAAAAAAATTTTATTTTTTTAAGTTTTTTTATTTTGTTCTTTTTAGGGCCACCCCCACAGCATATGGAAGTTTGTAGGCGAGGTGTCAAATCTGAGCTGCAGCTGCCGGCCTACACCACAGCCATAGCAGTGTGGGATCTGAGCTGCGTCTGCGACCTACACCACAGCTCATGGCAATGCCAGATTCTTAATCCACTGAGCAAGGTCAGGGATCAAACCCATGTCCTCATGAATACTAGTCGGGTTTGTTACTGCTAAGCCACAATGGAAACTCCTTGTATTTTATAATTTTAAATGAAATCTCTCTCTATGAGATGTTCTATTAGTATTGCTACCCGATGTTTATATTTAAAAAGTGTACAAAAAAAAAAAAAAAGGGGAGTTTCCGTCTTTTCGCAGTGGTTAACAAATCCGACTAGGAACCATGAGGTTTCGGGTTCACTCCCTGGCCTTGCTCAGTGGGTTAACGATCCGGCGTTGCTGTGAGCTGTGGTATAGGTTGCAGACGAGGCTTGGATCCCGAGTTGCTCTGGCTCTGGCGTAGGCCAGTGGCTACAGCTCCGATTGGACCCCTAGCCTGGGAACCTCCATATGCCGCGGGAGCTGCCCAAGAAAGCAAAAAGACAAAAAAAAAAAAAAAGTGTGTACAACTCAGTGAGCTTTGTCCTATCTTTGCCCTTTGATGTAGTTATCTGGGGGAGGTAGAACATTTTTAGTGACAGCAGTCTTACTTGAGGTTTTCTTTTTTTTTGTCTTCGCCTTTTCTGGGGCTGCTTCCGCGGCATATGGAAGTTCCCAGGCTAGGGGTCGAATTGGAGCTGTAGCCATCGGCCTACGCCAAAGCCACAGCAATGTGGGATCTGAGCCACGTCTGCAACCTACACCACAGCTCACGGCAACGCTGGATCCTTAACCCACTGAGCAAGGCCAGGGATGGAACCTGCAACCTCATGGTTCCTAGTTGGATTCATTAACCACTGAGCCACAACAGGAACTCTGAGGTTTTCTTCCTTTTTTTTTGCTTTTTAGGGCCAAACCCACAGCATATGGAAGTTCCTAGGTTAGGTGTCGAATTGGAGCTATAGCTATTGGCCTGTACCACAACCATAGCAACTCGGAATCCCAGCTGCCTCTGCTGCCTATACTGCAGCTTGCTGCAATGCCAGATCCCCGACCCACTAAGCGAGGCCAGAGATCAAACCCGAGTCCTCATGGATACTAGTTGGATTCGTTTCTGCTTAGCCACGGTGGGAACTCCCTTACTTCAGGTTTTCTAAGACTCACTTTGAGATTTGCTTTTTAGACTATAACATGTTCATTTGTATTATGCTCCATTGTGGTCCATCTTTGTCTTTGTGGCAAGGTTAAATGTCAGAATCAAACCAGAGTGGTTCCAAACTGGCTAGTGAATAAAAGAGGGAGCAAAGCTGAAAAGTACCATTTAGAGGCAGATAAAGAATATCTATAAAATAATGAGCCTGACTTGCATCTTGGATTCTAAAGGCCAAGACAGGTTTGGGGAATGTATTTGTATTGCTTCCCAAGATTACATCTTTTTTTCTTGTTATTGTTGCAAAAACCTAGGAGCGAAATAAAATTAACATCTTTTTTTTTTCTTTTTCTTTTTGGCTGCCCCGTGGCATATGGAGCTCCCAGGCCAGGGATCAGATCTGAGCCATAATTGCAACCTAAGCCACAACTGTGGCAACTCCATATCCTTAACCCACTGCTCAGGGCTGGGGATCGAACCTGTGTCCCAAGATACCACCAGTCCCGTTGCACCACAGCAGGAACTCCCAAGATTACGTCTTTAAAATAGCTGTTGCTCCCTTGGATTTTAGGTATTTTAGAGTTTAACATTTATAGTCCTGAGAATTCAGTAACTTTTTAAAAGGATAGAGAGCCTCAGGTGGCTGGTCAGTGTCATTCTTACTCTTCCAACAAAAGTGAGGCCAATGATATTTCATGAAGATTGAGTTCTTTACTCAGTAAATAATATGCCTATCAGCCTCTTGGACAAGCCTTCATAAAATTCCAAAGTTATAGATTCTCTGTCATCTCAGAGCCAAAGCATTCAGAGCTCTTGATCCAGAGATCTAGATATTGGGGATTCTGACTAATGAGATATCTTAGCAGCCCACTGCTGTTTCCAACATGTCCTGATGATGTCATTATGGCGTAAATGAGTGTACCCTCTGTGAGCACACAGTGTTTGCCAACTCGTCCTTTGGAGATTAGTCCTGTTATAAGAGCCTTTGGGCAGAGGTGGCTAGCCAATCTATAAATTATATTTCATTCCACACTGTTGTCTGTAAACTGCTTTGTTTTTAGCCCTTAAGAGATCATATCTTGGAGAGGAGGCTCCTTAATAGATAAATTTTAAGATTGAGATTCTACATTTCTCTTTTTTAGCTACTAATACTTAGCTATCGAATGTGTCATCTTTGTGAAAATTTATGATAAAGGTATTTTTTAAAACTTGAACGAAAAACGAGATTGAGGTTCGTCATTTTATTGATACAGTTTTAAATGGTGAGTTTTTTCACAAATAATTTAAACCCTAGTGTTTAAATAATTCACCAAAAAACAACAATAGTGAATATTGATTAAGTACCTATTAAATACCAACTACTTTGCTAAACATTCTATAGGCCTTATCTCATTTAATCTTCACAAAACCTTGTGAGGTAAATTCTCTTATTCTCCCGTTTATAAAGAGAGGAAAACTGAGGCACTGAGAGGTAAAGTAACTTTACCCAGAGTTACATATTAAGTAGAAGGTAGAGTTAAGATTTGAATCAGGATGTCTGACCCCAGAGTCTATATTAAATAAACAACTATGTTAATACTGCTGCCCCATAACAGTAATGAATTATTTAATTTTATCCAATTTAGTGTTGAGGAAAAAAACGCCTAGCTTCAGAAAATAATGCACTGAGTGTATATTGGAGCATGAGTGTGATCATGGCAAGACCCTTACAGCAGTTTTTAACTTTGAAGTGTTTAAATACATTACATTAAGCTAAAGAATTGGCTGTGTTGTTGAGTTGCTTGCAGTCAGACATTCAGTGGTTTTGTTTTTTAGGGCCTTACCTCATGGGTTTCTGTTCTGACCCTGGTGGGTATAGGGAGTCAGTCATATGCCAGCTCTCTTCCCATCCTCAGCCCTGAGCTGACCCCCAGAGGGAAAATTATGACCCAAGTCCAGTTGCTGGCCTGTCTGTCTGTGCTTTCCAGCCCAAGAACTGATTCCCTCTTTGAGAAAATTGGAAAGGCTCCTGGAGGCTGCTGAGAAGCTTTGATGTAGAGGTAGCAATTGAACAGATTGTCCTTTAGAAGCAGCCAAATTTCATTTTCCAGATTGAAAGACAGACTTCCAAGAAAACTTTTCTTTTTAATGTTTTGTTCTAGCATCCAAAAAAGACCCAACTTCAGATCCGGGCTTGAGAGTTTCTCATGGCTATTCTTGTTCTAGGTGGAGGGTGGTTGGCCCATTCTCAGATGGCATGTGTCTTAATAGCTGAATGGCTGGCCAGGCCAGCCTTCACCTCCCTCCTGCTGGGATCCAAGAGGAAGTCCACTTGACAGCTGCTGGGTACCTCCCAATAAGCTCACTAGAATATTTTGGTGTCACTTTGTGACAGACTTGGACTTAAACCCCAGTCCAGCCACTGGCTTTTTAATATTGTGGCTGCCGACAAGCTACTTAGCCTTTTTGAGCCTTATCTCTAAAATGAGGATTGTAATGTCTTCCTTCAGGGTTAAAGTAAGGATTAATTGAGATAATGGATTGACATGACTAACAGTGGACCTGATGGGAAGTATGGGCCTTAGCAAATATTAGTTTCTGATACTAGTATTAGAGAGGCAGTTTGAGATTCCATCACAGTGTACGGAATCAAGCCGATCTGAATTTGATCCCAGATATCTTATTTCATAGCTGTGTGACCTTGGGCAGTTGTCATGACCTCTCCAAGTCAGTTTCTCCCTGTCAAATGGGGGATAATATCAATACCCATCTCATAGGAATGTTGGGAGGATTCATTGAGCTCATGCATGTGAAGTACCTATTATAATGTCTGGAACATAATGGGCCCGCAATGAATTTTAGCTCTGTCTTATTGTTGGCGTTGCCAGTATACCTCACAGGGGTTCTGCCCTGGGTTTTCCCTCTTAGTGGCCCCTATTTTTTATCATTTCATACATTGTATACTTCATTGTTTGCTGAAAGATAAAACAAAAATTTCTAATTTCTTTCTTGAGTCATTGCTTTAAAGGACAGATTCTACTCCAAGGGCCCAAGTTTCCCACTGATTCTCTTTTTTCTCTATCCTCTTGCTCTGGCTTTTCCCTCTGTCATGTAATAAGGAGGGCTTATTCATTGGGGTGGGGGACCCCTCATCTAGCCAGAGGCATTTCTTAGAGATCTGAGAACTGAGAGGTTTGAATGTCTAAGCATGGACCCAATTTCAGTCTCTTAGACCAAGGAGAAGCCCTACCTGGTTTTGTCATTTCTGGGGGTGATGAAGGGTCTTTCGTTAGATATGATCTGCTTCCTTATTGAACTGCAGCTCCCTAGAGTTCTGCTTCTTTCTCCTGATCATTTAGTTTGGTTGTATCATTTAGCATACGCATGTTTGTAGCACATTGGGTCACCTTAAAGAAAGGAAACAGGAAAAGGAAACTAGAAGAACTTAGATTGATCAGCAGGGCTCAAGTGAAAAAAAGCCTGTATTTAAGTGGGGTAGGCAAGGTGGTGTCTGCCTTTTCTGGTGTCTTTCCAAAAGAATTTGAGACTGAGAAGGGAAAAATCACATTGAATCACGTGGATGTTGAATCACAGAGATCATTCAGGCCACATTGTACAAAGTGAGAAAACGGAGGCTCAGAGAAGAGAAGGGCTTTGCCCAAGGCCACACAGCAACGTGATAACAGGGCTAGAACTAGAAGGCTGGTTGTCTGACTTTATTCAACCAATGGGTTTGCCTTGTGGTTCCACTGGCCCTCTCTATGATAGCATAAGCAGAGAGCATTGTGACTGCCATGTATTTTAGTTGAACAAATTCCTACCAATATTTCAAGTATAGTCCGTATTCTTCTTCTAAACCCTCACATATTTATACTTTATTGTTATTTTCTAGGGTGTCAGATGCCTGATACATTCAATTCATGGTTTCTTATAACTCTGCTTCACGTCTGGTAAGTGAGCAATTTAAGTGAAGTCACCAAATATATATTTTTTAAAACACTGCTGACTTGTTAAGGTATAGCCTTCAGCAGGGCTGATTATATGAAATGGCAGTTGTTCAGGCATTAAAAACTGTTCCTTTCATTTTAATAACTGGTGTCTTGTAGCACATTTTTATTAAAGGTCAAAGCATAGTCCCAGAAAGAAACTAATATTTGTAGGGTTTTCTCAAAGAACACCTAACCCAGTGAACAATGCTATCAGTATCTCTAAGAGACCCTGTGAGCTTGGGTGGAAAGTTCTCTCCCTTGGCTGTTTTAGGAAAGTTCACATTTACGTAAAAGTGGTTTGAATTGTGAGCATCCGTGGTCATTTTCATTGCTGGTCATCAGAAACCTATAACAAATTATAGCACTGACATTTACGTCTGTACCTCTAAAATGTGCATACAGGTTAGATTCATGCCAGGTTTGTTGCATGTAAAAATATCTAACACCTTAAACAGTATATTTTTTCTTCAGCTGGAAATTAAGTAGCCAAAAAAAATCAATTTTTCATCTAATGTTACACAGTATTAAAGGTCAGAAGGATATAGGAGAGACGTTGAAGTGGGGGCTGGGGAATGTATTTATTGAACTGCCAGATCTTGGGAAAGTAAATTCTGGAGAACTAAGTTTACTACTTTGACCATAGCATCTGAGGAACGTGGGGAATGGTTGCCCTGTCAAAAGACTCCTTGTTTGAGACTGCCTTCAGCTGAGCTTTGCATCACAGGGCTGACTACTATATAAAGACTTTTTGGTTTTGATCACCTCTGAAGTATTTCTTCTGAACTCACATAGTCAGTGAGATTGGCTCAGAGGCCTACGGTGGCAGTTATTTTGTGTTATTTTTAAGTCAAGCCGGTAGTTTATTGAGTGTACACTGTGTCCTGGGCAGTCAGTAAACTCTGTCGAGAAGCTCACAGTCTGGTGAGGGAGATAAGATGTGTTTAATGGTTATAAATTGGAATGGCTAAATTCTATAATAAATCTGAATAAGCAGTGCCTGCAGGATCATAGAGAAAGGCAACTATCAACACCGTTGCTAGTGCTACCTGTTCTTTGAAAAGTGCCTTCTTTTAGTCAAGCTTCCGTCTGTCTGAATGGCGAAGGTTAGGAAAAGGTTCAGGGAGGAGGAAGCTGGATGTACTGATTGGAAAACTGCTTTTTTAGGAGGAGAGGATTGCAGAGGTGGCACTGTGGAATTACTCACTGGAAAGGTGGGAGGGTTGAAGGAGGCTAGGCTGTTCCCAGAGGAGCTCAAAGATAATATTCAGAGCTTGTATGAAAGACTCTTTATTGCCCACTAGCCAGAGGTATCAGAGTGTTAGAGGGAGTGGATGGCAAAATAAAGAATATAATCCTTGTGACCACATCCCAAGGTCAATACCTGACTAATGGCAGCTGGGAGAACCTTGAAATTCCTTGTAGTTCTTTCAAGTTAGCCACCATTTCCAAAGGTGCCTCCTGAGCCTTCTTTGCTGAGGTTGAAGGGTACCACCACCAGTGAAGTGGGACAAGGGGGGCTGTCTGCTTTCAGTTGACGCTCAGTCTCCCGTCTGTCCTTCCTCCTTGGTTTTCATGATCTGCAGGATTTGGTGGGATGAATCGGTGGCTTTTCAGCTTGAATCAGCAAACTCTGATTGAGGATCTACTTTATGTTAAGGACTGGGGAGTACTGAAGAGAAGTATATGATGTGGCGTGGCCCTTCAGGAAACAGTCTAGTAGAAAACAAGCACAGTATAGTTGCCTGTAGTGGATGACAGTAACAGAAGTGCTATGCCCAAGGTTCAAGCAGATGCTATGGGATGACAAGGAGGTGTGACTAAATCCACATTTAGTGGATGAGTGTAGTATTGGGTAGAGTTGCTCTCTGGTAGAGGTGACATTTGAGATGCACCATGAAGGGTGAGTACAATTTCTGATGGAGAAAAGGAGGGCGTTTTAGGTTGAGGGAATATTAGGAACAACACATAGAACCTGTACAGGAACATGGAGAATTTGGGGCAGCCAAGTTGTCTGAGGTGTCCAGGGCAGGTTTGTGGAGGAATGGAGTGGAAAGGATCACCAGAAAGGTAGTTTAGTGTCCAGTTGTGCTGTCATCTTCCAAGAAAAATTGGGGAAACTCTCTTCTAGGAGATGGGGGAATAATGGAACCACCCCAAGTCAGCAGAAAAGCTGTGTTCTCCTAATCCTATTCTCTTAGACTGACACTCTAGGAGGGTAACTGAGGAATAGGCAAATCCAGTGTTACAGGGCTCAGTGATCTTGCTAGAAATGTGTAGGGTTGAAATAGCTACTGTGGGTGGTAGTGTGAGGGAGAGGTGGGAAGGCTTTGAAAGCAATCTTAAAAATAGAAAGAATGCTCCACCTCAAAAAAAGAAAGAAAGAGAGAAAGAAAAAAAGAAAAGAAAGAAAATTGCAAAAACTAACACACCCTGGCAGTGGACTTTCCAGAAAGCTTGTTTGGGTTCCCAAAGGTGATGACTCCCTGTTGGCTGTTAGAATAGGGACAGGATTTCTCATATCCTGTTAGTCCCTGGAGGAGGTGTTGATGTTTCCCTTATCCTGTCTGCTTTTTCTAGTTCCCAAGTTTTTGTGTGTATGTGTGTATTGGGATTTAGGACTGGGACCCCTCCAGTTCCTAGAACGCCCTTATCATGTAGTCTTGTGAGCTTACAGCTGCTGTGATTGTGTGTCCTTTGTCTTTGCTAAACAAGATTAGTAATCACTATGGCAGCTGAGGTGTTTGGCCTCCAGCTTGCCTCTTCCTATGCCAGTCTTCTTAAAACAAATTGGATTAATACACACATACACACACACACACACACACACACACTTTCTCTCTCTCTCTCCTTCCCTCTCTCTTTCTCTCTCTCTCTGTGTCTCTTTAATATTCTCCATTATTCTCAGGATAAAGTATGTTTCCTAGTATGGCATTCATATCCCACCAAATATGCGCCCTTTACTTCTCTCATCTGATGCTGTTCTGAGTACACTACCACCATCATGCCCTTCCCTGCAAGAAAAGATTAAACAGTGTAATAGAAATTTCAGAAAAGCTGCCTAGAAAGCCCTCTCCTTCCTCTCTACCTGACAAACTCCTGTTTTTCATTCAGTATCTGCATCTGTTTTCATTCAGTATCCTACTCAGGTCTCATTTCTTCTTTGACACCTTCCCTTCCCTCTGAAGGCAGACTTAGTTCTTCTGTGTTCCTTTAATGTTTTGGACACCTCTGTTTTAGCACTCATCACACAACATTTTTATATTTTGCTGTATATGTATCAGTCTTCTTGTGGATGGTGAATTTATTGAGAGCAAGAATTATTTTTATTATCCTTTTGGAAAATATATTTCTTCCCTTCAGTCCCATGTCTTACTCTAGTTTACATTGATTAAATGTTGATTAAATAATATGGCCTCAGATCTGACTCGGCTCCTGTGGCAATTGGAAGGATCCTGGCCACTGCCTGTTGGTCAGATGAGAGTACCAAAGCTGTGCTTCTACTAAGTTTCCTTAAGTAAGTTTACTTACTTAAGTTCCCTGGCTAGTAAGCTATATAGAGGTGGAATTTATGTTGGTGTTCTAAGTATTCATAGATTTGTAGGGACCTCCGTTTTAAAATTTGTCATGGAACACTAGTTTTTTATAGATGCAGAAATTAATTTTAGAAAATGGAGTGAAACAAGTAAAATTCAAATATGCCTATGACAGAGTTCCCATTGTGGCTCAGCAGTAACGAACCCAACTAGTATCCGTGAGGACATGGATTTGATTCCTGGCCTTGCTCAGTGTGTTAAGGATCCGGCATTGCAGACACGGCTCGGATCCCGTGTAGGTTGCAGACACGGCTCGGATCCCGTGTTGCTCTGGCTATGGTGTAGGCTGGCAGCTGGAGCTCGGATTTGACCACTAGCCTGGGATACCTCATATGCTATGGGTGTGGCAATAAAAAGGCCAAAAAAAAAAAAAAAAAGAATGTGCCTAAGATGGAGGTAGAGTGGAGAGGAAAATGCAGTTTATATTTTTAAAAATTATTTTAAAGTCAGATATATCATAAATTATAATAACTACTAGGTCCTTTACAACTTTGTTTACATATGTTGTCTCACACATTCTCATAACTACTTTATTTCCGGAGTTACTGTAGTGGCTCAGCAGAAACAAATCTGACTGGTATCCATGAGGACACAGGTTCAATCCCTGGCCTTGCTCAGTGGGTTAAGGATCTAGCATTGCTGTGAGCTGTGGTGTAGTTTGCAGATGCAGCTTGGATCCCATTTTCCTGTGTCTGTGGTGTAGGCTGGCAGTTGCAGCTCTGATTTGACCCCTAGCTGGGGAGAACCTTTATATGATGGAGGTGCAGCCCTAAAAAACAAAAACCAAAAAACTGCTTTATTTCCACGTACATATGAGGGATCAGAGATTTAGAAAAGTCAAAGAGCTTGCCCACAGAATTAGTACATGGTGGAAAGGAAATTTAAGTATGGGTCTAGCTAACTCATATTAAGTTCCTTCCTCATTGGTAACTAAAACTACCAAGTAACTAATTACATAATTATTGATTAATGCTAATGATGTTTAATATTAGTTAATACTATTTATTACTTAGTTAAGAACCTGCTTATTCTTGAATATAAATCCATAAAATTGTAGCTTTGATTTTCTAATTGAACTTACTCTATGCAGCACATTTGTTCCCTCCCTCATAGGGCTCAGAGTATGGGAGAGAGACATTAAACAAATCATTGATAAAATACAATTGGGGTAGGTGCTAGAAGAGTAAGTGATAGGGCTCTGTGGGAAAAGAGGCATACATAATTTAGTTGGGGGGTAGTCATTCAGGGAGGGTTTCACTGAAGAGGTGACATTTAAACTGACACCTGAATGGCTAGTAGAAGTTAACAAGTCAAAGAGTGGATGAAAAGCATCACAGGGAGTTTCCTGGTGGGCTAGAGGGTTAAGGATTCAGCATTGTCACTGCTGTGGCACTGGTTCAGTCCCTGGCCTGGGAACTTCCGCATGCCATGGGGGCAGCTAAAAAAAAAAAAAAGGCATTAAAAGGCATTACAGGCAGAGAGACCTCATGGTTTTCAATCTTTTTACCAGCAGAGCCCTTTTAAAAAATGAGATTTTATGCTCAGCCACAATGTATGAATAGATAAAAGGATTGCTATTTGGATTGGAGAGGTGGGGCTACCTTGCTCATTTCAGGTCTCCCAACATGCCCACTGGTAAGAGACCCTCATGTAGCTTCCCGGAAACTCAGAGCACAGTTTAAAAGCTGCAGTTCTAGTCCAGCTCCCTCGTTTTATAAATGGAGAGATGATTTTGGTAATTTTAAAGGATTTGTCACAGGCCTCTTTATCAGCAATGGAGGATCCGAGACCCAAATCCAAATCTGACTGTGTGAACTGCTCCATCTGCGACACTTTGCTTCCTTCCTGCATTTCCCCTTCATGGGATGGGAGTCTCTTGACCTGAATTTGAACTGCATAGCACTGACCACCAACTATATGAAAGTGTGGAGGCACCAAGTAAACCTTCTGAACATAACACAGGGTGATAAGTGCTTTGTTTGATAAACAGACAGACAGATCTTATGGGAGCACAGGGAAGAGGGGGCAGCCTGGAGATGGTCAAGGAAAGCAGTTGCATTGGCCCTCTGGGGTCCAGAACCAGAGGACATGGGGTCTTGGGGAGTTAATAGGAGAGGAAGAATAATTGTAAACTACTTTTTAAGACGTCCCAAGTGAGAAGGAAAGATGAGAGGATGATCGTTACAGGGAGAAACAGGATGGAGGGAGGAAGCATTTTGTTATTTGTTTTTTATTTTAAGATGGGGGAACACTGGGGCGTTTTTTATAAGACTAAGGGAAGAAGCCGCTGGGAAAGAAGAGAAGGAGGTAAAGTGTGGAGGTGCAAGGGTTGTCTTTTGGACAACAGACTGGTTCCAGTTTCAGTCCAGCCAGAGAACTGCCCTGGCAGACACTCCCAGCCTTTTGCAAGAGGGCTCTTTAAAACCGCCACAGCAGTTTTGATGTAGCTGTAGGGCTTTCGAGTTCATGCCGGATTCCAGCAGCTCCAGACCTGCTATATATGGTGAGCCCTGGCCATGTGCACATCCTCTCTCTACCTTCCCCAGCCAGATTTGCTCTGTTTAAACACCCACACTGTTAGCTTTTTGCCCAAACCAAAGGCCTCTGCAGCATCGTTTTACTGACATTGCATAACCTAAGAGCACTAGTACCTGCTACCCAGGAGCTTGTTCTTTATAGTGGATCTGACAGGCAGGCCGCAGGCCAGGTGTAGCTCTTGGAGGAGGCTCACTGTCAGGTGAGAGGGCTTCAGGAAGTGCCTCGCCCCACTTGTCTGTTTGCCCACAGACTGTCCTGTGGCCCCCATGCTCCCCACATAAAGGTTAGGCTTCATGGGGAGGGAGTTTAGGAAACCAGGTGGAGATGGCCATGTACACAGCCCCAGGAAAGGGCCAGCATGCCAGCTCACAAATAAATAAACTCATTCATTAGCACACTGCTGAAACTTGAGTGTGGCCATGTAGGCTCTGCTTTCTTGGCCTCAGCTGGTGGTGGAGTAAGGGAAACAAGCTACGTGAAAGTCCCTTTGGAATTCCTTCATAGCAGCCAGAGTGACAAACCTGCCTGAGTGCCCACTGGTTTTCAGTGAATTCATAATCATATTCTCTCTGAGCAGCTTATAAACTACCTTGAGGGAGAAACAAGCCAACACACAACTGGCATTGTTGGAAGGCCCAAACAGAGCAAGCGAGACAGGATGCTGGTTGCTGCCAGTTCATGGCAGGAGGTCAGCGTTAGAAATAACAAGAATTCTTCCCTCCCAGATTTAGGTAGAGAGGAGGAAAGCGTGGCTAGGAAACTCTCCTTCTCTTGCACTCTGCAGGCAGTGTTCCTCCTTGTCTGAGCTAGAACCAAGAGGCTTTGGGAGCTGTGGTGCCCAGAATGGGAGAAACAGTCAACAGTGATACAAGGAGAACCTTGGTTTGGGGGACAGAGTGGGAAGCCTGGCCTCATTCCAGCTCCTCTCTTCTCTTCTTCAACCTTAAGTTACCTGACCTTCTCAGAGTGTCAGTTTTCTTTCCTGTGAAATGGGGACAGTTACACTAGATGGATAGTTATGTACATTGACAGGTAAATGAATGCAGATATATTTACAGTGACAAGTCTTAGAGGACATAATAAATGATAGTAATCCTCATTACTGTTTGCCGCAAGACAGCATTTTCATCTTAGCCCTTTTTTATTTTGAGACTCCTAGGGAGCAAGTCTTTTTTCCCTTTTCCCTTGTCTCTGCTTGCCTTTAGAGATATTAGGGAGCCATCAGACTAGGGCCTTCTGTTTTCCTTTCCTTTACTAACTGGGTTATTTGCTTTCCTTATATGTAAAAGAGATCCGTATTATTTATGAGACACTGGAATCACTGAGAGACATGGATAGTACTGTGAAGCTTAACACCTCAATAATAAATTGTGGGTTTAAGAACATCATCAACCTCAGGAGGGGCAATTGGAGTTGCTCTTAAACAGAGAATAGTTTATGCATAGATTAAGTCTATACTCAGAGTAGGTACTTTTACTTCTAATGAGTGATTAAATTATTTAACACAAGAATCTTTAAATTATAGATTGTCTCTTAAAATTTTTTTAAAAATAGACTTTATTTTTTAGAGCAGTTTTAGGTTTGAAAGGAATATTCTCTTTTTAAAGTTTATTTTGCATTCTTAAGGGTAGTTTTTATTATATTTTAGCATGGAAGTCTCCCCTCCCCACTTCCTGTCCCCCCACAGAACAGAGCTCTGAAATTATGAAGTTTATTCAGTAGCAAAATGTAATTTGACCTTTCAACATTTAATTTAATAATTTATTATGAGGAATGTATTCATGATGTAAACTGAAGTAGAGCTGTCCTGTTCTTTTATTTATAAAACCTAGTATTCTCAATTGCAGAAGTTTACTTAATGACTCAAGTATGGTCAGAGTCTGTGACAAGTGTTAGCTTTATTTTGTAGTAGGTACCAGGACCATCACATTTTTTTTTATTCTCGTTTACCATTTTGAACTTGTTTCACTCATTTTTTTTTTTCACCTTCCAATATATTTTAACCTTTTCTGGATCATTCAGGAGGTTCTGATAACTCTTAGCTGTAATTCGCCAGGCTGTCTTATTTTAGTTGCACTGGGTAGCTATACCCTTCCTGTGGAACTGCTTTTTTTTGTGTTTAAGTACATTTTTAGGTTCTTTCCTTTTAGGTTGCCAGCAGTAACTATTTGCTGTTGCTGTTGGAGGACTCAGGTTAGCCATTCCTTTCCCTTCTGATATCTTATTTCTAATAAGATGCTAGTTTTGAAACTTAGCTGTTGCCCTTGTGAGGATTAAATGAAAAACAGAGTAAATGGATTCTGGAAGGTTTTTTTTCTAGTCATTATAGAGGTAGAAAAACAGTATAACTCTGGGATCAGATTATCAGGGTTCAGATCTCAGTTTTGACACTTAATAAGCTTTTTAACTCTGGGCAAGTTAACTTCTTTAAGACTCAGTCTTCTCAACTATAAAGTGGGGACAGTAAGAACACCAGTATAAAGTGTATAGTTGTTATAAGGAGTAAATTAAATAATGCATCTGAATGACTTAGCACAGTGCTTGGCACATAGTTGTGTTAGCTGTTAATTATAGAACTTATCCATTTTTGCTGTTAAAGGACTCTTTTTTTTTTTTTTTGGGTTTCTTCCTATTTCTTAGTCATACTAAAATAGGAAAAATTGCCAGATAAGCTGAATTCAGCCTAGATCAGATGTTATCCAAATAATTGCTAAATAAATTACTAGAATTCTATTATCCTAAAAAAGGTTTCGCTGGGGTGACTGTAGTATCTGTGGATGAAACACAGAGTTAGAGTTGAGATTTCTCCACCTCTATCCTTCTGTAGCGGATTGCTTTTTCAGTATAAGAAAAGTGTGTGTAGAATGCTACCATGAAAAATGGGGAGAAAAGGGAAGCTGCTATTGATGTAAAAAGAGTTCATGGTGCATAAGCTTGTGTGTGTATAGATTACATGGGGAGGGATTCCTAGGATACTACTAACTGTGGTTACCTTAGAAGAATCTGGTGGTTGGGGGATGTGGATAGGAAGGAGGCTTAGGTTTGTTTTTTATTTTTTTTTTACCACGTGCATGTGTTATCTATTCAAAACAGTTACTAAACAAAGAAAGGGGTGGACAGAACATGTAGGCTTCAAGGTTAGCTGCCTTAAGAATTGACCTTCACTTTTGGTGTGAAGGCAGCTGACTGTCTTAAGATGGGAGCCCCAGCCTTCAGCTAAGCTTTTTCCTTGAAGAGGACAAACGCAAAAGCTCTTCACAACAAGATGACTTTTCTGTCTCTAACTACCCAGAGAATTTTAAAAATATATTTATTTTTTGTAAGATTTTTTGTTTTTTTCTATTACAGTTGACTTACAATATTCTGTCAATTTCTGCTATGCAGCAAAGTGACCCAGTCATATATATACGAATATATATGTAAATTCATATGAATATATATATATATATTCTTTTTCTCACATTATCCTCCATCATGTTCCATCACTACTTAGAGAATTCGATTCACAAAATCAGGGCAGAAATAGTTGAGCTTTTAGTTAGCTGAATTTTGTGACGGTGGATGAATGGACAGCCCTATGGACCAGAATCTTATTTTCCTAGCAGAACTCATGGGGATCTTCAGCATACTTCTATTGATGAGAAAACTGTTGTGATTTTATAACTTTAACTATGTGTGATGAAAATTACTGTAGAACTTTATATTTGAAAGTGTTTTCTATTAATTGTCTACTGAACTAATTAGGTACAGTGTTTTAGGAGTAATCAGAATTTGCCCTCCCTTCATTTAGCAGGCTTGAATCTATATTTTCTGAATTCTTTTTTTTTTTTTTTTTTGGTCTTTTTAGGGCCGCACCTGCTTCATGGAAGTTCCCAGGCTAGGGGTCTAATCGGAGCTGTAGCTGCCAGCCTATGCCACAGCCACAGCAACACCAGATCTGAGCCGAGTCTGCAACCTACACCACAGCTCACGGCAATTCGGGATCGTTAACCCGCTGAGCGAAGCCAGGGATCGAACCCGCAGCCTCCTGGTTTCTAGTTGGATTTGTTTCCACTGCACCACGACAGGACCTCCCTATTTTCTGAATTCTTAGTCTCAGCAAAATTAGGTGCGGGTTATAGCAAACTCTGCTATTGCAGTTTCTCTCAAAAGACAGATGTACACTGAATTTAAATTTTTGGATCAGACTATTATGAATACTATAGTTCCACTAAAGTAAATATTCGCCAAATTTGTCATTTTTCCAGCCTTGGTGACACTAATATTTAATTACTGGATGAGGCTGGGGAGAAAGGGTTAACTTCTGAGAGACTCATTTGTTCTTAAAGCCAAGGCGTCGATCTCATTACACCCCTTCTTCCTGAAAGACATTCAGTAGCTCTCCTTCTACTGAGTAAAGTCCTTTTAGCCTGACATTTTAAAGCCCTTCATGACCTTTCTGACATCTTTCTCTGTTTCCTATACCTGCCCTTGCACAAAATCTAGGTATTCATTCTTCCCTTACATGTGCTGAGCCCTGTCTTGCTCATAATGTTCCACCTGCTGGAAATTCTCTTTATCTTTTACCTGCCCAACTTCAGCTCATCTTTCCAAGCCCCAGGTACAGTGTTTCATTTTCCATGAAGCTTTCTCTGATCCCACTCAGCCAAAAGTAATCCTCTCAAACTCCATTGCTCTTATGTTCCTCTTGGCACACTTACTGCATTCTCTTTTAGGGCTCTTTTCTTCCCTAGGGAGACTAACTGCTTCTTGGAAGGTGGACTCTTGTTAACCATCATTCTAGTCTCCACATAGTAGGAACTCAATTTATGTTCAATAAGTGAATTAAGTGTGAGGTCAGCATCTTGAAAGTGTCTTCAATTTATTTTACCTTTTCAACTCAGTTAACCATTTGACTGTTATCTTTAAGGGCTATAGAACAAACTGCTCTGAAGCAAAAAACACTTCAGTCCATGTTGATATAGTTAGTAAGTTTATGGTCTAAGAAACTCTGTGCCTTTTAAACCTCCAAGGGCAGGTGTATTAACAAACTACAGAATTTTCATATAAATGAAGAATTCCATTACCTCACTATTGCTGTTGATGAATTGGCCTCTGACAACGCTTAAGCATCAAAACACACAGCGTCTTTTCAGGTGGAGAGGCTGACATGAGTGATTTGGTTAAGTTTAAGAAAAATCTTATGAAAAAGAACTGTTGAACTTTTCCCAGTTTGTTTCTGCCTTGGAATATAGCCTATATGATATAAAGTAGCCAAATCTTTTTCCATGACCTGTTTTCTTATTGTCACAAAAGTGTTATTTTTTAGGCACTAACTGAGTTCAGAGGTTACAAATTTAGAATCACAGCATCAGCAAATCCCAAGGTTGGAAGGGACTTTAGAGATCATGTAGTCAACCTTCTGTCAGATAGCCAAGTTGCAGATTCTCTACTTTTTGAGGTCATCCATTCCATTATCCGAATTTTCAGAAACTCCCTGTTAAAAAGTTTTTACTTTCAACATTCAGCGTTGAGTAGTTCTTTCTTCCTCTGTGACCCATTCATTGGTTCTGATTCTACCTCTTGGACAAAGAGTCTAATCACTTTTCTACAATATTTAAGGCAACTATCATGTTCTCCAGGTTAAATATCTTCTGATCTTTCATCTCTTCCTCTTGTCTCTTTAAAATATAATGTTCAAAACTGTGGGCAGTATTCCAAGTAGAGTCTGACCTGTGCTGAATAGAACAAAGAAAATTTCACTTTGTCTGTGAACATATTATATTTGCATTACTGTATCTAAAAATCACATTAATTTTGGGGGCAACATTATCACCCTCTTGACCCCCCTTGATTGTATACTGTCGACTTAACCCTACAGGGCTTTTCCACGCACAGACCTGACTCACCTGTCTTGTACATCTACAGCAGTTCTTTTAGACACAAGTGCAAGACCTTAGATTTATCCCTGTTAGATTTAGCCCACTGATACAGCCTGTTGAAGTTTTTTTGGTTCATGGTTGGGTCATCCAACATATTTGTCTTCCTGCTCAGCTTCTTGCAATCTACAAATTTGTTAAGTATGTTTTCTTTTTTCCATCTTAGTCATTAATAGAGATGTTGAGGTAGTCAGGCTCGAATCCTTCCATTGGACCATGCTATTGCTAGCAGATTTAAATAGTCAGGCTTGAAATTCCTGCTGTGGTGCAGTGGATTAAGAATCCAACTGCAGCAGCTTGGATCACTGCAGAGGTGTGGGTTTGATCCCTATCCTGGTACAGTGGGTTAAAAGTTCCAGTGTTGCTACAGCTATGGCATGGCATAGGTTATAGCTATGGCTTGGATTCAGTCCCTGGCCCGGGAACTTTGATATGCCACAGGTGCGACCGTAAGATAAAAAAATTTAGAAAAATTAAATGGGCAGGCTTAATTGAGTATAGAGATAGAATTGTCAGTTTAGACCAAATTTTCCATAATTGTAGAAGGAATTGTCTTTTAGATGAGTAGTCCTATTGTAGCTGCGTAATTATTAACTATGACAAGAGATAATAGAAATATGAATGGTTGTAAAAATGAAATTAGGAACTAGCTTGGAAAGTTGGTGATCCTGCTTATATTCATATATATAATTTAATATTGCATTTGTTAATAAAATGTAATACAATTCTTATGTTCTTAATATAAGATCGTAAGCACAGAGCTTTCTGGACTGATTAGAGACAATGCGGTGTAGGGGGAAGAATCTTAAACTTGGCCCTGAAATGTTTTGTTCATTTATCTTTTCAGCAAATAGCTGTTGAGTTTATGCTATACTTGAGATACGCAGTGGTAAAAACAAAGACCCAGACTTGATCTTTGCCCTCAATGGAACTTACATTCTAATGAGGAAATTACATTCCTTTGACAACTACACAGATGAAATCATACTACTTTCTGTGACCTATATTCTGAATAAGGGCCACCCAACAGAAATATAATGCACATCACATATTTAATTTAAAAGTTCTACTAGCTCCATTTAAAAAAGTAAAAAGAAAAATATGAAACTAATTTTAATAAGGTTTTCTTTAACTCAATACTGATAATATTTCAACATGTAAGCAATATGAAAAATTTGAGATATTTGTATTCTTTTTCCTTGAACTAAATCTTTGAAATCTTAAGCTTATACCACATCTCAGTTTGAACTAGCCACAGTTAAAGTGCTCAGTAGCCACATGTACCTAGTGCTTTCATATTGGACAGCACAGTACTATATCCACCTTTACAGATTGCTGTATGGTGTTGGGCAAATTGCTCTCCTCTTTTTTTTGGCCCCACCGGTGGTATGCGGAAGTTCCCAGGATAGGGATTAATCAGACCTGCGCCACAGCAGTGGCCAGAGCTGCTATGCCACAAGAGAACTCCTACTTTCTTTCTTTGCTTTTTTTTTTTTAGGTCTGCACCTGTGGCATATAGAGGTTCCCAGACTAGGGGTCCAATTGAAGCTATAGCTGCTGGCCTACACCACAGCCACAGCAACGCAGGATCTGAGCTGCATCTATGACTACACCACAGCTCATGGCAATGCCAGATCCTTAACCCACTGAGCAAGGCCAGGGATGGAAAACAGCTGAGCGATGACAGGAACTCTTTTCTGTCTTTAGAAGTCTTATTTTCATCAGAGAAATGAAAGATTCAGACTTGGTTATCTTTTTTTTTTCTGCTGCACTCAAGGCATATGGAAGTTCCTGGGCCAGGGATTGAATCCGAGCCACACCTGTGACCTCCGCCATAGCTGTAGCAACACTGGATCCTTTAACCCACTGCACCAGGCCAGGGATTGAACCTGTGCCTCTGCAGCAACCTGAGCTACTGAATTCAGATTCCTAACCCATTGCACCACAGCAGGAACTCCGCAGACTTGTTTATCTTTAAACAACCAAAAGTAGTCCCTTTCATGTATGAGGATCTTCTTAGGTGCTCTAAATAATCTATATCTTGATCTGGGTGGTGGTTACACGGGTGTATATTATATGGAAAAATTCGTCAAGCTGTACACTTAAGATTTATGTACTTTTCATTATCTATATTATATCTCAATAAAAGTATTTTTTAAAATCACTTCCAGTTTTTAAATTCTGTGCCCTTTGATAAAAATCACTCAGATGAGCTGACCTTCAGTAGAACTGTGTGATGTGAAAAATGCAAACAGCCAGTGACTCTATGTCTTCTTCCCTTGCAGGATGTGTCTAGTCCGAATGAAGCAAGAAGGCCGGAGCGGGAAATACATGTGTCGTATCATAGTTCATTTTATGTGGGAGGATGTTGAACAGCGTGGCAGAATCATGGGGGTAAGTGAGTGCTGTCAGATTCTGGTCCTGGAAGACTCTAATGAGGGGTTGCCTGACTTTAGTTGAAGTTTTATTTGTTTTAGAATGGCCTGATGTCTGGTGGTAATTCGGCTAGAGTCACTTCTGCCCCTGTGGAGACTGACGTGCTCCAGACACATTATCATGGTTTGTCAGTGTGAGGCCATCCTGTGTACAGAGATGGGATTATTAAGACCAAGTCATGGTGATAGGAGAGATGGATTTGGCGAATTATGAAATCAAATGATAATAATAATCCAGTTTTAAGACACTTATGCCTCTGACACCAATCCAGTGTGTCAATTCACAATGAATTTGGCTGGAAAGACCCTGACATGGGGCTGCATTGTCCTCAGGAACTTAAAAACAAGCTCCTTGATCAATGACAACCTAGAATACTTTGGAAAGGTATCTACTAAAAAGGTGCACTGGTACCTTTAATAACCTGAGAAAGGAGTGTGTGTGTGTGTGTGTGTGTGTGTGTGTGTGTGTGTAAAACATAGATTGTGATGACAATAAAAAACCAAAACCAAAACATTAGGACAGTTGGTTATATAAATAGCAATCTCTTCCTTTGTATATGTTGTAGTTGTACAACTTGTATATCTAGACTGTGTTTTAGTAGATTGTAGTTCCTTGCTTTTTCCCATATCATTGCCTCCCAGCTTGGGGAACACCTAAAGCAGAACCATCAGACAGCATCACAAAATGGGTTTAGCTTGGCTTCTTTCATTACAGAGCAAATTTATCCCTATAGACTGAGGAGTAAGTAAAATGTAAATGTATTATAAAAGTCATACATGTTCATACAATAGAAATCAAACAGTAAAAAGCTTTTATTTATTTATTTTTTTGGGGGGCTTTTTAGGGCCACACCCACAGCATATGGAAGTTCCCAAGCTCGAGGTTGAATCGGAGCTACAGCTGCTGGCCTACACCATAGCCATAGCAACACGGATCGTGACCCACACTACAGCTCAGGCAATGCCATTTCCCCGACCCACTGAGCGAGGTCAGGGATTAAACCTGCATCCTCATGGATACTAGTCGGGTTCGTTTCTGCTGCACTAACAACAGGAACTCCAGTAAAAAGCCTTTAATGTAAAAGGGTCTTTTCCCCAGTTCAACTCCTGTTAATAGTTAATGTATATTCTTCTAGTTGTTTTCTATACAAATACAAATGTATTAAATGTATATTCTTTTAACATAACAGATGGGCTTATACTGTACACACTGTTTTCCATCTTGGCTTTTTTTTTTTTTTTTAAGGGCTGCACTTGCGACACATGGAGGTTCCCAGGCTAGGGGTCAAATCGGAGCTGTAGCCACCGGCCTACACCACAGCCACAGCAGCACAGGATCCGAGCCGCGTCTGTGACCTATACCACAGTTTATGGCAGTGCCAGATCCTTAACCCACTGAGCGAGGCCAGGGATTGAACCTGTGTCCTCATGGATACTAGTTAGGTTCATTTCCGCTGTACCACGATGGGAACTCCTTAGCTGTGTTTTTACTTTATAATTGTTTTTAAAATTCAGAATGTTTTAATTAAGGCTGAAATCCCTTTAATCATCAGTCTCGATCCTGGCCAGTTACCTGTTTCAAGAAATAATCACTTTATTTATTTATTTATTTGTCTTTTGTCTTTTTTTTGTCTTTTTTGTTGTTGTTATTGTTGTTGTTGTTGTTGTTGCTATTTCTTGGGCCGCTCCCGTGGCATATGGATGTTCCCAGGCTAGGGGTTGAATCGGAGCTGTAGCCACCGGCCTACGCCAGAGCCACAGCCACTCGGGATCCGAGCCGCGTCTGCAACCTACACCACAGCTCAGGGCAACGCCGGATGGTTAACCCACTGAGCAAGGGCAGGGACTGAACCCGCAACCTCATGGTTCCTAATCGGATTCGTTAACCACTGCGCCACGACGGGAACTCCCTGTCTTTTGTCTTTTCTAAGGTGGCACCCGTGGCATATGGAGGTTCCCAGGCTAGGGGCTGAATTGGAGCTGTAGCTGCCGGCCTACACCAGAGCCACAGCAACGCGGGATCCAAGCCGTGTCTGCAACCTACACCATAACTCATGGCAACACCGGATCCTTAACCCACTGAGCAAGGCCAGAGATTGAACCTGAAACCTCATGGGTCCTAGTGGGATTCATTAACCACTACGCCACGACAGGAACTCCCACTGGTTCCACTTTAGTGTATATCTTTTAACACTTTCCCATGTTATCTGTAGAAAATAAGTAATATTGGTTTAGCGTATATATTTTATTATATATCATATCATCTTCTATATACTTAAATGCAACTTTCTTTTTTTTTACTCAACAATATGTCTTGGAGATCTTTACGTGCTACATGAGAATTAAGTGGAAGATCGTCTCCCATGTTTTGTTTTTATTTACTATGATTATTTTCACATACTTCCTATGTTATTGTGTAATGGTATTTTGTGCTTACTCTGTGTGTAAATTTTTAATCTTTAAAAATAAATCATGATGCCGAGAATCTGGGTTGAAGGTATCTTCAGATTCTCATGTCTTTGGACGAACTGTGTATATAGAAACTACAGTAGGGAGTTCCTGTCATAGTGTAGCAGAAACAAATCTGACTAGTATCCATGGGGATGTGGCTTTGATCCCTCGCCTTACTCAATGAATCAGGGATCTGGTGTTGCTATGAGCTATTGTATAGGTCGCAGACCCGGCTCGAATCCTATGTTGCTGTGGATGTGGCATAGGCTGGCAGCTGCAGCTTCAATTCAAACTTCCGTATGCCTGGAAACTACCATATGCTGCTTGTGCAGCCCTAAAAGAAAAAAAAAAGGAGAAAGTACAGTAGATGTGGGTTCACCTTTACATAGCTTCATTATCATTTACATGGCTTTCTCTGGAACAACAGACCAGTAGCATTTCTGTTCTTTCTGAGAAGATGGTAGCATATTTCAGAGTTTTAGCCGTTGTCGTCATCATTATCATCGTCATAATTATCATCATCATCATCTGTTTTGGAGTCAGTATTCACCTGTCTTAGAAATTGTACTCTGCTTCTTTCTTCCTTTTTTCTCGCTGTCATGCCTTACTGCTATTTAGCTGTCCAGAGTGGGATCAGCAGCCTTTGAGCTATTCCTCCATCTGAGTGTTCCATGTGTCCTTAAGTACTTACAACCCAACTCTGTCACAGCACACAGTGGATATAGGGTAGTGCTGGCAGTCTCAAACCATCCCATTTAATGATGACCAGTCATACCACCAGCCAGCCAAAACCTTGGCTGCCTGCCACACAGTTACACAGTAGCTCTTCTATTAGTTAGCCTTATCACTGTTGCCTAAACTTTGCTGGAAGTTGGACTTCTAGAGCCATGTGGGCCACAGCTCTCCCCAGCCTGAAGAGCTTATTGCCGACTCCTGGAACACAGGAACCTTTTGCTCCACTCCCAAATGAATTTCCTTTTGGGCCTGTGTGTATATATTTCCATCACAATTTTCTTTCTTTTTTTGTCTTTTTAGGGTCACACCCATGGCATATGGAGGTTCCCAGGCTAGGGGTCTAATTGGAGCTACAGCTGCCGACCTACGCCACAGCCAAATCACAATTTTCAACACTTTGAACCTTCTCCTTTGTTACTTTACTCGTCTACTTGACCATCCATATGCTTTATAAGGGCAGGAAACCTGTCTTATCCACAGTTTTTTGTTTACACAGTACACATTAGATGAATAAATACTTGTTGAATGAATAAATAAATTGAACTTCAGCCTCTGAAATTGTTTTAAAGCCAGCTTACTTGTGAGAGAGATCATACTTGTTTCGTTCTCTTGTCCAAGTGTACATCAATGCAGTCCTGTAGGGATTAGCCTTTCCTTTTTTTCCTTCCATTTTATCCAGCCATTTTTTTCTATATGAGTTATTCCAGATAAGATGCTGTCTTATAGAGGAGTGTGTTAGATCATCATTTCTCAAACTGTAATGTTCCTACAGTTCACTCAGGGATCTTGTTAAAATACAAATTCTTTTTTTTTTTTTTTTTTGCCTTTTAGGGCCACCCCCATGGCATATGGAGGTTCCCAGGCTAGGGGTCCAATCAGAGCTACAACTGCCCGCCTACAACACAGCCACAGCAATGCAGGATTTGAGCCGAGTTTGCGACTTACACCATAGCTCACGGCAACGCCAGATCCTTAACCCATTGCGCGAGGCCAGGGATTGAACCCGAGTCCTCACATATACTAGTCGGGTTTGTTAGCCACTGAGCCACAACAGGAACTCCTAAAATATAAATTCTGATTCAGTAGGTTTGGGGTGGGGCCAGAGAGTACACTTCCATTTTTTGTTTTTGTTTTTTTTTTTGTCTTTTTGCCATTTCTTGGGCTGCTTCCCTCGGCATATGGAGGTTCCCAGGCTAGGGGTCTAATCAGAGCTGTAGCCACCAGCCTAAGCCAGGGCCACAGCAACGCGGGATCTGGGCCGCGTCTGCAACCTACACCACAGCTCATGGCAACGCCGGATCCTTAACCCACTGAGCAAGGCCAGGGATCAAACCCACAACTTCATGGTTCCTAGTTGGATTCGTTAACCACTGTGCCACGATGGGAACTCCAGAGAGTACACTTCTAAAAAACCTCAGGTGATACCTGAAGGTGAGAGTGAGGGACAGGCCGAGGAAGGGGCAGCCGCACTTTGAATAGCAAGGTTTTAGGTGATCCGTAATTCTCCCAAAGTGAAGACTCTTAAATTTGCCTTGATGAAGAGAAATGCCAAGGTTCAGTTTAGTTACACAGACTATAAATATGATTTAAAATAGAGATTTAAAAGAGTTTGTGAATTAGTATTATTGCGTTTCTATTATAATTGACTTGATCCTCCCATTCTAATCTCATGGTATAAACAGACACCCTTTATACAAGCAAGAAAATTATGTGTTAACCACTTCTAAGTTGTGTGATTGTGCGTGTGCGCATGCGCGCGTGTGTCTGTGTGAAGGGGACCTCAGTTTTTGGTGTGTGTATAGCCTAAAGAATAGGAAGATTGGTCTGGAGAAAAGTAACAGACAGAAGGAGCCAGGCTGGCCTGGTTTTGACCCTGCCTGACAAATCTTCTCCTCTGTTTCAATTTCTTGGTTTTAAAGAAACAAAATAAAACTTGGGGTGAGTGGCTACATGATTTCCAAGTTTCTTTTCAGCTTTGAAAACCTATGATGTGAAGGTGGTAATTTGCAAATCTATTTCTGTGTTACTTGGCATCCCAGGTGTACATCTTTAAGAAAACTCCTATAAAAAGTAGAATTTATAAGACTGATCAACGTAGTGGTGGTTTTTCTCATGCCAAAGAATTCTTAGAGGCCATTACTCGAGTGGATTGGTGTAGGGGAGATTGAGAATGTGAATTAATGACACATTAGAAATTTGGATCAAGAAATCCTTTGAAATTTGAGTTCCAGTCTCATTCAGTGGGAAATTTTTCACTTTACAAAAATTTGCTTTTTACTAGCTTTTTAGGAGCCCAACTATTGTGAAAAATAAGTCAGTCTCATATATCATCAGTAAGCTGGTATAAAAAGCAAGTGTTAAATTTGAGGTTACAAAATCACATCAATAATTTAGAGTGTTCTGACTTTACAAAAACATTATTTAGGATTTAAACATATAAATTAGCTGTGGAAATAAAGTTGATTATATCACCTCATCTGGTCTTGTTTTATTTCATTAACTGGTTCTTAAAAACCTTTGTGAGCTGAGCTGCAGCTGAAGAGGTTGGAGACCATTTTTCCTTGGGCCCTTGCCTCACTCCTGAGTGTTGCTAAGAGTAGAGAACTAAGACTTGACACAGCTGTAAAAACAGACAGCGCCTTTGGCCTCAGAGCTTTCTCCTGGTGCAGGCAGATTTCAGATGTAAATTTCACTTTCTGCCTTTCCTACTAATGAAGTAAGTTTCTTTTGCTGGGTTTGCAGCCAGGTGTGTCCAGTCTTGTGGCTAACCCAGCGCTTTACTTAATTTTTCCATTTGTGACATTTCAACCAAACTTAAAAAACAAACACAAAAATTAGCTCAAGGCAGCGGCTCAAAGTGTTAATGGTAACCTTAGGCTGGCTAAATGACTTCCTCTCAGTTCTGCCCTGCCAGACATCTCCACCTTGTGGCTTACAATGAGCAGGTTTAAGCTTTCCAAACCATGGAGTCAAGGTGGGAGGGGGTGGGGATGGCCTTTAGTTAAGAAATTGCAAGTTTATCTTCATCAGTGGTCCCTGGCATGCCAGTTGACTCAGCAGGATGTCAGATGATTTCTTGCTAGCATCCTTCCAGCATAAGGATGAATCTCCTGTCCCAGAGTCTCCTGCTCTCTCTGTAGCAGAGCTGCTTGATGGAATGGTGCAGAGGGCCTAGGAAGAGGTGGAGGAGCTGTGGGCTGAGCCGGACTCCTTTGTGAGATTCTGCTTTGCTTTTCAGAACCAGCGTTTTGCTTTGCAAGGCCCTCTGTGATCATACTCCAGACCACCTTTCCAAACTCATTTCCCCAGCTCTTCTTGAACCTTAAATATGAGAAACCTCTGGCACATGCGCCTGGCGCATAGTAAAACTCAGTGAACATAACATTCATTCCTTGCTTCACATATTTTCACTGCAGCCAAGCTGAATGTCCTGCTCTTCCTGTCTTGTCTTTCCTCATGCGGTATATACACCTAGATTGCTCCAACACGCCAGCCCCGATTCCTTCACATCTTTCCCTGTCAAATTGGAAGCCGATCTCAGTTTTCCTTCGCTGTGAGCACCTTCATAGTTTAGCTGGACCCTTCTGGATCTTACTGTCTCTATTTTATTTATTTATTTATTTATTTATTTATTTGTCTTTTTGCTATTTCTTGGGCCGCTCCCACGGCATATGGAGATTCCCAGGCTGGGGTCGAATCGGAGCTGTAGCCACCGGCCTACGCCAGAGCCACAGCAACGCGGGATCCGAGCCGCGTCTGCAACCTACACCACAGCTCACGGCAACGCCGGATCGTTAACCCACTGAGCAAGGGCAGGGACCGAACCCGCAACCTCATGGTTCCTAGTCGGATTTGTTAACCATTGCGCCACGGCGGGAACTCCTGTCTCTATTTTATATCACCGTCATTCATGTGTATTGGCCCCTTCTGGGTAAATTCCTGGGGGTGGGATCACCTGCATCCCTCTTTGTGTTCTCTAAACTGCCTCTCCTTGCTCCTTGGCTGAATGTGTGCCCAGTAAGTATCTGAGGAAAGAGGATGGTTCTGAAGCCCATTATAAGTGTTGGAAAAAGTGGGATGGAGAGCTGTCCTTTTTATTCTGAGGATATTTATTTGCCCTTTATTCTAAAATATTGGAAGACAAAGAAATGAGAAATTATCTCTACTCAGTTTCTCTTTGTCCATGCTTCCTCATCTTCTAGTGGAATTATTTGATCAAAAAAACCAATTTATACGTAAGGTACTTTACATTTTTAAACCAGAAAAGGCTTTAAATCTATAAAAGACAGTAGAAATAAGAATTTCACGTACCTTAGTTTTTCTGGAAATTTCCTTCCAGGCCTCTGTAATTTCATCCCCATCCCTCTCTCCCCCTACAAAAATCTTCACTCAAACTCCTGTTTTACCATGAGGTAAAATTTTTTGCTATATTTTGTATCTCTAGGCCAGAATTAAAACTGACGGCCAAAAGTTTGATCCGAACGCATCTGTGACCTTCACCACAGCTCACAGCAATACCAGACCCTTAACCCACTGAGCGAGGCCAGGGATCAAACCTGCATCCTCGTGGATACTAGTCGGATTCATAAACCACTGGGCCACATTGGGAACTCCCTAAAGGTTTTGTTTTAAAAGGCAAGAACCACCTTAGGGTATAATTTTTGTGGCCAGTAATATGAATGATGGAGTGTAAATACAGAGCAATCCCCTGGGCTCGAAACCTTTAAAATAAGAATACATGTTTGTTTTCCAATATCAACTGTTCTGTTGAACGTTTTTTAAATGTCCTAAGTTGTTGGGGTAGATACTTATTTATTAGGGGGGAGAAGGCTAAATTTTTAGAAGGCAGAGCAATTCAATTTTGGCTCATGAACTTAAGCAGGACCACCTGAAGGTTGTACCCCTAGACTAGATGCATTCCATTCTCTACATAAGTTTCCTATCCTCAGACCTTGTGAGGTAGCAAGAGTGCATGGAGGGTGTGCTTTAAGTGGTTTTCTAACTGTCTGGAAGCCTAGGTGCATACAACTAGAATGCCAGTTTGCTGGCTCAGGTCACATGTCCTTCTGAGTGGCATACTGGATTCACTTCAGTCTAGAGAGTGTCCCTGAAAGAGAAGTTGTAGGGAGTTCCTGTTGTGGCTCAGTGGTTACAAACCTGACTAATATCCAAGAGGATACGGATTCGATCCCTGGCCTTGCTCAGTGGGTTAAGGATCTGGTGTTGCCTTTAGGTGTGGTATAGGTTGCAGACGCAGCCCAGATCCTGTGTTGCTGTGACGCAGGACAGCAGATACAGCTCCGATTCGACCCCTAGCCTGGTAACTTCCATATGTTGCACATGTGCCCCCCCCCAAAAAAAAGAGGGAGAAGTTATAAACTGTTCTGTATTTGAAATTAAATAAAGCATGAAACTGCTACCTGTGCACAATGGTCATATATCTCTCTCGTGGTCATTTTACCTTCAGTTATAGATTATGAGTTTCCTGAGGTCGAGTTCCTTTTTTTGTTTGTTTGTTTTTTGGGTTTTTTTTTTTCTCTTTTTCGGCCGCCCTCGCTGCATATGGAAGTTCCCAGGCCAGGGATCCAATCCAAGCCACAGCTGCAGGAATGCTGGATCCTTAACCCACCTTGCCACAGTAGGAACTCTCCTACTTGTTTGTCTTTGTACTTCTACCATGCCTCAGTGGAGCTTTGTGTTTAGTGAGCATTCAATGAATGTTCTTTGACCAAATAAATGAGTAAGTGAATTTGATCCTGTTTTTCTATCTTCAGTTTACCTCATGGAATTTCTGTAGGAGAAACAGTGACCTAATTCTATTTTTCAAAGCCCCGACTGCCTCAGTGCACTGGCATAGTCCTGCCTTTCCCTAATACCTTCTTACCTACTCCTCGAGCTAAGTATTCCCAGCTCAGGTCATCATTTCAGAACTGTTTACCTCTCCACCCGAATCCTTTTCTTTTGCCTCCAATCTCTCTGGGTATCTTGCCCATTCGATATCTTTTGTACCTTAGTTGTAATACTGCTTACAGCTGTGTGCATCAGGCAAGGCTAAAGCCATTTTCCACACCTCTCAGGGGTCGCTCATGCTACTCCCAGATAAATCTCACTCAGGAGGCGGGATGAAGAGCTCCAGGAACCTGTTCTTCCTGTGTTTTCTGTCTCACTCCCCCCACCCCACCCCCATGGCATATGGAGCTCCTGGGCCAGGGATCAGGTAGGTCTGAGCTACAGTCTTGACCTAAGCCGAAGTTCCGGCAACACCGGATCCTTAACCCACTGTGCCAGATAGGGATCAAACCCTCGTCCCAAGGGTGCCTCCAAGATGCCACCAATCCTGCTGCGCCATAGTGGGACCTCCTCTCACTTCTGATGTCATCACCACCAATCCAGTGTCCCTCAAGCTAGAATTCTTAGAGTTGTCCTCAACTCCTGCCTCATCCTCTTCATTTAGTTGTCTTGTCATTTTTCTTCCCCAAATATCTCTGGATTGTATCCTCTCCTCAGTTCCATTGCCTCATGCCAGTCCCCGTCATTTTACCTTTATTGTACCTGGCCTTCTAACTAGTTTCTGGACTTTCCCCCACTGCTGAACTCTGCCACCATATAAACTGCTTTTCTTTTCTTTCTTTCTTTCTTTCTACCACAGCCACAGCAACGCTGGATCCCTAACCCACTGAGTGAGGCCAGGGATCAAACCTGCATCCTCATGGATGCTCGTCAGATTCATTTCCTTTGTGCCACAACGGGAACCCTTTTATTTCTTTTTTTTTTTCTTTTTTAATGGCCACACCCACAGCATATGAAAGTTCCCAGGCCAGGGGTTGAATCCAAGCTGCAGCTCTGACCTCTTGCCACATCTGTGGTAACACTGGATCCTTTAACCCACTGCACTGGGCTAGGAATTGAACCCACACCCTCACAGCAACATGAGCTGCTGTAGTCAATTCTTCACCCACTGCACCACAGTGGGAACTCCCCAGGCTGCTTTTCTTTCTAAGTCCCTCCTCTGTCTTGATCACCGAGGGACAAAATTCAAGCTTCCTAGCAGTGGCTTATAGAACCCTTCATAGTTATATTGGAGAATGTTCTTGTTCTTAGAAGATAGATGCTGAAGTATTTAGGGGTGAAATTGTTTTGATAGCTTCAAATGGTTTAGCAAAAGAAAAGAGTCCATGTGAATGGATAGAGAGAAAGCAAATGCCACAAAATAGTAACAATCGTGAATCTAAAGTTCATACAAGTTTTTGTTGTATTACTCTTACATCTTTGTTAAAAAACAAGTTTGAAGCTTTTCAAAGTGAAAAATTGGGAGAAGGGCCTTCGCATTCTGGGCTCAGCCTACCTCTCTAATCTAATTTCCAACAAGCGTTTCTAATACTCAGATGTTCATGCTCAGGCATGTGTGTGTGCCCGCAAGCGCACGCGCGCCCACCTGTTCCACTCATTTTCACTTCTGCTATAGTATTTCATGTTCCTTTATGCTTCTGTGCTTTTTTTCATGCAGTTCTCTCTCTCTCAAGTGGTCTTCACCGTGTCTCCCCTGCTCATGGCACTAGAAGATAAGCTGGATAGTACCTCTTCCAAGAAGCTTTTCACAGTAATAATAGTATTCTTGGCTATTCCCCTATCTCTATTCCTGCTGCACTTTGCGCAGATTTCTGAGATATCATCCTGCACCGTAATTATGGGTTTGTGTAGGTCATGCCCATTAAGTGGGGTAAGGATCTTAGGATTCATAGTGTCTTATACAGAGTGCCTAATGTAGTCACCACTCATATACTTGGTGGAGTGAGCATATGTACTTGCTTCTATTAGTGTCTGGCCAGCACTGTCTTCCAAATGCTGACTAAATGAATGATTTCTTTTTTTTCTTTTCCCCTTTTGGCTGCCCCATGGCACATGGAGCTCCCAGGCCAGGGATCAGATCCAAGCCGCAGTCTTGACCTAAGCCGCAGCTGTGGTAACATGGGATCCTTGATCCACTGTGCGAGGCTGGGGATCAAACCTATGTCCCAGTGCTCCCAAGATGCTACCAATTCCATTGTGCCACAGCAGGAACTCTTTTTTTTTTTGTCTTTTTGTATTTTCTAGGGCCGCACTCATGGCATGTGGAGGTTCCCAGACTCGGGGTCTAATTAGAGTTGTAGCTCTGGCCTACGCCACAGCCTCAGCAATGGAGGATCCATGCCGAGTCTGCAGCCTACACCACAGCTCATGGCAATGCTGGATCCTTAACCCACCGAGGGAGGCCAGGGATGGAACCTGCAACCTCATGGTTTCTAGTCGGATTCGTTAACCACTGAGCCATGATGGGAACTCCACACAGCGGGAACTCCTAATGAATGATTTCAGTTTCTCTTACCCATTCCCCCCCGCCAAAAAAAGGTTCATTCTTCCCAGCCCTGACACATGGGTTCCCTGACTCTCCCATCATTTATACTTTTAATCCGCTTTATAGGGTAGCTGAACCTTAGAATATTAGACTAGCAGCCTCAGAGAATTCTCTCAATCTGAAGGTGCTCAGATGTGTGTATTTTGAAAAACCTCCCCAGAAGATTTTTGATACACGTCTCAAGTTAACTTCTGTGGGGGGAACTGGAGTCCCAGAGAAGTTAATTGATTTGCCCAAGATCATGCAATTAGGAAACAGCAGAATGAGAACCAATGCTAGGATATGCTGTCCCAGTCCAGCGTCTACTTTGCTATAGAATGATATCTCTGTGGTGGAGGGTAGAAATCAACCTCATAGCAAGTTCCTTCTCCCCTGTCTCATTACCAAAGACCAAATTGATAGCTCTTTGTGAATCTAGAGGCATTCTATTTCTTCAGTGCAGTCCCAAGCCTGAGGCCCTTTTATTCAGTATTTCTAATCCAATACAGCAGAGGTTTCCTTCTCAACAGAACTGATAGAGATTAAGGGGGGAAAAAAGATGAGAATGCTAACAATGTTGCGAATTTGTTTCTTTTTCCAGCATTTAGAGTCTGAATGTCTCCACATCATCTGAATTTAACTTCGTTGATTTTACAATTATTTTTCAGAGACTCCTTGGTTATGTTTTTTTAAGAGTAGAGGAACACCGAGACTGAACACTGTGCTCGGAGAGGCCTAACAAAGGCGGTATTATGCTGTGCGTGGCAAACCCAATAAATGAATTCAGGAGACACCTAGATGTGTTCCTAGAGAAGGGCATGAGGGGGAGGGGTCTGGTGAAAAGGCGGAAAGGTGGGCTTAAGATAAATTAAAATGAGGCCAGCATGTTGGATAAGGGGACAGCTTTTTCCCATTCCCACCATTGCTTAAGATTTTTCATTCTGCTTAGTTCAGAAGTTAAAACCAGGAGTTCCCTGGTGGCCTAGTGGCTAAGGATCCAGTGTTGTCACTGCTTGGCTCTGGTCACTACTGTAGTGCAGGTTTGATCCCTGGCCCAGGAACTTCCACATACCACAGGCTTGCCCCCCCACCCCAAAAGACGTAATTTCATGTGCCATAAAATTCACCATTTTGAATGTGCTTTTTTTTTTTTTTTTTTGGTCTTTTTAGGGCCACACCCACAGCATATGGAGGTTCCCAGGCTAGGGGTTAAATCACAGCCACAGCAACACAGGATCCGAGCTGCATCTGTGACCTATATCACATCTCATTACAACACTGGATCTGTAACCCACAGAGCAAGGCCAGGGATCGAACCTGTGTCCTCATGGATACTAGTCTGGTTTGTTAACTGCTGAGCCACAATGGGAACTCCTTGAATGTGCTTTTTAGTAAATGTACAGTGTTCTGCAGTCATCACCACTGTCTAATTCCAGAACATTTTCATCACCTCAAAAAGAAACCCCATGCCCATTAGCAGTCACTCTCATTGCTCCTCCCCTCAGCCCGTGGCAGCCGCTACTCTGCTTTCTATCTCTATGAATTTACCTATTCTGGGCATTCCATATAAATGCAATCATATAATATGTGGCCTTTTGTGTCTGGTTCCTTTTACTTAGCATAGTGTTTGCAGGGTTCATCCATGTTATAGAATGTTTCAGTACTTCATTACTTTTTATGAATAATCCATTGTATGGATATACCACATTTTATTATCCATCATTCGATTATTGACATTCAGGCTGTTTCCATTTTTGACATTTTTGAGTAATGCTACTGTGAACATTCATGTGTAGGTTTTTATCTGAACATATGTTTTCAGTTCTTTTGAGTATATACCTAACGGTGGAATTACCGGGTCATATGGTATGCTGTTTAGTTTTTTGAGTAACTCAGATATTGGCTTTTTGGGTTTTTGTTTGTTAGTCGGTTTTGGGGCATGTGGAAGTTCCCGGGCCAGGGATTGAATTCACTCCATAGCAGTGACCGGGGCCGTTGAGTGACACCACTGGATCCTTAACTCCCTGAGCTACACTGGAGCTCCTCTAATATTTTATTTCAAATTTGAATTCCTAGTGTGATATCCCTTGTTCATTTGTTTATAATGCAATAACATTCTCATAATCTGTAGTCTTAACCATATTGCTCATCTTATTGCCAAATAAATATTTATACTTACAGTTTTGGAAATGAAAGAGAAGGGACGGTGTGGTATAACAGCAGGAGTTCTGGCCAGCCCAGCCACTCTCTGGGTGAGCTTGAGTAAGTCATGTCACCTCACCTCTCTGGGGAGGAGAGCTAGATGATCTCTAAATTCTCTTCCAGAATTAATGTCCTGCAACTCTGTGAAAGTCTGAAAAGCTAGCCTTGTGTGAAATCCCAGAGCTTGTGTTCTGTTTTTTTAGCAGTTCATCATTCTCTGTCTGATTTCTGTTCCCAGACGCAAACGAGGTTCTACCCATCTACCCATCCATTTTATTGGGGTCTGCTAATTTCTAGGTATTCTACTCGGTACTAGAGATACAAAGATGACAAAGATACTGTCCCTGACTCCTCAGTCTAGTAGGAGAAGACAAACATACAAACAGGTGATTATAATTGTAAGAGATCATGATGTTTAAAAATTGCTCTGCCCAGAGGAGAAAAGCTTGGGGTAGATGACATTTAGGTTGTATTTTTTCAGATAAATGTTTGCTAGACAAGAACATTCTGGGCAGAGGAACATTGTGGGTAAAGGCAGAAAGGTGTGAGAGGACACAAGCATGTTTGCCTTTGGGGACTTTTTCCCTCCTTTTCCTGCAATGGTGAAAACAGATTATCTAGACTAGCTCCATTTTGAGATCTTTCTGTGCCTCCACCAAGTCCTAGCCACCCATAGATCTTCCCTGATTTTTAAGGGCACCTCAGACTCAATTTCTGAGTACAGAGATTCACTGAATGGTTAAGGAGTCTTGATGAAGATTTGGGTTTTCTCCATAGGAGTAGCTTAGTTGGTCTCTTGCAGATGCCCTTTCATCCACCTAAAGGTTTTAGTTACATAAAAACATCAAGAATGTAAAATTTTACAATATGATCAGTATAGCACAATGTAAATTCTAACCTTTGACTAGAAACATATATGGAAGGCTTTGTGTTTTAAACTCCCTCCTTCCCAGCCTCCTAGCCGTCATGAGAGGTCATTGTACAGCTCTTTCCATGGTCACTGTTCTCTTCCTTTTTACTGGAGGGCAAAACTAGGGCAGAGAAATAATTTTTATTCACTTCTGAAAGGTTACAGTAATAAAGAAACTCTTGTTAACATCACAGAACGTTGCAGCCAAGAGTTTTCACAGTCTGGCATTGTTTATTTTACATGTAATTTGGAACCTTCTGCACTCTTAAAATATTGGCACAAAAATGTTTTAACTGTTGAAGTACTTCATTGCATGCAGCGGTAGTGTGGTGTCAGAGAGGCAGCAGGGCTCTGGAGAGCTGTTTACCCTGTTCCTGTTGGAAAGAGAAATGGTATAAGCGTGTGTACACATACACATTCACTCGTGTGTATATGAGCCTCTCTGCATTTAGAATTAACAACTTTCCCTGCCCTGATGAACTTCTGTGGTTCTTTATTTAACAATGAGAATGGTGTAACAATCCTGCTTTCCCATTGCCATGACTTCCAGAAAGTACAGAGAGCTTCCCTTATGTAGATATTTTGATATAATTATTCATTATCCTCCTTTTCTGACAGACACGTTATTACTTAACTATTTCACTTTTACCCATCAAAGCATTTTTGTTGTTGCTTTGTTAGGTTGAGATCAAGATTTGAAAACAGTTGCAGAAAGATCATGCATATTAAATGGAAAGACTGGAGACTGGACTTCCTTCGTCCAGGCTCAACTTTGCTCCCAGAGTTTGGAGGGCCTTCTCTTTCCCCCATCTGCTTCATGTCCCAGAGGCTTAAGGTAGAGGTTTTTTATATGTATAATATATATTAACCTGGCCCTTGCTAAGACCCAGGGATTCCCCAGGGGTGACTCTGCTCTCTGTAGTCTGTCTGGTCTAGGGGCAGAAGCCTGCTGCCCCATAAGCTCTTCTTTTTCCAAATCTGGCACTTTCTTTGTTCCTTGGCCTCTAAAATAGAGCCTTGGCAAAAGAGGCAAAGGTTACCCCCACCAGGTGAGCTCTGCCGAGCCGTCACCAGCAGGCTTCTTCCCCTGCAGGAGTTCCACTCCAGCTCTGAGAAAAGGATGCTCTGCTAGCATGTATACCGTGACTACCAGGCCCTGCTCCCACAGGCTGTGGACTTTCTGTCACAGCCATCTAGCTAGGAGATCATGCACCCTCTGGCCTGGATGCATTTTTCTATTCTTTTTTTTTTTTTTGTCTTTTTGGAGCCACACTTGTGGCATATGGAAATTCCCCGGCTAGAGGTCCAATTGGAGCTGTTGCTACCAGCCGATGCCACAGCCACAGCAACATCAGATCCAATCCTTGTCTGCAGCCTGTACCTCAGCTCATGGCAGCACTGGATCCTTAACACACTGAACAAGGCCAGGGATGGAACCCGTGTCCTTATGGATACTAGTTGGGTTTGTTACTGCCGAGCCATGATGGGAACTCCTGGATCCACTTTCAATGCCCTCCAACAGAACATGAAGTGCTCAGGACATTGCAACACTTCTTTGCCCAGAGAGAGCTCTGTTCCTTTCTAAAAGACACTTGCCTTTGGCTTCTTGACCCACAAGAACAGTCCTATGATGGAAAATCCAGATTAGCACATGTATATGCAGTTTTGGGCTGAGGAAACAGGCCATTCCCCAGCAACCCAGTGATGGCTCCTGTGTTCCGTTCTTTCCCTCTAAGGAGTGCGCACTCTCTGCTAAATTGTCCAAAGGCCATTTTCCCAAGCAGTTGGCTCCCATCATAGGGGCTTTTGGAGCCAGACAGACCTGAGTGCTAATCCTGCTCTGCCATAGTATGGTGTTGAAAGTGTGGGCAAGTCTCTTTACCTCTCATCTCTTTCTCTCTAAGCCACACAGTATGTGACTTAATATGATGTTAGTAAAGGCTTGGCACAGTATATGGCACATTTTAGTCATTTGATAAAATGGGCACTGAATTTGAACCTTTTCTATAACACTTAGCATAGGCTGCCCTATTTCAAAAGGATTTATGTACACACTTGTCATGCCTCACTGGATTCTGACTTTCTGGAGGATGGAGATCATGTCTTTTGTCTTTGAATCGCCAGTCTGCCTGGCATGGGTCACGTGCATATAGCAGACACTCAGTTGATGTTGGCTGAATCTGTTAGGATGACTTGGGCATACAGGGCTGGCATGAATGTTTTAGTTTCTCCATCTGAACCTAGGGAAATAGTAACCCCTTATTTTGGAGCCTTTGAGGACAGTTTAAAACGATATGTGTGAAGTGTTTGGAGTCCTTTGAAAGGAAGGTACTGGGGAAATTAATGGTGTTTTTGCTGTTCTTGGGAAAGCCCTTTGTGGTTCCCAGCAAATAAATTACTTGGAGTGAGTTTTCTAACACCTCCTACTCTGCTCTGTTCACTGAGGCTTTTTTTTTTTTCTTTTTTTAATAATAACTGTCTGCTGTAATGCTTCTTTGCTCTGACTTATAAAGATATATAATTTTGGTTTTGGACTTTTGACCCCTTTCTGCTCCCTGGAGAGAAATTTCTATCAGAATAATAAAAGGTGTAAACTGTGTGTGTTGCCCCTTTTCTGGGCCTTGGGTAGTTTAGCCGCTGGGGTTAAGAATCAGCAGGCTTGTCTTTTGTACCTGCTTATGGGACAAGTAAGAGACAATTCCCATTAAGCATTCATTGGAATTCTAAGGATCCCCACTCTACTGCTTTTCATCCTCATCCTATGCCCTTTTGCTAAAATTCTTCAGATTTCAAATGAACTCTACTTTCTTTGGTCTTTTGAACGCATTTGTTTATGGCTATACCTCTTCTCTTTCAAAGACAGAAGATGTTTATCATCTGCTGTGGTTTTGGTCCTCCAGCTGAGTTGCCTGCCAAAGAGGATCCTCCCTCTAGAGGAAACAGAGGATGGGAGAGTTGAAAAACCACTCACTGGTCTTGGAGCTATAAGGGCAGGGAATTAAACTTGGTTCTACCACTAATCAGATTCAGATGAAGAGCCTGGACCAAATTATTTCTAAGGACCCTTCCAGCTCAGGGGAAAAAAAAAATCTCTGAGATAAGAATTTTTGGAGTTTCTGTTGTGGTGCAGTGGAAACAAATCAGACTAGTATTCATGAGGATGCAGGTTTGATCCCTGGCCTCGCTCAATGGGTTAAGGATCAGCATTGCCGAGAGCTGTGGTATAAGTCACAGACTCGACTCAGATCTTATGTTGCTGTGGCTGTGGCATAGGCCAACAGCTACAGCTCCAATTAGACCCCTAACCTGGGAACCTCCATATGCAGAGGGTGTGGCCCTAAAAAGCAAAAAAAAAAAAAAAAAAAAAAGAAAGAAAAAGAATTTTCTCACCTGGGATAGATTTATAAGAGTAAATAGTAATTTGCCCTGTAGCTCTGGAAGAACTGGCTCTGTCCCTAGTATCCTTAGCTCAAAGAGACTAGAGTGGTTTGGGGACAAATGCAGGGTTCAGATTGTGCTAGAGTTGTCTGGTTTGAAGCAGTGGGTAGATGTGGACGTCAGAAGAATCCCACTTGGTGATGACCCCCAGAGACGTAGGGAAGTCCAGATTGCTTGGGCTGATCAGAACTGCTAAGCAGTCAGTGTTTATATTTTGTGCCACTTCAGTGCCTGGCAATCCCCCAGAATTTTGACAACCAAAGGATAATACTTTCTGCCTTTTTAGGGCCATACCCATGGCATATGGAAGTTCCCAGGCTAGGGACTGAATCTGAGCTGCAGCTGCTGGCTATGCCACAGCCACTGCAACACGGGATCTGAACTGTGTCTGCCACCTACGCCACAGCTCATAGCAATGCCAGATTCTTAACACACTGAGCGAGGCCAGGGGTTGAACCTGCATCCTCATGGACACTAGTTGCAATCGTTACCACTGAGCTACGATGAGAACTCTCCACAAGAATAATCCTAATTTAATCTTTTCCAGTTGAGGACACTTGGTCCTGGAGAGAAAAATGGCTTATTCAGTGTCACATATTAGTAACAGGGCAAAGATTAAAACTCACTGCTGATTCATTCAATTGCTCTTTTCATTATATTATATCATCACCTTTGCCATCATTCTACCAACTTTGCTGTTCCCTAGAGCTACCCTACTCGTCCATTTTTGTCTTCCTATCTTACAAACCTCTTTTGGTCTTTCTTAAGGTCAGTGTTCCTGTGTCTAGTGCAGTGCTTAGTACATAATAGGCCTTTATCAAGTGTTGGTGGATGAGTGAATGAACTCAGTCTTTTTTTTTTTGTCTTTTTAGGGCCGCGCCAGCAGCATATGGAGGTTCCCAGGCTAGGCGTCCACTCGGAGCTATAGCCGGCATCCTACACCAGGGCCACAGCAACACTGGATCCGAGCCTCATCTGCAACCTACCCCACAGCTCATGGCAACGTCAGATCCTTAACCCACTGAGCGAGGCCAGGGATTGAACCTGCGTCCTCATGGATGCCAGTCAGTTTTGTTAACCGCTGAGACACAACAGGAACTCCTCAGAGTCTATTCTTAACTCATTAGAATCAGCTCCCTACTACTGCCTTATCTGATAAACTAATTAACACCAAATTGTTGATGGATGCTAATAGAAAGAATGTTCTAATGGTCCCAGATGACATTGCATTTGAATGGAAGCTTTTTATAAATAGCATATGTGGAATGAGTGGTTGCAGTGGTGCCATGAGGAGCTCTTGGAGTAAGGCAAGACTGATATTGCCCTTCACTCCGTATCCTACCACAGAATAGGCAGCTGTCTGCTCTTTTCCCCTGTGGATTTAACCCTGCACTGGACACTACCAGAGGGCAGTGGCTCTGCTAAAGTCAGGATTGCTATGTAAAAAAGTTCTGGAAGCCAAGAGGTCAGACCCAGGATACAGAGGAGCTCTTTATTGATTGCAGCTGCCCTGGATGTGCTGTATTTCTGGATCCGTTGGTGAGAGAGCTATAACACTCTTCTTCCCGATTGTTCCCCTGAAGTGCTGGCTGAATGATCCTATAGAGCTGCAGAGACCTAGCTGCAAAGCAGGAACTTTTTTCCTCCATGTCGATTGCCATTGGTTTAGCTGATCTTTTCTGAGTGTCAGCCATATGTGTCATAGGTGTGATATCTCTGGTGTTCAAAGAAGCAGGAAGAACTACAAGGGGCCCTTCTTTAAAACAACCGCTATCAGGACTTCAGTTGTCCTACCCTCAGAACTGGTCCCGACATTTCACCTAAATTCACTGTCTGCTCCTTCAGTGGTCACCACCCCCCCCTTGACTCTCTTCATCCTAGATCCATCATGCAAATCATTTAACGGCCTTGCTCATCTTTTGTAACACTACTTATGTCAAATACTCATCACACAGAAACCCACAAGGGCTCCCCACTGCATGGTAGATGTGCACCATACCCCTTAACCAGTGAAGGACAAGGAGAAGGCTCCTTGTCCTTCACCATCATTTTATGTCTTATGTCTGCCCAGCTTTTCTTCCAGTTTCTGCCTGTCCATGTTCTGCTGTCTTCTCTTGTAATCTTTCCTAATACATCCAGATTAACATTTGTGTCTTCTTCTACCAGTATGATTATAAATTTCTTAAGTATAAGGGTCACGGGGCATCCTTGAGTAACCTCCTTAGGGCTCAGCTCAGAGCAAGGCACTTTCTAAGTACACAGGAAATGCTTCTGCCCTTGATATATTTAACAAGTAATTTTGTTGCATTGCAAGAAGCTTCAAGGGGAAGAGAAGAATGAGTTAAAGATAATCCTTTCAAGAATTGACACAGGTATTGAGACATTTGTGCTAGGTAAAGTATGTTCTGAATAATATATTCTTGATTAATTTTCCTCAACTATCCCCTTGACTCTTTCTCATCTGGCAAGATGGTGCAAAGCAGAGTGATCCATGTGGAGGCATGGGGATTCCCTTTCTCCCTTCCGTACAGTACCCAGATGCCCTGCACCATCATGAAGTGTTCACTTAGTACCTGCGTTGTGTTGGGGATACCGATGGGACCATTTGGCCTTGTCCTCCAGGAATTTATATAGTAAAGCTTCCATCAAACAGTCCTGGTTCTGTCCTTGAGTAGTTTCTCCTACCTCACATCAGTGCTTACCAACTTTTAGCAACAGCAGGCTCCAAATGTATCCTCACATCTATTACACTACACACAGGCAGTTCTCGTCTTAGGGACCTTGAATGACAGGATTAAGGTGATGACACGAAATTACTAACATCATATATTGTATTTTGCTTACTGTGACCCCTCCTCCCTTCTTAGAATGTAAGCTCCAGGAGTTCAGGAATTGCCTCTTGTTTGTTGCTGTAGCCTTAACTCCTAAAACAGTGCTTGGTGCATGGCTAGCACAAATATACATTTGTTGAATGATTAAGGCATTACTGAATTCTTTTTCCCACTATGTCCAGCAGCATTAATTTGCATGGCTCTATGAAGGATTGTTTTCACTCATTTATTTATTTTTTTTCAAGGAACATGTTGGTCTCTTACCACATGCCAATCCTTAAGTGCCGTTGGTGAAGAGTATACCTTAGAGAAATGATGTTACAGGGTTTATGACCTAGTCTATGCCAAGAAGAAAAATGAAGTTGAATCTTTTGTAGGTTAAGTTCCAAACCAAATAGATGAACAAGTAAGATAGAGTTCACCTGGGTTTTGTTTTGTTTTTGCTGAGACTTCCTAGAGAACCTGTCCCAGAGCAGGGGTGAGAGTGTTAGTAGGATGGCACAGGACATAGGCAGCCTCTAGGTGCTGAAGGGAGGGGGGACACTGCCAGGCCCTCGCCTCAGGTGGAGGAGTTGGTTGGGTTTGTCACCTCCCTTCCAAGGCAGTATCACAGTGGTGAGAGCACTTGGACACTTTAGCCAGATTGTTTGGGCTCAGGTCCCTCCCCAGCTATGTGACCTTGGGCAGGATCTTTAATCTCTGTGTTAATCTCGGTTTTCTCTCTGTGAAATAGGGATAGCTGTATTACCTCCCTTATTGTGGGCCTTAAATGAGTTATCACGTGTGAGACTCTGAATAGTACCTGGGACTGAGATAGCTATTTGCTGCTATAAACTTTACTGCTTATTGTTAGCATTTTTATCTCATGTGGTAACGTAAAAAGAAAAAAGAAAGGCAATTTCGCATAGTTTGGATGGAAAAAACAAGAGTCACAAGGTGGAGAAATAGAGCTGCTTGGGCCCAGAACTTAGGTTTCAGAGCATTTCTTAGGTCTGAGTGGGACTTGTATACGGATCACTAGACAGAGCATCTCTTTAGCAGATAAGTGTTCCAATAGGGATTTTCTTTTTCCTTTATAAAATACTTATCCTTTTGAGAACATTATACAGGACAAAAGAGGGTGAAAAGAATTGCCCTGTAGAGATGAGATCTCTCTCAGAGCTCCTAAGGCCAAGTGTCCGTTCCATTTTCAGGGGGTTTCTGAATGTTACTCCTTGCCTCCCTCTTGGCTTCCTCATTGCTTAAACAGGAGTGATCTTATCACTCCTGCCCAGAATCCAGGCCCAGCCATTCCCAGGATACTTTTACAGAATTCTATAAGCTATCATCTGAAAGGCAATTCTGTTTGACGTTTTTGTTTGTTTGTTTTTGCTTTTTTAAGGGCCATACCTTCAGCATATGGAAGTTCTCAGGCTAGGGGTCTGGGAACTTCACCACAGCCACAGCAACGCCAGATCCAAGCCATGTCTGTGACTACATCACAGTTCACTGCAATGCTGGATCCGTAACCCACGGAGCGAGGCCAGTGATCGAACCCGCATCCTCATGGATACTAGTTGGGTTTGTTTCCTGCTGAGCCACAAAAGGAACTCCACAAAATTCCTTTTTGAGTTTTTGAGTCACTCCTGTTTGAGTCTTAAGATAAAAGAACCTTGGACTAGGAGAAAGAACACCTTGTTTCTGTGAACATCTTGAGCATTTATGAGCTGAGTGATAATTAGTCCAGTCATCTGACTTTTCTGAGCCTTGTTTCCTCATCTCAACATCAGGGAACAGCTTCTTACTCAGATTGCCACAGGGTCAGTATTTTGAAAATCGTATGGTTCTGAACAGTAAGCAGTAAGGAAACAACAGTGAAAAACATGCATTCTCTGATCCATACAGAGCAATGGACATGTCCACTTTACTGTTCAGGGCTGTAGACTTTGGTTTGACTTCCTTTGCCCAGCTGGATCCACCAGTTAACATGTATGATTCCATTAATTAGGAGATCCAATCTCTTTTGCTGCCCATTACTGCAGAGGACAGGACTCTTTGATAAAAGGACTAGGAATCTCAGGATGGGAAGGGGCTAGATTTTTGGATCCTCTGAGAAGATGCTGCTGTCCAGGCAACATGTCTGTTCTGGAACTAGTAGGAAAGGACTCTGGCGGGGGTCATTGAGCTCACTGTTGCCTGTAGGTCCTCTAGGTTGTTTAAATCCTTAGCACCAGGAGTTCCCGTCGTGGCGCAGTGGTTAACGAATCCGACTAGGAACCATGAGGTTGCGGTTTCGATCCCTGCCCTTGCTCAGCGGGTTAAGGATCCGGCGTTGCCGTGAGCTGTGGTGTAGGTTGCAGACACGGCTCAGATCCCGTGTTGCTGTGGCTCTGGCGTAGGCTGGCGGCTACAGCTCCAATTCAACCCCTAGCCTGGGAACCTCCATATGCCGCGGGAGCGGCCCAAGAAATGGCAAAAAGACAAAAAAAAAAAAAAAATCCTTAGCACCAGAGCAAGTGACAGTGCCAGGCTCCATTAGCATAGAACCTCTAACTTGCTAATTATCCATTTTCAACTCTTTGGGTTGTACATTAGAGGTGGCTAATGTTGATGGGGAACAAACATCATGTAGTTTTCCACTGTCCACAGTCTGCCTAAATTTAATAGAAAAATCATTTAAAAAGCAAAGTTGTGCCTGCAGCTTTTCTGCACTTACAGATGCAACCATGAGGTCCAGGGTGCAACTGGGAGCGTGCAAGTATCTCTGGAAACCTAGGTGTGTCGGCATCATTTTCCTAACTGAAATCAGACCTCATAGCTACAGGTAGAATGCAGAGGACCCAGAAGAATGATGGCCACTGACATGTCGTGAACACATTAGTGGGAAAGGGGCTTGGGCTCCTAGGCCCTGGTGTGCTATACTGCTGCTCCACTGGAGACGCCTGCCGGGCTCAAGCTAAATACACATCTTGCTCATATTACATCTTGTCCAAGTAAGATTTTCCATTACCACAACAGAGGAGACATTGAGGGCACCGTGATTGCTAAAACCCTACAAGACTGGTTGTCTACGCTTAGTGCTGCCAGGGTCAGAAAGTCATCAACTTGCGATTGCTTATAATGGTTGCATTGTTTTTTCAGCAAGCATTCAGTGAGGTCTGATTCTGTGCAAGCCATGGCCTCACTTTCTCTTCCACATTCACTTGGTAATCAAATCCTGTGATCGTGCTGGGCTTTTTCCTCTTCATTTCCTTTGCCACTTACAGTAACTCAGTTTCTTACCAACCCTTACCTGAGCCATTGCAGCAGCCTTCTCTGACATTCCTGCCTCTGGTCCTTCACTCAACTTTATGGTTTGTACTTTTCATTTGCATGTATGTATTACATCCCTAGAAAAAGATTCCAAGGATTTTCCCTCCTGTGTGTTTTCCTCTTGCTTTTTCATGGTCCATGATGCCAGCTGAGTGAGGTTGTAAGTACAATGAACCCAAACTGATGGGATGGGAGCAGGTTATTCTGCCATTTTTCTAGATCTTTGAGTTGCACATCAAACCTGGGGCTGATAATTCCATACCTATTTAGTCTGCCTGTGAGGTTCACAACAATTTTCCCAGCTCTAGGATCATCAATGATTTCAAATTCGCCAATGTAACCATGCTTCATCATTACAGTTAGAAACCTGACGATGACTTTGGGGCATGGCCTAATAAGAACCTGGCGTTGGCCTCTCCTTTTGGCAGTGTTGATGTTCCTGAGGGCATCAGCCAGGGCATTCATGCACACCATTGTGACGGCAAGGAGAGATGTCAGAAAGAGGAAGAATGGTTTGTACTTTTAAAAAACAAATTTGTCCAGGAGTTCCTGTCGTGGCGCAGTGGTTAACGTATCCGACTAGGAACCATGAGGTTTCGGGTTCAATCCCTGCCCTTGCTCAGTGGGTTAAGGATCTGGCGTTGCCGTGAGCTGTGGTGTAGGTTGCAGACGCGGCTCGGATCCTGCGTTGCTGTGGCTCTGGCGTAGGCTGGCAGCTACAGCTCCAATTCAGCCCCTAGCCTGGGAACCTCCATATGCCATGGGAGCGGCCCAAGAAAAGGCAAAAAGACAAAAAAAAATTGTCCAATAGTGCTGGGAACTATATTTAATGTCTTATAATAACCTACAATGGGAAAGAATCTGAAAATATATATATATGTTCTTTGCTATACTTTGTATGTATCGTTTTGCTGTACACCTGAAACACAACTTTCTAAATCAACTATACTTAAGTAAAACAACAATGGCAAATCTGTCTACGCAGCTGTGCTTAGAACTCTTTAAATATCAAAATTTCGTTCCTTTTTAGGACTGAATAAATATTCCCTTGAATGTTTATACCACGTATTGTTTATCTCTTCATCTGTTAATGACACTTTGTTTCTATCTTTTGGCTACTATAAATAATGCTGATATGAACATTAGTATACAAATATCTGTTCCAGTCTCACCTTTCAGTTCTTTTGAATATATACTTAGGAGTGGAATTACTGGGTCATAGAATAGTTCTATGTGTAATCTTTTTTTTTTTTTTTCTGCTTTTTAGGGCCGTACCCGCGGCATATGGAGGTTCCCAGGCTAGGGGTCTAATCATAGCTACAGCTGCCAGCCTACATTACAGCCACAGCAATTCAGGATCTGAGCCATGTCCTCGACCTACACCACAGCTCACAGCAACACCAGATCCTTAACCCACTGAGGCGAGGCCAAGGATCGAACCTGAAACCTCATGGCTCCTAGTCAGTTTGTTTCTGCTGCGCCATGGCAGGAACTCCTTATGTTTAACCTTTTGAGAAATCACCGTACAAATTTCCATAGTGGCTGTACTATTTTACATTCCCACTAGCAGTGCATGAAGGTTGCAGTTTTTCTATATCCTCACCAATGCTTGTTATTTTCCTTTTTTTTTTTTTTAATTATAGCCATCCTAGTAGGTGTTAATGGAATTATCCTTTGTTTGTACTTCAGATAATTGTCTTGCTGATTAGTTCTATCTTGCTTATTGGCCACTAGTGACCCCTAATAAATTAAACTGTTTTCAACTTTCTAAATCTTATGTTTAATGACAGAAAGCCAAAGCCTGATTTAAACTTTAATGTATTGGCACTTATTTGCAGGGCATCAGTCCTTTCTTAAACTTGGAAATATAAGCAGAAAAGCACTTCTTAGAAAGTCTTCCATAGCATTTGTTACAGAGCAGTCAAGGATCAAAGGTCTGTTAATGTGTAATCTGTTCACGTCAGAGAGTCTTGGCTATTATTTTGTTAGACTGACCAGTGAGAGGAAAACTTCCATTGCCAACTTCATTTTCTTATCCTGACAGTCGCGAAGCTCTTCTTTTCAATGAGAATCTCTCCTTTTTACCTTAAACTGCTTGCGTATGTATTTTGACTCCAAATCTAGAACTCTAGCAGATGGTAGCAGTGGAACTAGAAATGATCTTGAAACTTGTTTCAGTGGAAGGGATTGCTTTGAGAGGGGTGTGGAGTTTCAGAGGCCATGTGAAGACAGACTGAAAGGACAGAAGTTGGGCCTCCTCAGGCTAGAGTAGAGTTGTGTTTGAAAACAGCAGGAGCATGTATACACAGTTGTTCAGGGAGCTTCTTACGATTTGTACAAGTGCATGGCATCAATAATATAAGAGATAACTATGACAGGAAATATTACATTGATTCATTCTACAGACACTTGCTGAGTATTGTGTGGTCTTTGCCCTCAAGGAGCTCACAGTCTAATGCAGTGTGAGTTGAGGGAGCAACTTGTAAACAGATTATTAAAATAACACAGTAAGTCTTCCTGGTGTAAATATTAAAAACCACGTGAAGGAAAAAGCAGCAAGCTTAGGAGAGCTTGAAAGACTTCACAGAAAACGAAGTGATTCTTTTTCTATAAAATGAGGACAGTAACACTTCCTTTTTAGGATTATTGTGAAGATTAAAGAGATAACACAAAGTTTTTAATACAGTTGCTCATGGTAGGCATTTGACAAATTTTAACTAATGTTATATCATTATGGAGAAGTTTTATTGAGTTGATAAATGACACTATATTCACTGATTGCACGTCACAGACACTACAGCTAATTTAAGCAGACAAAGGAATTTATTGGAGGCTAACTAAGGCTCCCAGAATGGAAAAGAGGCCTTAGGAAGGAAAGATACGAGGAAGGTCAGGGACCCTAGGGTTAGTAATAGGAATTTGGTGGTCTCTTTGGGATGATCCAGTTTTAGCTATCTTTTATCTTTAGATGTTTCTACTCAGAAACAAGAATCTGATTAGACTGTTTCTGTGTGGGGGGACAAGGTTCCAGGATAAGCAGCCTACTAACTCATCTGGAGTTGGGAGCAAGTAGGAAGGCTTTCTAAGGAAGGGATTCAGAGAGAGTGATTTTCACCTCAGACAAAATTAGAATACTTCCAAGATCTACTGATCCATTGAGGTTGATGGTGTAAGCAACCAAGCCAACCCATGAAATGGCCTCTGAGTGTTTTTGTTGGCCATAAAACCTGCTGTCCTGGCTTGTGACCAGTGCAAACCCAATGTGGTCATTCCCATCTGACATTCTTCATTGAAATTTCTCTGGTTTCTTCATACTCTTTTAAGTACTGTAGCTAAAACAAAGACTCTTGACTATTACACTAATAGAGGAAAGAAAGCTTTATGACCTTTGTATATTGTGTTTCTTTTTATATGTCCATTTATTATTACCTTTTTGCGTTTCTCATTTATCAGCTCATGATCAGGGATTATTTTCCTAGGTCTTAATTATGACTACCTAGTTAGGCCCTTCCTTCATCCTTTTATTTGTTTATTTATTTAGGTCTACATATGCTACTTTGCATTTGATCTTGCTGAATTTCATTTTGTTTCTAGGATGATTTTTCAACACTTTATTTTTTAATTTTTATTTGTTATCACTCAGTGAATTTTATTACATTTATGGTTGTACAACGATCATCACAACCAAATGTTATAGCATTTCCATCCCAAACCCTCAGTGCATCCCCCCACCCCCAACCTGCCTCTTTTGGAAACCATAAGTTTTTCAAAGTCTGTGAGTCAGTATCTGTTCTGCAAAAGAAGTTCATTGTGTCCTTTGTTTAGATTCCACATGTAAGTGATAGCATTAGATGTTGGTGTCTCATTGTCTGACTGACTTCTCTTAGCATGGAAATTTCTAGGCCCACCCATGTTGCTGCAAATGCCATTATTTCGTTCCTTTTAATGGCTGAGTAATATTCCTTTGTGTATATGTACCACGTCTTCTTGATCCACTCCTCCCTCTGTCGATGGACATTTAGGCTGTTTCCATGTCTTGGCTATTGTATGTAGTGCTGCAATGAACATTGGAGTACATTTATCTTTTCGAGTCATGGTTTTCTCTGGATAGATGCCCAGGAGTGGGATTGCTGGATCAAATGGTAATTCTATTTTTAGTTTTCTGAGGAATCTCCATACTGTTTTCCACAGTGGTTGCACCAATTTACATTCTCACCAACAGTGTAATAGGGTTCCCTTTTCTCTACACCCTCTCCAGCACTTACTGTTTGTAGACTTTTTGCTGATGCCCATTCTGGCTGATGTTAAGGTGGTACTTAGTGGTTTTGATTTGCATTTCTCTAATAGTTAGTGATGTTGAACTTCTATTCATGTGTTTTTTTGGCTATCTGTATGTCTTTGAAGAATTGTCTGTATAGATCTTCTGCCCTTTTTTGATGGGTTTGTTTGTATTTTTGGAATGAGCTGCAGAAGGTGTTTATAAATTTTGGAGATTAATCCCTTGTTAGTTGATTCGTTTGCAAATATTTTCTCCCTTCCTGTGGGTTGTCTTTTTGTTTTGTGTAGGGTTTCCTTTGCTGTTCAGAAACTTTTAAGTTTAATTAAGTCCCATTTGTTTATTTTTGTTTTTATTGTCCTTACTCTAGGAGGTGGGTCTGAGAAAATGTTGCTGTTGTTCATGTCAGAGAGTGTTTGGCCTGTGTTTTCCTCTAAGAGTTTTATAGTGTCTGGTTTTATATCTAGGTCTTTGAGTGTATTTTTGTGTATGGTGTTAGGAAGTGATCTATTTCATTCTTTTACATGTGGCTGTCCAATTTTCCCAGCACCACTTATTGAAGGGGCTGTCTTTTCTTCATCATATATTCTTGCCTCCTTTGTCATAGATTAGTTGACTGTAGGTGCGTGGGTTTAATTCTGGGCTTTCTGTCCTGTTCCACTGATCTATATTTCTGTCTTTGTGCCAGTACCATACAGTTTTGATGATTATTACCTTGTAGTATAGTCTGAAGTCTGGGAGGCTGATTCCTCCAGCTCCATTTTTCTTTTTCAGGATGTCTTTGGCTATTCTGGTCTTTTGTGCTTCCAAACAAACTTTAAAATATTTTGTTTGAATTCTGTGAAAAATGTCCTTGGTAATTTGATAGGGATTGCATTGAATCTGTAGATTGCCTTGGGTAGTATAGTCATTTTGATAAATTTATTCTTCCAGTCCAAGAGCGTGGTATGTCTTTCCATCTCTTTGTGTCATCTTTGATTTCTTTCCTTGGTGTCTTATAGTTTTCAGAGTATAGGTCTTTTGTCTCTTTAGATAGGTTTATTCCTAAGTATTGTATTCTTTTTGATGTGATAGTAAATGGAATTGCTTCCCTAATTTCTTTTTCTGATCTTTCATTGTTAGTATATAGAAATGCAGTCAATTTCTGTGTATTAATTTTGTATCCTGTGACTTTGCCAAATTCATTGATGAATAGATAGAGTCTATTCTGGTAGAGTCTTTAAGATTCTCTAGGTGTAGTATCATATCATCTGCAAACAGTGATAGTTTTACTTCTTCCTTTGCAATTTGGATTCCTTTTATTTTACTTCTCTGATTGCCGTGGCCAGGACTTCCAAAACTATGTTGAAGAGTAGTGGTGAGAATGGACATCCTTGTCTTGTTCCTAATCTCAGCAGGAATTCTTTCAGCTTTTCACCATTGGAAATGATGTTCGCTGTGGGTTTGTCATATATGGCCTTTATTATGTTGAGGTAGGTTCCCATTATGCCCACTTTCTGAAGGGTTTTTATCAGAAATGGGTGTGTTGGATTTTGTCAAAGGCTTTTTCTGCATCTGTTGACAGGATCATATGGTTTTTATTCTTCAGTTTGTTAATGTGTATCACACTGATTGATTTGCAAATATTGAAGAATCCTTGCATCCCTGGGATAAATCCCACTTGGTCATGATGTGCAATCCTTTTCATGTATTGTTGGATTTGGTTTGCTAGTATTTTGTTGAGGATTTTTGCATCTATGTTCATCAGTGAAATTGGCCTATAATTTTCTTTGTCTGGCTTTTGTATCAGGGTGATGGTGGCCTCATAGAATGAGTTTGGGAGTGTCCCTTCCTCTGCAATTTTTTGAAATAGTTTCAGAAGGATAGGTGTTAGTGAATTTTCAGTACTTTAAAGTCATTTCCATTTTTTGTTTTCCAAATTACTAAAATCAACTATTTTAGCTTTTTGCTTCTGTGATTCTTTTTTTTTTTTTTTGGTTTGGCCACACTGCATGCAGAAGTTCCTGGGTCAGGGATTGAACCTGTGCCACAGCAGCAACAGCAGTGACAACACCAGATCCTTAATCCCTAGCCCACCAGGGAACTCCAATTCTCCATCTGATATGACTTATCAGAAGCAGTAAGCTGTGACTGTGTAGAGAAAATACTAGAGGTACCAGCTACTAGGTACCAGCTGTCTGAGATAAAAGTTCCAGCACTGCTAGCACACATCAGGGTGTAACTTTGCGGCAAATTACTTAACATTTTCGAGCTTCTGTTTCCTTGTTTATAGAATTGGAGCACCAGTTAGGCTATGAGCTCTTGGAGGACAAAGTTATTATGGTTGTGAGGCACACAAATAAAATCATGCATGAAAACATTATCAAATCAAATGTGATGTATATTCACCATTACTGCCACCACTTTCGTAATTATTAGCAGTACAGATTTTCATTGGAGACCCCTCTGGTATTGCTTCCTTTCAGACTTTGTGCCATCAGTTCTGTTAAAACAGCCCCTCTTTGAAGCCACTGTCAACACCTCTGGAGTGTTCATGAGACTTGCCCTATGGTATACAATCAAACACTTCAGAAATCAGAATAGGTTATAGCTATCTCCCTCTTATCTGTATGTCTTGACATGAAGGAAAATTAAAACGGCATGATAGTGTGATCTTCCTAGGAACTTAATGCACCTCATGAGCTTCTTTTCAAGGTGATTATGGGCTTACTGGTGTATTTAAATGACTTGTCAAGAGGGTAAATGACTGTAATTTCCAAAAACAGCCATCTCTTGTTTTGCTCTTTTCCAAGCCTAGGGAAAAGGGTCCAGTAACCATTCAGAAACTTAAGGTTAAGTAATTGAAAGCTGTGTACCTTCTTTTTCAGGACATTATCAGGCTATGTAGATCTTGAATAATCAGATACCAAGCAGTAAAACTGGGACTTTAAAAACAAATAAATAAGTAAACATAAGGAAGAATATTTTAGGAGGAGATTCAATGTAGCAAGCCTCCTTAGTGTGTTAAGTTTGAAGTGACGTATTAAAATGAGATGTAAGGATTATCTCATGCCTTGTTTAGCTTGGCTTTTCATCACATCAGGAACATGATTTACTCAAATGTTGACATCATTTTTTCAAGAAGGAAAAAGATTGTCTATCTTTTCATATTTTCTTTTCTTCTTGGTTTTAACACAGTTCTTTTTGGGCCTGCCTAATGCATACATGTGTGCACATGTGCGTGCACACATTCGCATATGCACACGCAGAGTCTTATCTGTTACATCTTGTGATCTTTGCTAAAAAGATCCTCCCTAGATCTTTTAGTCATAATGCAGGTAAGTGAGTTACCTGCACACATGTAGATTTGGTCTCTCCATGTGCCCTTCTCTCTGCTTTCACCTGTATCTATGTATTTCACATAATATTGCACAGTGAGCTCATTTCTAACATTAAATTTAAATAGACTTGCTGATGTTCAGTGCACATTAGCCTGTTACTGTGCAATGACTGTGCTCATGCTGTTGATATTTCAAAGTGTTGAGGATGTCACTACTAACCACTAGAAAGACAACTAAAACCTGCCCTGCCACCTTTTTGTACTTTGTTATGGTAAATTTGATATATTCCTTATGCTTTAGTCAGCAACTCTAGTCACCCTTTATCATTCATTCCAACAAATTTTTGTATTAGCCTGCTACCAGTAGCAGCTTTGTCTCCACAGCCTTAAAGTTTATTCTTACCTTCATGCTTATCAGTTCTCATGTTGCCCATACCAACCTTCTTCCATTCTCCCCTTCTACATCATAACTACACCCCCCCCCCCCCAGTTTATCCAGCAGTGAGGCTTAGCTTACACTAGGGATGTCTGATGTATTAGTAATTGGCTATTGATGACTCATCTGGTAGCCCATCTCTAGCTACCATTGGAATTGGAAATACCCGAGTTGTGTTTAGCAAGACCATGTTAACATTTAGCCCTGCCTCTACGGGTAACCTGAGGCATTGGCCATACAAGAGGGCAGCCACATTGTGTATGGTATTTGTTCTGACAGAGATAAGCATTGGAGTCAACTGCTCTGTAGTCTCATCTTGACCCACTATTTCCTAGCTGTATAACCTTAACCTTCCCAAACATCAGTTTCCTCTTCTCCAAAGTGGGGATAGTAATAAAACCTATCTTGTAGAGTCTCTGGGAAGCATTAAGTGAGCTCGTATGTGTATAACTCTCTTAGCATAGTTCTTGGCACATGGTAAACAGAGAATTATGGGACCTTTTTCTGAATCACTTTGTAGGACCTGTAGTCTGGGGAGAGAGGAGGCTTTTCAGAAGAAACAATTTGTAAGCTAAGTCTTAGAGGATAAGGAGGAGTTAGCATCCCAGTGGATAAAGAAGGGAGACGGATTCCTGGCAGCAGTATGCTTCAGAGCTATAGGAGAGCATGACATGTGTGTGGAAATTACACACAGTTTACTCTGACTGAAGGTAAGATAAAAGTGGGGAGACAGGAAGGACAACCAAGAACAGATCACGAAGAAGCTTGTAGAACTCATGGAGGAGTTTAAACTTGATCCTCCATCAGTCCCTCCTTCCACATATTCGGGTTGCTCTGTTAAGCAGTCACATAAACGTCTTTAAGAGTAGCAATGGGAAAAGGGGAAGGCGGGCAGTGAAATAGCCTCAAATGAACTGGCATATCTTTAAAGCAAATATTCTTCCTTGAGAATACTACACTAATTAAACATGTGCCTTGCAAGATTCATTACTGCTTTACTGGGGTTCCTTCTGGTTGTCTCATTCATTAATCTGCTGATTAGTAACCCTGAACTCTTGCATCCCCCTCTCCCCCATCTTTGCATTCCCTTTTTTAATATACTCTGCTGTTCCCCCTGGGACGTAAACTCCAGGACCCGTCCCTGGCCTGCTCATGTTTGTTTTCTTTGCCCCTTGTGCCTGCCTCTGCTATAACATTTGTAGTATGTGTTAAGTAATCCTTAAGGTAACATTTTTATTATGTCATAAAAAGTGCATGGCAAATATATTATAACTCATGGACTTTGTTTAAAAATGAACGGATAATTTATTGAGTGTGTTACATGAGCCTTGCTCCCCTCCCCATTTCAGCTGAGACTTGCTGCTCATTTAGCCTAGCCTCCTATTGAGTGCTCCCACCCTGTGACATGCTAGGAAAGCAGACCCATGGTTGGCTAGAAATGACATCATAGTTTATGTACTCAATAAAAATTTAATTAAGTCATTACAGGAATTGCAGTCATCATTTAACCCTCTGATTTCTTCTGTTTAGTTTATTATTAAACATTCAGTAATACCAGTCACCAAATCCTGATGGCTTATAAAATATCTGCATGAATTTTAATAGCTTAAATAAATGGGAAAATATGAGTAACTGATATAAAAGGAACCTTTTCCTTGTGGTGGTGCTATATGTATGGGTTTTTATAAAAAGCAAAGCATTATGGAAAGGATAAGAGTTTAATAAGAGAACAACCCAACACTAACTAGAGAAGGTTTCTCATCTGGTTTGTCCATCTATGTACTCACGGGCAGGGTTCTCCCTATGGAGTGGTCTGGCAGTGCAGACACAGAACCTGCACACCAGCAAACAGAAGTGTGAGGGAATAAAATCCCAACAGAGGTTCACCAGAGGGCCTATCCAGCTCCCCTCAGCTGCTGGGCTGGCTAGGAGGGCCCTTCAGGGCGAGTCCAGTGGTTCAGGAAGCTGCTCTCACTTACCCTCACCTGTTGCCTACAGATCATGTGTCTGTACTGATAGAGCTTCCACTCTCTTCCAGGAAGGGCCCTTTTCATGATCTAATCCAGCCTGGATGATGATATCTGAAAACCATTCCTAGCTGTGGCAGCTTGCCGTCACTCAGCTAGAGGTGAGGAGGCAGCCTACAGGTCACTGGAGTTAGAATTCAGGACCAGGAGGCAGAGGATCCTGCTAATAAGGAATTCTGCTTCTTCTCTCCATTCTTCCTGGGCACTAGCCAGCCAAATGCAGGTGCATCCCAAGAGGAGAAAGTATGTTTGTGTGTAAATAAACCTTGTTGGAAAGCAAGAACTGAAATTTGCAGATGCATGTGGGGGTGGCCTCTGGAAATGTCCTGCACATGGTGAAGTAGGGAAAGCACTCCTCCCAAAACAGGTTCTAACTCTGGCTCTGACACTTGATGTGTTTGAGTCTCAGTTCATCCTTCCTCCAAAGGGATGAGCTAGGTGATGGCTGAGGGCTCTTCCAGCTCTGAAGCTTACTGGTTTGATATCAGCAACATGTAAACCAGCTCTGCCAAGCAGGTGCAGCAAATGATTACCCCTGAGAGATGCTGCCTTTGGCTTGACCTCTCTAATGTCATCTCTTTATGGCTGTGGTTCTTCTTGCACAGTTAGGAGAATAGCTAGTATGAGTGTAGGGAGAGCTCCCAAACGGACATCAACAAGTCTGGGTAGTCATCCCATCCTCTCATTACAGAGGAATTAACTCTAACTCTGGTTTGTTTCTTGACTCTTCCTTTACCTTATTAGCCCATTCTGGAAGATGGTACAGTGAGAAGTTTGGCATTTCTGAAATTTCAGAAACATGGAAGGTACTCGGCAGCAAAAAAAAAAAAAAAAAAGCATCAAACAGAAGGATGCCATTTTGTGGCACTCAAGCCCTTGTGAGGATTCGATCATCAGCATGCCAGTCTGAAACCCTGCTCTGGCCACGCCCTGGCCTAGGTGCTGGGGTTGCTAAGGTTAATCAGAATTCCTTGTGACCTTTGAGCAGCTCACAGACTAGTGGGAGAGACAGGTACAAAAGCAACCCTAAACTAAGTTGTGCCCCCAAGAGAAGGGTGGGCAGAGAGCTCTGGGAACACAAAGGACGGATGGCTATTTTGGCCTGGGGTGAAGGTGAGGTGGGAAAGGTCATGGATTGCAAAACCACTGCATCCAATCTCACATTTTCCAGTCTTGAGCCTCACAATTCTCTCTTCCTTTTTGAAAATTGTCCATGACTATAAAGTATTGGAGCTGGGTTTAGTTTTATATAAACAAACCAGAAGGTATTACTCATAATTCCTTTTGCATTTGCAGAGCACTTTGCAGCTTGCCAAGGCTTTCGGCATACATTGTGGAAGGAAGGAAGGAAGGAAAGAAGGAAGAAAGGAAGGAGGGAAGGAGAATAGAATAGAATAAAACAGAATAGAAGCAGAATGCATGCTAATTCATTTGCTCTTCAGGTCAGCTCTCTTTGTAGGGCATTTAAAAGATAAGAACATAGGGAGTTCCCTTGTGGCTCAGCGGGTTAAGAACCCAACCAGTATCCATGAGGATGCAGGTTTGATCCCTGGCCTGGGTCAGTGGGTTAAGGGTCCAGCATAGCCATGAGTTGTGGTGTAGGTTGCAGACTCGGCTTGGATCCCATGTTGTGGCTGTGGCATAGGCCAACAGCTGTAGCTGCAGTTCAACCCCTAGCCCATGAACTGCTATATGCTACAGGTGCAGCCATAAAAAGAAAAAGAAAAAAAAAAGACAAGAATATAGACTCAGATTACTTAACTTGCCCAAGATTGCATCCTATACAGCAGAATTATGACTTCAACATGTTTTCTGACCAAATCCAGATCCTTTCACTATTCTTATCTGCCCTTCTTCAGAGACCAGTTATGAAGCCCAGGATGAAATCATTCAGTATTTGATTTATGATCCAAAGTAAAATATCTTCCTGGAGGCGAGAGCCTGATGGAATGTCAGGAACATGGACTTTGGATTCAAACTGACCTGGATGCTAATCTCAGCTTTATCACTAATTTGCTGTGGGATCTAGAGCAAGTCACTTCACCTCTCTGAGTTTCAGTTTTTCCGTGTCTATAAAAACGTGACTGTAGCATATCTACTTAAGTTCTGGTGACAGAGGAGATGATGTCCATAAAGAACCTGGCCCATAACAGGTACTCAGTAAACGGAGATGATTGTGGGCAGTGTTCATGGTTATTAAGCACAAATCTTATTTTTCGTGTGAAGTTCCAAATGACGTTGGGTTGTTTCTAAAACTTGTCCGTTTTAGTGGTCAGTGAATCCTTTCTATGTATTACACATTATACAAGGTTTTCTACTAGGATCCCGGGGAGGAATGAAACATGGACCCTTTTCCTTAAGCATATTCTTAGAGGTCAAAGTTTTATGCAGTTGAAGATGCCATAAACTGCACTCTAAGTTCTGAAGGCACACCTGGCTCTTCTCTGAGAGGAGTTCTAACCGAGTCTCAACAGTCTCACTGGCACTGCATTGCTACAACGTATGTTAAATTAACAGCCTTACACTTTAGCCCATCTTATTCTCCCCTCCTCCACAGCCTCAGGGGTCCACCTTTCTCCTCCATTTCTTCACAGCCCTGCCTCTCTTCCTCCTCTTCCCACCTCTGACCACTTCCTTCTTTTGTCCTTCACTCCAACAAGCCCCTTTGAGTAGCCCTTAAGACATTTCCTAACCTGCTTCTAACCTACCTTTCCAGTGTTCCCATCCATTCGTCCTCCCTGGCTCTCCCTGTTTTCTTTCCTGCCTCTGCACCTTTGTGCAACTGATTCCTTGTGTCCAGAATGTCTCTTTCCTCCCCCGACTCTCTCATCAGACTCCTCTTCCTCAGAGGTCCACTTAAACATTACCTCCTAGAGAGCTCTTCCCAGCACCCTCCCAGAGCATTTGTACTAAAATTCATTATCACTCACCACTTTGGGGATAGAATTTGAGGCAACACATTGCAACGTGATTATTTTTTACATGTCTGTTTTTACTAAACTGTTCGCTCCTGCAGTCAAGAAACGTTTCGCTTACTTTGTGGTCATAAGATCTAGCACAAAGCCTGATGTGTAGTTTGGGCTCAGTTCATAAAACTGAGTTACTGCTTTGTATAACTTGGGACCAAAATCTAAAAGAAGTTGTCAAATTGGGGAGAATCCTGACAGATCAGGGAAATTAGGATGGACTGGCAGTTTAATCTGTTAGGGACCCTCTCTCTGTTCTGCTAAGTGTCTTTGACAGCTAAGAGCTGATAATCATACTTTTGGGTTTTTTCCTTTCTTTTATACTTTTGCTTTTGTCATTTTGTTTCTGTAGGTTAATTCCTACATCCTGAAGAAGAACATGATGCTTATGACAAATAATTTCTATGCAGCAATCTTGGGCTATGATGAGGTAAGATTATTCATTAAGCCTTAGGCAGAACAGTGGCCTCCCCCAACAAAGGCTTTTGATGAGAATCTCTGAGAGAGGCGTCAGGGACCATTGTCACTGCTTGCCATTATGGTTTAGTATTTATTTCTTCATCTTCGTTGACTCAGCAACTGGAATGAGTGTGCCCAGCAGTTTGCCTAGTACTTGAAAAAGAAAGCACTATATATACTACTGTCAGATCATTCAGCTAATCAGCATGTATTGAGTGCTGAATGGAGGGACGAAGGCAAATCAGTCACTGTCTCAGCCTCTCATGCCTCCAGAGAGAGGAAGACATGCTCACCTCAGCAGCACGGTCTGCCAGACAATTCACACACCTTTGGGGGCTTTAATGATTAAAAAACAACAATACATACTTATTTTAAAAACTCATGAAACTGTGTGTAAATGGTTGAAGGAGAAAATAGAAAGTCTTTTCCCCCTCCTGCCCAATTCCCTGCCCGAGAGGAGAACCTTGTTAACAGTGTGCTGGGTGTCCTTACAGATGTTACCTGTGCACATACAAGCACCTGTATATTTATTTCCTTTATACAAATGAGAGTTACACTACATTTACTATTCTGCAACTTGCTTTTTTCACAGAGAAGTATATCTTGGGTATCTTGTATCAGAACATTTAGATCGATCTCTTTTTAATTGTAAAATTTAAATGTTTTACATTTTTAATTGTAAAATTTAAATAGCATAAGTTTTACCATTTTTAATTACAAATATACATTTGAGTGGCATCCCTTTTGGGAAATGGGCTCAACTCCTCCTGGCCTTCCTGACTCCACAGCACTTGGAGCACTGTGTTTGTATTTCTCTTGCCTAGCATGGTGCTTGGCACATGGTGGGTGAAGAGTGAGGAAGGGAAGGAATGAGTAAAGGATGAAAATAAGAAACTAGAAGAATTCCCGTTGTGGTGCAGCAGAGGTGAATCCAACTAGGAACCATGAGGTTGCGGGTTTGATCCTTGGCCTTGCTCATTGGCTTAAAGATCCAGCGTTGCCATGAGCTGTGGTGTAGATCACAGACGAGGCTTGGATCCTGCATTGGTGTGGTGTAGGCCAGCCCCCGTAGCTCTGATTGAACCCCTAGCCTGGGAATCTCCATATGCCACAGGTGTGGCCCTAAAAAGCAAAAAAAAAAAAAAAAGAAAGAAACTAGAGTTCAGGCTAGAGGAAATGTTATCAGCCTGAAGATAATAGTTAAAACCAGGATATGAGCTAAGTTAAATATTTGCTGAGGGTCATAGGACTAGTTGAGATTGAAGTTTCCTCAGCTTTAATCCTCAATTGTAAGAGAGCAATTAAGATTGCATACCACATACATTAATTTAACATGAGCTTTGTGGGAGTGGGATGGGAATTGAGAAACACTGCTTAAATCTATTTATCAACTGTTAACTTGGATACATCCTGATTTCAGACACCTTACAGTATAAAAAAGAATGAGGCTTAGAATTGAAGAAATATCATTTTCTTTCTGTTAGTGTTTGCCTGCAGACATTATTGCAGATGGCTCAGTTGTTCTGAACTCTTCTGTCCTCCCATCCCAGTCCATCTTGGCAGAGCCATTTTTCAAACATACCGGAGCACAGGAGCCATCTGGGGTGCTTTTTAAATCTAGTTATCAAGCACTGCACTAAAGATCCCAGTTCAGTAGAGGTAGGGCCTGTATTTCAACAAGCACCCAGGTGAATTTTCAGAGTGGGAAAGTTTAGGAAATGTACTCATTACCTGGGATGCTTTAGAAATACCATTATTTGGGGCCCTCCCTCCAAAGGTTCTGATATAATTAATATAAGTGGGCATCTGTAGTTGTAAAAATTCCCCAAGTAATTTTAATGTTTAGTTCTAGAACAGTTTCTCTGTTTTAAAATGTGCATGCAGATCATCTGGAGACTTAGGTAAAAATCACATTCAGACCCAGCAAGTCCAGGGTGAGGCTTGTGATTCTGCATTGCCAACAAGCTGCAAGTAATGGGGTGCAGCAACCACACCAGGAGAGAGTCACAAGGTTCTAGAGCTGTGCTGGCCAATACTAGCCACACATGATTATTTTGATTTAAGTTCATGAAAATTGAAAATTCAGTTCTTCAGTCACACTGGTGCTCATATAATTGTGTGTGGCTGGGGCTGCTGTATTGGACAGTGCAGCTCTAGAACATTTCCACCGTCACAGAAAGTTCGATTGGACAGTGCTATTCTGTGGCACCCTTTTCCTAGAATCTTGCTTGGATTGTGCACTTTTGGGACTTTGCTGTTTTCTGCTACATTAGGTTCAAATTCCTTCGTGTTACTCCCAGGCCTTCTGTAAACTGTCCCCATTTGTGACATATCCTATCCACCTTTATCTCCCATTGCCCTCCGTTGTGTAGCCTTCTTTCTGCGTGAGACCCTCTACCTCACCGCCCTACAGATATGCCCTGTCTGATTGGGGCTGTCCTGGAGAAGAAGGTGGGGCCCAGTAGCTGAGTCAGCCTTGGATCTGAGTTTTCAGGGCCTGGCACTTTGTAAGCACTCTCTTTGTATATGTTTAGTGAACTGATATTCTCTCTTGATAAATGTCCTGTAGCTTTCCAAATAGTCTCCATTCTTTTTTTTTTTTGTCTTTTTGTCTTTTTGTTGTTGTTGTTGTTGTTGTTGTTGCTATTTCTTGGGCCGCTCCCGCGGCATATGGAGGTTCCCAGGCTAGGGGTTGAATCGGAGCTGTAGCCACCGGCCTATGCCAGAGCCACAGCAACGCAGGATCCGAGCCGCGTCTGCAACCTACACCACAGCTCACGGCAACGCCAGATCGTTAACCCACTGAGCAAGGGCAGGGACCGAACCCGCAACCTCATGGTTCCTAGTCGGATTCGTTAACCACTGCGCCACGACGGGAACTCCAAAATAGTCTCCATTCTTAAGGCTCCCTTCTCCACAAAGCTTTTCCTGACTTCTCTAGGTCTGTGTTTTTCACTCTGAATCTTAGCATCTATCCATCCATTTAATAGGTATTTATTAAGTGCCTGCCACGTGCGATGCACTGGGAATATATTGATAAATAAGACAAACATAGTCTGGGAGTTCCCGTTGTGGCACAGAGGAAATGAATCCAACTAGGAACCATGAGGTTGCGGGTTCAATCCCTGGACTTGCTCAGTCGGTTAAGGATCCAACGTTGCCATGAGCCATGGTATAGGCCCGGATCCCACATTGCTGTGGCTGTGGCGTAGGCCAGCAGCTACAGCTCCGTTTGGACGCCTAGCCTGGGAACCTCCATATGCTGCAGGTGTGGCCCTAAAAAGCAAAAAAAAAAAAAAAAAAAAAGACATAATCTGATTCTATTCTCAGCAGAACTTATCTTTTAATTGGGAGGCAGTAGTAAACAAGTCAATAAGCAAATAAATACCTAATTATGTGTAGAGCGCAGTGATAGAGAGTAACAGGGGGATGTGCTTAGTGTGGACTGGTAAGGTCTCTGAAGAGCTGTCACAGAAGCTAAGTATGAGGAGTGAGGAGCCAACCATGTGTTGACTATTCCTCAGAGTCACCCTGTACAGATTGGCGTTTGCTCATTCTCCAGGATTTATTTATTTATTTATTTAGTCATTTTAGGGCCGCACCCACGGCAAATGGTGGTTCCCAGGCTAGGGGTCAAATCGAGCTGTAGCTGCCAGCCACAGCCACAGCAACGCCAGATCCAAGCCACGTCTGCAACCTACACCACGGCAATGCTTGGATCCTTAACTCACTGAGCAAGACCAGGGATCAACCTGAGTCTTCATGGATACTAGTCAGGTTTGTTTCTGCTAAGCCATGATTGGAACTCCTTTTTTTTTTTTTTTTTTTTTTGTCTTTTTAGGGCTGCACCCATGGCATATGGAGGTTCCCAGGCTAGGGGTCAAATCTGAGCTGTAGCTGCCAGCCTTCACCACAGCCATAGTAACTCAGGATCTGAGCAAACTGTATACCACAGCTCATGGCAACGCCAGATCCTTAATCCACTGAGTGAGTCCAGGGATCGAACCTGTGTCTTTATGGATGCTAGTCAGATTTGTTTCTGCTGAGCCACAGTTGTAACTCCAAACTTTTTTTTTTTTCTCTTTTAGGGCCGCACCTGCGGCATATGAAAGTTCCCAAGCTAGGGGTTGAATCGGAGCTCCATCTGCCTGCCTTAATCACATCAGGATCTGAGCCGTGCCTGCGACCTACACCACAGCTCAAGGCAGTGCCAGATCCTTAACCCACTGAGTGAGGCCAAGAATGGAACGCACAACCTCATGGTTACTAGTCAGATTTGTTTCCGCTGTGCCACGATAGGAACTTCTTTCTCCAGGATTTAATCTGTGCTGTTCTTTGATGTATACTAGCTTTGTCCGTTCAACTAGATTGCAAGCTGCCTGTGAGCTGTGACCATATCACTGTCATTCTGTGTACTTAGCATCATGCTAAGCGCATTGTGGTGTCAAATCAGCCTTCACTGAGTGAGACTCTACCACTTTTTTTTTTTTTTTTCATTTTTTAAAGTTTTATTGAAGTATAGTTGATTTACAGTGTTGTGCCATTTCCTGCTGTATAGCGGAGTGACTGTATCATATACATTCACATACACATACACATGCACACATATACATTCCCTCTCTTATGTTATCTTCCATCATAGTCCATCTCAAGAGACTGAATATAGTTCCTTGTGCTATACAGTAGGACCTCATTGCCCATCCATTCTAAAAGTAATAGTTTGTGGAGTTCCTGTTGTGGCGCAGTGGTTAACGAATCCGACTAGGAACCATGAGGTTGCGGGTTCAGTCCCTGCCCTTGCTCAGTGGGTTAACGATCCGGCGTTGCCGTGAGCTGTGGTGTAGGTTGCAGACGTGGCTCGGATCCTGCGTTGCTGTGGCTCTGGCGTAGGCCGGCGGCTACAGCTCCGATTTGACCCCTAGCCTGGGAACCTCCATATGCTGTGGGAGCGGCCCAAGAAATAGCAAAAAGACAAAAAAATAAAAAAATAAATAAAAGTAATAGTTTGGATCTACTAACCCCAAACTCCCAGTCCATCCCACTCTCTCCCCTTCCCCTATTGGTAACCATAAGTCTGTTCTCTATGTCTGTGAGTCTGTTTCTATTTTTTAGTTAGGTTCATTTATGCAATATTTTAGATTCCACACATAAATGATATGGTATGGTATTTGTCTTTCTCTTTCTGACTTACTTCACTTAGTATGAAAATCTCTAGTTGTGTCCATGTTGCTGCAAATGGCATTGTTTCATCCTTTTTATGGCTGAGTAGTATTCCAATGTATATATGTATCACATCTTCTGTGTGTGTGTGTGTGTGTCTGTGTCTGTTTGTCTGTCTGTCTGTCTGTCTCTTTTAGGACCGCACCCACAGCATATGGAGGCTCCCAGTCTAGGGGCTAAATCGGAACTGTAGCTGCCTGCATGTGCCACAGCCACAGCATCGTGGGATCCTAGCAGTGTCTGCGACCTAAACCACAGCTCACAGCAACACTGGATCCTTAACCCACTGAGCAAGGCCCGGGATTGAACCCACATCCTCATGGTTACTAGTCGGGTTCATTAACCACTAAGCCACGATGAGAACTCCTTCACATTCTTTCATCTATCAGTGGGCATTTAGGCTGTTTCTGTGTCTTGGCTATTGTGAATAGTGCTGCCATGAACATACGGGTGCATGTCTCTTTTTCAATTATAGTTTCGTGTGGATATATGCCCAGGAGTGGGGTTGCTGGATCGTATGGTAGTTCTATATTTAGTTTTCTGAGGAACTTCCATACTGTTTTCCATAGTGGTTGTTCTGGTTTATATTCCCACCAACAGTGTAGGAGGGCTCCCTTTCTCCACACCTTCTCTAGCATTTGTTATCTGTAGATTTATTAATCATGGCCATTCTGACTGATGTGAAGTGGTACCTCCTTGAGACTCTACCACTTTAAACCCTTAATTATAACCAGGGTTCTGTAGGGCCAGGACAGTCCCTTTGGCTTCCTCTCAGTTACTCTAGACATGTCTTAATTTCCTGAAGGATGCTTTTTTTTTTTTTTTGTATCGTGAGGAAAAACAAGTAGGCGTCCTAGTAGATTATGGGGAAATTGCTGTACAAACTAAATTTCGGCTCCTAGGTACCCTTTTTTCTTTGCTGCTTCATCTCTCAGACCAGTCTCCCGTTTGTTTTCACTGATTTACTAGCAGTATGGTGGAGAGAAGGCTGAATTGGCTTGTGGATTTATTCAGCCCTTCATATTGCACTCTCATTCTGTGCCAGGTACTGCCTCCTAACCAGAGCTAGTCAAGCACCATCCTTCGACCTCACCATGCATTCTGGTTCTAATCCTACCCCCAGGTAGCCAGAGAAGCTCTAAGCCTCAGTGTGCTTATCTTTCCAGTGAGGGTAATAATATCTGTTCTTCCTGCCATAGGTAGTCATGGGAGCCAGGTGTGTGAAGGAACTTGACAGTCAGGAACAGTCAGGTTGTTATCACTGTTAATCTGTGTCCTGAGCCATCCTTTGCCTCCTGCCTGATTACAGACTTGCCCCTTCCCAGCCATCTCACCCATTGCCAAGCCTATTTGTGGCTCCCAAGGCTTTTGCTTTCCTGTGCTCTGGGCTCATTTTCTAAGTCCTCATAACCCTCCCTCCCACTCCTATTCCTTCTTGTGTAGCACATATGAGTCGCTGCCAGCAGCACTCCGGCATGTGCCCAGGGCACTTCAGACACAGGCAGGCTGTTGTGTTAGCAAATAGCTTGGAGAACGGTGATGTGCCTGAGCTTGTCCTTGGCTCCTTCCCCATCTGCCAGAGGAAGCTGGTTTTCCTGACTCAGCCATTGTGCCAGGATAGTCTCTTAAGCTGTGGAATTGGAGGGGCATTTAGGAGGGACATTTGGGACAGGGGTAATGTTTTTCCAGCAAACTGTCAGTACCCCATACTGGACATGGCCCTTCCTGGCAACAGACTTCAAGCCAGACCTCAAGTACCGCAGTGCCCTGGAGGCCAGCCCACAACATGACATCGAATAAAGTGATCCTGGGCCTTTGTGCAATGATTTACCACTTAGCCTGTAATGGCCATCATCTCTTCATTCTCACAGCTCTGTGAAATAGGTATTCTTATGTTGTTTAGGTTAGGAGAAACTGAGGCTCAGGAAGGGCTAGTAGTTCTCCAAAGGCCACACAGCTATTAAATGACAGAGCTGCCATTTGAACTCAGGTGGTTTGTTCCCTAGATCCCAGTGTTGTTTCAACTATATTCACAGTTGCATGCCAAAACAAGCTCTTAACCTTTGTACCTGACATGTTACACTTAACAAAATACCTTTATGTTACCTCTTATAATGCTAAGATGATGTAAATAGGGCAGGCTTTTTTTTTTTTTTTTTTTTTTGCTTTGCTTTTTAGGGCCACATCCATAGCAGGTGGAAGTTCCCAGGCTAGGGATTAAATCAGAGCTACTGGCTTCTGCCACAGCCACAGCACTGCAGGATCCGAGCAGCATCTGTGACCTACACCACAGCTCATGGCAATACCAGATCCCCAACCCACTGAGCCAGGCCAGGGATCGAACTCACATCCTCATGGATCCTAGTCGGGTTCATCACTGCTGAGCCACGCTGGGAACTCCCTAGGGCAGGCATTTTAAACTGTTTCATAGATGAGAGGGTTGAGACGCGGTGTGGTAAATTGCTCCCCATCTCTGAGCTTGGTAGTGGCAGGGCTACGACCTGATCCAGCCTTCTGACTTCCAAGCCCCAGTCAGCACTTTGGTTCCACATACCACCTTGGCACCTGGACAGAGCTCTTCTCAAGGCCTTTCCCTTTAGTTACCCTTGCCCAGGAAGCAAGAACCCTACCTTCTCCCTCCCTAGAGCTCCAGGCTAGAATGTGGCCCTAGTCCATGACTCAGGTCTCTGTGATATTTGGGCCTCCCAACAGAGCTCTTACTCCTCTGTGCCCAGCCAGACAGTGTTCAGCACCCACACAGGCTCTGAGTACTCCCTCTGCCCATGGCAGTGCTGCCGAACAGCCCATTTCTCACTTAGGGAGAGGTTGAGCCAGCCATAGCCAGCTCAGTGCTGGGCAACAGTGAGGCCAAGGTACCGGGCTCGCTTCCCTAAAGAGCTTGCTGCCTTGCAGATGTGTGTCCTCCAACCAGGAGAGAAGGCACAATCCACACTCAATTCTGTTCCTGAGAAAAAAGTATACACAGAGTTTTGTTGTGGTGCAGCAGGTTAAGGGTCCAATGTTGTCACTGCTGTTGCTCGGGTTGTTGCATTGGCATGGGGTTGATTGCTGGGCCAGGAACTTCCTTATGCCATCCATGGGTGTGGCCAAAAAGAAAAAAAAATATGTATACATACATACATATACACACTAAAAATACTCTAAGCCCATTTCTTGTGGACAGCAGTGTAAGCACTGCTGTTACCATTTCTTTTCTTGGCCTCTCAAGTGTTGCCTGATCCTGGACAGTGCAGTAGGGGGAGCATGGCCCAGGAGGGTCCATCAGACATCCGCTGCAGCTCGGCATCAACCTTATTATCCAGTCTCTTGGCCCCTCTGGGTCCCACATTCTTCCTCTGTATAAAATGAATGGGTTGGATGCCACGGGTGAGGCCCTAAAAAGACCAAAAAAGAGCCTAAAGCAAAAAACAGTGTCACTTTGCTTATCTCCAGGCTTTTGTATAAATTCCTAATATGCCATAATACAAAGTAAAAATATACAACCACTATGAAAAACAGTATGAAGGTACCTTAGAAAACTATATATAGAACTACCATATGACCCAGCAATCCCACTCTTGGGCATATATCCAGACAAAACTTTCCTTAAAAAAGACATATGCACCCACATGTTCATTCCAGTACTATTCACAATAGCCAAGACGTGGAGACAATCTAAATGTCCATTGACAGATGATTGGATTACGAAGATGTGGTATATATACACAGTGGAATACTACTCAGCCATAAAAAGGAACAAAATAATGCCATTTGCAGCAACATGGGTGGAACTAGAGACTCTCATACTAAATGAAGTCAGAAAGAGAAAGACAGTTGTTCCTGTCGTGGCACAGTGGTTAACGAATCCGACTAGGAACCATGAGGTTGCGGTTTCGATCCCTGCCCTTGCTCAGTGGGTTAAGTTTCTGGCGTTGCCGTGAGCTGTGGTGTAGGTTGCAGATGTGGCTCGGATCCCGCGTTGCTGTGACTCTGGCGTAGGCCGGTGGCTACAGCTCCGATTGGACCCCTATCCTGGGAATCTCCATATGCCGCAAGAGCAGCCCAAAAATGGCAAAAAGACCAAAAAAAAAAAAAAGAAAAGAAAGACAAATACCATATGACATCACTTATATCTGGAATCTAATATATGGCACAAGTGAACCTTTCCACAGAAAAGAAAATCATGGACATGGAGAACAGACTTGTGGTTGCCAAGGGGGAGGGGGAGGGAGTGGAATGGACTAGGAATTTAGGGTTAATAGATGGAAACTATTGCCTTTGAAATGTATAAGCAGTGGGATCCTGCTGTATAGCACTGGGAACTATGTCTAGTCACTTGTGACGGAGCGTGATAATGTGAGAAAAAAGAATGTATACATTGTATGTGTGATTGGGTCACCTTGCTGTGCAGTAGAAAATTGACAGAACACTGTAAACCAGCTACAATGAAAAAAAATTAAATTATTAAAAAAGCAAAAGCAAAGTAAAAAAAATTTGATTACTGTTAAAAAAAAAAAAATGAACAGGTTGGAACAGATGCTCTCTGAAGACCCCTTCCAGCTCTATGGAGTGGCTGCCCCACTTCCCTCTCATGGTGTCTGTAAGGTCCCTCTGAACTGATTCTGTGGTTGCTAGCATGTTCACATTATCCCCAGCGTCTGTGTCATGGTGCTGCCACACTCCCCAGAAAACCAGTTGTTGCGCTCTCTGTTCCAGGGGATCCTTTCAGATGATCGTGGGCTGGCTGCTGCCCTCTGGAGAACCTTCTTCAACCAGAAATGTGAAGACCCTCGACAGCTTGAATTGTTGGTGGAGTATGTGAGGAAGCAGGTAAGCAGTCCCTCCACTCCCCTCCAGAGTTTCCTGGACATCAGGGCCTTCCTGAGGTCTGAGAATACTGGCCTTTCAGAGGATCATGAAAGGTTGAGTTCCCAGAGCCCAGCCTGAGGGAGTTCTGACCAAATTACATCAGCAGTGGGCACTGATGAAGCTCAACCTCTGTGGCTCCAGCCATGAGCCAGGCCAGGGGTCAGGGAGCAGGAAGAGAAGAATAAAGGGCACTGAGCTGTCTCCTGCTTCCATAAACCTGTAGTCGTCCCTTCACTGCCTGCTGTGTGTCCAGTGCTATCCTAGGTCCTAGGCACATAGTCTGCATGGGGTATAGAGCAGCCACTGTAGCCCCTTTTGTGTACCCACTTTGAGCCCCAGGAGTTTGTTCCTGGCTCCTGGCTTCTAACAGGATTGGGCTCCAGGCATCATTCCACAACATCCCATAAGCCTCTTCCCAGTGGGTGCTCTTTGTAGTCAGGCAGGGTCCCCCACTTCATTCTTCACCCTTCTGGCTGCCCAGGACTCCCTGACACCAAAGTTTCTGAGAGGAAGTCTGGGTGAGGACTGCTTAACTGCATAGTTTTCTTCAAGCCCGTGGAGAACTCACTCCTGTTCTCTGCCCCTTGATGATATATTGATGGGAACTCCATACTTTAGAGATGAGTGAGCTAAATGGCAGGGAAGAGGCACGTACAGGCTTTTCCAGGGTCTCTCATGAGCCATTTTGCACAGCTGGCCTAGAACCCTAAGCCAGGTGATTCATGTGGCCACTAGAGGCCTCAGCTGCCCCAGACAGCTCATCAGTTCAGGCTGTCCCATGAGTCACACCTTTGCTTCATGGGCTTGGCCCCTGGAGCAGAAGGGGCCTCACCTCACAGTTATTCTTACTCACCTGTGCCCACGGCCTTCAAGCCTCCGACAACCTGGAAACGGAAGGCCAGGCTCTGGCTCCCGGGAGAACACAGGGCCCGCAGCACCAGCTTGTTGATTACTGGAAAAACCACATACTAGGGCTCTTCAGATCCAGAGGGCAGAGAACCCCAGAAGCCAGGACTTCTGTTTGACCATTTTTCAAATCTGCCAGAGCTGGGAATAAGGCACTGTGGCCAGAGGACCCCACCCACAGAGAATTCTGAGACTCACACTGTTGACTGGACTCGCCCTCAGACAGGAGTAGCAATTGGCAAAGCAAAGGCTGTGTTTTCTGAGAGACCAGCCCAACTTTTCCATCTTCTGTGGTGGGCTTGTGCCAGGGGCCACGACCAGGGCAAGCCGGGACCTCTCCGAGGGCCTGAAGAAGTCCCATATTGCCCCAGTGAGAGGAAGGCGATAGGACAACAGTGATGGGACTTTTAGGGAAGCTGCAAGTTTTGAAGGGGACCCAGTTCTGCCAGCAAACCTTTTGAGTACCTCCTATGCCAGCCACTCTGTTAAAATAGCAGAAATTAGTAAGACCCAGTCCTGGCCTCAAGGATCCAGCTCATGATTTGGCAAGGAGGCCAGTGAGGCACAAGGCTAACCCTGGAATAAGTCGGTCTGTGATTCCATCCAGACAGGAACAGTGCTGTGGGGACTAAAGAAAGGAGGGACTATCTCTGAGCGAGTGAATCCCGTGCCATGATGCTAGTTGGTCTGATAGGTGTCTTGAGCAATCTGATTATATTGAGATACCAACCCAGGGGATGGGCAGAGTGGTGGCATTAGGAGCAGAAATGGCGTAATTGGAAAGGGGAGTGGATTTCAGTGAAGAAAGAGTCAGTTGATCTCCTTGCACTGGAAGACAGCTGGGCCTGTGGTGATCCAGAGCTGAGGTGGATGCCAGAGACTGGGGATGAGTTTGAGGGTCAGTAGCCTGAAAACGGAGCAGTGGGAGTGAAGGGATTCTTGGCAGAGGGAGTCAATCAGAGGATTCCTGCTACCTCCCCTTTCCCCTGCAGTTGCCTTCTCACCCCCAAATGGCGCCCCATCTTTCTGAATCCAGTGCTGACTGCTGCTCTGATCCCTAGATCTCAGCCTAGATTTTGCCTGTTCTTGAAAGCACTTCTCAATCTGTTCCCCTCCTTCTTAGCAGGAGCCTGGGAATTCTCCCAGAGATGCTTTTATCACCTAAGACCTGGCTACTCATTGGATCACAGGTGTCCCCTCCACCTTGTTCAGGGGTATAAACTCTCCCGGCCATCCCAGAGGGGTGCAGCTGGGGCCCACTAACCATGGGGTCAGGGCCCACTAGAGGACAGTAGAGACATGCATATTTTTTTTAAAGTTCCAGTGGCCAACAGTGTACTTAAGTCCTATGGGGTGCAGTTACTGTTACTGTCCCCTTTCTCAGACAAGGGAACTAAACCTCAGAGAAGGGAATTGGCTTATCTTGGGTAACATCACTACCCTGAATGGACGGACAGACAGACAGACACACACACACACCCTACCCCAAGGACATATCTCCCCTCCCTAGAAAGTTCTTAACAGTCCAGAAAGTCAGGCTTGTGTGTTTGTCCATTCCTAGGCACAATGGGAAATTCTTGGGGAAAAAAAAAGATCTGGGGAAGCTTTCCCAGTGACTTGTTTCTTCAGACTCCCTTAAGTGAAATAATCTGAGAAATCATAGACCCTCCCGGGTCTGGGAGTTGGGATGGTCAGAAGCCCCTCATGCCCCCAACCCGTGAGAGTCTCCTCTGGGAGATTGGTTCCTTATCCCACCTCATGTCTGCCCTGCCCTTGTCCCTCCTCTCCTGTTCTCCTGGTTGCAGATACAGTACCTGGACTCTATGAATGGTGAGGATCTGCTTCTGACAGGGGAGGTGAGCTGGCGCCCTCTAGTGGAGAAAAATCCTCAGAGCGTCCTGAAGCCCCATTCCCCAACGTATAACGACGAGGGTCTTTGATGCCGGGTCCTGCTGAAAAGCTGGCCAGCTAGCTTTGAGGAACTGCCAGAAGAGAGGTGCCTGTTTGGCGCAGGATCCTGCAGAAAGTGGCCTGAACTGACCTTTGAACAGCATCTGTCAAATACCTGGCCCCATCTGTGTTGATTTTCCTCTTAGTATGCCAGGGAGTCTGATCTAGTAGGATACAGTGCTGGGAGAACCCTGAGCTGTACTGGAGTGTCCTCTCCCTCAACAGAAGCCCTGAGCAAGAGCTGCCCAGCACATACTCCCCAAGTCCCCTCCAGGACTATGTGATTGACCGTTTTCCCCAAAAGCCACAGAAGGGAATGAGGGTAGGTTGGAAAGGGGGGACCCCCACCCCACCCCCAAGGGCCCACTGTGGCCTGAGAGCAGTTCGTAACACTGCTGAATCAAGACGGGTAACCCTCTCTGTCCTCCGGCTTTGAACCATTGGGTTGAGTTGGCCATTAAAAGAAACAGAGACTTATCTCTGCTATAGCTCTTTATTCCCTGGTCTTTTAGAAACCTCCCTGCGAGGGTGGATGCAATGAGCTGAGGAGCACCGCCTAGCTCACTTAGAGACAGGGAGAGGGCGAGGGCCAGGTGGGTCTCTGCTGCTAATTTGCCTCCATTTCATGGAGATGTCGCCGTTCTGGCCAAGGCACAGCCTGCTGTTGAACGGAGTGAGGACCATGCCATCTTTCCTCTGTTGGCTCCCCCTTATATACTATAGTGGGGAGAAGAGGAGAACATTCTTCCTGACTTAGTGGTATGATCCCGGACCCAGCCCCATGCCCAGCCTTCTACCCCCTTCCCAGCTCCTGGAGCAGGTGCTGCAAGAGCCATCCTGGTCTGAGCTCTTGGGGACCAGTCCCCTCCTCCCTGTGAGTACGGGTCATCTCTTGGGGGATTTTCTTTAAATTGAAGAAGGGGGCAGAGGACCATTTTGCCCTTCCTCCCCCCACATCAAACTTCCTTCATTTAACTTGCAATAAAATGAGTCATATAAAGAAACTCTATATGGGTGAGGTATATCCCACTTCTGTGAAAACATTACAAAACCAAACCGCCTTCTCTGAGTTTATTTAAGATGCTTTTGTTGCACGCGGAGCTCTAGAGTGAAGCCTCCTCTGTGTATGTGAGATAATAACACCTTGTAACTCATTACAGCTGGGCACTATTTACATAAACCAGAGCTGAGCCAGGCAGGAATTTGCTGATTAATTTATTTTTAATGGAGTGAAGTATACCGTGCACCAAAATAAACTTTACAGTGTGTACCTAACTGCTCCTGGAATGGATGGAAAAATTAATGGAACAGATTTTGGCTCCCAACTCTACACATTAATTTATATATAAAAGTTATTTGAGCCTTAACCCATTTGCTACCCAGGGCAGCTCCCCAACCACAGATCTCAGCCCGCAGCATCAGTTTAGCTACTGGGCTTACTTTAGAATCGTGGAATCTCAAATTCAGAAGAAACTTTAAAGGTCATTTAGTCCAGCCCTGGTCCAGAACGTAGCTCTCCTTCTCGTCATCCCTTTTGGCCTATGTCTGTATGGGCCCTAAATGCGTACCTCCAGCAGCAGATGGTCCCCACCTGCACAGCCAAGTGCTGTCTCCATAAGGTGAGTAGTCATCAAAAACACTGCAGCCTGTCATATAGAGCATTTATTTCTTTTTTGTCTTTTTAGGGCCACATGGCATATGGAGCTTCCCAGGCCAGGGGTCAAATCAGAGCTGTAGCCGCAGCCACAGCAACATGGGATCCGAGCCTCATCTGTGACCTACACCACAGCTCACGGCAACACTGGATCCTTAACCCACTGAGCAAAGCTAGGGATCGAACCCGCATCTTCATGGATACTAGTTGGGTTAGTTACTGCTGAACCATGATGGGAATACCTGGAGCCACACTGACCTGTTAATGTCTGTGATGTCCCAAAGCCTTCACTTCCTGGCCGGGGGCATCTTTCACTGACTACACACCCTCCCCTCCCTGCTTCAAGATGAAATCCAGGCTCCTCAGATGTTGCAAGGCTCTTTGTTTAACCCCTACTTGTTTTTGTGTCTCTAACCTATTTCTTCTCTGAGCAAACTGAGCCACATGGGTTTACCTGAAGAGACTCTTCTTTGTGTTTATCTACCTAGAATCCTCTTCTGACTAAAGAATTCCCATGTCTTCAAGTACCCTCTCTCTTGTCTGCCTCAGGCAGTGTTCTCTGGTGGAACATTTTTTTATATATCCATCTGCCATCCTGCACTGTGCCTGCCTTTCGGATGCTGGTGTTTGGATTGGTCACTTTTGTTTTGCCAACATCCAGCAGGGGGCCTGGACCATAGTAGGCATTGGCATAACCTTTGATAAAAGAATCAGTAACTAAATCATCAGTATCCATACAAGCCCAATAAAAAGCCCCTTTCTGGACCTTTCTCTCAGTCTCTTCTATAGTTCTGCTTACTTTAACAATTCCTCTGGGAGGTCCCATCGTGGCTCAGTGGAAGCATATCTGACTAGGAACCATGAGGTTACGGGTTCGATCCCTGGCCTTGCTCAGTGGGTTGAGGATCCGGCATTGCCGTGAGTTGTGGTGTAGGTCACAGATGCTGCTTGGATCTGGCGTGGCTGTGGCTGTGGCTGTGGTCGGCAGCTACAGCTCCAGTTAGACCCCTAGCCTGGGAACCTCCATATGCCATGGGTGCAGCCCTAAAAAGCAAAAGCAAAAAAAAAAAAGCAATTCCTTTGACCTTTGTGTAAGAATGAAAACCAAATGTTCTTTCTATAGCTAATTGCTTTTTACTGTAAATTGTTATTCTACAGAACAAGTGAAAGATGTGATTTCTTGCCCTCAGGGTGATTGCTCTCTAAGAATAATTTTTTCATTTTTTGTACTCTGTGTACTTCCACAAAGGATCACAGTAAATTAAGAGACTTAAGCGTTAACAGCTGCAAAACAATTAAAACAGAGTTCAAAGGATAAGAAGTAAGTATTGGAAGTGGAGAGAGGGGTTTTCATGTTTGAAAACCTAGGCTGCTAATAACCAACTTTCCTATGACTTTTTTGGCAATTTATAATATGACCTCATGTGTATGTAGTCTCACAGCAGTCCTGTTAAATAGGCATTGTTCTCCTCGGACTTATCCCCTTACCCAGGAGAGGGGACTGCAGCTCAGAGACGCCTGGAGGTTTACTCAGGGTGAAAGGGGCCTAGAGTGCCCCAGCCCACATCTTCCAGCCCCTGCCCCAGGCCCTTGCTCTCTCCCCACCCCACACTGCCTCCTGCAGGTCAGCAAGGAAACTGACTATACTTGAGTGCAATTGAGTGTAAAACCTTGCTCTGAGCTTCCTGGAGGCCAAAGGAAGAAATGGGAAAGGTTTAAGTTTATTCAGAAGAAGCAAACATTTTTACTCTTCAGAGATTATTGTATTTGTATATATAATGTATATTATATTTATATTATAGGGTTTTAAAATGAGAAACACAGGACAACATAGCAAATTTCAGTTTTGCCTAAATTTTTTGTTTTTGCTTTTTACTGCTGCACCTGCAGCCTATGGAAGTTCCTGGGCCAGGGGTCGAATTGGAGCTGCACCTAAGACCTACACCACAGCCACAGCAACACCAGATCCAAGTCACATCTGTGACTACACTGCAGCTTAAAGCAATGCTGGATCCTTAACCCACTGAGCCAAGCCAGAGATTGAACCCACATCCTCATGGAGACTGTGTCAGGTTCTTGACCTGCTGAGCTACAATGGGAACTCCTTGCCTAAAATTTTAAGAGTCATAAATACTGTTGTCTTGGAGTTCCTGTTGTGGCTTAGCGATTAAGGAATCTGACTAGCATCCATGAGGATACAGGTTCGATCCCTGGCCTTTCTCGGTGGGTTAAGGATCTGGCATTGCCGGGGAGCTGTGGTGTAGGTTGCAGATGTGGCTTGGATCCTGCGTTGCTGTGGCTGTGGCATAGGCCAGCAGCTACAGCTCCAATTAGACCCCTAGCCTGGGAACCTCCATATGCCATGGGTGTGGCCCTAAAATACATACATACTGCTGTCTTACATCAAGCTGAGATTAAAGCCCAGGTCACAATTCAGCCAGTATGTTTTGCATTTCTCTTCTGTGCCAGACACTGCTTAGTATTTTCGCTTAATACCTCATTGAATCCTGAGTGATACTTCTGTGAGGTAAGTTATTTATAAGCTCATGTTACTTGTTGAGGAAGACAAGCTCAGAAAGGCCCAGATTTTCCCTGCATGTAGACTCAGGTGGTTCTGTGCTTTTAGTTCCAGGAAAGAGTACTAGGTGGGAAAAGGGTCAGTTGAGCTCCATTAAAAAGTAAAAAGAGGAGTTGCCATTGTGGCTCAGCAGGTTATGAACCAAACTAGTATCCATGAGGATGTGGGTTCGATCCCTGATCTCATTCAGTGGGTTAAAGATCTGGTATTGCCACAAGCTGTGGTGTAGGTCACAGACACGGTACGAATCTAGCATTGCTGTGGCTGTGGCGTAAACCCACAGCTGCAGCCTCGATTCGACCCCTAGCCTGGGAATTTCCAATATGCTGTAGCTGCAGCCCTAAAAAGAAAAAAAAATGTAGAAGGAAACCTAAAGCAGTGTTGCAGCCATTTGGGCTTCTGTGGGCACATACACACACTAACAGGAAAAATCAGAACAAGGGGGTTCAGGTTCAAGATTCAGGGAAGCATTGAAGGGAATTGGGACATAAAGGATGGGCAAGGTAGGTAGAAAGAAAAACAGGAAGTGAGGATCTGCGGCGCAGAGCAGGAAACTTCAGACTCAGGTGGACCTGCTGAATCAGTCGCCAAGAGAAGAAAGTTATCGAGATCCATTGGGGCCACGATGCAGGGTGACCTGGGTAATGCTGCATCTGGCAGGGTTGGGAGTGAAGAGGCACCGTGAGGTCCAGGGCAGATGGGTGCAGCCAGCAAGGGATAACAGCTATCTAAGGCCTGAGAGCCTGGGGAGGTTGTAGGAATTCAAAGGAAATTCAGACCTCAGAGATATTGCAGGGAAAACAAATCATCAGGACCCAGTGCCTCATTGAATGTGGAATCTGAAGAAAGAGCCGTCCAGAGCTCTCCTGGGAGCAGGAAGATAATCGGTGTCAAGAGGAGAACTTGAAAGGAAAAATCCTCCTTGTATTGTGATTGTGTTTTCTTTTTAGGGCCGTACTTGTGGCATATGGAAACTCCCAGGCTAGGGGTCAAATCTGAGCTGCAGCTGCAGGCCTGTGTCTCAGCCACAGCAACATGGGATCTGAGCCATGTCTGTGACCTACGTATGCAGCAGCCTGCAGCAGCGCCAGATTCTTAACCCACTGAGTGAGGCCAGGGATTGAATCTGCATTGTCATGGGTACTAGTTGGGTTCTTAGCCCTCTGAGCCACAATGGGAACTCCTGTATTGTGGGTTTTTTTGAGTGCTAATTATAGTATTCTGGGAAAGACGGGAAGAGCTGCTGCCTCCATCATGCACTTACGTCCACTAAGGAGAAACCACTTCATAGAAAGCTGAACAGTCTTGTGTCTTCTGAGCTCCACGCCATTGCTTTGGTGCGTATTGGTTGTATCTGTATGGGGAGCTGGTCTGGTGGAAGATGCCACAGAGGAGGCAGGTCTGGACCTCAGGGGATGATTAGGACCTCTGGGCCAAGGACTTTGGCCTTGCCTTGGGAATAGAAGGGATACCTGAAACCATGAAGCTAGATGAGTTCCCAAAGGTGAAATGGGGAGGGTAGACCACGCACCAGGGTGGGTGTGGGAGAAAGCTTATACTGGGGTGGAGTGGGGTGTGGGGGTAGGAAGAGCGGGAACCAGCACAGGAGGTGGAATCTGGGGTAGAAGCCAGGGGAGAGGAGAGCTTCCAGAAGGGGTGGGGGTGGGGCTCTTAATGCTACAGAGCTCAGGGGCTGAGGAGCAAGTGGTGAAGCTTAAGGGCTTTAGGCTTCCAGGAGCAAGATGAAAGCAGGGTATGGCAGCAGATGTGGTATCTTGGGAGGTGCCTAGATGAGAAGAAATGGAGAAAATCTGGCAGGGGTTGGGAGAACACAGGGAAAAAACTGAAGATGTTGGTGGTGGGGGGGAGGAGTCTGATTAAACGTAAAGCAATGAGTGGAGTAGGAAACTTGCCACAAATGTGAGGAATTATTGTTAGATCCCTCTGGAAGTGGAAGCCTGGTCTTGAGGACAAGGGCCTGACTGGAGGGGAGGAGGGAACTCTTTCCTGAGACCAAGAGGTTGGAGGACAGAACGGGGGCAAGTGATGGCTGGGGTGAGGGCCGAGAGCAAAGGGAGTGCTTATACTGCCTTGATGCCGGGCACCTAGAGTTGATGGTCATTGGGGTGAAGGGGGAGGAAGGCAAGCTGGCAGGTCCGTGGGCTGAGAGCATGACAGTCCCAGAGTGTCTGAACTCTTTCCTTGGGTGCAGCCCTCTACTTGCTGGCCTGATTCTGCCTCCCTTCCAGCCTCTTCCCCCCCTGCCGCCCACTGTGCATTGTCCTCCTGCTCCATGTGTTTGGCCTCAGGGAGGGGTAGGCCAGACCTCAGGCCCTGGCCATGATCTACCCACTCATCACAAAAGTTTTCCGCGGCTTCCAGGGGACTTCCCTTGAGCCATGCTGCTGAACCCAGGGCTCAGACCCTGCCCAGGTCCTCCGTCTTTCTATTGAGGAGAGGAAAGGTCTTGGGGATCATGGCTGGGAAGTTTCCAGGAAAGGAATCTTTCAAGCCCTGACCTGTAATGTCACATGTGATAGATTACAGTGTGAGTACTGGAAGGGGTTGGAGACCTCCAGCCCAGCACTCTTGCTTTACAGATAGGAGGCTGCAGCCTTGAGAGCCTCACTCAAGGTCTCACAGCCGGGAACTAGAACCATTGACTGTGTTGGCTTCTTCCCTCTTTTTCTCTCTCACTGCGGCCAGAAACAGCTGTTTCACCTCCCAGTCACCATCTGAGAAAGAGCCTGCCAAGGGCTGTACTCTAATTGGGGATGGAGGCTGGGACATGGTTCCTCTAAGATTCCAGAATGGCTCATGAACTCTAAACCCCAAGCAATTGGTTTATACTTTGGCTTAATGTGTGGCTTATAATTACTTATGAGTCTACCTTCCCCACTAAACTGTGAGTTCCTCCAGGGCAGAGACTAAGTCTTACTCATCTTTGGACCATGGTGCTGGCCTAAGGTAGGCATTAGCTACAGGTTGGGTGGATTGGATGGACAGAGCGGAAGGGGAGGGCATGGCTGGATCAGTAATGTTGGAGGCTTAAGAGATCAGTAGGTAAGATATCTTCCCTTCCCAAGTTCAGAATAAATTAAGAAATGACACAAGGGATAGACAGATGGACATCAGAATGGTGGCTTTACCAGTCTTATTTTTATTTCTGATAAAGCTGATTGGAGAATATAGCTTTTGCTCTCTGGCCAAATGGAGGATATTACTCCCCAAACTAAACATGTATCTTCACCCCCCGAAAAAAGAGCAGACCTGTCTCCCTTGTGGGGGCAGAATCTCCTCTGAAATCTTAGGATGTAGATCAGTGGAGAATATGCTACTTTTGCCTACAGTGGAACAGAGAGAAACCCAGAAATATTTGAGCCCAGCTGCTTCCCTAAGCCACCTGACAAGCCATTCCCCTCCCCTGGGGAGCATGGAGCCGGAGAGAGAGCAGTCCTCTCACACTTCCCCTCAGGAGAGGGTAGTGGGAATTCCCTCCCCTTTTGGTAACTAGGGAGTGGGGACAGGTCTCCCACTGTGGGATGGGACAAGGTGGATGGATGGGTATAGGGGGTGGAGGGAAGGTTGGGGGTGGGGGGAGACCCCAACATCACAGTGTCTCCTGGACCCAGACACAGCCACCTTTCCAGTATAGGGTGCCCAGCTCCTTACTTTGTGATCCTGCTTGCTGGAGGCTCCCGTGAGCTGGAATAAGGCCAAATCTCAGAGCCATGCTCCAGACATGGCCCGGGGCCATGTTCACCTTCAGGACCGGCCTTTGGTCTGGAAGCAGCCAGAGACTGACCAAGAGGAGCTCCTCCTGTGCTGCTTCATTTGCCATCGGGCTCTCACTGCTCCCCTGTCCTTTCCTGTCCGGAAAAGCCCTGAATTCAGCACGTACTGAGCTTGTCTTTCTAAGGCACCTGACATGGAGTAGTCCACGTACCCTTACAACAACCTGGTGAAGGAGATTAAGCCATTGTGACTCAGTTGTGATTGTTCGACGCACGCCTTAAGTGCCAGAGCCAGTGTGGCCTCCCGAAGGCCTGTGTGGTGCTCAAGAACAGCAGACCACACCACCTGGGTTGTTCCCAGGGGTCCGGGGCTTCGGGCCACTCTCTCCCGGGGGACTGCTTCCTAAGTTACCCTAAAATAGCACTTTAGGGATCTGGCCAACCTCTGTGTCTCAGCCCGGCCCTTTCCAGACTGTGATTCCAGATGGCCTTTCCCTGCACCACCGCTCCCAACTCTTTCAGAAGTATGCCTTTGCCCCTCTGGGCCTCCAGCCTGCAACGCCCAGCTCGCCACTCTGCATGTCCAGAAATCTTTCTCATCCTGGAATACCCCGCTTGAGGCAGCCTCCTTACCTGCATCTGTGTCTAGTTCTTAGGTCACTTTGCCTTGATTCAAGGCTCCCCTCAGGCTCCCCACCTAGCCCTGGCTGCTGCTCCCAGGAATCTCATCTCCCCTGACCCAGAGGTGCCACGTAAAAGTGTGCAGCAGTGTTGCCACCAGTGCAGCTTGCTGCAGCCCAACCTCTGCTCCCACAACCCCCACACGACAGTCACCGGCCCAGGCGCCTCTTGGCTTGTAGGAGAGAAGAGACAAGGCTAAGTGGCCCCCAGGATGGCAGAATGATGCCAGGCAGGCGCCTGACACACCTCTTGGACAAGAAAATATTTTTCTTCCTCCTAATAACAGTTATTAAGGGCCTATGCCTGACACAGTGCAGCCAGGGGCTGGGCTTTGCTCTCTGTATGGCTCACATCACCCTGGGCCCCCACCCCTAGGCCCAGACCCAAGACTAGGATGTACCGTCCACCCTCCCATTGCCCTTCACCCACTCAGCCCATAGGGAGCCTGGGGAATCTAATTTGACTGACATGCTTTTATTATCAGGATATCAGGGATCCCTTGGAGCCCTTTTCAGCTCAGTCTTTACATCCCTGCCCCTCTCAGTTGAACTCCTTTGCATGGATGCCTAGTACCACAGTCCAAAGTTAGGGTCAAAGACTACTCCTGCTGCCCAGATGCTCATGCATGCAAATAGATATGCACCCAGACACATGAGAACACATAAACAGGAGTTCTCTGGTGGCTCAGCAGGTTAAGGATCTGGTGTCATCACTGCTATGGCTCTGGTTTCTGCTATGGCATGGGTTCAATCCCTAGCCTGAGAACTTATGCATGGCATGGTGTGGGCAAAAAAATGTTTAAGATGGTAAACTTTATGTTGATTAAAAAGATATTTTTTCTTTTTAGGGCTGCACCCATGGCATGTGGAAGTTCCCAGGCCAGGGGTGGGATCAGAGCTGCAGCTGCCAGCCTACACCACAGCCACAGCAATGCCAGATCTGAGCCATGTCTGCAACCTACACCACAGCTCACAGCAACGCTGGATGCCTTAATCCACTGATCAAGGCCAGGGATCAAACCTGCGTCCTCATGGATATTAGCTGGGTTCTTAACCCACTGAGCCACAACAGGAACTGCTAAAAATAATTTTTAAAAGGAACCCAAAGTATGTACCGTTAGGTAGACATATATGAACTAAGGGATAAACACAGGAACTAAGCCACATAGAAACATGTCTGCCTCCCCTCCCAGGAATGCTTCCCTGACCCAGATAAGGTCCCGTTCTCCCCCTTAACAAATCCAGAGATAAAGGCCCTGCCACCTCGGCTACCGCCACAGCTCATTTCCCTCCCATGGTCTCGCTCTGCTTATTCACACACCCCTGCCCCTCACCCCAGGGATGGGCCTTCTTAGAGTAACTGGTGCCCTGGTGTCTGCCCCTGCCCCTGGGGTGGGATGGAGTGGCCCAGCCTTTCCGCTCTCGGCCCACGGCTCTCCCCTGCCTGTCCTGAGCCCGTCACTTCCAGGTGCCCCAGCCCTAGCTTCACTCGCTTTACTCCCAGCTTGATGCAGGGAGCCTCCAACCACACCCCCCTCTCGCCTCCTCTGTGCATGTTGAGCCTCGTGTGAAGCTCTATGGGCATAGAGAAACCCGGGTCTGGTCTGAACAGGATCACAGGCCAGCTAGAGCAAATACAGTCAGTACTAAGCAAGGTCTCCTGCTGTCCCCGTCATCCTCATTGGAACTTGTCCCTCCATAGAAAGGTGGTGCCTCAGGCTGGCACCATACACCCTTGTGACCACTTCTGCCTGGCCTCCCTCCCTCACCAGCTGCCATCTGCTGACTCCTCTCCAGCACGAAGCCTCCCCACCCATGCTCCTGAGGACTCTGGGACTAAGGCCCTTGTTGGGGGCAGAGAACAGAAGCTTGCCTGCCCTGTCTGCCTCCAGACCTTGAAATCCCTTACCCCCATCCTCTCAAAAAGCTTTCTCACTAATTTAATACTCGACTCCTGAGGACGGGGGGAAGACTGGGGTCTGGCCGCAGATCAAGAGCTTTCCTGGAGTTAGGGCTGTTGGGAACACAGCCATCTGAAGAGCATTTTTCACTGGGACTCTGGAAGGTCAGGGTTTGGAGGAAACTTGCGAGGAGCCTAGTGGGGATGGGGCAGGTGGTGCCGGGGTGGGGCAGAGCAGGCGGGGGAAGGAGTATGTGCTAAGGGCCTGCTATTTCCCTGGATGGGCGAGTCCCAACAGCAGGCAGACAGGTGAGGCTGACCCGACAGGTTCCAGAAGCCAGGGGCAATGGGGCGGAGCATGGCTCTGACTTAGAGTGACAACAGGCTGCGGGCCCTGCCACACACACAGCAGGCCGGCAGGAGGCTGTTCTGCTGGAATCTTCTTCCTGCTGCCGGCAGCCCAGGGTGCAAGACCATGGAGCCTGCTGGAGGGTGAGGGGAGCCGGTGGGCAGGCATATTCAGAGGCCCAGGGCCTGGGGGTCTGGGTGCTGAGGGCATGGCGGGGCCCCTGCGGGGCCGAGTGGAGGAGCTGAAGCGGCCCTGGTGGCGGGAGAGCTCACCCCTGGTGCTGCAGCACAGCGAGGCGGCCCGGCTGGCGGCCGATGCCCTCCTGGAACGGGGCGAAGCTGCCTACCTGCGGGTCATCTCCGAGGAGCGGGAGCTGCCCTTCCTGAGTGCTCTGGACATGGACTACATGACCAGCCATGTGCGTGGGGGCCCAGAGCTCAGCGAGGCTCAGGGACCAGAGGCCTCGGGGCCTGACCACCTCAGCCTGCTCTCCGAAGTCACCTCGGGCACTTACTTCCCCATGGCGTCCGACACAGACCCCCCAGACCTGGACTTGGGCTGGCCTGAGGTTCCACAGGCCACAGGCTTTAGCCCCACCCAGGCTGTGGTCCACTTCCAGCGGGACAAGGCCAAGAGCATCAAGGACCTTCTGCGTTTCCTCTTCAGCCAGGCCCGCACGGTAAGGGCCTCATCTCTTGAGACACTCATTTCACAGATGTAGAAATCGAGGCCCAGGGAAGGCTAGAGACCAGCCCAAGGCCATGCAGCAGCTGAGGGCAGCACTGGGATGAGAACCCTTGCCTCCTAGCAGATCACAGGCTTCTAGAGGGTGGGCATGTGTTTTTACCTTGGTAACCCCTTGGCAATCAAGGACATTATGATAAGCATAGAAGAGGGGATGGGCCCCAAGGATCCCGCAAACACCCTGAAAATGCATACAAAGTGGTGCTCACTGCAGAGCAGGATCCTCTTTCTTGGGAGAAGGTCCTTGGCCTTCATCAGATTCTCAAAAAGCCTAGAGACCAGGCTGGGAACCCTAACCTTGGTGGACATCTGAGCCATCCCCTTGACTTTGAGGGGAGCAGACTGAAGCCAGAGAGGGGCCAGGACTTACTCAAGGAGGTCCAGTCAGTTGTTAAAACAGAACCCAGGGCTCAGGGAGAGGAGTCTAGATTCAGGCCCTGGACCCCAGGCACAATCCTGCCTCCTGATACATGGTCTCAACCACACCTCACCCCTTGCACACTGTATCTCCAGCTGGGCCTGAAGCAGGGGAAGGGGCACTGGTGCCTGGGCCTCAGCGTGGCCTTGAGGGCTGAGCTTTTAGCTCTGTACCCAAAGGAAAGAGGAGTGGAGGCTGCTGACTGGGCCCAGGGAAAGGGAGTGAGAGCTCAGGAAAAAGAGAAGCAGGAGAGCAGGTAGGAGTGTTGGTGTCTGAGAAGGTTCCAGCCACAGGTTAGCACTCCTGGATCCCTGACCTCTGATTCAGGAGGCAGCAGAATGGATCAGACAACCCCAGGTTAGACTCAGGGCCCTTCCTTGGGGAGCAGCCCAAAGAGCACCTGCTGCAAATGCTAGGGGCTGGATCTCACTGGTACCACCAGAGCTGCCCAGGCAAGCCTCCCTATGCCCCAGGCAGGGGAGGGCCAGACCTGATTGGCACTGGGAATGGGGTTATTAGTGAAGTGGCTGCTGTCATCACTCCTGTCCCTTTGATCTGTCCTTGTCCCCCAACTCACCCCCCGGCCAGGCCTGTGCCATGGACGAGGGCATCCCTCAATGCCTTGGCTCCCTAGCTCCCATCTAGACCCTCCACTCCAAGCCAGGACCAGGCTTCCACTCTGGGCTGTCACTGGCCCTCAGAGTGATCTCAGGAAGTGCTTCCTCTCCCTGCAGCCCAATGTCCTTGTTTGTGAAGGAGGCAGCAGAAAAAAAAAAAAAAAAACATTTATTGAGCTTCCATTGTGTGTTGAGTATTTTCACATTCAATTCCCTACTACTCTGTGAGGCAGCTATCATCATCTGCATTTAACAGACTAGGAAGTTGAGGATCCCAGAGGTGAAGCAACCCACCCAAGGCCAGATAGTTAGGAAGTAGTAGCAGAGTGCAGGTTCGAGCCCATTTCTGTCTGGCTCTAGAGCTGGAGTGTGCGGCTCTGCACCTCCTGCTTCTCAGCCGGGACTGGGAGAGGAGGGCTCGTGGTGGACAGTGCAATGGGAAGAAGAGGTGGTCGGGGGCTTGGCTGCACTAGGGGGTTTTCAGGGCTTCTCTGAAGTGACCCATGACATAAGGGAGGTCGCCAGTCCCAGCACCTCAACTGAGCAGAAAACTTGGTCCCCGTGGGCGTGGGTGGGAGTGAGGGAGTCTCTGGGTGAAAGATGGCACGCCAGACTCTGCAGCTCCGTGGGAAACTGAGGTGGGTCTGGCAAAGGGCACTGACCTGCAGTAACTGACCTGCAGCTCTGATCCTTGGGAAGTGAGCCTCCGACAGATAGTCCCTGGCTGGAGCTCCAGCTAGAGTCATTGGGGGAAGTGTGAAGAGCTGCACTGGGAATCGGGTCTGGGTTTTGCTTCTGAGTCTTCCTCCCCCGCTGGTCCTCAGGTTCCCCAGATGTAGAGCAGAGCTTTAGACTAGTGCAGTTGATCCACAGACATCTTTGAGAATCTGATGACAGGTAAATAAAGCATCCTCAGAAAAGTGCACACTAAAACTTTCAAACAATCCTTGGGCTTCAAGATAGTGAAATCTTGTTTCTAAGCCAAGAACCCCTGGGCTAGGAGTTCCCATTGTGGCTCAGTGGGTTAAGAACCCGACAAAGCATCCATGAGGATGCAGGTTCCAACTCTGGCCTTGCCCCGTGGTTTAAGGACCTGGCTTTGCCACAAGCTGCAGTGTAAGCCACAGCTGCAACTCAGATCCAGAGTTGCTGTGGCTATGGCCAGCAGCTGCAGCTCTGATTTGACCCCTGGCCCAGGAATTTCCATATAGCAAAATAACCTCCCTAGGCTGGATCCCCACCAAAAGCCCTCCAGATTCAGATGTTCTCACAGGCTCTGACCTGCTGCTTTTCAGTCCCAAGCTCTTTTCCTGGGCTCCAGCCCCTGGCCCTAGGCTGAGCTCCGCCCCTCCTCCCTAGGTGATAGCTGTGGTGATGGACATATTCACTGATATGGAACTTCTCTGTGACCTCATGGAGGCCTCAAGCCGGCGTGGCGTCCCCGTCTACCTGCTCCTGGGTCAGGAGCACCTGAGGCACTTCCTGGAGATGTGCTACAAGATGGACCTCAATGGAGGGCACCTGCCGGTCAGCGAGGGTCAGGGGCAGTAACCAGGGGGTGGGTGGGGAGTCAGAGAGGGTAGAAGATTCAGTTGCGCGGTCCGTGAGCACTGAGGGGGGATCAATGGGAGTGTGGGGCCGCGTTGTCTTAGCCATTTTTGGTCAGAGCCCATGGGGTTTTAGACATGGCTTGAGCCCCATTCTCTCAAGGTCACCTCCACCTCCCTCCCTCCTCGGCCCAGAACATGCGTGTGCGGAGCACGTGTGGGGACACATACTGCAGCAAGGCAGGCCGCCGCTTCACAGGACAGACCCTGGAGAAGTTCATCATCATTGACTGTGAGCAGGTGGTGGCGGGCAGCTACAGGTAAGTGGGTGGAACGGGGATGGGGTGTGTGTCTGGGGCTGGGCCACTGGCTGGCGTGAGCACCTGGGATCTGGCAGCTTTGAGCCTTCCTTCCTTCCTCCATCCCTTCTAAGATGGACTGAGTGGCTGCCGTGTGCCAGGCATGGTGCTAGGCTTGGAGGATACTGTGGGGAGAAAGACAGCTCCAGATGGGGCCCTGGAGGAGCTTACTCTGTGGAAGGATTGCTTTAATGCCCTTGACATAGAAAATAACTCTTGCACCTTGGAACTGGAGGGACTTCAGGGAACCTTGGTCCATTTTACAGATGGGGAAGCTGAGATCGAGACGGGAAACTGCATGCCCAAGTGGACTAAGCTGAGCTAGAGCTGGCACACACTCTGGAGTCAGAGCTCTGCCCCCCCTCACACGGGCCCTCGTGGTGGTGGTGGTTTTGTCTTGGTCCCCTGGTTGTGACGCCTGCCTAGCCCCCTGGTCCTGCACTTTGCCTCCTGACCTTGACCCTCTGCCCCCAGCTTCACCTGGCTTTGCAGTCAGGCCCACACTAGCATGGTGCTACAGCTGAGGGGCCGCATCGTGGAAGACTTTGACCGGGAGTTCCGCTGTCTTTATGCCGAGTCAAGGCCCGTGGAGGGCTTCTGTGGAGGCGAAGATGCCCTGTCTCCCAGGGCACCGTGCCCTCGCCCAGTGGCCCTGGCCTTCAGGCCTGGCATTCCCAGCACATCCTCATCGCCCTCCAGCACCAGCCTCAGTAGCATCAAGCGCTCCCCTCACGTAGGCCACTCCTCCTTTCTCGCTCTGCCAGGAGGCGGTGGCAGCAGTGACACGGGTATGGGATCCTCATCCCTGGGCCCTGCCCACTGTGAGGCCAATGGCCAGCCAGCCCTGCAACGCCAGCTGTCAGACCCTAACCATGGCCCCCTCCTAGGGCCCTACAGGGCCAACCTGGGCAAGCTGGGGGCGTTCCCATGGTCCCAGTCCTCCCCTGCCCTCAACCATGATAGCACTAGCCCTGTGACTCTGGCAGGGGGGTCACCTCTGCTTGTTCGCCCTCGTCCCCTCCTCCTGTTTCCCCGGGCTGTCCCACCTCTGTCCCGACTCCCAGAGAACGGGGTCCCAGGTAGCCAGGAACCTAGCGCCCCACGAGGCCGCTGGGTACCAGGCTCAGCCCTGGAGGCAGTAGAGGAGAATAAGGTGTCTCTGAGTCAGAGCCATGGCCAGCTGGATCTTCTCGTCCCCTTCTCCAGAGGACGAGAGGCAGGAGGCCCTGATTTGGGGGCGACCCCCAACTCAGGTTACCTGTGTCCTGGTGAGCAGGTCCTAGAGGACAGGCGGTTGGCCCCAAATCAGAGATACAACCAGCTGGATCTCCTGCCCCAGGCCCAGGGTGCTGGGGGTGTCCCTGAGTCAGGTGACCCCCGACCTGGCCATCAGACCTCAGAGGACAAGAGACTGTCCCCAAACCACAGCCATGGCCAATTGGACCTCCTGGTACAGTCCTCCAAGGCTGGGGACTCCAGAGTAACCCCAGAAGCCAACTCCTCAGCCAGGACGGGCAAGCAGGGTCCAGACGAGCGACGACAGACCCTGGGCCACAGCCACCTGGACCTCATCACAAAGTTTGGCCCATTCCGGGGCGAGGGTCCTGGGCCCAATGATGTCCCCAGGCCAAGCCCTGCTCGAAAGGCTGGAGTGGACTCTGGGGATGAGAAGCGGCTGACTCTGGGCCACAGCAAGCTGGACCTCATCACCAAGTATCATCAGTTGCAGGGCACCAGGCAGGGACCTGAGCCTGGCCTCCTCGGGGGCCCCACAGGTGGCCATCACAACGGCAATAGCAACGGCCTGTCTGAGAATGAGAAACGGTTGACCCTGGGCCACAGCAAACTGGACCTCATCACTAAGTACAACAAGTCCAAGTTCAAGCTGCTCCGAAGCCGCTTTGAGTCCTAGTCCTGCTCCTAGAAAGGACCTAACTGTCCTCCATCTACTGAAACTCTAGTTTTACTCAGGTCCCAGAATCTTGGGTAGGAGCTTGGGCAGGGGCTGTATGGGGAGGAGAGGGAATCTAGAAGCCCAGGTTAGCTATTCCCTCAGCTCAGGATTCTTGCCCACACGCACATGCACACACACAGGGAAATGGAAGCCACAGTTACTTGGTACCTGCCATTTGTCACTATGCTGGGCACATCACATCATTACATCTTATCCTTCATCCTCACAACACCCGACAAGATAGACATCTAGTAGTTATACAATTCTAGGATCATACATATTATCTTCCCTATATTATAAATAAATATGGAGGCTGAGACCCAGCCAGTTTGATGACTTACTTGGAATCAGGTCCAGGTAAGTGGCAGGGGCTCAAACCTGTGTCTCTGACACTTAATTTCTTATGATTGTGTTTCTGCAGAGACAGGACACACAATATCAACAGTTCACATGTCCCCATGCACCTGAAATCCATATACCATAGAGATACCTCCAAATGCCTGCACAATATACACAGCACACTGACAGGATGCACAGCCACAAACTGCACACCCACCAATGCAGTCCCTGTAACAAACCAAAACACTCAGGATTCTAGTTATAGGTACTCAATAAATGTCATTTGGCTAAATAAATGGCTATATTCCGTGCACACCATAGATCATTCGGGATCCGTCGACCATAAATATGCACATAACTACACACACAAACACACACAAATATGCACATAACCACACACACAAACAAGCGTGCATGTACCAACCAGTGTCTCTTTGTAAGCTGTGTATCCAGTCCTATGCTGACATACCATAAGGCTGACAAAAGCATCAGATTCAGTCCCTGGGAGACAAGGATTAAATGCATAAACCATTGGTGAGCAAGACAGAGCTGTAACTAATTAAAAGCTAACCAGTGACAGAAGGTGGTAGAGAAAGGAGGGCAAAGAGTAGTGGTGATGATGGAATGGTGAGAAAGTTTCTTAGAAGAGGCAGCTTTTGAGCCAAGCCTTGCAGGGTGGGAAGAATTTGGACAGATGGAGGTGAGGGTTAGCAGAACTCCTGGTAGAAGTAACCAGGTGAAGAGAGGCCTGGGAGAGGACTGAGGGAGTGGGTCTGAGATGAACTGGGGAGGATGGGGAGGTCGTGGATACTCAGAGTCTGACACACACACACATACACACCATTTTGCTGAGTGTCCCTAGAAATATAAGCTCCCTCAGAGAGGGTCCTTTTCCTGAGCTTGCCACCTACCGGGGACTGTATATGTGATACAAATCAATAAAAGTGGACATGCTATGACCCAGTCGCAGCCTAGTGTATCCTGAGGAAGGCGTAGTTATAAAACTGCAGGCTGGGGACTGGGGAAGGGCACCATCCAAGGAGGGCTCCCAGATGGAGGAGAGTGGATGGCCACAGACGGCTGGGGGTGGGGTGGGGGGAGGATAGGGGCTCCAAGCTTCCCTATGCCTTCTCTGTGAGTGACATTCTGAGAGACTCCGGGGCTTTTGCAGATTCTACAAAACGTGGGCCAAATTCATCCCCTCCAGTCCACTAGAGCAGGTCTCCTGATAGCTACCCTCTATGAAGTGGGGAGGGGTGGGGTAAGGGTGGGGGAGGGGGAGCAGAAAGTGGCTGCTTTGTGTGATTAAGCACGTGCTAGGGGCACATAGTGGGAGCTCATCAGCCCCCACACCCTTGCCCATTCTGGGTCCTCCCTGACACTGCTTTATCCATCCTCCCCCCTGCAATGGTTTCCTTTACTTCTCTGGCCGCACCTCCTTCCCCAGCCTCTGTCGCGGACTCAGATCTCACGTCTGCCTAGTGGACACGTTTTCCATGAGTTTCCTCATCCACCCCAGGCTTCAGTCCCAAATCTCAGCCTTTCAGTCTCTACAGGGCTCCAGATCAGGCCTGAATATCTGTCCCGCACTTCATTCTATCCCTCACCTCCCCACACCTGCTCTTCCTCCACAGACTTTACTTCAATAAATACTTCCATCAAACAACCCATCTTCTGGAAGACATCCTTTTTTTTTTTTTTTTTTTAAGGGCCGCACCGGCCGCATATGAAAATTCCTGTCTAGAGGTCGATTTAGAGCTACAGCTGCCAGCCTATGCCACAGCCCCACCAGATCCGGAGCCCCCCTGCTGCGATCTTCACTTCGAGGCGACTCCGGATCATTTAACCCACTGAGCGACGAGGTCAGGGATTGAACCTTTATCGTCGTGGATACTAGGCGTGTTCTTAACCCGCTGAGCCACAGCGGGAACTCCCAACTCCTCCATTCTGAGGCCTCACGTCCAACCAGCATTGGTCCGGATGTACTTTCTACGTAGCTCCTGATAGAATGAGCAAATGAATGAATGCGAGCTTTGTTGGAGGCGGGGCCAAGTGGGGTCGCAATCCTATTACTTTGCAACCATAGAGTCCGCTCGGAGGCCAGAGCTAGAGTGGCCGTATGCGTGGCTGGGTGTGCTGCGCTCTCTCGGAAGTCTCCTAGGGTTGAGGCGGAAACGGGGACCTAAGCAGGGTTGAGGAGGACTGCTGTCGCGTGTGGAGATTGCGTTTACCTGGTGAGCGGTTGTGGCGAGACACCGAAGGCTCAGCTCCGGCCGCCCTGCGTCGTGAGCGGTGGGGGCCCAAAGATTCGGGGCGGGAGAGTTTGGAGGGGCGCGGTGGGCGGGACCCAAGGTCTGAGGGCCGAGACGGCCAGGGAGGGGCGCGGCGGGCCTGACGCGCAGCGGCCAGGGGCTGGACCCGGGGGAGGATCCGCCGCGCCTGAACTCCCGTCCCCCCAACCCTTAGGCCTCATGGCGGTCCGAGCGTCGTTCGAGAACAACTGTGAGATCGGCTGTTTTGCCAAACTTACTAACACCTACTGCCTGGTGGCCATCGGAGGATCAGAGAACTTCTACAGGTGCGTAGGGAGCCCGGGCCCGCGGGTATTGTATGGGTGGGTGGCGGGGAAAAGTGCTTGGAGTCGGCGGCTGCGGCAGAGGGAGGGCTCAGGCCCTTAGGCTCCTGTGCCCACCGAGCTCATGTCTCTACAGTGTATTCGAGGGAGAGCTGGCCGATACCATTCCCGTGGTTCACGCGTCCATCGCCGGCTGCCGCATCATCGGCCGCATGTGTGTGGGTAAGCCGGATGGAAGACGCCGAGGGAGGGCGTGGAGCTTCCCAGCGCCTCCCTAGAAGGGACCCTTAGTGACCCGGGGATTTCCAGGCTTTCATCTATTATCGCCGGAGACTGCAGAATCCCTCAGGCCCGGGCCAGACCAGGCTTAAGTGCCAAAAGATCAGGGGCCATCCCTGGCTAAGGCTTCTGGATCATAGTAATCACCAATAACATTAAGGGGTTTCACTTTTACACTTGTTTCATTCCTTTTTAACGAAGATCCTGAGAGGTAGGAATTAATGACCTAATTTGACTGATGAGGAAGCTAAGACTCAAAGAAGCCTGGTGAATCACCCAGTTCCACACCTACTGTGAGGGAAGATTAGATTGTCCTCTCTCCTGGGCCACTGACTCTGGGCAGATTCCCTGGGGCTCAGCAGGCTTCTTTTGTATTCATGGTCCATTCTTGCCTCATCCCTCCTAATATGGGTCTCTCCAGGGAACAGGCATGGTCTCCTGGTGCCCAACAACACCACCGATCAGGAGCTGCAACACATTCGCAATTGCCTCCCCGATTCAGTGCAGATCCGGCGGGTAGAAGAACGGCTCTCAGCCCTGGGCAATGTCACCACCTGCAACGACTACGTGGCCTTAGTCCACCCAGACTTGGATAGGGTGAGGCAGCCCAGTTTGGCCCATAGTCACAGGCTATTAGCATAGACAGTGGTTAGCCACTGTTTTTGCCTATCAGGCAGGAATTAGGGGTCTCTCTTGCAGTCTCTTTTTATATCTGGGCTCCTGCAGTTCAGGCACTCTTTGGAATAGTGTGATCAGTGTCAGGAAGAAGCTAAGGAGGGTATTAATCCTTTCAGAGACAGGGAGATTAATCCATCTGGTCCTGCAAGGTGACTCTTGAACGTGTGTTAGAGGGAAGGAGGGTCATGTGGAGACCAGCCTCTGGCTCTTCGGGCATGCGTGGATATTAGACTCTCCATAGCTGGCCTAGACTCTGCTCCAAGCTGTATTCCCTCCTTTTTCCGGGCGAGCTTCCACATGCAGCTACATAGCAGAGGAATGAAGCTTAGGGAGTCACGCCCTGGGTGGATCTGGGTGTGGAGGCCCTGGGTTCTTTGATCAGCTTGTTCTTAGCCCAAGCACTGCACCTTTGGCTGACAGGAAACAGAAGAAATCCTGGCTGATGTGCTCAGGGTTGAAGTCTTCAGGCAGACAGTGGCTGACCAGGTGCTGGTAGGAAGCTACTGTGTCTTCAGCAATCAGGGCGGGCTGGTGCATCCCAAGACTTCAATTGAAGACCAGGATGAGCTGTCCTCTCTCCTTCAGGTCCCCCTTGTGGTAAGCATTCTTATTCTCTGGCCCCTGTCTTCTGCTGGAGCAGACCCCTTTTGCCCAGTATTCAGGAATCTGGGTTATTACCTGTCACAGTTTGGGGTTGGGGCTGAGGGTCAGGGAGCAGGGTTTGGTGAGCATCCTCATAAAGCAGGGGAGAGACTGGCTGTTGGTGCTGAGATTCACACTGAGCTGTCCCTTGGCAGGCGGGCACTGTGAACCGAGGCAGCGAGGTGATCGCTGCTGGGATGGTGGTGAATGACTGGTGTGCCTTCTGTGGCCTGGACACAACCAGCACAGAGCTGTCAGTGGTGGAGAGTGTCTTCAAGCTGAACGAAGCCCAGCCTAGCACAATTGCTACCAGCATGCGGGATTCCCTCATTGACAGGTATATGGGCCTCTCCTTTTGAGAGGAGGGGAGGGAGATGCCGCCTGTAACGGGAGCCACACTGTATTAGTACTGGTAATTTCTTCTGCATGTGAGGCCACCTCTGCACACTGCTGGGCAGGCACAGGGTATAGTTAGCAAGCAGTGCTGGGTATCCGCCTATCCCTATCTCTGAAGACTCTGGTTCAGTGTATCCCCTCTCTGTCTGTCTTATTTTATAACTGACCACGTTGTTTTGTAGTTTGTATCATCCTATGTGTTGGTGTTTCCAGCCAATAGACAGAAGAGAGCTTTTTTTTAATTGAGGGAAGGACGGAAGGCTGCTTTTAGAAACTGAGGCGACCCTAGGTGCCTAAGGAACTCAGGGTTGTGAGGATGGCATCAAAATCATAGTCATCTGGACTATGTAGATTCAAAACAAAAGCAGGTTCTTGGCCTTAACCCTGGAGATATTGGGGTGGTGGGCTCTAGAAGCTCTTCCTTTGGAAGAGCAGCAGGTGCTGGATATTTAGCATTCCCCCCACCCCCACCGCTCCATTTAGGCTCCTTCTCAAGGCATAGGATAGAAACTCCAAAGTAGAGCAAGTGGCCAGTAGTAGTAAGAAAGTGACTCCTTTCTTACCAGGGACAAAATTTCCCTTCATTTTCTCTCCTTCATTCATTTAGTAGCCTGATGGTCATTGACCCCTATGGACAAGGCTCCATGTGGGATAGTTAGGCAACTTTGTGCTACATCATGGCTCTGAGGGACTCAGTGCAGCAGGTGAGAGATGATGTAGTGGCCACATAGCCACTTCAAAGATGAAATATCTGGTGCCTTACATGGCTTCAGAAGTTCCCATGAGACACTTTGTGGAATCCAGGAAGGTTTTGTGGAGGGCAGATCATTTGATCGGGGCTTCAGGGAATGAGAAGATAATTGGATATGCAAAGATAGGGTGAGGAAGCACTTCAGACAGACCCAGAGATGGGGAAGTGTGGAAGGTGTGAAGGGGAAAGGTTTTATTCCCAGAGTGTTGTGGACTCTGAATGTCCATGTCAGAAAGTTTTGACTGTAGACTTGTTTTTTGTCCTCTGGTCTATGTTGGGATACTTGTTAGGGTAGATTCCTGGCATCACTCCACAGACAGATTCTCTTAGTCTGGAGTGGGACCCAGTCAGGTATGGTTGTTTTAATAATCTTCCCTGGGTGATTCTGGTGGGGACAGTTTGGAGACCACATTGACAAGCTCTGCTGTCAGCACTGGAGAGCAGGTGAAAGGGTCTGAGCAGGAAAACGGTACCAGTGGTTTTGTCATTTGCTCAACAGCTTTTTTTTTGAGCACCTACTATGTGCCAGACAGTATGATGTGATGAATAAAATAAATCCTCCCTTTTTGGGACTTGGAATCTCATAAGAAAACAGTACTTTCACAATTAACTATTTAATTAAAGAACAGAACAACAACAACAAAAACTTCTTAGCAACCTAAGAACAGAAAGAAATTTGTATAATCTGATAATTGGTACCTACTCAAACCTACAGCAAGTATTGCATTTAATGGTGAAGCTTTAGAGGCTGCCAGGCAGAATTGCCTACAGTCAGCAGCACTGGTCAGCATTGCAGTTAGATAGGTAAAGAAATAGGTATTGGAGGAGCTCCCTTCGTAGCTCAGGGGTAACGAACCTGACTGGTATCCATGAGGATGTGGATTTTGATCCCTAGCCTTGCTCAGTCGGTTAAGAATCTGGCATTGCTGTGGCTGTGGTGTGGGCTGGCAGCTACCTCTCCAATCTGACCGCTAGCCTGGGAACTTCCACATGCTGCAGGTGCAACCCTGAAAAAAAGACAAAAAATTAAAAATATAAATAAATAAAAAATAAAAAAATCTTGAAAAAAAGAAATTGGTTTTGGAAAAGAAGAGACAAAAACTCCTTAGCTTATTTTGGTTTTGAAACTGTTGAGTTTGAGGTGCCCAGGAGACCTCACAAGGAAGGTGTCAGGTAGGCAATTAGAAATACATCATTTTAAAAATTGTTTTATTTATTTATTTATTTTTTGCTTTTTAGGGCTACACTTGGTGGCATATGGAGTCCAGGGGTCCAATCAGAGCTACAGCTGCCAGCCTACGCCAGAGTCACAGCCATGCCAGATCGTAGCCACCACAGCTTACAGCAATGTCAGATCCTTCACCCACAGAGCAAGGCCAGGGATTGAACTTGCAACCTCATAGTTCCTGGTCAGATTCATTTCTGCTGCGCCACAATGGGAACTCCCATACTTCATTTTTATAATCATATGCATGATTATCACCTTCAGGAAGAATGTCCTGGCCCCAAACCCTGCCGATGGGGAATTTGTGGCCTGGGCATGTCCTTTCCTCTCTTTTGAGCCCCTTTGTTCCCTTGTCTAATAGCTGTTGGACTTGACCTGTGAGGCTCTGATTTGTGATCAGTAAGGGTTTGTGGAAGTTATTGAGTTGACCCACCTGAGTGGAGAAGTCACTTTTACTTTTTAAACACTGAGAGTTCTAGACTTGTGACTCATGGGAGCAGTGGAATCTGGAAGGGGCTCTGAGTGTGGCTTTTCTGGGCTGAGGGGAAGCAGAGGTCCTGGGGTGAGGGTGGAGGGAAGCACATTGAGAATGGAGGGTGAGGTATGCTCTGTGAAGCACCTACTGACAATGCTCCTTCCTCTCTCTCTAGCCTCACCTGAGTCACCTTCCCTGCTGTTCCCTGGCTCCAGGCCCTGGACTTGGGCTCCTTCTTCACGTCCCACCCAGTCTGTCTTGGATGCTGGCAGGGCAGTGGCAGAGAGCTCACTTGGACTCAGTGGCTGGATGCCCAGCCCTTCACCTGTGCCCATCTCCTGAATCTATAGCTAATGTAAAAATCTGCCACATCATGCTGGCTGGCAGGTCCTATGGCTTCTGGTTGAGAGCTCTTTTGTCCTGTGCCACCCCATTAAAGGGCAGTTTCCTCTGACCATTCTGAATGTGTTGTTTGGGGAACCTCTGCCCGCATTCAGCTCCCCCGTCATTGTTCAAGGGGAAAGCGGGGTAGGAAGCACATACACTCCTTAGTTCTGTAGTCTCCCGCTCCCCTCTCCTATCATTAAATGAGTGGCTTCATCCCAGAGCAAGAGGAAGAAGTATTCTCCCCTGTAATTCTTTGATTTTCCACACAACTTCAGCCTCATACTTGAGGTGAGGTGAAGTGCGCACATTCTTCAAAGGACGAGAATCTGTTTCACCTCTCTCTTAGGACGGTGTGAGGATCCTGAGCTGTTCTGGGGCACCTAGCTTTGAGCCAGGGTGGGTGGAGGTTGCTGGCCTTACTCTTAGGCGCCCAGGACCATCTCAGACCAGTCTCGGCGAGCCCTTTCCTCAGCAGGGCTGGTTGGAGCGGCGTCCAGTGTTTCCTTGTTCTCGCGAGGCGGGGCGCAGGGACTCTGGGGCAGGTCTGGCCGGATGCTGGCGGGTGGGGCCGGGTTTGTTGGGCCCCGCCCCTGTGCCCTGAAACTTTTCGTCCCCGAGGGCGGGGCCCGTGCGTGGTGACCTCACGACGCCAATCCCTCCGGGTGTCTCTGCGCAGGCGCGACATGGGCGGAGGTTACCGCTGGTATCCGCAGGATCTTCTCTGGCTGTGTGAGGTAGGGGCGGGCCCGGGCGGGGAGCCGCCGGCTTGGCGGCCGGGGTGGTGTACGGCCGGCCGCGCACCTCACGGGGTTCTCCTCATGCAGAACATGGGCGCTCAGCTGAGCAGCGGCTTGGGCACCGCGGAGCCGGCGCAGCCCCAGCCCGAGCCCCAGCCCCAGCCCCAGCCCGAGCTCCAGCCCCAGCCCGCGGCGCCTGAGGGCCCTGGACAGCCCCAGCCCGAGCCCAGCCCCTGGGGGCCGCTGGACGACGTGCGCTTCCTCATAGCCTGCACCTCCTGGTACTGACTCGCCGCCTCCTGTCGTCTGGCTCGCCTCGCCTGGTCAGGCCCCTCTCAGGTCCTTGTCTTTCCTCACCTTCCCCCCACCTCGGAGACTTGCGGAGAGTCGAGTCGGGGGACTGGAGGGGACTGGAAGGAAGCTTCTGCAGCCTCGCCATGGGGCACAGTCTTGTCTCTGGCCCCTTCTGCTACCCTGAATTTGTTCGCTTTTCAGCCTGCACCCAAACCCGCAAAGACCTTCGTGCACATCCTCACTCCACAGTCTCTCCACACGACTGCGTCCTGGTTAGCCTTTCCCTTCACTGGCAGCCAGAATCAGGCCAGGGCTCTTGGTATGAAGACCCCAAGGCTGCTGACCTAATCTCACCCTTTCTGTCCCTTATTGCCAAGAACTGGGCTCTTGCTTTTGTCCCTGGTTGTAGCACCATGCGCCTTGACTTCGGAAAAGACCTTGTGACCCTGACCCTACCCCATGTGTCTCCTGGGGGAAGTTGCTCCACCATCCTGGGTGCCACCCTGGCATTATCAGGCTGTATTCCTGGGACCCCAGTAACAGAGGGCCTCCAGGGCCAGCCTTTTGGAGAGAGGGTGCATTTCATTTTTAGGCTGGCAGATGACATGTGTGGGGTAGCTCCCAAACTCCCCAAAGTGCCCTGACTCTCAGAAGTTTCTTAAGTCCACTCTCAGAACCCTGATCCTTGTTCCCACATCCCAGGGAAACGACATACTCTGTATTTTTGTTTTATTTAGAAATGATTTAAAAAACATTATACAAAGGCTGATCAGTTTAAAATGTGACTGACACTGAAATGCTGTGATGTTCCCCAGACTGAGGGGAAGCTGGGCTCTGGGGCCCCCAGTGCTTTGCCCCTCTGTCTGTCTGCCCTGTCCTGGGATGATGGACAAACAGATGACTACATGGCAGGAGAATCCATGATTGGAAGCCTCCAGGCTGAGCCCTTCTGGGCCTGGCCCTGCATCCCTCACATCTGCAGCCTGGGCTGCCTGCCTCCATCTCCTGCTCTTTTCTCAGCTGACCTCAGTAGTACCAGGAGCCAGTGGGGAGCCTGGGGGACCTAGAACTTTCAAGAAGTGAGAGCACCAACCTGAGGAGTGGAGAGGGACCAGGAAGGGGAGAAGGGAGGCCAAGAAAAGATGGATAAAAGAGACACTTCTGATCTCATCTTGGACCTTAGAGGGGTCCACGGGTGGGGACCCAAGGCCCAGCTGGCTCACTGGATGGCCAGGGCAAGTAACAGCCTCTCTGTGCTGCATTTGAGGGCACAGTGAGAGTTAGCCCTGGCTCCCAGGGCCTACATGAGTTACATGTGAGTGAACAGGGGTGAGCTAATAAAGTGCTTTGCAAAGTATAAAACACTGTACAAACCTATGAATCACTAATATCTCTGCAGTTGTTCCCCACCCGCCCCAGGGAGCCCGCCCTTGGCCAAAATGAGAAAAAAAAACCAGAAGGATGATGACAGGGAACACAGTGGACCCATATAGGTGCCTCTGGGACAAGAGAGATTTTGCTCAAGACAGCTCCCAGAGTCCCTGTCTGCTACAGGTTAAGTGGACCCAAAGCCCAGAGGCAGCAGGGTGGGGACAAGGCCCATGTAGGCTCAGAGGCCCTGCCAGCACCCTGAAGACTGACACCTCCTCTTGGATTTGGCAGAGAGCCAGTAGACATCGTTGAACCCCCAATCTTGGCTACAGCTCCTTAGTGACACACAGGGCTGCCTCTTACCAGGTTGGAGTGAGGCAAGTTGAGCCCTAGGAATTCCTACCAGAGACAGTGAAGGCCAGGCCCCTAGGCTTGGGGCCTTTATCAGTTGAAGGTGCCCTTTTCCAAATAGCAATGCAGGATGATGGGCCCAAAGAGCTGGGTTAGGAAGGGCTGAGCTCATGGTATAAACACTGCTTCTGGGCTGAGGGATTGAGTTGGTGTTAGGGTAGCTAGTGGTGTGGGCTTGAGCACTTCAGAAGGCTGCCCTGGGCCCCTTATGCCAAGGCCATGAGAGTGTTGGCCTGGAGCCATTTCTTTCTCACCTAAACTAGTCAGGCTGAGCCCTGAGGCCACAAGCCACCAGCTGGAGCAGGGATGGGGACTGGGGAAATGGGGAGGGACAGGAGAGTGGACAGCTACACACTCAAATCAGCCTCCTGAGGTGAGGTCAGCTCCTGCTCCAGCCCTAATTTAGCCTCAGTAGCAGGGCTCAGCTCCTGGGTGTCTGGGCACTAGAATGGCCTTAACAGCACCTTGGTCCTTATCGTTGGGGGGAAGGGCTGGCCTCATCACCAAGACAGTCACCTCTAATTCACCTAAAGCCTCAAGCAGCCTTTGCAGAATGGGACTTTAAACAATAGTGACGGGACATTGAAATATTCACGATGTGACAGCTGGGTCCTTTAAGACCCAGCTGGGCCACAGCCCTGCCTGCAGCATGTGACCCTAAATCCTGGGTCTCAGAGGAGACCCTGACGCGTGGAGCAGGTTTCCTGAGGGATCTGCTGTTGCCAGCAGGGAAACCCAGGCTCGTTGCCCACTGTGTCTGCAGCAGGGGTCCTGTAGCATTGGAGGACAGTGGGGTGGGGTTGGGAGGACATCTGACCAGCAGGTGTTGGCAATGAGGGACCAGGACTGGTGGCATCTCCCAAATGGGGCTGGGAGCACTAGTGCTGGCTTCCCACAGAAGGTGCTGGGTCCAGCCAGGTAGGAGCTGTGGTGCCTCAAGGACTCAGTGACTGCAGGGCCTCCTCCTGGCATGGTCCCTGCCTCTTGATGGGGCCTGGCCTATTCCCTTGAGTAGGGAGCAGTTTACCCAGGACAGAAGGCTGGCAACTGGGTGCCAGACACCCACCCTGGGGCACAGCCGCCAACACTCCCTGCCCCACGCTCAGCCTAGGCCCACGTACTACCGCTTCAGCTACATGACCCCTAGCCTAGGGCCCTGCTGGCCCTGGTGAGCAGTGGCCAGAGCTGCCTCTCAGACCCTGGTGAGGAAGGGCCTGGCTGGCCAGACCGAGTGGACAGAGGGCCCCGGGCTGCTCACACCCACTCCTGGACTGGCCGCTTATAGTAGGTGACAGGTTGAGGGCCTGCCTTGTTCTTGAACTGGAAGATGGTGTAGACCAGCACCAGGATGCAGAGGGACAGGATGCAGGGGATGACCACAGCCACCGCATTCACAGAGCCTGGCACGTCATTGATGGTCACCATGATGTCCACGTCGTCCTGGGGCAGCCGCCGCTCCTTGCGCCGCTCCACCTCCTTCTGGTTGCAGCCCATCCAGTCACGCAGGATGTTGCGTGGGTAACCTGGCTCCACACTCAGTTTCTGGTTGTCAAATTTCCAGTAGTCCCGGCCCTTGTAGAAGTAGGTATAATCTGCAGAAACACAGCCCAGCATCACCACTCCAGACACTTCCCTGCACCCACTCTGGGTCAGCATGAGAGGGCATAGGGTTCTGTGGCAGTGTGGAGGAGGGGCGTCTCTCCCACCCTGGAGGAGCAAAGAGAGGCTCTGAAACAGGTGGGCACATAGGGTGGTGGGAAGCAGGCAGTGCTTGGCACATCCTGCAAATAGTGTGGCTGGTCATGGAGTGTGACCTGGCCAGCTGCAGAGAGGCACCCAGGACTTGGAGCAGCCCACCCTGTCCTCTCAAAGGTGCTGGGAAGCCACAGACAGGACCCTTCTCAGCCTGGGGTCAAAGGTCTGTCATACTGTGCCCATAACACCCCCCCCCCCCCACCACCTAAGTCAGATCAAGCCAACTTAGAGCTTGGCTGACACTGTCTCCATAGCTCCAGGGCTGAGCCAGCTCCTGAGCCAAGGGAGGCTAGGAGCAAGATTTCTCCTGTCATCAGTGGACACCACCTCTTTGCAGTTATCACAGCTTTTTTTGGCTTGGCACATGTGACTTCACAACATGGATTGCTGAGTCGCTGGGACCCTGCTGGGGGGAGGGGCTAAAAGGAAAGGAGGCAGCAGGGCTTGGCAGCCACCACAAGGCTCCCCGCAGTAGCCTTATCGGCCCAGCCAGTCCACTGATGTAAAGTGAATCAGTCTGACTCTCCTATTGGCTGGATCCCCTGGCTGGGGTTTTGATTGGCTAAAGTTCTTGATGTCACCTGTCTCTGAGGCTTCCCAGAAAGTGAGACCATGTGGGTAAAGCATAAGGTAACAGGAGAGCCAGCAAATAGCCGCTCTGCCCTATGGCAGATACCTTTCTTACCAGTCTCCTTGGAGAGCCCTTCCTGATGACCCTCTCTAACAGTCCTCTGCCTAGATGCTCTCTCACACATGCTTTCCCTTATTGCATTTGTTGCCATCTTATTTTTTTGCCTTGAGAGCCAGGGATGCAATGCAAATCTAGTTCCAAGCTTCATCCCAGCCCTGCCACACAAGCTGTCTCTCAGTAATTGTCATGGAGTGCGTGAATGACTCCACACAAACTAAAACATACTAACAAAATGATGATGGTGATAACAGCTAAAAATTAAATGGCATGAGCCAAGTGCTCTGCATAATTTATCTTACTTAATCCTCATAAAACGCTATGAGGTAGGTACCATTATTATCCCCATTTTATAGGTGAATAAACTGAGTTTGCCCAACTCATAGTAAGTAGTGGAGGTGGGATATGAGACCAGCCCGACTGGTTCCAGAGTCTGTGCTTTTGACCAGATCAGTGGAGGTGGATTCAATAAACATTCATGGATACCCACTCTGTACCTGGCAAGTCTTAGCCCCTCTTCTTGAGAAGTTTCTAGTCTGGTGGGGAGAGAGGCTGTGAGTCAGCCTGGCCCCCAAGAGGAGTTTCAGAATGTCTCACAAAAAGTCTTCTTTTATCTTCAAGCCTGGTGAAAAGTCACCTTTGAACCACCATATCCATCATTTCAGATTTGATAACTCAAGGAACTCCTAGCATACACCTGGGACCACTGACAGATGCTGTCTGAGGGAATGAAATCAGTCTATGAAAACATCTCTCAATTGCACATCATCCCTGCGGATGAGAAATTGTGACTTGGCAGCTGGTAAGAGAGGATTAATTTACTGTATGAACGTGGGTTGATATGAAGCAATTGTCTTCGCCACCAGATGGTGTTTCTCAAACCTGGGTATCCTGAGTGTACACCTGATGAGACCCACATGAAATGAGACCCCCCCGCCCAACCTGGGTGGGTGCTCACGTACATCCTTCCTTGCTGATGAAGGCCCCTTGGGGAGCCTGTGGGATGCCCTTCCACACCGTGATGGGCTTGGGATAGCCAGGGTCCGTAGCCCGCCGCTCCTCACTGTAGCGCCAGTACCGCTCGCCTTTGAAAAAGTAGGTCTTGCCCACAGGTTCCCAGCGCAGAGCCGTGTCAATGCCTTCTCGGGGCAGACAGCTGCCCAGCTCCCCCAGGCTGTGGGGGTACCCAGGCTCCACCGTCACCTCTTTAAACACCCAGTACTTGTCACCTGTGGCCAAGAGGAGCCCAGGATTAGCATTCCTCAGTCATTCAGCACCAGGGGTTGTGGTTAGAGCTGCTTGCCCATCATCTCCTGGGACTGAAGTCATTCATGGAGCCAGAATGTCCGAGAGAAGCAGCCCTAGGCCTGCTTGATCCCTTTGGTGGGGGGAGTCCGAGGGCCCTTGGCCCAGGCAGAGCTTAGGGGGCAAGAAGCCAGAATCCAGTCTCAGATCCTGGGCAACTTGCCCCATGCTGCCCAGGCTCCATGCCCCACCCTCTCTCCTTTCAGGTGACTTGCTCCTTTCTCTTCTCCAGATGACCTCAGCTTCTCGTGGCTTCACACAAACTAGTACTTCCCCCATCTTCCACTAATGACACCCCAACTCTGAGGCTGCGGCCCACAGCCACTCTCCCCGGACTCTGATCACCCACTGGCTTCTGGGCATTTCCATGTCAGCTTCTGGAGTTCTTCATCTTCACCACAGGGGGCTCCCTCCATCACTGCCTTTCTGCCTCCCAGGGTGGCCATGATGGAGGCATCACATTTGACCCTCTCTTTTCCTCTCCTCTCAGCACTCAGCCTCTCACAAGGCTTTTTAAATCTAGCTTTGCTGCCTCCCTGGTCTGTACCTTACAGACATCCCTCTCCTTAACTCCAGCAACCATCTCAGAAATGGCTTCCCTGCCTCTGCCTCAGGCTCTCTGCTGCTTAGAAACAAACAGTGAACTTCCAGCATTGCCCTCATGGATCAAGACCACAGTCTGGCCAGGCAGCCAAGGTTCCCCAAGACTATCCGCCAAACCACCTTTCCAGGACACTCTCACAGCTATCTCATCAGGCTCCACTGCTGCCTGCTGGGTCTTCTAAAGCCCTTTGAACTACTCTTTTGTCTATGCTGTTCCTTCTCCTCAGAATGCATTCCTTTCTTCTCACTAGCTATCGGTATCTTACCTTTCTGAGGCCTGGCCCAGGTCAAGATAATCAAAGTGAAACAACCTAGCACAGGGTGGACACCCAGCTCCTCTTCCCCCTTCCCTGACCTCTTGAGCCTGTATGACCTCCTCCCTCAAGGCCTTATAGAACTGACAGCGTGGCCTTCCATGGAGCACTGGATGGTCTTCAGTTGTTGCTATCATCCTTTCTTTACTTTGTGTGAGTGAGACTTGTCACTCCACCAACTTTGGCACATACAGACCTCAACAGTCACTCTTTGACTTCATCTCCCTGCCTGCAGGAATCTGCCCTGCCAGATGTCAGTGTTTCTGTTAGGGCTAGAGTTTACAGGTGGTAAAAAGGGGTCCCACCCCAGTTTACAGGTAGAAAAAAGGGGTCCTGAGAAGGGCAGGGAACCAGCCCTCTGCACAGGCCACATTACCTTTGAAGAAAACAAATCTTCCATCGGCCCTTTCATAGGCTGCATCTATTCGGGCAGGCAGGCCCTTCCAGAACTGTTCGATCTGCATAGGGTAGCCTTCCTGCACCCGGTTATTGCGCAGGCGCCAGAACCAGCGATCCTGAGGGTTAAGGCAAGGAGAGAAAGAGGCATAGACTTTAAACCTAGTGATCTCATCCCAGGGGCCCAACAACCCAACACCTGCCCCTGGGCCCAGCCTTACAACCCTCCGTGAAGCTTGTCCATTTACTGCTTCTAACTTTCAAAGCCCTATGAGGAAGACAGGATGCTCATCAGCTCTGTTCATGTAGGGCTCCCCATGACTCTTGCTTCCAGAGGTGCCATGAGACAGAGACAGCAGACAGCAGACCGGCCTGGTGGGCACCGGCAGAGGTGTGGGGGAGCTGGGAGGAATGATGCTGGGGCCTAGAATGACCACATGAGGGCAGCGGAGAGTCACTGACATTGGCGAGGCCGCTTCCCAGGCTGGTGGGAAGCAGGGGGTGGCCATCGAGCCTGAGCAGAGGGCCCTCCCCATGGCTGGCTCCATCCAGCAGGGCAAGGACCTGAGAAACAAGCCATGGTGATTCCTCCAAGCTCCAAGTGTACATTCAGTGTCCTCCACTTAATAGCTGCATAAACTCAGGCACAGACCTTAAAGAGCCTCACCTGCAAATGGGGGTCATAATGGGGGATCAGATGAGAGATTAGAGGTGAAGTCCCTGAACAGTACCGGGCACATAGTTGATGTTGAGTAAATGACAGGTTAATAGGCTAAGAGTGGAAAAAGCGCTGCTTCTCAAATGGTGCCTTATGCAGCCCTGATAGGTAGGCAGTCAGGGTGAGGCCTGTAACCTCCCAGGACCTCAGTATTCTTAGGTGTAAATGGGAATGAGAAAACCCATACTTGTCAAGGAACCATTCAGTTGGAGGATCCAAGGGTGCAGAAGGATGAATGTGATATGTAAAGGATGGTACGAAAGCTAGAAAAGGGCTGCTTTTTTTTTTTCCTTCAGAAAAGTGTTCTACAAAGTACTTTCACATCTAGTTTTTTAAACCTTATTTTGACTTTCACAACTCCTTTCAAGTAGATCTGAGATGCACAGAGTCTTAAGGAAGGCCAAGTGACCTTCCTAGAGCCACTCCGTGAGAGTGGGACTGGGGCTGACCCCTGTCGCCTGACGCTTGGTCAGAGCTCAAAGCTTACTGGGGAGAATTCCACAAGGGGGGTGGGGCAGCCCTCCACAACCATCCACTGTGATGGAGACATGCTGTGCAGGTTGCCTTAGGTGGAGGGCTTCTTGCCCTGGTGGCTGGGTGTGTGGTCAACAGACAGTTTTCAACCATCAGCCTCCCTGGGATGGCCTCAGCTTCAGAGAGCTCCCCCAAGGTCATGCCTTTCCTCATCCAGGGACTGAATGAACCACTTGGGGCCCAACATGGGACAACTCTGATGGACCACTCTAGCTCCAGAACTCCCTGTGGGGGTAGCTAGGGTCTTCAGGGGGTCTGGTTGCTGCTTATCTACTCCTGCTGCCCAGTCCTGCTGCCCCACCCTCCTTCCCACAGATATGGATCCCAAAGGTGCCCCCTAGTCAAAATCCTGCCTTCCAAACACTGTCTCAGAGTCTGCTTCCCTGAGACCCCAACTGCAACATACCTAGCAGGCTGCCACCCACTCAGCCTATGGCTAGAGGGGCAGGAATGGGACAGGGGACAAGATGCAGCCTGGCCAGCTCAGTCAGGCACTCCTCAGAACCAGCCTCTCAGCCCTGGAAGGATCTGGAGACAGATTCAGCCACCACTGCCCAGTTAGTACTCCAGGCTGCCATCTTTCAGCCCTGACTCATTTGATCTTCATACACCCTTCGTTAGAGAAATGACCCCCCAGCTTTCAGATGGAGAAACTGAGGTCCACGCAAGGGAGGTGACTTGCTCAAAGTCACGGACCAGAAGGTGGCCTCTAGCACTTCCCCCCAGTGTTAATCCCTGGGAAGCGGTAGAGTCACCAGTCTTCCCTCCTCCTTCTTGGAAACATTCCATTCACCCAGAGGTACCAGGAAGACACTCCGTTGGGCCAGCTCCCATCCAGGCCCCAGAGCAGGCCTAATCCCACCAGCTTTCTCCCGCCCTATGGGAGGGGAGCACCCAGGTCCTACCTTAAACACAAACATTTCACCCCGGAAGAGGGCTACTGTGTTGAAGTTGCCGTCACAGATGTTGGGTTTGGCACCCGGTGAAGCTGGCCGGTCCCCGAGGGGCGGCCGAGGGGGCCTGGGCTGGCGCTCATGCTTCCTCTCAGACGGTGAGTGGATCCTGCGGACGGGGAGCGTGGGGAGGGGCCTTGTGGGCTCCAGGGGCTCGGCGGGGGGCCCTGGAGAGAGGGGCTGCATCTTAGATGGGGGGCAGCCATTCCCTGCCTCCCACTGCCATTGCCTCATCATCACCCTGGAAGCTCTGAGACAAGTCTGTCACTCCAGACATCCTGTCCCCTCTCCCTTTTCTTACTCTCCTGATCTTTGAAAGAAAAAAAAAAAGATGAAAATAGCCATTAAGTAGGAACTCTCGGAAGTTCCTTATGGCTCAGTGGGGGTAACAAGTCCAACTAGTACCCACGAGGGTGCGAGTTTGAGCCCTGGCCTTGCTCAGTGGGTTAAGGATCCGGTGTTAGGGTGGACTATGGTGTAGGTCACAGACTCGGCTCAGATCCCGAGTTGCTGTGGCTATGTCGTAGGCCGGCAGCTGCAGCTCCACTTTGACCCCTAGCTTGGGAACCTCTATATGCCGAGACTGCAGCTCTAAAAAGCAAAAAAAAGAAGTAGAACTCTCATCTTTCATCCCTTCTTAGGCTCAGTGTCCTGTACTTGTCCCTTCATTCTTCTTCTTTTTTTTTTTTTTTTGTCTTTTTAGGGCTGCACCTTCAGCATATGGAAGTTCCCAGGCTAGGGGTCCAAATCGGAGCTGCAGCTGTCAGCCTACACCACATCCATAAGCAACACTGGATCCTTAACCCACTGAGCAAGGCCAGAGATCAAACCCACATCCTCATAGATACTAGTCAGTTTCGTTACCACTGCACCACAGTGGGAATTCCTCGATGTCATTCTGTATCCTGTTCCAGCAGGGCCTCTGCCCTGTTGTCACCCACTGAAACTGCTGTCAGGATCACCAGTGACCTCTGTGTTGCCAAATCCAGCAGTTACTTGACTCAAACTTTGATGTCCATATGCATTATCCAGGGGTCTTGATAAAATGCAGATTGTGATTCAGAGGGTCTGGGATGGGGCTTGCAATTCTGCATTTCCTTGAACTCTCAGGTGATGTCAAAGTTGCTGGCCTGAGGCCCACACTTTGAGTGGCAAGATCATAGAAACCCTTTCCTTGAAATGCTTTCTCTCTTCAAAACCCTGCACCCTCTTGGTTTTCTTACTCTCTTGGGCTCTTCTTTCTTACTCTTCTCAGTCTCCTTTGCTGCTCTAAAGGTTGCTGCTCCCAGCTCTAAAGGTTGGCCTGCCCCTGGGTCCTCTTCTCTTCTCTTCTCTATTTTGCTTCCTAGATCAGGGCTTCTCAACTTGGGCTGCATATTAGGATCACCTGGGGATCCCCCCAATGTTCAGAAGGCATCCCAGACCAATTAAAAGCACATCTCTCGGGGTGAAGGCTGGGTATCAGTATTTATTTTTTGTTTTGGCTTTTGTCTTTTTAGGGCTGTACCTTCAGCATATGGAGGTTCCCCAGCTAGGGGTTGAATCAGAGCTGTAGCTACCAGCCTACTTCACAGCCACAGTAACGCCAGATCTGAGCCGCATCTGTGACCTACACCACAGCTCACTGCAATGCTGGATCCTTAACCTACTGAGCAAGGCCAGGGATCCAGTCTGCAACCTCATGGTTCCTAGTCAGATTTGTTAACCACTGCGCCACTACGGGAACTCCAAAATTTTTTTTTTCCAGTATTTTTAAAAATTGAAATCCCAAGGTGATTCTATGGGCAGCCAAGTTGAGAATTGCTACCTATGTGATCTCATCCAAGTTCATGGCTTTAAAGACTCTCTGTTGGAATATCGCTCTGATAGGATGTTCTGTGATGACATAAATGTTCTATATCTGCACTGTCCCATACGTAGCCTCTAGCCAATGTGGCTACTGAGTACTTGAAATAAGCAACTAGTTATTAGTGTGGCAGATCTAAACTTTTCTTTCTTTCTTTCTTTTTTTTTTTTTTTTTTTGCCTTTTTGCCTTTTGAGAGCCGTTCCCGCTGCATATGGAGGCTCCCAGGCTAGGGGTCCTATCAGAGCTATAGCCACCGGCCTACACCAGAGCCACAGCAACGTGGGATCCAAGCCGTGTCTGTGACCCACACCATAGCTCACGGCAACACCGGATCCTCAACCCACTGAGCAAGGCCAGGGATCGAACCCGAAATCTCATGGTTCCTAGTCGGATTCGTTAACCACTGAGCCACGACGGGAACTCCTGAACTTTTATTTCTAATTGATAGAAGTTAAAATTTTAATAGTCACATGTTGCTATGACTACCTTAGGACACCAAAGATCCCAAATCAATATCCCAGCCTGTATCTCTGAGCTACAGAGGTCAATCTGCTGCTCTACAATTACAAAAGCCAAGAACTTTGGGGCAGTCCTTCTCCTGACACCCATTTGTAATCTGTCAGTAAATACGGTGCATTTCATTTTCAAAATAGCTTCCAGTCCCCACCCCTCCATCCCCCTTTCCAGTCTAGTCCTCCACTGCTTCACCTGTGGATATGCTGTCCATCCTCCAGGCTCTGGGTGGGGCCACCTCCTCTGTGAGGTCCTCCTCCCATGCTGCACATGGGGGGCCATGCTATGCGGACATGCATGTGCTCAAGTAAACTGGTCTTCCCCTCACAAGTGACTTGGCAAAAACAAGAACTTCCTGCAGCACTATGAACTGAGAACAGGGTAGCAGCCTTCTCATATCTTATCAAGATATATCAACCTAGTTTCTCTTTTCGCGTTTAAGAAAAAAGCCCTGGTAATAATATCCATCGCATTGTATCATATTACTCAGGCAGATACGTGAATCTCTTAGCTAGAGGTTGGACCCCTTGACGTGACCCAGGAAGTGAGAGGAGGTGTGTGGAAGGTGAGGTGGATAGAGAAGAGGGAGCGGGTGTCTCTCCCAATTGCAGCTCAGACCCGCCCTGCCAGGTTACCCAAATGTGTGTGTGTGGGTAAGCAGCCTTGCCCCCTCTGCTTAAGCAAAGACATCAGAGGTCTCTAAAGGTCAGACAGAGGTCAGAGACAGAGCAGCTGCCCCCTCCCCCCCCAGGCAGGCAGTCATGGCCCAGCCCCAGGGAAGGAACGGTTGCCCGTCTGCCCTGCCACACACCGTAGATCTTCTGGATGCCCTGGAGATCGTCCTGAGGCAGCTTGAAGTTGTGTGTCTCCATGTACTGGTAGAAGGGTGCCATGATGGCGCTGGGGTCGTTGGAGTGCTCCAGTCCCAGCGCATGGCCCAGCTCGTGCACAGCCACCAGGAAGAGGTCATTCCCTGTGGAGAAGGGGAGGGGGAGGTACCCACTTAGGTGTCATCCAGTCAGTCCTTTACTTCTGCAAATGCCGAGCAAAAGCTTTGTGCCAGGCCCTGTGCTGGACACCGGGACATTTAGAGAAATCAGACACATCCCTGCCTTCTAGAACTCTCCATATAGTGGCAGATAGGGACAGAGACACAAACTAAGTGAAATTAGTGTTCCAGGCACTTCAGTAGCTGTCAGTAATGGTAGAGAGGATTCCACGCAGGGAGGAGCCATTAAAACTTGAAGGAAAATGTTCAGGGAAAGCTTCATCAAGGTGAGCCTTCAGTTGGGCTGCGAAAGATAAGCAATGAGTCGGGAGAATGGACTCAGTGGGTAGGAGAGGAAGCGGGGTGAGGGTGGCGTTCCTGGCAGAGGGAATGCTGTAAACAAGATCCAGGGACACGCGGTTTCATTCCACTTGGCTCTGGAACAAAGCAGGAGGGGAAGGCCAGAGGGAGATGAGGTCAGCCAGGCTGGCAGGCAGGGCTTGTGATGCCATGCAAAGAAATCTGGATTGGCTCTTTGACCAGTGGGGAGTTTAAGCAGGAGTGGGGGTGGTGACATGATGAAATCACTCTGGCTGCAGTGGGAGGAGGGATTAGAGGGTGATGAGACCAGAGGCAGGGAGATAACTAGGGTCTGTCTGGATGCCAGTATGAGGGTCTGCACCAAGGCGGAGGGAGTGGGATGGGCAGAGGGGAATCCTGGGGGTGGCGGGCTGGTGGTCATCTTCAGAGACCCAGGGGCAGGCGGGGCCTCGGCCGTGCGGCATCTCTCAGTCCTGAAAGAACTGAACGAAGGCCAAGACCAAGGCACGGATTCAAATGCGAGTGAAAACAAAGTCCAGGTGCTGAAAGTGGGACACGGGATCCCGAGGCAGCCACATGTCATAGGAGTCATGAGCCTGGGCCCTTGAACAAGACAGGTCTCGTTCATTTCCAGCTCTCCCCCCACCAGCTTTGTGAATTTGGCCAGAAGGTCTACCCCCTGAGCCTCAGTTTCCTCATCTGTTCCATGGGGAAATCACACCTGCCTCACAGGGCTGTGTGAGGATTGGCTAAGACAGTAGGTATTAATGGTGTGACACTGTGCAGCTGCTGCTGTTACCTTGCATAAGACAGAAGCTTGGGGACTAAAACAAACCCATTCACCAGAAAGGAAGCACAAGGCCTTTGGAGTTCCAGCAACCAGATCCTCTTTTTTTGGTCTTTTTAGGGCTGCACCCGCAGCATATGGAAGTTCCCAGGCTAGGGGTGGACTTGGAGCTACAGCTGCCGGTCTACGCCATAGCCGTAGCAATGCAGGACCTGAGCCAAGTCTGTGACCCATACCACAGCTCATGGCAATGCTGGATCCTTAACCAACTGATCAAGACCAGGGATTGAACCCGTGTCCTCATAGATACTAGTTGGGTTCATTACCACTGAGCCACGATGGGAACTCCAACAAGATCCTCTTAAAGCCTGAGCTTCTGGAAACTCTCTGAGCTTCTGGAAACTCCCCTGAGCTTCTGGATCTGGCCTGGGACAGGGCAAGGCCTGATATTGGGGGGATTAAGTAACCCTGGCTTTGGGAAAGAAATGCAAGGGGCGGAGGATTGGTCAGGCTGTTGAATCAACAGTCCTGACTCTGGTATGTCCCATCATAGATTTCTGTTTGCCTTGACCTCTGGCATTTGAAGGCCCTCTGAGCCCTGCCTCCACTGCCCAGCCCTAAAGCATGTCTCAGTCCATTCCTGCCACCTCAAAGTACAGGGGAGGCTGCCAGGAGCCCAGGAGGTGGTCAGAAGTCCTAACGCCCACTCCCTGCTCCATTGTCACCGGCAAAACTATCCTACCCAACCCGGCTGAGGGCCCCATGGGGCCAGGTAAGGCTGGAATTGTGTGTGGCCCTCCTGGCTAAGTTCTTGGGAAGAGAGAAGAGCCCTGAGGGGCAGACCTGGTCGCACAGGTGCATGCCTGCAGCTTGCTCGGCTGACACAACCAGTGCCTTCAGCGTAGGGGGGAGGGGCAGGACCAGTGCAAGGTTGGCCAAGAGCTTGGGGCTGGCCTTCTGCTGGGGCAGGGCAAGCTGGCATAAGGAGGCCAGGCCGCCCCCAGTTCCTTCCTCAGGTCCTGGTCCCTCTGGCAGCAGGGAAGGGTGAGCTCATCTCTGAGCTCCATCCCAAACAAAGGCGGCTGCTTGAGCCAGCGGAAGGCAGCTCCGCTTCCCGGGGTCCAGTCCTGGCTCTGCTCCTGGCCTGTTCTGCGACCCAGGACAAGCTGTTCAGGCCTATGTCTCCTGAACAGACCCTTCTTCAGGGATCGACAGGGATCTCAGTGGAGAACCAGGGAGCTAGGGCTGAGCACCTGGCAAAACTCAAAATATTTGTCCTCAGCCTGTGTCTTTTACTCTGTTAGCCTCAATGTTGCATCTCTGTGGAGAACAGGAGTAAGCCCTTGAAGGAAGGGGGCCTGTGGGTTTGTTCCAGGGACCAAAAGGCAGAGAGCTGGGGAGTTGGCATCCTACTGCACAGAAGCCTAAGAGACCTGATAAGTGGGGGCTGCTCTGGGGAGGGGCAGGAGAACTCCCTGGAGTGAGGGGAAAGCAGAGGGCTGGAGAAGACCCGTGCTCAGTGGGCAGGAGGCCGCTAGGGGCAGAGAGGCAGAGTGGTCAGAAGTGTGGTCCCTGGGAGCTAGACTGCCATGAATCCCGGCTCTGTCATGCCTTAGCAGTGTGACATTTTAAATCTCTTCCTCGGTAAAATGAAGGGAATAACTGTATCTTCATCATAAGAATGGGGTGAAGATTAATGAGGAGAGGTACCTAAAGCACTCACATCACCTCCAGGCATAGAACTATCACAATTAATTAGCAGGGTCATGCTGAGCGGTGTGTGAAAGGCTAGCATCCTCAATAGGGAGGGTTCCCTTGAGCTGGGAGCTCAAGTCCTTGGGCCTCCTAGCAAGCACCCAACAGTCTGCTTGGCTACTCAGTGGAAACTTGTCTGCTCCATTCGCTTCTCTTGGGACCTCCATTTTCAGTGAGTCCCATCTCATTGACTCCTGTAACCCCCTCAAAAGGTTATAGCATTTCCTTTTGCCTCTGTTCTTTTGCCAGTGCTGTCTCCTCCACCTGGAACAGCCTTACTTCTTCAAAGTTCAGCTCAGTGCCACATCCTCCAGGAAGTCTTCCTTGATTTCCCTAACTGGCAGTGAGTGCTTCCTTCACACTCTCCCAGCAGTATATCTGAACCATCTTTCTGGCACTGACGGCTTTCCAACCTATATCTCATCCGGGAGCGCACACTCTCTACTGCCCCAGGACTATGAGCTCCTTGAGGGAAAGCTCCCTGTTGGTCGAGATAAGGGTGGCAGCAGCCATGACAGAACAGTGCCAGATGTTCAGTCTTTTTCCCAGGTGTGGTCTTTGGACCATCTGCAGCAGAACCAACAGAAGCAACTGTTAAAAATTCAGAGTCCTAAGTTCGAGAAAGTTAATGTCTTTGGATGAGTCAGGACTTTGCTCTGGAAAAACCAGGCATGAACAATCCAGATGCAGCTCATAACCACAGCCATAGACCCCTATGAACTGGAATGGCTCTAGGACACTTCTGGAAGGACATTCAAGATTAATTGAGTGCCTGTACATTATCTTGTTTAATTTCCACATTACACTCAGCCAGGGATTGAGCACAATTTCCTGGGAACTTTTTGTTATGTTGGTTTCCTTCTCTATTCTTCTGCCACTTCCTATGTGAACTTGGCTCAGAACTTTCCTTTCCTCACTACCCTGCTGGGTCTAGCTCCCAGGAGGAGACACTAAAGTAACTGTGGAAGGACTCTCCCCTGTGAAGGGCTGGTCTTGATGACTCTTTCTGTCTTGTCACCTTGCCCAGGGCTGGGGTCCCTCCCCAGCAGAGCTAAATGAATTCTGCTGACTTCACTGCTTGACTCCCTGGGAAGAGATGAGGACCGAGGGTGCCTGGAGGTCTCCCCGAAATCAGCTGGAAGGGGTGGTGGGCCAGATGGCTCTTTACATAGACTCCAAAGAGGTGGAGAATCAGAATCGCCTTTGCATGCCAGTGCTGCTCCAGGAGAGTCTTTTAAGCACACAGGTGGAGGATATTCTGATTCAGAAGTTTGGGGTTAGGGCTTAGGCAAGCTGTTTAAAAATAAAAGTTCCCCAGGTGAATTTTATAATGTTGGGGGCAGGCTGACACACCTGAACCAACCACTCAACCTAAACATTTAAAAGTGGGACAGGCTGCCTCACACGCGCTTCCCAGTGTGATGCAGTGGGAGGACCAGCCCACCTAGGAAGCATTCTTGCCAAAAAAGTGAATCTAGTCAGGCCTTTAGATCTAATTATCAATAGTCAGGATGTATGGGTAAGAGCGACATGTTAAAAGTGGGCTTGAATCTTGTCAAGTCTAATGACTATACTCAGGAAAAGCGACCGGTTTCTTCAACAAACATGGCGGGGTCGAGAGGAGGAGAAGCAAGGTGACTGTTATAAGTGGAAAAAGCCTTAAGAGACGAATCCATGAATGTGTGGATGCTGTTTGGATCCTGATGCAGGCAAACAACTGTAAAAGACATCTTTGAGGTAATTTGGGCAAATGAACACAAACTGGGTATTAGATTTTAAGAAATTATTGTGAATTTTGTCGGCTTGATAATGAGTTTGTGGTTGTGTTAAAAGTAATCTGTTAGGGATATGTGCTAAAGTATTTACTGGTGAGATGATGTTGTGCCTGGAATTTTCTTTAAAATACATGACTAGCGAGCCCGACTAGCATTCATGAAGACGCAGGTTCTATCCCTGGCCTCACTCAGTGGGTTAATGATCCGGCATTGCTGTGAGCTGTGGTGTAGGTTACAGATGAAGCTCAGATCCTGAGTTGCTGTGGCTGTTGTGTAGGCTGGCAGCTACAGCTCTGACTTGACCTCTAGCCTGGGAACCTCCATATGCTGCAAGTACAACCCTAAAAGACAAAAAGACCAAAAAATAAAAAGTAAAAATAAAATACATCACCTGAGAGTTGCCATTGTGGCTCAGTGGTAATGAACCCGACTGGTATCCATGAGGACTTGGATTCGATCCCTGGCCCTGCTCAGTGGGTTAAGAATATAGCATTTCCGTGAGTTGTGGTGTGGGTCGCAGACTTGGCTTGGATCCTGAGTTGCTGTGGCTGTGGTGCAGGCCTGCAGCTACAGCTCCGATTCGACCCAGAGCCTGGGAACTTCCATATGCCGTGGGCACGGCCCTAAAAAAATAAAATACACGATCAAAAAATAAAGGTGGTGGGAGGAGGGTACATGAGGTAGGACTGATATGATGTTGATAATTGCTGAAACAGGGTGATAGGTGCCTGGGGGGTTCATATGATTACTCTCCCTACTTTGAGATTTTGATATTTTCTGTAATGGAAATTTAGAGAAGAAAACCGACAAACAAAAAGTTCCCAGGAGGCTGCGCTCATGCTCTTGCTGAGTTTATGTGGAAATGGAATGAGATAACATACAGGTGCTCAATCAATTCTGAATCTCCTTGCAAAAGCTGTCCTAGGGCCACCTCTCATTCCAGTGCGTAGAGGCTGTTGCTGTGGTTGTGAGCTGCATCTGGATAATTAGTTCATTCATGGTTTTCCAGAACAAAGTCCTGACTCTCGTCCAAAGAAGACATGAGCTATCTTGGAATTTCTATCCAAATTGTCAGTCATTCGTCAGGAGGGAGTGGGACAGACGAGAGGGTGCCTGGATATTGAGACTGGCCCAAGGTCTCCACTAGCAAGGAACAGTTGTGGGAAGTGCACACCCAGGGTTGGGAGGGGCAGGGAAGAGGAGGAGTGTCTTCCCAGCGCAACCAGCTTTTCATAAATCATTTATCTCTATCAGGGCTGTGACTGTTACCAGCTCACAGAGCCTGGCACACAACAGGGGCTCAGAAATGTTAGTTCTCTTCTCCTCATACGTTATCAGTTAGCACAGGCTGCCATTCATTGACACTGATCCAAGAATAAGACCAAGTATAGGTGTTCAGAAAGCCAGGAAACACATCCAGGACATAAGGGAAGGGGTTCTGGGGCTGAAGAAATGGAGCTGGATGTAGGGAAGGGGACCAAAGAAGAGGGCAGGGGGCAAAGAGAAATTTAGCAGTTTTGTAACTTTGCCTAGGCTGAGCCTTGGCCAAACCACCTCCTGAACCTCCCTTTGACAGACAGGCCAAGAGTCGAGATAAATGATCCATACAATGATATGAAATGTTCCCAAGCAGGCAGTCCTCATCTACAGAGAGCAGACACAGTCTCTGTGAAGTGGGCCTTTAAAATCTGCTCTTAGGAAGTTCCCTTTGTGACTCAGTGGAAATGAATCCAACTAGTATCCATGAGGATGTGGGCTCGATCCCTGGTTTCGTTCAGTGGGTTAAGGATCCAGTGTTGCTGTGAGCTGTGGTGTAGGTCACAAACTCGCCTTGGGTCTGGCATTACTGTGGCTGTGGAGTAGGCTAGCAGCTGCAGCTCTGATTCATCCCCTAGCCCGGGGACTTCCATATGCTGTAGGTGCGACCCTAAAAAGCAAAAAAATAAATAAAATCTGTTCTCAGCCTGAAGCATTGCCAAGGAAAGATAATGCCTAGTTTTCCCAAACTTGCCTAAGCTTGAGAATCTCCAGGGGAAGGGCCTAGAATCCATGTTTGCAACAAGAACCCTGGTCTATTCTTTTTTTTTTTTTTAATGGCCACTTCTTCAGCATATGGAAGTTCTCTGGCCATGGATGGAATCTGAGCCACAGCTGGGGCAATGCCAGATCCTTTAATTTACTGTGCCATAGCAGGAACTCCCCCAGTTGATTCCTAATGATCAGGCAGGTTAGGGAAACCCTGGGGATTAAGACAGTGTTTCTCAAAGTAATGGAATGCCTGTATCAGAAGCACTTGGGAAATTACTAGACTATGTGCAGATTCTCAGGTCTGACCCCAGACCTAGAGAATAAGAATGGCAAGAGGTTAGTGGCCTGGAGGCTGGAATCTGCATTCTTAAGGTTTCTCAGCGATTCTGGTGTGCCCTGAAGTTTGAGAGCCATGGAAACAGCATGGTGGCCGAGCGTATGGGCTCTGGAGTTATAATGCCCAGGATTGAAGCCTTATGTCAGCATTCACCAACTGTGGGTTCCTTACTGTTTTGTTATCCCTCCATTTACCTATCTGTAAAATGGGGATAATAATAACATATACATATTATATAATATGTGGAAAACACTTGACATGGGCCTTAGAATATTAACATACTAATTCTAATCTATTATAACCTAAAATAGACTAGAATAGAATCCTCTGTCCCTCTCTCCTCTAGACTCCTGCTGCATTTTCTTGGTACTTCTACTACATCCTTCATATAGTCTGCCTTGTAACAGGGTTACCTATGTAGACATCTGTCTCCATGTTACATTAGAGTTGGAGGGGCCTTAGAAGTCCCCTAATCCAGCTCCTCCTCTTACAGATGAGGAGGCTGAGGATGAACGATTCACCAGTTCACCCCATCACATGCCAGGTGGTTGAATTACAGTTTGAGGCCCAGCTATCAGCTATGCCATTTGAGCCTCAAACTCTTCATCTTAGAAGTGGGCATGACAATGTCCACTTGCCTGCTTACTAAGCAAGCGCCTTGTGACTAAGTACTGGTAGGAGCTCTTGTAACCTGAAGAGTAGTGTTCCTGCACAGAGGATGCTGGAGTTACTATGGGGCCTGTTATTCACCCGTGAAGTTGACATAAGGGAGAGAGTCACATCTTCCCACAAAATGGCCTTTGAAGCCCTCATCAGTCTGGCCAGAGCTTACCACTTTCAGCTTTAATGGCTTTTTAAGCTTTTTCTTCAGCCTCTGATGGATCACTTTATCTTCTTATTCATGGCCTAACCTCTCTTCCTGACTCAGTCCAATCAGACCATTAGCTGAGGATATGACTCATCTCCCTGACCCTGGCCCTGACCCTGATGGATCAAGTGTTGAATATGTTGCAGACCACAGTTCCCACCCTCTTAGTTAGGTTCTTAGTTCTTGGACAAGAAGCCCTAGAATCCAGGGAACTCAAGCTCTTCCTCAAGGCTTCTTTCCCTGACAGTCAAGCAACCTAGAGCTGACCCCCGTCCCCTCATAGCCTTACCGTCATGGTTGGCATTTCCTAATGTCCATGGCTCGTCTGAGTCAAAGTGAGTGTCTCCACCAATCCCTGGGCCAGGGAAGTAGGCATGAGCCAGGAATCCCCCTTCTCCATCAAATGGGGAGCTGTCGCCATGGAAGCCAGAAGCAAAGAAGATCATGATGTCGGCCTCCTTCCGGTCACTTTTGATTTCGTGGTATGGCACCTCTTCAAAGGTCAGCGGGGTCACCTTCTGCCACACGTCGAAAGCCTGGCGAATAGCTTTCCGCGTGTCTAGCTCACCCACCTTTGGGGTGTAGTTGTGAATGCTGGTGAGAGAGGAAAGGATCAACAGGGAGGAATAGACAGAGAATCAGAGACTAGCAGAGCTGAAAGGAACATCAGAGGCCATGTGGGCCAGTGATCTTCAAATTCTGAGTCCTAGAATTCTGTGAGGTATCCCAGGGATTGAAGAAGAGGCTGGGTAGGCAAGGCTCTCAGTCCCCAACCCTGTCTTTTACTTAGTGTTTTATATTTGATCTCTGAAAAAGTTCATGTCGAATTTGTAGAAAAAAATTGTCAGTGAATGACATTTTCTAAATTTAAAATTTTTTCTCCCAAGGCATAAAACATGTACACTTATAAAAGTTATAAAAACATTTAAACAGTGGGGAATTTAAGTGAAATGTCCCTTAAAAAATATTTGGCACTGGAGTTCCTGCTGTGGTACAGTGGATTAAGGATCTGGTGCAGTGTCTTTGCAGTGGCATGGGTTTGATCCTTGGTCCTGCAGTGGGTTAAGGGTCCTGTGTTGTTGTAGCTGTGGCTCAGATTCGATCCCTGGCCCAGAAACTTCTATATGCCACAAGTGTGGCAAAAAATTATTTTTGGCACCAACTACTACTGTTTGTCTACCTAGAGGCTGGGGTAGGGTGGCATCTGACTGGGTCAGTTCTTGGTGTATCTATTTAAGGTTACCGTATGGATGATGCATGGTTCTTGACAAGGGGGCATCACCACTTCTGCCTGCTCTGCCCCATGAACAACCGGGGCAAGGGCTAGTCACCCATTCTGTAAGCCCGGAGAGGTTGTGTGGTAGAAGTTAAGCTCAGAGATGGGTTAGAAGCCAGTTCTTCTTTTATTTATTTATTTATTTATTTATTTATTTATTTATTTATGTATGTATGTATGTATGTATGTATAGTTGATTTACTATGTTGTGCCAATTTCTGCTGTACAGCAAAGTAACTCAGTCATACAGATATATCCACCCTTTTCTTATATTACAGCTCTTCTTTCTTTTGACCTACTCTACCTCTTTAGCAGACTCTAAGCGTCTATCTAGTTTCTAACCCAGATTCTTCTTAAGTTTCCTTCTCTTGTCAGATTTCCGAAAAAAAAAAAAAAATCCTATTCTGGTCTCTATTGCTTGTTAGCAAGAGAGCCCTTGGTTCAACTCTAAGTAAGGATCTCTGTCTTAGATCCTGCTCCTGAACCCAGGGGGATCCACCTGAGATAGAATCAGAGACATGAGAGGTGCTGACTAGGGCCCACCTGAGCCTGCCCTGCGCCTGGTCCCGGCCCCACCCCTTCTGAATCCTGATGTCTGTATCTGCTGTGATAGGTTCCATCGTCCCTGCCTTTGGTCACCTGTTGGGCTTCCTGCTTTGCTCTTGGATTCCCCAGAGAGTCAAGGAATGACACTGTTGCTCTTGGGTTCCCAGGTCTTTATACTCCTTAAGAAACTACTGGAACTCTGTGCCAGGAATCTCGGCTGAAGTCCATCAGGCTAAGTGGGGAAGTGGTCCAGATCAGAGGGAGTGGGGTTTGGCAAGCAGTCACAGGGAGGATGAGTTCAGCCATGGTTCTTTATCTCAGGTGAAAGTTACTGAACAAGCCGTACCCCCACTTTCCGTAACTAAAAGCAACAGGAATCTAAACAACATAGCCCATGACCAAATAAACCTGAAGTTGGAGACACGGCATCCTCTGGATGCCACAGGGAGGAACAAGTCATAGGCTTTCAGAGTATGAGCCTCAGAAACTCAGGCCAGGAGAAAACACAGTGAGGGTGAAGCCAGAGCCCGGGAGGAGGCACAGGAGTCAAGGCACCTGTAAGTGATGTGCTTCTGCCTCCACTTCTGTCCCGTCAGGGCGTAGCGCTTGTTCCTCCGCCTGCGGCTCAAGTGCGGATGGTCAGGGACCCCGCATCGAGGCTTCTTCATCCACCTGGGCAGAGAGAGGACACATGCACACACAAACACTGTGGTCACTGAACACTCTTAGAAGGCACTGCACAGCCCCCCCCCCACCTCGCCCTGTCCCAGGCTGAACGCCACGTGCACACTCAACCCAAAGGCGGCGCCCCTGGCTTGATAGGGTCCCCTCCAGCAACAAGATCCACGGGTGGATTTATTAGGTCGCTCCCTTCTAAACGAATATGGAGAAGCCCTGCTGCATGACAGATTGGGAGTCAGAGGACGGGTTTGATAATTCCAGCTCTATCCCTAATCAGAGGTGCCTGGGCAGTGTGAGCCTCAGTTTCCTCATCAGCAACACTGAAAATAGAAATGGGAATTATCTTTCCTGCTGGTCTTAGCTTGTGGAGAGCCCCCAAGGAAGGAGTTTAGGTGAAAATGCTCCATAAACGAAATTCCATCCCTTTACTCCCTGCTTTAGAACCTTCCAATGATTTCCCCAGACACTTAGAATAAAACCCAAACTCTACAGCTTGGCCCAGGGCCTATACGTGACCCGTGATGTGGCCCCCTCTCACCTGTCTGTGGACACATTTACCCTCCTTCCCCATCTATACTCTGCTTCAGCGACAGTGGCCTCCCTGAACTTGCCAAGATCATTCCCCTTCAGGGTCTTTGCATTTGCTGTGCCCTTTGCTTGCCCTGCTCTTCTTCTCTACAAGGTTTGTTCCCTGACTTCATTAAGGTCTCTGTTCAAGTGTCACCCTTTCCAGGAGGACTTCTCCCTGCTCACCCTACCTAAAATAGCCTCCTGCCTCTATCAGTTTATCCTGCTTAATTTTTCTTCACAGCATTTATCATCATCCAAAATTACATTATATGTTAGCTTTTTGTTTATTCTTTTTTACTTTTTCTTTTTATGGCTGCACCTGCAGCGTATGGAAGTTCCCAGGCTAGGGGTCGAATTGGAGCTGCAGCTGCCAGGCTATACCACAGCCTCAGTAACGCCAGATCCAAGTTGCATCTGTGACCTGCACCACAGCTCATGGCAACACCAGATCCTTAACCCACTGGGTGGGGCCAGGGATCAAACCTGCGTCCTTATGGATACTTAGCTGGGTTCATTACTGCTGACGCACGATGGGAACTCTAGCTTTTTTTTATTCTTTGTCTCTCTTACTGGAGTCGAAGCTCCACAAGGATAGGAACCTTGCCTGGATCCCCAGTGCCAGCACAGTGCCCAACACAGAAGGTGTTCAAGAATGATTTGTTGGGAGTTCCCGTTTTGGCGCAGTGGTTAACGAATCCGACTAAGAACCATGAGGTTGCGGGTTCGGTCCCTGCCCTTGCTCAGTGGGTTAAGGATCTGGCGTTGCCGTGAGCTGTGGTGTAGGTTGCAGATGTGGCTCGGATCCCGCGCTGCTGTGGCTCTGGCGTAGGCCGGTGGCTACAGCTCCGATTCGACCCCTAGCCTGGGAACCTCCATATGCCGCAGGTGCGGCCCAAGAAATAGCAACAACAACAACAACAACAACAACAACAACAACAACAACAAAAGACAAAAAAAAAAAAAAAAGAATGATTTGTTGAATGAATAGGAACTATCCCACGGTAGAGAGGCATAGCAGAGGACAAATTCCCTGGTGCTGTAGGTGTTCATAAAGTAGCTGAACAACTGTTAGGACTTGGAGTGTAATTGCCCACAGGACTTACCCTACTATATTGTGATTTGGAATCTATTAGCCTATTGCCTTTAATAAATAGTAAATTCTTAGAGGACAGGAACTGTGTCATATTCACTGTTGTGTCCTTAGAAGCCAGCCCAGTGCCTGGAACTCTGTAAATCCTGCTAACTGTTTGTTGTCAGGTTAAGTTGCACTAGGGAACAGTAAGCCTGAAACTTCACTGGAGACATAAAATAGGGGCCAGGGTAGGAGATTTAAAAGATCACGGCTGACTGGAAGGGCCATCTTTGCATTTTATGTCTCTGTGCTGCCCTAACGACCAGCCCACTCAACTATAGATTGAAATCGCTGGAAAGGAAAACAGTCTGACCTCATTTGCAGTTGTTGAAAGCAGTTGCCCTTGGCCATAGAGAGAAAAGGAGACAGAGACTCTTTTAACCAAATATTAAAAGCCCCTTGAGGGATTTAACCAGGTCTTACTCATTTTTTGTATGCTCATAAAGTGTCTACACTCAGAAATCAATAATAAAAGCCATACCAATAACAAAAATATGCATTGGTAGAAACATGTATAATTTTCACAGTGTTCATTTTCTTTTTTTTGAAAAAAAAATTGATTTTCAAAACAACTATGTGAGGTAATCAGAAATTATTGATCTCCATTTTACAGGGAGGGAAAAGATACCCAGATAAATTGAGTGACGTGCAAAATATAGCAAACAGTGAGGCAGGACTGGAACTTCACTGAAAGAATAAATGAACTATTGATGCAATTTAACAAAAGCTGGAGCTTTTTTGTCTGTTTTTTCGTGCTTAGCACAAGGTTGGATTAAAGGAACTATGTTTGTTGAATGAATGAAGGAGTGAATAATGTGTGACATTCCCCAAGGTAGACACTCAAAAAATTATACTTTAAGGTACTCATCTACTTCCTTTCACTGATGGTCCCTGGGAAGAGAACCAGGAGCCACCTCTACTATAGCAAGGCTCAGCTAGATCTGGACGGGTCCCTGGGAGAGGCCAGGTCTGTCCACTGTCACAGCTGAAACTGGAGCTGAAACTAAGGTCTCTAAGTTCTAGCCTCAAACACCTTCCCTGCTCAGGTCTAGGGTTAAGCATGAGCTCAGAGGCAGGGGCAGAAAGGCAAGTGGGAAATGCCATTCTCCTCCCTCCCTCTGCCTCCCCCTCTCCCCGCCACCTGCCACTCTCTGAACCCTATCCAACTGGCCTGGGGCTTTTTGGAACCAAGCAAAACCCAAGGCCAGGTGGTGCCTCAGCAGAGACACCAGCGCTCCCGCCCCAGGATGCGCTGCCATGAGGCCTTGCATAAAGCCCTCCAAATAACCTCGGCTCTGAGAGGTGCTCAGGCTCGCTCTCACCAGCTCGCCCGTGAGGCCACAGGGCTAAGGAATCCGCTGTACTTGCAACATCATAGAAGCAGGCAGATGTACTGTCTGAGGATTTCAATCTCATAGTTAGAGAATCCGTGGAATAGAAAATGTTCATACAGAATTTTAAGATCACCCAATTTTAGAAACTTAGAAGCCTAGAATAATGGAACCTAGAATTTAGGAGTCAAAATCCAACATTCTCCTCTGTAAAGGAACACGCTGAGGCCCAGACAGATGATTATCTTAAGGTTAATCACACAAGGGCTGCATTGATCCTGGACTCAAAACTGTGCCCCCCACCCCCCACCCCCAGCCCTACTCTCTGCTTCCTCCTGAGCTCAGGGGTCCCACCCCTCACCACCTCCTTGGGAAACTCACTCTAACTCTTCACGGCAGTAGTGACTTGTCCTGAACAGGTTTAAGGACTTTCATGGCTAGTCCTTTTAAAAAGGACTCAACTCTCTCCCATCTTAAGCAAAAATTCACCCCTCTCTACCCACCATCTATCTCTCCTTCCTTACACTGTTCAGCTTCTTGAAAGCTGTTCCTACACTTGCCATCTCCACTCCTCGCCTCCCCTTCTCCCCACTGCAATCTGACTTTGCTGCCACCATTCCACAGAGGTTTCAACATCTTCTTTGTTCCTCAACTCAGCAGACACCTTTCAGTCTCCTGTTTGACCACTGCAGTAGCGGACCAGCCAGCCGGCCAGCCCCCTTTGCGGCCAAGGCATCCCAACCCCGGGCTTCCCACTCCTCAGGCTGCTCCTTCTCGGCTTGCTTTGTGGGTTCCACCCCCAGCACCCTTCTTGGCTCCTCTTTACACTCTCCCTGAGTACAACACCATCCTTGTGATTTGGCCTGCTTGTTATTACTGCCTAAGTATCTGCCCAAAACTCAGTGTTTCCTTCTGAGTTCTAGACTGGAGGAGTTAGATGATGGAGTTTTTATTTATTTATTTTTTAAATTGAAGTATATTTGATTTACAATGTTGTACAGCAAAGTGATTCATTCATATATATATATACACACACACCTATATACATATATATATATATTCCTTTTTCAGATTGTTTTGTCTTATAGGTTATTACAAAATACTGAGTATCGTTCCCTGCAGTATACAATAGGTCCTTGTTATCTATTTTATATATAGTAGTGTATAGTCACTTTTGTGTGTGTGTGTGCTTTTTAGGGCCACACGCAAGGCAAATGGAGGTTCCCAGGCTAGGGGTCAAATTGGAGCTACAGCTATAGGGCTACACCATAGCAATGCTGGATCGGAGCTGCTTCTGCGACCTACACCACAGCTCACAGCAACGCCCTATCCTTAACCCACTGAGCAAGGCCAGGGATTGAACCCGAAACCTCATGGTTCCTAGTTGGATGCGTCTCCCTTGAGTCACAACGGGAACTCCCTATAGTAGTGTGTATATGTTAATACCAACCCCCTAATTTACCCCTTCCTCCACTTTCCCCTTTGGTAACCATAGTTTGTTATCTGTGTTTGTGGGTCTGTTTCTGTTTTGCATGTAAGTTCATTTGTGTCTTTTTTTTTTTTTTTTAGATTCCACATATTAAGTGATATCATGTTATATTTGTCTTTGTCTGGCTTGCTTCACTTAGTATGATAATCTCTAGGTCCATCCACATTGCTGCAAATGGTATTATTTCATTCTTTTTATGGCTGAGTAATATTCTATTATATATATATATACACCATATCTTCTTTGTCCATCATCTGTTGATGGACATTTAGGTTGCTTCCATGTTTTAGCTGTTGTAAATAGTGCTGCAGTGAACACTGGGGTGCATATGTCTTTTCAAATTGTGGTTTTCTCCAGTTATATGCCTAAGAGTGGGACTGCTGGATCATATGGTAGCTCTCTTTAATTTTTTAAAGGAATGTGCTCCATAGTGGCTGTACCAATTTACATTCCCACTAATCATGTAGGAGGGGTTCCTTTTTCTCCATACCCTCTACAGCATTTATTATTTGTAGACTTTTTTGATGATGGGATGGTGTTTTTCACTAAATGGTGAGTCTCTGGAGGGGAGGGATCCAAGGACCAAGTCCAGTGCCTGGCACACACAGGTATTCAGCAAATACTTGATAAATGAGAAAAGTGGAACAAGACTTGCCAACTCATTATCATTCTAGAGTTCTATATCAAGTGAGACACATACATCTGAGGGAATTCCATGGAGATGACTCACAGCCCCACAAGTCATCAGAATCAGAGGAGATTTAAGACCATCTATAACCAAATCCCTTATCGCGCTGTTAAGGAAACAGGCTCCGAAGGGTTAGGAGTCTTTTCCAGGGTCACACAGCAAGTTTTCAGCAGAGCACATCCCCAGCTTACATAGGAAAGGGCCCCTTGGGGTACGCCCTCCAGGGTTGCAGGAGTAAAAGACAGGAAGGTAGGATGGGCATGGTATACAGACGTGGCTATGACAAATGTGAACCCAAATGTAAGTCTGGAAAGTTCAAAGGTACAATGTCCTATGCAAATCTTACTCGATTGTTGTCTGATCCAACACACCGGTGACTGGGATTCCGTAAAACTGCTGCATAGTGGCGACGGCTGACTGTAAGGCCTTCCCTGAGTGCAACGCCGATGCCCGTGAATCATAGGGCAGCAGATAGCCATAGGACTTTAACCAGTTCTGAAAGACATGTGAAAGAAAGATGCATTATGTTGGAGAAGCCTCTGTTCTACCTGGGCAGAAACTTGCCCTTGAACTAGGGATTGTTTTACCCGAGGGAATGTTGGACTCATGCTCTGATTTCTTCCTCCTTCAGTTCCTCCTACAAACGCTGTCAAATTAACCTCCAGAAAACAAGGCTCTTGTTGGCTTACTCTTCTGCTATAAACCTTTCATTGGATCTCTACTGACTACAGAATAAAGATTAATTGCATTCCAGGCTTTCCAGTATCCTGCCTCTTTACCATTGATTCCACGGTTTCCACTGATATATGAGTACACATGCAAAAACACAAGAACAGTTCCTTCTCTGAACGTAGAGCAGCCTGTTAAAATGCTCTGCCACCCAGAAATCCACTGCGATCCAAGTCAGAGTCTGCTAAAGACTCATGTTGTAGAATATTAACTGGCGTGAGATTATACAATCTTTATTGCTAATCCCTCCAAAAAAAAAAAAAGCAAGCCACTATAAATAAATATAAACAAAATAAGCAAAACAATGTATTATTTAATTTAAATATAAATACTTAAATACATGCATAGAACAAAGCCTAGAAGGCTAAAAAACAATAATATGGTTAAGTAAGAAAATTCTTTGTTTTTAGGAAATATGCATGAAGTATTTCAGTTTACATAAGGGTGTATGATGTCTGTAACGTTTTCCTAAACAGATTCAGGAAAAAAAAGTATATACACAGAGAGGGAAAGGAGAGAGAGGGAAAAAAAAATGTAGCAAAATGTTAAGAGTTGGGGAATCTGGGTGAAAGGTATCCAGGAATTCTTGTTCTACTCTTAAAAACTTGTTGGAAGTCTGAAATAATGTCAGAAATTTTTTTAATAGAAAAAGGATGTTAATACATTTTGTTATAGTATCATGGAGGACTTTTTCTGTGCTTTTCTAAGTTTTATGCATGGAGTCTTTTTTTTTTTTTTTTAAAAGAAGATGGAGTTCCCGTTGTGGCTCAGCGGGTTAAGAACCCAACATAGTGTTTGTGAGGATGCAGGTGAAATCCCTGGCCTTGCTCAGTGGGTTAAGGATCTAGCGTTGCTGTGATCTGTGGTGGAGGTTGCAGAAGAGGCCCAGATGTGGCATTACTATGGCTGTATGTAGGCTGGCAGCTGCAGGTCTGATTCAACCCCTCGTCTGGGAACTTCTATATGCCACAGTTGCGGCCCTAAAAAAAAAAAAAAAAAAAAAATTTAAAATTTTTTTAAAAGAGGAGAAAAACTTTAAAAGGGCAAGAGAATCTGAAAGTAGCTTGGGTGAAGAAGTTCAAATAGTGAATCTGGACAGAAAAAAATAAAGATGATCATTTCTTCCCATAAGCATAAGAGATGGAAACCTGAGGAAATATCCGTGGCATTGATTGGAGAATGGGGAAAACACCCATGTGCCTATGGATTCCACAAGCATGTCCTGTAAGGAGAACACCTACCCGCTGGTCTCTACACCACACTTGAACGTGCTGCCCATCCTCAGAGGATTATCTTGAAGATCAAATGAGCTAATGAAGAAAAAAGATCTTGGAAAGCTGTACTATGCCCTTCCCATCTATGATTTTTTTCCTCTTTCTTTTTAGGGCTGCACTGTGGCATATGGAAGTTCCCAGGCTAGGGGTCAAATTGGAGCTGCAGCTGCCAGCCACAGCCACAGCCACAACAACACCAGCTCTGAGCTGAGTCTGCAACCTACGCCACAGTTCATGGCAACGCTGGATCCTTAACCCACTGAGTGAGGCCAGGGATCAAACCAACGTCCTCATGGATACTAGTCGGGTTCGTTACCACTAAGCCACAATAGGAACTCTGCCCTTCCTATCCATAGTTTTGTTCATGTTTCTATATCAACTGTCTTATAGTGGATGTGTCTGTTACAACAAGTCAAACCAAACCATTTTTGGAAGGAGGCAGATCAGGAACTATAAATAAGTTATTATTTATTTCACCCAATGTGGCTATCACATCTTTATCGCCTTGTGATGGAATCCATCTGACTGATTAAAAACAGAATAATAAAGTCTTAAAATATCCACAACAGAATGACAACCTTATCTCTTTCAGGTTGGAGATCTAAAACATGTTTTTCCTTCTAAATTTTGGCACAGGATTTCAATACTTCTTATCCTTCCCCAAACACTGAATCTCTTTCATGCCTTTGTAGGTTTCCCCCTCTGCCTGGCATACTTCTGAGTCTGGCAAAAATCTTTTATTATTTTAAGGTTCAGTCTATAAATTACTCCCTCTGGAAGACTTGCCTCACTCCCCAGCCTGTTATTTTCTTCCTTTTCTGTGCTCCCTAAATCCCTTGTTATAGACAGTATACCTCTTATAATATTGGGCTCTAATCATTACTTTACGTATCAGATTCCAAGTTCCTCAAGAGAAGACTCTGTGTTTTACTCATGTCTTTCTCTCTGGTGCCCAGGAAGTGCCTGACACACAGTAGCTGTTCACTGTGCCCATTCAACAAACATCATTGGGTGCTTACTACCTGCTAGGCACTGTGCGAGGCTCTGGGTATACAGGGACGAATAGGGAGCTCACAGACCGACAAGTAACCCATCATGAAAATATTAGCACTAAAAATCAAGTGTATAGAGGGCTCCATGGGAGCACAAAGGAGAAGTGTCTTATCCACATGGTGGGGTGGGGATGGGGAGCAAGGAGAACTCAGGGGAGGCTTCTAGGTAGAAATGAAATCTGAGCTAAGGCTTGAAGAATGCAGCACATGCAATTGCCTGAAAGTGCTGGAGAGCATGGCACATTCTGAGAGGCATTTAAAATGGCTGGAACAGGAGTTCCCATCATGGTGCAGCAGAAATGAACTCGGCTAGTACCCATGAGATGCGGGTTTGATCCCTGGCCTCACTCGGTAGGTTAAGGATCTGGTGTTGCCAGGAGCTGTGGAGTAGGTCACAGATGTGGCTCCAATCCTGCATTGCTGTGGCTATAGTGTAGGCCGGCAGCCGTAGCTCCAATTCAATCTTGAGCCTGGGAACTTCCATATGCCACGGGTGCAGCCCTAAAAAAAAAAGTCTGGAACTTGGGGAAGAGGAGTGTGGTGATGAGCATGGAGGACTGGAAAGGAGGGAAGTGGAGATACATCACTTAGCAAAGTTCACAAAGTAGACGAATCACAGAGAATCACTTGTGACTTGACTGTGGTCTCAAACCAGCCAAAAAGCTCAAGTAGAACATCTGGAAACAGATGTCACAGGAGCATGTGACAAGTTACCCATCCATTCATCCAGGTGCTCCTGCTTCTATTCCCAGGTCAGTTATGTTATCAAAGCATTAAGTCTCTGCCCTGTATTCCTCAGCCCCTCACAGCGAAGGCCACACTACATTCTTTATTTATGGAAACTTCATTGGAGAATTGTTGGATTGAATACACAGGGTAGTATAGTGGGGAAGAGGCACTCAGGCCTGAGATCAAATCCTGACTTCACCACTTGCTGGCTGTGGGATTTGGGGCAAACGGAACTTTAGTTTCCTTATTTGTAAAATGTAAACAATAACCTCCTCCACAGGACTGTCAAGAGGAAATGATTGAATATACCTGACATATAATTGCTCAAAAATGATTTGTTTGTTGTTCCTTGGGATGGTGTCTCTGTTATCTTTTGTAAAATCAAGGCAGAAAACATGGTCATTGACTCCTTCTCTGCCTTTTGAAATCTAGTCATCCTATCCTCCCACTTTCCCCCTGGACCAAGAGCCAGTCCTCGTGGGTCCCAGGGAGGGGATTAGTTCTGCCACAGTCAAGTCTGCTTGCTATTAGGTGACCTACGGGCATGACCATCTCTCCCCCAGCGCTGGGAGCCCTGCGTGCAGAGAGATGACAGCTGACTTGAACTGCTTTCTCTTCACCCTGTCACTTAGTTTTATTGGGACCAGTCACAATCACTTTCTATCAAACTTTAGCTTGAGGAAAATGGTTTCCCTACAGGAGATTCTGTATGCATTCTGATTTCAGAACATGCACACTGGGTAACCCAGTGGTTTTCTTTTTGGCCTTTCTGCCAGGAATCTTTCAGCCAAATTTATAGTATAGTGGTGAGCATGGTGCTCCTTGGAAGCAGCTATTACTTTTTTTTACATTTCTGACCACCAAGTTATGTTTCATCCTTAAAAGTCTCAGTTAAAAACATTGTTTCAGTATGTAAGTTGCCTTAAGCCTTTCCAAAAGGTGGTGGGGTCCAAATCTAAAATCCATTTCCTCCCTATCTGTGGATTCTCTTAGTTCTCTAAAAATACACCTGGGATGAAATATGGCATTTGGGAAATGGCTGGTGAACTCTGAACAGATACTTCTGACAAACCAGTCAACCAACAGGCATTTTTTGAGCACCTACCTCCAAGCTAATATGGAATTTAATTCTGCCCTCCGTACTACTTAGGGTAGGAGATAGGAGACAGGGAATTTTTGGCATAAACTCACTCCAGCTTTCTAAAACTTTGGGGCATTGAAAGCAGATCCTACTCAGTAAAGGGGAACCTGGTTTACCCAGCTCCCTTTTTGGATACTCAAGCAAAGAGCATCTCAAAGCCAATCAGGATCCATTATGAAGTCACTGAGTCTATCTGAGGATTCTCAGGAGTTAGGCTCTAAGAACTCAGGTCCTAGGCAAATGTCTAGGTCAGGACAAAACATTGGAATGGATCAGCCTTCTCTGGGTTCTGCTTTCCTCCCAGGTTCACTGGGGAGTATCCTCAGCTCAGGGGCCAACCCCTGAGAGGGAAAGAGGGAGGGGGATGGTTAAAGACAGCTCCAAGCCAGGGAACAGGGCATCGAGATTGGACCTAGGTTGTATGTGTGCATGTGTATGTGTGTTCCAGGGTGGGAGGCTAAGGACTATGAATTAGGGACCATAGTTCTAATTTCTGCTGTTTAAACTTGTCTCTGCCATTCACTTGATCCATGTCCCAGGCAAACTTCCAACTTCTCTGGGCAGAAGTTCCTGATGTGGCAAGTCTTCCACCCCCCAGTCACACCAAGTCTAAAACATCCCCCGCCCTTTCACACTTCCAGGCTGTCCCTGCTGCTGACAAAGCCCATTCTCTTTATGCATGTGAGCAAATGCATCTTTGTAAACCTTGCCTTCTTCACACCTGCAGTGTTTTACTTCTCTACCACTCTAAACCCAACTACCATGGTGTATCATACCTATTGGTTGATATGGTTTCCCAACTAGATTGAGTTCCCAAGGAACAGAGACTGTCATTTATTTTTGTATCTGCTACAGTGCTTAGCACAGTGCCTGGCATAATAAATACTGAATGAATGAACAGTTGGTCTAAGTGGCACTGTTGGGGTACCAAGGAAGGGATTTCATCCTGGGAAGGTTTAATGAGTAATCCACATGAAAGCACCAAGCACAATCCTTGGTATCTATTAGAGGCTGACATATTTTTTTTTTTTTGCTGAAATTTAGTCTATTGCGGTTTGCCTCCTTTGCTTGATGAGGCATTAGATTCCATTGTCCCACCTGAAAATAAATAAGTAAATAAAATCCACTAAGGGAAAAAAAGCCCCATTCAGTTTTAAACAGAATGACCTACCTTTCTTCTTTTCACACCTGGATCCATTAATCAATCACCAGCCTCATCAGAAATCTAACCTTTATAGCTCAGTTAACCAATTCTAATATGTCTGTCACGCTTTAAGTGCTGAAAGAGGTGTAAAGCCAGAGGAAAGTGAGAAAGATCTCAGAATGGGGGGGGGGGGGTGGACCAAAATAGCTGGGCTGAACCAAAGATGTAGAGATCACAGACAACACATCTTGATTGGTCTGCTGGCTAGAGGGCGGGATTTTGGTTCCCAGAAGCCAAAGCTGAGCGGTTCAGCAATAGTGGCAGGCAAAGGAGAGAGGGGAGAATAACAAGGAGAAAAAAATGTGGCCCGAAGAGGGAAGGGAGCGGCAGACAGCAGAGGCGTTGGTGAGATTAGAAGTGTCAATGGAGGCGGCAAGAAGCAAAAGCAACTGGTGGTGCTTGCCGTTTGCTCTCGGAAAACAGAGATGGCCATGGGGGAGGGGAGAGATGGATCAGTTAAACAGTGTGGTCTCCTGGGGGTGTTGGGCAGCATTGGTTGGGTGTGAGCCCAAACTAGACCACATAGGTCTGAAGAAGGCATGGGAGAATGATGAGGATCTGGTGTTTGGTCAGGAATGAAGTGGGTCAGAAGATTTTGTCAGAAAGGCCAGAGAAGTCTTCAAAGAAGGAAGGGACAGGCAGGCAGGGGTCAAATTGGGAAACAAGGACCAGAATGAGAAAGAATCAGGAGTTCCTGTTGTGGCTCAGAGGGAACAAACCTGACTAGTATCCATGAGGATGCAGGTTCGATCTCTGGCCTTGCTCAGTGGGTTAAGGATCCCGAATTTCCGTGAGTTGTGGTGTAGGTTGAAGACTTGGCTCAGATCTGGCTTTGCTGTGGCTGTGGTGTAGGCCAGCAGCTACTGCTCTGATTCAACCCCTAGCCTGGGAACTTCCATATGCCACCTTGGGTGGTGGCCCTAAAAAGACAAAAAGAAAAAAAAAAAGAGAGAGAGAATCAAAGAGTTTGGGTAGCTGAGGTCATAAAATAATCTAGGGTGACAATGTGAGTAACAGGAACAAGGCATTGACCTCAACATGCATAGAGGTCCAAGTCCAGTTCTAGAGGTTGTCTATGCAGAGGGACAGTGACAAACTAGAGCATGACTAAGGGAGAGTGGCCAGGAGAGTGAGGGAGCCACTCATAGGCACCATGACCCATGAGGAAAGATGAGGGATGTTTAGGCTGGAGAAGGGAGGGATGCTGCAGACATGACCATCTTCAAAAAGCCAAATGGCTATTGATGAAGGAGACTTACTCTGGTTGGCACAGAGGGCCAAACTAAGACCAGCCCAGGAGATCACAGGACATAGATCTTGACTCATTAGAAGAGAGAACTTTTGGAGTTCCTGCCGTGGCTCAGTGCTAACAAATCTGACTAATATCCATGAGGACATGGGTTAGATCCCTGGCCTCAGTCAGTGGGTTAAGGATCTGGCATTGCCGTGAGGGCATAGGCTGGCAGCTATAGCTTCGATTCTGCCCCTAGCCTGGGAACTTCCATATGCTGAGGGAGCAGCCCTAAAAGAGAGAGAGAGAGAACTTTTAACAGAGATGTTCTAATTATAGTAACTGATAATAGCTACCATATACCTGGCACAGTGCCAGGCCTCTAGAATGCAAAACCCCACAGGGGAGGAATTAGGATCCCCAACCTACAGATGAAGAAACCAAAGTTCAGAGAAGTAATCATCCAGAGCCACAAAGCTAATAAGTGGTGGGATTCAAACCCAGTTATATCTGAAACCAGGCATTCCCCACTGTCAGACCATTGCACAGACATCCTTTTTCCTTTCTGGGATCACGGTGAGCTCAATACCCTTCTGCTTTTTTTTTTTTTTTTTAAGGGCCACACTCAAGGCACATGGAGGTTCCCAGGCTAGGGGTCGAATCAGACCTGCAGCTGCTGGCCTACATCACAGCCACAGCAACGTGGGATCCGAGCAGTAACTGCAACCTACACCACAGCTCAAGGCAATGCTGGATCCCTGACCCACTTAGCAAAGCCAGGGATTGAACCCGCATCCTTATGGATACTAGTCAGATGCGCTGCACTGCAATGGGAACTCCCAATACCCTTCTGCTTTGATTTCTATGCCAGGCTATGGTCCCAGTGCCTACCCAGCTATTAAACCAGAAGCTTCATATGTCCTATGTCTCCTCCCTCGCTTTGACCCACATCATCTTTTACCAAAAACTATTGGTTCAACTTGCTAAATATCAAACCTCTTTCTTTCTTTCTTTCTTTTTTTTTTTTTTTTTGGTCTTTTTTGCTATTTCTTGGGCCTCTCCTGCGGCATATGGAGGTTCCCAGGCTAGGGGTCAAATCGGAGCCATAGCCCCGGCCTACGCCAGAGCCACAGCAATTCGGGATCGAGCCACGTCTGCAACCCACACCACAGCTCACGGCAATGCCGGATCCTTAACCCACTGAGCAAGGCCAGGGATCGAACCCGAAATCTCATGGTTCCTAGTCGGATTCATTAACCACTGTGCCATGACGGGAACTCCTGGGAACTCCTCTTTCTTTCTTTCTTCCTTTCTTTCTTTTTTTGTCTTTTTAGGGCCACGTCCATGGCATATGGAGGCTTCCAGGCCAGGGGTTGAATTGGAGCTATAGCCACTGGCATACACCACAGCCACAGCAACACCAGATCCAAGCTGCGTCTGCAACCTACACCACAGCTCATGGCAACGCCAGATCCTTAAGCTACTGAGCAAGGCCAGGGAGCGAACCTTCGTCCTCATGGATGCTAGTCAGATTTATTTCCGCTGAGCTACAGTGGGAACTCCTCAAACCTGTTTCGGTCTATTCATTGAATAAGTATTTGTTGAAGACCCACTACTGTGTTCCAGGCACTGTGTGCTGGGCTCTGGGATATAACAGTGAACAAAAAGACTCTAGTTACTTTCTGGCTACAGTCTAACAGATGAACTTGGTAAAGAGTGCTCTGAAAAATAAAGTCAGGTAAGGAAATAGAGCATGATTTATGTCTCTATAAAATTGGACTCCATTGAAGGTTTCCATTAAAGTAACATCTGAGCAAAGAGACCTGAAGGAGGGGCGGGAGTTCCAGGAAGAGGGATGAGAAAGTGCAGATACCCTCAGGCAACTTCGAGGGCCTTCCCTCAAGAGCTTTTGAGGGAGGGAGAAACAGGAGGTATTAGTCAAAAGGTACAAAGTTTCAGTTATACAAGATTAATAAGTCCTGGAGAACTACTGTACAGCATAGTGGCTATAGTTAACAATACTGCATTAAATACTTAAAACAATTGCTTAAAGGTTAGATCCTAAGTGTTCTTGGCACAAGATGATGATGATGATGACGGTGGTGGTGATAGAAATAACAAGGGCAGGAGGAAGCTTTAGGAGGGGATGGATTTGTTTATGGCATAGATTGTGGTAATGGTTTCACAGGTGCGTACTTCTCTGCAAACTCATTCACTTGTGTGTATCAAATATGTGCAGCTTTTTGTATGTCAGTTACACCTTGGTACTTTTTATTTTTTAAATTTTTTAGAAACAATTTTTATTTTTTTCCATTATAGATGGTTTACAGTGTTCTGTCAATTTTCTACTGTATAGCAAAGTGACCCAGTCCCACATACATATATACATTCTTTTTCTCACATTATCCTCCATCATGCTCCATCCCAAGTGACTAGATAGAGTTCCCAGTGCTACACAGCAGGATCTCATTGCTTAGCCACTCCAAATGTAATAGTTTGCATCTATTAAGCCCAGATTCCCAGTCCATCCCATTCCCTCCCCCTCCCCCTTGGCAACTACAAGTCTGTTCTCCAAGTCCATGAGTTTCTTTTCTGTGGAATACCTCGGTACTTTAAAAAGGATTAAGAGGCTTCGTGATGTGGGCCTTGACTACCCCTGCAACCTCATGTACCATTCCCCATCTAGCGCTCTGGGTTCTAGTGTGCTCTAATTCTTCCAGACCCTGACATACATAGTTCCTTCTGTCTAGATTATGCTCCTCTCTCTTTCTCTGGGGAAGCCTTCCTTGACCCCTTAACTCAGGAGTTCCTCCTACATCCCCGGTCAGCACTTAACTCTTCTTATCACAATTTTTTTTTTCATTTTAAAAATGTTATTGAAGAATAGTTGCTGTATAATGTGTTAATTTCTGCTGTATAGCACTGTGAATCAGTTATACATTTACACATATCCATTCTTTTTCAGATTCTTTTCCCATATAGACTATCACAGAATATTGGGCAGAGTTCCCTGTGCTATACAGCAGGTCCCTGTTGTCCATCCATTCCATATACAGTAGTGTGCATAGCCAGTCTCTAACTCCCAACCCATCTCTCCCCCTCACCTTTCTCCCCTTTTGGTAACCATAAGTTTGTTTTTGAAGGCCGTGAGTCTGTTTCTGTTTGGTAAATATGTTGATTTGTACATCCTTATCACAAGTGTTGCGATCACGTGGAATTTCTTGCTTCATCTCCTGGACTACACAGCACCTGAGGGCAGGGCCCACACTGTGTCTTCTTTACCACTGTGCCCCCACACCTAACACAGGGCGTGGCATAGATACCTGCTTATTGAATGAATACAAGTTGAAGTGCTCAGGGAGAATCAGACTTTGCTATAGAACAGGGTTCTGGACCTGACTCTATACTATTGCTTTTTGGGCCAGATAATTCTGTTGTTGGGGGATGGGGGCTGTCCTGTGCACTGTAGGACATTTAGCAGCATCCCTGGCTTCTACAAGTAGATGCCAGCAGCACCACCTCCTCAGCTGTGACAACTAGAAATGTCTCCAAACATTGCCCAAAAGTTCTCTTGAGGGTGGGTGCACTGTCCCATGTTGAGAACCATTATTATAAAAGGATTGCCATATGGGGCTGCCTTGTTATTCTCTAAGGGTCCTTGCAACCCTAAACTCAGCATTTTAGGGAAAGCACAGACCTAACAGTCAGTAGCCTCCTAGGATGAGGCTCAGAAGGAGAGCTGGTGTCCTACTTTGAGCAAGAGGACATGAATGGGCTTCCCATGGGGTGTGGTGAGCTGTGAGGAGCTAGCTTGAGAGAACATTTAGGGTTATGGTTAAGAGTGTACACTCTGGAGACAGACCGTGCTGGGGTCAAATCCTAATTCTCCCATTTACTTGTTACATGACCATCTGCATCATGTCATCAGCATGTGCCCCATGGAACACTTGTGAAGATCAAATAACATAATATGTGGCATGATGCATTCAGTAAAAGATAGCAATAATAATCACTGCTATTTTCCTGATGGGTGGCAAACAACTCTAAACACCTCACAGCACTACAGCCCTGAACACTGAGTATTTCTCAGTGCACAGTCCTTGTGCATCATGGCTGTCAACCTCGAATCATCTGAGGAGCTTGTTCAAAGTACACATTCCCAAACCTGAGCTGAGACCTACAAAATCAGACTCTCTGAGGTTGGTAACTGGGAATCTGCTCATTTAAAAATAAGCAGCTGGAGGAGTTCCCGTCATGGTGCAGTGGAAATGAATCCAACTAGGAACCATGAGGTTGCAGGTTTGATCCTTGCTCTTGCCCAGTGGGTTAAGGATTCGGCATTGCCGTGAGCTGTGGTGTAGGCCCCAGACGCAGCTCAGACCCCACATTGCTGTGGCTGTGGCATAGGTCAGCAGCTGTAGTTCTGATTTGACCCCTAGCCTGGGAACCTCCATATGCCATGAGTATGGCCCTAAAAAGCAATAAATAAATAAATTAATTAATTAAAATGAAATAAAAACAAGCAGCTGGAGTTCCTGCTGTGGTGCAAAGGGATCTGCAGTGTCTCTGGAGCACTGGGATGTGGGTCCCTGCCCTGCACAGTGGGTTAAGGATCCAGCATTGCCACAGTTGCAGTGTAGGTCCCAACTGTGGCTTGGATCAGATCCCCGGCCCAGGAGCTCCATATGTCATGGGGCGGCCGAAAGAGAAAACAACAACAACAAAACCCCAAGCATCTAAGGTGATTCTGTTCTCTTCTCTACTAAAGTTTGAGCACCACCTCAGTAAGGACTGCTGGGAGGATGACCCTCTGCCACGAGGAAATGGGCATGTTATGTTGGACATTACCTCTGATTTACTAGGACAGGAAGCATGTTGCTCATTTGGAAAAGCCTTCTATTTTAAAGTTGGCTCAAGAGCCAGCCCCTGCCCTCTGTGCCTTGGCTCTGCTCTCAGCCCTGGGTCCTTCACCTACCTGCCTCCTTGGCCAGTCCTAACTTGTGCAAATGGCCCATCAGCAACTATGACTGCAACACTGGACATCACATTGTCTCACTGCATACTGGCATTAAGTGTGGCCCAAGATCACCCTTCCTTTTTCCTTGCCGTATTAGTCCTCACAAGTGGGTCTTGGCCTCAGTTTCCCTGTCTGGCATTCAGGGAACTGAGATTCCAAAGACCCTGATCTGTGTCTCAGGACCTCAGATTCCCTGCCTGGTTCTCAGTGTCCTCCAGACAGTGAGACTCTAGTCCCTATACACTTGGGAGCTAGGTGGGGTTGTACCTGAAAAGACTTGGGACCAAGATACCACCACATGCCAAATATCCCTTAACTTTGCTCCTTCCAGCTGAGTGTCCTTGAGTAAATGACCTGACTTCTTTAAGCTATTATTTTCCATCATCTGCTACATGGAGGATCCTAAAAGAAGGGTTGTTAGGAGGACTCACTTAGATGATGCACTGTAATAGCTAAAATAATGACCCTTCAAAGTTGTCCACATCTTAGTTCCCAAAACTTATGACCATGTTACCTTATGTAACAAAGATAACTTTACAGTTGTGATTAAGTTAAGGATCTTCAGGTGGGGGGAAGTAACCTGGATTACCCAGGTGGGCTCAATGTAATCTTTATAAGAGGTGGGTCAGAGGAAGGAGATGTCAGAGTGATGTCAGTTTTGAAATGGGAGCATGAGCCAAGAAATGTGGACAGACTCTAGAAGCTGGAAAAGGTAAGGTATGAATTCTCCCCTGGAGCCTCCAAAAATAATGAAGCCCTGCTGACACCCTGATTTTAGTCACATTAAATCCCGTTTCAAACTTAAGACTGTAAGGTGATATTAAATAAGAAATGATAATAAGCAATGAGATCCTGCTCTATAGCACAGAGAACTGTATCCATGGGAGTTCCCATCGTGGTACAGCAGAAACGAATCCGACTAAGAACTATGAGGTTGTGGGTTTGATCCTTGGTCTTGCTCAGTGGGTTAAGGATCTGGCGTTGCTGTGATTTGTGGTGTAGGTTGCAGACGCGGCTCGGATCTGGTGTTGCTGTGGCTCTGGCGTAGGCTGGATGCTACAGCTCTGATTAGACCCCTAGCCTGGGAACCTATGCTGCAGGCGCGGCCCTAAAAAAAGGACAAAAAGACCAAAAAAAAGAGAACTATATCCAGTCACTTGTGATGGAACATGATGGAGGATAATGTGAGAAAAAGAATGTGTGTATATGTATAACTGGGGCACTTTGCTGTACAGCAGAAATTGACAGAACACTGTAAATCAACTATAATAAAAAAATTTAACAAAAGAAATGATAAATTTCAGAACTGTAAGACAACATATTTGTGTGGTTATAGGCCACTAAGTTTGTTTCAGTAATCTGTTTCAGTAGCAATAAGAAGCTAACAGATACATGCAAAGCATTTCACGAATCCCAGCACATAGTAAGTGTTCTTACAATATTTTTGTCTGCATTTTTGCCCCCACATTCACCCACACCTTTGGTCATTGCTACCGGACCAAATCACTGTGTCTCTTTGGTGACTCCTCAGAGAACAGCCTTATCACTGTGGTAGTTCCCTCCAACTTCTGTCCCACCAAAACCCTGCTTCCTCCTCTACCCATACAACCTTGTCACTGGTCCTAGCCTTGCTTGCTACTATTTTTCTCTTTTTTGGCTGCCCCGAGGCATATGGAGTTCCCAGGCCAGGGATCAGATCTGAGCCCCAGTCGTGACCTATGTTGCAGCTGTGGGAGTGCCAGATCCCACTGCACTGGGTCAGGAATTGAGCCTGTGTCCTGGAGCTGCAGAGACACCGCTGATCCCAATGCACCACGACAGAAACTCCTATAACTAATTCTTTAGTACTTCAAATTTGAAGGCTTAACGATGCAAGGATCTAGAAAATGCACCCATCCACAAATACTTACAGATCATCCAATTTGACAAGCTTATTTTGCAGATGAGAAAAATAAAACTCAAGGAGAAATAACGTATCCAAAATCACAGAGCAAGTTGGTGCAGGAGCTGAAAACTGAGGCTAGTGTGGCTGCCTCTAGGGAGGGTTCTCTCTGTCATGCTATACCTTCCACGCTAGCTCTGGTTTGCCTCTAAATGCTGTGTTTTTGTTTTTTTCACTTACAGTGAGTCTAAAAAGGGCCCTGAGGATCGCCCACAACGCCCAACTTAGCTTCTTGACAAACACCTTAATGGCGCAGCGTTGCCTCTTGGCTGCCACCATCTCTTGAGTGGGTGGTAAGTGCATTAGCGGGAATTCCCTGGCACTCTACACAATGTCCTTGGCCCACTCCCAGGAGGCCACCACAGCCAAGACCATGCCCAGGGAGGTGGCACATTTGGGGTTTTGGGTCAGCATTGGGCTGAGTTTTCCAGTTCTGGGGAGGCTTCCTCCCGTGCCCAGGAGTGTGGCTATGTTCTCATCATTCACTCTCTGAGAAGTGAGAAGTCCTAGTCTTCCTCACCCCTTCCAGTGCCTTCCTGTAAATCAGCCATCATTTTCTGGCTTGACCTATTGATGAGTTAAGGAAAGGGAAAAAGGAATAAAAATATCATGGTCTGGCCTTAGTTTCTCTGCTGAAACAGGCAGATGGCTGAACTAGATAACTTCCAAGTACTTATATAAAGTTCTATTAATTTAGCTTCATTGGATTGAGTTGGAGCTGCCCTTCTGGTTCCTCGACACCAGCCTTAAAGTCCAAGCTCCTCAGCACAGCAGTCAACAAGCCTCACAAACCAGTGCCAGTACACCCTTCTAGCCTTATCCTCTGTCTTATATGTCCTACTTTTCTACTGCCCAAGTATCCCCTCCTCTAGCTACTGAATCGTTGTGGTCTGAACACATCCTGCAAATTCTTTCCTCTGTGCCTTTTTTCATCCCCCCTCCCTAGCAGGCCTTTCCCACATGGATATTGGCCTCTCCCTGGCGAATTATTAGATATCCTTCAAAATGCACCATGAAGGCCACTTCACCTGGGAGCACTACCTAGGGTTAAATGGACTTCCTCTGTGCTCTCATTGTTATAGCATCTTTGATAGTAGGAGTGGTCTCTGTGCCCATCACTCCCACTTAACTCTTTATCAAGGAACTCACAGCCCGGAGGGGAGATAGACATGGAAAGAATAATCGTGTCATTCCAATGGCAATAAGCGGAATGAAGGCAAAGGAGAAGGTGTTGTGAAAAAAAGTGTGTGACAGGAAATCTAGGCTCTGATGTCAGGGATGGCCTCCAGAGGATGTGACATCTCAGCTGAGACCTGTGTTTGAGGAGAAGAGGTGAGGGTCAAGGTCAAAAAATGAGCAACCTAGTTAAAAGAGTATCTCATTGAATTCCTGAGATGGGAGAGAGCCTGTATCTTAGGAAAAGAGAGAGAAAGCCAGGTTGGCTGGAGTTACTGAACAAGTGGTATGGAAAGGAGCAGAGAGGTGGGGAGGTCTTGGTCACACAGGTACAAGAGGGTTCATCATGCTATTCATTCTACTTTCATGTGTGTTTGAAATTTTTCCATGATAAAAATTAAGAGAAGTGGCCATAGTATAGTCATAATTAGTTTAGCCTTTATTCTAAAAGCCATTTTAGGCAAGTTGAGGGTGGGAGTCACATGATCAGATTTTTTTTTTTTATTTAAAAGAAAGTTTTAAAGTAAATATTGCAAGAATTCAAAAAGGTACAAGAAGAATTTTTAAAAAACCCTTGGATAATCATCAACTGGCTTTGTTAAATCTTGGCTTTTGCCATATTTGCTTCAGATATAATTGACCCCTGTGTAGATTTATTTTTAAAAGGTCAATCTGTCCGCTGTGAGAAGAAGGATTAGAGGCAGGCAAGAGAAACTGATCGGGTGGGCAGTTTCTGGAATCCAGATGAAACATGATGGAAGTTTAGACTAAAGTGGAGGCAGTGGTGGTGGAGAGAAGTGGCCTCAGGGAAGACCTCTTCAGGCGGTGGAACTGCTAGGGTTGGTGGCTGATTCTATTGAAACAGGTAAAGAGAAGGGGAGGTTAAGGATGGCTCTTTCTGGTCCATTGCTTTTAGGGCACAGAGAACGGTGTGCGTGTGTTTGTGGTACAGAAGTGAGTTAAAAGTATTATTGCTAACAAAGTTGTTAATAACTCTGCCTTGCTTTTCTCTACCTACTTTGTTATAACAATGTGTCTGATCTTTGAGAAACATTATCTTTTGTACATGTGCTTTTGTATATGTATTTGCTGTTATCCTATAGATCATCAAAGCCTAGTTCAAAGTTGCCCTTTAAAATGAATATGATGGAGGATGATGTGAGAAATTGACAGAACACTGTGAGTCTGCTGTAATAGAAAAAAGAAAAATCTTAAAAAAAATGAATCAGAAATAGTGATGAAGAAAGACAAGGAAAGGACTTAAATGAAATCAATTCTGAGGTCCAGTGAAACCAAATGATTTGTTCCAAAATCTGTCGGGGGTGGGGGTGGGGGCGGGGGGCAGAGCTGGGATGCACAGTTTTTATCCACACGCTAAAACAGGTACACAGATCCAAGTTGTACTATGAAAGCTGATTGTACCTGGAGCAGGAGCCAGTCCCCAGAGCAACTTGGAAACAGGCCTGGGAGCCTCCACCTCCTCAACACAGCTCTGAGCAGGTCACTTCTCTGCTCAGAAACTGTTCATGACTTCCTTCAGCCTCTGGATAAAAGCCAATTTCACAATCTGCTCTCAGCCTTCCTTTCCAGCCTCTTCTCAAACACTCTTACTGGAAATAGAATAAGTCAAGGCCTCAGGCACATCAAATTCTCTACTGTTTCCTAAATATGCCCTGCACTTTTGTGGAGCCTTAGTTCATGTTTTTCCTCTGCCTGGACTGCCCCACTCACTGTTCTTTGTCCTTTTCCTCCTTCAAAAGTTCATCTTTGATACTACCTTCTTCCTAGAACATTCTCTGACTTCCCAACCTCATCAACTCCCCCTGGCTCCCCCAGACCTTTTTAAACTGCTAGCATACAGTTGTTCTTTTTCAAAACATGCACTGACTTTTGTATGCCAAGTACTATTTAAAGAAGTTGGTGAGGGACATAGACAATACAATCTATTTAAAAATATTTATTAAACCTCTAGAATGTGCCAGGCACTGTGCTAGGTCCTGAGGAGTCATTGGCTACAGTGTATTAAGAATTAGTTCCTTTGGTTTTGAGTTTAAACTATACATATCATAAGGCTAGGTATTTCCTAAGATTAATCTCTTTGGTACAAGTATAATTTTCTTTTATTTGCTCTGAAATGACCTCTTTTAATGACTGGAGTGGGATATACCTGAAAGTAGAAAAGACTGGCTGAAAGGCTAATACAGTAATACAGAATAGGACTGTTTAAGTATTGAGGGGAAACCTCAGATCTAGGACAGGAAATTCAGCTTCTGGTCCTTGCTTTACTATTTATTAGCTACATGTGGGTCCCTGGACAAGGTGTGGACAAGTCACATCATCTCTCTGAGTCTCTGTTTGCTCCTCTATAAAATGAGGACAGTATCTTCCCTATCTCCCTCATGGTGTTGTTGCCAGGATCAAGTGGGGCCATGCACATGAAAGTGTCTGAAAGGTGCAAAGCATGTTACAAATATGAAGCTATTAAAATGATAGGGAAAAACACAGTAAGAATATGAGGGAAAGCATTTAAAATACAGCAGATTAGACTCAGGTTAGGTAAAAGGAAGAACTTCCAAACAGTGAGAATATTTTTTTTTTCAGACTAGAATGAAGATATATTGGAGGTCATGACACACTGAGATACATTTTTGGCTTGGGAATCTGTTAGCACTTAATAGGCCTTCCCGAGCCCTAGACTCATTCAGGCCTCTAACTTTCCTTGACTACAGGTGCAAACTGAAGAATCTTCTCCATCTGTCCAGAGCAGACCCTTCAAAACTGGTCTAGAATCCCCGGGTCCTGGAGTCAGGCTCACACGCTCATGTGGACTGTGCTGACTGGCTTGTCTCTTTCTGCCTATACTGATCTTCCTCGGCTTCAAGGTGGGACTTAGGAGGGTCAAAAACATATTTGAGGGGCATTCTACTCAGCTAGTAACAAGAGAAAGAGATGCTTTAAATAAACCAAATGCAGGAAGCTAATTAGAGAATCAGTGGGACCTCCTGATGTGCAAAATGCAAAAGAAAGACTCAAGAAAGGAAAGAGAAAAAGAGTGAATGAATTTCTTTCTGGCTTTGTCTTTTAGTAAAAAAAGATCAGAATTATGAAATCAAAGCCCAAAATAGCAAAAATGCTTTCCACTAAGAAGTCAAGAGACCAGGGAAAAGTTCTAGTTCTCAATCACCTACTATCAGGCTAGTGACCTTGGGCAACTCACTCGTAGCAATTCAAGAACTATCTGTTAAGTACTGCTGTGTGCTTACTTGGTGATCTCTAAGGTCATGGCCACCTCTTAATATTGTGTGTCACTACCACTAGATGATAGCCTACCTAAGGAGTTATGAAAGAACACAGGGTGTAACTGTAGAACCACAGCCAAAAGGAATAACCCCTACTTTCACTGAAGGAAGGACAAGGGGGGCAATGAGTCTTATTCCTGAGAAGGGTTTTACTGCATGGCCATGAACCTCTATTTCAGATCCATGTACCTTTTTGTCAAAAAGGATAAAGAATAATCACTGGATGCTTACTGAGTAACTAACAAAGAACATTGAGAGTTGGGGGTTGTGCCAGATCGAAAAGCATAAAGCACTTTGTTTGGTTGGGGAAGGCCCTGCCTAAGAACTACAACATTTCCCCCCTCAAATAATAGTTATTAAAAAAACCTAAATGACAAACTGGCTGGAGCTGCCTCAAAATGATTCCTTGAAAAGAAAGAAATAAATGTCTAGAGACGTCAGGGAAAGTTTCCTGGAGACACAGGGCTTGAGCAGGAACTTTAAGAAAGGAGGCAGATGGACGGGTGGAGGTGCAGATGCAAGCAGCATGTGTAAATGTCCAGGGAAACATGGGTAGTTTGTTTTAGGGTAAAGGAGAGAAGAGCTTGTTTGGAGTAAGGATGTGTATGGATGAGCAGGCAGCCTTCTGGTGAGGAGGTAGGGTGGGGTCAGACTCCAGAGGCCTTTAAAGATAGAGGAGTAAGCAACACTATCTGCTGACTGAAAAGCAACCATATTTCTATAAGGTTTCAATCACGTGATCCACTAGTATTCAATGAGGGGAGAATAAGGTGCAAATTGTCTAGAGAAGCAGTGGATGTAATTATCTTTCAGAAAGATTTGGACAACATATTAGCAATTGAAAATAGAGTCATCATGGAACTGAGGGTGATGTTTTTATCAGGGCCAGAGGAACTCGGAGATAGAAAACAATAGAAGGAAGTAACCAATAGCAGGCAATAAATAAATAGATGGAAATAAATAGATGAAGCTGGTCACTTTTCTAAATGAAAGGAGATTAAGAATGCAGGGGGCCCCAAGAGACCATGCTGGGACTTGTCTGATTTAAATTTTTTATAAGTGATTCAGAAGAAGTAGAGCAAAGTGAAAATTTCAAGACTGCAGATCATATTGAGCCCTTTCAGGTAGGGAGATGCTCTGCTGAAGCAGAGAGTGAGCTGAAGGAAAGTACTGAGTGGGATGCAAAATGGCAGATAAGCGTCAACGTGGGGAATGTAAGGTAACAATGTACCCTGGTAAAAATAATCCATGGATAGGGTGTTATGTTCCAGGCTATCAGTTTTGACCGAGGAAAGGGATCGGGGAGCTCCTGCAGATTGTTTCCTAAAGGCAGTGTCCTAATATGTTGGGGTCAGGAAGGCTGATAAAAGGACAGGCAAAAGCAGGGAGGGACCCGAAAACCAGACAGGAAACCATCCTCCTTTGTGTAAGACTGCAAGGTCCCACATGTGGGGACACTGGTCAGGTTTACCTAGTGAAAATTCATGCCCAAGGATATCCAGAAAAGGGCAATGAAAATGACCCAGAGGATGAACGTGGTTGTTCCAGAGGTGGCTTATTAGAGGGAAATGTAAGTATGAAAAGACAAAGGCTAAGGGAGGTAGAATAATCAAAGCCTATAAAACTGAGAAGCATAAGGAGTGGGTAGCATAACCTTCTCTCCAAATCCTAACATATTCAACCGAGTAGCTTTCATACTGCGCATATGGAGATTCCCAGGCTAGGGGTCGAATCAGAACTACAGCTGCCAGCCTGTGCCACAGCCACAGCAACACAGGATCTGAGCCGAGTCTTCAACCTAAACCTAACAGCCCACTGAGTGAGGCCAGGGATCAAACCCACAACCTCATGGTTCCTAGTCGGATTCGTTTCCGTTGCGCCACAATAACAACTCCCAAATAGCTTTCTCTTAATGCTTGAAATATCATAGGAATAAAAGAGTTTCGGAGTTGAGATCATCTCTCCCCCTCTATATTGGAGATAGTAAAATTCAAGTCTAGAGAGGACAAGGAAATAGCCCAAGGTCACAGAAGCCACCAGGAGCCAAGGTAGGATTAGAAGCCCATACCTTCTAAATCTCAGACTAGGGTCTTTCCACCTCACCCTGTGCACTTAGGAAGAGTAAAGAAATCCTGCTTTGTGTAGGGTATAAACTCATGAAAAGCATTATTTTGAGATGAAATAAGGCTGAAAACACACACAGGATAGGGAAAGTTTTCACTAAAAGTCAACAGCAATTATAAGGCCTTTGGAAAACAATTACTTCAGGACTAGAGACTTTTGACATACCCCAATTCAGGGGGATTATGTACCTTTTGGAGATTCTCTCCTAGAAAAACATAATTGCACATACAAATACAATTTTGCACAAGATTTCAGACTCTCTGAGTCCCATGCCCAATTAAGATTCTTCTGAACAGTTTCAACAAGCACCCTCCATCTCTTAGGATAACCAGGCAATCACTCTGATATTCCTCAGCCAAAAAACCACTGTCCCAACATCGCTTATCAGAATTGCAGACCTGTAGGTTGGAAGAGACCAGAAACATTACCAAATCCAACTGCCTCTCCCATTGTGTGACTTGGAATAATGTCATAGTTAAAAATGTGGAGACTGGACTTGGCCTGCCTAGGTTAGAATCTCAACTCCATCACTCACTAGCTGTGTGACCTTGGGCAAGTTACTTAATTCTCTGAGTCTGTATCCTCATCTGTAAAAATGAAGAAAATAATTAGAATTATAGTTACAAGAATTAAACGAGATAATTCATATAACATTTAGCACCAGGCCTGGCACACAGTGAGTGTTCAGTAAAAGCTAGCTGGCATTATTATTATTATGCTTGTATCCATGCAGGTATTATGCATTTATCCATCCAATCCCCTCCTAGAGCTTTTGCCTGCACATGGCTGTGATGAGCAGCTCACCGCCTCCCAAGCCGGTTGAGCAGCTCCGATTGTTACAAACTTCTGCGTATATTGAGCGAAATTTGCTTTCTTGCAACCGCTACCCCCACCCCTGTCGGCCCTAGTTCTGTCCTGTGGGGCCACGCAGAGCAAGTCTATCCTTCCTCCACGTGACAGCCCTTCAGATATGAAGACAGTGATCGAATCCTTCCCCCGTCTCCCGCCCCCCTCCCCCCACCCTCTCCTCTCCAGCTTGAACATCCTCGGTTTCTTCTCCCAACCCACAACAGACTGGCTGCGCTTACTATTTACTCCCAGGCGTCGTACGGTTTCCCTCACACATAGTCATGCAGGCCACCCACCCCACCACCGCCACAACAATCCAGACCCTCCCGCTCCGCCCCCGCCCGCTGCCCCTGTCCGCGGTGCTGAAGCGGCTCCGGCGCGGGGGGGGGGTGAGGGGGGGCCGGGGCCTGACGCGGCCCTTCCTAGCTCCCGCCCCGCCCTGGACCGCTGGCCCGGACCCCAGGAGCAAACCCTCGGCGCACCCCCTCCTTCCCCCCACCCCCGGCTTCAGGCGCTACCCGGCCCAGGCCTGGCCCCGGCGCCGCCCCCCACCCTGCCCGGAGGCCCCGAGCCCGCGTCCCGGCCCCGCGCGCCAGCCCCACCTGCCCAACGAAGGGCGCCTCGGTCTCGGCCGCCCGCGCCGCCCGGTTCCCGGCCCCCGCCGCCGCCGCCGCCGCCGCCGCTCGCGCGGCGCCTGGGAGGCAGCAGAGCGCGGGCAGCAGCAGCAGCAGCCGCCCCGGGGCCCGCCAGCGGCTCCAGCGCGGGGCCAGGCCCGCTGGCTGCGGCCCCGGCGCGGCGCAGCCGCCCCGGCTCTTCGGCATCCCGGCGGCGGGGCCCGGCCGCCCGGCTGCGATGGCGGCGGCGGCGGCGGCTCCGGCCGGGTCCTCCCGCTGCAGCGGCTGCGGAGCCGCCGAGTCACCGCGCCGCGGACACGCGCCCGGCCCGCCTGTCTTCGCCGCCGCCGCCTCGGCCGCCAGCGCGCCCCCGCCTCCGCGCGCCCCGCCCCGGCTGGGGGCGGCCAGGGGCGCGGGGGCAGCACCCAGGCCAGACCCTCCGGGCTGGCGGCTGTCAGGCAGCCCTGGGACACAGGCCGAGGAGCGGCGCTGCGGTGGGGGTCGCAGAGGCCAGAAGAACTGCTTTTGGAGGCAGGGTCCAAAGGGGTGGAACTGGAGGAAGGGGGCCCGAGGGGCAGCCCTGAGAGAGGGAGAAGAGGCTAAATAAATAGTCTTGGAAATAGAATCACGTCTCGGCTGTGAGGGGAGGATATCCCGGGTTGGAGGTCCGAGGCCAAGGGCATAGTCCTGGGGGAGAGGGGGTGAGGGGGCACATAGCAGGAGATGGGGGCGGGGTGTGAAGAGCTGCCATGGGGTAATGGCAAGGCTGGAGGGAATGAGCTAAAGAAACAGCCTGGAGGAGAGGGTCTGAGAAGGTGGCCACGGAGAAGGGAGAGCAGGGGATTGAGAAACTAAAGAATAATCCCCTGGAGAGTTTCAAGGGGATAGCCCTGGACGCATTAGGTGAAATTAAGGTGAAGCTCGTTTTCTCAGCCCCAGAGAGAGAGAGATCAACCAGTTGGGAAAATCATCTTTCATCCAAAACAACCCATACTTATTGAACACTTTATATATGTAGGACACTGGGCTACTTGGGATACAAAGAAAAACAAACAACCCCCTCTCCAAAAAAACAACAAACAAACAAAAGACTGATGCCCTGACATGGTGAGGTTTACAGCTTGGTGAGAAAACGTAAGTGCAAAGAGTCACAGGCCGGCAAACACGGAGTGTCAAAAAGCGTAGGGGCAGGTGCTCTGGGGTCAGAGGAGACTTGATAGACGCCTGAGACGGTCAGGACAAGCATTATCGAGGTTTGGGGCATGGGACAACTCTAGCTAGGTCTTAAAGGAAAGCCTAGACTTAAACAATGGAAGAGGGATGGAAAGGGCATGATGCAGGAAAGGTGAGGGTGTACAAGAGGTGTCTGGGGCAAGATCCCTTTCTCTGAAGCACAAGGTTCCTATAGAAAAGTTCTGGGACATAGGGAAGGAGTACAAGACTGTAAATCCTAGGAAAGTGAATTTGTATTATATTCTGAAGGGACATAAAAGTGGTGGTGTTTGAAAGTGGCCTTTTTTTTTCTTTTTTCTTCTTTTGAGCAGTATAGTGGGTGGAAATCGGTGTTTTATGATTACCCGGCAATTTGGAGGTATGGAAAGGGAACAGGCTTTAGAGTCACACCTATGTTCAAATCTTGGCTCTGTCCCATTTTTATTAAAAAAAAAGATCCTGCTATCACTACATAAGGTTGCTGTAAGGATGACTTACTTGACATTTAATAGATGGTCCATATTTGTTCCCCTCCCAGTGTACAAAATAATGACCAGAGGAGGCAGAGAGATTATTTGGGAGATTACTGCAGCAATCTAGGTACAGAGAAATAATGATGAAAATAATTAGCCTTTGTTAAATGTCCACTATGTAAAAAGCACTGGGCTAAGCCCTTTACTGTATTATATCTCACTTAATCCTCATAAATAAACCCTATGAAAGATGCTATTATCATCCCCAATTTACGATGAGGAAATCTCTGAAAAACTTTGCCAAATTGACATGACTTATAAGTGGCTGAGCTGAAGCGATCTGACTTCATAACCCTTTTTTTTTTTTTTTTTTCTAGGATGGTTATCAGGGGTTGGGGAAGGGACTGATTTAAGAGACATCAGGCAAAAAAGAAGAGGGAAAGGAGTTTGGAGTAATGACAAGTCTAGAAAGATGGGTGGTGGTTTCTTCACAAAAATGGAGTTGTCATAAGGAGGAACTGGCTTGAGGGACTCGACAAGGAGTTTGACTTCACACTCCCTGAGGCCGAGGTGACCACAAATTCCCCAAGATGGGTATAGCAATGAGTTCAGAAGAGGGTGGAGAATAGATGTTTTGGAGATATCCAGGTCAATATGATAGCTTGAAACTGAAAAATTGGATTTGAAAAGAGCAAGAGCTTAAGGGCCCTCTGCTGAGACATATATATTTAATCTAAAGAGTGGTCAAAAAGATTGAGGAATCAGGGTTGTGGAATATATGGGAAGGAGGAGGAGCATTTCAAGCAGAGGGAGAGGGGTTGAAGGTGTCAGGGAGCTCACAGAGACTGAAGACTGCAAACACACCATTGAACAGCTCACAGTCTAGGAGGCAGCCAGACATAAGCAAGTCGTTTTGGTTACATATTATAAATTATGACAGAGATGGGAACAAAGTGTTATGGAAACATTGAGGAAAGAGCAACAAACTGCTCAAATTTAAAAGATTTGGGAGAGAGTATATTCCAGAAGGAGGAAACAGTACATCCAAGGAGTGAAAATGAACAGACTGGACTGGGCATCTTAAGGACAAGATCTGTCCTATTCATCTCCTTACTCCTAATGCCAGATGCTTGTTGAACTGCTAATGAGGAGGTAAGGCTAAAGTGGTCCATGAGACAGTTAGCAAGGATGGTGGATGTGAGTTGTAGTAGGTAATTTATGATAAAGAAGGGAGAGGTTGGTATAAGCAAATGGATACTAATAAAATGTAACCCTAAGGAAAGGTCTAGAGAGCATTGTGAAGCCAGCCCAAGAAGAGGTTTAGAGGCTTTAGAGTAACACCCTAAGATGGAATCACTAGGGCACTGACTTCCCTTTTCCCTTTTTTCATGGAAAAAGCCCTGAACTTAGATTCAGATACCAGAATATTGACTGTCACTAATTTGTTGTGAACCTTGGGGAAAATCATTTCATCTCTTTGACCTTGGTTTCCTCATTTGTAAAATAAAACTAATGACCCTGCCCTCTCCACTTTATGAGAAAGACCGCATGAACGGTTGGGATTCAGTTTGTAAACTACATAGTTAATGGAGCAGATGTTAGAAAAGAGGTGTTGATAATCTTATCAAGAAGCATTAATTATATCAGTGCCAGAGCTCCCTGTAGGGAAACTGGAGCCAGCCTTCTCTTTCTTCATCGTCTTTCTTATTTCTTTATCCCACAAATATTTATTAAATACCTTTTGGGTGCTATCTGGGCGGGGGATATAGAAGAGATTAGGTTATAGTTGCTTTCTTTAGAAAGATAATCCATTGGGAAGATAGACGCTTAAATGAACAGCAAGAAAATACCATAATATATGCTATAAGAGAGAATAGAAAAATACTATGGGGGTAGAGAGGAGGGAACAACTGTCTAGAGATGGCAGGAGGTGAGATGGGCCTTGGATGAGTGTGCTATGTAGAGTGGGAAGGAAACTGTGTGTACAAAGGCATGGATAGATGTTAATGTCATGTGAAGGAATTTGTGGACTCCTTCATGCTCTAGGCCAGCACTTCTCAAGTGTGGTTCTGACCCTTTTAGTGGATCTAGGGGATCAAAACTATTTTCCTAATAATACTCAGACATTATATTTTTCTTTTTGACTCTCATTTTCTCATGAGTGGACTGTGTGATTGTGCAGAGGCTTCATGACATGTCATGACAGGTTGACTGCAGAAATAGATACGAGAGTAGAACTACCTTGTATTACATCAGACTTTAAATAGGTTTTCAAGACTGTAAAACAATATCATTCTTGCTAAATTTTTTTTTTGAAAATGGTTTTGAAAAATGTGGTTATTTTTCATTAAAATGTTATCGATATTCACACATTTATTATTATTTAAAATAAATTAATATGTAAATATTTTAAAATTTCTCAACTTTGATTTCTAGTGTGGTAATTGTCAATAGATATAATCCACATAAACAAAGGTTCTTTGGAGTCCTCAATAACTTTTAAGAGTGTGAAGGCAATCCTGAGACCAAAAGGTTTGAGAACCTTGTTATTAGCCATAGGACATCACTGAAGTGTTTTGAATAAAACAGTGACATGATAGCATTTCAACAAATTGTTCAACAAATATTTATTAAACACCTACTATATGCCCAGCACTGCTCTAGCTGCTTGGATAGAGCAGTGAAAAAATCAAATCAAAACCTCCTTTCATGGAACTTACACTGAGTGTTACAGAAAACAAACAAAATAACATGTGTAGAAAGAAAGAAAGTTAGTAATAGCTGTTGAGAAAAGCAAGGAACTGGGATATGAAAGCTGAAAGGTGTAGGTGTGTGGGGGGTAAGATTTTAGATAGACCAGTCAGGAAAAGCCTCAGGAAGAAGTAAAGACCTGAAGGAACAAGAAGGGAAGAGAAATGAACTCAGTAGAGGGACTAGCAAGTGAAAAACTTATGGGACAGAGCATGCCAGGGAGGTTTGAGGAACAACTTGGAGACCAGTGTGGTTGGAATGGAAGAAGAGTGAAAGTATTAGGGGATGAGGGCTATGAAGGGAAGGTGTACCTCTTTGAGGGAAAAAGCCAATAGAAGATTTTTAGAACAAAGAAACATCTTTCTTTTTTAAAAAATTGAAGTGCAGTTGGTTTATAATGTTTCAGTCGTACAGCAAAATAATTCAGTTATACTCACATACATTCACATATATATATATTCTTTTTTCAGATTCTTTCTCTTTTAGATTATTGCAAAACACTGAGTATAATTCCCTGTGCTATATAGTCAGTCCTTGTTGTTTATCTGTTTTATGTATAGTAGTGTGTATATGTTAATCCCAAATGCCTAGTTTATCCTTCCCTCTCCCTTTCTCCTTTGGTAACCATAAATGTTTTTATATCTGTTTTTAGATCTGTAACTGTTTCTGTTATGTATATAAGTGCATTTGTATAATTTTTTTTAAGATTCCACACATAAGCAATATCATATATTTGTCTTTGGCTTGCTTCATTTAGTATGATAATCTCTAGGTCTATCCATGTTGCTATAAGTGGCATTATTTTATTCTTTTTAAAAATTAAAAAAATTTTTTTTGGTCTTTTTGCCATTTCTTGGGCCGCTTCCCGCGGCATATGGAGGTTCCCAGGCTAGGGGTCGAATCGGAGCTGTAGCTGCCGTCCTACGCCAGAGCCACAGCAACGTGGGATCCGAGTTGCGTCTGCAACCTACACCACAGCTCACGGCAACGCCGGATCCTTAACTCGCTGAGCAAGGCCAGGAATCGAACCCGCAACCTCATGGTTCCTGGTCAGATTCGTTAACCACTGAGCCATGATGCGAACTCCTATTTTATTCTTTTATTTATTTAAAAATTTTTTTATTTTATTTTTATTATTTTATTTCTTTGTCTTTTTGCCTTTTCTAGGGCTGCTTCCCATGGCATATGGAGGTTCCCAGGCTAGGGGTCGAATCGGAGCTGTAGCCACTGGCCTACGCCAGAGCCACAGCAATGCCAGATCCCAGCCACGACTGCAACCTACACCACAGCTCATAGCAATGCCAGATCCTTAACCCACTGAGCAAGGCCAGGGATAGAACCCGCAACCTCATAGTTCCTAGTCAGATTCGTTAACCACTGTGCCACGACGGGAACTCTGATTTTATTCCTTTTTTTAACAGCTGAATAATATCCCATTGTATTTATTTTAAAAATTATTTATTTATTTTTTGCTTTTTAGGTCTGCGCTTTTGGCATATGGAAGTTCCCAGGGTGGGGGTCAAATCAGAGCTACAGCTGCTGGCCACAGCAATGTGGGATCCGAGCTGAGTCTGTGACCCACACCACAGCTCACAGCAATGCCAGATCCTTAACCCACTGAGTGAGGTCAGGGATGGAGCCCGCATCCTCATGGATACTAGTCAGGTTTGTTACTACTGAGCCATGACAGGAACTCCCCATTGTATTTATATACCACATTTTCTTTATCCATTCATTTGTTGATATTTAGGTTGTTTCCTTGTCTTGGCTATTGTAAATAGTGCTGCAGTGAATATTGGGGTGCATGTATCTTTTTGAATGATGGCTTTCTCTGGATATATTCCCAGGAGTGGGATTGCTGGATCATATGGTAGCTCTATTTTTAGTTTTTAAAGGAAATTCCCTATTATTCTCTCTAGTGGCTGTACCAATTTATATTCTCATCAACAGTGTAGGAGTGTTCCTTTCTCTTCACACCCTCTCCAGCATTTGTTATTTGTTGACTTTTTGATGATGGCCATTCAAACTGGTGTGAAGTGGTACCTCATTGTGGTTTTGATTTGCATTTCTCTAATAATTAGATGTTGAGCATCTTTTCATGTGCCTTTTGGCCATCCATATGTCAGAAGAAAGATCTCTAGCTTATCTTCAACAGAAGCACTTTGGTTCCTGCTGAGAATAAGTGAAAGGCTATAAGCAGAAAGGCCAGCTAGGAGGCTATTATGGTAATCCATTCAAGTGCAAGATGATGATGGCTTGGACCAGAGTCCAGGTAGGGATAGTGAGATGAAGTCGGATTCTCAGTAGATTTTGAAAGTAGAGTACAATGGATTGGATATGAGGTATGAGAAAAAGAGAAGTCAAGATACACTAAACTTTCTTTCTTTTTTTTTCTTTCTTTTTTTGGTCATTTTAGGGCCACACCCACAGCATATGGAGGTTTCTGGGCTAGGGGTCAAATTGGAACTATAGCTGCTGGCCTACGCCACAGCCACAGCAACATGGGATCCGAGCTGAGTCTGTGACCTACACCATAGCTCATGGCTAGCTATGCAGGATCCTTAACCCACTGAGCAAGGCCAGGGACTGAACCTGTGTCCTCCTGGATGCTAGTCAGATTCTTTTCCCCTGAGCCACTATGGGAACTTCAAACTTCTTTAAAAATTTTTTTTATTATAGTTGATTTATATGCTAAGCCTTCTGACCTGAGTAACTCCAAGAATGAAATTACCATTATCTGACACAAAGAAGGTTGTAGGAGGAACAGGTTTGAAGAGAAATATCAAGAGCTTGGTTTTGGACAGATTAACTGGGAGATGTCTATTAAACACCAAGTGGATGTGACAGGTAGGCTGTTTTATGTGTGCATCTAACTTCAGGAAAGAGGTCTAGACTAGAATATGAATTTGAGGTTTTCAGAGTAATATTTAAAAGCTGAGAGACCAGAAGAAATTATTCAGGAAATGAGTGAAAGCAGAAAGGAAAAGAGTTCTGATGACTTTTCCTTGGAGCAACTCTAATATTTAGAGGTTGGGAAAAATGAGGAGGAATCAGCGAAAGACAATGAAAAAGAAGAGGGCAAAAAAAAGAACACTAGGAGAGTGAGAAATCTGGAAGCCAAGTAGAGGAAGTGTTTTAAGGAAGGGAGAGTAAGTAACTGTATTACAGGCTGCTTATAGATCCAATCATATAAGGATTAAGAAATGATCATCGGCAATTCCCTGGTGGCCTAGTGGTTAAGCCCAGGAATTTTTTGCATTCCGTGGGTGTAGCCAGCAGCCAAAAAAAAAAAAAAAAAGATTGTCATATTAACCTATGTGGGAGAGAATCCGTGATCTTGAGAAGAGCAGTTTTGGTAGCATGTAGGAGACAAAAATCAGATTTGAAGTAAGTTCAGGAGAATAGAGAGGAGTTGAAAATGTTGAGTGTGTATACCATTTTCAAGTTTTGCTACAAAGGGAAGAGAAAATGTGGCAGCAAGAGGAGGAAGTCAAGTCCAAAGAGGGTTATTTTTTTGGTTTGTTTTCAGGATGGGAGAATTGACGTTTAAACGTTGACCGAGAATGATCCAATAGAGAGAGAAGAATTGATGCTGCAGGCGAGGGGGAGAATTGCTAAAGCCATGTCCCTGAATACATGGTAGGTATTCACGTGGAGAGCTGGCTATGAGCTAGGATGCTTCATCTGCAGTGAGAGGACTTATAGGAGTTTAAATTTGGTCCGAGTGTAGTGAAGAGAGTGGAGGGGGAACTTGCGTTTCTTGGTTACTTAACTTTTGTCCAGCACTGTGCTAGATGCTTTTCTCAGAACAGCCCTCTTATAAGAGGGAGATGGATTATAAGGCTGTTGAAACAAAGCAAAAAAAGTTGAAAACTGAGCTATAAAACTCCTGAAGTTCCAAGACACCGTGCTTTTTGTGTTCCCTCCCATGGTGCTTTGTTTTTTTCTGGATCACATTGACTACTTCTTCTTCTTCTTCTTCTTCTTCTTCTTCTTTCTTCTTCTTCTTCTTCTTCTTCTTCTTCTTCTTCTTCTTCTTCTTCTTCTTCTTCTTCTTCTTCTTCTTCTTCTTCTTTTTATTAAAGCATAGTTGATTTACAACGTTGTGCCAGTTTCTGGTATACAGCAAAGTGACTCACTCATATATATATACACACATTGTTTTTTTCAAGTATTATTTTCCATCATGGTCTATTCCAGGAGGTTGGATATAGTTTCCCGTGCTATACAGTAGGACCTTATTGTCTATTAATTCTAAATGTAACAGTTTGCATTTCTCAACCCCAAACTCCCAGTCCATCTCACTCCACCCCCCAAACCTCTCTGGCATCCACAAATTTCCCTATGTTTGTGAGTCTCTTTCTGTCTTGTAGATAGGTTCATCTGTGCTGTATTTTAGATTCCACATATAGGTGATATCATATGGTATTTGTCCTTCTCTTTATGACTTACATCACTTAGTATGAGAACCTCTGGTTGCATCCATGTTGCTGCAGATGACATTATTTTGTTGTTTTTTGGCCGGGTAGTATTCCATTGTATATATGTACCACATCCTCTTCTTCTTTTTTTGTCTTTTGTCCTTTTTAGGGCTGCACCCGCAGCATATGGAGGTTCCCAGGCCAGGGGTCCAGTCAGAGCTGTTGCTGCCAGCCTACACTACAGCCACAGCAACACCAGATCTGAGCCACGTCTGTGATCTACACCACAGCTCATGGCAACACCGGATCCTTAACCCACTGAGCGAGGCCAGGGATCGGAACCCTCAACCTCATGGTTCCCAGTTGGATTCGTTTCCGCTGTGCCACATCTTCTTAATCCATTCATCTGTTGATGGACATCTAAGTTGTTTCCATGTCTCGGCTGTTGTGAATAGTGCTGCAATTAACATGGGGGGCATGCATCTTTTTGAATTATAGTTTTGTCCAGATATATGCCCAGGAGTGAGATTGTTGACTCCTTTGGTAGTTCTATATTCAGTTTTCTGAGGAACTTCCATGTTGTTTTCCACAGTGGTTGTAGCAATTTACATTCCCACCAACAATGTAGGAGGATTCCCTCTTCTCCCCACCCTCTCCAGCATTTGCTATTTGTAGGCTTTTTGATGATGGTCATTCTGACTGATGCAGATCACACTGACTTCTCATTGCAGATACCAGAAGGCTTTCCATTTGGTGATAAAGATTCTTTGCTTGACCCAATTTTAGTCAGGCTCCTAAACCTTTTCCTAGGCCCATCTGTGTACTTTCTTGTAAAAATCTGTTTTAGCAAGAACCTGGCTAAGTCAGTTTAACCAGAACCACCCTTCCTTCGGTATCTTATCACCCTCCATACCTAGCCAGGTCCCTCACCCTCTGCCATCCCGCAGGTGTGGTCTGATCTCCCTAGCTTGTCTTCAGCAAGAATCCTGTTAGGTCAGTTTAGCCAGAAGCTCCTTACTCCTGAGGTTTCTTCTTAGTGCCTTCTTAGTAATTTTCCATCCCCTGCTCCTTGACTATAAATTCCCACTTGCTCATTCTGTATTCATAGTTGAGCCTAATTCCTCTCTCCCTCTGTAAAATTCCATCACAGTGGACCCTATACCTATCACCATAGGCCCCTTCCTGTGAATAAAGTCTTCCTAATTGTGTCTTATCAAGTGTCATTGAATATATTTTTTTTTTCCTTTAACATTGGGTAGGAAGAAACTAACTTGCTAGCTCAGCCACAAAGAGACGCTTGCTGCTTATAAATAAGGCAACAGTTGAGTGGTCCCAAAACTCTGCAGCACTGGGATATTCTTGGTACTCGAGGGCCCTAGGCCTGAAGCCAGACAAAGTGGCCCCAAAGATGAAGACAAAAAGAAAAAACAAGAATAAAGGAGGGTGACGTTCTCATTTGGGATCTAAAAAAAGTACAGATGGGAGGTTGGAGAGTATGATCCAGCTCAGTATGTTTTGTCGATTTTGCTCCTTCCTCTGAATTCCTATTATAGCAGCTGACATTTAATGAGGGCTTATTATGTGCAAAGCAGTTTATCAACGTTACATCACTTAATCCTCAAATTATCCTATGAGGTGGATTCCAAAGAAGGGGTGAGAGGAGAGGCGATTTACCCAGTGATACACCTAGAAAACTGGCACTAAAACCCAAGTGTATGACACTAAAGCTTATGTCCTTAACTCCTTGTTTCTTTGTTCATTCATTAATCAAAAATTCTGCAAACATTACTAAGCAGCCATTCTGGAAGGTACTGTGGTGAGTGGGACTGTCTTCAGGTAAAAGAGTAAGATTTGAGCACATATAAGATGTGACAAATAACCACAACACGTTATAACATCTTACAGAATTTCAGAGCCAGTGAGGTCACTCTGGCTGTGGAAAATCAGAGATCAAGGAGGTAGCATTTGAGATGAGCCCTCTAAACAAGAAATGTTTTTTAAACTAAATTGTTTTATATGCAATAAACACTGAACATTCCCATACACAGTGTAAGTTATAAGCAACGGAGGGTGTGTGAAGTGTTAATTGGTAGAAAATGGGGATGGGAGTTCCTGTCGCAGAGCAGCATCCATGAGGACAAAGGTTTGATCCCTGGCCTCGCTCAGTGGGTTAAGGATCCAGCATTGCCGTAAGCTGTGGTGTAGGTCGAAGATGCGGCTTGGATCCAGCGTTGCTGTGGTGTAGGCTGGTGGCTACATCTCTGAATAGACCCCTAGCCTGGGAACCTCCATATGCTGCAATGGCCCTAAAAAAAAGACAAAAGACCCCCCCAAAAAAGAGAGAAAATGAGGGTGAAGGCATGGAGGAAGGAAAGGGTCCAACTGTTTAGGATGTAGAGAAGTCCCAGTTCAAGACTTCATTCTGGAGATAAATGCATCAAGTTTTGCAAACATATACAGATTATTGTTTTTGTTGTTGTTTTTGTTGTTTTTTATAGTTTTGTTTCTTGAAACACATAAAAGTGGTAAATTTTTGGCCTCTGCAGTTTATTTTAATGTTATTAGTTTTCAAAATTTAACTTAATACCAGTTCAATTTTTTGTCTATAAATATACACATTATGCTTACAAAATCCTTTGGTATATTTTGAGACATATTTCTGTCAAAAATAATTTATGGTTATTCCTTTAATATATCATAGTTGCTTATGAAATTTCTATAATGACTACAAAATACAGTGGGGGTGGTGTGGTTCCAGAATCCCCCTCCCCCATAACCTGAGAGGATGCTCAAGTTTCTTATATAAAACAGGGTAATACTACATATAACCTACACACATCTTCCCATATACTTTAAATTACCAATGCAATGTAAATTCTATGTAAATAGTTGTTGGTGCTCTGCAAATCAAAATTTTTTGGAAATCTGGAAATTACTATTTTCCCAATACTTTTGATCTACAATTGATTGAAGCAGAATTTTTGTATCCAAAGGGCTGACTGTAAATATCTCTTGATAATAGATAATAAAACTATTTATAGAGTTATTGCTAAAAGAAGCACATCACTCTATAAGCCACAATGTAGTGTTTTATTATTGCTATATTTTCCTATGCCTTCAGATTGTTGCTTATTCAGTGGAGTATGAAAAAGAAAAGTGCATAACAAGCAAAATGTTAGAGTTACCATATCTGTATCTAAAGCCTCGCTCATTGAAACATTTAAATATTGTATCTATTGTATTTAGAAGCAAGATTTCAGCATGGTGACTCCTGTTTTTCCTCTGGGTGTTATAGATCAAAATAAAGAGTGAAAAATCTACTAGGAAAAAAAAAAAGAAGAAGAAGAAGAAGAAGCCCCAGTTCAGTCCCCTGCCTCTGTCTCAGAATCCAGCCTCAAATGATAGTGTAGGGAGGGGTATTTTCCACTCAGATTTTTTTTTTCACTTAAGAACATTCTCAGGAGTTCCCATCGTGGAGCAGCAGGAAAAAATCCGACTAGGAACCATGAGGTTGCGGGTTCGATCCCTGGCCTCTCTCAGTGGGTTAAGGATCCAGTGTTGCCATGAGCTGTGGTGTATGTTGCAGATGCAGTTCAGATCCCGCGTTGCTGTGCCTGTGGTGGAGGCCGGCAGCTGCAGCTCCGATTCTTCCCCTAGCCTGGGAATCTCCATATGCCACAGGTGTGGCCCTAAAAGGACAAAAAGGACAAAAATAAAAATGGAAAAAGAACATCCTCAAAGTGATGTGCATTCAATGAAACACTATGCACTTGTTTGAAAAAAAAAAAATGAGAGAGTACCTTATGAACTTTTGGGAAATTATTTCCAAAATGTGATGTTAAATTTAAAAAAAGCCAAGGCAGAATACGGGCTGTAGTAGGCTACTACTTCATGATACTGTGAAAAGTGTGTGTGTGTGCGTGTGCGCATTTGCTTTTTTACATGTAAAATATGGAAGGATACACAGGGCACTGAAAACATCCTGGAGGGGAAACATGTGGCTTGAGGACAGGATGGGAGGGAGATTTTTCACTGTATACCTTTGACTTTTTTGTACCGTGTAGATGTAGCTATTCTAAATAAATAAATAAATACAAGTTGAACTTTAAGCGTAGGAGTTCCCATCGTGGCTCAGTGGTTAATGAATCCGACTAGGAACCATGAGGTTGCAGGTTCGATCCCTGGCCTCGCTCAGTGGGTTAAGGATCCGGCATTGCCGTGAGCTGTGGTGTAGGTTGCAGACTCGGCTCAGATCCTGTGTGGTTCTGGTGTAGGTCAGTGGCTACAGCTAGCCTGGGACCTCCATATGCCATGGAATCGGCCCTAGAAAAGGCAAAAAGACAAAATAAATAAATAAATAAAAATAAAAAATAAATTAAAAAAAAATAAAAGACATTCCCTGACAAGAGGGCATTTATTATGATGTGGTATAAGCAAAATAGTTTACTTAGGTGGGCAGCTTCAAAAATTCAGGCCTTAATTTGTATGGCAAAAAACCCCACCAGAAATTAAAAAAAAATCCCTATAAACTAGGTAAAACATTTATTATTAATTTTCTTGACATGAAGCAGTTCTTTAGACACCTACAAGAAAAACTATCTGTTACCTAGTTCAAAAATGGCAAAGGACAAAATGGGCTTCGGGTAAACAGAAGTATGGACTTATATTTTTTTGTTTGTTTTTGGTTTTGCCTGGGGGCATGAGGTATGTGTGGAAGTTCCCAGGGTGGGGATTGAATTAGAGTCACAGCAGGGACAATACTGATTCCTTAATCACTAGGCCCCCAGGGGACTCCTTATATTCTTTTTTTTTTTTTAAGTCCAACTTCATTTGTAATTAAAGAGAGGCAAATTGGAACAATGAGCTATTGCTTTCTCACCTATGAGACTGCAAATATCAAACAGTTGGATATTACAGAGTATTAAATAGGGCACCATGAAAGTATTACAAGAAGGGATATAAATTGGTAGACTCTCTTTGGAATACAAATTACCAATACCTGTCAACCTTGAAAATGAACATACCTTTGACTCATCAATTCTGATTTCGAGAATTTTCCCTAGACAGATAATCCTTGAATATATACACAGACAAATGTCTAAAATTATTCATTTTAGCCTTCTTTATAATTACGAAAGATCAAAATCAACCTAAGTATTTTCCAACTGGGGAAACTGCTACATCTAAGCAGAGGAACACTAGGTAGGTGTTGAAAAGAACAGTGTGCATCTATATTACTGTTATGACAAGATTAATTTATCCCCCTCATTATCTCCTACTCCAACTATAGCATCCTGACAGGTTTTCCTGCCTTTATCTTGCCCCCTTGTATGACCTGCTATGTAATTTGCAGGCCCAATGCAAAGTGAAATTTCAGAGCCCCTTGTTTAAAGAATATCACGAGAGTTCCTGTTGTGGCACAGTGGGTTAAGGATCCAGCATTGTCTCTGTGGCTGTGTGGGGTTGATCCCTGGCCTGACACAGTGGGTTAGGAATCTGGTATTGCCATAGCGGTGGCGTGGGTCCCAGCTGTGGCTCAGATTCAACCCTTGGCCAGGGGAAGGTGTGCTGCAGGTGCAGCCCCGCCCCTCCCCAAAAGAATTCCATGAAGGTGACAGCAGAGCATTAAAGCAAGTGTGAGGGGAGTTACTGTTGAGGCTCAGAGATAATGAACCCAACTAGTATCCATGAGGTTGTAGGTCTGATCCCTGGTCCCGCTCAGTGGGTTAAGGATCTGGCATAGGTGTAGGCGGGCAGTTGCAGCTCCCATTCAGCCCCTAACCTGGGAACTTCCATGTGCTGCCCGTGTGGCCCTAAAGAGAAAAAACACAGGTGTTCCCACTGTGGCTCTGTGGTTAACGAATCCAACTTGGAACCATGAGGTTGCGGGTTCGATCTCTGGCCTTGCTCAATGGGGTAAGGATCCAGCGTTACCATGAGCTGTGGTGTAGGTTGCAGATGTGGCTCAGATATGGCATTGCTATGGCTGTGGTGTAGGCTGGCAGCTACACCACATAGACTCATAGCCTGGGAACCTCCATATGCCGCAAGTGTGGCCCTACAAAGCAAAAACAAACAAACAAACAAACAACAAAAAAAACCCCCAACCAAACCCCCCAAAAAACAAAACAAAAACAAAAAACAAAAAGAGAGAGAGAAAAAACACAAAACAAGTGTGAGGGCCCTTCTCAGTGTGAGGCCCTGTGTGACTGCAGAGGCTGCACATCCATGAAGCTGGCTTTGCTCCTGGAGTGCCAACTTAGACATCAGCTGCCAAAGTGGCATGCTGCTTCCTCTGCTCCCAACCTCGATCCACCACCATCTGATGTACCACATGCGGATCAAGAACTATCTCAAAGCTTTGGGAAGTTTTCCTTGAACCCTCTTGCCCAAGATCAGAGCTCCCCCAGATCTTGTACATAGTTTTATTATCTTTATCACAATGTATTATGATTATTTATTAAAAATCTCCCTTTCCAAGCTTCTCAAATGTTTGACCTATGGCTTGTGCTTGTTTGAGTAACCCTAGCACCTAATACATTGCCCAGGATATGGGAATGGGGAAAATGAATGAGTTGGAGTGCATCAGTTTGGGTGGCTGTTCTAAAGAATCAGTCGTGTCGCTTCACGATTACACTTCACCTTGAAGTTGCTAAATCGCATTGGACTCTAATTTCACTGAGGCCAGCAGGCCCTGATGGCTAGCTGTAGATTCTAAGAGCCATGACGTAGTTTCAGATGGTCCCCTGGGGAAGGAAAAGATGTCTGAACCTGAAAGATTTTAGAAGATCCCCCAATCTACCCATACTTATCTCTGCATTTCCTGATACACTTCAGGCATTTAAAAATGGGGGCTCAACTTCATCAGGTCCAGCTGACCCCATCAGTCATTTCCAGATTGCTTCGAATCCTTTGCAACACTGGGTTTCAACTGGAGGTATGCAATACCCCTCTGATATAGGAAGACCTTCAATGGGGAATTCAGGCCTGATCATTTTAAGGGAATTAATTTCCAGATTTCCAACTTCTGTAGTATTCTACCTGAGAAAGTTCCTGGGCCTGAGACTCCAAGCTGGCTTTTCTTTCATAATTGTAGTTCTGCTAATCTTCATAAGAAAGGCATATCCTGGAGTTCCTGTCATGGCCCAGCGGTTAATGAATCTGACTACCATCCATGAAGATGCAGGTTCGATCCCTGGCCTTACTCGGTGTGTTAGGGATCTTGTGTTGCTGTGAGCTGTGGTGTAGGTTGCAGAGGCAGCCTGGATCCTGCATTACTATGGCTGTGGCATAGGCCAGCAGCTACTGCTGGATCCAAGCCTTGTCTGCAAGCTACACCACAGCTCTGATTCAACCCCTAGCCTGGGAACCTCCACATGCTCCGGGTGTGGCCCTAAGAAACAAAACAAAACAAAACAAAACAAAACAAATAGGCATATCCTGGGCCAGCCTGAATCTTACTGCCTGGAGGTACCAAAGGACAATTAAAAATACCAGTTTCAGGGAAACATCTTTTGTTTATTTATTTTTTTTAGGGCCACACCCATGGCACATGGAAGTTCCCAGGCTAGGGGTCAAACGGGAGCTGCAACTGTGGCCTATACAACAGTCCAGCAACGCTGGATCCAAGCCTTGTCTGCAAGCTACACCACAGCTCAGGGAAATGCTGAATCCTTTAACCCACTGAGTGGGGTCAGGGATCAAACCCGCATTCTGTGGATGCTAGTTGGGTTTGTTACCACTGAGCCATAACAGGAACTCCCATCCATGTTTTAAATGGCAAGATTTCATTCTTTTTATGATTGAATAATATTCCATCATATATATGTGCTGCATCTTCTTTATACATTCATCTGTCGATAGACACTTAGGTTTCTTCCATATCTTGACTATTGTAAATAATGCTGCAATGAACATTGCGGTGTATATATCTTTTTGAATTAATGTTTTTGTTTTCTTTAGAAAAATACCCAGAAGTTTAATTGCTAGATCACATGGTAGTTCTATTTCTAAAATTTTGAGGTACCTCTGTACTGTTTCCCATAGTGGCTGTATGAGTTTGCATCCCCAAACTGGTTCATGAAGATCACATTTTCTCCACATCCTCACTAATACTTGTTACTTGTAGTCTTTTTGATGATAGCCATTCAGACAGGTGTGAGGTGGTATCTCATCGTGGTTTTGATTTGCATTTCCTGATTAGTGATGTTGAGCATCTTTTCATGTGTCTGTTGGTTATCCGTATGTCTTCTCTAGAAAAATGTCTATTTAGGCCCTCTGATGTTTTTGTTTTTGTTTTTTCTTTTTAGGGCTGCACCCACGGCATATGGAGGTTCCCAGGCTAGGGGTCGAATCGGAGCTACAGCTGCCAGCCTATGCTACAGCCACAGCAACGCCAGATCTGAGCTGTGCCTTTAACCAGCACCACAACTCATAGCAATGCCGGATCCTTATCCCACTGATTGAGGCCAGGGTCAAACCTGCGTCTTCATGGATGCTTATCAGATTCGTTTCCACTGAGCCACAATGGGAACTCCCCCTCTGACCATTTTTAAATTGAGTTGTTTGCTTTTTTGATGTTGAGTTATATGAGTTCTTGGTATATTTTGGATACTAACCCCTTCTCAGATTTATCATTTGAAAATATCTTCTCCCATGTAGTAGGCTGCCTTTTCATTTTGTTGATAGTTTTGGGGGAAACATCCTTTAATTATGGGGTAATATTATTTATCAAAATTATTTTGGGTGGTATGTGAAAAAAATAGTATGAAGATCATTGGTTCAAGACAAAACACCATGGTGGCCTCTGGAGGGTTTTCTAGGAGAACCTGGCTCAGTCTTTCCAACCTCTAGGCTTCCTCAATTGAACCTCAGTTTTACCATGAGAGTCAGGTAAATAATTTTTACTTGATTTCTTTCTTTCCTTCCTTCTTTCTTTCCTTCCTTCTTTCTTTCCTTCCTTCTTTCCTTCCTTCCTTCCTTCCTTCCTTCCTTCCTTCCTTCCTTCCTTCCTTCCTTCCTTCCTTCCTTCCTTCCTTCCTTTCTTTCTTTCTTTCTTTCTTTCTTTCTTTCTTTCTTTCTTTCTTTCTTTCTTTCTTTCTTTCTTTCTTTCTTTCTTTCCTTCCTTCTTTCTTGTCCTTTAAGGGCTGCACCCAAGGCAAATGGAGGTTCCCAGGCTAGGGGTCTAATCAGAGCTGTTGCTGCCGGCTTGCACCACAGCCACAGCAACGCTGGATCTGAGCTGCATCTGTGATCTACACCACAGCTCACAGCAATGCTGGATCCTTAACCCACTGGTGAGACAGGGATCGAACCCACAACCTCACGGTTCCTAGTTGGATTCGTTTCCGCTGCACCACGACAGGAACTCCTTGATTTCTTTTTAAAATCTTATGTATTTATTTTTACTTGCTTTCTTCATAACTTCCACCACAGGTGACCGTCTCCCTCTTAAAACACACTCTTCCCTTGGCTTTTGCACCATCACAATCTGATTTTCCTTCCTACTTCTCTGGTCCCTCATTCTAAGTTTCCTTTTCTAGTTCCATCTCTTCCAATTAACATTCTAAATTCAGAAGTTTCTCATGGCAGTTATAAGCCCTCTTCTCTTTCCTTTTTTTTTTCTTTTGCTGCCTTTGGTTATTTTTATTCCTAGCAATTTATGTCACCATATGAACCTTTCTTCATTTATTTTCCTCAAAAGTAATACTTAAAATGGGAGTTCCCGTCGTGGCGCAGTGGTTAACGAATCCGACAAGGAAGCATGAGGTTGCGGGTTCGGTCCCTGCCCTTGCTCAGTGGGTTAACGATCCGGCGTTGCCGTGGGCTGTGGTGTAGGTCGCAGACACGGCTCGGATCCTGCGTTGCTGTGACTCTGGCGTAGGCCGGTGGCTACAGCTCCGATTCGACCCCTAGCCTGGGAACCTCCATATGCCACGGGAGCGGCCCAAACAAATAGCAAAAAAAAAAAAAAAAAAAAAAACTTAAAATGAATTCTAATAGGCACTGAGTGATTTTTTTTCCAGCCCCATAATCCAGCCACTCAGCACACTTTCCCTTCCTCTTTCTGTTCTTTTCTCCCTAAGAGATTTCATCTATTAACCACAATTTAAAATACCATCTGCATCCCAGCAACTCCCAAATTTCTATCTCTCACCTAAGACCTTGCTCCACACCTCCTAAATCCAGTTGTTTATTCCACATCTATACCTGAAGGTCCCACAGAATTTACCAACTTAAAAAAAATGACCCAAAGCTAAGCTCATGTTCTTTCCATTCAGAATTTCATCTACCGCTAGGCATCCTCATAGTATTCTATCTGCCCAGTTCATGGCAGAAACCCGGGAAACATCCCTGATATCTCCTTATCCTCCTCCATAGACAATAAATATTCAATTCCAATGGGTTACACTTCATGCAGGATTCCCCTAAGCCTTCAGACTAGGCTGCACACCTCTACACCCCTACTCTATACCCCATCTAGCCCCTTGTACTTCATAATACTCATCCAAATCGTAAGTATATAATTATTCATGTAATTCTCTCTCCCCCTCTACATCATAAACTCCATAAGCACTAGGACCAAGCCCGTCTTTTTTTTCAGGTACATAATAGGATCTCAATAAATATTTGTTAAATGAACAAATACACACAGCTTGTAGCCACCATGTGTTGTGTCTCTGCAATTTAGTACCTAATGCTATGTGCACAGTAGGGGGCAGCAGAGTATAGATAATAGAAAGAGCCTGGGCCTTGGTATTAAAAGGGTGACTATCAGGGAGGGTAATTTGTTAACAATATGGAGAAAACTAATTTAGATTTATACTTCATATTATACAACAAGAACAAAGTCACCCTGGATAAAATCATAACAAAGTAAAATAAATAAAATTAGAGAATACATTTTAAAAAGGTTGACTCTAGGTAAATCACTTAACATTTCTGAGATTCTGCTTCCTTCCTGGGAAATCAGGGCTAATTCTCCTTCCCAAGGATCAAAAGAGATAAGCAGATATAGAAAGGCTTTAGTACAAACCAAAGAGAGTGTTGTTGGAGTCAGTTATGATAAGTGTTTGTTGAATAAATAGAGGTAGAGGAAGAGGGTCCTTGTTACTCTGTGGAACAGATGTGAGTAGAGACTCTCAGATTCAGAAGAGAGGAAATGAAAGCTCAAGAAGAGACTGGCCTAAGTCCAGAGCCCGCTGGAGGCAAAGCTGTGACGTTATCACAATGTGTTCTTGGCACGCTCTCATCTCTGCTCTCTGATCGCTGCCCTCACCCCTCCGGTGCCCTCTGGCTGTGCTGTGCTGTAGGCCTTTCTTTCCCTTTCCTCCCATCAAAACACATCTGTCCTATGTCCCTGCCCCCCAGAGACCTGCTCATTGTCATCCACAAGGACAGCTGGTTAACCCCATAAATGGGCCTCTGCTAAAATGTGTTATTTACTGCTCCGATATTAGAAGTTGGAACTTCCTGAGATAGAAAGAGTAACCTACTAAAAATAAAAAAATCCCAATGATGAAGTTCTAGGTTCTGTACAGTAAGAGAAAATGGAAAATTAACAGGGATTAGGGCAGTCCTAATCTTAAGCTCAAGAAAAATTATTGAACAAATACAGAATCTGTTAGATGTGACTTGATGGTAATAGAGGAGAAAAGCTTCTTTCAAAATTCATATGTGTATATTATATATATAATAGATGTATATGTATCCATACATACGACTTAATTGTAATTTACATCAGTGTCATTAGCTTTTTGATGTATAGTTCCATGAATATATATATGATATATGATATGTGTATATATATATATATAGATAGATAGATAGATAGATAGATAAATGCACAGTCATGTAACCACCATAATTACAAAACAGAATAGGGAGTTCCTGTTGTGGCTCAGTGGGTTAAGAATCCGACTAGTATCCATGAGGATGTGAGTTTGATCCCTGGCCCTGCTCAGTGGGTTAAGGATCTGGCATTACCACAAGCTGTGGCATAGGTCACAGATGTGGCTTGGATCATGGCTCTGGTATAGGCCAGCAGCTACAGCTCCGATTTGAACCCTAGCCCAGGAAATTCCATATGCTATAGGTATGGCCCTAGAAGGAAAAAACAAAGCAAAAACCAAACAGAATGCTTTCTCATTCCCTAAAAATTTCCATGTGTTAACCCTTTGTAGTTAACCCTTCTCCCACCCTTAAGCCCTGGCCACACTGATGTTTTTTCTATCCCCACAGTCCAGTTTATCAAGTTTTCCTTTTATAAATTTTGTTTTCATTTGCATTTAAGAATTTCATCCAGTGGTTTAAGGATCCGGTGTTGTCACTGCATTGACTTGAGTTGTAGCTGTGACACGGGTTCGATCCTTGGCTGAACTTCTCCATATGCTGTGGGCTTAGCCAAAAAAACTTTTTTTTTTTTTTTTTGTCTAAATTAAGGTGAAAATATTTTTCTGCTTTACTTTCTTCTAAGAGTTTTGTAGGTTTACATTTGGGCCTAAGATTCATTTCAACTAAAATTCTAAAATAGAAAGTATAAGGTATAGGTCAATGTTTACATTTTTGTGTATGACTGTCAAGTTACTTTAGTGTCATTTGTTGAAAAGACAGTCCTCATTGTACTTTTGTAAAAAAATCAATTGGCCATATTTGTGTTAATCTATTTCTGGACTTCCTATTCTGTTCTATTGATCTGTGCATCTATCCTTTAGGTTTTTTTGGGGGGGGCCTTTTCTAGGGCCACTTCCATGGCATATGGAGGTTCCCAGGCTAGGGGTGGAATGGGAGCTGTTGCCACCAGCCTACGCCAGAGCCACAGCAACGTGGGATCCAAGCCATATCTGCAACCTACACTACAGCTCACGGCAACGCCAGATCCTTAACCCACTGAGCAAGCCCAGGGCTCGAACCTGCAACCTCATAGTTCCTAGTCAGATTCATTAACCACTGTGCCATGACGGAAACTCCTGTTTTTCCTTTTTTTTTTTTTAATGATGATTTTTATTGTTTCCATTATAGCTGATTTACAGTGTTCTGTCAATTTTCTACTGCACAGCAAGGTGACCCAGTAACACATACACGTATAAATTTTTTTTTTCTGACATTATCATGCTCCATCACAAGTGACCAGACAGGAGTTCCTGACTTGGCTCAGTGGAAAGAAATCTGACTAGGAACCATGAGGTTGCAGGTTTGGTCCCTTGCCTTGCTCACTGGGTTAAGGATCTGGCATTGCCGTGAGCTGTGGTGTAGGTCAGAGACAAGGCTCAGATTTGGTGTTTCTGTGGCTCTGGAGCATAGGCCAGTGGCTACAACTCCAATTCAACCCCTAGCCTGGGAACCTCCATATGCCTTGGGTGTGGCCCTACAAAGCAAAAAAAAAAAAAAGTGATCAGACATAGTTCCCAGCCTATATTACAGGATCCCATTGCTTATCCATTCCAAAGGCAATAGTTTGCATCTATTAACCCCAAATTCCTAGTCCGTCCCACTCCCTCCCTCTCCCCCTTGGCAACCACAAGTCTGTTCTCCATGTCCATGATTTTCTTTTCTGTAGAAAGGTTCATTTGTGCCATATATTAGATTCTAGATAAAGTGATGTCATATGGTATTTGTCTTTCTCTTTCTGACTTCACTTAGTATGAGAGTCTCTGGTTCCATCCATGTTGCTGCAAATGGCATTATTTTGTTCTTTTTTATGGCTGAGTAGTATTCCATTGTGTATATATACACCACATTTTAATCCAATCATCTGTCAATGGACATTTAGGTTGTTTCCGTGTCTTGGCTATTGTGAATAGAGCTGCAATGAACATGCAGGTGCATGTGTCTTTTTCAAGGAAAGTTTTGTCTGGATATATGCTCAAGAGTGAGATTGCTGGGTTATATGGTAGTTCTATATATGGTGTTCTAAGTGTTTTCCATAGTGGTTGTACCAACTTACATACCCACCAACAGTGCAGGAGTGTTCCCTTTTCTCCACACCCTCTCCAACATTTGTTATTTGTGGACTTATTAATGATGGCCATTCTGCCTGGTGTGAGGTGGTACCTCATAGTAGTTTTGATTTGCATTTCTCTAATAATCAGTGATGTTGATTTTTTCATGTGCTTGTTGGCCACCTGTATATTTTCTTTGGAGAAATGTCTATTCAGGTCTTCTGCCCATTTTTCAATTGTGTTGTTGACTTTTTTGCTGTTGAGTTGTATAAGTTGTTTGTATATTTTAGAGATTAAGCCTTGGCAGTTGCATTGTTTGAAACTATTTTCTCCATTCTGTAAGTTGTCTTTTTTTTTTATGATGTCCTTTTCATCTACCCTTTTGTCAATACTATACTGTCTTTATTAGTGTAGTGGTATAAGAAGTCTTGAAATCAGATAGTGTGAGTTCTCCAAATATTGTTCTACTTTTCCAAAATTGTTTTAGTTTTCTAGTTCCTTTCTCTTTCCATATAAATTTTATTTATTTATTTATTTTTATTTTTTATTTTTTTTGTTGTTGTTGCTATTTCTTGGGCCGCTCCCACGGCATATGGAGGTTCCCAGGCTAGGGGTTGAATCGGAGCTGTAGCCACCGGCCTACGCCAGAGCCACAGCAACGCGGGATCCGAGCCGCGTCTGCAACCTACACCACAACTCATGGCAATGCCGGAACCTTGACCCACTGAGCAAGGGCAGGGACCGAACCCGCAACCTCATGGTTCCTAGTCGGATTCGTTAACCACTGCGCCACGACGGGAACTCCTCCATATAAATTTTAAAAATCGACTTATTGATATCTATAAAAAAATCCAGCTGGGATTTTTATTGGGATTGTGTTGAATCTGTGTATCAATGTGGGGGGAATTGACAACAGAATTGAGGCTACCAATCAGTGGACATGTTATTTTGCTTGATTTCCTTCATTGGTGTGTTGTAGTTTTTCAGCATAAAGATTCATCGTATATTTTGTTCTATTTACCCCCCAAAATTTCATTATTTTTGATGCAATTGTAAATTACTATTTATTTAAATTTGTTTTCCCAATTGCTCATTGCCAGTATACAGAAATGCAGATGATTTTTTATATTATAACTTTTGTATACAGTGCTTTGCCAGACTCATTAATTAATTCTAGACGCTCTTTTGTAAATTTAAAATAATTTTCCACATAAACAAACATGTTGGCTACTAATGGAGACAATTTTCTTTCTTTCTTTCCAATCCATATGTCTTTTGTACCGGCCCCAAACCCATGACTTGTTGTATTAGTTTGAATTTTCTGGATAATATTGAATAGGAGTGGCGAGAATGAACATTCTTTTGTGTTTTTTGTTCCCAGTCTTAGGGAGAAAAACTTTAGTCTTTCACCATTAAGTATGGTGCCCTTTTTTGTATGTGTCCCCCCCTCCTTTTTTCTGCTTTTTAGGGCCACACCCGTGGCATATGGAAGTTCCCAGGCTAGGGGTCAAATCAAAGCTGCACCTGCCAGTCTACACCATGGCTCACAGCAACGCTGGATCCCCGACCCACTGATGGAGGCCAGGGATTGAACCCGCATCCTCATGGAGACTAGTTGGATTCATTTCCACTGTGCCACAACAGGAACTACCCCCCACACACACCTTTTTTAAAGGGAAGTTTCCTTCTGTTTCTAGTTTGTTGAGAGATTTTACCATGAATAGATGTTGATTGCTGTTGTGAGTTTTCTTCATCAATTGAGATTATCATGCATTTTTTTTCATCTTTAGTCTGTCAATATGGCGAATTACATTCATTGATTTTTTTTAATGTATTGAATTACCAGGGATAATCAGTAGTGAAATATTATCCTTTTTATATGTTTCTGTATTCCATTTGCTAATAGTCTGTTGAGGATTTTTGGTCTATGTTCATGTGGAATATTGAACTATAGTTCCCTTATAATGTATTTTTTTCATTTTGGTGGCAGGATAATGCTGGCCTCCTATAATGAGTTGCAAAGTTTTGTTTGTTTGTTTGTTTGTTTTTCTATTTTCTGAGACAGTGTGTAAATTAATATTATTTCTTCCTTAAATGTTTGGTAGAATTTGCAGTGAAACCACCTGGGTCTGGAGTTTTCTTTGTTGGCAGTTTTTATTTTATTTATTTATTTATGTTTGTTCGTTTGTTTATTTGCTTGCTTGCTTTTTTAGGGCTGCGCCCATGGCACATGGAGGTTCCCAGGCTAGGGATAGAATTGGAGCTGCAGCTGCCAGCCTATGCCACAGCCACAGAAACGCAGGGTCCGAGCCACGTCTTTGACCTACACCATAGCTCACGGCAATGCCAGATCCTTAACCCACTGAGCAAGGCCAGGGATTGAACCTGCAACCTCACGGTTCCCAGTCGGATTCATTTCCACTGTGCCATGATGGGAACTCCTGTTGGAAGGTTTTAAACTATGAATTCAATTTTTTATAAATATCCCACAGGTCCTAAAACTCTGTTCCTTAAATTTTTTTTTCTCCATAATCTTCAGGCTGATCTGTCTTCAAGTTTCCTCATTCATCCCTCTGTCATCTCTTCTACAAATGAGCCCCTCCACTAAAATCTTTTTACTTCATATAATTTTTATTTGGTTCTTTTTTATAATTTTTATTTTTCTGCTGAGAACTTCAGCCTTCCCATTCCTTTCAAGGGTGTTTACTTTCACCTCATGGAGGATGGTTATAATGGCTGTTTAACACCCGTCAGGTAATCCCAGCATCTGGATAATTTTAAGATTAGCATCTGTTTATTTCCCTTTCCTTTGAAGTTTTATCATTTTTTCTGGCTCTTGGTATGTTTAGTAATTTTGGATTTATTCTGACTATTTGGAATATTATATTGTGGGACTCCTGGGTTCTGTTAAAAATCTTATGGATGTTGATTTATTTTTATATTAACAGTCAATCAACGCAATTAGGTTCAGACTACAAGTTCTATCTCACCTCCTCTGGGTGGTGGTTCCAGTGTCAGTTCATTTTCAGAGTTGTTGCTCTGCTGTTTGGACCTGCCTCTGTCATGTGCTGCCCAGGGTTTGGTCTGGGATTCGGGTAGTGATTTATACTGTAGCTCAGTACCCAAAGCCCCTACTAAGCTGTTTGGGTGTGTTCTGCGTGAGGATGAGCCCAGGATTTCTGTTGGTTCACGCACAGAATGAAAGGGTCCCCCTTCTCCTTTCTCTTCCCTGGGATTTCTCCCACACTCTGGCTCCCAGAGGCCTCCTTTTCTGAATCCTCTGTCTACACAGTTGGGTTCTCTCAGAGCTTTAAGCTCCCACGCTGTCACACAGTTCCACATGACTCAGCCCACCTCTGAGGTGAACTGGCAAGAGAAAAGAGGCAAAGAAGACCAAGGGATTTCCCCCCACAGTCTTCACTGTATTAATCACATTTTGTAGTTTCTATATTTGGTGCTTTGACATCTGGGGCCTTACTGACCAGGAAATATTGCCCCCTCCTAGAGTTAGCTGATTCCTAGAAATAGGAAACTCCTGTCTTTCTGGTGTACCCTTCATATGCAAATGAACCAATACTGAGCCCCAAACTGCCAGTCACATCTGGGTCACTATTTTCCTGCCTTAATCACCTTAGGGCCCCTCAATCCTGGAGACCTTGAAATTATTCAATGAATCAATCCTAAATTTTCTTATCCTGTCTCCCTCATTCCTTCCCTCCAAAGCCACAGGAAAGGCTTCCCTTGGATCCCCTCTCTGCCTGCGATGGACCTCAGTATTCTCTCTGTGGTCCCAGTGGCCATCTTTTCAATGTCAATCATCTCCTGATCTGTTGGCCTCACCATACCTGACTAAAAGTAAAATCCACATTGGAAAACATCCACACACAGAAATAAACTCAAAATGGACTAAAGACCTAACTATAAGATCGGAAACTGTAAAACCATAAAACTTCTAGAAGAAAACATAGCAGAACACTCTTTGACATAAACCCTAACAAAGGCAAACAAGGAAACAAAAGCAAAAGTAAACAAATGTCACCTAAATAAATATAAGAGCTTTTGCACAGCAAAGGGAACCATCGGCAAAACTAAAGGCAACCTAGTGAATGGAAGCAAATGTTTGCAAATGATATGACCAATAAGTGGTTAATACCCAAAATATATAAACAGTTCATACTATTCAACACACACACACAAAAACCAAACAACCTGATTAAAAAAATGGCAGAAGACCTGAAGACACATTTTTCAGAAGAAAAGATACAGAGGACCAACAGGCGTATGAAAAGGTGAGCAACATCATTAACCATCAGAGAAATGCAAATCAAAAGCACAATTGGATATCATCTCACATTTGCCAGAATGGCTGTCATCCAAAAGACCACAAATAGCAAACGTTGGCGAGGATGTGGAGAAAAGGAAACCCATATTCACTGTTGGTGGGACTGCAAATTTGTGCAGCCACTATGGAGAAAAGTATAGAATGTCCTCAAAAAACTAAAAATAGAATTACTATATGATCCACATTTCCACTCCTGGGTGTATATCCAAAGAAAATGAAAACATTAATTCAAAAAGATAGATGCACCCCAATGTTCATAGCAGCCTTATTTATAACTGTCAAGATATGGAAGTGACTTAAGTGTCCACCAACAGATGAATGGATAAAGAAGATGTGAAATACACACACACACACACACTATGGAATAATACCCATAAAAAAGCATAAAATTTTGCCATTTGCAACAATATGGATAGACTTTGAGGGTATTATGCTTAGTGAAATCAGTCAAAGACAAATACTGTATAGTATTGCATATATGTAGAATCTAAAAATAAAACAGGAGTTCCCCTTATGGCTCAGTGGGTTAAGAACCCAGCTGGTATCCATGAGGATGTGGGTTTGATCCCTGACCTTGCTCAGTGGGTTAAGGATCTGTCATTGCCGTGAGTTGTGGTGTGGGTCACAGATGTGGCTCAGATTCCAAGTTGCTGTGGATGTGGCGTGTACGCCGGCGGCTACCTCTCTGATTGGACCCCTAGCCTGGGAACTTCCATATGCCACAGATACGGCCCTAAAAAGACAAAGAAAAAGAAAACAAATTAATGAATATAACGAAACAGAAACAGGCTCACAGTTATAGAGAACAAACTAGTGGTTACCAGTGGAAAGTGGGAAGAGGGAGGACAAGATAGGGGTAGAGGATAAAGAGGAACAAACTACCATGTATAAATTAAATAAGCTACAAGGTTATATTATACAGCACAGGAAATATAGAATATTTTATAATAAATATAAAAGGAGTATAACCTTTAAAATTGTGAATCAGTATGTGGTACACCTGAAACATATAATATTTTAAATCAATTACACCTCAAAAAAAAAAAAATCCACACATCAGTGGTCCCTTTTCCAGATACTCTGTCTAAAAGTAGGTTTTCTGAAATTCCCTGGTGGCCTAGCAGTTAAGGATCCAGCATTGTCACTTCTGTGGCTTGGGTCACTGCCGCAGTGCAGGATTGTTCCCTGGTCCAGGAATTTCTGCATGCCTCTGATGCAGCCAAAAAAAAAAGAAGGTTTTCTCCAGAGTTTTAGGTCAACCATGCTGACAACACCACCTTCCACAGCAATGCATTTCCTAAATTGGGTGGCCTTGGGTCAGGACTGGAAGAGAAAAAAATAGAAGTGCTCCACACACTTTCTAGCTCTCAAAGTCTCCTTTTCTGATCCTCTGGACATAAAGATGGGGTTTTCTTAGTGTCTTTGTTGTCTGCATCTATTGCACAGTTCCCAGATTTGGCCCACCTTTGGGTGAAAGCCAGGGGAGAAAGGAGAAAACACAGAAACAAAAAACAAATACCACTAGGAAATTCACCATAGTGAACAGTCTTCAAGTTTTGGCTTCTCTCTCCAATCCATCTTCTGTTATTAACTTTTCAGTCTACAGACCATTTTTGTTTTGTTTTGTTTTATATTTTGGTCAGAGATTTTTAGCTGCAATCCATGACAGAGAAAGTCTAGCGTGGGTTCACTCCATCTGGCGAACACCTGGTGTAAAAATCAGACATTTTCATTAACAAGTTTGATTATACTGATGGAAAGAAAACACTGTATACAAAACCCAGAAAGTAATAGTTTTGTTGAATAAATATGATGCACTTGTCAAATGGTACCCACAGAGCTATTGTCCAGTTCTGAGACTAACACTTTCACTCAACCAATCTCCAAGAAGACTGTTTCACACTTCTCTTTCCAAGCCACCACCTTCACTGTGTCCCTCTAACTCTCAGCTGAAAATTTTGCATCCTAATTCTTTGGGAAAATAGTTTCCACAACTACAGATCTATTTGCATCTCTACCCATTTGCTCTTCCCCTCTCCAGTTATTGTGAACAAATTGTCCATGCTCCCAGCTATGTCAGTTTCTCTACTTGTGCCTTAAATTTCATCCTTTCTCACCTCCTCAAGGACACCACTCCAGTGACTGTCCTTTTTCTTTCTCCTGTATCATCAAATTTTATCTCCATATTGATTATTCCTGTAAATATAAAAACATGCTATATTGTCCAGCTTCTTCTTTAAAAAAGATTACCCTATTTAATTTTTAAACGTTTTAAATTTTTTGCTTTTTTAGGTCTGCACCTACAGCACATGGAAGTTCCCAGGCTAAGGATTGAATTGAAACTGCAGCTGCTGGCCATGCCACAGCCACAGCAACACCATATCTGAGCTGTGTCTGTGACCTACACTAGAGCTCATGGCAACGCCAGATCCTAAACCCACTGAGCAAGGTGAGGGATCGAACCCACCTCCTCATAGATACTAGTCAGGTTTGTTACCACTGAGACACAACAGGAACTCCCTAACCTATTTTATTTTTTATTTGAAAAAATTTTTTGGTCTTTTTAGGGCCATGCCTGTGGCATGTGGAGGCTCCCAGGCTAGGGGTCGAATCAGCACTGTAGCTGCCGGCCTAGGCCACAGCCACAGCAATGCAGGATCCAAGCCACATCTGTGACCTACACCACAACTTAGGGCAACACTGGATCCTTAACCCACTGAGCTAGGCCAGGGATCAAACCCCTGTCCTCACAGATACCAGTCAGGTTTGAGCCATGGCAGGAGCTCTCTATTTTATTTTTGGCTATGCTCATGGCATGCAGAAGTTCGAACCTGTGCCAGGAGTTGAACCTGTGCCACGGCAGTGACAACACTGGATCCTTAACCACTAGACCACTAGAGGACTCCTATTCAGCTTCTTAAAAAACAAACAAACAAACAAAAAAACTTCTCTTAACCCCACAACCTCCTTTAGATACGTAATCCCACACTTTTCCTAATACCCTTAATTAATACTCCATTGTATACCTTACTTCTGCTCCCCTATAAAACAAGCCAGCTCCTCAAGGGAGTTCTTTATACTCACTCTCTCAAATTAGTTTCCTGACTTTCTTTCTTGATCCCACTCCAATAAGGCTTTGGCCCCCACCACCCCACCCAAATTGCTCTTACAAGTCCCCAGTGACCTCCATCAGTGATCAATTGTCAATCCTTACCTTACTCCACCTCTAGGAACATCTGTTACAGTTCATCCCTTCCTCCCAGAACCTTTCTCACCTGAGTACCACTCTCTCTTGGTTCTCTTCATATCTCCTTGGCCACTTCTCAGTTTCCTTTCCTGGCATCCCTTAAGCCCCAATCTTTAGAGGCTGGAGCACCCCCAGGGTGTGGTCCTCAGGTGTTTTCTCTGTCTTCACTGTACCTTAGGTGATCACATCCAGCTTCATGGATTTACACATCATCTATATGGTGAGCTCCCAAATTTAAGTCTCCAGCCTAGACTTGTCCCCTGAATTTCAGACGTGCATACCAACTACCGATTAGCATTTCTGCTTGAATGTAAATACTCAAAAGTATCAATACAATATTAATAAGTATCTTATTAAAGATCAAACTTAATGTGTACAAAATTGATCTATTTCCCACCAAAACCTACTTCTCCTATAGTTTCCCCCTTTCAGCAGGTGACAACTCTTATCTCCAGTTGCCCAGACCAAAAACCTCAGGGTTCTATCTTTTGAACTCAGACTTTATTGAAACATAATACTAATACAGAAAAGTATACACATTATAAGTGTATAACTCAATAACTGTTCACGAAGTGGTCACATTTATTAGCAGCACGGTGTAACCAACCTGAACTAACTGACCAACTGCATGAGCAGATTTAAATTGTCAGCACTCAGATGAATAAACAGACCGTTACCCCCCAGAGCCCTCATTTCCCCCTTCTAATCAAGGGTAACCGATATCCTGACTTTTTTTTTTTTTTTGTCATTTTAAGGCTGCACTTGGCAGCATATAAAAGTTTCCAGGCTAGGGGGTCAAATTGGAGCTATACCTGCTGGCCTATGCCACAGCAACACCAGATCCAAGCCAAATCGAATCTGTGACCTACACCAAAGCTTGGGGCAACACCGGATCCCTAACCCACTAAGCAAGGCCAGGGATCGAACCTAAATCCTCATGGATACTAGTCAACTAGCTGAACCACGATGGGAACTCCACCAAATCCTGACTTCGTACATCACCATGGGCTAATTCTTTGTGTCTTTGAAGTTTATGTAAATGGAATCATGAAGTATATACTTTTTGTGTGTCTGGCTTCATTTGCGCAATATTGTATTCACGAGATGTATTCATAATAAGCATGTAATATAAGTTTGTCCATTCTCATTGCTGTATATTCTATCATGTAAATATGGTATAATCTATTCAATCACTCTATTCTTGACAGGTGTTTGGATAGTTTCCACTTTGGGGCTATCGCAAATAATGCTGCTGTGACCAAACATCTATGTATTTTTTACTGGATATATGTACGTGTTTCCCTGAAGAATATATACTCAGTTTTAGTAGATACTGTCAGTTCTCCAAAGTGGTTGTACCAGTTTACATCACCCACAGCAAAGTATTAGGGGTCTAGTTATCTGACATCTTCACCAATACTATCTTTCCCTCCCTCTCTCCTTCCCGCCCTCTCAAGTTTTGTCTTTTTTAAAAAAATACTATTTGGGTAGGTAAGTAGTGGCATCATAATGTGGCTTTAGTTTGCATTTCTTTTCTTTCTCTCTCTCTCTTTTTTTTTGTCCTTTTGTCTTTTTAGGGCTGCACCCACGGCATATGGAGGTTCCCAGGCTAGGGGTCTAATCAGAACTGTAGCCACTGGCCTACACCAGAGCCACAGCAACGCCAGATCCAAGCCGCGTCTGCAACCTACACCACAGCTCATGGCAATGCTGGATCCTTAACCCACTGAGCAAGGCCAGGGATCGAACCTGCAACCTCATGATTCCTAGTCGTATTTGTTTCCGCTGTGCCACAACGGGAACTCCTAGTTTGCATTTCTTGGAGTCCCTTTTTTATTCCTCTGTTTCTCTTATACCCACATCTGACCTGTCAGCAAATTCTATCAACTCTGTCTTCTTCTTCTTCTTCTTTTTTTTTGTCTTTTTGTTTTTCTAGGGCCACACCTGTGACATATGGAGGTTCCCAGGCTAGGGGTCTAATTGGAGCTGTAGCCAATGGCCTACGCCAGAGCCACAGCAACTTGAGACCTGAGCCGCGTCTGTGACCTACACCACAGCTCACGGCAACGCCGGATCCTTAACCCACTGAGCGAGGCCAGGGATCAAACCTGCAACCTCGTAGTTCCTAGTTGGATTCGTTAACCACTGAGCCATGATGGGAGTTCCTAGCTCTGTCTTCTTAGTATGTCCAATATCCAAGTATTTTCACCTTCTCTACTGCAGACGCCCTGGTCCATGGCATCATTATTTTTCACCCATGTTATGATAGTAGCCTCATACCAGGTTGTGTGTGTCCTTGGGTCTCCCTGAATGTGTCTTTTGCTCCTGAGCTCTATTTCTTCCATGGTGGCCACAGTAATGCTCTTCAAACAAAAGTCAGATCATGTCACTCCTCTTCTCCAAAGCCTCCAATGGCTTCCCATCTCAGAATAAAAATCAAAGTAGTTATAATTGGCCTACAAGGCCGTATGTGATTCGCCTCCTGCTACTTCTCTCCTCTTTGCCCACACACTCTAGATAAACTGGCCTCCTTGTTCACCAGATAAACCAGACTTACTCCTCTGCACTTTGGCACTTGTCCCATCTACTTAGATTAGACTCTTCTTCCCATAGCCATGTGATGGCTCATTCTCTTGATCCCTTTAGAACTCTGCTCAACGGTCGTCCTATTTTAGAGGTCTGCCCTGACGGTGCTGAATAAAACAGCAACTCAGCAACCCCTGGCACACATGATCCCTTTATTATTATACCTTACCTCCTTTTCTTTTCTTTCTTTCTTTTTTTTTTGTTTTTTGTTTTTTTGTCTTTTCTAGCGTCGCGCCCGCGGCATATGGAGGTTTCCAGGCTAGGGGTCTAATCGGAGCTGTAGCCGCCGGCCTACACCAGAGCCACAGCAACACGGGATCCAAGCTGCGTCTGCGACCTATGCCACAGCTCACAGCAACGCCGGATCATTAACCCACTGAGCAAGGCCAGGGATTGGCCCTGCAACCTCATGGTTCCTAGTCAGATTTGTTAACCACTGAGCCACTACAGGAACTCCTCCTTTTCTTTTTTTAATTTTTATTTTTCCTCCTTTACTTTTCTACCTAGCACTTCTTATCACTGACATTTTAAAACTTTACTTGTTTATTGTCTCTCTTTCCCAGTAGACAGGAAGTTCTACCAGGATAAGGTCGTCATTTTGTTCTCTGCTGCATTCCCAACTCCTCAAATAATATCTGAAATATAGTAGACGCTCAATAAATATTTTTGAAATAAATTCACATAAATTGACAAGTCACGTTTAAATCCAGAAGAGTAATAACAGGATACTAAAAAGTCATATCACATAAGGAATCTTGAGGGAGGTGGAGATGTTTAACCTAGAGAAGAGAAGATTTGGGCCAACAGGATCGCTGTCTTTCAAATATGCAGGGCTGTCACATGTGGTTTCAGAGATCAGCACTTGGAGCTGACCCGCCTGAATACTTGTAGTGACAGGGAGCTCACTGCTTTTTAAAGCAACCAGTTCCATTATTGGATTGTTCTATTAGAAAGTTATATTGGTGCCTGCTTCGGCAGCACATATACTAAAATTGGAAAACGGTATGGAAAAGATCAGCATGGCCCTTGCACAAAGGTGACACACAAATTCTTGAAGCATTCCATATTTTTCATTTTTCTCTTAGTACTTATGTGAGACTGTTACTAACCCCCAGGTAGCTCTCTCTGGGCAGGGACAGGAAGAGCTCAGGTGGGTTGTGTGACAGGCTGGGGGGAAAGGAGAGGGTCCCATCTCAGGGACAGACTCATAGCCTGGTGGCACGAGGTCTGGAACCATGCGGCTTTTGGGGTGGAGCCCAAGCCTGGGCTTTGTTGCCCAGAGCAGTGGTGAGGTTGGAAATCCAGTTCACCTCAAATAGACATGCAGTGTGAGCTCGCTTGCCAAGGGCCAGCTGACCTGATGGAAGAGCTGCGAGAGCTCACAGAGTTGAAACCTGTGGAATGAAGCCAGGGAAAGAGGCCGGGGCCTGCGTGTCAGGAATCTGGCACACTGAATATTCTGTGCCCTCCAGGTTGGAGTGGCAGCTGTCATAGCACAGGATCGGGGCCCCGAATTTCCCCTCAATCTGTCACCAACTCACTACACTTGTCCCTGCCTCCTTGTCTATAAACTAGACCAGATCCCAATGCCATTCCGGCGCTGAGAATCCAGCATTTGGACAAGCCACCACGAGGGGTGTCCTTCCAAGCCTCTTTCCCTTTCCTCCCTATCTAGTTAGAGAACTTGGGGTTTGCCAATTGTTTGGATTTTTTTTTTTTCTTCCTGCAATTGTGTGTGTGTCGTTGTGGGTGAAGAAAAACAGACTGTCCAGATGGAAATGGTGAAGAGGGGAGAAGAGTTCATCTCCAAGAGCAAAGATTTGACAGCAATTTTCCTAAAGTGACTCAGGCATACCAGTAACAACTCTTGCTGCAATTTTATTTATTAATTTTTTTTTGTCTTTTTTCCTTTTCTTGAGCTGCTCCCTTGGTATATGGAGGTTCCCAGGCTAGGGGTTTAATCGGAGCTATAGGCACCGGCCTACACCAGAACCACAGCAACGCAGGATCCGAGCCGGTTCTGCGACCCACACTACAGCTCACAGCAACGCCAGATCCTTAACCCACTGAGTAAGGCCAGGGATCGAACCCAAAACCTTATGGTTCCTAGTCGGATTCGTTAACCACTGTGCCACGACAGGAACTCCTGCAATTTTATTTTTATTTTACTTGAGAAATGAAGATTTCTTCCAAACCAAAAAAAAAAGAAAGAAAGAAAGTTATACCGAATTAACATTTATTTCTCTCTGATTTCCTCTTATTCATTCATTAATTTGTTCTCTGGAGTTCCATAGACCAAATCTCATTCCCTCTTCATCTGTAACTGATGAAATGAGACGTCAGATAGTATGCTTGAGGCAATTAAAAACAAAACAAAACAAAACAAAAATAATAGGACTTTTGTTTTGCAGGAAGGAATGTTTGTGCTGAAAAATGGCAGGCTTAAAAAACATTAAGGGTTTTGTTGTTGATTGGTTGTTTTGGTGGGAAGGGGTGGCAAGATTGTGAGAGAGAAGAGGAAAGAGGGAGATGAATTGAAGGGTCAGGTGAGGAATCTTGGGGAGAAGACAGAAATGTTTAAAGGAGAATTTGATGAAGTTTCTGCTGCATGGAACATGATGAACATTTTTACCAGGCTCTCCATTAAGTAGTGAGTGAAGGATCCCTGCATTGCAGAGTCGGATCTGTTTGGAGGGATATAGAGAAGTCTGGAGAATGGTGAGTGTGCAGCAAGACTGAGGCTGCTCACAACACGGCTGTTTGATTCAAGTCCATGTACACCAGTCCTCAGGTATAGGAAGGGATATCAGAGCAAGGAGAGTTTTGGATTCCATACACTAGATATGAGAACAATAACATCTGCCAGGAAATGCAGATAATACCTGCCCTTCTTTCCTAATAAACTTGTTCAGCAGATCAATAAAATTTTTAACGAGATAACAGAATAAAAATGTTTCTGTAATGATAAAATTGTATATAAGAGGAATTGTTATCATTAAAGTAAGCAGAAGACTGGATGGAGTAACTTCCTTTCTCAAAAATCATCAAATTATTCGTTCATCTAGCCATTCGTTGTCTCACTTCTAAATCCCTGGCACTGTTCTAGATACTAAGGCTACAAAGATGAACGAGGGTGTTTTATTTCCCTAGAGGAGGAACTAGTTAACTACTATCCATTGAATTAAGTATCACTTCTTAGTGTGGCCTTCTTAACCTGGTACTCAAATGGCCCATTTCATCCCACAATTTTCCTCACATAAACTACATTCAGAGCAACCACAGGAGACCATTTACTATGCTGCAAACCTAAGGTGCACTTTCACCCTCTTTTCCTTTATGTTGTTCTATCCACCCAGAATCCACTCATTATTCATTCATTGAACAAACATGTATTGCACTCTTCCCTTGTGTTGGGTATTTTGCTGGACATCTCAGGAACATGTGGATAAATAAAGTATAATTTCTACCCTCAAAGAGCTTAGCCTAAGACGGGAAAACAAATCCTTCCCCTCCTTTTTCGAGGCATGTGGAAATTCTGGGGCCAGGGGTTGAACTCATGCCACAGGAATCACCAGAGCCATGGTAATGACAAAGCTGGATCCTTAACCTGCTGAGCCACCAGGGAACTCCCTTTCCTCTCTTTATCTAATGAAGTTCTTCTCTTCCTTCAAGGCCTAGAAGAAATGAATGGACCCTGTGTAGCTTTCCCTGACCCCTTTCCATCAGTATACAGCTTATAATTACTTTGTACCATTTTCATTCCTTCTGTATGAAAATAAGTTGTTTTGTATGCCTCTCCTTATAGACTATAAGCTCCTGACAGGGATCATGGTTTACCCATTTTTGCATCTCTGAGAGCAGTTAGCATGATGCTTTACATAAAATAGGCCCCAGCAACAGTTGATTGAATTGGAAGAAGAATAAGGTATAGAAACCTAAACCTCACATCTGGCAGGAGGCACAAATTCAAAATATACATTTGAACTGAATTAAAAGGCGGAGGAAGACAATAAGCCGTCCACTCAGAGGGAGGCTCTTAGAAATATGCTAAGGAGTCACTTGTTTAGATTTATTCCAGATTTGTTTATTTCTTGTGTAAACTTCAAACCAGCCCCCAGCAGTCTGACTACTGGGACAAGCCAAACATTCAGAAGTTGTTCCAAGAAGAAGAATGGAACTTTTGGAACTTTTATGGTAGCCCAAATGCCAGCTATCTGGACTTAGGAACTTAGAATCCTAGTTATTAGAGCTGGAAAGTATCTTAGATATTAAAAACTCTTAATAGATCTATTCCATTGGAGTGGATAAGCAATGAGATTCTGCTGTATAGCACAGGGAACTATATCCAGTCACTTGAGATGGAACGTGATGGAGGATAATGTGAGAAAAAGAATATATACATACACACACACATAAATATATGTACACACACATATATTTATATTATATTTATATGAATGACTGGGTCGCTTTGCTCTACAGTAGAAATTGACAAAACTGTAAATCTACTATAATGGAAAAAAATCATAAATAATAATAATAATAAAGAAATTAAAACTCCCTTCCAGAGGGGCACTAACTTTTTTTTTTTGCTGAACTCTGATTTCAATGTCTATTGCCTTCTTTTCTCATATTATATATATATATTATATATATACACATACATATATATATAACTGTTACTTTGTAACATCTTTATAAGCATATCTTGGAGATAGTATGGATTTGATTCCAGACCACTGCAATAAAGTGAATATTGCAATAAGACCAGTCACATGAATTTTTGGCTTCTGAGTGCACATAAAATTATTTTTACACTGTACTGTAGTCTCTTAAGTGTACAATAATGTTATTATAAAACAAACAATGTGCATACCATAACTTAACAGCACTTTATTGGAATTCCCTGTTGGCCTAGCTGTTAAGGATTTGGTATTGTCAAGCATTGTGGCTCAGATTTGCTCCCTGGCCTGAGAACTTCTGTGTGCCACAGATGTAGCCAAAAATAAGTAAATAAATAAAAGAAAAGAACTTTATTGCTAAAAAATGGTAATCATCATCTGAGCCTTAAGTGAGTTGTAATCTTTTTGTTGGTGGAGGGTCTTGCCTCAGTGTTGATGGCTGCTGACTGATCAGGGTGGTGGTTGCTGGAGGTTGGGGTGGCTGTGGCAATTTCTTAAAATAGATAACAATGAAGGTTGCCCCATCAATTGACTCTTCCTTTCACGAGTGAGTTCTCCGTACCATGCAATATTGTTTGATAGCATTTTACTACAGTAGAACTTCTTCCAAAGTTGGAGTCAATCTTCTCAAATCTTTATCAATTAAGTTTATGTAATATTCTAAATCCTTTGTTGTCATTTCAGCTATCTTCAAAACATGTTCACCAGGAGCAGATTTCATCTCAAGAAACCACTTTAGGAGTTCCCGTCGTGGCTCAGTGGTTAATGAATCCAACTAGGAACCATGAGGTTGTGGGTTTGATCCCTGGTTTTTCTCAGTGGGTTAAGGATCCAGTGTTGCCATGAGCCGTGGTGTAGGTTGCAAACTCGGCTCAGATCCAGTGTTGCTGTGGCCCTGGTGTGGGCTGGTGGCTACAGCTCTGATTGGACCCCTAGCCTGGGAACCTCCCTATGCCAAAGAAGCGGCCCTAGAAAAGGCAAAAAGACAAAAAAAAAAAAAAAGAAAAAAAGAAACCACTTTATTTGCTTATCCCTAGGCAGTAACCCTCATCCATTAAAATTTTGTCATGAGATTACAGAATTCACTCTCATCTTCAGCCTCCATTTCTAATTCTAGTTTCTAATTTCACTTACTTCTTCCACTGAAGTCTTGAACCCTTCAAAGTCATCCATGAAGGTTGGAATCAACTTCTTCTATACCCCTGTTAATGTTAATATTTTGACCCCTTCCCATGAATCATAAATGTTCTTAATTTAGAATGGTGAATACTTACCATAAGATTTTTAATTTAATTTGCCCAGACCTGTCAGAGCATTCACTGATGTTATTGGATAAAACATTTTATAGATGTGTATTAGGTCTAGTTGGTTTACAGTGTTGTTCAAATCTTCTGTGTCATTGTTGATTTTCTGCTTTTATTAAAAATGGAGTATTAAAGACTCCACTATTTATTACTGAATTGTGTATGTCTCCCTTTAATTATGTTAGTTTCTATTTTATATATTTTAAAGCTCTATTGTTAGGTGCATATATGTTCATAATTGTTATATTTTCCTAATGGATTGATCCTTTTCTCATTATAAAATGTGCTTCATCAACCCTTATAACTTTTTTGTCTTAAGGTCTAATTTCTCTGATATTTGTATAGTCACTTCAGCTATCTTATAATTTTCCCTCCTTTTACTTCCAACCTATTTCCTATTCAAATATGAAGTGTGTCTACTGTAGAAAGCATAGAGTTGGATTTTTTTTTTCCAATATGACAACCTCTGCCTTGTGGTTAGATTATTCATTTATTTAATTATTTAATGAGTTCCCATTGGGAGTTCCCATTGAGGCTCAGTGGTTAACGAATCTGACTGGGAACCATGAGGTTGGGGTTCGATCCCTGGCCTTGCTCAGTGGGTTAAGGATCCGGCATTGCTGTGAGCTGTGGTGTAGGTCACAGGTGCGGCTCAGATCTGGCATTGCTGTGGCTCTGGCATAGGCTGGCGGCAACAGCTCCAATTAGACCCCTAGCCTGGGAACCTCCATATGCCATGGGTGCGGCCCTAGAAAAGGCAAAAAGACAAATAAATAAATAAATAATTATTTAATGGTTTTAAATTTTTTATTGGAGTATAGTTGATTTACAATGTTGTATTAGTTTCAAGTATACAGCAAAATCAATCAGTTATACATATATATCCATTCTTTTCTCCCATATAAGTTATTATAGAACATCAAAGATACCTCCCTATGCTATACAGTAGGCCCTTGTTAGTTATTTATTTTATATATAGTAGTGTGTATATGTTATCCCAATTTGCCCTCCCCTCAACAGTTTACCCTTTGGTTACCATAAGTTTGATTTTGAAATCTGTGAGTTTGTTTCTGTTTTATAAATAAGTTCTTTTCTATCATTTTTATTAGATTCCACATATAAGTCATATCATATGATATTTGCCTTTCCCTGTCTGACTTACTTCACTCAGTGTGATAATCTCTAAGTATATCCATGTTGCTGCAGATGGCATTATTTTGTTCTTTTTTCAGGGCTGAGTAATATTCTATTGTGTATATGTACCATATCTTCCTTATCCATTCCTCTGTCAGTGGACATTTAGGTTGCTTCCATGTCTTGGCTACTGCAAATAGTGCATGTATCTTTTTGAATTATTTTTTTCCAGATATGCTCAGGATTGGGATTGCTGGGTAATATGGTAGTTCTATATTTAGTTGTTTAAGTAACCTCCATATTATTCTGTGTAGTGGTTGCACCAATTTAAATTCCCACCAACAGTGTAGGAGTGTTCCCTTTTCTCCACAACCTCTTCAGTATTTATTTTTTGTATACTTTTTTTTTTGTCTCTTCTAGGGCCGCTCCCATGGCCTATGGAGTTTCCCAGGCTAGGGGTCTAATTGGAGCTGTAGCCGCCAGCCTATGCCAGAGCCACAGCAATGTAGGATCTGAGCCCCATCTGTGACCTACACCACAGCTCACAGCAACGCTAGATCCTTAACCCACTGAGCAAAGCCAGGGATCAAACCTGCAACCTCATGGTTCCTCAGATTCGTTAACCACTGAGCCACGACGGGAACTCCTTTTGTATACTTTTTGATGATTGTCATTCTGACTGGTGTGAAGTAGTTCCTCACTGTAGTTTTGATTTGCACTTCTCTAATAGTGATGTTAAGCATCATTTCATGTGCTTTTTGGCTATCTGTCTGTCTTCTCTGGAGAAACATCTATTTAGATCTTCTGATCATTTTTTTTATTGGTTGGGTTTTTATATAAAGTTGTGTGAGATATTTGTATATCTGGGAGATTAATTCCTTGTCTGTTGCTTCATTTGCAAAGATTTTCTCCCATCCTGCAGGTTGTCTTTTCATTTCTTTTATGATTTCCTTTGCTGTGCAGAAGTTTTTAAAGTTTAATTAGGTCCCATTTGTTTATTTTTGTTTTTATTTTTATTACTATAAGAAGTGGATCAAAAAAGATATTGCTCTGATTTATGTCAAATAGTGTTCTGCCTATGTTTTCCTCTAGGAGTTTTATGGTATCTGGCCTTACATTTAGGTCTTTAATCCATTTTGAGTTGATTTTTGTGTATAGTGTTAGGGAGTGTTCTAATTTCATTCTTTTACATGTGGCTTTCCAGTTTTTCCAGCACCCACTTATTGAAGAGACTGCCTGTTTTCCATTTTATATGCTTGCCACCAGTTTCATAGATTAGTTGACCATAGGTGTGTGGATTTATCTATGGGTTTTCTATCCTCTTCCACTGATATGGATTTCTGTTTTTGTACCAGTACCATACTGTTTTGGTGACTGTAGCTTTGTAGTATAGTCTGAACACAGGGACCCAGATTCTTCCAGTATTTGTTTTTCAAGATTGCTTTGGCTATTTGGGGTCTTTTGTGTTTCTATACAAATTAAAAAAAATTTTGTTCTGGTTCTGTGAAAAATGCCATTGGTAATTTGGTAGGGATTGCACTGAATCTATAGATAGCCTTGAGTAGTACAGTCATTTTGATGGTATTGATTCTTCTAATCCAAAAGCATGGTGTATTTTTCCATTTGTTTGTGTCACATTTGATTTCTTTCATCAGCATCTTAGAGTTTTCCAGTCTTTTGCAAAAATTTGGAATGCTTCACAAATTTGTGTGTCATCCTTGTGCAGGGGCCATGCTAATCTCTGTATCATTCCAAAGCAAGATCTTGATCAGATTGTTAATCCACTCACATTTATAATTTTTCCAACTTTGTTGAAGTGTAATTGACAAATAGAAAATTGTATATATTTAAGATTTATGAACCTGACTAGTGTCCATGAGCATGCAGTTTAGATCCCTGGCCTCTCTCAGTGGGTTAAGGATCTGGAGTTGCTGTGAACTGAGGTGTAGGTCACAGACACAGCTTGGATCCTGTGTTGCTGTGGCTGTGGCATAGGCCTGCAGCTGCAGCTCCAATTTGACCCCTAGCCTGGGAATTTCCATATGCCACAGGTGTGGCCCTAAAAAGCAAAACAAACAAACAAAAGCAAAGGTATACAATGTGATATTTTGATATATATATATATATATATTCGTTGTGAAAAGATAACCACAATCAAGCTAATCAACATATCAGTTATCTTACCTAATTACATTTTTTTTGGGGGGGTGAGAATTGTTGAGATATATTCTCTTAGCAAATTTCAGGTATACAATGCACTATTATTAACACTTTTGTCAGGCTATACATTAGGTCCCAAGGACTTATTAATCCTGTTACTGAAAGTTTGTGCCCTTTAACCAACATCTCCCCATTCCCCAAGTCCCTGGTAATCACCATTCTACTCTCTACTGTGAGTTCAACTATTTTAGATTCTACATGCAAGTGAGATCATGCAGTATTTGTCTTGAGTTTGGCTCATTTCACTTATCATAATGTCCTCCAAGTTCATCCAAATTATTGCAAATGACAGGAGATATATATATATATATATATGTATATCACATTGTCTTTATCCATTCGTCTACTGATAGATACTTAGGTTGTTTTCATAGCTCAGCCACTGTGAATAATGCTGCAGTGAACATGGGAATGCAGATATCTCTTTGAGATAGTGATATTGTTTGCTTTGGATATATACCCAGAAGTGGGATTTCTGAATCATATGGTAATTCTATTTAGTTTATTAAGGAACTTCCATGCTGTTTTCCATAATGACTGCATCAACTTACATGATCACCAGTTATGTACAAGGGTTCCCTTTTCTCCTCATTCTAACACTTGCTTTCTTTTCTTTCTTTCTTTTTTTAAAATAATAGCCATCATAGCAGGTATAAGGTGGTTTTGATTTGCATTTTCCTTGTTATTAGTGATGTTTATCACTTTTTCATTTCCTGTTGGCCATCTGTATGCATTCTTTGGCAAATGACTTTTCAGGCTCTCTGCCCATTTGTTAATCAGGTCGTTTGTTTTCAGTTACTGAATTGTATGAATTCTTTATATATTTTGGATTAACCTTTATCAGACATATTTACAAATATTTTCTTTTATTTGGTAGACTGCCTTTTGATTTTATTGATGGCTTCTTTGGCTGTCCAAAAGCTTTTTAGTGTTCAGTCCCACTTGTTTATTTTTATTTTGTTTTATTTTAAAAAAATTATTTAGGGCCACACCCACAGCATATGGAAGTTCCCAGGCTAGGGGTCTAACTGGAGCTTTAGGTGCCAGCCTAAGCCACAGCCTCAGCAACACGGGATCCGAGCCAAGTCTGCCACCTACACCGCAGCTCATGACAATGCTGGATCCTTAACCTACTGAGTGAGGCCAGTGATAGAACCCTCATCCTCATGAATCCTGGTGGGGTTTGTTAACTGTTGAGCCACGAAGGGAACTTGTTTATTTTTACTTTCCTTGCCGTTCTAGTAATTTTCTTGGTGGTTAATCTAGGCTTAAAATATACCTCAACTTAGAAACTACTTTAGAGCTGTTTATTTTAATTCTTTTAGATACAGAGTTTTAATAATAACAATAATGCCTTAAACATGTACAGTGCTTTGCAGTTTGTAAATTGCCTTCATGTCCATTGTCTTGCTATCCTTATAACAACAATATGAAGCAAGCAAGTCATAGATTTCTATTCTCATTTTATGGATGAGAAACTAGAATCAGTGAGCTGAAGTGTTCCTGTAAAGTTATACAGCTAGCTGATGGCAGAATCAGAACTACAACTACAATTCATTCATTCAAATATTAATTCATTTCATCAAATATATTTGTTAAAGACTTACTACTAAACTTAGCAGGGGAGGAGGATGCCTGGGCAATTCTCAGAGCAGTAATTCATTCCAAGCACATTGAGCTGCTACTTTGTATCAGTCCTGGGTTAGGTGAAACTTTTTACCTTCTGGAGAGCTCACATTTCAGAAGAGAAGACAGAAATGATTATAATGCAGGGTGGCAATGTTCTAAAAGGGACTGTAAGACACACGTTGGGAGGACAGAGGGGGAAATAAATAACTCTGTGTGGGGAAATCGTGATGGCTTCACAGAGGAGATGACATCTGAGCTAGGTTTCAAAAGATGATAGGTTGATGGAGTTCCTGTCGTGGTGCAGCGGAAACGAATCTGACTAGGAAACATGAGGTTGCGGGTTCAATCCCTGGCCTTGCTTAGTGGGTTAAGGACAGACTGGCTTTGCCGTGAGCTGTGGTGTAGGTCACAGATGTGGCTTGGATCTGGCATTGCTGTGGTTGTGGTATAGGTGGCAGCTACAGCTCCAATTACACCCCTAACCTGGGAACCTCCATATGCCATGGGTGTGGCCCTAAAAAGACAAAAAAAAAAAAAAAAAAAAGAAAAGATAGGTTGAGACCAGCTGACCCCCAAGCTTAAGGACTTGGCCTGGACACTGTCCAGATCAAGGCTAGACTAGGCTTTCTCTCAAGTTAGGGAGCAAAAGGAAAGAAGAAGGTGGGAAGAAGTCATTCTGGAGGAGTGAAATCTTGGAGTGTGAACCAAATATACTCAGGCTGTGAGATGTCACATCAGCCCCTTTCATCAATGTTGCTGCTGCAGTAGTTCAGATCCTCACCAACTCTGATTTGGACTCCTACATCTTACTCTCTTGTAGTTCCCTTGAAAATTTGCCGTCAGAATGTTCTTTCTCAAACATACCAGTCTTCTTCTCAGACTTCTTAGGTTTCTTCCATTGTCATTAAATAAAATCCAAACTCCTTAGTATGAAGTTCGAGACTCTCCATGATCCAGCATCAACCTATCTCTTCTCTGGTTGCATCTTTAACCCCTCTTTGTTCATCCTGCCTGCTAGAACAAAAATATCATAGACTGAGTGCCTTAAAAAACAAACATTTATTTCTCACTGTTCTGGAAGTTAGGAAGCCCAAGATCAGTTGCTGGTATATTTGGTGTCTGATGAGGATCCGCTTGATTCACAGATGGCCATTTTCTCAGTGTCCTCACAAGGTAGAGGGGAAGAGAAAACTCTGTGGGGTCTCTTTTTAAGGGTGCTAATCCCAGCCACGAGTGTTCTACTCTTATGACCTAGTCATGTCCCAAAAGTCCCACCTCCAAGGACCATCACATTGGGGGTTAGGTTTCAAAATGTGAATATAGCAGGGAACACAATCAGTCAATAGTACCCTCTCCCTCTCTCTAGCCCCTTGTTTTCTCCAACATACCTTGTCCTTTCTGCTCATGCAGTTTCATGTTATATTCTTTTCTCTCCCTGGCAAACTTCTATTCATCTTTTGAAACCTAGCTCAGATGTCATCTCCTCTGTGAAGCCATCACGATTTCCCCACACAGAGTTATTTATTTCCCCCTCTGTCCTCCCAACGTGTGTCTTACAGTCCCTTTTAGAACATTGCCACCCTGCATTATAATCATTTCTGTCTTCTCTTCTGAAATGTGAGCTCTCCAGAAGGTAAAAAGTTTCACCTAACCCAGGACTGATACAAAGTAGCAGCTCAATGTGCTTGGAATGAATTACTGCTCTGAGAATTGCCCAGGCATCCTCCTCCCCTGCTAAGTTTAGTAGTAAGTCTTTAACAAATATATTTGATGAAATGAATTAATATTTGAATGAATGAATTGTAGTTGTAGTTCTGATTCTGCCATCAGCTAGCTGTATAACTTTACAGGAACACTTCAGCTCACTGATTCTAGTTTCTCATCCATAAAATGAGAATAGAAATCTATGACTTGCTTGCTTCATATTGTTGTTATAAGGATAGCAAGACAATGGACATGAAGGCAATTTACAAACTGCAAAGCACTGTACATGTTTAAGGCATTATTGTTATTATTAAAACTCAGTATCTGGAGTTCCCATCATGGCTCAGTTGTTAGTATCCACGAGGGTGCAGGTTAGATCCCTGGCCTCACTCAGTGGGTTAAGGATCCGGCATCGCTGTGAGCTATGGTGTGGGTCACAGATGTGGCTCAGATTCCAAGTTGCTGTGGCTGTGGCGCGTAGGCTGGCGGCTACCTCTCTGATTGGACCCCTAGCCTGGGAACTTCCATGTGTGACGTGTGCAGCCCTAAAAAGACAAAAAGGAATAAATAAAAAGCAAAAAACCAAAAAACTCCTTGGTATCTAAAAAAAAATTAAATATCTCTGAAGTAGTTTCTAAGTTGAGGTATATTTTAAGCCCTAGATTAACTACCAAGAAAATTGCTAGAAAGGCAAGGACAGTAAAAATAAACAAGTGGGACTGAACACTAAAAAGCTTTTGGACAGCCAAAGGAGCCATCAACAAAATGAAAGGGCAACCTACCAAAGGAGAGAAAATATTTGTAAATATGTCTGACAAGGGTTAATATCCAAAATATATAAAGAACCCATACACTTCAGTATCAAAAAACAAACAAATTGGGTGTTCCCAACGTGGCTCAGCAGAAACGAATCTGACTAGTATCCATAAGGATGCAGATTCGATCCCTGGCCTCACTCAGTGGGTTAAGGAACTGTCTTTGCTGTGAGCTATGCTGTCGGTCACAGACAGGACTAGGACCTGGCGCTGCTGTGTGCTGTGGCTGTGGTGTAGGCCGGCGGCTACAGCTCTATTTGACCCCTAGCCTGGGCCCCTCCATATGCTGCGGGTGCAGCCCTAAAAATACAAACCAACAATCTGATTAACAAATGCGCAGAGGGCCTGTGTAGCCATTTTTCCAAAGACTGCATACAGATGGCCAACATGTACATGAAAGGGAAAAAAGGGGAAAGAAGATTTCAGTAGCTTTCTGCCCGACAACCTTCAATAATTCCTCAGTTTTTTACCACCTAAAGAACGTACTCCACCAGAATTTAGAGGCCCAGTACAATGAAACCCCAGCCTCTCTTTCCAATCTCATTTTCCAACATCTTTCTATTCTCCAGTTCCACTGTGCTGGTTTTCCTTCCTAAAATTTATGCTGGTTTTTTTTCTTCTAATTTTATTCCATTATTTAAGCTGTTATGTGTAAGTTTCCTATCTGTGCATGATTATATTTTACCCATCCCTGATTTCTCTGGTTCTTTTAGTTTTAGAAAGAGTAGAAAAAGTATAAATTTGGAGTTGCCTGGTGGTTCAGTGGGTTAAGTTGGGATCTGGCTTTGGCACTGGTGTGGCTCTGGTTACTGGTGTGGTGTGGGTTTGATACTGGCCCAGGAACTTCCACATGCTGCAGGCACAGACAAAAAAAGAAACAAAAAGAAAAGGCATAAATTCTAGAATGTGAAGACATGGGTTTAGATTCTGGTTCTGCCACTGACCTTGTTTACTTACCATACTTTAAAATCCAGCTAAGCATGTTTCCTAATCTAAAATGAGGGGACTGCCTATCACGTAAGATCTCAGTGAGTATTAAATGATAAGTGCAAGTGAAAGAATTTAAAAACTATCAAGCAGGAGTTCCCGTTGTGCCTTAGTGGTTGACGAATCCATCTAGGAACCATGAGGTTGCGGGTTCGATCCCTGGCCTTGCTCAGTGGGTTAAGGATCCAGCGTTGCCGTGAGCTGTGGTGTAGGCTGCGGACGTGGCTTGGATCCCATGTTGCTGTGGCTCTGGCGTAGGCCGGCAGTACAGCTCTGATTCGACTCCTAGCCTGGGAACCTCCATATGCTGTGGAAGCGGCCCAAGAAATGGCAAAAAGACAAATGAACAAACAAAAACTATCAAGCAATATGTAAGTCATAATACAGCAACTTTATTTATGTTTCTTACAGTTACTAGGATATCCTGTCTCGTATTTTTTTTTTTTTTTTGGTTTTTGGTTTTTGGCTTTTGGCCTTTTCCAGGGCCGTACCCTTGGCATATGGAGGTTCTCAGGCTATGGATCTAATCAGAGCTGTAGCTGCCAGCCTACGCCAGAGCCACAGCAACGTGGGGTCCAAGCCGCATCTGCGACCTACACCACAGCTCACGGCAACGCCAGATCCTTAACCTACTGAGCAAGGCCAGGGACCAAACCCACAAACTCATGGTTCCTAGTCGGATTTGTTAACCACTGAGCCACGACGGGAACTCCTGTCTTGTATTATTCTTATATGTGTGTTTTATCTTCCCAAGTAAATAATGAGCTCCTCAAGAAGGTTCATGTCTTAATCATTTTATATCTTCCAAAGTACATCACATAAAACCTAGTATATGGAAGTTACTGATAAATGTTTACTGAATGAGTAAATGCATTGATGATGAGAGATACAGTGAACATTAATGGTTGTTTTTTGTCCTCTCATAATGGGAGACTGGGTCCCACCTCCCACAAGAGAAATCAAAGGTACCTAAAATTTCCCTCCCCACCTCCTGTCCCTTGCAACTATGGCAAAAGCAACATGATCTGGGCTTGGCCTTTTGGATGCTCCCACCAGGACTTTTGAACAAATGGTGTAAGACACAGGGAATAGGGTAGGACTCATGTAAGATGGCACCATGCCGTGGTGATGAAAGGAGTGATTCCAGCTATTGTATCCTTAACTACACCATTCCTCTGCTATGACTCTGACTGTGATCCCTGGTTTTGTTTTCTGAGCCTGATCAGCTGGATTTCCCCAAAACTCTTAGAATAACTTGATAACTTTCCAATATGTTGATTTCTCCTTTAAGTTGGCAGAGTTGGTTTCTATGGCTTGCAGGTAAGAATCTTGGCATACCTTTAGGGTAAGGTTTTGGGGAGAAGGGGAAGGCAGAGGTCTTTCACTTTTCTCTTTGTAAACTTTCTTTGTAAACCTCTGTGTTGCTACTGTTGTAGTATTACTTCTATCATTTAAAAATATGTTTTGGGAGTTCCCGTTGTGGTGCAGCAGAAGCGAATCTGACTAGGAACCATGAGGTTGTGGGTCTGATCCCTGGCCTTGCTCAGTGGGTTAAGGATTGGGTGTTGCTGTGAGCTGTGGTGTAGGTTGCAGATGTGGCTTGGATCTGGCATTGCTGCGGCTCTGGCATAGGCCAGCAGCTGCAGCTCCAGTTAAACCCCTAGCCTGGGAACCTCCATATGCCATGGGTATGGCACTAAAAGGACAAAAGAAAAAAAATATATATATGTTTTTGAAATTGATAAACCTAAAGCAGAGTTGAGTGAAGAGAAGTGGTAGGAAATAAAATTTGAAAATTAGGATGGGCAAGATTGTACAAGGCCTTGACAGTCATTTTGCAGATTCTGAACTTAGTTCAATAAGTATGGGAAACTTGAAAAGCTGAACAATGACATGATCAGACCTATATATTTTTTATGGCCATGTAGAGGATGAATTAGAACTCACAGAAGTTAGAGACCAGGAGAAAAATTAGGAAGAGGCTATTACCACAGTCTAGTCAAAAGACTGAGAGACTGTCTCAATTGAGAGAGAGAGAGAGTGATTGTCAGGTTGGGTTTTCTGGAAGCAGATACTGACACAGTGTTTGAAGTGCAAGCTATTCACTAGGGGGAGGAAGTAGGATTGAATAGAGGAAGTCAAGCTGCAGTGTAGGTCTGATAAAGACCCAGCCAACCTGGCAAGGGGCTCTGGAGTGAATACAGCTCATGCGGATTGCAGTGGGCCAGAGTGGCTGAACCTTTATACCCCTGCTTTGCTCAGTCACTGAATGAGAAGAGCTCCAGGATGGGCATGGCCTTGTGCAGGGCTGTTCTCTGTGGATGAGGCCAACACTGAAGGAACTGAAGTAGCTGGAAGCTATGTGCTGACTACACTCCCTGTAGTTGAACAGCTACTCTTTCCGTGAAGGCAGAACCAGGTGGCACACCTCTATGCCTACCACAGAGAAAGAGATGACTTGTGATATTTTGAATAAAAGCAAGGGAGTGGAAAGACAGGAATGGATTCTATAGATATTGTATTTTGTAGGCGGGGATGAAGAGGGAGTGAATAAAGGTTCACAAAGAGGTCTCCACATTGATATGGTTTGATAGTAATTCTGCTGAATTGAGAGTAAACAACAGAAGAGAGAGAACAGGTTGGGAAAGATTTTGAATATGACTCTGAAATGTCTGTGCCATATTAAGGTAGAGATGATTTTTCAGGTATCGAGGCAGATGAGAGGATCTGGAAGTCAGCAGCAAGTGCTATACTTATTGAATAAACGTATCTTATCTTATTTAATCCTCATAATGCCTCATGAGGTAGGTATTGTTTTTGTTATACCCTTTTGGTGCATTTTATTATAGCTTTTGTTTATTGAAGACGTTAAATACCTGGCTCAAAGAAGTAAAACTCGTCTGTTTGTTGACAAATCACATGCTCTCAAAGATGCCGTGACATTGCTTCCTCATAGAAACCACCACACATGAATGGTATTTGAAGTTGTGGAAGTTAGTAGGTCACTGGAAAGGGTATATTTTAAAGGGGGACATAAGGAGCCAAAAAATGGAATTCTAAGAAAACCAACATTTCAAAGGTGAGTTGAGTAAGATGACATAGGCAAAAGGATTGACAAGTGGCCAGAACCATTTTTAAAAATTAGAAATACGAAATAAGAAAGAGAAAGACATATACCACATGATACCACTTACAGTGGAATCTAAAATATGATACAAATGAACTTATTTACAAAACAGGAATGGACTCACAGATATAGAAAAAATATATATAGTTACCAGAGGGGAAAAGCAGAGAGATAAATTAGGAGCTTGGGATTAGCAGATACAAATTACTATATATAAAATAGATTAAAAAAATAAGGTCCATGGAGTTCCCATCATGGTGCAGTGGTTAACGAATCCGACTAGGAACCATGAGGTTGCGGGTTCGGTCCCTGCCCTTGCTCAGTGGGTTAACGATCTGGCGTTGCTGTGAGCTGTGATGTAGTTTGCAGACGCGGCTCGGATCCCGAGTTGCTGTGGCTCTGGCGTAGGCCAGTGGCTACAGCTCCGATTAGACCCCTAGCCTGGGAACCTCCATATGCCATGGGAGTGGCCCAAGAAATGGCAAAAAGACAACAACAACAAAATAAGGTCCGTGGAGTTTCCATTGTGGCTCACTGGTTAACGGACCCGACCAGTATCCATGAGGACATGGGTTTGATCCCTGGCCTCGCTCAGTGGGTTAAGGATCAGGGGTTGCCATGAACTGTGGCGTAGGTTGCAGATGTAACTGGGATCCCTCGTTGCTGTGGCTGTGGTATAGGCCAGCAGCTGCAGCTCCGATTAGACCCTTAGCCTGGGAACTTCCATATACCACAAGTGTGGCCCTAAGAAGCAAAACCAAACCAAACCAAACCAAAACATAGAACTATGTACAATATCCTGTAATAAACCATAATGGAGAAGAATATGGAAGAGAATATACATATAACTGAATCACTTTACTGCACACCAGAAACTAATACAACACTGTAAATCAACTGCACTTCAATAAAAAATTTAAAAAGTTTTTGAGGTATGCTATCTCAGAGGTTAGGGTAAAATGAGTCCTAGTCCATCAGGTGAAATGTAGATATCATGGTAGACAAAGGTTTCACAATTAGAGGTTACTGATGATCTTAGAACAGTTTATAGAGAAGAAGTCAGGTTGCAGTGGGTTAAAGAGTAAGTGGGAGATAAGGAAGTAGAACAAAGGGTACAGGCTACTTTCCCAGAAGTTTTGCAAAGTAGAGGAAATAATAACGCCATATACATAAGTAAGGAATTTATATTTTAATAACATTGTAATTTTAATAATATTATTAATGATTGATGAACAGCTCCTTGCTCCCATGTTACTTGGATTTTACCCTTCGATCATTTCTCTGGTTAATTCTACCTTTATTGTACCAGTGTCCCGACCTAAGTCTGACATACCTGGGGGCGCTGAATATTGGTTACTTGGGTTGTGGAAGACTTGTTTTATTTGGCTAGGTCTTTTGAAGGCCTCAGGTGTTTCTGTCTTTGGTAGATGGGCCATGGACCAGCCCCATTGCCCCAACTCCATCCTCTATTTTCCACGAATATGGAGATGCATTCACTTCTCAGACCAATTCAGCAAAACATGTAAGTTCTTAGGTTCTTAGCAAACCAAGTACCCTGTTTACCTAGGCTCCTCTTCTCCCCTCCCTCAAATTCTTGGTGGGCACATCTTGGAGAAGAAATGAACTGCCACCCCAAGTCTTCTAGAATATAATGTCCTAGATGGGGAAATTGCTGTGGTTTGGCAGTGAGCTGAGATCTTCCCTTGCCAGACCCCCATCCGTGTAGCCCTTTTCCAGAGGGAGCCAGTGAGTAATTAACATCGCCGCCGTCCACCTACATACAGGAAGATGCATAGAGCCACTCCTGCGATGATGAAACAGCCCACCAGGATGCCCAGGACCAGTGGCGTGTAGGAGCGGGCTGTTTGGCTTCCTGCAGAACATAAAAGAAAGTTAGCTTGAAGGACACATACCCAAGGAGTCCTTGGTTTGAGTCAAATCCTGAGGGATTTCTTCCCCAAAGGATGGGAGCTGGTTCACACAAGTTTGGTGTGTGTACTCTGTCCCAAACCGCCATCCTGGGGCCTCCTCTTACTCAGGGTATCCATCTTTCAGGTCCATCCATTTGCCTGGAACCCACTCAACACACAGGCCTGTCCCAGATCCCATCATACCTTTCAAGTTGTGCGTGGTGATGTGTTTCTGCACGTACTGCACACAGGTGTCCTGCAGAAATTCCTGCAGTTCGTACCGAGTACGATTGTACTTGTTGAGCTGCTCCACGATGTAGGTGACCACTTTGGAGGCCGCCTGAGGCCTTGCCATCCATGAGGCCATCTCTGGCTGGAAACTCATGAAGGAGCTCCCATTCACAGCCACTTCAAAGAAGACTCGGGCTCTGGACCCCTCAGGAGGCAGCTCACAGCCCAGCAAGCAGCGAACGATGAGAGGAACTGTTGGTGGTGGATTCAGAATCAGAGGACTGTGTGGAAAGGGTGCCTGATGTGGGGGCATATCCCTCACCCCAGGAGGGGGGGAGTGAAATTTCAGGGTACCAGGGTGGATAGGGGACAGGGCTTCCCAATAGGGGCTACCTCGAGGTCATGCCAGCAGGAAGAGGGACAGACACTCCTCTCCAGCCTCAAGCTCCCACCCAGCAATCATCACAGCAAAAAGCCCACGCTCATCCAGGACACCAGTCTACTGGAGCCAGGTCTCCTCCAAAGGCCTGCTGCCCTGCCCACCTCAGGTGCTGCCCATAGGCCACGCCTCCCACCTCCAGGGACCCGCCCCCACCAGCCCCGCCCCTGCACATGCCACTCACAGGCCAAGCCCCGCTCTTGGTGCACCACCTGCACCAGACCCTGGAACTCCTTCAGGTAAGCCTCCAGGCTGATCTTTGTGAGTTCCCAGCTCTCCGGCTCTTGCAAGGGCTGCAGCTGTTGGATTGTGACATTGTGGCCTGGACCTTCCAGCACGTGGGTCAGAATACCCCCCAGCGTCGCGTTCCCCTGGTACCACACTTGCGAGGGGCTGCGGAAGTAGGAGACCTGGAGCATGCGGAGGTCCTGCGGGCCTGTGGGCAGGAGTCAGCGCGTTGGGCACAGGAGGGCGTGGGAGGGGTCCGCGTGTAACCCGAGATAATAACCGCCCTCCTTCTTAACGCTTCATGACAAACTGCCCTCCCACTCTTCCTCCCATTTGACAATCTCTAACCGTGCCAGGAGGGCAAGAAGCAGGTCATTATCTTTGTTTTACAGTTGAGGAAAATGAGGCCAGAAATGCAGAAGTCACCTGCCCCAGGGAAACCCAGACAGTCGGTGGAAGGGCCACTCTGATCTCCTTTCTTTCTTATCCCTTCTTCCCTCCATTTCTGGCTGGTTAACAAATCCTGGGAGTTCTTATTGTGGCTCAGTGGAAATGAATCTGATTAGCATCCATGAGGAGGCAGGTTTGATCCCCAGGCTCCCTCAGTGGGTCTGCAGACACCAACATGAATCCTCTGTTGTTGTGGCTGTGGCATAGGCCAGCAGCTGCTGCTCCAGTTCTACCCCTAGGGTGGGAACCTCCATATGTTGCAGATGAGGCCCTAAAAAGGCAAGACAAAAAAAAAAAAAAAAGTCCTGACCTGCATTGAAGTCCCAGTTCCATCTCCTATTCTTCTTTTCTTTTCTTTTTTCTTTTTAGGCCTGCATGTGGGCATGTGGAGGTTCCCAGGCTAAAGTTCGAATTGGAGCTGCAGGTGCCTGCTTCCACCACAGCCACAGCAACATGGGATCCAATCCGCATCTGAGACCTACACCACAGCTCACGGCAATGCCAGATCCTTAACCCACTGAGCAAGGCCAGGGATTGAACCCACATCCTCATGGATACTAGTCAGGTTGGTTAACCACTGAGCCGCACAGGAACTCCCCATCACCTCTTTTGTCTCTTCTGCCACTGTCCTACTTCAGTCCTCATTGGTTCTTATCTGGACTGGAGCAGTATGTTCCTTCCTCATCCCCCTCCACTCATCGTTTAGTTTCATGTCTTCTCCTCTAACCTCTGCCTGGCCCAGAAATAAGATTATGCCTTTCTTCTGCTTAATATCCTTCAGGGACATACTCTCCTATCTAATAATAATAATAGCTGTGAAGTACTTATTACAACTTGGGCACTGACTTTACCTGTATTATTATCTTATTTTTGCCTTCCTCCTATTAACTTGATGTAGCAGCTACCATTATTAACCCCAGTCCATACAGAAAAGTGGACTAGCAGAGCCAAGGTTAGAATGCGAGCAGTCTGATTCCAGCACGCTTAACCACTCAGCTCTACTGCCTCCCCATTGGATATCTGTCCATAGAATCAAGTCCAAAGCCTTTAGCCCGGCATACAAGGCTGCTGGATACTGGGCCCCACCTGCCTTTTTTGGGTCTCTTCCCTGCGCTTAGTACTTGGAGTCCATCACACTCACTGCCTTTTGGCTGACGGGTGAATAGCACAGCAGGGTTGCTCTTCCTCCTGGCAAATGTCTATTCATGTTTTAAGACCCAGCTCTGTTGCCCTCTCCTAGGAGAAGTTTTCCTAGTGCTTCTCCGCTTTACCCTCCCAGACACCCAGTCTGTTTCAGTGATCCCAGATTCTGTCTCCAAACACACAGGCTACACTGGCTTCCTTTAGGCTATGGAATCATGTCTGGTTAGCTCTGCCTCCTACACCCACTAAGGGCCTGGCACAGAGTTGGTGCCCAGAGAATGTTTGAGGATTTATAATCTGGATTATAAATCTGTGTGTCTCACGGTGGGGGGGGGGTGTGTGTGTGTCCTGTCCATATTTGCATCTGAGAAGTTGCACTCTGTGTCTGCAGATGTGAATAAGTATATCTATCTGGGTAACCCCAGACAAGGGTTCTAACTGCTCTGGGCCCCAGTCTCCTCCTCTGTAAAATGGTGATAATATTCCCACTTTGTAAAGATTTTGTGGGAGTTAAATTAGTCGATACATGCATTAACTGTAGTGGGCACTCACTGAATACCAGTTATTTGCTCCCTCTCGAGGGGGAGACTAAAGCTACAGAGATTGTGGGAGAGGAGGAGGCCCCTGTGCAGTTACAGTGCATGACAATAACTCCCCTTCTCTGCTTAAATGGACCCACTTCGGGTTGCCCTGTCCCCCATGAGTTCTCCCATTGACTGCTGTTTGTATTTCTCCCCAGTTTCCCTTCACCAGCTGCCCTACCTTTTCTTCCCTCCTTCTGCCTTACGTATCTCAGCCCCAGTTTCCCCAGGTCTCCCATTCCTTCCTCTCTTCTCCAAGTCTCTTGCCATCTTCTCTAAACTTACCTCCATCCAGCATTACCCTCAGATCTCTCTCCAGACTTCAGCCCATCTCCCGTCTCTCCCCACGGCTAATTCCCTCACCCTTTCTACCAGCCCCTCTCCCGTTTTTTCAGTCTTGTTTTCCCCCAACCTCCTCCATCTTCCCCTTCCCAGGAACCCAACTATACGTCCTCACCTTGACTTTGGGACACAAATCAGTCCCCAGGCCCCTGCCTGCCCTTTAGAGAGGCTACAGACACAGATCCTGTGGGACGAGCTCTCCTTTGGTCTTGCCCATGGACCCAGACAGGCTGAGGGTCTCCAGAACCATCCTGGGGCAAGAGATGTGCCCCTGACTCACCATCTGAGACTTTCTGGCTACAGAGGGCCCAGCCGGGCAGGAACAGCAGAGGCAGCAGTGGCAGCAATGTTGTCAACATCCTGTAGCTGAAGTTCTCCACCACACCTGGGCTCCTGGTTCTGGCCGGCGGAGGGTCGGGGTGGGGGGGGCTCTGGCTGGCGGCTGACTGCAGCCTAGAGGGAAAAGAAGTGAGGAGTGTCTGGGAGGGGAGGAGGCTGGACGGAGGAGGCTGGAAGGTGGCCAGGGCATGGGAGGAGAAAGAGGGCGACGGGCTTATAAAGTGTTATTCCTACCCTGTCTCATTTCCTACTAGGGGGCCGGCCTCCCTCCTGCCCTCCCTCTGCCCCGCCCTGCATCACGCTCTCCAGCCCAGACTTGCCTTTTCCCTTTTCCCTGGGCTGCTTCCGAGGAACAGGGAGCGGAAAAGGGGGAGAAAGGCCTGAGTAAAGTCCTGCCCTCTCTGAGTCAGGGGGTGGGGCATCTGCACTCAAAGTGGATTCTAGGATGTTGAGAACAGCAGGTTCCTGATGGGGAAACTGAGACTCAGAGCAATGCAAAGAATTGCCTAAAGTTTATGCCTCGTGGCGGTGACAGATCTGGGATCAGAATTCAGTTTTCCAGCATGCTGGCTATATTTTATCAGAATTTTAAGTAAACAGTGATTATACAATCTGGGATCTTGCTCTCAGAAATAATCACACAATGAGTATAAAGCAGCTTCATGCAGCATTGTTTGTAACAGGAGAGAATTATGAATACTCTAATTCTCAGTAAAGGATTGGTTACTTAAAACAATATTTTTCAAACTGAGGTCACAATCTATTAGTGGGCAATGAAAATAATTAAGCCGGTCATACTTAGCAGGGCTTTTTCTTTGAATGAAATAGACAATATAAAAATTTTTGGTGTAGGAGTTCCTGTCGTGGCACAGTGGAAATGAATCCAACTAGGAACCATAAGGTTGTGGGTTCGATCCCTGGCCTCGCTCAGTGGGTTAAGGATCCAGAGCTGCCACAAGCTATGGTGTAGGTCACAGATGCAGCTCGAATCTGGCGTTGCTGTGGCTGTGGCATAGGCTGGCAGCTACAGCTCTGATTAGACCCCTAGCCTGGGAACCTCCATATGCAGGGGGTGCGGCCCTAAAAAGACAAAAGACTAAAAAAAAAAAAAATTCAGCATATCACCGTGTAAGGGTAAGAGTTATTTTGTGAAACATTTGTTCAGTTGTGTGGGTGTGTTTTGCTTTTGTGCATGTATGTTTCTATGATGGATAAGAGATAGCAGTGTAAAATGTATTTCTTTTTTTGGGGGGGCTGCACCTGTGGCATATGGAGGTTCTAGGCACAGTAGCAAATAAGATGGGCAGCTTCCACCCTCATGGAGCATACATTCTGATGAGATATTCAGACAATAAACTTGCAAATGAATAAATATAATTTTAGGTTGTGCTAATATGATGAAAACAGAGTGGGCATTGGGCAGGGAGGGTTTTTTTTTTAACAACTATGTGTTATTTCAGAGTATAGAGTATCATAGTTGGAGAGAGTGACTTTAATAAATAATATCAAAATAATAAGTATCGGCTAATGGATAACTGAGATAGTTATGATATGCATAAACCTCTAAGAGTAAAATACAGAACACTGTGTACAGTTTAGAAACATTCATGTGTCAACTACACACATGAAAAACATGTTGTCATTATGAGAGTAAATGAATCTGGAAGGATGTACATCAAATATAGTAGTGATTTGTCTGCCTGAGATTAAGAGTGTGTGTGTGTGTGTGTGTGTGTGTGTGTGTGTGTGTGTGTTAGGGGTGGAAATTTTGTGAAAAGCTTTCTCCATTTTGTGAAGAATTTTTATCATCTTTATTGTTTGAAAATTTTGCATTTAGAATGTGATCATCTATCTATTGTTGAATTAAAAATTAAAATTTAGGTAACAAATCCAACTAGGAATGATGAGGTTGCGGGTTCGATCCCTGCCCTTGCTCAGTGGGTTAACCATCTGGCATTGCCGTGAGCTGTGGTGTAGTTTGCAGATGAGGCTCGGATCCTGCGTTGCTATGGCTCTGGCATAGGCTGGCAGCTATAGCTCCGATTCGACCCCTAGCCTGGGAACCTCCATATGCCGCGAAAGCGGCCCACAAAATAGCAAAAAGACAAAAAAATAAAAAAATAAAATAAAATAAAATAAAATTTAGGTAACAAATTGTGATAGAAGAAGGTGGCAGATCATTATGAGCTGATGTGTTAACATGAGACACTGATAAATGAAAAAAGGAAGTATGGAAGTATACATACAGTACAACTCCATCTGTTTTTAGTTTCAACTTTTTACTTCTTTCCAAGTAATCCATTTATAATTCCATTCTTATATTTAAAAAAGCTACATATGTGTATCTATGAATTTGCATATACATTGCAAAAATTCCTTCCAGGAATTACCTTCTACCATTAATAGAGATTACCTCTGGAGAACAGAATTAGATAAAGGGCTGAAGGGGGATTTTAACCTTTTTTTTTTTTTTTGCTTTTTAGGGCCACACCCACAGCATATGGAGGTTCCCAGGCTAGGGGTCCAATTGGAGCTACAGTTGCCAGCGTACACCACAGCTACAGCCACATCAGATCCGAGCCATGTCTGCGACCTACACCACAGCTCAAGGCAACACCGGATCCTTGACCCACTGAGTGAGGCCAGGGATGGAACCTACAACCTCATGTTTCCTAGTCGGATTCATTTCCACTGCGCCACAATGGGAACGCCTTAACTTTTTTTGTGTGTGTATGTGTGTTTTCAGGGCCACACTCACAGCATATGGAGGTTCCCAGGCTAGGGGTCTAATTGGAGGTGTTGCTGCCAACCTATGTCAGAGCCACAGCAACGTCAGATCCGAGCCACGTCTTTGACCTATAGCATAGCTCACGGCAATGCCGGATCCTTAACCCACTGAGCAAGGCCAGGGATTTAACCCGCAACCTCATGGTTCCTAGTCGGATTCATTTCCTCTGCGCCACGAGGGGAGCTCCTTAACTTTTTAAAAATATGTATATTTCTTGGCAGGAGAGTCGATGTCATAGTAGAATTGGAGCAAACCCTGAGCACATACCAGGCTCCCATTCTCTGGGCTGAATTCATCTAAAAGCATCTGTACTCACCTCTCAGTTGTTGCAATCCAGCATAGAAATAACAAAGTTTTTTTCCAGCTCATCAAAATGGTTTAGTCCAAAGGAGAACGAAGACCTTGTTTTCCTAGACTGGGGCTCAGGAAAAGTAGAAAGACTTAAATCACTGCTAATTATATTTTCTTGCCTTTTTTTTTTAAATTAAAGTATAGTTGATTTACAGTGTTGTGCCAATTTCTGCTATATAGCAAAGTGGCATAGTCATACATATGTATACAATCTTTTTCTTATATTATCTTCCATCATTGTCTATCCCAGGAGACTGGATATAGTTCCCTGTGCTGTGCAGTAGGACTTCATTGCTTACCCATTCTAAATGTAATAGTTTGCATCTATTAACCCCAAACTCCCAGTCCATTCCACTCCCTCTCCTTTCCCCTTGGCGGCAACAAGTCTGTTCTCTATGTCTGTTGAGTCTGTTTCATAGATAGATTCATTTGTGCCATGTTTTAGATTCCACATGTAAGTGATATCATATGGTATTTGTCTTTCTCTTTCTGACTTACTTCATTTGGTATTATAATCTCTGATTGCATCTATGTTGCTGCAAATGGCATTCTTTTCTTTTCTTTTCTTTTAATGGCCGCACTGTGGCATATGGATGTTCCCAGGCTAGGGGTTGATTTGGAGCTGCAGCTGCTGGCCTGCACCACAGCCGCAGCAATACCAGATCTGAGCCACATCTGCAACCTATGCTGCAGCTCACAGCAATACTGGATCCTTCCCTCACTGAGTGAGGCCATGGATCGAGACTGCATCCTCACAGACACTATGTCAGGTTCTTAAACTGCTGAGCCACAGTGGGAACTCTTCATTCTTTTTATGGCTGAGTAGTATTCCATTGAATATATCTACCACATCTTCTTAATCCATTCATCTGGCAATGGACGTTTTGGTTATTTCCACGTCTTGGCTATTGTGAATAGTGTTGCAGTGAACATAATGGTGCATGTGTCTTTTTGAATTATAGATTTGTCTGGATATATGCCCAACAGTGAGATTGCTAGAACATATGGTAGTTTTATGTTTAGTTTTCTAGGAAACTTCATACAGTTTTCCATAGTGGTTGTACCAGTTTACATTCCCATGTCTTGCATTTTATAAAAAGTCAGTATGAAATAATCCATATTAAAAGAATTAATTCACGCTTGGAGAATTTTATTACAAATATAGAAGCCCCTGCCATTCAGCTTAAGAAATAAAATATTACCAATATAATTGAAGCCCCCCCTTCAATTGAAGTACTCCTCCCCAGTTGCAGCTCTTACCCCTGTGCTCCATCACCAAAGTAACCACAAATTAGCATTTACTATTTTTTATGTCCTTACATTTCTGTATACTTATACAACATACGCATGTACCTCTAAGTAATATATAGTGGTAATTTGCGTAAGTGGAGCTTCATTTAAGTGGTATCGAAGTGCTCATATTCTTCTGCAACTTGCTTTTTTCACCTGACGTAGTAATGATTCATCCATTTTGCCATGTGTAGGTCTATTAATTTCCACTGCTCTGTAATATGCAATGTTATGAATATACCACAATTTATCCATTTTTTGGGCCATTCCATGCATTCCCCCCCCAGTTTTTTTGCTATTATAGAGAGTGCTGGTATGAATGTTCTTGTAAACATTTTCTTGTTCATACGTGGGAGAGTTTTTGTGGGTGCAAACCTGGGAGTGGAATTGCTGAGTCATAGGGTATATACGCATCTTCAGTTTTACTGGATGTTGCCAAACTGCTTTACAAAATGTTTGGGCAAATTTATAGCCCAGCAGTGCATAGGAATACCCTCTATCCATCTCTTTGCCAACCATTGGCATTGTCAGATGGTTGGGTATAAAGTGGCACTTTGCTTTGGTTTTGCTTTGCTTTATCTGATTCCTAGAGAGTTTGTGCATTTTTAAAATTTTATTTATTTTGTTTTTAGGGCCACACCTGTGGCATATGGAAGTTCCTGGACTAGAGGTCGAATTGGAGCTGCCGCTGCCAGCCTACACCACAGACACAGTAACACCAGGTCCGAGCTGCATCTGTGACCTATGCTGCAGCTTACAGTAACACGCAATCCTTAACCCACTGAGCGAGGTGAGGGATCAAACCTGCATCCTCAGGGACACTATGTCGAGTACTTAACCAGCTGAGCCACAGTGAGTCCTCCAGTTTGTGCATTTTTGCTTTGCCTTTTTGCTCCCTTGGGGGCTTCAAGCGGACTTTGGAATGGAGGGGATAAAACATATGATTGAACCAATTTGGAATTGAGGGCTGTGAGTCTTTGATCTAAGCAGGTAGAGGGCCTGGGTCGTGGATCCACACCAATACGCACAAAGCTACTAAAGAGGGGTCTTTCCTACCAAGCTAAGACCTGTCATGGACAGAAAGGGCAACAGTATCAACTATCTCCCAAGCACCCTCCTCACATGCCAGGGCCCTGAAAATTAAATAGCAGAGACAACAATGATTACACTAGGTGACATGGATCATGGCTAGGAACAGTGTTAAGCTCTTTGCACACATAATCTCACTTTATTCATTTGCCAGCCCCACCAGGTGTGTTTCATTAACATCATTTTACTAATAAGAAACAGGCTTTAAAAGGGTAAGTGACTTACCTAAGGTCCTATAGCAAAGGCTATCACTTGAACCTACATGTCTTTGATGCCAAATTTATGAATTTAACCACCATATAGTATCTCAAAAATTGGGGAGGATCACTCTCCATCAATAAATTTTTGAACACATAACTTCCAACATGCTTGAATAATTACGTTATATATAATTTTTTAAAAATCTTTTGTCTTTTGAGGGCTGCACCCATGGCATATGGAGGTTCCCAGGCTAGGGGTCAAATTGGAGCTGTAGCCGATGGCCTACACCACAGCCGCAGTAACTCTGGATCCTTAACCCACTGAGTAAGGCCAAGGGCTTGAACCTGCGTCCTCATGGCTACTAGTCGGGTTGGTTAACCACTGAGCCACGACGGGAACTCCTATATATAATTTAAAACATGTCAAACATTCGTACTAAGTGCCAAGCGTTTCTCACTTCCTCTGGGGCCAATAACACCAGACTCATTGTCTCCGTGTCACAGATTGGACAACTAAAGCACAGAAAGGGTAATTAACTTGCGCATGGTCAGAGCTGAGACGTGCAGAGCAGAGATTTAAACTCTGGGTATGGGTATGGGTATGGGATTGGGTAGAGAGAGAACAAAGAGAGCATTGCGGGGAGGGAAGCGGGGGCAGCTTTAGAGGAGTCCCATTTCCTTTCTATATCCAGGATTGGGGGTAGGGGAGAGAAAAAAATGTTGCAGTTGGAGCCGGAGCTTATGCTGCATCTGGCCTGGGTGGCCGAGGGGCAGAAAACCACAGCGCAGAGCGGGCACGGGGCCAGTGGCTGAGATTTGACTGAGGCCTAAAGAATGAGGGTCCCGTTGAGCAAAGGGAAGTGAAGGAAGCAAGTGGTAGCATTTCGCTCAGCAGAGACACATGCTGGGAGAAGATAAGGGAGACAGGAAGCTGAGTAGGGGCCAGTGCCAGTGCAGCCCCAGTGGGCGGGGAGAGGCCTGCCAGGGCCGCAGGAGCTGGGCTGAGCCAGGGCCTGGCAGAGTGCCCAGGTGGACTTCAGAGGACCAGCCCTCTCCCTCCCTCTGAGCTACCGTGGATAGGCAGTTAAACCAACCAGGCCCAATTCAGATAATAACGGAATGTGGTCCCTTCAGTGATCACCTCCCTCGTAGGATGTGGGAAAATAATGATGACATATATTAAGAGCTTACGATGTGTTGGGCACCGTATTCTGTATGAGGCCAGCAGAATACTTGTGCTTCATTCTTACTAGTGCCCTACAAAAAGTATGAAGACACAGCTATTACTCCCATTTTACAGATGAGGACACAGAGGCACAGAACAGTGAATTGACCTGCTTGAAGACCCCCAACTAGTAAGACAGAGCTGGGACCCAAACCCAGGTGAGTTGTATCTCAAACATGCTTTCTTAACTATTTGGCCATTCTAAGAGGGCAAATGAGTCAGAAAGTGACAGAACACCGTAGTATTCAGTAGGTGGGAGAGATAAGAAAGGCACTTGGCTTTGAGGAGAATAGAGGGGAGACATCAAGTAGGATTTCCTGAAGGAGAGGCAATGGAATTGATAGGAATCTTACTCAGGGTTTCCCCCTGTGCACACTCACACACCCCAACTTAGGAAACATGAAAGGTCCTTGAAAGCAGAATGATTCCAGCTCCTGCCTGCCCAGCAAGTGGTGGTACCCTGCTATTTCCAGCTTGGCTCTTGTCCATCTTTCCAGCCTTGTCATTCCAGTCTTAGCCAAATCTGCTCCTCTTTGTTTCCTGAACACGGAGCACGCAAATGTTCTTTATCTTGTCTTTAGATAAACAGACACTCCTAATTTTTAAGATGGTCAACTTTATCACCTTTTCCATTCGTTCATGCTTCTTGTGCCTTGTTTGAAAAATCTTTCCATACCCTGGGGTCATGAAGATATTCTATTCATTTTCTAAAGCTTTATAGTTTTGTCTTCATCTCTAGGTGTAGGGTGTGAAGTAGAGGTCAAGATTAGTTTCCTTTATGTGGCTATCCAATTGTCCCAGCACCACTTGTTGAAAATCTGCTCTTCCTTACTGATTTGCAGTGACATCTCTGCTTTATAGTAAATGTTTCTTTTGTTTCAATGGCCTATTCTTCTCTCCCTGCACCAATACCACATTATCTCAATTAGTATGGACTTATAATAATCTTCCTATCATGCAGATCAAGTCTTTCTACCTTGTTCTTCAAGAGTCTCTTGGCTATTTTTGAATATTGAACTTCTGTGCATAAATTTTAGAATCATTTTTTCAAGTTGATGGGATTATAGTTTGTACTACCTTTAGCGTGTTAATGGCTTTGGGGAAAATTGACATCTTCACAATATTGAATCATCCAATGCAATGCATGATAGAGTATCTCTCTCTCTCTTTTTTTTTTTTTGTCTTTTTGCCATTTCGTGGGTCACTTCCCTTGACATATGGAGGTTCCCAGGCTAGGGGTCGAATCGGAGCTGTAGCTGCCAGCCTACGCCAGAGCCACAGCAACTCGGGATCCGAGCCGCGTCTGCAACATACACCACAGCTCACGGCAACACTGGGTCCTTAACCCACTGAGCAAGGGCAGGGATCGAACCCGCAACCTCATGGTTCCTAGTCAGATTTGCTAACCACTAAGCCACAACGAGAACTCCTAGATAGTTTTTCTCAACATTGGTTAAGTTTAGTTTAATAGATACTGTTACTATTTAAGACTCTCAATAAATATTTGCAAAAGTATTTTCATTCTACTAGGCTTTTTTCTATCTCTCCAGCATCGGAGTTTGGGGCCTACAGATCTGGTAGACTGTGGGGGGAACCCTACAGGACCCTATGCTCTTCCTTCCCTCAGTCTGGGGTGGCGTTGGGCTAATCATGTATGATTAAATAGGCAGAGGAAGCAAATGCTCGTGCATCAGCAAAGCAGACACATACCCCTCCCCCATAAGAATTTTTTTTTTTTTTTTTTGGTGGGGGAAGAAACTGGGTATTTCCAAAAAGGCAATGAAATAGATTCCATGGAAAAAAATCAGGAACCACTATCCATTTATTTTTTTTTCCATTTTTAATTTAGAAAATTGTGGTAAAGCACATATAACATAAAATGTACCATCTTAACCATTTTAAGTATACAGGTCAACGGCATTAAATACTGTCACCATGTTGGACAACCATCGCCACCATCCATCTCCAGACCTCTTTTCATCTTACAAAACTGAAACACTATCTATTAAACGATAACACATTGTCTTTTTCCCAGCTCCCGGCAACCATCCTTTGAATTTCTGTCTCTATGAATTTGACTACTCTAGGTACCTCCTATTAATGGTATCATACAATATTTTCTTAATGTTTTCTTGTGACTGGTTTATTTCACTTAGCACAATGTCCTCAAGCTTAATCCAAGTTATAAAATGTGTTAGAATTTCTTTCCTTTTTAAGGCTGAATAATATCTCAGTGTGTGTGTGTGTGTGTGTGTGTGTCTTTTTAGGACTACACCTGTGGCATGTGGAGGTTCGCCTGGGATCCAAGCCGCATCTGCGACCTACACCAAAGCTCACATCAACCCACGATCCTTAACCCACTGAGCAAGGCCAGCGATCGAACCTGTGTCCTCATGGATACTAGTCAGATTTGTTTCTGCTGAGCCATGATGGGAACTCCCCATTGTATTTTTTAATCACATTTTGTTTATCTAGTCATCCATTGATGGACGCTTGCATTGTTTCCATCTTTTGGCTGTTGCCTCCCTTCATTTTATAGTATAAGGGTTTTTTTTTTTTTCTTTTTTGGGCCACACCTGTGGCATATGGAGGTTCCCAGGCTAGGGGTCAAATTGGAGCTGCAGCTGCAGGCCTATGCCACAGCCATAGCAATGCAGGATCTGAGCTGCATCTGCAACCTACACTGCAGCTTGTGGCATACGCTGGATCCCTAACCCACTGAGCGGGGCCAGGGTATTGAACCCATATCCTCATGGACTCTGTCGGTTTCTTGACCCACTGAGGAACTCTCTAAGATTATTTTTGTTTTGAATTACGCATGAGGGATGACACCACTTTCAGGAATTAGGACAGCAAAGATTGTAATCTTGCTCTGGGCCTGACCAGACTATGAGACCATCTGTGGTCACTTCTTGATTCTGTGGTTACTTTTGCCTAAACACAACCAGGATGACTAGGTTTCTCTAGGCAGATTTAGCCACAGGTCCTAGTTTACGTGGAACATGAGCATTAAAAACGTGTACTGGTGCTTTGACGTACTCTAAATTTTGGACATGCTGGGAACGGGAAATTCAAGCATTTCTACAAAGTAACAGATGGGAAATTTCCCAGGAATAAACTGGTTATTTCTTGGCAGTCTAAAAGTATGTAGTCTGCAAGCTCTGCTCTGGGAGTTGGGAGAATCCGCTTGAGCCACATGACCTCTAGATACTAGAAAAGGAATTCCCAGATATTTCCCTGCTATAGCTAGTTAAGAGTAGTGGGTCAAAAGAGGACTGAAATACCTTGGCATCCAGCTTTGGGGAATTGAAACTTTGACTTTCCAGCAAAAACAAAGGGAATGTTGAATGTAGAATCACAGGAAACCAAGCATGAGGACACTGCAAAGTTAATTAGACCTTCTCTTTTTAATTCTGTATTTCCCTTTTATTTATACAATTCTCATTCATTTCATCGAAGCAGTACAGAATAGACTAGGTACAAATCTTGGCTCTATCATTTATTCAGTGTGAGACATTGGTTGTTACTAAACCTCTTTGCAGTTTTTAACACCAGGTTTTTTGGGGTCAGCAGTCCTTTCTATAGACCAGTCTGATGCAGAGACCCTTCTTAAGTGGGAAATATAATTTTTTTTTGTCTTTTTGCCTTTTCTAGGGCTGCTCCCTCGGCATATGGAGGTTCTCAGGCTAGGGGTCTAACAGGAGCTATAGCCGCTGGCCTATACCAGAGCCACAGCAACGCGGGATTCAAGCCGCGTCTGCCACCTACCCCACAGCTCACGGCAACGCCAGATCCTTAATCTACTGAGCAAGGTCAAGGATCAGAACCCAAGACCTCAGTTCCTAGTCGGATTCATTTCTGCTGCGCCACAACGAGATCTCCTAGCATAATTTTTTTAATGTGGTACAACATGCATATTCAATACACCCAAACATCTTTAGTTTCCCTCTAAGACGACAAAAAGTAAACTTAGATTTGTTCAGCAATCAATAGTCCAGTATTTTATCCTAAAAATTATTTAGACATTTAATGGATTTTCATCATATTATTTAGTGAAACTCTAAAATTTCAAGATATCAAAAATCTGCAAAACTAATTTTCTAAAACATAATTATTCCTAAAGTGTTCACTCAAAACCTTTTATCCCATATCAAGTTAATTGTCTTGTTGAATGATCTTCAGTAAACTTAAGTACAATAAAAGTACCAGATGTGATTATTCTAAAGACATGTCTGCATTAATTAACAAACTTAAACAGTAAGCTTAAACTAACCCTTATACCAGATATCAATTCAATATTGAATATTTCCCAGATCATGTGAAACTGAAATTCATTTAGCTTAGTTTCTCTTGTATTTAGAAACGTTTAATTTGCAATCGCTTACTTAAAAACAACAACAATTAAATAGAGCTCATCTACAAATTAATCTCAGCAATGTAATCCAAAGACAAAGACGTATTGAGACATACATATATCCAGACAGACAGAAATCTCATAGTTTTATCTTAAAATTTAATCTAGGGAGTATTATGGCCAGGCCATACTACAAAGAAAAATCATCTTTTTTTTTTTTACATTACATTGGTTGTACCTGAAAATGGTCCAGTTCTGGAGGATGCATCTCAAAGGGCTGAATTTAGGAAATGAATTTGAGTTTCCCATAGCCGGCATACTTACATATAAGACAAATGCAAACATACCCAGAAAGAACAAAATCTGATTCCTACAGGACAAAAGAGTCATGTCCAACAATTTTATAAGCAAAGATCTCTCTTCTTAACAAACAATATGGAAAAGGAAAAAATAGGGAATCGTGACTCCACTGTCATGGCAATTCACCTGGCCAATGTAAAACCAAAAAGAACAGTTATAATAAGTTAAATTTACTTACTTGAGCTTTATTTATTTATTTTTTTGTCTTTATATGGCTGCACCTGGCGTGTGGAGGGTTCCCCGGCTAGGGGTCGAATGATCTGTAGCTGCCGGCCTACGCCACAGCCAAAGCAACACCGGATCCGAGCCACGTTTGCAACTTACACCACAGCTCACAGCAATGCCAGATCCTTAACCCACTGAGCGAGGCCAGGGATCGACCCGGCCTCCTCGTGGATACTCGTCGGGTTCGTTAACCAGTGCGCCATGATGGGAAATCCCTTAAGTTTTAAAAAGCCTCTTCCTATTTTTTTCTTTCTTTTCTTGAATTGAAGTTCTACTAATCAACCCAAGGCCAAAGTCTCAGGCAAAGTGGGCTGTGTTTGTACTTCAAGGACATGGTAAGAGTTAACTTCGAGTTTTCTCCTAGGCATATTTTTGTTCTCACAGGATCAGAATTCTGAAAAAAAGTTTTTTTTTTAATCAAGCCAACTTCTCCAACTGCACATATGACAAGAGCCAGTTTTGGAATTTGAAAAGAGTTTCATCACAGCTAATTTTCTCCAGAGCCTAAAGAATATTGTGACCACATGGGATTAAATCATTTTCCTTTCTTATTCATAGGTTTATAGCAATAGACCAGTTTTTTGTTTGTTTGTTTTTTTGTTTTGTTTTTTTTAATTTTTCCCAAGGGACTCTCAAGTGGCTCTCTAGAGAAAGCACTTCCCATTTTAGCTCAAGAATCAGTACTGGATACTTGTGCACATAAACAAAACGGCCAGGGCCAAACTAAAACCAAAAGTCTCGTCAGCTGTAAGTTATAAAAGACCAAGTGGCAGAGAGACCTTCTCTCTCTGCCCCAAATGGCAGAAAAACTGCCCCAAATGTGACTTCTGAGTTTCCTCTCGCCTTGGATCCTTGTCTAGAAGGCACGTCCTTGGAGCCAGGGCTCCCCAGATGGAGCTTCCCTCCATACTGTGAGTTCCCCAAATTGGAACCGAAGTTCCCCAAATGGAATTTCCCCCTTCAGGGAAAGTTCCTCAAATGGACAAGATCAAAAGGCCTTTGTGCGCACTCCAGGGGCAACTCACTGAAAGGTGGCTGGCAGGGCTGGGTCGAGACTCTCCAAATGCCCTCTTTCTGTCCTCCAAAGTTGATGTTTTCTCAGAGTGGAGGTCCGGGCCAGAGCAGACAAAAGGAAAGTTGTCTTCAGAGCAAAAGGGGCCTCAGGCAGCTGCTACGGCAGCCTTTTGCCATTCTCCGTTTGGCTTTGGAGTTCCGCAGCCAAACCATGACAGTAGGCCAGGTGTGATTGAGGCACAGCCCTGTGGCAGGGGGTCCCTGGTGATCTGATTCCAGAGAAATTCCCTAGCCTTCTGCCTTCCCAGAGATGGCTGGCAGGAAGGGACACTCTAGGTGGCTGATTGAACCAAGGGGCCCTACAGGGCCATGTGCCCACAAGGGGATCCCAGACGAGCCACCAAAATTTGCTGCCAAAATATGGGCTGCTTCTGTACACCAATGCTGAATAGAAACTCAGACACAGTGTTGGAAGAAACAGAAAAAATAGCTTTAATTGCCAGGCAAAGAGGGGAACACAGCAGGATGGTGCCTCAAAGACTATGCCTCTGCTCAGAGGGGGTAGTGAGGAGTCTTATAGTGTTTGAGGATCCAGGTGTCATTAAGTTCATAGACATTTTCCTGATTGGTTGCTGATGAGGTAATTGGGAATCAGCACCATCGAGCTTCTGGTTCCAACAGGTCTAGGATATGCATGCTTATAAGCAGCATATAGTTGACTTCTTGCACCTGGTGAGGGCTTCAGCATCTGATACAGCTCAAAGGACATGGCTTAGAATATTATCTGTAATCCTTGAGGAAAAACTAAAGGCCCTTGACCAACAAGAATGGCTAAACTATTATTATTGTCTCACTTGAATTCCTTTTTCTCTGTTTTCTCACTTCTCTGATTAACTTGATTCTTTGACTAAAGATTTTCTGTAGATAAAAAGGCAGGTAGCAGACATGAGTAGAGGTCCATTCTGGGAAGGCCACGCCAGGTCCTGCTTGGTAACATGGTGAGGTCTAATGGTGTTACATGTACAGTACTAAGAACAGTGTCTGGGACACAGCAAATGCTATCTAAATGCTTGCTGTTATCAATATATTTTGGTCTTCTCTCCCTCTTCATTCTTTTTTCCTTTCTTCTCCTCCTCCTTCTCCTCTCCTCCTTCTCCTCCCTCTCTTCCCCCTTCCCTCCTTCTTATTTATTATTCAGTTGGCAATAATCAATTTTTTTTTTTTTTTTTGCTTTTTAGGGCTGTACCTGTGGCAAATGAATGGAAGTTCTCAGCTTGGGGAACTGCAGCTGCAGCTGCAGGCCTATGCCACAGCAATGTGGGATCTGAGCTGCGTCTGTGACCTGCATCACAGCTCATGGCAACACCAGATCCTTAACCTGCTGAGTGAGGCCAGGGATGGAACCTGCATCTTCAGGGACACTATGTCAGGTTCTTCATCTGCTGAGTCACAACAGGTACTCCTGTTGTCTGATTTTTTTTTTTTTGCAATAACTCTCTATGAATCTGTTAATATTTTTTTGTGTGCTGAGAGGTAGTCTCATTCTTTCATTTTCCAGATGTGGAAACTGAATCCCCAAAACAGAACACGGCTTCTTGAGATCACACAGAGACTGTGACTAAACCAGTACTAGAACCAATGGCTTCTGACCATGAGTCCATGGCTTGTTACTCTCAACACAGAGCCCAAGAAGACCTACCTTGGATACTGATACACTCTGCGTGTCCTCCAAACACCCACAGGAAGACTTGAACACTCTGTGATTCCAAATATTCTCCAAAAGAGGTCTTTCTGTCAAAGATTGCGAGCGTGTCAAGGGAAAGGTCTGTGGCTTGGCTACTTTGTGATCTTCAATGTATGCTTGGCACTGTGCTTCAAGATCTTTTAGGGCAGAAAATATTGCCTATAACACCTGGGATTATTAGGGGCAGATGCTCAATAAACAGAACTAATTAATAAACCCGCATTAAAAAAAAAGAATGGGGTTAGGGAAGGGAATATTTATTAAGAAATTGATATGTTCTAGTCACTGTGCTAGAATTTTCACCACTATCTCATTTAATCCCCAGAAATCCTTTATGGCATTTTCCATTTCCAGATTTTGAATCAGGAAATTAAGTTTCAGAGAGGTTAGGCAACTTACTCTGAGTGTCTTCACAAGTAAACATTCAAGATTGACACTTCTCTGGTGTTCTATAACCTTCTAAAATCTAATATGATCATCAAAGAGTGAGAAGTAAAGCCAAGAAGAGAGAGAACTAATGCTTTCCAGAAGGTTTTTTTTTTAAAGTTTTTTTTCATGAGAAACAATAAAATCAACCATAAAAATTGTGAAAATAGGTCACGATTGTATTTGTATTATGACAATGTGGAAATGCATGTTTTCATCAGGCTAGAAAAAGAAAACAAATTATGAGTTTGTCAACTTTTCTCATAAAAAGAGATCTATCATTACCAAACCCAGGCAACCTGTCCCCCACCCTCCATGTAACCACTTAATCCACACTAGAGTTTTTTTTTTTTTTTTTTGTCTTTTTGCTATTTCTTGGGCCGCTCCCGCGGCATATGGAGGTTCCCAGGCTAGGGGTCCAATCGGAGCTGTAGCCACTGACCTACGCCAGAGCCACAGCAACGCGGGATCCGAGCCACGCCTGCAACCTACACCATAGCTCACGGCAACGCCGGATCGTTAACCCACTGAGCAAGGGCAGGGACCGAACCCGCAACCTCATGGTTCCTAGTCGGATTCGTTAACCACTGCGCCACGACGGGAATTCCCACACTAGAGTTTTGAATGGAGATAAAAAGATAAGCTACAGGACTTCTATGGAGAAGGACAATTAGGGCTGGGTGAGTTTCATAACTTGGAATGGTCCATATCTGAAAAATCCTAGTACCTGTGGTAGGCTAAAAAATGGTCCCCTAGGAGTTCTCTTGTGGGGCAGCAGGTTAAGTATTTGGCACTGTCACTGCAGTGGCTTGGGTCACTGCTATGGCACAGACTTGATCCCTGGCCGGGGAACTTCTGCATGCTGCAGGCATGACCAAAAAGAGAGAAAAAAAAAAGGGTCCCCTAAACATAATTAGATCCTAGTCTTTGAAATCTATAAGTATACTCTGTTTGGAAAGAGGGTCTTTGCTGATGTGATTAAGTTAAGGGTATTTATTTATTTTAATTATTTTATTTTACTTTTACAGCTGTACCTGTAGAATATGGAAGTTCCCAGCCTAGGGGTCAAAGCAGAACTGCAGCTGCTGGCCTACGCCACAGCCACAGAAGCTTGCAGCAATGCTGGATCCTTAACCCACTGAGTGATTCCAGGGATTGAACCCACATCTTCACAGACACTATACTGGGTTCTTAACCTGCTGAGCCACAGTGGGAACTCTCAAGTTAAGGACCCTGAGATGGGAGATCATACTGTATTATCTAGGTGGCCCCAACTGCAGTCATAATGTCCTTCTGGGAGAGTAGAGGGAGAAGTATGACACATACCAACAGAAAAGGAGGTGGTAAGAACACTGAGGCAGAGATTGGAGTGATAGGGCCACAGGCCAAGGAACGCCAGCAACTGTCTCTTCCCCAGGAGAAGCTGGAGCAGCAAGGAGCAGATTCTTCCTCAGAGGCTCCAGGGGGAGGGCACCCTGATAATATCTTGATTTTGGCTCAGTGAAACTAATATCAGGCCTCTAGCCTCTAGAACTGTGTTAGGATACATTTCTGTTGCTTTAAGCCACCAAGTTTGTGGTAATTATACTTTGTTACAGTAGTCACAGGAATTTAATACTATGCCCCTGTGTTGTTACCTGAGTCCCAGTATACTGCTGTCTCCTTTCCCTTCCATCTGGCACTTCCCAGAGGAGTTGCCAAAAGCATCGTAAAATTTTTTGTGTTTCTATTCTATCAGGCAGTGTGACATGCTCACTGAATCCTCGTAATCCTATTAGGCAAATACTAATATTATTCCTATTTTACAAATGAGTAAAATAATACCCAGAAGAAAAGCTAGTCAGACCACACTCCTGACAAGTGATGGAGCTAGTATTCTAACTCAGGTCTTCTCAATCTAAGGCCCACACTTTTTTTTCCTTTTTTTGGCTCATGCCTGCAGCATGTGGAAGTTCCTGGGCCAGGACCAGAAATACATCACAGCAGCGATAACACCTGATCAGTAATCCATTGCACCACCAGATAACTCCAAGGCCCACGCTTAACCTCTACTCTGTGCTACCTTAAGCTCTCTGGGTTATGTTAGGGTTTTAATTCTTATATCTACTGATAGCATTTCAAGGTATTAATTTGAAGGCTGTTTTCAAGGATGCTGGTCCAAAGGGGACCAAACAAGTCTGCATTCCAGCTCAAGGAATTAAGCTGCCACTTCCATCTGTCTTTTTCATCAAAAAGAAAAGAATGAAGTCTCCCTTCAAATCCAGGGTTAAGTCTACTAAACATCATACTGCCTAAAATCATGTGTGTTGCTGTGGTCTAAAATGCTGACCAACTTTAAGAAGCTTTTTTTAAAACGCTGTTGCTAAAGCATTAGTAAGAGTAACTGTAAGAGCCACTGTCTTTAGGACACGTTCATCTCGACTAGAGAGACTGTGTATCCCAAGATGCTCTCTGCTTGGGTTCCGCCGCTTATTGCATTCTGGGGCTTGTAGTCCACAACTGAGTGGGTGATGTATCAGCACGCAGGCGCAGTGGCGCGAACTCCCGGAAGACTCAGCAAAGGCTCCCAGGATGAACGGGTGGCGGTGGCTGCTGCTGCTGTGGCCGCGCTGACAGGACACGAGCTCTATGCCTTTCCGGCTGCTCGTCCCGCTTGGCCTCCTGTGCGCGCTGCTGCCCTTGCACCATGGTGCGCCGGGCCCCGATGGCACCGCGCCCGACCCCGCGCACTACAGGTGAAGGGGGTCAGGCTCCCCGCCCTTCCATAGTTGGGGAATGGGAAGCGCAGACCTGGTCCCCTCCCTTGCCCTCTGTCCCAGGATACCCACCCTGACCTGCTGGGACCCCGCCTCTGGGCTTCGGCAGAAATCAGGTGGTGATTCCCACTTTCCACCCTATTTCTTGTCCTTTCCCCTGACTGGTTTCCTTTGGTGGCCCCCTCCTTATTTCTTGTACCCTGCATCAGGGAGCGAGTCAAGGCCATGTTCTACCACGCCTACGACAGCTACCTGGAGAATGCCTTTCCCTACGACGAGCTGCGACCTCTCACCTGTGACGGGCACGACACCTGGGGCAGGTAGTGCGAGCGGAGGAGCAACGGGGCGGCCGGGGTCTGGCAGTCCTGTCCTAGGCGGGCGGGGCTGCTGGGGCTGGTGCCTTCATGGTTTCCTCACTGGTTCCTGAAAACTTGCTAGCCAGGGTGGGGTCGCTTTCCCCTCAATTCGGGTCAGCACCACCAGGATCCACCCAACCTCCGGGAAAGCTGGATCTCATAGTGGAAAAAGGCTGGGTTAGCCTGGTGGGCTGGGCCTCTGGGCTCGGGCCACAAGTGTAACAGGCACCAGCTGTTGGGATTTGGGCAAATCTCTGGAGCTGTAGGATATGTGGAAGGGCTTCAAGAAATCGGAAGACCCAATCCCTTCATGTTACAAGTGGGCAAACAGGCCCATTATGGGATGTAACTCTTGGCAAACATGAAACATCTGAGCTCTGGTGTTAGTGTAACTGAAACACGCTTCCCCCTTTACCCTCACATCCCTGACTGCTTCTTGAGATTTCAGCTCAAAATGTCCTCTCAGCCACAGTTCCCCTAACTACCCACCTCCTACAGGTCACACTCACAAACCACCCTTTTTATTTTCTTTGTAGCACTACTCACTCTGATACTGTCGTTTTCACTTATCTACTAGTGTGTCTTTCTTACTTCCACTAGAATAAAAATCTATGAAAGGTGAAAAAATATATATATGAAAGGTGGAATTCTCCATCTCGTTCCTTGCTGAATGAGTGAAGAATCATTGCATTTGTCTGAAGCTGACATGGATTAAACACTGTGCTAAGCATTTTGCTTGTGTCATCTCATGTAATTAACACCCCTAGGAGTCAAGTGCCTTTACCTCTATTTTACAAGTGGATATGCTAAGGACTGGAGAAGTTAAGCAAACTCAGCACAATTTGTGCTAGTTTTCTTTTTTTTAATAGTTGAAAAAAGCAATACAAGAAAATGGCAAATTCAAGCAGTGCAATATCATTTAATAAAATAAAATATCTCCCATACTCTAGAACTCTACCCACTGTTAACTTTCTTGTGTATCCTTCGAGAAATATTTTGGGTTTATACCATCATATAGGTATGTATATGTGTGTGTTTCTAAATTAACTTTTTAAAAGCATAACTTACATAAAATGCACCTATTTTAAGTGTCTAATAACCACTATCACAGTCAAGATAGAAAACATTTCTTTCACTCTAAATAAAGTTCTCTTGCAACCCTTTATAGTTAATTCTTCCACCACTGCTGGCCCCCAAACTTGCAAAATCTGCTTTCTGTCTGTATGTCTCCGTTGGAAAACACAATTAGAAACATACAACAGTACCTTTTCTGTACCTTGTGTTTTTCATTTAACTATCTAATTTGAATATCTTCACATAGCCCATAGAACTCTTGATAACAACCTTTTTGACAACCTCATCCTTTTTCATTGTTTGAATGTATTACACTTTTCAACTGGTGTACCCGTGAGTTATTTCTATGGTTTTTTTCTGTTCTAAAAGCAGTACTGCCAGGAGCATTCTGAAACCTGCAGTTCTATGTCCTGTGAGGTAAATTTCTAGATGTGGAAAAGCCTGTGTTCTGAGCTACAATCTTATACTGCCTCCTTATGGCAGAGAAGAATGCCAGAGAACACAGGCCATGTGTGTAACTATGGTGGAGCTACATCACCCCACCTCCCAGGTGCCTTAAATGGGTCAGAGGTTCCAGGTGATTTTCCCTATGGCTTCTCTGTTGTGACTGCAAGTGGGGCTGGCAGAGGCATCACTGTGCCTCAATTTTAGTTTTTGACATATCTGATCCGGGGGCAGCCTTCATATCTGGTGTTTGATTTTCTTATTAAGCAGCTGGGATTTTTGTCCTTTTACAGTTTTTCTCTGACTCTAATCGATGCTCTGGACACCTTGTTGGTAAGTGTCTCGTCTATTTCTTTTCTTCTCTAATCTTGCATAACCAACATCCTTCCTCTTTTGGCAGCTTGACTATGGGTAAAAAATGAATTCTTCACCTAAGCCTTTTATTTTTGTCTTATGATTCTGAATCATTGGGTTCCAGATGCCCATCTAGGGGAAAATGATGAATTCCAACTTATTCAGATTCATTTTTTGAGCAAATATTTCTAGAGGACCTGTTATGACTAAGAGCTGTGACGAGCCTAAAAACGTGTGGGTAATAACAGAAGCTTTGATACCCTCCTTGTTTTTAGAGGCCTCCATGCTAATGGCCATAATCAGTGATTAAAATGCTGAGAGTAACATTGTGTTATGTGTAGGGCTCATGCTAAGCACTTTACATGTATTGTTTAATGCTTCCAACAACCCGATGAGGTAAGTACCTTTGCTCCTTTTGCACCTGAGAAATCTGATGCTTAGAAAGGGTGAAATGACTTGGCCAGGGCACCCAGCCATTAAATGCAGGGTTAGGACTTGCACTCAATTTGTATGACTCCAAGCCTTAACCATCATCCTTAAAAAGGCCACAAGAGAGGTTTTCATACATTTCCTCCATTTCACTATTTCTGTTCTCTGTTACCCAGTCTCATTTTTCTAATATTTACATGATAGTATTTACATGATGGTGATCACTCTGCAGATATAATTTAGGTGTTTTGTTTGCCTTTTTTTTTTTTTTTTTTTTTTTTTTGCTTTTTAAGGTCATACTTGTGGCATATGGAGGTTCCCAGGCTAGGGGTCAAATTGGAGATACAGCTGCCAGTCATGGCCACAGCCACAGCAACACAGGATATAGGCTGTGTCTGAGACCTACACCACAACTCACAGCAACACTGGATCCGTGACCCACTCAGTGAGGCCATGGATCAAACCCACATCCTCATGGATACTAGTCAGATTCATTTCTGCTGCGCAACAACAGGCACTCCCAAGTTTTTTTGCTTAATGTTAATTTGTATGTACTATCTATTCATCAAACATTTATTTATTTATTGAGAGCCAGCTGTGTCCCAAGCACAGGGTTAAGCTTTGGAGTAATAATGGTGAGTTTAAACAGACAGGGTCCCTGCTTTCTTGGAGTTTATGATTTCAGTGAGGGAGACAAGGAATCAAAGATAACCCTAAAGAAGGTAGTATTACAAATTGAGGTGAGTGCTGTGTGGGAAAGGAACATGGCTCTGTGAATGGTTATGATAAAGGAAATGACCTAGACTGAGAAAGTCAGGAAGGATTTTCCCTAAAGGAATGAAATGACACTTAAGTTGGGATCTGAAGAAGAAGCAAGTGTTGACTAGAGAAGCAGGGGAGGAAAGAGTATCCAGGCAGAGGGAACAGCCTGTGCGAAGTCCGTGTGGCAGGAGAGAGCATGACAAGTGCAGTGAAATAATAGAAGGCCAGTGTGGCTGGGATATGGAGAAGGAAAAGGAGGGAGCAGAGTGGAGATGGAGGGAGGCACGAGGATCAGATGATGCCAGCCCATGGAAAGCCATGGGAATTTCTCAAGTACAGGCCAGGAAATGATAAGATTTCTGTCTTGAGAAGAATCCTGGCTACAACGTGGAGAAAGATTCTTGTAATCATTCAACAAACTTTTTTTTTTTTTTAGTAATTGCTTCATGGACTATGCTTAGCACACTGGGGGATGCAAACATGTTTGCCTATGCAAACATTCTCAGAATGTGGAAAGAAATAGATGCTCTAAGAGTTGTGTGGATACACTTACTGGAGTATTTGAAAGGAAGAAGAGCTTAATTTCAGCTGGAGGAATCAAAGACTCCTTAGAGAAGGTGACATTTAGACAATGGAAGATAGGTTGGATTTGGAAATGGGAAGACATAGGGTGTGATTTCTGTTAGAGGGAACAGCATGTCCAAGGGCAGAAAATCAGGGAATAGTGGGTTCAATTTCCTGAAGTAGATGAGACTGTGTTAGATGAACAGTCTGAGACACGGTCAGAAGGATAGGCTGGGTCTAAATCATAGAGGGTTTTGAATCCTGAGATAGTCAGGCTTGTTTTGGTTTTAAGTGCTAGAGACTCAAGTCAAACTGATTTAGACAGGAAGAAGGTTTGCTGAGTCAGATAACTAAAAAGTCCAGGTAAGAACTGGGCCTCAGACCCAGCTGACTCTAGACATAGAAATAATGTCATTAGGAATCTCTCTGTCCATCTCTTATTTCTGCCTGCTTTGGTAGTTGTATTCTCAGGCTTTCTTTAAGGTGGCTGAGTAGCCAGTGGTAACTCCAGACTCACATTCCACTCAGTTAGTATCCTGTGTGTGGAAAGAATTAGTTCTTTTCCATTAATTAATTCTAGGAACTGAGTCCTGTTGATTTGGCTTGGGTCACACATGTCTCTCTGAACCAATCATTTGGCCAAGGGGTATGGTACACTGGCTGGTGCAGGTGAAGTACCCATTCTTGCAACTGGAGGGGCAGAGTCAGCTTTTTCAAATTACAAGACTGACTGTGGAAGAAGGATGATTCCTTGAGAGGAAATTACACCATTATTGCTAGAATTAAAGGTATCAGGATTGCATTTGACTGATTTTTTTTTTTTGTCTTTCTTTGCCTTTTCTAGGGCTGCACCTGCGGCATATGGAGGTTCCCAGGCTTGGCGTCTAATTGGAACTGTAGCCGCCGGTCTACGCCACAGCCACAGCAATTCGGGATCTGCACCATGTCTGTGACCTACACCACAACTCACAGCAACGCCGGATCTTTAACCCACTGAGCAAAGCCAGGGATCGAACCCACAACCTCATGGTTCCTAGTCGGATTTGTTAACCACTGAGCCATGAAGGGAACTCCATCATTTGACTGATGTTTTAAACAAAAAGGATTTAATTTTCTTAAGTAAAAGAAAATCTGAAGGTATTTTCTAGCTTTTGGCCAGCTGCTCAAATTTGCCATCAGAGACCCATGTTCTTTGTATCCTTCCATCTGCCATCATTAGTGTATTGACTTGCATTCTCCTGCTTAGTACCTCATGGTCTAAGATGGCTGCCACAGCTCCAGAAATCAAGTCTTCTTTCTCTCTCTCTTTTTTTGTGTGTGTCTTTTTAGGGCCACACACCTGGCACATGGAGGTTCCCAGGCTAGGGGTCCAATTGGAGCTACAGCTGCTGGCCTACACCACAGCTCACGGCAACGCTGGATCCTTAACCCACTGAGAGAGGCCAGGGAATGAATCTGTGTCCTCATGGATGCTAGTCGGGTTCGTTAACCACTGAGCCATGACGGGAACTCCAAGTCTTCTTTCAAGGCAGAAAGAACAAGAGCTGCGTCTTGTCCCTTTTTATTAGGGAAACAGAATCTTTTCAAGAAGTGCCCCCATAGACTACTCTAGGCTCAGAATTGGCTGGGTAACTCAGTCACCTCTAGCAGAAAAGGAGACTGAGAAAGCAAGTACTCAGATTTCTAGCCCCTATGGCTGGAAGCTTCAAGGATAAGATTGGGAGAGTTCCCATCGTGGCTCAGTGGTTAACGAATCCGACTAGGAACCATGAGGTTGTGGGTTTGACCCCTGGCCTTGCTCAGTGGGTTGGGGATCTGGTGTAGCCGTGAGCTGTAGTGTAGGTTGAAGATGTGGCTCAGATCCCGCGTTGCTGTGGCTCTGGCATAGGCTGGCAGCTGTAGCTCCGATTCAACCCCTAGCCTGGGAACCTCCATATGCCGCTGGAGCAGCCCAAGAAATGGCAAAAAGACAAAAAAAAAAAAAAAGATAAGATTGGGAATTAATGTCAGACCAACCACCCAGCAGTATTTTCCGCAAGGATGAATGTAACAATGTTAAAAACAACAGATATCTGCTGCAAATGTCAAACTCAGATTTCCTCAGGTGGTCTACAGTCTTTATATTGTTTCCTCAAATAAGTATATAAGGATTCTTAAATTTAGTACTGAAAAATTTATTTAACCAGTCTCTTGATATCCGATCTGTGTGATTTCCAGCTCTCGGTGTCTTCTCCGTTATCAGCTGTCCTAGAACAGAAACTGCAGTTTTCAAGTTGAGTGAGAGCCACAGCAGCAGAGGATCCTAGACTCTGAATCTAGCATCTCCAGTGCCCTCAAACCTGAGAGCCTCACTATCAGATATCTCTTTCCTTCAGATTTTGGGGAATGTCTCAGAATTTCAAAGAGTGGTCGAAGTACTCCAGGACAACGTGGACTTTGATATTGATGTCAATGCCTCTGTGTTCGAAACCAACATCCGAGGTGAGGGCTAGCTGCTAGGGCCCTGGGAAAAAAGGAGAATATGGGAGTTGGGGCCTCTTTGTAAACCAAGAGGTGGTAATAAGGACCAGCCTTGCCAGGGCACTTGGTTCAAACCAGGTTGACAGAGCTTTTCCCTCCTGGAGGGTGGGGTGGGGTGGGGAGGTTTTGGAATCTCTCATCAGTTTCAGACATGAAAGTGAGCAGAGGACAGAGAAAAGACAGAAAAGAAATGCGCCAGAATTACTCACATCTTTAACATATATTTGGTACTAGGCTTTCAGCCAAGAGCAAGATAGATATAAGCATTGCCTTCTTGGAGCTTATTGCCTAGAAAGCTATCCGATAAAACTTTCTGTGCCGATGATGGAAATGTTTTCTCTCTGTGTTGTCCAGTACAGTAGCCACTAGCCCCGTGTGGCTGGTGAACATTTGAAATGTGACTTCTGCAACTGAAGAACTGAATTTTTAATTTCATTTAATTTTGATGAATTTAAGTAGTGACATGTGGTTAATGATAACTGTATAAAATAGGGCAAATCTAGGCTATTAGTTTCCAAACCTGGCTGCCCATCAGAACCACTTGGGATGTTCTGAAAAGTTCAGGTGTCTAGACTCCACTCTAAATGTAATGAATTGATGACTCTGGTGTTGGGTCCTAGAAGCAGTATTTTTAGCAGGTTCCTGATGATTCTTATGAAGCTAATATAACCCTTCTTTTCATTAAGCCTCTAGACCACCAGTGGCTTAACAGCTGTCAACAGGTATCTCTGGATGGCAGAGATACATTTTTTCCTCCCTATTTTGCTCATCTTTATTTTGTATGTTATTTGCAGTGAAACTTGTATTACAGGTATGTGATAAATATTAAAAAAAAAAAAAAAAAGACTAGGGAGGAGTTCCTGTTGTGACCTAGCGGGTTGAGAACCCAACTAGTATCCATGAGGATGTGAGTTTGATCCCCAGCCTCATTCAGTGGGCTAAGGATCCAGTGTTGCCGCAAGCCATGGTGTAGGTCACGGATGCGGCTCGGATCTGGCTTTGCTGTGGCTGTAGCATAGGCAGCTCCAGTTCGACCCCTAGCCTGGAAACATCTATATGCCATAGGTGTGGCCATAAAAAGGAAAAAAAATAAAATAAATTTTAAAAAGACTAGGGAGCAGAGGGACAGCATGGTATAAAATTCTGGTTTAGGAATCAGACCTGAGTTTGAGGCCATGTTCATTGTTTTGTCACAGAACTGAGCTTGGTTTGTCATCTATATTACGGTTATCTTTATATATTTTTTCTGATATGAATATAATTATATCAATCAGCTTTCTTTTGGTTGACATTTGCCCCATATATTTTTCCTCTCTTTTTCTTTCATTCTTTCTGTATTTTTATGATTAGATATATCTTTTGTAGTTTACATATAATTATATTTTGTTCATTTATCCATTCTGGCAATCTTTTCTTTTAATTGAAGCATTTTATCAATTTACATTTACTGCAATTACTTATATACTTGCATTCATTTCTGGGTATAACTTTGTGCTATTTGTTCCATCTTCACTATATTTTTTCCTCTCTCTCTTTTCATACCCTATTTATTTATTTATTTATTGTCTTTTTAGGGCCGCACCCATGGCAGGAGTTGGAAGTTCCCAGGCTAGGAGTTGAATTGGAGCTGTAGCCGCTGGACTAAACGACAGCTCATGGCAACACTGGATCCTTAACCCACTGAGCAAGGTCAGGGATCGAACCCAAATCCTCATGGAGCCTAGTTGGGCTCGTTAACTGCTGAGCCACGAAGGGAATTCCCAGTGACCTTTGGGTGGTATTTTTGAAGGGCATATGGTTCCAGATTGATTTTTCTTTTTCTCTTAGCATGTTGAAGAAATTTTTCCATTGTCTTCTGATTTCATTATCATTATTAAGAAGTAATCTGTCCATCTAATTGTTATTTCTTTGTTGATAATCTGTTTGCATGTATGTTTCACTCGGGCTGCCCCCTCCTTTTAAAGATTTTTTAAATTTTGGAAACTTTGGAAACTTTTCTCTAAAAGTAGAGAAAATTGTATAATGAATTGGATGTACCCATTACCCTACTTTAACAATCATTATTTTACTGCCTTTAAGACTCCCCCCTTGCCTTTGGTATTCTGCAGTTTTATCAAATATATATAAATGTGGCTTTCTTTTTATCACTTGGTTTGGGACTCTTGGATCTAAGAATTGATATCACTCATTAGTTTTAGAAAATTCTTAACCATTTCCTCTTCAAATATTGCCTCTCCCCCATTTACTCCCTCTTCTCTTTTTAGAACTCCAGCTGGAAATATGTTATACCTTCTTACTGGATCCAAGTCCCTTCTGTATTTTTTTAAAAAGCATTTTGTCTTTTTTGTGTGTGTTTCATTTTGGATAATTTCTTTTGAGTTTATCTTCAAGTCCACCAGTTCTCTCTTCAGATGTATCTTATCTGCTACTAAAACTACTTACTCCTGCATTCCCACCTTTCATTTATTTCTTTAAACATATTACACATGCTTTATTCAGTGTAAACATATTACACATACTTTATTTAGTGTCTGATAATCCCAGTATCTGAAATCTTATTCTACTGTCTTTTCTGCTGACTCTTACTCATAATGCTTTGTTTCTTTTATGTTCTGTGATCTGTTTATTTTTTGAATGGAACTCATTGCCTAGACTTTTCCTGTGGGATTTTTGGTTGAATGTGGGTTTTTCAGATATGTTTTATGTTTCCTACTGCCATATAGCTAGAGGCATTATTTGCTAAAACAACCTTATACTAAAGGTTCGAGGTTTTTCTAGACTACCCTGTTAGTGTGAATTCAGTCTCTAAAACTTAGTGAGCACCACTTTGTAGTTATTAGTTCTTAGGAGAGATTTTTTTTTTCATTCCCTTTACTTGGCATTGAGATTTGAGGTATACAGTTTTCCTTACTATATATTAGAGGAAGTATGTGGGGTTTATTTTCAGTTCTTCCTTACACAGGGTATATAATTCTTCTAGATCCCAACTTTATAGAGGGATCTTTTATCAGACTCCCCACTTTGGGTAGGTCCTGACTTTGTCTCTTATTCCTGGTCTTCCAGGAGGATAGGAAAACTGAAGCTCAAGGTCACCAGTTTTTTTCAGGATATCTGTTTAGCCGTATTTCCAGATACATAACCTTTGTGTCTTTTTATAAATCCTAAATATTATGTACTAAGTTGAAGTAGAAAAATGAATAAAATGAAGATAATAAGTATACTCCTCTCTTTCCCTTGGTTTTGGCAAGATTGGGAGACAGTGACCAAGTGCAATGAACATGAACTTCAGAGTCAGAGCTGGCCCTACCACCTTCTAGACCCAGGGCAAGTCACTTACTTCCCTGAACCTTGGTATCTTCAATTGAAGAGGGCACAGTAGTACCTAGTGCTTGGTATACAGTAGGGACTTAAAAAAAAAAAAAAAGAAAAGATTATTTCTGTGACTCACCGAGAGAAAAAGAAAAACTTTGTAAACTTAACACTACCAATATGGGGAGTTAAGAACTATTCTTTCACTGGGTGACTCTAGCTCCTTGTCAATGAGCCACTGAACAGAGCATTTAGGTTTAATTTGTACAAGGGCAAGACTGGTCCTTGGGACTCTGACTCTTGCTTTTTGTACCATCTGTAGTGGTAGGAGGACTTCTGTCTGCTCACCTGCTATCAAAGAAGGCTGGGGTGGAAGTGGAGGCTGGATGGCCCTGCTCTGGACCTCTTCTGAGGATGGCTGAAGAGGCAGCCCGGAAACTCCTCCCAGGTAAGACCCATGTCAAGACGGCGCAGAGATGAAGTCCAGTAGGTCTTGCTTCTGTTGCTGGAGAAGAGGGTGGTAATGCAGAATTATTTGCTGGTGTTTGTCACCCAAATAGTTGGTATTTCTACCTCTTGGCACCTGCCATGGAAATCAGGAGAGTCCTGGGCGTTTCGAGGGCTAGACTAGGATGGAACTGACCTCATTATCATTTGCTGGGAGTGCTACCATTCCCTGGCAAGTGGAAGGCTCTTGCCCTCATGCGAGTGCATGCTTTTGCCCCCTCTTAGGCCCACATACTGTTGGAATGAAAGGGTTCTAGAGAAGAGCCTTAGTCTGAACGTTAGGAACCCCAGGTTCTAGACTCAGCTCTGCCAGCCATTAGCTTGACCAAGCCTCTCCTCTCCTTAGTCGGTTTCCCCATCAATCAAATAGGAGTCATAATTCCTGTCTCCCTTTGGGGAGGCATAAAATGAGGTCAGTCAGAAAGGAGAAAGTTCTTGGAGAACCTCAAGCACCACTGAAACGAGAGGGACTTGTTTTGCAACTAAGCTGTGTCCAGGGCTGCAGGCCAAGGCTCAGTGTTTGTCCGGTAGGGCAGTAGCTGGGCTAAACAGCATCAACTGGACACTGTGTTCTCTTCAGGGTGTGGTGGAGGCTCTGAGAGCCGTTCACACCCAAACACGTCACGCTGTGCTTTCCACCAGCCTCTTGGCCATCTCACTTCTCCCTCTCATGCGGTACTTGCCTCTCATCCTTGGGGCAGAGCTAAGGAGAGTGAGCGAGCTGGGTTCAGGTCTCACTTACGGCCTGAATGTCTCTTTGCAAACATCATGTCCTGTGTGACTCAGTCCTGGAAGAAACTCTGCCTCATTGCTCCTTCCTTTTTCTGCCTTTCTTTCTTTCATGAAATTTTTTTTTTTTTTTTTTGCGTTGAGAATCTGCACATTGGAAAGTGCATTTTCACCAGTGTATCTCCCATTTAGGTCGAGAAATAGATTTTGTCCCTCCCTCCTCTTTTTAACACAGCCTGACTTCTCCACACTGTTCCTTTGAGCCCTTCTTGGTTGTGGCTCGATGTCTCCTTACTTGCCACTCATGTCTGCCGAGATAGCAAGTTTCTCCTCTTACGGTCAAGTTGCTGGACCTTATGGTTCTTGGATATTTTGACAACTTTGTTCGCAGTTTGGTGACGCACAGGCTGCTCTGGGGTTGTTTGACCTTTCCGCCCGGAGAGGAAATCTCTGCCTCTGGCTTGCTGTCTAGTTTCTTGCCTTGAATCGGAAGGCACTGGGGTGGGGTGGGGTGGGCCCAGGGCCTGTGGCGGGGAGGGGGAGAGAGTGGGCACGGGGCATTCATTCCTTCCCAGCTTGGTTTGGCTCTCTCTGTGTGACCTTTGAGTCACTTCTTTACCAGCATGACTTTTCCTACCTATGAACTGAGGATTGGACCACATCAATTTCATGATTTATAGCCTTTTTTTCTTTTTCTTTTTGCCACACCCATGGCATATGGAAATTCCTGGGCCAGGTGTTGAACCCAAGCCACAGAAGTAACCAGAGGCACAGCAGTGACAATGCTGAATCCTTAACCCACTGAGCCATGAGGAAACTCCCTATATCCTTTAAAAAAAAAAAAAAAAGTAGCCCCTCCCTGAAACTTTTTATTTAAAGCAAAGCTCTTAAACTGGCTCTTCTGGGGCTATTTATGGTCTGCAGATAGGTTTCATTTGGTCAGAATGATGTTTGAAAAATTACATGAATGGCTTCTTCATTGGGCCACCAGCCCCATCACTGCCTATGGCTTATACCCTGCCTGATTCACACTAAGTGACCTGCCTGGCCTCTGAAGGCATAGTGTAAGCTAAGTACAAGTAGAACTGCTCTAGCTAAAGTGAGCAGACGTGCAATGTGACACCCTGGAGCACAGCCCACTGATTCTCTCCTCACCACAGGCAGGAGCCCGAGGCCTGTGGGCCGAATTGGCAGCATCTGGGCTAGGTGACCACTAAGGGCCCTCCAGTTGTGACCTTTATCCTTCTTGAGCTCAGTCTCAAGCAGATCACCCAGGAGACAAGAGCGAAGCGCTAGTCAAGACCTTAGGCTTTGGGCCTGTGTCCAACCCTCCCTGTCTGGAGTCAGTTTTTTTTTTTTAGGGCCTCATCCGGGGCCTATGGAGGTTCCCAGGCTAGGGATTGAACTGGAGCTGAAGCTGCTGGCGTACGCCACAGCCACAGCAACATGGGATCTAAGCCACATCTGCGACCTACTCCACAGCTCACCAGAACACTAGATCCTCAACCCAGTGAGCAAGGCCAGGGATTGAACCTGCATCCTCATGGATGCTAGTTGGGTTTGTTAACTGCTGAGCCATGACGGGAACTCCCTCGAGTCTTAATTTTGCAATTGTTTAGCATTTCAGACCCCTACTGGCATGCCGTATGGAACAGTGAACCTGCTTCATGGTGTGAACCCAGGAGAGACTCCTGTCACCTGTACGGCAGGGATTGGGACCTTCATTGTGGAATTTGCCACCCTGAGCAGCCTTACTGGTGACCCTGTGTTCGAAGATGTGGCCAGAGTGGCCCTGATGCGTCTCTGGGAGAGCCGGTCAGATATTGGGCTGGTAGGTCCACTGCCATCCTTCCTAAGTCAAGTTGGCCACCTTGGTCCCTGTTTGTAAGGCTCAGGGCTTTGAGCAACAAGTTGCACTCCAGAAACTAAAGGTGACCTCAGGAGCGATTCAGGACTTAGGCTTATGACACTGAAAGCAGAACAAGCCTCCAGTTCATGCTTTGGTACAGAGGGGAGGAGAGCGTGAGAGCACATCCTCTGGCAGGAAAAGGAGTGTGTTAAGCTTTGACTTCTCGTGTTTTGCTGATTTCTAGAAGTAGGTCATCTGCTTTCTGTCCCTCGCTTATCTGGTGACCTTGGATTGTCAGCCTGCCTGGCTCTCATTTATAGATATTTTTGTTAGTAAAACTGTATTCCTTGGAACCAAATCTGTAGTTCCCTTTGTGGCTCTGTGGATAAAGAACCCGACATAGTGTCCATGACGACATGGGTTTGATCCCTGGCCTCGATCAGTGGGTTAAGGATCCGGCGTTGCTGTGGTGGCATAGGTCACAGATGCAGCTTGGATCTGGGGTTGCTGTGACCTTGGCATAGACTGGCAGCTGCAGCTCTGCTTTGACTCCTAGCCTGGGAACTTCATAGGTCACAGGTGTGGCCCTAAACAGAAAAAAAAAAAAAAGAACCAAATCTGTGAGATGTTGAATGGCTGTTCCACGAAAAAAATGATAGTGGTCAATTAAGATTAGGAAACACTATATAAAATATCCTTTTTTGGAAAGTCATAATGAACATGAGCAGGTTAAAGGTTATGAAATCCTATGATAAATTCATCTATTTAACTTTACTTAACTCAACATTTCACAAATTCATTTGACCCCAGGGCTTCCTTTTCCTCTCCGAACATATTAATTCATGGACATTTAACACACACTTGGGGCCAGATAATCTCTAAGGTTGGTTTCAGCTCCTTAACTGGATAATCCAGTGAAACAAACAGTAATTGAGCCAAAGCTGTGCAGGAAATAGTACTAGATTTAGTCAGAACTGGGATTGAGCCTGGCCTTACTACACTGAGACTGTGTGACCCTGGCCCAGTCACTCAACGTTTCTGATCCACAATTACATCAGCAGTAATGTTGATGTATTAATACCTCCTTGCTGAGTCATTATGACTTATAAAGACTGGGGTGTCTGAGTGTGATTCAGGTGGAGGCACGTTTATGCAAAGTCTGGTTCTAAGTCAGCTAGAACAGTAAAACTTGTGTGAGGAATCCTTGAAAATTCCTTAAGAAAGTGCCACTCTGGAGCCCTTCGTGCCTTCGACACAGCCAGTTTTTCCTCCAGCGCTGTGACCATACTGGACTCCGGGGCTGCCCTTCCCACCTCCTCTCTGTCCTTTACCATTTCTGTGCACACTGGCCTGTCCTCCAACTCCTGTCACCCATGTCTCCTTGCCTGGCTCCTGCTCTGCTTGCCTTTGGCTGGAAGTGCTGGGACTTAATGCTGCTCCAGAGCAGTTCTCACTCAGTGACTGATACATGGGAGATGGTGGATAATCAGCCTGATTCCCAGCCATTGGGTGGGATAATGTGGAGGCTTGTGCTCGACCCTGACTCCAGAGCTGCCAAGCAGGATGGTGCTCCAGTTCCCATTGGGGTAACTTGCCTGATGGAACACTCTTTATGGCCCCGCCTCACTTCCCTCTACCCCTGCCAGTTTCCAGGGACTCACCTTCCAAATCAACTACTTCCTGTCTTCCCTGCTGGGAGTCTGCCCCTGAAAGGACCCAAACTAACACAGGTTAGGTATCAAGTTGGAGCTGCAGCTGCTGGCCTACGCCACAGCCACAGCAGCACTGGATCTGAACTGCTTCTGCGACCTATGCCACAGCGTGAGGCAACACTGAGTCCTTAACCCACTGAGCCAGGCCAGGGATCGAACCTGTATCCTCATGGATAGTTCTCCCCCCCACCCCACCCCCGCCCTGCCCCCCAGTTCCTTTCCTTATAAGGAACTACTCTATCACCTTCTTGGGTATCCTTCCTGAGCCGATTTATGGAAATACGTGAAGTATGTTTTGTGTGTTTAGACACTGGAATTACACATGTGCTGGGGGCTGAGAAGTCAGAGACAGGTTGTGGGAACGGCACGTTCTCATCTTCTAGCTCACATTCACTCCAGATAAGTCATGGACACTCCAAGTCATTGTTAATATTTCAATTTCTGACCAGTGTGTATAATTAAGTCCTAAATGTGCATGAGACGCACCCACACTATACAGATATGCAAAAGAGCTGGCCACAATCCAGTCCTGCCCCCCAACCCTTCTTGTCTCCCAGGAAGTCCCAGGGTGCCTGCCTTGTATCTCAGGAGGCAAGGGTATGGAGGGATCCTTGTTTGGTCTTGGGCCCTCCTTTGGGACCACATGTCTCTCTCCCAGGTTGGCAACCACATCGACGTGCTCACTGGCAAGTGGGTGGCCCAGGACGCGGGCATTGGGGCTGGCGTGGACTCTTACTTTGAGTACCTGGTGAAAGGAGCCATCCTTCTTCAGGATAAGAAGCTCATGGCCATGTTCCTAGGTAAAAAGGGCAGGGTCAGAAGGCTTTTCCCCATGGTTTTTCCTGTTGACATGGAGTTTCTTTATAAACTTTCAGTTGCTCCCAGGTGCTACAGAATCAGTTCTGAAAGTCTGAGTCTACATCCAAAGCCACCATGGACTTACACCGTCCAGTGGAGGCCCACCACACCTCTGTGTACCTCCTTGCAAGAGCCAACCGTACCACGCTGCCTTCTCTGGATGCAGCCCTGGATTTTTGCATTTCCTGGCCATTGCTGGTGGTGTTTCCTTTGCCCAGAAGACCTTTTATTTTGCCTTTGTGTATCCAAATTGTTCGCCCTTCAGGGCCTAGTTTAAGTGTCACTTTGCCCAGGAAAAAACCTGATCCTTCCTCAGAATTTAGGGCCTTCAGCATCTTTCTTGCAGTCAACTGTCATAACAGTTACAGCTCTGCCCACTGAGTGAGGCATCCAGGCCTCATTTGTCTTTGTACTTCCCACAGTGCTTGGTAGGAGGTAGCTAGTAGATTAATGCTTACTGAATAAAAACATTTTACCCTCCAGGTCCTCAGACAATAGTAATAATGCTATTGAGGAATTATTGGACCCTTAATAATAATTATGGCTATCATTCGTTTATTCAGCAAATATTTATTGAGTACCATTGATGTGTCAAGTACTGTGCCAAGCACTGAACATAGACTATTTCACTTAATCCTTACAACACTATTTGAAATTGTCTTACTTATTTGCATGTATATTTGATACTTTGTTCATTCAGATGATATTTATTGTGCATATTTATTATGTACTGTCTTCGTGTTGGGCATCCCACAATGAACAAAACAAAACCCAAGCACTCATAGATTTACAATCAAGAGGGAATTATAAGTCCAAGTCCCCTCTAGCATATAAGCTCCCTGAGGGCTGGACTTTGTCTTATTTATCATCTTCTAAGTGCCTGACACCTAGAAGATGATCAGTGAATATTGTTAAGTGGATAAATGACTGCACAATCCCATGAGGTATAAAATATTACTCTCCTCGCTTTATAGATAATAAGACTGAGGCTTAAGAGGGAAAAACTTGCCCAGGGTCACAGCTAGCAAGTGGAAAAGCTGAAGCTGGCTTTTTTTTTTTTTTTTTTTTTGGGCCATCGCATGCTGGGGCTTGATGTGGGATCTCAGTTTCTAGACCAGAGATTGAACCCCAGGCTGCAGTGGTGAAAGTACTGAGTCCTCACCACCAGATCAGCAGGGAACTCCTTGGAGCCGGAATTTGAGCCTGGAAGTTTGACTCCAGAACCTGTGCTCCTTCCTCTGTGCCTCCTTGTCTATGTTGAGGCTAGGCCATCCTAGAGTCTCTCAAATAGTTTAGGTCTGTTGACAAAGCCTGCCTTTTGTCTCCCAAATCATTGATGTGTCCATTATCTTATTCCTCTGCAGAGTATAACAAAGCCATTCGGAATTACACCCGCTTTGATGACTGGTACCTGTGGGTGCAGATGTACAAGGGGACTGTGTCCATGCCGGTCTTCCAGTCTCTGGAGGCCTACTGGCCTGGTCTTCAGGTAGGAATGATCAGAGAGGGTGGTCATTTTTCTGTGGAACCGACAAAGCAAGCCCATTCTGACGTGCCAGTCAGAAGTGATCGGACTTGGGATGGAAGAGAGGCTTAGAGTGAATTAAACAGATTTGCAGTTCTGCCTAACCAAATTTTCCAAGGGAAGCTTTAAAGTGTTAGGCACTGAACTTCCAGTTTGTTATGGAATGTTGTACCACTTAAAGCAGACGGCATCTTTCTGGGCTGGGTGGTAATAGCCATTGGCAACCACCGTTTCTCCACTGGATATTTCTGTCACATTCCTCATTCTTGACAGCCGGCCTGAGGAAGGGTCGTGAGAGCATCTGGGGCTGCTCTGCTTGCCATCATTATGTTTTTCCATTACACGGGGTGATAGAGCTGTAGCTGGAAGGGATCCTGGAGCCCATCTAATCTACCCACTGGGTGTCCTAAAATATTTTTGTAAACTACTTTTTTTTTTTTAATCCTAAGGTAATAACATGTTGATGATGATATATTTTTAAAGCACAAAAAGAAATAGAGTGATAAATAAGTCTCAGGCCCCCACCCTCAAGAGTCTCTCCCCAGTCCAGCCCTTATTGTCAGGTTTCTGCTTCTGAATATCTTTCTAGAAATCTGTATAGTTATATGTATATTTATCTCCCCCTTTTTTCTTTACATAAATAGGAATATTGTTTATTCTTTTTCCCTGAATGTATCTTGAAGATCATTCTCTTTTTTTTTTTTTGTCTTTTTGCCTTTTCTAGGGCCGCACCCACAGCATATGGAGGTTCCCAGGCTAGGGGTCTAATCGGAGCTGGAGCAGCTAGCCTATGCCAGAGAAACAGCAAGCGCGACCTATACCATAGCTCATGGCAACACCGGATCCTTAACACGCTCAGTGGGGGCAGGGATTGAACCTGCAACCTCATGGTTCCTAGTCAGATTCGTTGACCACTGAGCCACGACAGGAACTCCTCATTCTTTATTGATAGATATATATATATAGATCAATTTTGCTTTTTTAAACAGTTGCATATATTCCATTGAATAGAGGTATGGACATTTATTTAACTAGTTCCCCATTATATACTTTTAGCCAACCCTCTCATTTTACATATTTATGTAAAGAGGCTCAGAGAGAACTTACAGATAATATTAAATATTGGTCCAAATCTTCTAAGATCTTCAAATTTTATTGATTGTCTTCTAAAGAATTTTGAAAAATTATAGAGCCCCTTGCATATTTTAAATCATGAGTTTAAATAGTTGCATACCATTCCTTTTTCTCCTTCAACTCATATTTCCATTCTACTACCCCAACAGGATTTTATACTAATTATTATATTTTATGCTAAAAGCATTTTCTTGATCACCCTATTATATGTCTCTGTGACAAAATTTGTTCCTACATAGAAATTTATATTTTATGTCTTTTTTTTTTTTTTTGTCTTTTCAGGGCTGCACCCGTGGCATACGGAGGTTCCCAGGCTAGGGGTTGAATTGGAGCTATAGCTGCCAGCCTACACCACAGCCACAGGAACGCCAGATCTAAGGCGTGCCTGCAGCCTACACTACAGCTCACGGCAATGCTGGATCCTTAACCCACTGAGCAAGGCCAGGGATTGAACCCGCAACCTCATGGTTCCTAGTTGTATTTGTTTCTACTGCGCCATGACGGGAACTCCAGAAATTTATATTTTAAAATTTCCTCTGACCATAGGCTCTGAGTATTAAATTTTTTTCTTCTGGATTTAGTTACCATTAGTATGTAAGTGATTTAAAAACATTTATAGCATTTATATATATATATATATATATACTTTTTTTTTTTTTTGCCTTTTAGGGTCACACCCATGGCATATGGAAATTCCCAGGCTGGGGTCAAATCAGAGCCACAGCTGCTGGCCTGTGCCACAGCCACAGCAACTAGAGATCCAAGCCGAATCTGCAACCTACACCCAGAGCTCATGGTAATGTCAGATCCTTAACCCAATGAGCAAGGCCAGGGAGCAAAAACCCTCATCCTCGTAGATACTAGTTGGGGGATTAATTTTCCTCTGAGCCAAGTCAGGAACTCCCTATAGCTTATAATTTTTTATGATAATAAACCTGAAAGCAATTTTATTTGAAGTGCATTTCTTAAATGAGATTTTTGGGGCTTTTAAAATTTTTAAGCAGTTTTTGTATTTGTGCATGAATAATACATGTTGCTAAAACAGGGCATGATTAGGCATCAATTTTATTCCTGCTTTTCATTTTTTTAGATGCACGTGCCTAGGAGCCAATGCACATAAATAAATAGATGGAGCTGCAAGGAGTTTGATTATTGCAGTACCATTCAATTCTTTGAAATCAGTGAGTTAATAGATTGAACCATATAAAATTGCCAATATTGAACCATTTTTGACCTGAAAAAGTAGCAGTATTATGTGGTTCAGTCTTTATATGGTTAAAAAAATCACATAATGGTCTATCATCAAAAATATTTTTAAGGAATTCCTTGGTGGCCTAGCAGTTAAGGACTTGTCACTGATGTGGCTCGAGTTCAGTCCCTGCCCTCGTAACTTCCGCATGTCATGGGTGCAGCCAAAAAAAAAAAAAATTTTTTTTTAAAGCGCTCTCTCTGCTGACAACTTGACCAGTTCCTCTTTCAATTTTTTGAAAGCCAAGAATTGAAAGCCGTCTCATTTGCAGAAGGATTTGTTACTGTGTGGTTAAAGGCATTCATTTTTCTCTGCACCTACACTAGTATTTTATTTTTTATTTTTTTAATTTAATTTATTATTATTATTATTTATTTATTTATTTATTTTTGTCTTTTTAGGGGCTTACCCATGGCACATGGAGGTTCCCAGGCTAGGAGTCTAGTCGGAACCGGGGCTGCCGGCCTACACCACAGCCACAGCAACTCAGGATCTGAGCCGTGTCTGCGACCTACACCACAGCTCACGGCAACACTGGATCCTTAACCCATTGAGCGAGGCCAGGGATCGAACCCACAATCTCATGGTTCCTAGTCGGATTTGTTTCTGCTGTACCACAATGGGAACTCCCTACACTAGTATTTTAAATTTTACCTGGTTCAGTGCTCAGGAAGTTTTTATATCTGAGGACAGTTCCACAGGAAGGTTGGAGATTGTTGGTGGGTACACTTTGCTCTGGTAAAATATAAGGACAGTTGTGTAAGATACAGAATGGATAGCCTGCCTGGTGTTACAAACATTCTTAGGCAGATCCATTTTAGGAAAGTTGAGGATCTGGAAATCTATTTCCTTAAAACTATTTGTGGAAATTCCCACCGTGGCTCAGTGGTTAGTGAATCCAACTAGAAATCATGAGGTTGTGGGTTTGATCCCTGGCCTCGCTCAGTGGGCTAGGGATCTGGCATTGCTGTGAGCTGTTGGTGTAGGTTGCAGACACGGCTTGGATCCTGCGTTGCTATGGCTGTGGCTGTGGTGTAGGCCGGCAGCTACAGCTCCAATTAGACCCCTAGCCTGGGAACCTCCATATGGTGCAGGCACAGCCCTAAAAAAAGACCAAGAAAAAAAGACACCCCCAAAAAAAACCCTATTTGTGACTACATTCCTCTTAGAAAACCTGCTTGTACATCCCAGCCATGGAACTGATCACGCCATCTGACTTTGCATGATGCCATTTCTGTGCATGTCCCCCAGGAAAATAACTCAAAAGGGAAAGATGCAACCTGTGTACAGATATTTCTAGCAGCAAATTTCATGACAAAGAAAAACTAGAAATGGTCCAAATACCCAGTAATGAGGAAAAAAATAAGTGACTGTACTTTTTCCCTTTTTAAAATCTCTTTCTTTCTTTCTTTTTTCTTTCTTTCTCTTTCTTTCTTTCTTTCTTTCTTTCTTTCTTTCTTTCTTTCTTTCTTTCTTTCTTTCTTTCTCTCTCTCTCTCTTCTCTCTTTCTCTCTTTCTTTTTCTTTCTTTCTTTCTTTCTTTCTTCCTTCCTTCCTTCCTTCCTCCTTCCTTCCCGTCTCTTCCTTTCCTTTGCTTTCCTTTTCCTTCCTTCGGCATATGGAAGTTCCCAGGCTAGGGGTCGAATCAGAGCTGCAGCTGCCGACCTACACCACAACCAGAGCAACTTGGGATCCGAGCCACATCTTTGACCTACCCTACAACTCATGGCAATGCCAGATCCTTAACCCACTGAGCAAGGCCAGGGATCAAACCCACATCCTCATGAATCCTAGTCAGGATTGTGGCTGAGCCATGAAGGGAACTCCTGAACCTCTATACATTTCAAACAATAATTCCCTATTCTCTCCTCCTCTAAGCCCCTAACAACCACCGTTATGTTTTCTTTCTTTTTTCTTTTTCTTTTTGGCCACCCTTGTGGCACGTGGACGTTCTGGGTCCATGATCAAACCCATACCACAGTTGCGACATGTGCCGCAGCTGCAGCAGCACCAGGTCCTTAACCCACTGCGCCACAGGGAACTTCCCCACCATTTTATTTTCTATCCTTGTGATTTTGACCACTCCAGGTGCCTCATAGAGGTGGAATCATACAGTGTTTGTCTTCTTGTGTCCATTTAGCGTAATGTCCTCAACGTTTCTGCTTGTAACATGTGTCAGAATTTCCTTCTTTTTAAGGCTGAATAATAGTCCCTTGTATGTATATACCACACTTTGCCATCTTGGTTTGTGTAGGATTTGTGTGCATTGTGTATGACACTTTTCCCAGTTTGAGAAGGGGTCCCTTCTCTGTGAGGTTATGCTAACACTAACAGGAAACATTTATTGAACATCTCCTCAGTGTCCGGCAGGTAGATGTATTACATTAGGTATTCGCGAAAGAATGATTTATGTGCCAGGCATTTTACACAGAATCATCATAACACACTGAGGTAAACATTGTTTCATAAATGAAGAAACAAGGCTTAGAGTTAAATTTGTTCGTTAGCTCAACAGATATTTGAGTGCCTGCTGTCTTCCAGGCCCTGCTCTCATGAAGTTTATAGAGGATGAGACACAAAAACTTAGACAAGTTCACAGAATAATAAGTTGCAATGAAGGATACAAATAAGGGGCTCAAGAGAGAATATTGGATGGGGACCTACTTCAGATAAGAAGGCCTCTCAGAAGTGGTGATGCTCAAGCTGATACGGGAAGAACCGAGGCTAAGGGATGACATTCCAGGCAGAGGAAACATGAGGTGTGAAGGTCACAAGGCAGGAAAGAGAAGAGTGTTTATCAGAAGCAAAAGCAGTATGGCCACCGTCCAGGAAAGGGAAAGATCAGTCAGGGAAGGTCAGCGGTGAACAGGTCGTACAGGGCCTTGGCCACGGTGCGGTGTCTTGACCTCATGCCGAGCCCGTGGAAAGCCGCTAAGGTCTGTAGACTGCAGTAAGAGAGTTCCTCTGGATGTCTTGGGAGAGTGGTCAGGAGAAGACTAGTGGTGGGACCAGTGAGGAGGCCTTTGAGGTCACCCCAGTCAAGATGCTAGTGCGCAGGTGGTGGCTCTGGAGATAGAAAAATCTTGACGTCTTAGAGGGAATTGGACTGGACTTGCTGCTGATGGACTTGGATGTGGTGGTTGGGGGAGAGGGAGGAGTCAAGGATGACCATAGGCATCTGGCCAGAGTAGAATCATTGAAAGTGGTGCCATTTATTGAGAAGGAGAGAAGTGAGTGTAGGGAGGCAACCTTGCTGGGGAGCGAGGAAACTAAGAATTTTGTTTGGGAAATGTCAAGTTCTACCCCTGACACAATCTGATGAAAATGTCAAAAAGGTTGGCTGTTTTTCTGTGAGCTTATATTAATATGGATAGCTACCAGACTTCTCTTGCTGGCTCAGTGGTTAACAACCCGACTAGGATCCATGAGGATGCAGGTTCAATCCTGGGCCTCACTCAGTGCGTAGGGGATCTGGCATTGCCGTGAGCTGTGATGTAGGTTACAGAAAAGGTTCGGATCCCGAGTTGCTGTGGCTGTGGCATAGGCTAGCAGCTGTGTCTCCGATTTGAACCCTAGCCTGGGAACCTCCATATGCCACAGGTGCGGCCCTAAAATAGTTAAAAAAAAAAAAAAAAAAAGATTGTTGCTTAGTAGCAGCTAGTAACATTATAAATACATATATCCCCTGACTCAGCAGTCCTAATTCTAGAAATTTTTCTTATATATACACTTCTCATATGTTTCAGCTGACATGTGTAGGGTTATTTGTTGCAGCATTGATTATTACAACCAATAGCGAAATATTGGAACCAAGCCAACTATCAATAGGAAACTAATTCAATTATAGTCCAAGCAATGGAACTATGCAACTATATAAATAGGAGGAGGGAGTGCTTTGTGTACTTACATGGAAAAATCAAGATATGTTATTAAATGAATAGAGGGAACCATAGACCAGTGTATTTAATAAGCTATATTCAGTGCGGGAAAAATAATATACACTCAGACATCTTTGCTTATGTTTACAAACTAATACAAAGTGGTTATTCACTGGGGTCCAGGGTCAGGGTGAGACTTAGTACAATCAACTTTTTCTTTTCTTTTTGCTTTTAAGGGCCACACCCGCGGCTTATGGAAATTCAGGCTAGGGGTTGAATTGGACCTACAGCTTCTGGCCTGTGCTACAGCCACAGCAATGGGGTATCTGAGCTGCATCTTCGACCTATACCACAGCTCATGGCAACCCAAAATCCCGGACCACTGCATCCTCACGGATACTAGTGGAATTTGTTTCCACTGAGCCACAATGGGAACTCCAACTTTTTCTTATTCTTAGAATTTTGAATCAGATGGGTTGACTTATCTATTTAAAAACTGTTTAGGTAGCCAGGGTTGACTGAGCATGTACTGGTGGGCAAGGACTTGTATACAACCTCTTTCACAACAACATAAAACATATGCTGTATTTTGCCTGTTATAGATGAGGCTCAGAGAAGTCAAGTTTCTGATTTGAGGCTGCATGAGGGGTCAGTAGCTGACTCAGGGTTTGATGGTAGATCTTTTTGGCTCGTAAGCCTTTGCTTTCTTCTTTTCCCTGAGGGCATGTGTGGGGTTTGGGGATGTGGGTTTTCTGCCTAGTGGCTGCTTGTCTGACAACTGCTTCTCTCCTACAGAGCCTCATTGGGGACATTGACAATGCCATGAGAACCTTCCTCAACTACTACACCGTCTGGAAGCAGTTTGGGGGGCTCCCGGAATTCTACAACATTCCTCAGGGATATACAGTGGAGAAGCGAGAGGGCTACCCACTCCGGCCGGGTAAGCAGCATCTCTGGTCCATCTCTGGCACACAAGCTCTGAGTCTCCAAACCCCAGACCTCACATTTCTATGAGGCTCCATGCCTCCCTTGCAAGTGCTCAAAGCTCCTTTTTTTTTTTTTTTTTTCCCCCATCTGCTTCTTCCAGTGGCTCTGGATGATTTTCCTGCTAGGAATTATTTATCCCCATATTTTCAGAGGAGGAAACAGAAGCCTAGTGGGTTGAAATGGCTTTGCCCAAGGGAGTTAAGTGTAGGAGCTAGGAATGGAACCCAGGTCTCCTAACTACATACTCTGCTCTTGGATAAGTGAGTGAGATGGAAAAAGCCAGGTCAACACTTTTGGAGTTCCTGCTACCAAGATTTCAGACGTGGAAACCAAATTTGTAAGTTGGTGGGTCAGGTCAGATAAATTAGGCATCTATGGGAAGTTAGAACTTTGGAATGAACTTTAGGAATGAATCATCTCTTCTCGTCCACCTCCCCATTTGCAGCTTAGAAGTCAAGATTTAGAGAAGGAAGGGACTACATACTTGATAACTCTCCTGAGTTCCTTTCCAGCTCCAATCTTCTGATTCACTGAAGGAAACTTCAACATTGTGAGGCGGGGAAGGGAAAGGCGGACAGAGGAAGGAAGCTTAGTCAGCACACAGTCACCCCCGCCCCCCAAATAAGTTATGTTACTATTGTTTTAGGCTCTTCCCACCTGAATGCCTTTTAGATGTGGGGTGGGCCTTCTAGTAGCTTCTGCCCATTCTGCCCTTCTCTACCCCCATTTGCTTCCTCCTCTTACCCTCTAATCCTTTAAGTGATTGTTGTAGGAGTCCTGGAGGGGGAACAGAAGAGGAAGTAAAACAGCAACTGGAAAGAGCAAATTAGGCACTTTTGATTCCTTAGGGGTTGCCATTTTTAGTATTTCTCATGCATTTATTCATTTTGTTGTGTTTGTTTCGTTTTTTTCTTTTTAGGGCCACACCCACAGCATATGAACGTTCCAGGCTAGGGGTCAATTCAGAGGCTGCAGCTGCCGGTCTGCACCACAGCCACAACAATGGGGGAATCTGAGCTGCATCTTGCAACCTACACCATAGCTCACAGCAATGCCAGATCCCACTGAGCGAGGCCAGGGATCGAACCTGCGTTTCTCATGGATACTACTTGGGTTCATTACCGCTGAGCCACAATGGGAACTCCTTGTTTTTTTGTTGTTTTTTTTTTTAAAAAGCAAATGCTCAGATGGTATTGTATCCCGTGTTACCAATAGATGAGATGAAGACAGTTTAAGATTAAATGTAAGACAGACTTGTGCATTCTTAGGGTTAGAGGGAACCTGAGAGGTCTTCTGATGGAAACCCCCCTGTAATAGCCCGGCCAAGTGGTTTTGTTGTCTTTGTTCAGTTACCACCAGTTGCAGGAGGCTCACTACTTGTAGAGGCAATCTGTTCTGTTTGCAGGATAGGCTGGCAGGAAGGCACAGTGGAAAGGAAGGCACCACAGCCCGGCTTCCATGAAAAAAAATGGAGGGGGAAAAAAAAAAAAAGGGAGGGAATGCCTTAGTCCAGTGACCCTTCTACCCCAAAGCAATAGCAAATGGGAGATAAGTGCTATTCTATAATTATAGGCCAGTGCCTGCCACCCTGGTCCATGTATCTGACCAGCAGTGCTGGAGCACTGAACCAAGCCTAAAAGCCTCTGTGGGCCATTACCTCCCCCTAAGTCCAAATCTAAGCTTTGGGCTGTCACCCTCTTCTAAAGAGTTGGCCAGATATACAGAAAGCAGTCATTAGCCTATGCAGGCCCATGTGAGTAAGAGAAACAGAAAACGAGATGCTTGGTCCTGGCTCCACTGAGCCAGCCAGCTGCCAGAAGCATAAGGAGAGGCCTCCCATGAGGGCACCGTCTTTTCTGTCTTTGAACACGCACAGTGTGTTCATCTGCTAGTAAATGTACCCCAGTCTGTGTCTTGGAATATTTGCAGTTAGATTAGCAGGTGTCTGGAGGCCTGTGGGATAAAGGGAAAGGAGAAGTAGGAGAAAACTGGGGAGATAGGCGGCAATCTTCTCTCCAAAAATAAGAAATAGAGTTTGAGGTAATAAATCAAAAGAGAGAAAAGTGCCGATCAAGGCCAGGAGAAAACAGGAATAGAACATCAGGAGGAGAGGTTGGTATAGGGAGGGGTGAGGCATTCTTTCTTCTCCGAGAAAAGACAGTAAAAAGTCGGAAGTCTGGAGTCCCCATTTGGCTCAGCAGTAATGAACCCAACTAGTATCATGAGGACGAGGCTTTGATCCCTGGCCTCACTCAGTGGGTTAAGGATCCAGCGCTGCCGTGAGCTGTGGTGTAGGTCATAGATGTGGCTTGGATCTGGCGTTGCTGTGGCTGTGGTGTAGGCCAGCGACTGCAGCTTCAATTTGATCCCTAACTCCTACCCCTAAATTGATTCCAATATTTGAAAT